>NC_140584.1:588734776-589934776 GCF_964204655.1 Triturus cristatus
TATGGAATTATAAAACTGTTTTTAAAGTGCTAATAATTAATATCAAAATAATCACAATTAATTTTATTGTGATTAAAAATCAAAATAAAAACATATTTTTTTACGAGTTAACTTTATCATCCTAATTCTTATAAGGGAATTGAACAGGGAAATTTGTAGGGTTCAATAACCCATGGAATAGAAGAATCCATTCTCAGATTACAAACAATAGATGTATAAAAAAAAAAATTTTTAGAAAGAGAAATGTATCAAAAACACCCTAGATTCTACATCTAAATCAACAGTTGTGTTGCATATTACTTAAAGAGTTCAAATTTGACAAACCGGGGAATAGGAGGAAAAGCCAAGATCACAGTGTCACGAAATATGAATCACCTGGAAACATCTATTGGTGTCATATAAGCATGATTCGGTGTGAAAGGACTACGTAATAGATGGCTTTTATATAAAAGAAACATCCTAATATAGTGGAAGGGGATCTAATTGCAATACCAATAAAATTCCTCTAATCTGTCGGAAAATGGTAAAGTTTATCAAAAAAATCGATTTAAATTATTTTGACAATATTATAAATAGTCTTTTCACGGACCCCCTCCCTCTCAAGGGTCAACCGCCATCAGCCTACTCGCGCACAGTACTCCGGAAGGAATCTACAGTGGTGACGCCCTGCACCGGAAGTGGAATCGGCGTTTGCGGCGAGGAGCGAAGCCGGCCGCGGTAAACCAGGAGCCGCCTGTCTGAGGACAGATGATTCCCGGACTCGCGTTCACTGGTAAGCTCGCACGCTGTAGCCTGAATTCTTACCGACATTTGCAGGTTGGGAGGTTTTGCGGGAGCAACTAATATCTGGCCGATAACAGGAGACGGACATAATACTATGGAAATGATACACGGGGCTCCGTGTATTACCCACGCATCAAATCCTGTTGTGCCACATATTGCATAGGTTTAATACAACGCTCCAAGGTTTTCGTTGCAAAGTTTATTCAATATCTAACAAGTAATAACCAGACGCAGACATGGCTGATGAAACTATTAAAGAACGGGAAGCAGCGGCTGCTGATTTATTTGATAATTTACCCATAATTCATAACAATGGATGCAATCCATCTACATCAATCTACCAACCCGAGAGTGAGGTAAAGTCACTTTTAAAGAAGTTGGAAAAACTAATGAAGTCAGAAATGACAAAGTGGTGGGAGCAGAAATCTTTGGAAAAATATGCTGAAGTCAATAGGGTGCCACGAGGATTGCGGATTTTATTTGCCCCCAGTTGCGAAAACCCTAACCCTGAGATGTTAAAGGAATGGGCCAGCAGCAATTTGGAGGCTTCCATGCGAATGGTCCACATTCTCATCAAAGATGCTAGAATAGATCGGGAGGTAGTAATTAAAGAAATTGGTGAAATTAATGAAAGTCTGGCTAAACTAGAGTTCAGAGATTTGATTGAAAAGACAAGAACTGAGATAAAAACTCGCCTAAAAAAGCAAGAAGATATAATAAAAACTAGAAAAGCGTTCAAATACGCACGGGATAAACAGGACTATGAGTCTGGGCAAATCTTCACTTTCTAAAGAAAATATGAAAGTTTAAAAATGAAAGCACCTCCCTCAGGAATATCAAGTGGTATACAAAATGCCTCTCGTCAGGATCAAGTAAGTGAATCCCCTTCGGAATCTAATTCAACAACAAGTGAAATCGATTCAGACGGTAGTGACACCACTAGAATCCAAGGCAGAGAGGACATGGGTGCTCTCACTCCTGGAGAGGAACTGAATTTTGTACAGCGGGCGCGGCGTCAAACGCTAAGACCACGGAAGCCCGTTTCAAATCCACAACAAGAGCAAACAAGAGAAGGAAAGCCCGACTACGCAAAAAACAATCAACAGCGCAAAAAGAAATGGAACAACCGGAGATAAAGTCTAATCCCAACACTGTAGTCAATTTATCTTCTATCCAATTAAATCAGGCAGAAACTCAATTATTGACATTGGGGCTCTCTTCTTGCCCTGAGAGCAATTTCAATTATGTCCAAACACGTGTTGGCATATACAAATTTATCCATAAAATGAAACTAAAGAAATATTTTGAAATAAAGAATTCCAAAAAAAGTGCAGCACCTAAAACAACCAATGACGATGAGCCTGAATCTAATCTTACAACCTCAGATATTACTACTCTTCTGACTATGGGTAACCTAAATGACCAAGACAATACTATTGGATCCACACAGGAGCAAGCAGCGGAATTGGGTATTAATGTTTGCGTTAGAGTCCAGTCCCCCTTCAAACCCAAATCCACCTTTGTCCCCATCATGCCACGTGATGCGATTGAAAAAACTACGTCTAACCACCAAAAAGCGCACAATGGGAACCAATTTCCAATTCAAACAATATCAGAATTTAATAACCAAGCTGCAGAATCATAATGAGATTATTATCAAACAATCCGACAAAGGTGGCAGCATAGTGTTATGGCCCAGGGAAGATTACTTGTTGGAAGCAGACAAACATTTAAGTGATACCCTTTGCTATGCAAAATCCAATGCACAACAGCTAACAGTTTTAAGAACAACAGTCTCAAAGGAACTTTACAAATGGAAAAGAGACAAACTGATTACTAATGATGAATTTAATTATCTACGAACAGAGTTCCCAATAACCCCAGTGATGTATTTCATACCGAAAATACATAAAGAAACCTTGCCAGTACCAGGGATACCTATTATTAATGCGAGAGGAGGAATTCTGGAAAAGATCTCTGAATATGTTGATTTTCACCTACAAGAATTGGTAGTCACTTCACCATCATATATCAAAGACACCACTCATTTTCTGGAAAAACTCAAGGACATTGTTTGGTCGTCTGAATATTTATTGGTGTCTCTTGATGTGTGTGCCTTATACACCAGTATCAATCATTTAGATGTTATCAATGCAGTTAACTCTTTTTTGGGGGACAGGCCAATTGAATATTATCAACATGTGAAGATGCTTGTTGAAATGATTAGGTTATGTCTTTATAACAATTATTTTTTATTTAACAAAGACATCTACCATCAGATCAGAGGTGTAGTGATGGGGGCCTGTTTTTCCCCCAGCTACGCGTGTTTACACGTGGGCTGGTGGGAGGAACAGGTCCTCAAAGTGAAACACAGGAAAATATGGGAAGAACGCATCATAGGATGGATGCGTTTTATTGATGATATATTCTTTGTATGGAAAGGACTCGAAACATTAGTCAGAGAGTTTATCCATACACTTAATAATAACGATCTCAATCTCCAATTCACGGCAGTGATCTGTAACAGGTCCATTGACTTTTTAGATGTACAAGTATGTGTTGATGAAGGCAGTATTGAAACTACACTACACAGAGAAGAGCACCGCTGGAAACTCAACGCTTCATGCATCAAGTTTCCATCCCTCACATTTGATAAAAAGTATCCCTTATGGGGAATTTTTGAGGCTTTGCAGAATCGGCAGCACTGACCACTATTTTGACAAATGCATTGAAGAGAGTAAGACCAGATTTTTGGCAAGGGGATACAATAAACAAGTAATTAATACAGCTTTGGCTAAAGTTTGCATTCAAGCTAGGAATGATCTATTGACATGCACCACAACCACAAAATACAACAATAAGGGGAGTGTAGCCTACGAAGACACTGACAATAATCCAATGAGATTTATAACAACATATAGTAGTCAACATAGAAAAATCAGGACTATTATCAATAAGCACTTGCCCATAATCCAAACCGACATGATACTTAGTCAATTGTTTCCTTCTCCGCCAACCCTGGCATTCAGAAAATCCAAATCTATGTATGATGCCCTGGTCAGAGCCAGCCCAGAGCTGACAGCTCCAACTAGCAAACCCAGTACCATGTGGCTTAAACCACAAAATGGTTTTGTAAAATGCAGCACATATGGGGCCTGTAGGTTTGGAATTAATACCTTCCAATATACTACTGTATTTGGGGCATCCAACAACCAAATTAAGGCCAGATATAACTGCCGCCAGATATAACTGCCGTACTGAGTTTGCAGTTTATGTATTAAGCTGCACATGCAATCTGCAATACATAGGGAGCACTAAGCTCCAGGTGCATGTACGCATCTTACAACACCTGAGAGCGATAGTAAATTCAGACATGACATACCCTGTGGCCAGACATTTTAAGGCAGTACATATGAATAAATTGGAGGATCTTAAATATTTTGTCATCTCTGCTGTTCCACCCATGAGAAGGGGGGGCAACAGGGAAAAAGCTGTCCGACAATTAGAATCCAAATTCATACTTGAATTGAACACTCGTACCCCGAATGGACTGAATAATGGGAAGAGCTATACAATTTTCTATGAGGCCATACTTTTCTGATGTTTTAAAAGAAATTTTTCATGATATTATGGGAGGGGAACTTCTTTTAGATTACATTTTTATAGGGTTTTTGAATAGTCTTTTAATATATTTATGCATTTTTTCATTTTAAGAATGTATCTTTATATATGGATCTTTTTAAAGGCTATTTATAATATTGTCAAAATAATTTAAATCGATTTTTGCGATAAACTTTACCATTTTCCGACAGATTAGAGGAATTTTATTGGTATTGCAATTGGATCCCCTTCCACTATATTAGGATGTTTCTTTTATATTAAAGCCATCTATTACGTAGTCCTTTCACACAGAATCATGCTTATATGACACCAATAGATGTTTCCAGGTGATTCATATTTCGTGACACTGTGATCTTGGCTTTTCTCCTATTCCCCGGTTTGTCAAATTTGAACTCTTTAAGTAATATGCAACACAACTGTTGATTTAGATGTAGAATCTAGGGTGTTTTTGATACATTTCTCTTTCTAAACATTTTTTTTTATACATATATTGTTTGTAATCTGAGAATGTATTCTTCTATTCCATGAGTTATTGAATTCTACAAATTTCCCTGTTCAATTCCCTTATAAGAATTAGGATGATAAAGTTAACTCGTAAAAAAATATGTTTTTATTTTGATTTTTAATCACAATAAAATTAATTGTGATTATTTTGATATTAATTTTTAGCACTTTAAAACACTTTTATAATTCCATATGTTTTTTGGAAATTTTCCTGCAGGGGACTGACTCTCTATGACTTGTGGCTGTAGATTTAAGGACATTGGGTATATTCCTCCTTTCCAATTTCAAAAAAATCTATGCCATACAATTGGATGCTCCTATTACATTGAGGTATTTGCACCTACAAATGTCAATCTTTCAATGACCATCAATTTGCACATTGCACTTTGCACTGTGAAATTTGTGATTTTAATTATTTTAAATTATTTATATAATTTGTATATTTGTGACATCTATTATATATATTATATATACAGTCATTTGATTTGAAATAAGTGCATTTGATTACAATTTTTTGTTAGAAAAGTCACCCACACAAGCATTATTTCCTTTGTTTTCACTGCATCACATGACGCAATGAGTGGTATTGTTGAAAGTGCTATTTATACTGAAGGAAGTGTCAGTTTCATCATGTGATCAAGCCCACTTGCTGGGCGAAACGCGTCATGCCGCCATGTCGAAGCGTCTATTTACTTGACCAATAAAAGAAAGAAAACCACGCACCTGGAGTCCGTGTCCCGATCTTTGTTTCGAATTTGGAAGAAACAACAGTGGGAACTCTGGTGTTTGCTCATATATATATGTGTGTGTGTGTATATATATATATATATATATATATATATATGTGTGTGTGTGTGTGTGTGTGTGTGTGTGTGTGTGTGTGTGTGTGTGTATATATATATATATGTATATATATATGTGTGTGTGTGTATGTATATATATGTGTGTGTGTGTATATATATATTCACTGAAAAAACCATAGGTTTCACACATGTTATAGTTAGCGGAAATTTTACTGATAAAAAACCAATGAAATTCCCCCGTTATAGTTAGTGCAGGCAACTATAACTCACGCGACCGCAATCCTCTGCTGATGCTAATACTGTATTTAGACACTTATTTGCCCATGTCTTCTTCCATTAAATTTTAGCTATACATATATTACAAATATTTTTTTTCATAAAGACACATATGTCATCAGCAGAAGATTGCGGTCGCGTGAGTTATAGTTGCCTGCACTAACTATAACGGGGGAATTTCATTGGTTTTTTATCAGTAAAATTTCCGCTAACTATAACATGTGTGAAACCTATGGTTTTTTCAGTGAATTTGCAAGGTTTTTTAAATGCTAATTCCTAACTATAACGTGTGTGAAACCTATGGTTTTTTCAGTGAATTTGTACGGTTTTTTAAATGCTAAGTTACTTTACGCCATTCGTGGCGTGCGCGCCCACTTAACGCAGTTCGTTCCGTGCGCGCACGGTGCGCTTCGCGCACCGCGCCCACTTTACGCAGTTAGTGCCGTGCAC
Organism: Triturus cristatus; assembly: GCF_964204655.1. Lineage (NCBI taxonomy): Eukaryota > Metazoa > Chordata > Amphibia > Caudata > Salamandridae > Triturus > Triturus cristatus. The sequence continues at coordinate 588,741,214 of NC_140584.1, forward strand.
GCACGGTGGGCACGCGGTGCGATGACAAAGCAAGAAAGCACGTCAACAAATCTGTTTCTGCTTTCCTCCGTGACTATGGTATGGGTGCCATTTACCACAACAACTTGCGTTATGACATGCAAGACATTTATAGAGGAGATGGTGTGCACTTCAATGATGAAGGGAACAGAGTCTTCCTCTTGAACCTTAGACTCTGCATCGGTACTTACTTGTAGGTACCACTAAAAAATCATTTCATAAACACAACGGCTCTTTTTAGAGCCCCCTAATATCTAAACACTTAAATCTGATTTTCATTTTTTTTTTTTTTTTTTTCTACCGTACGCTTACCGTAAGCTTACCGTACGCGTACCCCGTGATTTTTTTTAAAATCAATAAATGTTTTTTTTGTACTTTTCTGTCCTTCTTTGACCCCCTTACAAATGTTAGGGGGTCTGTAACTCTCCTCATTGCCCCCTTTCCTTGTTTTCACTCTTTTTTTTCAGAGTGAAATACACAAAATGGCGGCCGCCGCTTCCTGGTTTCGACCGATTCGAATGTTTACTAAGATCTAAGAGCCAATCAGAATCGCGCTCGCGCACGCCACCGTACGCTTACCGTAAGCGTACGGTAAGCGTACCGTAAGCGGGCTCAGATATATATATTGATTTAAAGGCTATTTTCTCAGAATCTACTGAACAGATTTACACCAAACCTACAAAAGGCACTTCCTTGACCTAGGGACTACCTCTCTGCCAAATTTTGAGTAATTCTGTTCAGCCGTTCGGGCTGTAGCCCTGTCTAAAGGTCCTATGGAAAAATGCATGGGAAAAACGCGTTTTGGGACCCCCCTTTTATCTCAGCCCCCGCTTGACGGATCCCCCCGAGACTTTCAGGGTAGGAGCGGAGCGTAGCGCCCCACCTATTTTGAGAAATTCGCGAGGATTCGTCGACCGGCGCCAAAGTTATTCAAAATAGAATGTTGAGGTTTTCCTATGGAAACGTGGTCCTAACTATAACTACCTACTGGCGACCGCCAGTAGGTAATGTGTGTGTGTATGTATATATATGTGTGTGTGTGTGTGTATATATATATTCACTGAAAAAACCATAGGTTTCACACATGTTATAGTTAGCTGGAAATTTTACTGATAAAAAACCAATGAAATTCCCCCGTTATAGTTACTGTAGGCAACTATAACTCACGCGACCGTAATCCTCTGCTGATGCTAATACTGTATTTAGACACTTATTTGCCCATGTCTTCTTCCATTAAATTTTAGCTATACATATATTACAAATTTTTTTTTTTTCATAAAAACACATATGTCATCAGCAGAGGATTACGGTCGCGTGAGTTATAGTTGCCTACAGTAACTATAACGGGGGAATTTCATTGGTTTTTTATCAGTAAAATTTCCAGCTAACTATAACATGTGTGAAACCTATGGTTTTTTCAGTGAATTAGCAAGGTTTTTTAAATGCTAATTCCTAACTATAACGTGTGTGAAACCTATGGTTTTTTCAGTGAATTTGTACGGTTTTTTAAATGCTAAGTTACTTTACGCCTTGTGATAGGTAATCTGTTAAATTTAATTTGTAAGTGATGACAATAATATGCCATGCACAGAGAGTGTGTTTTTTTTTTTTTTTTAATATTTTTTAGCGTAAGCGCACGGTACGCGTACGGTAAGCGTAATCGGCGAAATTTTCAAAAAATAAAAATTTACCGTTTTTGGCCTTGGGGGATCGTTGAGGACTCAACTAACATGGCTATGTGCATTGGCGCTGTCTAAACAGCCCCTTTATATGTTTTTTGCCTTTGTTTACAGCCCCTCCCTCACAGTGCGAGAGAGAAAATGGCGGCCGCCGCTTCCTGGTTTCGACCGATTCGAATGTTTACTTAGATGTAACAGCCAATCAGAATCGCGCTCGCGCACGTCACCGTACGCGTACGGTAAGCGTACCGTAAGCGCACCGTAAGCTGGCTCAGATATATATATTGATTTAAAGGCTATTTTCTCAGAATCTACTGAACAGATTTACACCAAACCAACAAAAGGCACTTCCTTGACCTGAGGACTACCTCTCTGCCAAATTTCAAGTAATTCTGTTCAGTCGTTCGGGCTGTAGCTGTGTCTAAAGGTCCTATGGAAAAATGCATGGGAAAAACGCGTTTTGGGACCCCCCTTTTATCTCAGCCCCCGCTTGACGAATCCCCCCGAGACTTTCAGGGTAGGAGCGGAGCGTAGCGCCCCACCTATTTTGAAAAATTTGCGAGGATTCGTCAACCGGCGCCAAAGTTATTCAAAATAGAATGTTGAGGATTTCCTATGGAAACGTGGTCCTAACTATAACTACCTACTGGCGACCGCCAGTAGGTAATATGTGTGTGTATATATATATATATATATATGTGTGTGTGTGTATATATATATATATATGTGTGTGTGTGTATATTATCTACTGGCGGTCGCCAGTAGATAGTTATAGTTAGGACCTATTTTCCATAGGAAATCCGCAACATTCTATTGGGAATATCTATGGCGCCGGTTGATGAATCTTCGTGAAATTTTCCAAACTTTTGGCCAGCTCAGCTCCGCTCCTACCCTGAAAGTTTAGTGGTGATTCGTCAAGCGGAGGCCGAGAAAAAAGGGGGGTCCCAAAACACGTTTTCCCCATGCAATTTCCCATAGGACCTGTTGTCGCAGCTACAGCCCGAACTGCTGAACGGAATTACACCAAATTTGGCAAGGAGGTAGTCCTCAGTTCAGACTCGTGCCTTTTGCATAAATGGTATAAATCCGTTCAGTAGTTCCTGAGAAAATTAGAGTTAAAAGTTAGTGATATCTATGGCCGGGGAGGATCTGCGGATCCTCCCCGAACCCTCCCGAGCACGAGCTGAATGCTAATTGGCTGCCAACACTCTGAATCAGGAAGTGATGGCAGCCATCTTGTGCCTCGGTAGAACCGAGGCACAAGAAAGCACAAAAACAAAGGCGCAAAACGCGACAAGGGGGAGGGTAGAAACACCCTGACCCCCTAGCCCTGCTTAGGGGGTCCCACAAGGACCCCCAGGGCCCAAAAAAGTATTATTATTTTTTTTTAATCGGCGAGATTCGCGCACTCATCAGTGATGTCACTGACCATGTCATGAGTGATGTAATATGTGACGTCATCAGCAGTGCATTGCGGGGGCGTGAGTTATAGTTAGCTGAACTAACTATAACGGGGGAATTTCTAGGGTTTTGTACGAGGGAAATGTCCAGCTAACTATAACGCCCCTGAAACCTATGGTTTTTTCCGTGAATTTCTAAGGTTTTTTTAAATGCCAATTCCTAACTATAACGCCCCTGAAACCTATGGTTTTTTCAGTGAATATATATATATATATATATATATATGTGTGTGTGTGTGTATATTACCTACTGGCGGTCGCCAGTAGGTAGTTATAGTTAGGACCTATTTTCCATAGGAAATCCGCAACATTCTATTCCCAATAAGTCTGGCGCGGTTGACGAATCTTCGCGAAATTTTCAAAACTTTTGGCCAGCGCTGAGAAAAAAGGGGGGTCCCAAAACACGTTTTCCCCATGCAATTTCCCATAGGACCTGTTGACGCAGCTACAGCCGGAACTGCTGAACGGAATTACACCAAATTTGGCAGAAAGGCAGACCTTGGTTCAGAGTCGTGCCTTTCGCTGAAATGGTGTAAATCTGTTCAGTAGTTCCTGAGAAAATCAAAAGTAAAATCACATATATATCTGGGCGGAGCCTAACCACACATCTCATCGTGAGATTTGATTGGCTGTCAGCACTTCATCCAAGAAGTGTTGGCAGCCATCTTGGGACCAATATATATGTTAGCACCTCATTAAAAAGCATTGCAGTTAATAGAAGGTTTTAAGACTTTAGTTACATTATAAATCATTTGTTGATGGTACCATACTCATTTTAGGAATTGTGGTATGTTCTAAGGTGATTTTACCATGTGAAAAAATCTTCTGCTGGGATATCATGAATCATGTTTGAGAGAAAACTATTTTCACATGCTTTTCCCACAGAGGTTTGGAAGGTGATCTATAAGCTAAACTGAGAGCATATTTTCTGTAAATTCACATTATCTTTCTTAGTCATGTGAGAATGAAGTCTGACATTCTCAGTAAAACATGTACATCCAACAAGGGCAGAGACTGTCAGTTGATTCCTTTGTGTTCTACTGCAGCTTCCCAGAGTGTTCCAAAGAACAACTAGAGCACTAACACTCCTACTTATGATAAACGTATGGCATACCTGAAGCCATCTTGATTGGAATAAAGTGGTAACTCTTAAAACATTTCATTTAAAAAGGAACAAAATGAGGGGGTTCATTTTGCCATAGAATGTATGATTAGTGCTGCAGAAAGAAAAATTAGGGCACATTTTGAGTGACTTCTCATATCCTCTTCTATTTCATTAAAGAATTCTGACATGCAGACTGAAACATGCACTTTGAATACCAGCAGCAGACTTCCCTGGTGAGCAGTAGCTTTACTACAGTGATCTAATGAGCAGCTAGAGTGCTAACATTCTGAATTTATGGCAAATGTGTGACACATCTGAATGCCTTCTTCATTGAATCAAAGTAAAAAACTGACAGTATGCCTACTGAGGAGACTGTAGTAAATGAGGAAATTAGGAAACTTCATAACAAGTCTCCCAAGATTGTCACCAAAGACAAAAGAGCCCAGATGTAGCACAAATATCACTGAGATGTAGCCCAAGTATAGCCCAATTACAGAAATCCCAGAGTGTTTTAAAGAACAACTAGAGCGCTAACAGTCTTACTTATGACAAAAGTATGGCACACCTGAAGCCATCTTGATTGGAATAAAGTGGTAACACTTAAAACATTTAATTTGCAAAGGAACAAAATGAGGGGGTTCATTTTGCCATAGAAATTATGATTAGTGCTGCAGAAAGAAAAATTAGGGCACATTTTGACTTCTCAAATCCTCTTCTATTTCATTAAAAAGTTCTGACATTCAGACTGAAACATGCACTTTGAATACCAGCAGCAGACTTCCCTGGTGAGCAGTAGCTTTACTACAGTGATCTAATGAGGAACTAGAGTGCTACCATTCAGAATGTATGGCAAATGTGTCACATCTGAATGCCTTCTTGATGGAACCAAAGTAAACAAGCATTGAAAATGCAATAGGTCTCGCCCTCGTTTAAGTTAAAGCAATTCTGTTTGTAATTAGGTGGCTTTTTAGCTTTGCTTTTATTAGTGGTTTTCAAAATTTCATGTACATAACATGCATATATATATATGTATGCATGCATTTCTATTTGTATTTATATAGATGTTTATATATGTATGTATATATATACACACATACATATATATAAATGCATATGCATATATGTGCATATGTGTGCGTGTAGAGAGAGGTAGAGGTGTAGAGGTAGAGACGGAGAGGTAGAGAGTAGTAGAGAGAGAGGTAGAGAGAGGTAGTGAGGTAGAGAGTAGAGGATGAATAGTAGAGAGAGAGTAGCAGAGAGTGAGTAGGAGAGAGTAGTAGAGTGAGTAGTAGAGAGCGAGAAGTAGAGAGTAGTAGAGAGTAGTAAAGAGTTAGTAGTAGAGAGTGAGTGGTAGAGAGTAGTAGAGAGTGAGTATTAGAGAGTGAGTAGTAGAGAGTAGTAGAGAGTGAGTAGTGGAGAATGAGTAGTAGAGTGAGTAGTAGAGAGTAGTAGAGAGTGAGTAGTAGAGAGTAGTAAAGAGAGAGTAGTAGAGAGTGAGTAGTAGAGAGTGAGTAGTAGAGAGAGAGTAGTAGAGAGTAGTAGAGAGTGAGTAGTAGAGAGTAGTACAGAGTGAGTAGTAGAGTAGTAGTAGAGAGTGAATAGTAGAGAGTGAGTAGTAGAGTGAATAGTAGAGAGCGAGTAGTAGAGAGTGAGTAGTAGAGAGTAGTAGAGTAGTAGAGAGCGAGTAGTAGAGAATGAGTAGTAGAGAGTGAGTAGCAGAGAGTAGTAGTGTAGTAGAGAGTGAGTAGTAGAGTAGTAGACAGTGAGTAGTAGAGAGCGAGTAGTAGAGAGTAGTAGAGAGAGAGTAGTAGAGAGTGAGTGGTAGAGAGTAGTAGAGAGAGTAGTTGAGAGTGAGTAGTAGAGAGTAGTAGAATAGTAGAGAGTGAGTAGTAGAGAGTGAGTAGTAGAGAGTAGTAGAGGGAGTAGTAGAGAGTGAGTGGTAGAGAGTAGTAGAGAGCAGTAGAGTGAGTAGTAGAGAGTGAGTATTATAGAGTAGTAGCGAGTGAGTAGTAGAGAGTGAGTAGTTTAATTTAAAAGGAACACAATGAGGAGGTTCATTTTGCCATAGAAATTATGATTAGTGCAGAAAAAAGAAAATTAGGGCACATTTTGAGTGACTTCTCAAATCCTCTTCTATTTCATTAAAAAATTCTGACATGCTGACTGAAACATGCACTTTCAATACCAGCAGCAGACTTCCCTGGTGAGCAGTAGCTTTACTACAGTGATCTAATAAGCAACTAGAGTGCTAACATTCCGAATTTACGGCAAATGTGTGACACATCTGAATGCCTTCTTGATGGAATGGAAGTAAAAAACCTGAAAGTATTTCCTACTGAGGAGACTGTTGTAAATGAGGAAATTAGGAAACTTCAAAACAAATAAGTAACCCAAGATGGCCACCAGAGACAAAAGAACCCAAATGTAGCACAAATATCACTGAGATGTAGCCCAAGTATAGCCCAATGACAGAATGTCCCAGAGTGTTTTAAAGAACAACTAGAGCGCTAACAGTCTTACTTATGACAAAAGTATGGCACACCTGATGCCATCTTGATTGGAATAAAGTGGTAACACTTAAAACATTTAATTTGCAAAGGAACAAAATGAGGGAGTTCATTTTGCCATAGAAATTATGATTAGGGCTGCAGAAAGAAAGATTAGGGCACATTTTGACTTCTCAAATCCTCTTCCATTTCATTAAAATATTCTGACATGCAGACTGAAACATGCACTTTGAATACCAGCAGCAGACTTCCCTGGTGAGCAGTAGCTTTACTACAGTGATCTAATGAGCAACTAGAGTGCTACCATTCAGAATTTATGGAAAATGTGTGACACATCTGAATGCCTTCTTGATGGAATCAAAGTAAACAAGCATTGAAAATGCAATAGGTCTCGCCCTCGTTTAAGTTAAAGCAATTCTGTTTGTAATTAGGTGGCTTTTTAGCTTTGCTTGTTTTAGAGTTTTTCAAACTTTCATGTACATACCATGCATATATGTATATGTATATGTTTGCATGCATTTATATTTATATAGATATGCAGATTATATTTATATGTTTATATATGTATATATATATATAAACATACATATATATAAATGCATATGCATATATATGCATATATATATGTGCATATGTGTGCATGTACAGAGAGGTAGAGGTGTAGAGGTGTAGAGGTAGAGAGGTAGAGGTAGAGAGTAGTAGAGAGAGAGGTAGAGAGGTAGAGCATAGAGAGCGAGTAATAGAGAGTAGAGAGTAGTAGAGAAAGTATCAGAGAGTGAGTAGTAGAGAGTAATAGAGTGAGTAGTAGAGTGAGTATTGGAGAGTGAGTAGTAGAGAGTAGTAGAGACAGTAGTAGAGTGAGTAGTAGAGTGAGTAGTAGAGAGTGAGTAGTAGAGAGTAGAAGAGAGTGCGTAGTAGAGAGTGAGTAGTAGAGAGTGAGTAGCAGAGAGAGAGTATTAGAGAGTAGTAGAGTGAGTAGCAGAGAGAGAGTAGTAGAGAGTAGTAGAGAGAGAGTAGTAGAGAATGAGTAGTAGAGAGTAGTAGAGAGTGAGTAGTAGAGAGTAGTAGAGAGTGAGTAGTAGAGAGAGAGTAGAGGGAGAGTAGTAGAGAGAGAGTAGAGGGAGAGTAGTAGAGAGTAGTAGAGTAGTAGAGAGTGAGTAGTAGAGAGTAGTGGAGTAGTAGAGAGTAGTAGAGAGTGAGTAGTAGAGTGAGTACTAGAGAGTAGTAGAGAGCGAGTAGCAGAGAGCAAGTATTAGAGTGTGTAGTAGAGAGTGAGTAGTAGAGAGTAGTAGAGAGAGAGTAGTAGAGAGTGAGAAGTAGAGAGAGTAGTAGAGAGTGAGTAGTAGAGTGAGTAGTAGAGAGTAGTTGAGAGCGAGTAGTAGAGAATAAGTAGTGGAGAGTGAGCAGTAGAGAGTAGTCGAGAGTGAGTAGTACTGAGTGAGTAGTAGAGAGTAGTAGAGAGAGAGTAGTAGAGAGTGAGTAGTAGAGTGAGTGGTAGAGAGTAGGAGAGAGTAGTAGAGTGAGTAGTAGAGAATAGTAGAGTAGTAGAGAGTGAGTAGCAGAGAGAGTAGTAGAGAGTGAGTAGCAGAGAGAGTAGTAGAGAGAGAGTAGTAGAGAGTGAGTAGTAGAGTGAGTGGTAGAGAGTAGGAGAGAGTAGTAGAGTGAGTAGTAGAGAATAGTAGAGTAGTAGAGAGTGAGTAGCAGAGACAGTAGTAGAGAGCGAGTAGTAGAGAGTGAGTAGTAGAGAGTGAGTAGTAGAGAGGGAGTAGTAGAGAGAGAGTAGTAGAGAGTGAGTAGCAGTGAGTAGTAGAGAGTAGTAGAGACAGAGTAGTAGAGTGAGTAGTAGAGAGTAGTTGAGAGCGAGTAGTAGATAATGAATAGTGGAGAGTGAGCAGTAGAGAGTAGTAGAGAGTGAGTAGTAGAGAGTAAGTAGTACAGAGTGAGTAGTAGAGAGTAGTAGAGAGAGAGTAGTAGAGAGTGAGTGGTAGAGAGCAGGAGAGAGTAGTAGAGTGAGTAGTAGAGAATAGTAGAGAGTGAGTAGTAGAGCGAGTAGTAGAGAGTGAGTAGTGGAGAGCGAGTAGTAGAGAGCGAGTAGTAGAGAGTGAGTATTAGAGACTGAGTAGTAGAGAGTGAGTAGTAGAGAGAGAGTAGTAGAGAGTGAGTAGTAGAGAGAGTAGTAGAGAGTGAGTAGTAGAGAGAGAGTAGTAGAGAGAGAGTAGTAGAGAGTGAGTAGTAGAGAGTAGTGGAGTAGTAGAGAGTGAGTAGTAGAAAGTAGTAGAGAGTGAGTAGTAGAGTGAGTACTAGAGAGTAGTAGAGAGCGAGTAGCAGAGAGCAAGTAGAGAGTGTGTAGTAGAGAGTGAGTAGTAGAGAGAGAGTAGTAGAGAGTGAGAAGTAGAGAGAGTAGTAGAGAGTAGTTGAGCGAGTAGTAGAGAATGAGTAGTGGAGAGTGAGCAGTAGAGAGTGAGTAGTAGAGAGTGAGTAGTAGAGAGTGAGTAGTAGAGAGTCGTAGAGTGAGTAGTAGAGAGAGAGTAGTAGAGAGTGAGTAGTAGAGTAGTAGAGACAGTGGTAGAGAGTAGTAGAGTGAGTAGTAGAGAATAGTAGAGAGTGAGTAGTAGAGCGAGTAGTAGAGAGTGAGTAGTAGAGCGAGTAGTAGAGAGTGAGTAGTAGAGAGTGAGTAGCAGAGAGAGTAGTAGAGAGTGAGTAGTAGAGAGTGAGTAGTAGAGAGCGAGTAGTGGAGAGTGAGTAGTGGAGAGTGAGTAGTGGAGAGTGAGTAGTAGCGAGAGTAGTAGAGAGAGAGTAGTAGAGAGTGAGTAGTAGAAAGTAGTAGTAGAGAGTAGTAGAGAGAGAGTAGTAGAGAGAGAGTAGTAGAGTGAGTAGTAGAGAGTAGTTGAAAGCGAGTAGTAGAGAATGAGTAGTGGAGAGTGAGCAGTAGAGAGTAGTAGAGAGTGAGTAGTAGAGAGTGAGTAGTAGAGAGTGAGTAGTAGAGAGAGAGTAGTAGAGAGTGAGTGGTAGAGAGTATAAGAGAGTAGTAGAGTGAGTAGTAGAGAATAGTAGAGTGAGTAGTAGAGCGAGTAGTAGAGTAGTAGAGAGTGAGTAGCAGAGAGAGAGTAGTAGAGTGAGTAGTAGAGAATGAGAAGTAGAGAGTAGTAGAGAGTGAGTAGCAGAGAGAGAGTATTAGAGAGTAGTAGAGTGAGTAGCAGAGAGAGAGTAGTAGAGAGAGAGTAGTAGAGAATGAGTAGTAGAGAGTAGTAGAGAGTGAGTAGTAGAGAGTAGTAGAGAGAGAGTAGAGGGAGAGTAGTAGAGAGAGAGTAGAGGGAGAGTAGTAGAGAGTAGTAGAGTAGTAGAGAGTGAGTAGTAGAGAGTAGTGGAGTAGTAGAGAGTGAGTAGTAGAGTGAGTACTAGAGAGTAGTAGAGAGCGAGTAGCAGAGAGCAAGTATTAGAGTGTGTAGTAGAGAGTGAGTAGTAGAGAGTAGTAGAGAGAGAGTAGTAGAGAGTGAGAAGTAGAGAGAGTAGTAGAGAGTGAGTAGTAGAGTGAGTAGTAGAGAGTAGTTGAGAGCGAGTAGTAGAGAATGAGTAGTGGAGAGTGAGCAGTAGAGAGTAGTCGAGAGTGAGTAGTACTGAGTGAGTAGTACTGAGTGAGTAGTAGAGAGTAGTAGAGAGAGAGTAGTAGAGAGTGAGTAGTAGAGTTAGTGGTAGAGAGTAGGAGAGAGTAGTAGAGTGAGCAGTAGAGAATGGTAGAGTAGTAGAGAGTGAGTAGCAGAGAGAGTAGTAGAGAGCGAGTAGTAGAGAGTGAGTAGTGGAGAGTGAGTAGCAGTGAGTAGTAGAGAGTATTAGAGACAGAGTAGTAGAGTGAGTAGTAGAGAGTGAGTAGCAGAGAGAGTAGTAGAGAGAGAGTAGTAGAGAGTGAGTAGCAGTGAGTAGTAGAGAGTATTAGAGACAGAGTAGTAGAGTGAGTAGTAGAGAGTGAGTAGCAGAGAGAGTAGTAGAGAGAGAGTAGTAGAGAGTGAGTAGTAGAGTGAGTGGTAGAGAGTAGGAGAGAGTAGTAGAGTGAGTAGTAGAGAATAGTAGAGTAGTAGAGAGTGAGTAGCAGAGAGTAGTAGAGAGCGAGTAGTAGAGAGTGAGTAGTGGAGAGTGAGTAGTAGAGAGTGAGTAGTAGAGAGGGAGTAGTAGAGAGAGAGTAGTAGAGAGTGAGTAGCAGTGAGTAGTAGAGAGTATTAGAGACAGAGTAGTAGAGTGAGTAGTAGAGAGTAGTTGAGAGCGAGTAGTAGATAATGAATAGTGGAGAGTGAGCAGTAGAGAGTAGTAGAGAGTGAGCAGTAGAGAGTAAGTAGTACAGAGTGAGTAGTAGAGAGTAGTAGAGAGTGAGTAGTAGAGAGAGAGTAGTAGAGAGTGAGTGGTAGAGAGCAGGAGAGAGTAGTAGAGTGAGTAGTAGAGAATAGCAGAGAGTGAGTAGTAGAGCGAGTAGTAGAGAGTGGTAGAGAGTGAGTAGCAGAGAGAGTAGTAGAGAGTGAGTAGGAGCGAGTAGTAGAGAGTGAGTAGTAGAGAGAGAGTAGTAGAGAGTGAGTAGTAGAGAGAGTAGTAGAGAGTGAGTAGTAGAGAGAGAGTAGTAGAGAGTGAGTAGTAGAGAGTAGTGGAGTAGTAGAGAGTGAGTAGTAGAAAGTAGTAGAGAGTGAGTAGTAGAGTGAGTACTAGAGAGTAGTAGAGAGCGAGTAGCAGAGAGCAAGTAGAGAGTGTGTAGTAGAGAGTGAGTAGTAGAGAGAGAGTAGTAGAGAGTGAGAAGTAGAGAGAGTAGTAGAGAGTAGTTGAGCGAGTAGTAGAGAATGAGTAGTGGAGAGTGAGCAGTAGAGAGTGAGTAGTAGAGAGTGAGTAGTAGAGAGTGAGTAGTAGAGAGTCGTAGAGTGAGTAGTAGAGAGAGAGTAGTAGAGAGTGAGTAGTAGAGTAGTAGAGACAGTGGTAGAGAGTAGTAGAGTGAGTAGTAGAGAATAGTAGAGAGTGAGTAGTAGAGCGAGTAGTAGAGAGTGAGTAGTAGAGCGAGTAGTAGAGAGTGAGTAGTAGAGAGTGAGTAGCAGAGAGAGTAGTAGAGAGTGAGTAGTAGAGAGTGAGTAGTAGAGAGCGAGTAGTGGAGAGTGAGTAGTGGAGAGTGAGTAGTGGAGAGTGAGTAGTAGCGAGAGTAGTAGAGAGAGAGTAGTAGAGAGTGAGTAGTAGAAAGTAGTAGTAGAGAGTAGTAGAGAGAGAGTAGTAGAGAGAGAGTAGTAGAGTGAGTAGTAGAGAGTAGTTGAAAGCGAGTAGTAGAGAATGAGTAGTGGAGAGTGAGCAGTAGAGAGTAGTAGAGAGTGAGTAGTAGAGAGTGAGTAGTAGAGAGTGAGTAGTAGAGAGAGAGTAGTAGAGAGTGAGTGGTAGAGAGTATAAGAGAGTAGTAGAGTGAGTAGTAGAGAATAGTAGAGTGAGTAGTAGAGCGAGTAGTAGAGTAGTAGAGAGTGAGTAGCAGAGAGAGAGTAGTAGAGTGAGTAGTAGAGAATGAGAAGTAGAGAGTAGTAGAGAGTGAGTAGCAGAGAGAGAGTATTAGAGAGTAGTAGAGTGAGTAGCAGAGAGAGAGTAGTAGAGAGAGAGTAGTAGAGAATGAGTAGTAGAGAGTAGTAGAGAGTGAGTAGTAGAGAGTAGTAGAGAGAGAGTAGAGGGAGAGTAGTAGAGAGAGAGTAGAGGGAGAGTAGTAGAGAGTAGTAGAGTAGTAGAGAGTGAGTAGTAGAGAGTAGTGGAGTAGTAGAGAGTGAGTAGTAGAGTGAGTACTAGAGAGTAGTAGAGAGCGAGTAGCAGAGAGCAAGTATTAGAGTGTGTAGTAGAGAGTGAGTAGTAGAGAGTAGTAGAGAGAGAGTAGTAGAGAGTGAGAAGTAGAGAGAGTAGTAGAGAGTGAGTAGTAGAGTGAGTAGTAGAGAGTAGTTGAGAGCGAGTAGTAGAGAATGAGTAGTGGAGAGTGAGCAGTAGAGAGTAGTCGAGAGTGAGTAGTACTGAGTGAGTAGTACTGAGTGAGTAGTAGAGAGTAGTAGAGAGAGAGTAGTAGAGAGTGAGTAGTAGAGTGAGTGGTAGAGAGTAGGAGAGAGTAGTAGAGTGAGCAGTAGAGAATGGTAGAGTAGTAGAGAGTGAGTAGCAGAGAGAGTAGTAGAGAGCGAGTAGTAGAGAGTGAGTAGTGGAGAGTGAGTAGCAGTGAGTAGTAGAGAGTATTAGAGACAGAGTAGTAGAGTGAGTAGTAGAGAGTGAGTAGCAGAGAGAGTAGTAGAGAGAGAGTAGTAGAGAGTGAGTAGCAGTGAGTAGTAGAGAGTATTAGAGACAGAGTAGTAGAGTGAGTAGTAGAGAGTGAGTAGCAGAGAGAGTAGTAGAGAGAGAGTAGTAGAGAGTGAGTAGTAGAGTGAGTGGTAGAGAGTAGGAGAGAGTAGTAGAGTGAGTAGTAGAGAATAGTAGAGTAGTAGAGAGTGAGTAGCAGAGAGAGTAGTAGAGAGCGAGTAGTAGAGAGTGAGTAGTGGAGAGTGAGTAGTAGAGAATGAGAAGTAGAGAGTAGTAGAGAGTGAGTAGCAGAGAGAGAGTATTAGAGAGTAGTAGAGTGAGTAGCAGAGAGAGAGTAGTAGAGAGAGAGTAGTAGAGAATGAGTAGTAGAGAGTAGTAGAGAGTGAGTAGTAGAGAGTAGTAGAGAGAGAGTAGAGGGAGAGTAGTAGAGAGAGAGTAGAGGGAGAGTAGTAGAGAGTAGTAGAGTAGTAGAGAGTGAGTAGTAGAGAGTAGTGGAGTAGTAGAGAGTGAGTAGTAGAGTGAGTACTAGAGAGTAGTAGAGAGCGAGTAGTAGAGAGTGAGTAGTGGAGAGTGAGTAGTAGAGAGTGAGTAGTAGAGAGGGAGTAGTAGAGAGAGAGTAGTAGAGAGTGAGTAGCAGTGAGTAGTAGAGAGTATTAGAGACAGAGTAGTAGAGTGAGTAGTAGAGAGTAGTTGAGAGCGAGTAGTAGATAATGAATAGTGGAGAGTGAGCAGTAGAGAGTAGTAGAGAGTGAGCAGTAGAGAGTAAGTAGTACAGAGTGAGTAGTAGAGAGTAGTAGAGAGTGAGTAGTAGAGAGAGAGTAGTAGAGAGTGAGTGGTAGAGAGCAGGAGAGAGTAGTAGAGTGAGTAGTAGAGAATAGTAGAGAGTGAGTAGTAGAGCGAGTAGTAGAGAGTGGTAGAGAGTGAGTAGCAGAGAGAGTAGTAGAGAGTGAGTAGGAGCGAGTAGTAGAGAGTGAGTAGTGGAGAGCGAGTAGTAGAGAGCGAGTAGTAGAGAGTGAGTATTAGAGACTGAGTAGTAGAGAGTGAGTAGTAGAGAGAGAGTAGTAGAGAGTGAGTAGTAGAGAGAGTAGTAGAGAGTGAGTAGTAGAGAGAGAGTAGTAGAGAGAGAGTAGTAGAGAGTGAGTAGTAGAGAGTAGTGGAGTAGTAGAGAGCGAGTAGTAGAAAGTAGTAGAGAGTGAGTAGTAGAGTGAGTACTAGAGAGTAGTAGAGAGCGAGTAGCAGAGAGCAAGTAGAGAGTAAGTAGTACAGAGTGAGTAGTAGAGAGAGAATAGTAGAGAGTGAGTGGTAGAGAGCAGGAGAGAGTAGTAGAGTGAGTAGTAGAGAATAGTAGAGAGTGAGTAGTAGAGCGAGTAGTAGAGAGTGGTAGAGAGTGAGTAGTAGAGAGTGAGTAGCAGAGAGAGTAGTAGAGAGTGAGTAGTAGAGAGTGAGTAGGAGCGAGTAGTAGAGAGTGAGTAGTGGAGAGCGAGTAGTAGAGAGCGAGTAGTAGAGAGTGAGTATTAGAGACTGAGTAGTAGAGAGTGAGTAGTAGAGAGAGAGTAGTAGAGAGTGAGTAGTAGAGAGAGTAGTAGAGAGAGAGTAGTAGAGAGTAGTGGAGTAGTAGAGAGTGAGTAGTAGAAAGTAGTAGAGAGTGAGTAGTAGAGTGAGTACTAGAAAGTAGTAGAGAGCGAGTAGCAGAGAGCAAGTAGAGAGTGTGTAGTAGAGAGTGAGTAGTAGAGAGAGAGTAGTAGAGAGTGAGAAGTAGAGAGAGTAGTAGAGAGTAGTTGAGAGCGAGTAGTAGAGAATGAGTAGTGGAGAGTGAGCAGTAGAGAGTGAGCAGTAGAGAGTGAGCAGTAGAGAGTGAGTAGTAGAGAGTGAGTAGTAGAGAGTCGTAGAGTGAGTAGTAGAGAGAGAGTAGTAGAGAGTGAGTAGTAGAGGAGTAGAGAGAGTGGTAGAGAGTAGTAGAGTGAGTAGTAATGAATAGTAGAGAGTGAGTAGTAGAGCGAGTAGTAGAGAGTGAGTAGTAGAGAGTGAGTAGCAGAGAGAGTAGTAGAGAGTGAGTAGTAGAGAGTGAGTAGTAGAGAGCGAGTAGTGGAGAGTGAGTAGTGGAGGGTGAGTAGTGGAGAGTGAGTAGTAGCGAGAGTAGTAGAGAGAGAGTAGTAGAGAGTGAGTAGTAGAAAGTAGTAGAGTGAGTAGTAGAGAGTAGTAGAGAGTGAGTAGTAGAGAGAGAGAGTAGTAGAGAGAGAGTAGTAGAGTGAGTAGTAGAGAGTAGTTGAAAGCGAGTAGTAGAGAATGAGTAGTGGAGAGTGAGCAGTAGAGAGTAGTAGAGAGTGAGTAGTAGAGAGTGAGTAGTAGAGAGTGAGTAGTAGAGAGAGAGTAGTAGAGAGTGAGTGGTAGAGAGTATAAGAGAGTAGTAGAGTGAGTAGTAGAGAATAGTAGAGTGAGTAGTAGAGCAAGTAGTAGAGTGAGTAGTAGAGAATGAGAAGTAGAGAGTAGTAGAGAGTGAGTAGTAGAGAGTGAGTAGTGGAGAGTGAGTAGTAGAGAGCGAGTAGTAGAGAGCGAGTAGTAGAGAGTGAGTAGCACAGAGAGTAGTAGAGAGTGAGTAGTAGAGAGTAGTAGAGTGAGTTGTAGAGAGAGAGTAGTAGAGTAGTAGAGTGAGTAGTAGAGAGAGAGTAGTAGAGAGTGAGTAGTAGCGAGTAGTAGAGAGTGAGTAGTAGAGAGTGAGTAGTAGAGAGTGTGTAGTAGAGAGAGAGTAGTAGAGAGTGAGTAGCAGAGAGAGTAGTAGAGAGTGAGTAGCAGAGAGAGTAGTAGAGAGTGAGTAGTAGAGAGCGAGTAGTAGAGAGTGAGTAGTGGAGAGTGAGTAGTAGAGAGGGAGTAGTAGAGAGAGAGTAGTAGAGAGTGGGTAGCAGTGAGTAGTAGAGAGTAGTAGAGAGTGAGTAGTACAGAGAGTTGTAGAGAGTGAGTAGAGTGAGTAGTAGAGTGAGTAGTAGAGAATGAGAAGTAGAGAGCGAGTAGTAGAGAGTGAGTAGTGGAGAGCGAGTAGTAGAGAGCGAGTAGTAGAGAGTGAGTAGCAGAGAGAGTAGTAGAGTGAGTAGTAGAGAGTAGTAGAGTGAGTTGTAGAGAGAGAGTAGTAGAGAGAGAGTAGTAGAGTAGTAGAGAGAGAGTAGTAGAGAGTGAGTAGTAGCAAGTAGTAGAGAGTGAGTAGTAGAGATTGAGCAGTAGAGAGTGTGTAGTAGAGAGAGAGTAGTAGAGAGTGAGTAGCAGAGAGAGTAGTAGAGAGTGAGTAGCAGAGAGAGTAGTAGAGAGTGAGTAGCAGAGAGAGTAGTAGAGAGTGAGTAGCAGAGAGAGTAGTAGAGAGCGAGTAGTAGAGAGTGAGTAGTGGAGAGTGAGTAGTAGAGAGGGAGTAGTAGAGAGAGAGTAGTAGAGAGTGGGTAGCAGTGAGTAGTAGAGAGTAGTAGAGAGTGAGTAGTACAGAGAGTAGTAGAGAGTTGTAGAGAGTGAGTAGAGTGAGTAGTAGAGTGAGTAGTAGAGAGTGAGTGTAGAGAGTGAGTGGTAGAGAGTAGGAGAGAGTAGTAGAGTGAGTAGTAGAGAATAGTAGAGTAGTAGAGAGTGACTAGCAGAGAGAGTAGTAGAGAGTGAGTAGCAGAGCGAGTAGTAGAGAGCGAGTAGTAGAGAGTGAGTAGTAGAGAGTGAGTAGTAGAGAGAGAGTAGTAGAGAGTGAGTAGTAGAGAGTGAGTAGAGACAGAGTAGTAGATGGAGTAGTAGAGAGTAGTTGAGAGCGAGTAGTAGATAATGAGTAGTGGAGAGTGAGCAGTAGAGAGTAGTAGAGAGTGAGTAGTACAGAGTGAGTAGTAGAGAGTAGTAGAGAGTGAGTAGTAGAGAGAGAGAGTAGTCGAGAGTGAGTGGTAGAGAGTAGGAGAGAGTAGTAGAGTGAGTAGTAGAGAATAGTAGAGAGTGAGTAGTAGAGCAAGTAGTAGAGAGTAGTAGAGAGTGAGTAGCAGAGAGAGTAGTAGAGAGTGAGTAGTGGAGAGCGAGTAGTAGAGAGCGAGTAGTAGAGAGCGAGTAGTAGAGAGTGAGTAGTAGAGACTGAGTAGTAGAGAGTGAGTAGTAGAGAGAGAGTAGTAGAGAGTAGTAGAGTGAGTAGTAGAGAGTGAGTAGTAGAGAGAGAGTAGTAGAGAGTAGTAGAGAGTGAGTATTAGAGAGTAGTAGAGAGTGAGTAGTAGAGAGTAGTAGAGAGTGAGTAGTAGAGAGTGAGTAGTAGAGAGTGAGTAGTAGAGAGTGAGTAGTAGAGAGTGAGTAGTAGAGTAGTAGAGAGTGAGTAGTGGAGAGTGAGTAGTAGAGAGTGAGTAGTAGAGAGTAGTAGAGTAGTAGAGTGAGTTGTAGAGAGAGTAGTAGAGAGAGTAGTTGAGAGCGAGTAGTAGAGAGTAGTAGAGTGAGTAGTAGAGAGTGAGTTGTAGAGAGTGAGTTGTAGAGAGAGAGTAGTAGAGAGAGAGTAGTAGAGTAGTAGAGAGTGAGTGGTAGAGAGCAGCAGAGTAGTAGAGAGTGAGTAGTGGAGAGTGAATAGTAGAGAGAAGTAGTAGAGAGTAGTAGAGAGAGAGAGTAGTTTAGAGTGTAGTAGAGAGTGAGTAGTAGAGAGTAGTAGTGAGTGAGTAGTAGAGTGAGTAGTAGAGTAGTAGAGAGTGAGTGGTAGAGAGTAGTAGAAAGTAGTAGAGAGTGAGTAGTAGAGAGTGAATAGTAGAGAGTAGTAGAGAGTGAGTAGTAGAGAGAGTAGTATTAGACAGTGAGTAGTAGAGAGTAGAAGTAGAGAGTGAGTAGTAGAGAGTAGTAGCGAGTGAGTAGTAGAGTAGTAGAGAGTGGGTAGTAGAGAGTGAGTAGTAGAGAGTGAGTAGTAGAGGGAGAGTAGGAGAGAGTAGTAGAGTCATTAGTAGAGTAGTAGAGAGTAGTCAATCTGTGTCAGTCAGTGTCAGTCAGTCAATGTCAGTCAGTCAGTGTCAGCTAGAGCAGCTCTGCTGACCTGGTTCTCTGGCTCTAAAGCAGCTCTGCTGACCTGGTTCTCTCTCTCTAAAGCAGCTCTGCTGACCTGGTTTCTCTGGCTCTACAGCAGGTCTGCTGACCTGGTTCTCTGGCTCTAGAGCAGCTCTGCTGACCTGGTTTATCTGGCTCTGCAGCAGCTCTGCTGACCCAGTTCTTATGCTACAGAGCAGCTCTGCTGATCTAGTTCTCTGGGTCTACAACAGCTCTGCTGACCTGGTTCTCTGGCTCTAAAGCAGCTCCGCTGACCCAGTTCTATGGCTCTGAAGCAGTTCTGCTGACATGGTTCTCTGGCTCTAGAGCAGCTCTGCTGACCTGGTTCTCTCCCTCTAAAGCAGCTCTACTGACCTGGTTTATTTGGCTCTGCAGCAGCTCTGCAGACCTGGTTCTCTGGCTCTAGAGCAGCCCTGTTGACCTGGTTCTTAGGCTCTAGAGCAGCTCTACTGACCTGGTTCTCTGGCTCTAAAGCAGCTCTGCTGACCTGGTTCTATGGCTCTAAAGCAGCTCTGCTGATTTGGTTCTCTGGCTCTAAAGCAGCTCTGCTAACCTGGTTCTATGGCTCTAAAGCAGCTCTGCTAACCTGGTTGTCTGGCTCTAAAGCAGCTCTGCTGACCTGGTTCTCTGGCTCTACAGCAGCTCTGCTGACCTGGTTTTCTGCACTCACGATGCACGCACCCGACTTCGCGAAAATATATTTAAAAATAATATAAGTTTATTATAAGTACAAATATATTATTTTGATGAATATCTTACATAATCTCTTGCCATAATATGTATATTAAAGACACATACATATAATTTTGGAACATAATTTTTTTTTTGCGGGAGTCGCGCACCCCAGCACGTATATGATGTCACGCGGGACCCGCAACCGCGCAAACATCTCGTACCGTAATGTGCATGTGTCGCGAATGCGCGGGAGCAGGAGTCGCAGACTGCTCGCATACCAATCGCGCATATCACGTGATATTAAATGTATATGATGTAACTGAAAAACACGCAGCCGTCGCACACCATACGCGGATCCTTCATGACTTTTCTAAAATGGCGGCAGAATGCGCGCACCCACCGTGATGTGTACACTTTGAGTGCGAGACTCCGAAAAAAATTAGATTTTTTTTTTTTTTAGTAAATAATATAAATATATTAAAATAAAAAATGAGAACAGGAAAATTAATCAATATTTCAGTTGTAATTAAAAAAAAATTTGTTTTGCAAGTTTCAGAAAAATATATAATGTTATTTAATGAATAAAATATTTATGAATAAACAGTTAAAAAACTGTAGAAAATCAGTACAAAAAATAGATATAACTACTATCACACGTAAAAGTTAGCATTTAAAATACCTTTGAAATTCACTGAAAAAAAAAACATAGGTTTCAGAGACGTTATAGTTAGAAATTAGCATTTAAAAAACCTTAGAAATTCACAGAAAAAACCATAGGTTTCAGGGGTGTTATAGTTAGCTGCCCATTTCACTCATACAAAACCATAGAAATTCCTCTGTTATAGTTAGTTCTGCTAACTATAACTCACGCGCCCGCAATGCACTGCTGATGATGTCACATATTGCACCATTCATGACATGGTCAGTGACATCACTGATGACATCTCAAATGACATCACTGATGACATCATCCACTTGACAATCTGATACACCTCATCGTACACTAGTATAACCTTTCATCACTCACTGTAAAATACAGAGTACCATATTTGAAACCATTGACACACCAATGCTAGTTACTACATACCCACTCACTGATTCCTAAGGATATACACACAACTACCCGACAACTACCCATTCAACAACAGAATCATCCATACATGCAGTCATTAATTAATAGAATACTATCAAATGCACTCATACACATATATAGACATTGACACATCAGCAGTCATCTTAGTCGGTTATGCAGTCATCCTACTCACTCATGAAAAAAATGTATCGCACTTAAATTTACTCACTTACACAATTATCCAACAACACCTCATTTATTCAAACACATAGTAACTCATCGTTAATATGTTAAAAAAGCACCATTACAATTATACACTCATTCATATAGTTACTCTCACAATCACTGACTCTTACACATACTTATTTATATACACCAACTCTCACATACAATGCCTTTTATTTTTTTACTTTGTTGAAGATGTACAACTAAAACATATATTCGCTCACCAACACACAAATAAATACACTCAGTCACCCAAACAGCTGTTTCCACATGCACTCTTAAACCCATAAACCTAGTCAATCAACCATTCACACATCTATGCATAGTTACACACACCCCATCCAACCACACACAAACTCAGTGTCCCATACAAATACTCACCCAACTAATCAATAACTAATATACACACTCATGTAGTTAGTGACCAACTGATGCAGCATGTTATACAACAACAGAGACAGTGCTGCACACATTCACATAGTTTAGTTACTAATCCATGTATTAAGTGAGACACTTTTAATTACTCACTTAAAAAGACAGTCAGACAGCTACTAAATCCTCCATCCAGACAGTTATATATCCACTCAATCTTCAATACAGATTGGTATATATATATGATACATATTTAAATTTCGAACTAGACCACATTCAGTGGATGATGTCATCAGTGATGTAATCAGTGATGTCATTTGAGATGTCATCAGTGATGTCACTGACCATGTCATGAATGATGCGGGTGCGTGAGTTATAGTTAGCAGAACTAACTATAACGGAGGAATTTCTATGGTTTTGTGTGAGTGAAATGGGCAGCTAACTATAACACCCCTGAAACCTATGGTTTTTTCTGTGACTACGTATATATATATATTTCTGATGGATATATCTGCCTGTGGATTCCTCACCTCTTGCATTAACTCTGCGCCAGCATTCCACCGAAACTTTTTCTTAGCTCTCCCAAGTAGACGAGGACGTCACAATGGCACGGCTCCGCTCGTGACGCCGCATAACGTCATCGGAGCCATAAGAAGACCTCGTCGACGTGCTGACATCAGTTCCCTTTTTTCCGCGCCGTCGACGTGTAATGTTTTTTTTCAAGGACTCTCCATATTACGGGGTTTAACGTTGCTGCTAGATTTCTTCGTGTTGCACTAGAAATGGCTACTTTGAAGAGCTCAGGTTTCAAGCCCTGTAGAGAGTGCGGGGGTCGTATGTCCATCACAGATCCCCATGAAGACTGTCTGTGGTGTCTCTCTTCAGACCACGACGTCGAAGGGTGTTAGTGCTGTCGGAGGATGAACCCAAAGGCGTTGAAGGAGCGAGAGGTGAAACTCTTCATGGCTCGTGCGAAAGAAGAGAAGAGCGGTCACAAAAGGTCATAGTCAGTGACTTCGCATGCTTCAAAGTCGAAGCAGCACAAGAAAAAGAGAAGACATGAGTCTCTGCGTTGGTCTTCGAAAGGCAGGTCATCGAGATCGATCTCACCTGTGAAACTGTGTCATGAGGAGGATGCCGTCTCGCCGTCGCCAGTTCCGAGAGAGTCTTCTCCGGATCTTGCGGCTTTGTCTGTGCCGGCGACGGTTTCTCCAGCTCAGCAGCCTCAGCCCCCTGTAAGGCCTCGCTCGTGTGGAACAGGACCAAGGGGTTCCGGATCCTTATCCTCCTTTTCCAGGACCTGGAGTGGATCAATAGCATTTCTTGAATGCGATGTTTGGCATGTTTGCCAAGGCTTCTTACCCTACCAGTACGCCGTGTGGCCCTGTGTGTCCACTTGCCTTCAATTTGGGTATTCCCAACAATATTCCCAGGCGCCTTTCATGTCTTTTATGCCAACGACTCGTCATGGCAGTTTCCAGCACCGAGGTTTTCGACTCCAATACCTCAGTCACCGGCGTCGGCCCGATGTCATCCCGGATTCAAACTATGCCATTGCCTTCGGTGGGGCCTTTGACACCGGCGCCTCCGATCCTGAAGCAGCGTTCCAGGAGAGAAGCGCAGAGACAACTCGAGGAGGAGGAATACCAGCATGAGGAAAGGGAGATCTTCGACTCCGTAGATGACTTCGAAGGTCTGCACGAGGCCAGGGCCTGGATACTTCTCCTTAATGGGAGCTTTCCTCTCCAAAGTCCTTGCCTTCTCAGGATATTGCGCCTTACCATACAGTCATCAGGAAGGCAGCTGATCTGTTGGATCTTTAGTTACTGCGGTGAGGTCGAATTTATTGACAGAGGTGTTGCATTCCCCCTCCTTTACTGTTGAACCTCTGCTGCCTTTTAATGAGGCGTTGACAGAGCCGATTAGGGAGGTGTGGCAGAAGCCCTAGTCTGCCCCTGCAGTTTCTAGGTCAGAGGCTAGGCATTACAAACCTGCTCTTGGTGATCCAGCTTTTCTTTCTGCCCATCCTACTTCAGAATGCTTGGTAGTTCAGGCTTCTTGTTTCAAACAGTCTGCTGGGTCTTTTCCTACTACTCCGGGGGATAGAGACTCTGGTCCTGGGCTAAGGGGCATCAGATTTGTGTGTTTGCAAATCATCTGGCCGGGGAGCTAAATGTGCGTGCGGACAGTCCCATAAGGCAATACTCAGCCAACCATGAGTGGAGGCTTCACCCGGAGGTGATTCGCCGCATCTTCAGGATGTAAAGGTCTCCTCGGGAGGACGTGTTTGCCACTCGAAAGAACGCGCACTGCCCGTCGTTCTGCAGTCTTCAGTTTCCGATGCAGAGAGCTTTGGGAGACGGTTTTCATATGGATTGGAGCTCGCAATTCCTTTACGCGTTTTCTCCCATACCTTGATTCCTCGGGTTCTGAGGAAGATTCGCCAAGACCGGGCCAAAAGTTATTTTGATCGCTCCAGATTGGCCTACAAGGGTGTGGTACACAGATCTTCTACACGTCTCATCGCACCCTCCGCTCCAGGAGACACTCCACCAAATCTTTTTATTCCTCTATGTGGTCCAAGTTTTTGAAATGGTGTGGAGAGAGGTCTATTGATCCTTTGAAGGCCCATTTATCTGATGTACTCTGTTTCTCTCTTTCCTTAGCTCAACAGTGTTGTGCTGTGGCTACGGTAAAAGGTTATTTGTCGGCTTTCCTTTCGGTTTGCCGGACCAGCTGTCTTTGTTTAAGTCCTCCATTGTTATGAGGTTCATTAAGGGTCTCACCAATAGGGTTCCTCCCACTCCCTTTATTATGCCTCAGTGGGATTTGAATCTGATACTTACCTTTCTGATGGGTTCTCCTTTTGAGCCTCTTCATAGTTGCCCATTAGGCTTCTCTCTCTTAAGATGGTCTTTCTGATCGCTATTACCTCGGCCAGGAGGGTAAGTGAGCTGCAGGCTCTTAGTTCTAAACCTCCGTTTTTAACCATTCATGCAGAAAAGATGGTTCTCAGGACCAGGGCTGCTTTCCTGCCTAAGGTGGTCACTCCTTTCCATCTAGGGCAATCTGTTACCTTGCCTACCTTCTATCTTCCCCCTCACCCTTCCAAGCAGGAGAGACTTCACCGCCTGGATCCTAAGAGAGGTTAAAGAAACAGGGGTAACCCTATAACCCAAGGAACCTGGGCCACATCAACATAATATAAACAATGGTTCCATAGGGAAAAAAATAATTTCGTTAACAATAAATCAAACCTCACAGCATATACTAATCAATTGATTAATCAATATCAATAAAGGATATACAATTTAAATACAGAAATTTATTGTTTATATTCAAATTAAGTATCTATTCTTTCAAGAATAAGAATAATCACAAAAAGAAGAAAGGCTGTATATACAATAATTTGAGAAAACGACGCAGTGACAAAGTGAATAAGGTGACTTAGTGCAATAAGTGACAATGTGAATAGTTACAATATATACACGTATTTACTAAATAAAGCAAAATATATACAAAAAATGTTATTTTGAATGTCCTTAGTTTCCTTATAGATATACAGTGCTCCTTGCAAGACACATATCCTATATTTTAACTAACAAGGAGATCTGATTGATAAAGGACTAGAAAGCCGTCGACGTTTCGACCCTACACCGAGCACTAGTTTAAATAGTCGTATCGGGTCTTCTTCGGGACACAGGAAATGTATATCAGCCTAAACAAAATAAATGAATATGTATAAAAATATGTATCTATGCTGTGATAAAAAAAAAATTGAAAAAGAAGGGGAATTAATCCCAAACACTCACCTAAGATTTAGGTGATTTAGCAGGTGTACCCAATAATGTTACACTGGCATCTTGTATATCTCCAATCAATGAGAAACTGCCAGGGGACACATATACAAAATAGTAAGAAAACTTCGAAAAAAAGAGGGGCTTAATAAACATTTTAACCATTAAAGAATTAAAAAGTTTTAATTTTTACCAGGCACATGAAAAATCTGGCTGAAATGGAGACCTCTTGGATCTGATGAATTAATTCTTCTTTTTTTCTGTCTTGTTTAATTGACAAAACTTTTTCTTATTTTCTACAAAGGCAAACCCAATAAAAATAATCAATATAATGTTCCCAACAGTTAATTAAGTGGTCAAATCAATTGGCGTGTGAAGTAGCCCAAATCAATGGCTCACCTGACTTCGAAGTTTCACAAATAGCCACAGCCACCAGGACATTAATTCCACTAAAACAACATAAGCAAAACATATCTGATGTCACAGATTGTCATGCAGTTTAAAATAAGCTAACGTCTCATCGAATGAGTTATAAATAAAGAGCGATCAATGGGTCCAAAGGCTCACAATTGATCTTAACATGTCATTCTTTATATGCTCAAAATCAGAGCTAAAGTAATCATAAATGTCATAAATTTTCTCCATCAAAATATAGATTACTGTGTGATTATTAATTCAAGAAAGCCTTGTTTGTGAAAAAACCATGAGGATGGCCATATGCTCCAGGGATAATGAAAAGTCAAATAAAAATAAAAAGTCAATCAGCACTAAGGGGCAGTTATTCTATTTGACAAAAACGCGCAATGCGTGCTTGATATAGCAAGGTTTGCTGTATGACCACTAATTCAAGGGAGCCCTGTTCGCGAAAAAACAATGAGGATGGCCATATGCTCCCGGGATGACCGAGAGTCGGCTATATAAGGCAGCTATTCTATTTGACGAAAGTAGACAATGCGTGTTAAAATATAAATATCACCAGATCGCTTACATAGCTTAACGCTTATCACAGGACTAGGTTGCAAATGTTTACACAACTAATTCACATTGTCACTTATTGCACTAAGTCACCTTATTCACTTTGTCACTGCGTCGTTTTCTCAAATTATTGTATATACAGCCTTTCTTCTTTTTGTGATTATTCTTATTCTTGAAAGAATAGATACTTAATTTGAATATAAACAATTTCTGTATTTAAATTGTATATCCTTTATTGATATTGATTAATCAATTGATTAGTATATGCTGTGAGGTTTGATTTATTGTTAACAAAATTATTTTTTTCCCTATGGAACCATTGTTTATATTATGTGGATCCTAAGAGGGCAGTCAGTTTCTGCCTGGATAAAACCAGGGACCTAAGACTGGATGATCAGCTCTTCGTGGGCTACATTGGACGAATGAAAGGCAGAGCTGTCCACAAGCGAACACTCGCCAGGTGGATAATCGTGTGCATCAAGATATGCTACGCCATGGCTAAGAAGGAGCCTCCTGAAGGTATCAGAGCTCATTCTACTAGAGCAAAGTCTTCCACATCGGCTAGAGGTGTTCCTGTAATGGACATTTGTAAGGCTGCAACATGGGCCTCCCTCCACACCTTCGCAAAGCATTATTGTTTAGATTCTGAGGAGAGGGGGGATGGCCATTTTGCTCGTTACGTGCTGCAGGACTTTTTGGTATGAGTAGGTGGAAACCCTCCTCTGGGAGCAGGACAGCTGTGAGATTCAATTCAAAAGGTGAGGAATCCACAGGCAGATGTATCTATCAGAAGAACAAGTTACTTACCTTCGGTAACACTTTTTCTGGTGAATACAGTATCTGCCTGTGGATTCTTCACTGTCCCACCCTCCTCCCCATTGTCCACCTTCTTATGCCGAAAACGTTTTTCATTCTTTGACATGGTTCTTTTCCTATGTCTTTTGCTTGCCATGCTATTGTGTGTTAGGAAATGCTGTTTTTCTTTCACTTTTCCTCTTTGGCTGTATATTGTGTATATTTGTGATGTATTGTATATTGTGTATATTCCAATTGTGTTGTCGGTCCACCCGTTCGCCTCGAAGGCACGGAAAAAATGGGTCGAACTGAGGTCAGCACGCCGACGAGGGCTTCTTAGGCTCCGATGACGTCATACAGAGTTGCAAGCGGAGCCGTGCCATTGTGACATCCTCATTGACGTGGGAGAGCTAAGGAAAAGTTTTCGGGGAATGCTGGCGCAGGGGTAATTCAAAAGGTGGGGAATCCACAGGCAGATACTGTATCCACCAGAAAAAGCGTTACCGAAGGTAAGTAACTTGCTCATGTATCTATATATCTATCATATATATATATATTATCTACTGACGGTCGCCAGTAGATAGTTATAGTTAGGACCATGTTTCCATAGGAAATCTCAAAATTCTATTTTGAATAACTTTGGCGCCGGTTGATGAATCCTCGCGAAATTTTCAAAACTAATGGGGCGCTACGCTCCGCTCCTACCCTGAAAGTCTCGGGGTGATTCGTCAAGCGGGGGCTGAGAAAAAAGGGGGGTCCCAAAACGCGTTTTCCCCATGCATTTTTCCATAGGACCTTTAGACACAGCTACAGCCCGAACGGCTGAACAGAATTACTTGTAATTTGGCAGAGAGGTAGTCCCCAGGTCAAGGAAGTGCCTTTTGTAGGTCTGGTGTAAATCTGTTCAGTAGTTCCTGAGAAAATAGCATTTAAATCAATATATATATCTAATTTTAAGACTTTCGGTATTCAGAGAAGGCTTTTAGGAGTCCTAAAGTTAGGACTCCTAACTTCTGTGAATACCGAAATGAGTAAGTGCCTTCTGTGGATACCAAAATGAGTAAGTGCCTTCTGTGAATACCAAAATGGTAGTAAGTTTAGGATTTTGTCTTAAGTTAGTTCTGTGAATCGGGCCCTCCGTTTGGTGACTCTTCCTCTTGCTGGTAATGCGCATGAGGATCGACTCCATTATTAGTTTGTTTTCTTTCTGCCGTCAGGTTGTGATGTGAGCTGCCGTGCACTAGTTCAAGACCGTCGTCTGCACTTTTTCAGTTCCCATGGGCAACCTCTAACCACTGGTATTGTTTTAGAACCTGTATCCCTTTTTTCCTTCCATCTAGGTCAATGACTCCAGCTGCGCCTTGGTGATCCTCAGATCAATCTCAGTATTTCTTGGGGCCTCGCAAGACTTTTGTTTGTCACAAGGGTGATGGAACAAACGCCTTTTAGATATTGTCCTTGGTGCCACTCAAAATATCCTTGGACTGATCTTCATCAGGTTTGTAACCTTTGTCTTTCAGCCTGAGGATAACGAGCTTGCATGCAATTCTTGCCGCTCCTTCAGATTCAAGAAGTCCCTCCATGGCCATTGGGCCTGACACTTGGGAATGTCCAGAGAAGCAGCAAAAACTGGTGGACCTCTTCGTCATTGAAGAGTTTCAAGATTACGCTGAGGCATCTGCAGCTGACGAGGAGGAGTACTCACCAGAACACAGCGCCAGCTCTGACCTGGAGATCAAACCCCTTCCAGCAGTGCAACAGGTAGTGAGTACAGACCCTTTCCCTCCCCATTACAGTGAGCAGGCAGACACAGAAGGCTGCACTGCCACCCTGGAATACCAGTGGCAGACCATCTGGCAACCACCACCCTCGGGCCATGGTCGGCACAGGCAATCGACTTTGGCCACAATGACCAGCTCTGGCTCATTGTGGAAAAAACACTTCAAACCATCCCAACTCAGCACCGACCACAAGTGGCTTGGCATCAAGCAGACTATTGGAGTCGCAAATATCGGCTTCGAAAACCTCATTGGTCCTGAAGCCTTTGATGCCAAAGTAGAGTACCAATACAATCGGAGACAAAACAGTAGAGCCACTCTTCCATCAGCTCCAAGAGGCGATTGATGCTTGATAGAGACTTTTGGCAATCCATCCTTAGACAGGCTGTATCGTCGCCCGCCCACCTGTAGCTGCCAAACAGCCACCAAAAAGACTGCCTTCTTTACAAGAGGTCTGGATAAATCCCCAGCTTCTAAATAAAGAAAAAGGATGGACACTCCTTAATCACCAATACAGGCCCCACCGGACTTGTCTTCCCTTCACTCTATCATGGAGATCCTCTTTCCTGCACTCCACAGGGGTCACCACTTTTATACACTGGGAACATAGTGAGGGGAGAACCTATTCCAATTTCCCCACAACTGGACCCCTGGGACACTTATGAAGCTGAGGTCTCAGCAGACACCGACCCTCATCTTTACCCAGCTTGACCATACCCCCACAGAGGATTCCTCCATATAGCAGGAACTCCTTGCCAGAGCAGCGGGCTAACATAAAGTTCACCTCTATTCAGATCCCATTTTCCATTTGAGTACCTCTCCTCCACACAACACACTACACAATAACTCCCTTTGCTAAAATGTATGTTACGTTACACAGCTGAAAATTTCCAGGACCCTGTCCATGCTCGGATAATTACTCCCTGAGTTGCTAAAAAATATAAGGCGTGCCCCTCAGATCTCCCTTATATTTGAGGGCAACTTCATCCAGACTCTCTTGTGGTTTGCGCGGAAGAGGGCCAACTCCCAAACAACTGGAGATGCCAGCTGCCAGACACAGAAAGTAAAAGACTAGACGCTGCGGGGGAAAGGGTAGGTGCACAGTCCGCGAAACACTGGCGTATTGCCAATTCTGAAGGTCACATGGGATGAAAGAGAGGAACTCATTCAGTACCTTCCTGAGATACACAAGAAAAGAGGGCAGGAGTTGGTTTCTGAAGGGAAATGAATCTCCAACTTGACCATAGACGTGCCCTTGACCCTGCCGACACTGCTGTCAACTATGCCGCAACCCACTCAGACCACTATACTTCTTCTACACGAGTTGCGGTTCACCATCAGCGCCATAAAATCGCTCCTCCAACCCAGATAAAATCAGCCTTATTTAGTAGTAATCCTCATCTCAGAACTTGGGTTAACCTACCCCAACCCTGCACGGACACAGTCTTTTTAGACACTCCATCTGCTTTGCACCTCCTAGGCATGATGTCTTCCTCTATTGCAATAGTGGCCCACGTAAGACTGCACATGCATCCTTTGCAGGAATGCCTTGCGCAGCAATGGTCTCCAGTGTACGGTCATTGGGACGATCTAGTGTTGGTCAGCCGCCACGCATATCACTTTCTGCAGTGGTGGAAATCTGCACTGTTGCAAAGGCAGCCTTTTCGTGACCCAGTTCTGCAGGAGACCATTATAACGGACAACTCCCGCTCAAGAGGTGGGGAGCTCATTTGCAAAATCTAACCATCTAAGGCCACTGGGAACAAAAACATCAAGGCCTTCACATCAATTACTTAGAACTCCTATCCATTCACCTTGTATTGAAGGCTTTCCTTTACCATCGAGGGGGAAAGGTCATCCTTGTCCAGTCAGACAACAATACAGCCATGTTTTATCTTTAAAAAGAGGGAGGAGCTTGGCCCCCACAGCTCTCAAAAATTATCTACCAGCGGAGTAGCTCCCAGGGTTGGACAATGTAGGATGCAGCAACAGGTCCATGAATTGGAACTCCACCCACAAGTCCTCCACAAATACTTCCAACAATGGGATTTTCCTCGGATAGATCTGTTTGCAACCGTACAAACGCAAAATGCCCAAACTTCGCATCTCGGTTCCTACAACCACAGTCCCTTCGCATCCCTGTTCCTACACCCACAGAGAGTACAGAGAGGTACAGAGAGCTTTATCAATTAAATGGAGGAGGCGCTTGGTATTGTCTGAGCATTGCCTGTTTGGGGACGAAACCTGATTGGTCTGGTGCAATTAATCCTGGCATTAGGGGGCAGTGACGAGTTCCTAATTTGCCAGTGAATAACTTCATATCCACGTTAAGGAGAGAAATGAGTCTGTAAGACCCGCAGATTGTCCTATCTTTGCCTGGTTTTGGTATCACAGTAATAGAGGTCTGAAGCATTGATGTGTGGGAGTGTGTTCGCATTGACGATTGTATTAAAAACTTTAGTAAGCAGAGGGGCCAACGTTGTGCAATAAGTCTTGTAAAATAGAGCCGAGAACCCGTCCGGGCCCCGAGACTTATTGGGTTTCAAATTTGATATAGCAACTATGACCTCTTCAATTTGAATGGGGTGATCTAGTGTAGTTGCTTGTTCTGTTGTTAGTTTGGTCTCTGTAGCGGTCTCTAGGTAAGAGCTAATCAAGGTAGGGGGAATTTCTTGAGCAGTGTAAAGATCCTTGTAAAAGCTCCCAAATCTATCTGCTATCTCCTCGTCCTTATTTACTCTCCCTCCTGTCTCAGTTTCCAGTTCCTCCACTGTATTAGTTTGACGTTGCCCCCTCAATTTGGACGCTAAAAGCTTCCTACATTTATTTCTCCCAAGATAATACGCATGTCTCGGGCATAAAAGCGAATATTCTGCTTTATCTAAATCCAGCCCCGCTAATTGCTTCCTTGCTGCTTCTAGCTGCCTCCAAACCCTACGGGCCCAGTGTGATGATGGATGCATTCCAGCTCCCGCACCTTGTCTGAAGCTCGTCTAGTTTCTCTCGTCTGGCCTTTTTGTCAGCAGCCAAAATAGCTATTAAGGCCCCCCCTAGTTACTGCCTTCAAGGCATCCCACACCATTGCAGGGTTGGCCTCGGGGGAGCCGTTGAACTCTAGGTACTCCACAATCGTTTTCCCTATCTTTTGGATTGTCTCAAGGCCGTGAAGCACAGACTCTCTCAATCGCCAGACTCAGGGGCTTCTCTGCTGGAGTGGGAGGGATAACTCTAACTGGACTGCTGAGTGATCTGAGAGGGATCTAGGGTCTATTTCTATTGCCTGCCTGCTGAACTTCCCTAGAGCCCAAAAAGTGATCCAATCGAGCATATGATTTGTTTGCATGTGAATAAATTGTATAGTCTCTTGTTTCCGGGTGCGTCTCTCGCCAGAGATCTCTCCTTCCAACATCCTGTAGCCATGGGACACTACCCTTACTAAGCGCCAGTCACTCTCTGCCTCTGTTTCGAACGATCTAGAGCATTAACTGCCAGGTTCAGGTCCCCTCCTAGAAATATCCAGGTGTCCTTAGACTCCAACACCTCTTTCAGAGCATCCTGAATAAATTGTTCTTGCCTCATTAGGAGCGTACACAGATCCTACCAGTAGTGTATTTGTGCCGATGTGAATGCGGCATCCCAGGAGGCGGCCTCTGATCTCTGACACTTTTGTGCCTACTTTCCCCAGAAACGACAGAGAAAACAGTATGGCCACCCCTGCAGCCTACTGGTTTAAGGAGGAAACAACTGTTGGGGGAAGGCTCTACTCTTAAGTATATGCCAGTCCCCTCATAATAAATGTGTTTCCTGTAAAAGACATATGTCTGCTTTCGTGTTAACAAGGTAAGAAAGGATTGACTTCGTCTTTGTCGGGCTATTCAACCCTTTAACATTAAGTGTAACAACCCGCAAAATCTGTGAATCTGTCATCATATGTATATGTGTCTGGAGAAAGCCCTATACCCCGCATGGCAAGCTCTCCCTCCCGTATTCTCTGACCAGGAAAGTATATTCGGACTGAGTGGTATAAGTCCAGACAAATTAAACAGCAGGCACCCGAAAACAAACCCCAAAACTAACCCCATTATAAACCAAAGTCTCTGTATTGAAACCAGCATTTGAGCCTCCATTCCGTCACCAGTAGAAAAGTCTATGACTTGGGGGGGTGGGGGTGGTGTGGTGCATCTTTTGTCCTCCACCCCAGGCATCCCTCCCGCCCATCTGTTCAGTTGGCTAGGTCACCTCAAGCCGGATCATTACTACTCTTGTCCTCGGTCAGCTTGGTCAGGAGTGCCTGCCTTTCGGTCGCCATCGTTGCGGGGTCCTGGCCAGAACCTTTACCCTCCTCGGGTATCTTCCTCCATCGCTCTCTGTTGTTTTGCCTTTGAAAGCTGGGTCAAGCGTGCGGCCGAGGGTTGTCTTGAAGTTCTATTTGTTAGAGATCAGCCGCCTCGGTGAGGGAACGGAGCTGTTGGGTTTGGCCCTGCCACTTGAAAATCAAACGAAAGGGGTGGCCCCAGGAGTAAGGCATGTTCTGATCACGGAGAAAGCTAGTAATTAGTCGAAACTCCCTTCGTTTCAAAAGTGTTGAGGCTGCAAGTTCTTGATATAAATGGATGGTATGATCCTTGAATTGAATATCGGGTTGCTTACAGGACTTTTTTAGGATTGCTTCCTTGAGTTGGAAGTTATGTATGCATGTGAGAATGTCTAAAGACAGTGTTCTCCCAGAGTTTCAACTCCCCACTCTGTGGGTTCTGTCTAGGCGGATGGGCGTTGCCGTAGCGCCTCCAAGGACATGTGTAAAGAGTTCGACAACATAGGATTCAATATCATCTTCTGCATTCCTAGGGGCTCCCCTAATGTGCATATTGTTCCTCCGGGAGTGGTTTTCTAAATCCTCCTTATGTGCCTGGAGGTCCAGATGTTGCTCTGATAGCCTGATGATTTCCTGTTGCAATTGTTCGATCTCCTCATCGCGTGAAGTGCCCTGCTCCTCTAAGGTGTCGACCCTCTGACCAATGGCCGTCACCACTCTGTGGATCGTCTGTAATTCGCTTGCCAGGTCCCGCTTCCTTTAAGTCCCAGAAAGAGCTTCAAGGTATGGACTGGTGACGGGGGCCCCTCCCCCTCAGTCTTCGTGTCCTGCAACCCCCTGGATTTAGCAAACATATCTTTTATTGAGCCCCCTTTTTCCCCTTTCCAGTTGCCATCTTGGTATATGTTAAGCATTGTCCAGCAATAATCTTCACTAATAGCTCCGCTCTAACCTTTGAGGTGGGGTGGTATTAGTGGTCCTTGGAGGGCTCCACTTTTCAGTTAACCTCCAGGGGTTCCCGCTGTGGCTCTTCCTCTAGACCTAGTCTCTCTCCTGGGGCCCTCCTTGCTTGATTGCCTCAACAGGCCTCTTTCCTTTCAAGGTCTATTCCTTAAATCGGGGACTGTGTTCCAGTGTATAAAGTACAGGTCTCTTGTGTGCCTCAGTGCTGTAGCTCCCTATGGGCCTCTCTTCATGGAAGGCCTGCCCCTTCGTTCGCAGAATGATTTTGCCACCAATAGAGTCTTCTTTTGAAAAAAGGGATGGGGCACCCCGCGCAAATCCCCTCCGAGCAGCATTGGAGCAGTACTTACAAGGGTATGGGGAGGAGAGGGTGTGTGACTTCCAGCCGCTCCTTGTTGCCGCCTCTTGAGTAGGTCCCTTCAAGCCCAGGTGGTAACGTGGGTGGGGACCGTGCCAGTCTGGAACACTATTGCCGCCCCCGGAGTGTTTCTTACCCCGCCTTGAGTCTATCGGTATCAGGGCCCCTCCTGGGTTGCGCCCAAGTCTGTGATAAGGCGGGTATGGCAGTTCCGGTGCCTTCTGTTTCCTGTGGCCTTGCCGAGTCCGCCTCCCACGTCACGCCCAGGGCCAAGGCCGCGGCAGGAGCAGGGCCTTGTCTCCCCTCGCCGCCGCCAAAACCCAAGATCCGGCCTTCTGTTAATGCATGTAGTGCTGTAGATTCACATGCGACCCCCCCCCCCCCTCCACCCTAGAAACCTATGATCTTTGCAGTCACCTTTCTATCTCACTTCCTTTTTTTCACATGGACAACTCTCCACACATCACTTTGCATCTCATTCCATCTTCACCCCTTTACGGGGGAAAACAAAACAATCTAACAGTGGAGTTGATGCCTATGCACACTACCAGCATGAGGAGGAGTCACCGAACATCGCGACTCAAAAGACTTCTTTGAAGAAAAACAACTTGCACACATCCGGGCCCAACACTAGATAGTGGCAGTATGTAGAGCATGTGAATCTACAGCACTACATGCCACGAACAGATGTCTATTGGGTAAGTTACATTTTCCTTATGAGGTCATACACCTTATATTTAGCTGGCTGACCCCTCTGGAGTGCCTTTGGGCCCACGTGTTTGGCGGGAGCCCCCACTAGGTTCCCATCAGTGAGTTCGCCCTTGGCGCCGGTCGGGCCCTTTGGATCCGTTCTGGGATCCTGATTGGCTTTGATTGCGAGTCTATGACCTTCCCTGGAGCCAATTCCAGTGGTGCCATTCCCAGCGGTCACCCCATTGTTATACCCGACTTCAATACGGAGCTGGACCGACTAGACTAGAACAAGACCCTGCGGGCCGGAGACAGTGTCGCCTTGGTTGATAAGCCGTGTGGGCAACACTATTGGGGTGGATCTGAGATTCCTTATTGCTAACCCAACCCCTGGAAGAGCCCGAAGATAACGGGTATGAGGAACTTGTGGATGCTGGTGGTCAAGACACCTCTCCAAACACTTGCCTAATCTCTCCTCCTAATGTGGCTACGAAGGAAGGAGCTTCATTTGCCATAGTGGTGAGGAGGGAGTCTGAGATCCTGGACAGTCAAGACCAATTCATCACTCCAGGGTTGGGGCGGCCTTCGGGGGGATGTGGAGATAAGACGCCTATGGTCTCCAAAGGAGTCACAGCTCCACATCAAATTCTACACGCTGGAGTTTCCAAAGCTGCTCTCGCTCAGAGATGTATTTTGTGGAACTCAGGCCTCCTGTACGTGTTACTGCCTATACTACTTCTGCCCAGAGTTTACAAAAAGATCAGGAATGACCGGGCCCAAGTCATTCTTGTGCCTCCAGATTGGGCACGGAGAGTATTGTATCCTGAACGTATGAGTATCGATCCTCCTAACAGGTTGCCTCTTCGAGAGGATCTCTTGTTGCAGCAAAACGGCAGGTTTCTGCACCTGAAACTGCGCATGCTCTGCCTTCATGCAAGGAGGTTTAGCGGCATCAGCTGACAGTTTTTGACCTCCCTTCAGAAGTTTGCAAAGTCATTCTGGCAGCCAGGCGTCCATCGACAAAGAGCGTATACGTCTGCCATTGGTAGAAGTTTGTGACTTGGTGCACCAATGAGCATGTTGATCTCCTTTCTGGATCTTTGTTCAAAGGTGTTATTGTTTGTTTCATTGTTAGTTTGCCAATGCTTTGGGCACAGTTAAAGGGTATCTTTTGCCCAAATTGACTTTCTTATGGTTGCTGGATCAGTCCTCCCTGTATAAGTTACCTTGTTCCGTCCAAAACCCGTCATTATGCCCAAATGCGACTTTCATTTGCTTTTACTATTTTTGATGTGCTTGCCCTTCAAGCCTATGCATAGTTGCCCCCTACGTCACTTGAAAATCACAATGGTCTTTTTAGTGCCCATTACATGGGCCAGAAGTGTTAGCGAGCTTTAGGTGCGTGTGGTACACTCTCCATTCACCAATTCCTTTCCAGACAAACTGGTTCACCACACTCATGCCTCTTTCCTACCAAAAGGGATGGTGTCTTTCCAGGTCTGCCAAGTATCACACTGCTGACCTTTATTACTCTGCCTCGCCCTTCCAAGAAGGAGGAGAGACTCCATCATCTGGACCCAAAAAGAGCGTTATCGTTCTACATCAATCATACCAAAGAACACCAGGGTGAATGGTATACTCTTCATTGGGTTCACTGGAGCAAAGGAGAAGGCCATGCGGACACGGACTTTCTCCAGATGGACTGTTCTACAATCTGCATTAAAATTTGCTATGCACTGGCCAAGAAGCAACCCCCTGAGGGCTTGCGGGCTCATTTCATCAGAGCCAAGGCTGCACCCACTGCGTTAGCTCAAGTAGTCCCCGCTCTGGACATTTGTCAAGCTGATATATGAGCATCCCAGCACATGTTTACTAAATATGACTGCATTGACAGTGAGTTCCTACAAGATTTTTTGGTCTAACTCTGTTTTGTAGATCCACGTTCTGGGAGGTATTGCTTGGGTATCTATTCTAAGGGAAGGAATCTGTGGCTAGAAGTCTCTATCGGATGAACAATTTAATTTCCTTTGGTAACCTCTTATTTGGTAGGGACTCTAGCCTCAGATTCCTTACCGACCCTGCCAACATCCCCGCCTCTGCGAACGGGTATTTTCCTGTCTAGGAAAGTCCCTGTACGTCATTAGTGTCTTCACACTTCTCCATCAGCTTCTGAAGTAGCTCCATGCTTTAAGAGCGGAAATGTCATGAAAATAAACTGATGTCAGCACACAGGGTGGTGGCTATATAGGCAACGTGCAAGTCATTGCCAGCATGGTTGACGTGGAGCTGACAGAGGTACTGCTCACGATTTTCCAGTTACAGTTTGGCCCCGGTGGAATATTCGAAGATAAGAAATGAGCAGCTAGATAAGAGTCTCTACCAGATAAGGCGTTACCAAAGGTAAGTAACTTCATGACTACTGACTTACATTTGGAAGCCACAAATGCAGAGATGTCTAGTTGGTAATAACAAACGTTTTAATCTGTATTTCTGCGCATCTCCATATAAAAAGATACCCAACTTGTGTTGCTGTGTCTAGTACCTCAGACCTGGAGACCTCACATTTCACTCAGCAAAATCAATGCTTTTTTGCAATGTGGGAAGCGGCAGATTTTGTGCCCCAACGTAGCCGTCACAATGGAAACCCTACCATAGTGAAACATTTCTTGAAACCAGACTAATGGGGGATTCCAGGGTGGTGTGACTTGTATGGGTCTTCACGTTTTTTTGACCCAGAAGCCATTGCAAACTTCGGCTAAAAATACACATTTTCCTCACATTTATTTGAGGAAAGGGTGCTGAAATCTGCTGGGATCAACACATTTCCTACCACCCAGTGTTCTCACACATATCCTGATTAAAATGGTACCCCACTTCTGTGAGTGGCCTCCGTGCATGTGACACGAAAGGGCCCAAAATTCAACGTTCTGCATTCGGTCCATCAACTGTTGTTTTTCCAAAATTCAACCTGGAAAGATAAAACTTTTCCACTAATAATTGACCCTGTTTTTTGCAATGTGGATAACTCTGGATTTTGGGCCCTAGCTCGGCAACCACACTAGGTATTCTACCAAACCTGGGCAGTTATGAACACTTGGGAAAGTCCAGGGTGGTGAGACTAGCATGAATCTCTCAAGGTTTTTTCTTTTTACCCAGAAGACCTTTCAAACTTCGGCTAAAGATTGACATTTTCCTCACATTCCTGTGAGGGATGGTTCTGGAATCTGCATGGATCCCCAAATTTGCTATTCTGCAGCGTTTCCACGTGACTCCTGATAAAAACTGTACACCACTGGTGTGGGTGGGCCTATCGCCCACGTCACAAAATGGCCCAAAAAGCAGCATGAACAGATCCCATTTTTACACTTAAAACTGACACTTTATTTCCAATGTGGATAAGCTGTGGATTTTGGACCATAAATCGGCCAGCACCAAGAGAAACATACCAAACCCAGACATTTCTGAAGACTAGACACCTGATGGAATCCAGGGTGGTGTGAATTGTATGGATCTCACAAGGTTATCTTACCCGTAAGCCATTGCAAACCTCAAGCGTAGCCTAAAATCACACATTTTCCTTTCATTTCTGACACAAACTTCTGGAATCTGCAGGGATCCACAAAATTCCTACCACCCAGCGTTCTCCACCGGTCCAAATAGAAGGGTTATCCCTATTGTGCGGCTCTGCCTAGTGCCTAAGTCTAAACACAAAAAAAACATAAGAAATCAAAATATGGCTTCCTTTCGTCCTGCCATGCCCACTATCAGGAGTCATGTGAACCCCTGGGTACTCCCAAGCCGTGAATTGATCTCTGCCATGATACCAATGCAGCCAGAGTTCCTGGGTCCATTGGTGATGGCACAGCAAATCTAGACCTTTAGAGAGGCCATGCTGCAATTGTTCGGTACTACACTTCTCCCCATTATGTGGAATGGGTTCTTCTAATCCATACTAATAAGATTTCATCTTGGAGATCTGCACACAACACAATCCGACTATGAAGGGTCTGCATCTGACGGCACATACAGATATAAGAAAGAAACTGATGTCAGCGAGCACAGGTGGTGACTATGTAGGGGCCCCAACGTTACATCCAGGACGGGACAGAGTCAACGTAGAACAGCACGACACCACCCAATGACATGCGTGCAAATTTTTGAAGAGCGTTACTGAAGATAAGTAACTTATTTTTTTGCCACCTTGGGGCAAACCCATCAATCTTTTCTCTGGGGGCGGCAAAAAAGACCCTTGTGCCCTGTTTGTGGAGAGTGCATGGCCTGGCTCGTGGTGGAAAACACCCACTCATTCATTTGGTTTTTTAACATATTTGTGGTGTCTGGTGGGCTTTTTCCCCGCCCCCCCCCCCCCATTCTCCCATGGGGGCAGATTAGGGGTTTGCCTCCAACCTCCCCCCTGTGAGGACAAAGACTGTTGTGCACTTTTTTATGGGTGGAGCATGGTCCTGTGTATGACCAGCCATCCCACAACTTATTTTCTTTCAGCAAATTATCTCTGGTTTGTAGTGAAATTTCTGCACCCTCCCTAGGGGACAGATTGGGTGTAAAGCCACCACTCTGCTCCTCGGGGGGCAGAAAGAATGTTGTGTCCTCTTTGGGGTAGAGGTATGGCCCTGTGAATAGTGGTCACCCCCACCCATTTTTTGTGTTATTTTCCATGGTATCTAGTGAGCTTTCTGCCCTACCCTTGTAGGGGCCGGTTAGAGCCAAAACTGCCAGTCTGCCCCCTTGGAGGGCCAGAAAGTCTATTGTGCTGGCTTTGAGGTAGGGCCCTAACCTGTGCATAGTGGGTCGTTCCCACCCATTGTGTCCCCCCCCCCCAATTATTCTCGGTGTTTAGTGGGATTTCTGCCTCCCCTACCCAGGATGACAGATCGACAGAAAGAGTGATACTGTTATGGGTGGTGTTGGGAGCACAGGCCCTTACCCAAGGTGGTCATTCCCTCTACAAAATCCCTGGTGTCTAGGTGAGGCGTCAGGTGATCGCATCCTACTATGATCTCCTGACTCACTGCAGTGAAAGAGAGGTATTGCTGGAAAGCTGAATTTTCTGGGATCAGAGAAAAGGGCTGTTTTAAGACCCCACCGTGATCCTAGGGAAACCAGGAAGTGGTATCGTAGGTGCCAGCCCTGCACATGAAGTGATTGTGTCACTGGCAGAAGAGTCACACCTCACTAATCTGGAGTGGGAGAGTCTTCCACTCTGACCAAGAGGGGTGTCACAAGTGGGGGAAGGTAGGCACTGAAGCAGCACACAACAGCTGCTACTACAGCGCCTTTTGCTTGGACGTGACTTCCATTTTGTCCAAGTAGTATAGACAGCAGTATCAACTGCTGCGGAGAGGCTGCAGAGCCTAAACATAGAATAGAGGTGGTTATGATGCACTAAATAGGCCTTTTTTTGCAGAAGGTGGAGGACATCCTGGCAGAGATTGAGAGCACCCCGATCAACCAGGGTCCCCCAGACCAGCACCTTATGCCCCTCACTCCTGGCACTCAGCTCCCATCCTTCCCTAATCTAGACCTGGCCTCCCAGTCACTGCTGATAAGCCGTGTCAAATCAGGCTCGCCAGCAGACCCCTGACCGCCGAAGGTCTTCTGTATGGCCCTCCCCGGACTAGAAAGGCAGATCCTCGCTCTGCTAAACCACTCCCTGGAGACAGGCTATATACCCTCCGGCCTGAAGGTAACCAGGGTCACCCCCCTGTTGAAGGAACCAGTGGCAGATGTCGCCATTCTAAAAACTACAGGCCAATCTCCCAGCTTCCATTTTTGGCGAAAGTTGTAGAGCACCATGTTCTAAAAATACTCTTGGCCTGTCTGGAGGAACATCATCTACTCCAGGGGAGACTGGCTGGCTTCAGGGCTCACCACAGCACTGAGCTGGTGATGCTGTCCATACTCGATGAGCTCAGAGTTATGGCCGACAATAAAAAACCATGCGCCCTGGTTCTGTTAGATCTATCAGCAGCGTCCGACACGGTCAATCATGCACAGCTCCTGTCGGACAGGGGCGCTCAGCACTGTCCCCACTCCTCTTTAACATATATCGCCAGCCATTGATACCAGCCCCAGCACGCATGGACTGCCAAGTCTTTAACTATGTAGACGATACACAGCTCATCCTTCAGATTGACAACTCCCATCAAGCCCACCGGTACAAAACATCCTTAGATATACTGTGCATTGGATGACAGCCAATTCTTTAAAAGTCAATCCCGACAAAACAGAGATCCTGGTCATCCCCTCTAAGACCAACCCCTGGAGTGACCTGTTTTGGCCCCAAGAGCTCGGCAACACTCCTATGCCAATAACGGTCGTAAAAAGCTTGGGCATCAAGATTGATGCCGATCCCTCCATGACCAATCAAGTTGCGACTGTGGTTGGAACTTGCACAGGCTTGCTGAGACAGATGCGGAAACTTGCCCCCCTCCTCTCAACGGCAGCACTACAGATGATAGTATCAGCCACAATCGTGTATGGAAATGCCTTATACATTTGTTTCCCTGAAAAACTCACCAACAAATTACAGGTGACCATGAACGATGCAGCTTGATTGATTTTCAGGCTTCCCAGAAGGACTCACACGACCCCCTTGCTGCACAAACTACATTGACTCCCCATTAAGCAGAGAGCAAAATTCAAGGGCCTCTGTATTGCCCACAAAGCCATTTACGGCCAAGCCCCGGCCTACATTAAGAAGCGCCTTGGGAATTATGTGCCAGGCCGTAAACTCCGGTCATCCGAGAGCTGCCTCTTGGCTGTCCCACGGTTCAAAACGGTATCCAAGGGAGGCAGAGCCCTCTCTGTCTTACTCCCGCGGCTCTGGAATCAGCTACCCGATTGGCTCCGCAAGGAACGCGCACTCCTCCCCTTCAGGAAACTTCTCAAAACGCTCCTGTTCAGGGAGGCCTTGGACACCATCCAATCATTTGCCACGCATGTTTGTGACTGCCGGTGGTCTAGGCCACCCTCTCTAAGTGCTAAGAGACCTGCTCGTGATTATGGACTATAGAAATAACAGTTAACATAACACAACATTTTTACTCCTGTATTATATACTTGGGTGTTTTGTACACCTCTCTTCTCCTTGTGATCACTGGATCACTTACTAAAGATTTATAGTTTAGAGTCCAGTTAGATGCAAAAAGAGTCCCTATTTGACACTTAACTTGCTGCACTGTTTCAGCCCATCAGTCGAATTACCATCTTAGTTGTTAATGTTGAGATGTTTCTTAAAGTACAGATAGTTTGGTTCTATCTACTCTTAGGCGAATGTGAAGGTTCTATAGAGTTTGAGGTTCTGCACTTTCTGTGAACAGCTGCCTTGCTTTTGCCCTTTGAAAGATTGTTTACATATCAGGAAATAAGTGCTAGAACAGAGATATCTGGCAGACTAGACTTGGGCGACAGCTTTAGCAGCTTCCTGGGACATGTATTCTAGCAGGCTTTGTTAACAATACATAGCATTTAAAATGCAAGTCTTTAAGCCAGTGGGCATCCGAAGAGTTTCATGACAGGTGTAATGTGATCTTGTCTATTTAGGTTAAGTTAAAACGCACGATAACTTTATTATGCATTCAATAAAGCCTGCTTGTGAGCCTTTCAAGAAGGCATGTTAATACAGCAGTACAGGTAAATCATCTCCTTCTTCCTTGTCTGTTGTACTCTGTGAGCAATCAAAGTCGGAAACGTTACTGAAGCAAGACCAACAGCAGCATGTTAACGCCAAAGACTACGTAATTGATTTGAAGTATAAATGAGAGGCCAGCG
Organism: Triturus cristatus; assembly: GCF_964204655.1. NCBI lineage: Eukaryota > Metazoa > Chordata > Amphibia > Caudata > Salamandridae > Triturus > Triturus cristatus. The sequence continues at coordinate 588,783,087 of NC_140584.1, forward strand.
TAGAAGATGAATCAGGTTCTTAAATATCTGGCTGGGCCCTGGTTCCAAGCTTGGCCACCAGCTGATTGGGCCCGTATGGAAGTCTGCCCACCCCGCCACCCACACAAGGATCTTTGATTTGTCCCAGTTTAGGGAGAGGACTTTTACATCCTCTAATGAGGTCTATAGTCCAAGCATTACTTGTTATTGACAAACACATTTTGCAGTGCAATTTGGGTATCAATATACATTTGGAATTTTTCTCGATATTGTCGATCACTCATGCTGTTGGCAACATATGCCTTTTAAACAAAGTGAGGAGCCCTGTTGTATACAAGATAACTTCTGGATGGATGATTTAATAGATTTAACTATGTTTATTACTTACCTTTTTTGTACATTTGGTCACTCACTGATCATAAGATTTTCTCAGAGTTATCGGTTTTGCACTTAAATAGGGTTCATTACTTTAATGCATGTTTAAGAGCATTAGTATGTTTTCCTTGATGTTTTTGCAAATTTTGCAAATGTATTCCCTGTTTTGAAGATATTCCTGGTCCATTGAGGGACTGGGTAGAACTACACAAAGACCTGTTGCTACCGCCACCTGATTTTCAGAGTCAAATATATCTTTTAGAACTTATATTCTTTCTTTGTCAGTGAACCTGGTTTTCAAATCAAAGCTTAAATGTCCTTTTCCTGCAAAATGTTCAACATTTATTGGAACTCTTTCAGTCAATCTATTAGTTCAGGGTGATGTTTGGTAAAAGAGTGTGCACTCTTATCAGTAACTTACACTGATGAGGAAGAGGTTGGGAAAAGTGTTGGAGTGCCCATGAAGGTAAGGGGGCCCCATTTAGACTCGCCGGAGGCTCTCCACTGAAATATGGTGAAAAGTTCAGATAAGAGTCGCAGCCAATAAACTTTTCTGGCAACCCTTCTGAAGGAGTCTGCTTTTAAAGACCAGAACGGTGCCGAAGTTCTATATAGCTGGTAGAAATAGGGGTGGGTGTCTGTATAACGTGAATAGAACTGGAGATATGCATGCCCCAGATATGCCTAATTGGGAAACCGCTTCAGAGTTCATAGCTGCTACTTAAAACCCTTTCCCCAAAATCTGCGACCACTGAAATGCCCTTACCATCTTTGGGATTCCTGCCATAGGGGGGATGTTGGGCAGGAGAAAATGAGCATGTTGAATAATGTTCTGCAAGGTCCTCTGAAAAGAACTGCACTTCAGAAGTACTTACAATATGAGTGTCCCAGAATCATTCAGTGTAGTCTTTGCTTTCCAAAGTTATTTAAACAAGTTGTGTGTATATGCACAGAAAATGAGTTACTATTTGGCCTTTTTCAATCACGTGAGTAACTTAAAATTAATTGACTCCATCTGCAAACAGCACCACAGAGACCCCACTTGTCTTTAGGAGAGTGGTAATAGGCAAAAATTGATTACATCTATGCACTCAGGTGATGATGGGAACAGTCCTGAAAAGCTGCTAAAACCTCACTTAGTTTGGACAAGTTAAGGTCTGTTGGCCACTTTCAGGTAACTGGTTCTGTCCTGGTGCCGAAGAAAAAGCTATCTTTATCTTGAAAGCTGTCTTTCATAGAACTCTCCAAACATCCCTTTTATTAAGGAACATCACCTTTACTGATGGATACTTCTAACTTTAGACTCCTCACCTTAAGAGTATTCACAGGCAAAATAATGGATCCCGAAGATTTTTCAGGATTACCTCGGAGCATCTATAGTTGGCATCTGCGGCTCCGTGTTGATTGCGATCTGCCATGGAAGTGACAGTTGAACCTCATATAGGCGCCACCCTAATGTGCTGACATTAGTTCCTTTCTTCCCACGCCTTTGTATTCAGAAATAGAACCAGCGCCTTCTTTATTTTGTCTTTTGACATGTCCTTTCTGTCTAAATTTTCTACCAGTGTGCCAGGGAACTTCCTAAAACTAGTATTTGAGCCTTGTTGGGACTGTCGCAAACACATTTCTGTGATAGATCCCTCTAAAGTGTGTCTCTGGTGTTTGGGGGTCAGGCCCGAATCCCAGTCATACGAAATGTATGCACTGATGCACCCAAAGTCAATCCAGGATAGCAAAGCCAATGTTGTCTCTACCTAAGAAGTCATGAGGACATCAAGGTGTCCCGCAGTCTAACTCCCAGTTCCTGAGTTAGGAACAAATTCCACAGCTGATTCCAATGCACCCCGAAATTCCTGGTCCATATGGGAAGTTGCAACAAGTTGAGGCGCTGAAGGAGCAATGCTCCATATCTTCAGGACCCTACTAACTCCCTCTGGCATGCCTTCAAGCTCATGGATCCACGAAGGCCTCAAGTAAGGATACTGCTGGCAGGTCCGTCCCCAGCGATGACTTTGCCTTTTCAACTTGCTTCGGGTTCAGCTCTGACTCTTTGAGCCGACTCCACACCCAGCACCATGGCCCAGACCATGGCAGTTTCTGCTGTGACAACACCACCTGAGGAGGATGATGACCCACCTAGTGATCTCGGACTCTGAGCTGAACCTGGTCTACCAAACCAATGCTCTAACTCCGTCCCTACATGCCCGCCCCCATCCCTTCGGACTCAGACAAGACATTGCCTCTGCCTAGGAGCCACCCTCCAGTGCACCAACAAATGTTTAGATTGGACTCTTACCAGACACAACCAGATTCTGGTGATGATGGTGGGATGAGTTTGCCATACTGAATGATGATGACCAATTTTATGTGGATCTGCAAGAGGCCAGTGGGCTGTACACATCCCCTGAAACGGGGCTGGTCTCTTCCCCCTTGCCATTCCAGTGGAGATTCTGCCTTATTCACCATGGTAAGTAGAGGGGTGGTTGGGGTTGTAGGTCTTCAGGTGCATTCTTTTGATACAAACACACTTGCAGAGATGCTATAACCCATACAATCTTCCTCTGAACCACTCTTGCCGTTCAATGAGGCCCTGACTGACACCCTAATGGGCACCTAGGCCAAGCCCTACACCTGTCAACATTTGGACTGACCGGTAAAGTCATCACAAACCATGTCCGGATGACCTTGATCATCAAGCATGGTGTCCCACCCCTGACAGCCTAGTAGCACAGGCCTCCACTACCATAGGTAACCCTAAATGTTTTCCCACTACTTCCCCTAGACAGATAGTTGAAAAGAAAGGAAGCATTTGGGATCAGGATGTTTTTCTGCATAAATCCTTTTTGGAATCACATGTGGTGTTTCTATTCCGCCATCTAGGGGTTTGGTCCAGAATCATGTTTCTTCTCTCTTTTGTTTTTTCTCATGGGCATAGTCGACCACCATATGCTGGTAAGTCCAACCTCTGTGTGACGTCAGGTGTGTGCCCTGGAAGTTCCTGTGCATGGCCGCCATCGGCAGCGAGGTAAAAGAGAACATTGAAAAGTCGAGCCAGCAGATTGAAGAGAGTAGGACACAGACGAAAACATCATCAATTTGAGAAGCTGAAGGTCACAAGGACAGTGGTAAAAGACCTGAAAAGAAGAAGACGCAAAAGGTAACAAAGACGTCAAAAGGAGATGGGGGAGCGTCAGAGCATCGCTGCAAGAAAGCTCAAGAGGTTTATCCAACATATATCCTTGCTGTGAGGGGTTTTCGCACTCATCCTGCTATCGGAGACAGTGGAGATATTCACCGACATCAGCGGCGTGAGTCGCCCTCGCCGGTGCATCCCGGTACTGGTCCATTCCACCTGCGGACCTACCTTGATTTTCTGTGGCCTAACTGAACCAGCGCTCTGGCGGTGCGGAGGCTCTTCTCCTGCGGACCATCTTTGCCTCTGGTGGCTTAGCGGCTGTCATTCCCGGCTTCTCCCTGCTATTGGGCAGCCAGCTGGTGTCTTGTGCAGCGGGGCCATGCACGGCCGCTTCCTGGCCTGTAGCCCCACGGTGCTGTCTGGATCCTGAGTGGCACTCACTGAGCCATGTGCTGCAGTCGTGGTGCCCAGCAAGGTGGAAAGCTTGGCAGAGGAGGCTGCAGTCGGGGGGACGGATCGTGGCCCTTCTATACAATTCTGAAGGTGCCATCCCACCTGCCCTCCTCTTGGATGCATAAATTTAGACTGCGGACTGTCTATTGACGTTTGGGCCCTGGGACTGCGCGTATTCCCCCCATGCTCTGCTTGCGGCGTGACGGGGCCTGAGCCTTTCAGTGCTATCTTGACCATGAGTGTTGAGGCCTTTGGTGCTGTAGCAGTGTCTGACGGCCAGGTGGCCTAAGTTGGAATTTGCTTGCTTCCCCCCACTAACATTGCAGCCTTTTCTGCGAGTTGCAATCCTCCAGTTTACTCAGCCTAGGGCCTTGGGTCTGCTCTTGCTTCCCATTCTGGAGTCTTGGGGTGTTGTGTGACTTGGCCCTCAGAACTGGGTACTGTCTCAAGGAGGGGGCGGTCTCGCCCATACTCACCAGTTGCTCACTGCAGGGAGGTGCCCCCATTCATAGTAAACCATGGGGGAAAAGTGATAATAAGTAGTAGAGGATTCCTTTGAATGTAAGTGACAAGCTAATCCAACAGTCACAGATCGCGAGGACCAGCCTCAGCAGTCGGATACCCTGGCTGTGATGCCCCTGGTGGAGTGTATCTGGGACATGTTGCTCTAGTTCAAGACTAATCTCCATAACATTGACGCTAAGATTGTATGATGGACTGGATGCAGGAGAGTTTGGATCACCAGGAGGATCGCATTGAATGGACCGAAAGCCACATTTCCGAGGTCAAAGATGCCCATACGGCGATTAATGAACACCTGCTTCGCAAGGACTCCATCAAACTAAAGATAAAGATTTGGAAGCGTGTTTGAGACGCAGTAATATCCGTATCTAGAGCATTCCAGAATCCACTACTATGACTACAATGGAACGGTTTGTTGAAGATATGTTTAAATGCCCTATCCCATGTGTTCATGAACAGGTGCGTCGCTCACTGGATCCGCGCCCCCACCTGGAACTCCGGCAAGACCAATCATAGCCTGCCTACTTAATTACAAAGATAGAAACACTATCCTGAGGTTGGCCTGGGAGCACAGCAGCCTACATTATCAATGTAATGCTGTTTTCCTGTATCCATACTTACTTTACGCTTGCGGTGCAGTCAGCCCGACGGGAATTCTTACATGTAAAAAGTGTCCTCCACAAGTCCAGCACTGCTTACTCTTGTTTACCCGGCCAAGCTCTGAATTACCCTGCATGGGAAAATGCACCTTTTCACCGACCCCAAGGCAGCAATTACATTTTCTTAGAAACTCACAGGTCACTGTGTGGGCATCGCCGCCTAATAGTGTTCAGATTCTTTTGATCCCCTCAGACTAATGGTCTTCTGATACCTGTGATACCTCGCTGGTAATTGCTGCTAGAAGATGCCTCTGTTTTGAAACGGGCTCTCTGTGGTCACTCGACGGCTGAATTACCAGGGCTGCTGATCTCTAAACATATGCGGCTGCTTGCTCCACTATAAGCTCATTCTCTCTTCTCCTCTCGGCCACCCAGTATCCAATACCTGGGGTTGTACACCTGGGACTTTCTGGTCACCCATTATCAATTTGCAATTTGTTGGAAGGGTGAGGGAAGGGATCTTCCAACTTATTGGGGTTATTGGAGTAAGTCAGGGAAGTGAGGTTGTCCTATTTTATTCTGTAGCTCTTGTCTTTAGCTTGATTTCAGGTGTATCCCTATGCACCCATATTTTTATTTCTGAACTGTACACTTCTCCACAGCGTAAAGCCTTGCTAGCACATGGCCTCCATGCATTCGATTAAGTGCCTTACCTGGAACTTTCATCGGTTAAATAGCCACAGGAAAACGTCAATGGTAATGGCATTTCTTAACAGACACCACAGACATAACTCTTCTTCAAGAGATACACCTAGTCGACCCAGCATGCACGTGGACTGGATCGCTGAGACATACATCTCGGCATACTCCGGCTATGCTTGTGGGGTAGCCATTCTGATTTGTAAGGGCATGCCTTGGCTTACACGCAATGTTCTGTGCGACAGGGAGGGTACACATGTCATCCTACGAGGCATTTTGCAGGGACGCCCAACAACTTTGGCGCTGGGTTCCTCACCGAGCTATAGTGCTTGATCCTTAGTTTTGGGCCGCTGATGGTTTATGGGGGGTGATGGGGGTAGAAGGGGAGTTCGTCAATGTTATACTGGATCCTCAAGCAGATAGATCAAGCAACGCAAAGTATCTGCATCAATTGGCAGCCGCACATTGCTGCATAACTACGCTAGACAACAACCTTACAGATAAGTAACAAGTGAGACACCCTGAGGGCACCTGTGTTTCCACAGTGCATAGCTCTTGGTCACACATCCATTACTGGTTGGTTTCTCTCCCCCCCCCCCCCGCCTCAACGAACTGCCAGGATCAAATATCTTTCTAGGATGCTGTAGGAAAGTACTCTTTTTGACATAGTCATCCCACTTTTGTCTGCTACTTGATATGATTTCGACTGGAAATGCACTGGGTTCCTGCTAAACAGGTCCCCAATGCCAGATCACTTTCCCAAAACTGTGCGATTGTTTCCCCCAATGGGTGATACCTTTAGTATCCTCTGTAAGTCCCTAGTAACTGGTACCCCTGGTACCAAGGGCCTGAGGTACCAGGGTCCCCAAGGTTTGCAGCACTAATTATGCCACTCTAAGGGACCCCTCACTGAGCTCATGCAAACTCCCACTTCAGGCTGCGTGTCTTGGATCAGACAAAAGTGAAAACACAACATGGCACACAGCCTGTATGCCCTGCCTGCCCACACTGCATGCAGTATAAGTCAACCCTACAGCAGGCCTTACCGCCCTAAGGCAGGGTGCACTATACTACATGTCAGGGCACAAATGCATGAGCAGATATACCCCCATACTGGTCAGTTCAATTACTGCCAGTACAAGTGATCAGAGAAGCCACTTTAAAAGCATGTGCTGGATACTGGTGAAAACTGGTTCTCCAGCTACATGATTGCTTCACTGAAAATAGGGATGTTTGGTATCAAACATCTCATATTAATAAACCTACACTGTTGCCAGTGTCGAATTTAGTAATACAAGCACCCAGAGGGCACCTTAGAGGTTCCCCCTGAAAACCTACCAGTTGCTGGTGTGCTGACCACCTGCCACCAGAGACGGGTTTCTGACCCGCAAGGGTGAGGGCCTTTGCTCCCAAGGGGCGGGCCCATAATTTAAGTCTGCTCGGGCAGAGGATGCTTTGCATCGCTCGCCCACAGGATGAACTGCGGATTAGCATTCCAGGGCCGGGAGCTTTAATGAGGCCCACCGCCTTTGGTATGCGAATCTGGCTTCTCTCACAAGATAGGAAACCAACCCTCTTCGTCCAGAGACCTTTAGCACCTGGACAGGCGGTAAAAATAGCTAGGCAAGAATGGAGGGTCCAACCTCAGGCGAGTACCACCCCTGAACTGGGCTACCTGAAGTGGCTGTGACTTTTCAGAAGTAACCATCTTGGTGATGGCAAATCTAGGATCTCTGGGACAGGGTTATGCCTAATTCCCCCAGGAAGTGGTGATATAGGGGACTTACTGACCCATGGGTAAGTGCCCATTGGCTACTACCCTATACTACTAGCACCAGAAAACCTGGTTCCTGCCCCCTTTAGCGCAAGTGCTCCCAGTGGCGAAAATCCGATGCCTAAAGACACCTCTGCACCTGTTGCCCCTGGATAAGAGGACCAAAGGTGTCCCCCCATTCCTGAGCATCACAAAAGTTGAGCCCCCTTGATGGTTCAGTCTGACTGGTCCCCCAGTCCTGTAGCCTCTTTTCTGACAGACTGACCTCAATAGACTTCAATGGGGTACCCGACCGCCCAGTGCTCCTTGAAGTGAACTGTTGGTGCCGCCTTTTGCCTTGCCCCATACTCACCCTAAGTCCAGAAAATTGCCCCTTAAGTCGCTGTTGATTGCCCGAATGCCATACATGTTTTTCCTCCAGAGATTAACACAACCGCAAAACTGCTTCTATTACAATTTAAAGTATCAAAAACCTGTTTTTTTCAACCCTGTTATTTTACCTGATTTTGATGATCTTGGTGCCCAAAGTTATATAAAGATAAGTGTTATTTTTAGAAATTGGTGTGGATGTCCATATTGAGTGATTTGTGTCATTTATTGGCTGTGTGTGCAGCGGATGTCTAACACTCCTCTCTGATAAGCCTAAGGCTGCTCGACCACTCTACCCCCTAGAGGAGTATCCTTGGGATTGCTAGACCAAGCCCCAGTCCACTAGTAAGAAAATATCTGGACTATTTGCACAGTATACCTCTTTGTGGTATACCATATAAAGAGCCAGCTTCCTACATTGGTGAGGGATACAACTTGACATCTGCTGTACTACATGGTTAATGGGCGATCCCCCTAAGGAATCCAAAATTGTCTTTCGTCTAAAACATTTTTTCAGATTTTTTTCTGAACTGTTTAAAACCTAGCTGTTAGGCAGGGCCTTGTGTTAAGTCTCACAGTGAAACTGTTTAGAATTTTAAAAGTATTTAAGTTAGGCTTTGAGAAAGTACTTAGAATTTTTTGCAGTGTTCTAAAAAGGTCCCAACTACTTTAATACCATGTCTGGGGCAGGTCTTTCTCTGGAGCTCAACCTGGGTCCTACAGGAACCTTAAGTTGTCTCAACTTAAGTACCTCTGTCAAAAATGGAACCTCACAATGGGACCTAGACCCATGAAGACAGATCTGCAAAGTCCGCTCGCAGAAAATGACAACGATGATTCCAACAGCAATCCTACCGAAAGCAACACTGGGAGTACTGACGGTACCTCAGGAGAAAAAAACTGTAAAGATGCAGATCTTCAAAAACTAGCCAAGAAAACTCCTAGCTATAGAGAAATTAAGAGCTGAGAGGGGCCTAGGAGCTATCTCTGGTGGCAGCAACATATTAAATAGGGAGAAAGATGAAGCTTTCGACCCTAAAATACCCAAAGGAATTGTCCCCAAATACACAGAGGGTGGTGATATCACCAAATGGTTTACAGCCTTTGAGAGGGCTTGTAAAATGAGGCAACTCTATCAAAAATATTGGGGCTTTCTTCTCTGGGAGCTGTTCTAAGGAAAGTGTAGGGATAGGCTCTTGACACTGAATCGGGCAGATGCAGAGTCTTATGACTGCATGAAGGATACCCTGATTTAGGGCTTTGGACTCACCACTGAGGAATACAGGATCAGGTTCCGAGAGACCTGAAAAACCAAGATTCAGACCTGGGTAGATTTTGTATACTTCTCAGTGAAAACACTAGATTGTTGATTGAAAGGTAATAATGTGCAAGATTATGATGGGCTTTATAGTCCTATTATGGAAGAGGATCTGTAATTGTGTTCCTGAGAAATTACATTAGTACCTGGTAGACCTAGGTCCACTTTCTCCTTAAGCATTGGGAAAGAAGGGAGACCGCTGGGTCGAGACGAGGGTAGCCAAAACAAATCATGGTGGGGGTGACTAAAACAAGAGGGTCGCTAAACTTCTCCAAGGAAAAGATGATGACCATTCCAAAGACAAAAACAAAGTCTTCTCAAGGCCCCCAAAAACCTGTTCAGGGAGGTGGGCTTCGACCCACTACACAGTCTAGGACTGGGTACCAGGGTAAAATCTAGGATCCCAAAAAGGCTTGGTGCTTTAATTTTAAGGCCAGTGGGCACCACACTAAAGACCCTAGTTGTCCCAATCTACTCAAACTGTGAAGACTCCTTGCTCATTTGGCTTACTGTGCAGCTTCATTGAAGAGAACACACTTCAGGTATCCTCTGCAGTTTCTGTAGAATGTCTGCTACACATGATCTGGAGTACTCGGCATGGGCAGAGCTCAAAAGAAAAACTCACACCACTATGCTGGGTATACCTGAATGTACCTGAATGGGGGTGTGTGAAAACCCGTGCATAGTGTAACGCCATGAATGAAAAAGAGGAGTTGGAGTCTGGAATAATGGCTCAACATGCTAAGGGAAAAGACAAGAGGTCTAGGAAACCAGCTTCTGAACAGATGCAAGCTCTGGTGCCCCTCCTCAGGAAAAAGGCCTGTCAGCCCCAGAGGAAGCTGAGCCCCAGGATCTTGGACCTTACATGGCTGAGCTCCTGGTCTCAGGGGGACACTCTAGGGAAGATCTGTGCTAGGGACAGAGGACCTGTCCCACTCTTGAAAGCCCGATACCGCAAGCTGCTTATCAGGAAACATGAGTTGTCAGTGGCTCCCACAGAACCTATTGGGAGAAGGGACTCTTTTGCACTGAGGCCAGAGACCCTAAACCTGGTGCCACTAGGAGAGAGGTAATGTCTAAGATGTATAGAGAGTTCCTGCTAACATTAGCTCATGACATTCTCTTAGCTGGGCATATTTGCCAGGCCAAAACTTGGAGTAGGTAGTTACTCACTTCTACTGGCCAGGTATGTCCCAGAAGGTGGAGGAGTTTTGCAACTCCTGTGATACCTGTCAAGCCAGCGGCAAAGCAGGAGGCACCAAAAGGGCCCCTTAATTCCACTCCTAGTGGTCGGGGTACCTCTTAAAAGGATATTTATTTATTTTATTTTATTTATTTATTTTATTTATAAGTTTATACCGCGCTAGAATCGACTCTTGTGTAAGAGTATCTCTGCGCACAGAAGAAGAAGAAGGGGAAAAGGTTGGCGGTTACAGGAGACGGGAGAGATCATGGGTCTCAACACACTAAGTATTTAGTACTGAGAAGATGGAATTTACTAGAATAAAAATGTTTTGAGTTTTTTCCGAAAAACCAAGAATTCGGAGCATTGCCTTAATGCAAGAGGGAGTTTGTTCCATAGGGTCGGACCCACCACAGACAGGGCCTTTCCGCCTTGTCTGCTACTCTTAATAGTTGGTACTTTAAGGCGGAGTTGGCCACTAGACCTGAGGGTTCGAATGGGATTATAGGGAATGAATTTGTCTTTCCAATACGGAGGGCCAGAGCCATGTATGGTTCTATGGATAAGACAGCATGTCTTAAACGTGATTCTTTTATACACTGGGAGCCAATGTAATTCATCAAGAAGTGGTTTACAAGGAGTTCTTGGGGGGGCATTCATCACAAGTCTTGCTGCTGTGTTCTGAATCACCTGGAGTCTTGCTAGGACTCCCTGATTGGCCGACAGCAGGAGTCCATTGCAATAATCCAAGCGACTCAGTACTAGAGCCTGGACCAATGTTTTTCTAGTGGAATCAGGCAGTAGTGGAAACACTTTCCGTAGGAGCCCAATAGTGTGAAAGCATTGGCCGAAAACCCAGTTGCCATGTTGCTTATAAGTGAGCTCCTGGTCCAGACGGACTCCAAGGTTTTTTACGACCAATTTGGGTTCAGGTACTTGGCCCAGTTCACATGGCCACCACTCTGAAGTCCACAGATTTCTGACCTCCCCAAAGAGCATTACTTCGGTCTTGCCAACGTTGCATTGGAGATAGTTCACTTTCATCCAATTTGCAACAGCTTTCATGCCATCTGCGAAGGCTTCCCTTACTTCATTGGTTAGATGTTTAAAAGGGAATAGGAGCTGTGTATCGTCAGCGTATGAGACCGGTACAAACCCAAAGTCTCTCAGTATGTTGGCCAGGGGTGCCACATAGATGTTAAACAAGGTTGGGCTTAGACAAGAGCCCTGTGGCACCCCCTTGGTGATCTGGGTTTCTGTCGACCTAAATGTACCCATGCTGACAGTTTGGGTGCGGTCAGACAGAAAACTCTTTAGTCATGTTAACGCTGTGCTTTCTATTCCAATTGCGGTCAGACGTTCGATTAGGATATTGTGAGATATAGTATCGAACGCTGCCGATAGGTCCAACAGTACCAGGATCCTGGTACATGTGAAGGTCATCTGTCACCGACAGCAGAGCGGATTCAGTACTGTGTCGAGGTCTAAAACCAAACTGGGAACTGTCAAGTTTGTCATGTAGTTCTATGTACTGAGAGACCTGCTTATTAACATGTTTTTCTATGACCCTTCCCTAGATAAGGGAGTAGCGAGATGGGCCTCAGATTGGATAGGTCGGTCCAGGGGATGGAGGAGTTTTTCCTAATGGGCCGTATCAATGCTTTTTTCCATTCCCTAGGCACTTGCCCCTCAGTCAGGGAGAGGTTAATGAGACTTTGAATCTGAGGGCTCAGACTTTTTCCTACAATCGGAAAAATTCTAGCTGGAATGATATCAGAGGGGCTGCCACTTTTGATCTGCCCCAGATAACATTCTGTCTCACTCAGGGAGATAGGCAAAAAGGATTGCAAATGTGTGCCTTCTATCTCTTTGTCCAGTTCCACAGGTGGTAGAATATCATCTATGATAGATGGATAAAAATTTAAAATATTATCATGAATTTTGTTTATTTTGTCTGTGAAGAATTGAGCTACTTCATTGCAGAGTTGTTAGACATTGATGTTGGCCCCCTAGATCCTCCAACAGCAGCAGGGAAACGATTAATACTGGTAGTAGTGGATCATGCTACCAGGTACCCTGAAGCAATAACTCTTAGGACTACTACTGCTCCTGCAGTGGCTAGGGACCTCATTGGTATCTTTACCAGAGTGGGTTTCCCTAAGGAGGTGGTGTCAGACAGAGATGCAAAATTCATGTCTGGCTACCTGAAATGCATGTGGGCTGAGTGTGGAGTGACTTACAAGTTTACCACCCCATATCACCCACAAACAGATGGCTTAGATGAGAGATTCAACAGAACCATGAAAGGCATGATCATCGGACTCCCTGAAAAACTCGTGCGAGGGGATGTCTTATTGCCATGCCTGCTTTTTGCCTACAGAGAGGGAGTAGGGTTCCCCCCCTTTAAACCTTTTTTTGGTCATCCTGTAAGGGGACCACTGTGTCTAGTGAAGGAAGGCTGGGAGACATCTCTCAAAGAGCCTTGGCAAGACATAGTGGATTAGGTGTTTGGCCCACATTCAAGGATGGCTAAATACATGGAAAAAGCACCTAAAAACCTTGAGGTCAGCCGAGAGCTCCAGAAGATCTGGTATGACCAAAAGGCCGCACTAGTGGGGTTCCAACTAGGACAGAAGGTGTGGACTTTGGACCCTGTGACTCCTAGGGCCCTCCAGGACAAATGGAGAGGATCCTTTCCTATCCTACAAAGAAAAGGGGAGGTCACCTATCTGGTGGACCTTGGCACTTGCAGGAACCCCAAAAGGGTCATCCATGTGAATAGCCTTAAACCTTACCCTGATTTGGCTGACATGGCCATGCTAATGGTCACTGATGAGGATCAGGAGGAAGAGAGTGAACCTCTCCCTGACCTCCTCTCTCACAACCCTAAAGATGGATCAGTGGCAGGAGTTGTCTTTTCAGACACACTCTCTGCCCAACAGCAGGCTGACTGCAGACAAGTCCTGCACCAGTATGCTGAGCTCGTCTCTTTGACCCCTGGTCAGAACAAATGGCGTACACACGATGTGGACACTGGGGACAGCCTGCCATTCAAAAATAAAATCTACAGGCAGTCTGATCATGGCAAAGAGACCATCAAAGCGGAGGTAGGCAAGATGCTGGAATTGGGAATGATTGAATTCTCTGAGAGCCCCTGGGCCAGCCCATTTGCTTTAGTCCCCAAACCTCATACCAGGTTCGTAAAACAGAGCTGAGGTTTTGTGTGGACTATAGGGGCCTCAATGCAGTAACCAAGACAGACGAATACACAATCCCTAGGGCTGACGAATTGATCGACAGGTTAGGGGCAGCCAAATTTCTCAGTACTTTTGATTTGACATCTGGGTACTGGCAGATTGGTCTGACCCCAGGAGCAAAAGAGAAATCTACATTCTCTAACCCAGATGAGCATTATCAGTTCACTGTTATGCCCTTTGGACTAAAGAATGCCCCTGCCACCTTCCAAAGGTTGGCGAACAAAGTCCTTGCTGGGTTGGACGCATTTAGTGCAATATATCTGGGTGATATAGCTATCTATAGCTCCACTTGGCAGAATCTTTTGATCTACCTTGGTAAGGACCTTGGGGCTCTGCGAAATACAGGCCTCATTACCAAGTCAAGCAAGTGCCAGACAGGGCAGGGCTCGGTTGTATACTTGGGCAACCTTATAGGTGGATACCAAGTTTAAACCTTATAACCCAAGATCCAGACAATTGTGGACTGGGTAGCTCCAACCACTCAGACTCAAGTCAGAGCGTTCCTTGGCTTGACTGGGTACTTCCTCACAGAATTGCCCTCTAAGAAAATGCCAAAGAGAGTAAACTAGACAGAGTCCCCACGTCCTTGAGCATCACAAGTGTGGAGCCCCCCTGTTGGTTCAGCCCACTGGTCCGCCAGTCTGAGCCTGCAGCCTCTTTTCAGACGGACCAATCACCATAGACTTGTGTGGAAATATGGATTTTTATGGTCGGTTATGTCCCCTATCTTGGACCCCAACGGTTTCATGTATAAGTCACAAGTACATGTATGTTCCCTCCAGTTCCAGTTATGAAGACGCAAACACATGTACGTCCACCGTCAACATGTCCTCTTTCAGATCCGCCATGAATGGGCTGGATATTCTATTCCTAAAGTATGAAAGGCCACCGGCTTTATATGGTTCATTTATCCCATTTTACAGTCCAGGCGAGTAGGCCCTGATTCTGCCACCAAGCCTTTTCTTGCCCTCTGCCTCTGAAAGCTCCAGTCTGAGCCTGCATCTGTGACCATGAACTTTGTCTTACTCCCTGCGCGGCTAACGGTGCCTGATCCAGCCCGTAGCCTGCCAGAAAACTGTACTTCACCTTCAAGATTATCTCCTCCGCCCCTCATCCGATGCATTCCTGTCTAGCAGTTTAGGTAAACATTCCTCCAGCTACCGTGCAAAGGGGCCAGGCCTCGCTGTCCTCATGCAAGTAATTCATAAACCCTGTTACCATGGAATATTCCTACCCCCTCGCATCTAGTGTAGACACTTAGACGCTTGTACACGCACTAAAAGTCAGTTCTTTAAACATAGGATATTAGATATGATTTGGGATTAGGTTGACATAACCCCAGACTTTTGTCTCCACATGTAGAGCTAAATGTCAAGTCCCATTCTCCCCCTAGTTGCACGTCAAATCACACGTCATGCTGCTGCGCGCGCATCTCTGCCAAGTATTTTTGGTGACATTGCGAAATTCTTTCATGGAACCACCCATTTGTGACATCATACCTAATGACGTTCTTTAGTTACGCCTAGTTACACCCATTTTAGTTACGCATGTATATCTTTATCTCTGTTATCAACTGTTACGCCTCCTGCATCTGTTTCACTGTAATGCCTCTTCTATAAAAATGATTACCTGTCAATAATGTATGGTCTTTCACTTCCTGAACCTCCGTGGTGATGGAATATGAAGCCAACAATTCGAATTGTTATTGGAATAAAGCCCGTTCCGAATCTCTAATACCACGGATTCTGCCTCTTATTTTACTGAGCTATTCTTATTAATTTTCCGCATCAAATTAAGTACCGGTAATTAAATTATTTACCACATATATGGCGCCCGAACAGGGACACTTTCTCATCTCATGCGCCGGAGGTGCGTTGCAGACCCGGTCTCCTGCCACAGCTGGACGGACAACAACGCGTACCCACAGGATTTCCTGTATCTCCCTCCTGCCGAGCGGGGGTAACTGAGGCTGCGATCAACACCCAGACGAGGCGGTGAGAAGTGCGAAGTATCCCGACCAGAGCCTAGCTGAGAGAGCAAGATCCGAGGTATACAGAGGCCCACCAGGTTCCGAAGTTCCGAAGTTTCGAGTCGAGTCCAGTCCGGTCCAAGTCCAGTTCAGTTCAGTTCCGAGGCCTTCCGTTCCGAGCTACCCGGTGAGTACCATTGCCGGGGAGGCGTTCTGACGTGCACATAGGTTGTGCCGGTCAAGACGGGTTTGGGTACACAAATCCGGTCTGCACTGTTTCAGCAGTGTATCTGTACTGTTTAGCAGTATATCTAGTATGTCTAGTATATAATTCAGAATTACCTAGTTAGTGCCGAGTATTATGCTTAGTGACTAGTTCCCTAAATGGCCATCATTGTTGTTCATTAAATGTTAAATGTTAAATGTTTTAAATACGTTCTGCATATTGGGGTGTGAATGACTGTTCATTATTGTGTTTTGTTGTATTAAACGTGTTCAAAATTAGGTATCAGATCAGTTCTCAATATGCCGCTCTTTTCGAAATTAAGACAGATCAAAACTAGAAAAGGGGTACTGGAAGAAGCTGTTCCCATTCCTCCTAGGGACACTCCAGGGTACTTCATGTATCATAAACATGGCCTAGACGCCATATTATTTCTTGATTTATGGGTAGACTACACCAAGGAATTACCAGAAAGTCAGAGGTGGCCCGCAGCTGGGACCTGGGATGCAGATTGCATCATGAAAGTAGAGGAAGAATTATGGAAAAAGAAAGCTAGACAATCACAGAAAGATGCCATTGAATTATGGCGTAAAGAATCGTATAGACGTACAGAAAAAGCACTCAGACAGGAAGAGAAGAGTAAGGAGAATTCAAATAAAGTCCGAGAAAATCTATTAATTGAAGAAGGTACCCGGGCAAAAGCAGAACAAGTAGACAGACAAAGAAATACCCTTATGAATGGTATGTATCCTCTTCTGGCCGAAGGGTTACCTAAGGCTACTCCGGAGATACCAAAAGACTTGCCACCTCCGTTGTTTCCGATAAAATCACATCCCAAAGGGCATCCCAGAACCGCAGAAGATGTTTTCCTTTCCTCTTATTTAGACGACGCAGCTCCCGAGTATGCTAATACTGCACCACATAGACCGCCTGCCGAGGGGGTTCAATGCCAAGACCCTCCGTCTGTACCTCCGCAACAACAAACTCCGACACAAGTTCCGGCAAGCACATCTGTTTCTACAGCTGTACCCACACCTATGGTTGCTATATCACGTTCAACGAATCCTTTCACATCCAGCACCCCAGGCGGTGCTACAGGAGGTACCACAAACATTTTTTCCACGCCACCTAGAGTAAATAAACTTTCCTTTCAAGAATTAGCCCACCAACGTACGCCCAAACTAGTAACTCCCGACATGCTTAAGGAACTTCTAGTAGATTGTAGATATGACCCTGTGCCCGGCAAAGAGGATGAAATGCTGCTGGCATCATTACGTATCCGACGAGCTGCAATATATTTAGGGAGGCTACCAGGAATGACTACACATTTAGAAAATATATATCACTTTGTCCAGTCAGGGCGAGATTCTGAAAGTATTAATAGAGCCATGGAGTACCAGAAAGTGGAGATACAGGGGGAACTGTTACGTTTCCTCATAAATTGTGTGATCAGAAATCAAGACCGACCAGGGGTAAATCCGGAAGAAATGCGGATTCTTACCACATGGAGTCGGAATATATCAGAGGGGAGACATGATAGACTATTAAGTATAGTAGCTATGTGCCGAAAGATCCGCAAAGAAGTAGAACGAATACACGAAGAAAGATTGGCGGTAGACCAGCCTGAACAAAACGAGGAGGAGGAAGAATTAGAACTGCCCACAGGACAGTTAGAAACCATGGCCTATGTAGGTAGAGGAAGATCTTGTAATAATACTAGATGCTTTACTGATCCGATACGTCCGATACGTCCAGAAAATAACAGAAATTTCCAAACCCCTATAATAAATATAAGGTCCCCCGAACATTCGTTCCAAGCCGCTGACAAATTACTCCGAGAACGAAGGGGTTATCATATATTCGATTCTATGGACGAACAAGAATTAGCCAGGTCAGCCGTTCACTGGGTTGACAGTCCCGGAAAATATAGTGATGATACACTAGCACACACGTTTTTGAACCTCACCCCAGATGAACAGCGTTTAGCTGGTATCTACATGATTCAACAACTCCTTATATTATATAAAAGCCAACACTCCGATCCTGGTCCCTTACCTGATATATTAACTGAATTACTCACGAATAAATGGAGAGGTTCAGGTACTGAGTTAATTAGAGAAATACTAGAATCCAGAAAGCAGTACATTCTTTTTGTATGCCCCGAACATGTCTCACTGCCCATCAAGGAAAGAACGACGTATTATATGGATAGACAGAATCCCTTACGCGAAGTCCACCCGATAAAAGGTGATGACAATCAGTTTAAACGTGTGTTTGTATACACGCCCATATCTAAAATGGAACTATTAGAAATGAAGAAAGTGGTACCCAGTCATGACAAAGACCCAGCGGGTTTCCACCGTGAAATTAAAGACATGTTGCTCATGGGAGAGTATACCTATCCCGACATTATGAAAATATTAAAGGTATTAATGCCTGCGGGCATTTATGAAAAACTCAAAGAAAAGGATTGGGAGGTGGGAGACCAAAAGATAGATTGGACAGCATTAGAAAACGAAGAAACAGCTCGAGGTCCAGGTTTAGGGCTTGGGGAGAAGACCAAAATACTACCAGGTTTATTAGTACAGGTACTGCCACGTTTATTAACTACGAAAAAGGAAGACTGGGGTGCAATCTCAGCCTGTAAACAAATGCAAGATGAAGACACTAGTGATTTTTATGCCCGATTCGAAAAATGTTTTAGTATAAATAGTGGAATAAAAGCAAGTAGCGAATCGTATCCACATCTGTTTGTGACAAAATTAGTTGAAAATGCCCTGCCCCAAGTTAAGAATAGAGTATTGAAATTCGAGAGTACCTGGCAAGGTAACACTCCGTCACAAATGTTACAAATGCTACAGTACCATCACAATAGAATTAGAGAGGAACAAGAACATGAACAAAGACGCATGAAAGACACGAAAATGAAAATGCTAGTTTCCCAGACAGTTCCAGCTGACGGTCATAAAAAGGGTATGACACAGTCCAGTGTTTCAGCAGGTTCTGTAAAAGGGACATGCAACTATTGTAAACAGCCAGGTCATTATGTACACGATTGTCCAGTTTTAAAACATAATATCGCCATAGGTAATACAAAAGAAAGACCACGGCCACTTAGACAGGATCAGAACCAACAAGGAGCCCCGCAGCATGCACAGGCCATGCCAGCTCCGCAACAGTCTATGCCAGCTCCACCACCGCAGCCTATTGCTGCCACACCAACAACGACACGACAGATGTACCAGACCGCACAGTATGACTACCCTGATTATCAACGATACTCATGAAACAGCCTAGAGAGGGAAGTTGGCTTACCCCTTATCGAGGTCCCTGTAGATCAAGAAGGACCTTATGTACACAGTGAACTATTAGGCCAGGATAGAAAATTTTTACTTGATACAGGGGCAAGCCGAACAACCATAAAACGTAGTGAAGTTCCAGGGGCACCCCTCTCAGGCTCACAGAATATTTCCCTTGGTTTTTCAGGAAAACCTATCATTAACGAAGTATCACAGCCTCTTCCACTTACGATTGGTCCCTTGACACGAACTACAGATTTATTGCTTACTAAATCATGTCCAGAAAACCTGTTAGGTATAAAAACATTGAAAGCTCTAGGAGCTATAATATGTTGTTCTCCGGAAGGAGTAAGATTGTTTTTACGTGATTTCAAAGGGCACTATGTGTCCCGAGACATGGATCACCGACTGCAGACTTTACCCACACATTTATGGGCGCAAGGCCCTACAGATGTTGGTTGCATGAACATTACACCATATCGAGTCACACTAAAGACAGGAGTGGTACTACCACGAATGCGACAATACAAGTTACCCCCAGATGCTGTAGTGGCTTTACTGCAAATCATTGACGAGCTTATTACCCAAGGAGTGGTTGTGGAAACCGACTCCAATGTATGTAATTCCCCGATAATTCCGATCCTTAAACGAACTGATCCAAAAGCCCCGCCAGTATATCGATTGGTTATTGATCTGCGCGAATTAAATAAATGTATTGTACCACAATACCCCGTAGTTCCAGACATTTCTTCATTACTGACAGCCATTGATTCCGAAGCAACATTCTTTACTGTAATTGATCTCAACAATGCCTTTTTCAGCGTCCCAATAGATCCGGAAAGCCAATACTTGTTCGGATTTAGTTTAAATGGACGAAGCTTTAAATTCACACGCGCACCTCAAGGATTCACAGAAAGCCCCAGCATCTATAACCAAGCACTGAAAAGAGAACTTGACAGTATCCACATGCCAGTCAACACTGCCCTGCTTCAATATGTCGATGATCTGCTGATCACCGCTAGAAGCGAAACTGAATGTGAAAAAGCTTCACTGACGGTTTTACAATTTTTGGCCGAAAAGGGGCACAAGGTGTCCCCTTCTAAGCTGCAATTCTGTGTCCAGCGAGTTGTTTACCTTGGGCACTCGCTGTCCAAGGAGGGAAGGCAGCTTACGTCAGATCGCATCCAGTTAATTGCTAACATGCCAATACCCAAGACACAAAAGGAGGTACGGGCTTTTATAGGCCTCACTTCATATTGTAGGCAGTGGATCCCTCAGTATGCATTTCTAGCAAAACCACTCATTCAGTTGACAACACAGGAGGCGGCCACATCGACTGTCCTCCCTTGGACTCAGGAACATACACAAGCTTTTGAAAGCCTAAAGAAAGCTTTATGTCAAGCACCTGTCCTAGCAACACCATGTTACAGTAAACAGTTTACACTCTTTGTTACAGAACGCGAAGGTACTGCTTTGTCAGTACTCACACAGGAACAAGCAGGATCACACAAACCATGTGCTTATTTTTCTAGTACATTAGATCCCGTAGCTCAGGCTCTGCCTGCGTGCCTGAAATCAGTGGCAGCGACAGCTTTAGCAATCAGACAAAGCGATGCCATAGTGTTAGGACATCCATTGACAGTACAAGTACCACACACAGTAGAGGTTCTTGTGAACCGAACGCAAACACAACACTTGACTATAGCAAGACTTACCGGTTACGAATTGACATTGTTTCAGCCACACATAGAAATCAGACGTTGTAGTACATTGAATCCTGCCACACTTTTGCCAGTAAACGGAACAGACCCACTAGCACATGATTGTATTGAAGTTATTACTAACACGACGAAACCCAGACAAGACTTGACAGACGTCCCATTGTCAGATCCAGACCTGACGTTGTATGTAGATGGTTCATGTATGAGAACAAGTACAGGAGAGCTAGTGGCCGCGTATGCAGTCACAACAGACACTGAAGTCATTGAAACCTATTGCATAAATACCTTGTCAGCTCAAGCAGCAGAGCTCATCGCTCTGACACAAGCCTGTATTCAAGCCACAAATAAGAAAGTCAACATATACACTGATTCACGTTATGCATTCGGAGTTGTACATGACTTCGGCGTACTGTGGCGAGAGAGAGGTTATTTAACTTCACACGGTGCCCACATTCAGCACGGACCCCTCATTCATGCCTTATTAGATGCAATACATCTACCCACTGCAATATCAATTATGAAATGTAAAGCTCATACGAAAGTTACTGATATCATTTCCCAAGGCAATGACCTAGCTGACAGAACAGCTAAACAGACTGCTCAGAATCAAACTCACACATCTGACATGACAAAGACAATAGTTCTGACACCAACACATTGCATGACGGTTAAGGATCCCGCTCTTGACGTAATTGACATACAGACACATGCTACACCAGATGAAATAAAGAAATGGACTGAATTAGGAGGGATCCAAACGAATCAAGGATGGATGACGAAGGAAAAATCTATATGGTTTCTTCCCGACTCTATGGTTCAAGTTATCATTAATACAATACATAGTCCAGCGCACCTAGGAGAAAAGGCTATGCTAGACAGCATTCAACACATTTGGTTCAACAAACATTTACGAGCAGCAGCTAAACAAAAAGTTCGTACCTGTATGATCTGTTGTCAGTTTAACCCAGGTAAAAGCATTCCCGTAGAACAGGGTGGATTTCAGCCTCCTGATCACCCTTTTGAAGTCCTCCAGATGGATTATATCCAGATGGAACGATGTCGAGGATTCAAATATGTTCTTGTAGTTGTTTGTGCTCTTTCCCGTTGGACAGAAGCCTACCCGGTCTCAGATTACACTGCCCCGACTACTGCCAAACAGTTGGTTCGAGAATTCTTCCCACGGTACGGTTTACCACGTGTTGTCTACTCAGATAACGGCCAGCCGTTCTCATCCGAACTAATGAAACACGTTTCACTTTTGTTAGGCTATCAATGGAGATTTCACTGTGTCCGACACCCCGAGGCAGCAGGTCTCGTGGAACGACATAATCAAACTCTGAAAATTAGATTGTCCAAAATATGTAGACAGAAAGGTGTCGATTGGGTAGTAGCCTTACCAGTTGCACTCTTTTACATGAGAATGGTAGCGCACTCTCGAACAGGGCTATCCCCTTATGAGGTGATCTTTGGCAGACCACCAAATATGTGGGGGACGCCTATACCACGCAAAATAACTGATGTTGACTGTAATATGCTGACAGATTACCTGGCTTCCTTGATGTCTGCACTACAATCTTGTCGTTCACAGGTAGCTGCAGCCTTTCCCGACAACACCGAGGTGAAACCCCATGACGTAGTTCCCGGGGACCTGGTGTTAGTGCGGAATTTTGACCGGAAGACTCAGCTGGATCCTAGGTGGAAATTGCCTCAACTTGTACTACTCACCACGAGGACAGCCGTGAAGATCGAAGGTCGCAAAGGATGGTTACATTCAAGTCATATCAAGAAATTTCATGGACTACCGTCTGATGTAAACGTTACACCTCGCGTGTCTTCACCGATTGACTCAAAGCTTCCTTTGGTTGAACAAAGCGATAAGGAACTATACAAACTAAAATTACGGTCTAATAAGTCAGACAATTTGATTGTTTAAGTCCTCTCCAAGGTGAATCGGTCGAATTTGTCTCTGACATGTATCCCCTAGACCTGAATAGAGAAAGAAACCGAAAGATGCAGTTGAAAAAACATGCGTACTGTAAATCACTGCGTAGTCATTGCACAGTGACGTTATTAATTTTGTTTTTCTTATGTCTTTTAATAATCGCTGCAAGTATATTGTTGCACATATATTATCCTATTTCTAAACATGTTTACAATGTTACTGCTGAACATTCTTTTAGTGAATTACCCCCGCATGAGTTGTCCTATAGATTTGCGCTGCGCAATAACACTTTTATTAGTATGTTACATCATTCCCATCAGACTAGCAATGCTACAAATTGTTGGATATGTGGCCGACTCCCTCCCTATCAGAACTATAAGGGAGTTTTGCCCCTCTTTCCATATCCGTTCACACACAATGGCTCCTGTGGAGCATGGTTTAGTTTAATTAATTCCTTAGATTCAAACTCAGTAGCTTATCAAGACAACTGGGTATGGGGAAACCTGAACTTAGTTTTGCTTAAAGTCTGCTACCCTAACAAGGAGGGACTTCCCAAAAGAACAGGAACTGATCTAGAAAATGAAGTATATGGATTAGGTAATTTTACACTTAACCTCATGATCCTGAACGTTGAATCTGAAGCTACACCAATATTGCCCGCCATGTCGGTATTCCCAGTAAAAGGGGAACTATGTATAAGAAAGAATGGCTCCATACACATGGGCCATAGTAAATGCACCACTGTGATAAAATTCAGTGATCAAGGCAAGTCTACATTTAGAGCTTCTCGTCATTCCTACTTTATATGTGGCCAGACCGCATATATACGCCTACCTCTAGATTGGGATGGTACCTGTTACATAGCATTCCTCCTACCACCTGTTTTCCTAGCTCCTCCTGATTATCATAGAAATACTCATTTAGTACACAATAGACAGCAGAGAGATCTCCCAATAGTCGATTCCACTGAAACAGCATGGGAAAAATACACAGATTTCAATAAAGGTTTCTTCCCCTATATAGGTACAGTCACTAATAGTAAGTTGATACGTAGATTAACCAGAACCCTTGAAGCAGTAGTGAACGAAACTATTTCCGCCTTAGGCAATTTAACAGAAGAGCAGTCTGCTATGCGGATTGTTGTGCTTCAGAATCGTCTTGTCCTTGACGTCATCCTGGCCGATAGGGGCGGAGCTTGTAGGGTCATCGGATCAAGTTGTTGCATTTTCATACCAGAAAATTCACCGTCAGTATATAAAGCCATAACCCGCCTTCATAAGATTGTAAGCCAGATACACCAGAGTCCAGGCACCTGGACTTGGTCCGGTTGGTTCTGGGGCGTGTTGTCAGCCTGGGGATGGAGAATGCTCTCCTTCCTAGGTATTGGCTTTCTCATACTATTCAGTTGCTGCTTATGTCTACAATGTGGGCCAGCGATTTGTGGTCTATGTGCCACCTCGTGTATCCCACATCCAAGTTTTCGTTCGAGATCCCGGAAGAAGAAAGAAGAACAAATGATGTTATATGAACAGATCGATGGATTGATGAAGATTGATATCTCCTAAGGGCCAGTAGGGGACAAGGAGGGAATGTGGAAATATGGATTTTTATGGTCGGTTATGTCCCCTATCTTGGACCCCAACGGTTTCATGTATAAGTCACAAGTACATGTATGTTCCCTCCAGTTCCAGTTATGAAGACGCAAACACATGTACGTCCACCGTCAACATGTCCTCTTTCAGATCCGCCATGAATGGGCTGGATATTCTATTCCTAAAGTATGAAAGGCCACCGGCTTTATATGGTTCATTTATCCCATTTTACAGTCCAGGCGAGTAGGCCCTGATTCTGCCACCAAGCCTTTTCTTGCCTTCTGCCTCTGAAAGCTCCAGTCTGAGCCTGCATCTGTGACCATGAACTTTGTCTTACTCCCTGCGCGGCTAACGGTGCCTGATCCAGCCCGTAGCCTGCCAGAAAACTGTACTTCACCTTCAAGATTATCTCCTCCGCCCCTCATCCGATGCATTCCTGTCTAGCAGTTTAGGTAAACATTCCTCCAGCTACCGTGCAAAGGGGCCAGGCCTCGCTGTCCTCATGCAAGTAATTCATAAACCCTGTTACCATGGAATATTCCTACCCCCTCGCATCTAGTGTAGACACTTAGACGCTTGTACACGCACTAAAAGTCAGTTCTTTAAACATAGAATATTAGATATGATTTGGGATTAGGTTGACATAACCCCAGACTTTTGTCTCCACATGTAGAGCTAAATGTCAAGTCCCATTCTCCCCCTAGTTGCACGTCAAATCACACGTCATGCTGCTGCGCGCGCATCTCTGCCAAGTATTTTTGCTGACATTGCGAAATTCTTTCATGGAACCACCCATTTGTGACATCATACCTAATGACGTTCTTTAGTTACGCCTAGTTACACCCATTTTAGTTACGCATGTATATCTTTATCTCTGTTATCAACTGTTACGCCTCCTGCATCTGTTTCACTGTAATGCCTCTTCTATAAAAATGATTACCTGTCAATAATGTATGGTCTTTCACTTCCTGAACCTCCGTGGTGATGGAATATGAAGCCAACAATTCGAATTGTTATTGGAATAAAGCCCGTTCCGAATCTCTAATACCACGGATTCTGCCTCTTATTTTACTGAGCTATTCTTATTAATTTTCCGCATCAAATTAAGTACCGGTAATTAAATTATTTACCACACTTGAATGGGACACCCAAGGCTGTAAAGCACCTCTGCACCCGGCCGCCCCAGTGCAGCCTGAAGTGAACTGTTGGAGCTGCCTTGTACCTTGCCCCATACTGACCCTAAGTCCAGAAGATTGGCCCCGTAAGTCGCTGTTTAGTGCCCGAATGCAATACATCCAGAGGTTAACATTACCACTAAATGCTTCAATTACGATTTCAAGTATCAAAAACCTGTTTTCTTCAAATCTCTTCATTTAAAAACACTTACATGATTTTGATGATCTTGGTGCCTAAAGTTATATAAAGATAAGTGTTATATTTATAAATTGGTGTGAATCTCCTTATTCAGTTGTGTGTGCCACTTATTGGCTGTGTGCACAAAATATGTTTAACACTCCTACCTGATAAACCTAAGGCTGCTCGACCACACTACCCCATAATACAAGCAAGAGCAAGCCCCTATCTACCAGTAAGGGAATACCTGGACTCTTGGTACGGTATACCTCTGTGGTATACCATATAAAGAACCGGCTTCCTACAGACGCTGTCTGACCATGCAGCTGCCCTGCTAGAACTTAATCTCCTGCCCTCTTGTGGTTGCACCCTCTCTTGGAGGCTCCCACCGAATGCGCTTAGTGATCCTGTTTTTCAGGGCAAAATTAAACCATGCATTTCAGAACATTGCTCTACCATCACTAATTCAGTACCTTTGACCTCCATGCTCTGGGAGGCATTCAAAGCAAATATTTGAGAAGCATGCATTTGCAAACAAGCAGGGGTACTACAGTTGCTGCATTCACAGCCTGCACAACTGCAAACAGAAATCCACGCACTAGAATTGATCTTCTTTGAATCTGTGGACACCTCTACACTTGCTTCCATCAGACATAAATTAACAACCTATGAGGAGGCAGCAACTAGGGAGACTCGCTATAAGGGGAGGTATGCATGGCTAGACGTTACAGGAAAGGGGGTAGGACTGGGACGACGCTGGTGCGGAAACCTGGGGCCAGTGATAATATTGCCGAACTGATAAATGACCAATAAACCACTTACACTGACCCCAATGGCATAATCCATACTATGTCCAGTTTCTACTCGGATCTGAATCGCTCTATGGCATCTCACTACCTTCTTTGACACTCTTCAAATCTTATCGCTAGATAATGGGCACTGGCAATACCTGGACATACCATTTGTGAGAAGTTGGCCTGGCATATGCTGGTCACTAGTTATAGTGGCCACCTTGCACCAGTCCAATTCGACTCTTAACGTGATAGGTTCAAAAGACAACCTTTAAAGAAAGCTATCCTAGTGGTAGCTGTGGAGAGCAGCCTTCAGGCTAAGTCTTGAAGGAGTGTTAAGCTTATTGTTTTACCATAGATAACATCTTGAATGACCAAATGAAAGAGTAGTCCACACACGTATATATATAAATTTATTCTAAGCAGAATCCCACAAGTCTCTTTATGAGGCTAGTGGTAAAGTTACAATTCAAACAAGCATTTATAGATACAATAGCGTTGGAATCTTAGGGCCCCTGGGGGGGACCAAACCATATATTAAAAAAGCGGTATAAGAGCCACGACAATTCTACAGACAATGCCTAGGGCATTTAGGATCGCTGGCCCCTTGAGAATCCACCCCAGGTTATGAGGAAGGGGACCCACGGGTGGCGCGTGCAGTGGAAATAGCTGCTATCGGGATCTCTATTAAAGCCTATGGAGAATGTCGCGGTTTGATTTAAACAGATTAAAGACACTTCTAGCAGGAGTTCAAAGTTAAAAACTTAGAGTTAAGCTTTTGAGGAGCCCACTACCACGGGAGTACCGAGGTACCACTGTTACCTGCCCCAGGGAAGCCGGGTGCATAGGTCGTTTTCGATGTCGGGTCGCAGGCTGATTTTCAAAAGTAAAATGTACAAAACTGCTGCTAGCCAAAAGCGTTGATGATGCCGCGAAGATTGAAGTTGTAGATCTTGTAGAGGAGGACCTGAAAGCAGAGGGGACAGAGCCTGGGTCACGGCACAGTGACCAGGGAGTTCAAGGAAAAGAGCCCTTCAATGTCAGGTGCTTCAAGTGGAAAAGGCGTAGATTGGATCTGCAGCCACGGGGTCCGGGAGGCTTCAAGGAAGGCCAGCTTCTGGAGGGCGACTGTCCCATGAAGGATGAGGGTCGCTGCAGTGTTAGTGTCCGGATTGGATCCACTAAGCCTTGGCAACCGCAACCCACGCAAGATGAACAAATCAGCTACTGGTGCAGACCCACGAGGTCTGTGAGAGGTCTCCTTCGAGGAGACTGTAGAGCAAGCCTGACGCAACCAGGGGAACTCTTAAAAGTAAGGATTGTCCTCTGCCAGGGCCCACAAGTCGAGAGACAAGGGACCGCGGAAGGCAGCAATTTGGAGTGCGTAAAAGGGTGCCCACGGGCCACCGGAGTGAGCTAGGGCACTGATCTTTGGCACAGTTGCTGCTGAGAGGTTGGCTCAATATTGCACAACTTCCCCACTGGTCAAGGTCGTGTGCTACGCAAGAGGTGGCCGGTGTCCTGGGGTATCAGGGATCTCGTGACCCTCGCGGTCCACGGTGCTCAGACTTGCTGGGCACACTCACTGGCCTCTGGAATGCTAGGAAACCCACCTCAAGATTGAGAGGAGTCGTCGATGTCCGAAGGAGCAGCGAAGTCCCAACCGGGTCACTTGCAGTGTTTCAGGTGCCTGCCAAGCAGTAGGGTAACTCCTTTACCCCAAGGGAGATTTCTTCAGTCAGCTGGGCAGCAGCTCGTCGAAGGTCAAGTCTGTGAAGTCCGAGATTAATCTGATTCTCCGGGGACACGTTATTCACCTTTATCCACAAGATTAGGGGAGTGTCCAGATCAGTGTCCACCAATGGTGGTTGAGGCGGGAAAGGGTGGCTACACCCTCTCCCCTTTGTGTGTTTCCCGCCTTGGCGAGGGGCAGGATGCCCCTGAACCGGTTCCAGGCGGTGTATGCAGAATGTAGGCGCTGTAGCAGCCTACGTGCAACTCTGAAAGGTATCCTATGGGGCACCCACCCAGTTCCAATCCACATAGCCTGTCTGGGAAGGTGCTGGCACCTCCCTGCAACAGGATCCCTATTGTCCAGCTGCCGAGGCTGGGGTTTTGCCCAGCAACAGGCAGCCAGAGTCGTGTGGGTGGCGAGTAGCATCCATTTTGTGATACGTGTGCACTTTTAAATTGGTGTCTAAATTCTGCCGCTTTTCCCATATCGCCCCTCTAGCAGAGGGGAATCATGCCCTCATGCCCAGGACTGGACTGGGGGTATGATTCCTACATGTTTGACACCAAACACGATATGGTTCTGTGTAGCCATTCTCAAGTTATCACGCTATCGCGATATACTTATAATGCGGTTAAGAGTATATGGTATGGCTACACTACAAACAACCCAGCAATGATTTTACGAGGGTTGCAGAGGGGCTCTACTCAGGTAGGGGTCCCCCCTCACACATATCTCAGCACCCTGCCTTGTAGGATTAGCAAGGCCTGCTTGAGGGGTGACCAATGAGAATACATGTGTTGTACATAGGTGGGATACAGGCTACCTGTATCCCTGTAAGTGGGTGCAAGCACCACCTTACCCAGACTACAGTAGTGGTCTGGTGGTGTCATTTGGTATGGCTGTCCCAGGGTGGCACAATAAGTGCTGCAGCCCTGGTAGACCTCTGAGGGACCCATGCCCTGGGTACCTAGGGTACCATCTACAAGGGCTGACAGGGTATCCTCAGTATCCAATTGGGTTGTACCTAGGGTACTCACATCAGTTTTAGGGAGGAAGCAGATAAGCTGGGGTCCTGGATAGCAGGATCCCAGCCAGACTAGTCAAAAACCATCCAAATACCAGGCAAAAAGTTGGGGGCAACCATATAGTCAGATTCCACCTTCCTACATAACCCCCCATCCAAACGAAAGGAGATAAGGCTAACCTTGTCCAGATAAGCCTTTATTTCCTGAGTGGCCATATAAGGAAGAACCTGCACTAGCATGGTTGCTCCCTGTCTCATGGTCCACATGGGAAATCCTACCCCAAGGGGATTTAGAGTTTCTCCAAAGTCTATGGAAATTACCTGTATTGGGTTTTGGTACAGAAGCAGGCTGGTGGGGTGTCTGAGTCTGGAAGTGAGGCCCTATTTGGTGTGGTCTCAACCTCCTCAGGGCACTGGTCACCTTGGAAGCCTTTCTGTCCATGACTGTGTCATATCTGGCCCTAAGTATCAACCTCTCGCTGCCTACAGCTGGGGGTTGGGTCCCTCTGGTTGGAATAGTGGAGGGCACTGGAAGGTTTGGGGCAACTATGCTCCAGGTTTCCCTGTGCCCAACAAAGTCCATCTGGGGGGTACCTGTACCTAGGGGTAAAGGGGATCCCTCAGTTTGTGGAGGAATGGTCACCTGGCTAGAACTACTCTGTTGGGTGTCCCTAATCTGCGGATAAGAGGGTTCCTCTGGGCAGGGGCCCATTAAGGGTCCACTGACCTCCATGACCTCTGCAGCCCTGGGCTGACTGAGGCAGGGTAGAGAGGGGCAGGATACCTGCTCCAGACTGGGTACCACCTTGGAAGGATCCCCTGCCATCAGAGCTGTAGCCAGGACAGGCCTGACCACTTATGGGGCAGTTACTTCACAAGGGGCAGGATCAGTTCCCTTAGGAAGCTGACCCTTACCTTTAGTCTGGTGGGGGGGGGACTGTTCCTCACCCCCTATGCTCTCTGTCTGGGTGGAGTGATCCATAGTTTCAGGCTTCACTCCCTTTAATTCTTCCTGGGGTGGAGGTGAGGCCCTCGGGGTCCCATCCACTCTCTCAGGGATGCCTAACATTCTTAAATGGGCATTGTGGTCTACCTCAGCCCAAGCTGAGATTTCCAGGTCATTCCCCAGTAGACAATCTACATGCAAGGTTGGGGACACTGCCACTCTCTTTGGGCCAGTGACCCCTCCCCAGCTGAGATTTACCACTGCCATGGGATTATCTGTCCTAACTCCATCAATATTGGTCACCTGGTAGCTAAATTCAGGTAAAAGCTGTTCTAGGGGCACTAGTCTCTTTGTCACCATGGTGACACTAGCCCCTGTGTCCCTGTAGGCCACAGCCTTCTGACCATTGATCATGGGCTCTTGTCTCTACCTGCCCAAGATATTGGGACTCATGGTAAAGTTGGCAAACCCCATGTCACCATCACAGACTAGAGTTGCTTGTGTAGGGGACCTGGTTAGGCCAGAGTCCACCTGAGTTCCCCAAGAAAGCCCAACTAAATTTTTGGGTGCACTCCCACCACCTGGGGGATTACTACTAGTAGTAACAGGAGGTGTTGGAGCTGCAATAGGAGGAACATTTTCTTTATAGCCATTCTTTGGACAACTGGAGTCAGTTTTCCAGTGGCCAGGTTGCTTACACACATGGCAATATGGTTTCTTATTGGTAGTGGAAGGATTTTGGGACCCACCCCCAGAACTGGATTTTTGGGGCCCTTCGGGGGATTTTTCTGTTTTATTATCCCCACCTTTATCTTTAGGCTTTGTGGAATCTTTCTTCTGGTTACCACCTTGGTTCTTGGGCTTAATCCTGGTTCTGACCCATTTGTCTGCCTTCTTACCCAATTCTTGGAGAGAGGTCAAATCAGAGTCCACCAGGTACTGGTGTAAGAGTTGGTTTTGACAATTATTAAGAATCTGCTCCCTCATGATGAGATTGTACAATCCTTGATAATCATTTACTTTACTGCCATTTAACCAACCTTCCAGAGCCTTGGTAGCACAATCCACAAAGTCTACCCAATCTTGATCCTGTGCTTTCTGGGTTTCTCTGAACTTTAATCTATATTGATCAGTGGTTAAGCCAAACCCATCTATCAAAGCATCTCTCAAGATATAATAATCATCTGCATCCTCTTCTCTGACATAGAGGAGCTTGTCTCTACCTTTGTCTGCAGAGGAGAGCCATAACATTGCTGCCCACTGCTCTACTGGGACCCTCTGAACTGTACAGGCCCTCTCAAGTGCAGTGATCCATTTGTGGATATCATCCCCTGACTGATAGGGGGCACAATCTTATGTAGGTTCCTATTGTCAGGAGCTTTCTCTCTAACTCTAGGGGTATTACTGCCACCAGGTGTCTCTAGACCCCACTTTCTTGAAGCTTTCTGAAGCTCCAGGGATTCCCTGTCCAATGCTAACTGTTCTCTCCTGAGCTGTAGTTTAGCCTGCTCAAACTGGATCAGTCTGCATTTCCTCTCTTGGGAGGATTCTCTTCTCTGAGAAGAGGCAGAGGTCCCTTTGGATCTCTCAGAATGGTTGGACCCCACTGAGGGGGATCTGTTCCTTCTGTTTGGATCCACCATTCTCCCTTTAGGGATGGAGAGAGTGCCTCTTGGGCCATCACCTCCATGTTGTGAATGGTTTTGTTCATCCAGGTCAAGTTCCTCTTCCTCTTCCTGGTCCTCATCAGAGTCCATCCCAGGGGTGTCCTCTTCTGGGGGATGCCCACCCAACCTGTCTGCCCCATCAGACACTAAAGTCTGCTTAAAGACTGCTATGAGCAGGATTTTCCTGAGACGTTGAGTATTGGCACCTTTGTTTGTCTTAAGTTGCCTAGTGGTGCACATCTCCCTAAGCTCAGCAAAGGAAAGATCATCATATTTGTCGACTGGAACTCTATGGGGTCCTTCCAGAGCCTTATGGGCACCTGAACTTAAAGACATTTCTAGTGTAGTGGTACTGGTGTATCTACCTACACTAGGTGTGGCCTACTGAACCCTTTCTTGAGTTGTAGTCAAGGTGTGCAAAACCCTCTACACACAACTCCTAAGTTCAGTAGAACTTATTATATTCTAAGCTTGAATTTATATGTGCCTTTAGTACCAAGTGGCTTTCACTTTAGAAATTCAATTTGTTATCTGGTAAAACCATGGCAAGCTTGAATCCAACCGCTGCACACCAATGTGAGAAGTTGGCCTGGCACATGCTGGTCACTAGTTATAGTGGCCACCTTGCACCAGTCCAATTCGACTCGTAAGGTGATAGGTTTAAAAGACAACCTGTAAAGAAAGCTATCCTAGTGGTAGCTGTGGAGAGCAGCCTTCAGGCTAAGTCTTGAAGCAGTGTTAAGCTTATTGTTTTACCATAGATAACTGCAGAATCCCACAAGTCTCTTTATGAGGCCAGAGGTAAAGTTACAATTCAAACAAGCATTTATAGATACAATAAATAGCACTGGAATCACAGGGCCCCGGGGGGGACCAAACCATATATTAAAAAAGTTGTATAAGAACCACAACAATTCTACAGACAATGCCTAGGGCATTTAGGATCGCTGGCCTCTTGAGAATCCACCCCAGGTTATGAGGAAGGGGACCCACGGGAGGCGCGTGCAGTGGAAATAGCTGCTATCGG
Organism: Triturus cristatus; assembly: GCF_964204655.1. NCBI lineage: Eukaryota > Metazoa > Chordata > Amphibia > Caudata > Salamandridae > Triturus > Triturus cristatus. The sequence goes on from NC_140584.1 coordinate 588,816,040, forward strand.
GATCTCTATTAAAGCCTATGGAGAATGTTGTGGTTTGATTTAAACAGATTAAAGACACTTCTAGCAGGAGTTCAAAGTTAAAAACGTAGAGTTAAGCTTTTGAGGAGCCCACTACCACGGGAGTACCGAGGTACCACTGTTACCTGCCCCAGGGAAGCCGGGTGCATAGGTCGTTTTCGATGTCGGGTCGCGGGCTGATTTTCAATGGGAAAATTTACAAAACTGCTGCTAGCCAAAAGCGTCGATGATGCCGTGAAGATTGAAGTTGTAGATCTTGTAGAGGAGAACCTGAAAACAGAGGGGACAGAGTCTGGGTCACGGCACAGTGACCAGGGAGCTCAAGGAAAAGAGCCCTTCAATGTCGGGTGCTTCAAGTGGAAAAGGCGTAGCTTGGATCTGCAGCCACAGGCTCCGGGAGGCTTCAAAGAAGGCCAGCTTCTGGAGGGCGACTGTCCCACGAAGGATGAGGGTCGCTGCGGTGTTAGTGTCCGGATTGGATCCACTAAGCCTTGGCAACCACAACCCACGCAAGATGAACAAATCAGCTACTGGTGCAGACCCACGAGGTCTGTGAGAGGTCTCCTTTGAGGAGACTGTAGAGCAGGCCTGGAGCAACCAGGGGAACTCTTAAAAGTAAGGATTGTCCTCCGCCAGGGCCCACAAGTGGAGAGACAAGGGACCGCGGAAGGCAGCAATTTGGAGTGCGTAAAAGGGTGCCCACGGGCCACCGGAGTGAGCTAGGGCGCTGATCTTTGGCACAGTTGCTGCTGAGAGGTTGGCTCAATATTGGACCAAAGCACAACTTCCCCACTGGTCAGGGTCGTGTGCTACGCAAGAGGTGGCCGGTGTCCTGGGGTATCAGGGATCTCGGCACCCACGTGGTCCACGGTGCTCAGACTTACTGGGCACGCTCACAGGCCTCTGCGATGCTAGGAAACCCACCTCAAGGTTGAGAGGAGTCGTTGATGTCCGAAGGAGCAGCGAAGTCCCAACCGGGTCACTTGCAGTGTTTCAGGTGCCTGCCAAGCAGGGGGGTAACTCCTTTACCCCAAGGGAGATTTCTTCAGTCAGCTGGGCAGCGGCTCGTCGAAGGTCAAGTCTGTGAAGTCCAAGATTAATCTGATTCTCCGGGGACACGTTATTCACCTTTATCCACAAGATTAGGGGAGTGTCCAGATCAGTGTCCACCAATGGTAGATGAGGCGGGAAAGGGTGGCTACACCCTCTCCCCTTTGTGTGTTTCCCGCCTGGGCGAGGGGCAGGATGCGCCTGAACTGGTTCCAGGCGGTGTATGCAGAATGTAGGCGCCTGTAGCAGCCTACGTGCAACCCTGAAAGGTATCCTATGGGGCACCCACCCAGTTCCAATCCACACAGCCTGTCTGGGAAGGTGCTGGCACCTCCCTGCAACAGGATCCCTATTGTCCAGCTGCCGAGGCTGGGGTTTTGCCCAGCAACAGGCAGCCAGAGTCGTGTGGGTGGCGAGTAGCATCCATTTTGTGATACGTGTGCACTTTTAAATTGGTGTCTAAATTCTGCCGCTTTTCCCATATCGCCCCTCTAGCAGGGGGGAATCATGCCCTCATGCCCAGGACTGGACTGGGGGCATGATTCCTACATGTTTGACACCAAACACGATATGGTTCTGTGTAGCCATTCTCAAGTTATCATGCTATCGCGATATACTTATAATGCGGTTAAGAGTATATGGTATGGCTACACTACAAACAACCAAGCAATGATTTTACGAGGGTTGCAGAGGGGCCCTACTCAGGTAGGGTCCCCCCTCACACATATCTCAGCACCCTGCCTTGTAGGATTAGCAAGGCCTGCTTGAGGGGTGACCAATGAGAATACATGTGTTGTACATAGGTGGGATACAGGGTACCTGTATCCCTGTAAGGGGGTGCAAGCACCACCTTACCCAGACTACAGTAGTGGTCTGGTGGTGTAATTTGGTATGGCTGTCCCAGGGTGGCACAATAAGTGCTGCAGCCCTGGTAGGCCTCTGAGGGACCCATGCCCCGGGTACCTAGGGTACCATCTACAAGGGCTGACAGGGTATCCTCGGTATCCAATTGGGTTGTACCTAGGGTACTCACATCAGTTTTAGGGAGGAAGCAGATAGGCTGGGGTCCTGGATAGCAGGATCCCAGCCAGACTAGTCAAAAACCATCCAAATACCAGGCAAAAAGTTGGGGGCAACCATATAGTCAGATTCCACCTTCCTACATAACCCCCCATCCAAACGAAAGGAGATAAGGCTAACCTTGTCCAGATAAGCCTTTATTTCCTGAGTGGCCATATAAGGAAGAACCTGCACTAGCATGGTTGCTCCCTGTCTCATGGTCCACTTGGGAAATCCTACCCCAAGGGGGTTTAGAGTTTCTCCAAAGTCTATGGAAATTACCTGTATTGGGTTTTGGTACAGAAGCAGGCTGGTGGGGTGTCTGAGTCTGGAAGTGAGGCCCTATTTGGGGTGGTCTCAACCTCCTCAAGTCACTCGTCACCTTGGAAGCCTTTCTGTCCATGACTGTGTCATATCTGGCCCTAAGGGTCAACCTCTGGCTGCCTACAGCTGGGGGTTGGGTCCCTCTGGTTGGAATAGTGGAGGGCACTGGAAGGTTTGGGGCAACTATGCTCCAGGTTTCCCTGTGCCCAACAAAGTCCATCTGGGGGGGTACCTGTACCTAGGGGTGAAGGGGATCCCTCAGTTTGTGTAGGAATGGTCACCTGGCTAGAACTACTCTGCTGGGTGTCCCTAATCTGCGGATGAGGGTGTTCCTCTGGGCAGGGGCCCATTAAGGGTCCACTGACCTCCCTGACCTCTGCAGCCCTGGGCTGACTGAGGCAGGGTAGAGAGGGGCAGGATACCTTCTCCAGACTGGGTACCACCTTGGAAGGATCCCCTGACATCAGAGCTGTAGCCAGGACAGGCCTGGCCACTTATGGGGCAGTTACTTCACAAGGGGCAGGATCAGTTCCCTTAGGAAGCTGACCCTTACCTTTAGTCTGGTGGGGGGGGGGACTGTTCCTCACCCCCTATGCTCTCTGTCTGGGTGGAGCGATCCATAGTTTCAGGCTTCACTCCCTTTAATTCTTCCTGGGGTGGAGGTGAGGCCCTCAGGGTCCCATCCACTCTCTCAGGGATGCCTAACATTCTTAAATGGGCATTGTGGTCTACCTCAGCCCAAGCTGAGATTTCCAGGCCATTCCCCAGTAGACAATCTACAGGCAAGGTTGGGGACACTGCCACTCTCTTTGGGCCAGTGACCCCTCCCCAGCTGAGATTTACCACTGCCATGGGATGATCTGTCCTAACTCCATCAATATTGGTCACCTGGTAGCTAAATTCAGGTAAAAGCTGTTCTAGGGGCACTAGTCTCTTTGTCACCATGGTGACACTAGCCCCTGTGTCCCTGTAGGCCACAGCCTTCTGACAATTGATCATGGGCTCTTGTCTCTACCTGCCCAAGATATTGGGACTCATGGTAAAGTTGGCAAACCCCATGCCACCATCACAGACTAGAGTTGCTTGTGTAGGGGACCTGGTTAGGCCAGAGTCCACCTGAGTTCCCCAAGAAAGCCCAACTAAATTTTTGGGTGCACTCCCACTACCTGGGGGATCACTACTAGTAGTAACAGGAGGTGTTGGACCTGCAATAGGAGGAACATTTTCTTTATTGCCATTCTTTGGACAACTGGAGTCAGTTTTCCAGTGGCCAGGTTGCTTACACACATGGCAATATGGTTTCTTATTGGTAGAGGAAGGATTTTGGGACTCACCCCCAGAACTGGATTTTTGGGGCCCTTCAGGGGATTTTTCTGTTTTATTATCCCCACCTTTCTCTTTGGGGTTTGTGGAATCTTTCTTCTGGTTACCACCTTGGTTCTTGGGCCTAATCCTGGTTCTGACCCATTTGTCTGCCTTCTTACCCAATTCTTGGGGAGAGGTCTGATCAGAGTCCACCAGGTACTGGTGTAAGAATTGTTTTTGACAATTATTAAGAATCTGCTCCCTCATGATGAGATTGTACAACCCTTGTTAATCATTTACTTTAGTGCCATTTAACCAACCTTCCAGAGCCTTGGTAGCACAATCCACAAAGTCTACCCAATCTTGATCATGTTCTTTCTGGGGGTCTCTGAACTTTAATCTATATTGATCAGTGGTTAAGCCAAACCCATCTATCAAAGCATCTCTCAAGATATAATAATCATCTGCATCCTCTTCTCTGACAGAGAGGAGCTTGTCTCTACCTTTGTCTGCAAAGGAGAGCCATAGGATTGCTGCCCACTGCTCTACTGGGACCCTCTGAACTTTACAGGCCCTCTCAAGTGCAGTGATCCATTTGTGGATATCATCCCCTGACTGATAGGGGGGCACAATCTTATGTAGGTTCCTATTGTCAGGAGCTTTCTCTCTAACTCTAGGGGTATTACTGCCACCAGGGGTCTCTAGACCCCACTTTCTTGAAGCTTTCTGAAGCTCCAGGGATTCCCTGTCCAATGCTAACTGTTCTCTCCTGAGCTGTAGTTTAGCCTGCTCAAACTGGATCAGTCTGCATTTCCTCTCTTGGGAGGATTCTCTTCTCTGAGAAGAGGCAGAGGTCCCTTTGGATCTCTCAGAATGGTTGGACCCTACTGAGGGGGATCTGTTCCTTCTGTTTGGATCCACCATTCTCCCTTTAGGGATGGAGAGAGTGCCTCTTGGGCCATCACCTCCATGTTGTGAATGGTTTTGTTCATCCAGGTCAAGTTCCTCTTCCTCTTCCTGGTCCTCATCAGAGTCCACCTCAGGGGTGTCCTCTTCTGGGGATGCCCACCCAACCTGTCTGCCCCATCAGACACTAAAGTCTGCTTAAAGTCTGCTATGAACAGGATTTCCCTGAGACGTTGAGTATTGGCACCTTTGTTTGTCTTAAGTTGCCTAGTGGTGCACATCTCCCTAAGCTCAGCAAAGGAGAGATGATCATATTTGTCGACTGGAACCCTATGGGGTCCTTCCAGAGCCTTATGGGCACCTGAACTTAAAGACATTTCTAGTGTAGTGGTACTGGTGTATCTACCTACACTAGGTGTGGCCTACTGAACCCTTTCTTGAGTTGCAGTCAAGGTGTGCTAAACCCTCTACACACAACTCCTAAGTTCAGTAGAACTTATTATATTCTAAGCTTGAATTTATATGTACCTTTAGTACCAAGTGGCTTTCACTTTAGAAATTCAATTTGTTATCTGGTAAAACAATGGCAAGCTTGAATCCAACCGCTGCACACCAATGTGAGAAGTTGGCCTGGCACATGCTGGTCACTAGTTATAGTGGCCACCTTGCACCAGTCCAATTCGACTCGTAAGGTGATAGGTTTAAAAGACAACCTGTAAAGAAAGCTATCCTAGTGGTAGCTGTGGAGAGCAGCCTTCAGGCTAAGTCTTGAAGCAGTGTTAAGCTAATTGTTTTACCATAGATAACCTCTTGAATGACCAAATGAAAGAGTAGTCCACACAAGTATATATACAAGATATATGTATTTATTCTAAGCAGAATCCCACAAGTCTCTTTATGAGGCTAGAGGTAAAGTTACAATTCAAACAAGCATTTATAGATACAATAAATAGCACTGGAATCACAGGGCCCCGGGGGGGACCAAACCATATATTAAAAAAGTTGTATAAGAACCACGACAATTCTATAGACAATGCCTAGGGCATTTAGGATCGCTGGCCCCTTGAGAATCCACCCCAGGTTATGAGGAAGGGGACCCACGGGAGGCGCGTGCAGTGGAAATAGCTGCTATCGGGATCTCTTTTAAAGCCTATGGAGAATGTCGCAGTTTGATTTAAACAGATTAAAGACACTTCTAGCAGGAGTTCAAAGTTAAAAACTTAGAGTTAAGCTTTTGAGGAGCCCACTACCACGGGAGTACCGAGGTACCACTGTTACCTGCCCCAGGGAAGCCGGGTGCATAGGTCGTTTTCGATGTCAGGTCGCGGGCTGATTTTCAATGGGAAAATGTACAAAACTGCTGCTAGCCAAAAGCGTTGATGATGCCGTGAAGATTGAAGTTGTAGATCTTGTAGAGGAGAACCTGAAAGCAGAGGGGACAGAGTCTGGGTCACGGCACAGTGACCAGGGAGCTCAAGGAAAAGAGCCCTTCAATGTCAGGTGCTTCAAGTGGAAAAGGCGTAGCTTGGATCTGCAGCCACGGGCTCCGGGAGGCTTCAAGGAAGGCCAGCTTCTGGAGGGCGACTGTCCCACAAAGGATGAGGGTCGCTGCTGTGTTAGTGTCCGGTTTGGATCCACTAAGCCTTGGCAACCGCAACCCAGGCAAGATGTACAAATCAGCTACTGGTGCAGACCCACGAGGTCTGTGAGAGGTCTCCTTCGAGGATACTGTAGAGCAGGCCTGGAGCAATCAGGGGAACTCTTATAAGTAAGGATTGTCCTCCACCAGGGCCCACAAGTCGAGAGACAATGGACCGCGGAAGGCAGCAATTTGGAGTGCGTAAAAGGGTACCCACGGGCCACCGGAGTGAGCTAGGGCGCTGATCTTTGGCACAGTTGCTGCTGAGAGGTTGGCTCAATATTGGACCAAAGCACAACTTCCCCACTGGTCAGGGTCGTGTGCTACGCAAGCGGTGGCCGGTGTCCTGGGGTATCAGGGTTCTCGGCACCCACGCGGTCCACGGTGCTCAGACTTGCTGGGCACGCTCACTGGCCTCTGCGATGCTAGGAAACCCACCTCAAGGTTGAGAGGAGTCGTCGATGTCCGAAGGAGCAGCGAAGTCCCAACCGGGTCACTTCCAGTGTTTCAGGTGCCTGCCAAGCAGGGGGGTAACTCCTTTACCCCAAGGGAGATTTCTTCAGTCAGCTGGGCAGCAGCTCGTCGAAGGTCAAGTCTGTGAAGTCCAAGATTAATATGATTCTCCGGGGACACGTTATTCACCTTTATCCACAAGATTAGGGGAGTGTCCAGATCAGTGTCCACCAATGGTAGATGAGGCGGGAAAGGGTGGCTACACCCTGTCCCCTTTGTGTGTTTCCCACCTGGGCGAGGGGCAGGATGCCCCTGAACCGGTTTCAGGCGGTGTATGCAGAATGTAGGCACTGTAGCAGCCTCGGTGCAACTCTGAAAGGTATCCTATGGGGCACCCACCCAGTTCCAATCCACATAGCCTGTCTGGGAAGGTGCTGGCACTTCCCTGCAACAGGATCCCTATTGTCCAGCTGCCGAGGCTGGGGTTTTGCCCCGCAACAGGCAGCCAGAGTCGTGTGGGTGGCGAGTAGCATCCATTTTGTGATACATGTGCACTTTTAAATTGGTGTCTAAATTCTGCCGCTTTTCCCATATCGCCCCTCTAGCAGGGGGGAATCATGCCCTCATGCCCAGGACACTAGACTGGGGGTATGATTCCTACATGTTTGACACCAAACACGATATGGTTCTGTGTAGCCATTCTCAAGTTATCACGCTATCGCGATATACTTATAATGTGGTTAAGAGTATATGGTATGGCTACACTACAAACAACCCAGCAATGATGTTACGAGGGTTGCAGAGGGGCCCTATTCAGGTAGGGGTCCCCCTCACACATATCTCAGCACCCTGCCTTGTAGGATTAGCAAGGCCTGCTTGAGGGGTGACCAATGAGCATACATGTGTTGTACATAGGTGGGATACAGGGTACCTGTATCCCTGTAAGGGGGTGCAAGCACCACCTTACCCAGACTACAGTAGTGGTCTGGTGGTGTCATTTGGTATGGCTATCCCAGGGTGGCACAATAAGTGCTGCAGCCCTGGTAGGCCTCTGAGGGACCCATGCCCTGGGTACCATCTACAAGGGCTGACAGGGTATCCTCAGTATCCAATTGGGTTGTACCTAGGGTACTCACATCAGTTTTAGGGAGGAAGCAGATAGGCTGGGGTCCTGGATAGCAGGATCCCAGCCAGACTAGTCAAAAACCATCCAAATACCAGGCAAAAAGTTGGGGGCAACCGTATAGTCAGATTCCACCTTCCTACACCATTCATTTTTGAAGACATTATAGAATTATCCAGAGTTTGCCTGGTGAAAAGGCGCCTGGCTTGACTGGTCTGACTACCTCCTTTTTTTAATAAAGAAAATGCACAGATCCTCACCCCCTTTTTGCTGGCGGTATATGAGGAGGCTTTACATACTGGTGTGCTGCCTCCCTCCCTGTTGGAAGCCATCTTAGTTACCACCCTAAAATCCAGCAAGCAGCTTGAGTGGTCCAACTCATACTGTCGGCTCTCAATGATTAATGTAGATAATAAAATCCTGGCCAAGCTGATTGTGACTAGGCTCATGCCACATATTGTCAGACCTGACCAGTCTGGCTTTGTCGTGGGTGCTCTACTGCGCACAACCTGCACACTTTGTTTGCACTTATCCATTCTATAGACCCTCAGCTTAGTGCAGCGGCTGTGTTCCTCGATGCCAACATGGCGTTCGATTCCTTGGAATGGTCATATCAGTTCCACCTCCTGGCTAGTCTCAGGTTTAATGTTAAATTCCTTAGTTGGCTAAAACTCTTATTTATCCTCCCAAGTACGAGACTACGTATTAATGGATGTGTTGCACTTCCATTTTATATTACCAGGAGCACCAGGCAGGGTTCTCTGCTATCTCCTACATTGTTCTCCATTGCCATAGAACCTTTGGTTGCTTGCCTAAGAGAACATTGTGTACATAGGGGGCTCTTCTTTACCGCCCGTTGAATACATGTCTTTATTTATGCATCTATAATCTCCCCAATGATTAGAGAGATTATTACATTTGGAGGATTCTCTGGAATTTTAATGAATTGGTCTAAATCTGTAATATCCCCGCTCACTCCGGCGACTGACCCCTTTGTCTCTGATTTCCCACTATTATGGTCCTTGGATCCGGTTCACTACTTAGGAATCTGGGTCAGCAGGAACCCAGAGGAGCTCTGGAGGGCGAACTATGGCAGACTGATGACCGAAGATCGAATTCCGGTCTGGTCCTAGCTGCCCTTGTCTCTGCTCGGTAGAATTGCTATTTCTAAAATGGTCATCTTCTTCAAATTCCTATGTCTGTTTATTAGTATGCCTATCTCCTGATTGCACAGTTCCTTCAGCACCTCGAATGCAACCTTCAGACCCTTGTTTGGGCAGGTAAGCAGCCCAGGGTCAGGTGGGAGACGTTTTGAGCATGCAGTCTATGCGCCCTGGTTATGGCCCTCTACTACCATTGAGAGCAGGCACATTTCACCCACGTTAGGGTACACCCCACCCCATGTCAGCCACATACAGCGGTTGCGGCAGATATTGCTGCTTCTTGCCCCTCACTCACCGCTCTCTTCTTCCCCAGCCCAAAGACCCCGAGGAGAGATCTACACGATCACTGCAAGGTGTGGGCCTGGGACAGGCTCTGCCAGTGTGCGCAGCTCAAACACGCGTATTCACTGAGTATGCGGTTCCCTGATCTGTCTGAGCAGGAGTTGGACAACAGCTCACGAGGCTTCAGCTAAATACGTCTGGTGATCTTTACCTAGAGTGACGGTTTCTCACAATACAGCAGACACAATCCAATCTTTGTCCACTTGACTTATTCCTGTACCATAGACCTCGCTCCGCTATGCGTGCCCTGCATGCCACTTTCCCAAGGTCACTGCCCACGCTGCATGCTCTTGATGTTAAACTGACTTTCTCCATGCAATCTCATAACACGCCTCTACACTACGATGCAGGAGAGGTCACAGGCCCGCACCCCGATCGCCAAATCTGCATGGGAAGAGAAACTGGGGTCTCCCTCCCTTAGCATGGAGCACTAGTGTTACTCTTGTACCCAATCCTGTGGTCTCTAGCCAAAATACTGACTGCTCCACATACACTTTAAATAAATACACAGGCTTTACAGTTCACCAGTCCAGCTTCCCAAGATGGGAATGTCGGAGGATGCATGATGCTGTAGATGCGTGGCGAGTGCAGCCCCCTTCCTGCACCTGGCCTGGAGTTGCCCAGCGGTATCGAAATATGGGACTGAAGTCTCTGACACCAAAGCTTTGATCACTAGACATCCTCCTCAGTGTTGTCCCTTGGTGGCGCTCCGGGGGTACGTTAAAGATGTTCTTCCTGAGACCCGGCAACTGATTGTGACGCTGCTGCTCTCGGCCAAACGTAAGGTTGCAATGGACTGGGGACAGTGTCCAGCTCCTTCCCTCAATAGCTGGCTGCAGGATGCGGCAGATTGTCATGAACAACTTGAGGCTTACTGGGGCTTGCCCATGAGAGACCTAGGAACATTTGACACCCTTAGGTAAATTACCTTGCACTGCTGGCACAGCCTGTGGCAGACTATGCTGCACCTTGCTGCTGACTACATGCAATTCCCTACGGAAGGTCTGCTTGTTGCCAATGTACAACCATCCTGCTTTCCACCTGAACTGGGATTGCTCTGTATTTATAACACATGTACTGTCTTGCACCATCACTTGCTTCCCCCACAAATTCTGGACTTTGTCTCTTCTATTTAGAATGAGAAGACACGTACCTGTCTGTTCCTGTTTGTTTTGTGGATGGTGTGGTGCAGCTGATCCCTGTAAATCACGCTCCTGATGTTACTTTCCCCCCTCTTTTTTTACCTTCACTATTTAGTTTTTTATGGCACGTTTTAGGTCTTATAACTTGAATAAAATATGACATTTACAAAATGGTGTTAAAAGGTGCTGACTTAAGTCCTCAAAGGCCACCCGACGTTGAAACATTTGACAGGCGAAGGATGGCATACACAAAAAGAGCTGCACGGGTCCCGACCAAAGGACACTGATGGGGGCAAGCCTTCTAACCAACCCTCGATGTTGGCAGGCGCAAAAGAGGAGCGAAAGAGCCAAGGACCAAGGAACTGCCGACCTCAAAAAGGAGGCATCTTTGAGGGTCGAAGCCAAACAATAGGAGCGTGAGATTGCGCAAAAGAAACGCCAGCTTAAAGCTGAACTGGAAGCACTCCTACAAAGGAGTTTGCCGATTCCTTGAAAGGATTTCACATCCCACTGAAACCCTTGGGGGAGAGGGTCACAGAGCCTGATCAACCGAGCATAGAGGCTCCCTCGACACAGGAGCCACATGAAGAGGAGCAGGAGGACTTCTCTGATTATGATGAAGACGAATCCACTACACACGAAGGTCAAAATGACCTGTGTCAGTATCTTGAAGCCGAATCGCCCGAGGAGGTTGTCAACAACTACCCTAAAGACCCTCATCTCCGACTAACTTGTCCATATACAATGAGCTCATCAAGAGGGCAGAGGACACCTCTGGGGTCCAACTGGAGGAGGATTATGTTTCATTCTCAAAGCACTGATGCCATCACAAAAGGCAAACCTGTACCTGCCTATCCTACCCATCATCACGGCCCAGGGTGAGGATGCCTTAGGGGCGCCAGCCACAACAAGGACGGGTGGAGAAGAAATAAAAACTTTCCACACCAGACCCTAAATACATCAAGGGAAATGCGCCCATGGACTCTATAATCATGGCAGCAGCCGGGAAGTAGAACAATGCAAGAAAAGGATGCATCTGGTGGGAAGCCAGGAAGATGGAAAGAGGCAGCTATACAAAGGGGGATTGCCAATTCCAACCTCTTCCTCAACCGCTACGGCGACCAGCAGTGGAGTGAAACAGAGGGTCTCGTGCGACACCTCCCACAGGAATTCAAGAAGAGAGCCAAGGCAGTCATCCAGAAGGGCTGGATCATCGCAAACTCCTGTTTCAAGTCATCACTCGACAAGGCCAGCAGGCAAATGTGCACAGGTACAACCCTCAGGAGGCACGTGTGGCTAAAATCGAAAGGATTCAAAATGGAGGTGCAGGCATCAGTGATCAACATGCCCTTCACAGGCGAATTCCTGCCTCACGTCAGCACTTGACATAGCAGACAGGCCAATGTGCACAGGTACAAACCTCCAGAGGCACACCTAACTAAAGGTTTAAGGATTCAAGGCAGGGGTGCAGGCATCAGTAATCAACATTCCCTTCACAAGAGAAGCTCTCTTTGGATCAGCTGTGGACTGGCAACTACAGCGAATGGAAAAAGACTGCAAAGACAATGGGCACATGTCTGTTCAGGCCATCCTTCAAGATAGGAAGCATGCCCACTAATAGACCGGCAGGCAGGGAAGATTTCTCACCAGTCTCCCAACAACAACAAGCATTCAGCCAGCAGGCGGTGCACCAGGCCACTCACTAGCAGTGGCAACACCCTGCAAGACACCCCTTTCGTGGAAACCCGAGAGCGAAAGGCCACCCACGAAGGGGTGGGGGCAAACAAACAAGTCACTCTCTTTGCCCACAACCCCACCACAGAACACCAGTAGGGAAAAGGACAGGGGGGTTCCTCCAGGAGTGGAGGTCATTCACCTCAGATAGTTGGATATTAAACATAATAAACCTAAAAAAGCACAGTCACTGCATTGTACTCATCAAGAAACGGCCTTCCATCCCTGCCCACACCCACCATACCCCAATGAGAAGACTATTAGGGAAGGAAAAAGTCCTCCAACTACAATGAACCAAAGACACTGGCAGTGCCTCAGATTTGTGATAGACAAGGTACACTGCCAGTTCAGCTGCTACCCTTGGCATAAAATTATCACCAAGAGTGTTAAAAAAATGCCTGGTGTCAGTGGGGCCACATCTGAGGAAACCAGACAGGCAGGTCTACCCAGACCTGAACGACTGGCTAATAAAGACAAGTTCCTACCAATACCTAGACGACTGTCTGGTAAAGGCAAGTTCAAGACATAAGTGCCAGCAAGACATACAAACGGTCATCTCTGCGCTGCTACAGCAAGGATTTACCATAAACCATGAGAAATCACCTCCAAAGGTCTTGTAGGAGAGTAGGGTCTGCTATCCTATGGTCACCCCAAATTTTTGCTTTTTGCTTCACTGGTTTTTGACATAATGAGGCTGTGGGCCTGCTAATCAGACCCCCAGCCTGCTGTTCTCTCTACTAAATTGACACTATGCACTCTAGGTGCATAACCAATTGGAATTGGATCACCCTGTGAGCCCCTGTACCAGTGTACACTAGGTACCCAGGGCATTGGTGTATCTAAGGCCTACCAGGGGCTGAAGCATGTATTGTGCCACCCCTGGCCTGGCCTAACAATTTGACACAACTGGCTGATCACTCAGCTGGGGTAAGTTGGTGTAACCACCTCTTACTTAGGTGTAGTATACCTATACCTAACCTTAAGTGGAACACATGTTAACCTATAAGTCACTCCTATGGCAGGCCTTAACAATCCTGAAGGCAGAGTGCTTGGTTCCATGTGAGATGGTGCTCTGGCATGAGCTGAGCCTGTCTGCAGTGGTCGTAACAACTTCCTTCTACCGGTTCCAGATATCGCCATACCATATACTCTTGAGTGCATTATGAACCTCGCGGTTAAATGCTATCTTTGGTTTGGCTTTATCAAAACATGTCGAGTAAGGTGTCATACGAATTGGAATAGTAACCCCTCGCCAATTCTGGCGATGGGGTTAGCATTACACCCTTCTAGAGGGACACGACATGTACAGTACCTGAAACCCGGGTAAAATCAGACATAGCCTCAGCTCCACAAAATAGACGCTGCCACCACAGACACAAGTCTGCCCTCCTGCTGCTGGGATTCCTTCCAGCTTGGGAGACGTGGACAAAGGGTTTCCTGCCAGGGGAGGTGCGAGCACCACCCCAGACAGGATTTTGTGTATTGGTCAGGTAGGGCTTGAATGGAATCAGACATGCCTGAGGCTCACAAGGAGCCTCGGTGCATATGCCAGTTCAAACCGGTCCTGGGGCACACCAGCCCCGGACCTGGGGCGAGCTGGACAAAGGATTGGGGGTGTAACCACCCCCCTTCCTGGTCCCACCCTTAGGGAGGGACCTAGCAGGTAGTCCGGCCCCTAGAATCCGCTTAAAGGTAGGAGCTGTGTCCTAAGACTTCAGACATCCTGGAATCAACTTACTACAAATAAGAAGACGGGAGCTTCGACGCTCTGCTGCACAGAGGACAGAAGGTAATCTCCCCTATGGTCAGGGAGTGACCATCTTGCTAACGCAAGCACCAACCAGCTACTCGACGTCTGCTTTGCCGCCGCCTCCTGCCGGAGCCCGAGCCCAGAGCCCGACAAGACCTAGACCTCCAGACCTCTCACCGCCCGATCCACAGTCCCTGAAAAGAAGGAACCCGTGGAGGCACCGAGACACGTGGAGCCAGCCATCTTGAAAGACCCACGACAAGCTGCAAGCGCGACAACAGAGGCTCCCTCCAAGTTGTGCTTTGGGTCCTGAGAAGCCCAACATCCGAGCAGCATCTGCACCAAAGGTGAGCCCTCCAGCATCTCCACGATCTGCGTGGGGCCCCTCTGCATTTTGCATCTCGACGCGCCTGCCCGGTCCCTGGCCCGTTGGCTAGTGGCCATTTTGGCGACGAACTTTGAAAACTACGACGCTGGTCTGGTTGCTCCAGACTGGCCCCTGCTGCCCTCCAAAGGAGCAGCCCCTCTGACCTTGCTGGTCAGAACAATCAGCTTTCTTCATCTTCCACGACTCCTGCCTTTGCCAAGGCTTGTTTGCTTCCTTCGAGTCGCCGACACCGCCGACAGCGAGAGCCTGCGTGGGACAGCTCGTGAACCGACTCCTGGACATCCTCGACCTTCAGGGACCACGTGGCTGCGGAGACAAGCTACACCTCATCACCTGTTGCACCGACATCGCCTGGTACCTACCTGGTGACACGCTGGTCACTGGCTAGGGACTATGAACACTGTCCCCTCTGCTTTCAGGTCTTCTACAACTCCGATCCACTCTTGGATCCACCGCATCTCTTCTGGACCGACCGCCTGCAGCATCTTTGTCACCAGGCTCCATTGAACAGATAGACGAAACCCGACGCACTTCGAGACCTATGCACCCGCTTCCTGTGGGTGAGGTAAAGCTGGCACTCCGGTGCCCAAGTGTAGAGAAACATCTCTAGTGTCTGTGTTTTAAGTCTTGAGTTCGTAGTCCATCCAGAAGACCCTTCTAGCAGTAACTTTTGAACTTTTACGCACCCATTGAAAACCTATGGGAGCCCGCGTGTAACTTTCCTCACTGCACACGCGACCCGTGGACCTCCTGGTCACTAACTGAAGTTAGCTCCTTGTAGGCCCAGCGATTCTAGAGGCCCTAGGCCTTTTCCCTTGCCTGTTCGTGGTACTTATACCACTATTTTAGTATATGGTTTGAGTGGCCACCAGGGCCCATCCATATAAAGTGCAACTTCTGTATATTGTAATACTTTCTTGTTTAACGATTTGTGCTCCTGTGCTCATAAAGTGTCTAGGGAATACTTTGAGTAATAAATACATATATATTTTGAATATATATCTGTGTGGTGTCCTTTCATTGGTATAAAGGGGGGTTACATATGGTAAAACAGCCTGCTTAACACGCTTTAACGAGTTTAGCCTCAAAGACTGCTTAGCCTACGCTACCACTAGGGCAGCTAGTCCGAAAAGGTTGACTTACAACCACACCATAAGGGTTGCTTGGCATGGTACAAGGTGGTCACTTTAACTAGTGAACATCATATACCAGGCCAACTTCTCACATTGGTGAGCAGTGGTTGGATTTGAGCTTGCTGTGTTTTACCATTGTAATCTCTTTGTTACCAATTGAAAGATCACATAGGTACCTGTAGGTACATATAAAACAAGATTAGATATACTTAAGTTCTACTGAACTTAGTTGTTGTAGAGCAAAGGGAGTAGCACACCCTGACTACAACTACTAGATAGGTTTAGTAGGAAAACCCAAGTGTAGGTAGTTGCAACACACCCACCCACACTTAAGAGCAATGGCTGGGGCAGAGGGGTCCAATGTACCCATCTCTGTCGAGAGTGACCCGCAGAGGGCACCAACCATCTTTGCTACCCTAAACCAAAATGAGCTCAGGCAGTTGGCAAACATCAGGGGCCTTAAACAGCCCAGGAACCCTACCTCTGCTGAACTCAGAGAACTCTTACAAGCTGATGAAGATCAGAGAGCTCTCAAGAAAGCCTCCCAGTTAGACCCCTTAGGGACAGGAACAGGAGGCCCTCCTTCTGAAGATGCCACTGAAGTACCCCTTTCCCACAGTCGCCCCTTAGTTGAGAATCTGACTACAGATGATGAGAATCAGCATAGGGACAGGGATGACAAAGAGGGTGAATCTGACAGTAGTAGTAGTTCAGATGAGAGAGAGAGACCAGTGCCAGGTGCCAGACCTGGCTCAGCTAACTTAAGGCTACTTGGGACTGACAATGGGTTCACCCCATTGGATCACCCTAGTGGACTTAACCAGGGGTTTGGGAGGCAGAGGAATCACTCAGGTGACTCTAATGCTTCTCATGCCTCTAGAGGCTCTCAAGGTCACTCCAGAAGAAGGATGACCAGCCCTCAGAGGAGGGAGCATGAGGCCAGAATGAAGGAAGCTCAGCTGAGGATCAGGAGACAGGAGCTAGAAGTAGCCCTGATGGAAGAAAAACTGAACAAGGCTAGGCAACCTAGAGAGAGTGGGGCTATACCCACTGGTGGCAGCCTTGTCCCTAAGGACAAAGATAGGGTCTTTGACAATAGGAACCTGTCCAAGGTTGTGCCCCCCTACAAAAGTGGGGATGATATCCTCAAGTGGATGACTGCTCTTGAGAGAGCCTGCAAAGTGCAGCAGGTTCCTGAAGACCAGTGGGCAGCAATCTTATGGCTCTCCTTTGAAGGTAGAGGCAGAGATAGACTCCTCACTGTTAGAGAGGAGGATGTCAGAAACTACAGAGCCCTGAAGAGTGTCCTGGTTGATGGGTTAGGCTTAACCACTGAACAGTACGGGTTAATGTTCAGAGATACCCAGAAGACACAGACTCAGGACTGGTCTGAATACATTGAATGTGCCACTAAGGCTTTGGAGGGTTGGTTGCTGGGAAGTAAGGTATCTGATTATACAGGATTGTACAATTTGATGATGAGAGAACAGATTTTAAATAACTGTCAAAACCAGCAACTGCATCAACACTTGGTTGACTCAGATCTGACCTCTCCCCACGAATTGGGAAAGAAGGCAGACAAATGGGTCAGAACCAGGGTTAAGCAAAAGAACCAGAACCAGGGCCAAGGGGGTGATCAGAAGAAAACAGACCAAAAGGGTGGAGATCAGAAATCCAAAGACAAGAAGTCTTCAACAGGGCCCCAAACTAATACTAATGAGGGTGGGTCTCAACAACCTAAAGGGAAGAAGAAAGAAGGTCCAAAGAAACCCTGGTGCAAATCTTGCAAGAATACAACTCACTGGACTAGTGATTGTAAGAAGGGTGGAGACCCCAACACTGTTGCCCCTAAGGCACCTGCTCCCAGTACTACTGTTAGCAGTGTTGGTCCCCAGACAAAGGGTGTAGTGGGAATCACTATGGGAACTGAAGGAGATTCTGACTCAGACAGAACCCTTACACAGGCAGTCTTGATCTGTGATGGGGACATGGATTTGTCCCTGACTGTGAGCCCCAGTAACCTGGGCAAGTACAGGCAGACTCCTTTAATAAATGCAAAAGTGGCTCAAGCCTACAGGGACACATGTGCCAGTGTCACTATGGTGACACCAGGCTTTGTGGACCCTGGACAGTACATACCAGGTGAGAATTACCTGGTGACCAATGCCAGCAATGCCACTACTTCTCATAGTGTGGCTATTGTTAACTTCTCATGGGGAGGGGTAACTGGCCTCAAAAGGGTTGTGGTTAGTGCAGACCTCCCAGTAGAATGTTTGTTGGGCAATGACCTAGAGAGTTCTCTATGGTCAGAAGTGGAGTACAGGACACATGCAGAGATGTTAGGTATATCACCACATGTCCTTGCTGTGACCAGGTCACAGGCCAAAAAGTGCCTTACTGAACCACAGGTCTTGGATCCTGGAACAATGGACCAAGCACCTACCAAGAAGAAGAACAGGAGGGTTAAGGCTGTGCCTTCCCCCCTGCCTCAAAGTGATGATCAGTCTTCCCAGGAGGATGATCTAGAGAACCCTGAAGGAACTGTCCCTGAAGAGCCTGAACCTGATCAGGTTGAGTTTCTGGGGACAGGGGGGCCTTCCAGGGATGACTTGGGGCAGGCTCTGTTATCCTGTCCATCTCTTGAACCACTCAGACAGCTGGCTGCTGCTGAGGCTGCTGGGAATGCTCAAGGTACCCATAAAGTGTATTGGGATGATGGCCTCCTTTATTCAGAGGCTAGAGACCCAAAACCTGGTGCAACCAGGAGGTTGGTTATACCTCTGCAATTTAGGGGCTTCCTTCTTACCTTGGCCCATGATATTCCTCTAGCAGGACACTTAGGCCAGAACAAGACCTGGGACAGGCTTGTCCCTCACTTTCACTGGCCTCACATGAATGAAGATACCAAGGAGTTTTGTCGCTCCTGTGTGACCTGCCAAGCCAGTGGCAAATCAGGTGGCACAACAAAGGCCCCCCTAATACCACTACCTGTGGTGGGGGTCCCCTTTGAAAGAGTGGGAATAGATATAGTGGGTCCCATGGATCCTCCCACTGCATCTGGGCACAGATTTATACTGGTGGTAGTGGATCATGCCACCAGGTATCCAGAGGCAATTCCCCTTAGGACCACTACAGCACCTGTTGTGGCCAGGGCCCTGCTGGGAGTATTCTCCAGAGTGGGGTTTCCTAAGGAGGTGGTTTCTGACAGAGGTACCAACTTCATGTCAGGATACTTGACAGCTATGTGGAAGGAATGTGGTGTCAACTACAAGTTCACCACTCCTTATCACCCACAATGTAATGGGCGTGTTGAGAGATTCAACAAGACCCTAAAGGGTATGATCAAAGGATTACCTGAAAAGCTCAGGCGATGATGGGACATCCTTCTACCCTGCCTTCTGTTTGCTTACAGAGAGGTCCCACAAAAAGGAGTTGGCTACAGCCCCTTTGAATTGTTGTTTGGGCACCCTGTGAGAGGCCCACTGTGTTTAGTGAAGGAAGGATGGGAGTAACCTCTCAAAAAGCCTAAACAAGACATAGTAGACTATGTACTTGGTCTCCGCTCCAGGATGGCTGAGTATATGGAGAAGGCATCCAAAAACCTTGAGGCAAGCCAGGCCTTACAGAAAGCTTGGCATGACCAAAAGGCTGTCTTGGTTGAGTTTCAGCCAGGACAGAAGGTATGGGTGTTGGAGCCAGTGGCCCCAGCAGCACTCCAAGACAAATGGTCTGGACCCCATACAATCCTGGGAGAGGTTACCTACTTTGTGGACCTAGGCACTCCCAGGAGTCCCCACAGGGTACTCCATGTAAACAGGTTAAAGGCATATGTTGACAGGGCAGACATGGGCTTGCTCATGGCTACAGATGAGGGACAGGAGGAAGAGAGTGACCCTCTCCCAGACCTGTTGTCTCAGAACCTTGAAGATGGTTCAGTTGAAGGAGTGACCCTTGGAGGCAACCTCACTGAGCATCAGCAGATTGAATGTAAGCAGGTTCTACAATCATTTCAGCATATGTTTTCACTGATACCTAGTCAAACTGACTGGTGTACCCATGTGGTATACACTGGTGACAGTCTTCCTGTAAAGAACAAACTTTACAGACAACCTGACCATGTCAGGGACTGTATAAAGGCTGAGGTACACAAAATGCTGGAACTGGGTGTCATTGAACCCTCAGAGAGCCCCTGGGCTAGCCCAGTGGTTCTGGTCCCCAAACCTCACACCAAAGATGGCAAGAGAGAGATGAGGTTCTGTGTGGATTACAGAGGACTCAATGCTGTCACTAGGACAGATGCACATCCTATTCCAAGGGCAGATGAGCTCATAGATAAACTGGCTTCTGCTAAGTTTTTGAGCACATTTGATTTGACAGCTGGCTATTGGCAAATCAGATTAGCTGAGGAGTCTAAGGCCAAAACAGCATTTTCAACCCCAGGTGGGCATTATCAATTTTTGGTGATGCCCTTTGGTCTGAAGAATGCACCTGCCACCTTCCAAAGGTTGGTGAATCAAGTCCTTACTGGGTTGGATGACTTTTGTGCAGCATATCTTGATGACATTGCTGTCTTTAGCTCCACCTGGGAGGATCACCTGATCCACCTGAAGAAGGTACTTGAGGCTCTGCAAAAGGCCGGCCTCACTATCAAGGCTACTAAGTGCCAGGGGGCGTGGCCAGCCGGGCAACATGGCGGACGCGAGCGACTGAGGCTCCGACCGTTACCTCCCGGACATCCTGTAAATTATCCTGAGGAGGGAGCGGATCGTGGTCGCTGGAAGCGGACCCGACGCGGGGCAGTGCGGAGCAGCTGAGGCGGCCCCGATAGCGGCAACTGAGGGGCGCTGTGGCCCAGCGGAGCTCGAGTGGCGAGGGGGCGTGCGGCGGCCTGTGAGGCGGGGCCTGCTGCGAGGCCCGGCGGGGACGCTGTGAGACGGCGCTGGCAGCGAAGCTGATCCCCTGGTGGCTGTGGACCCTTGGAGGCTGGGAGCTGCTGCCTCCGGTGACCGAGGGCTGGTGGAGGCCCTGGCGAGTGCTGAGGAGCTGCGGACACGTGGGGCGGAGCGAGGTGCCCGGACCCTGCGGGCCGCGAGATCACCACGCATCACAGACAGCGGTGAAGGACTGCGGGGAGGTGACCGCCCGGCGGGGCCAGTAACCAGGGGAGCCACGGTGAGTCCAGAGGCCGGAGTGCGTGGGAGCAAGCGGCGTGCAGCGGAGGGTCCCGAGCTGAAGGGGCCTGTACGGCGGAGTCTACGCTGGGGCGGCTGGGAGAGGACAGTTGCCGCGCGGGAGGACCCAGAGGCAGCGGAGCGGACACTGAGGCCTGGGGCTGACGCCCTCCCACGAGAGGCGCCGCACGGAGAGTGACCGGAGTGGCGGACGGCGCGCTGGCCATAGAGGGGGCAGCCTGGAGCGCTACTCTGACGAGGTGAGACGCTCACGCCCGGGGCACTGGACGCTGAGCCGCCGGGAGAGTGACCCCGGCTGGGGGGCTGGCTGGTGCACCGAGAGGGGCCAGCAGGGACCTTGACTGGCCGCCGGCTCCTTGGAGCGCTGGTGAGGAGGTGTGGAGCCCTGAGGGGGACCGGAGGGCCGCTGCCGGTTGGGCCCGTCCGGCCGGGGCCGGTCGCCGTTTGGGGACGGACTAGGGGCCGGGTGCCGGCGCGGCTTGGAGGGCCTGCGGCGGGTCGCGTGCTTGGCAACGACCTGTGAATGCCGACCGCTCAACAATACGCGATGGGCCGGCTACGAGACAAGACGCAGCAGGGTCAGCTACGGGCCGGGACTACGGACCCCGCGCAGAGTCGGCCGGGGGGAGACGCGGAGTCGCAGGCGGCGGCCCTCTCGACCAAGATGGACACCATGCTGGCGGTAGTGGAGAGGCTCGGCGCCACCCTGGACCAGACGCGGGCGTCCCTGGAAACGAGGATGGACAAGGACACGTCTGACTTCACCCTCCTCCATGCTGACCACCGCAAGCTGGCCGAGAGAGTGGAGTCGCACGGCCAGGCGCTCAAAGAACTACAGCCTACCGCGCGGAGCCAGGGCGCGGCGTTGCAGGATGTACTGGACCGGGTTCACGCGCTCGAGGACAGGGTTGATGAGGCGGAAGGACGCTTGAGGCGCAACAACATCCGCGTGGTGGGTCTCCCGGAGGGAGTGGAGGGCAGGCACCCAGAGCAATACGTTGAGACCTGGCTGAGGGGCCTCCTGCCCCAGGGGGTGCTGTCCCAACACTTCGTGGTGGAAAGGGCGCACAGAGTGCCGGCGCAGAGACCCCGACCGGGGGCCCGACCCCGACCGTTCCTCTTCAAGCTCCTCAACTACCGGGACAGGGACGCGATCCTTGGCGAAACTCGAAGAACTGGTGACCCGACCGTGGGCAGTAGCCGAGTTATGCTCTTTCCTGACTATACCGCAGCCGTCCAGCGGCGACGCAGTAATTATATGGCGGTGAAGCGCCAGCTGCGAGAGTTGGCTCTCCCTTACTCCCTGCTGTTCCCGGCCCGCCTGCGAGTAGTGGCAAAAGAAGGGACACGCTTCTTCGACTCCCCGGAAGACGTGTGGGACTGGCTGGAGGAGTCGGGACAATGGACAGGGGCGAGGCCTGCTGGCTCGGAGGTCGACGGCCGCCCGGGGAGGCGATCCAGGAGACGAGGGTGCCGAGGGGCGCGGCGAGAGGCGCGGCGAGAGGCGCAGCTGGGACCAGTGGCACCTAGCCCGGAGAGGATGCGGATGGAGCGGCAGGGAGCGCTGGAGGCAGTGGCGACGCTTGGGACGCCGCCCGCCGGTGACCGCCTGGGTGCCTGCACGCCCATAGGGGCGGGAGCGAGTGGGGCGTCGTCCCCGTCCACAGTGGTCTCGGAGGACTTGCTCCTGCCAGTGGTGACCCCGCAGACGGCGGACCTAATTGCTTGACCAGTTGGCGGGACGCCGAAGGCTTGATAACAGTTGCGGGCGCTGCCCTGGGGTCACGAGGTGGCCTTGGGGCTGTACTGGTCGGATCCGGGACCCTGGACCCACTTGGGGGGCAGAGGGCCTAGAACTGGAAGAGCCTGGCCCTACGGGGGTGGGCTGGGTGATATATGTGCGTCCCCTACTATTGCAGCTGTGGCAGCCTCCCGCGGGGGGCTCGCATTGGACCTGCACGACGGTTCAGCTCCGGACCTGATTCTGCTCCTTATTCTTCCCGTTAGGATGGGGGAGGGGTATGGGCCCCAGAGGTTGTTACGATTGCACGAACCCCATTTGTTATCACACAACAATAGCCTAATTTTACTTGGCGTTATAGAGGTTTGGACGGATGCCCCGTTGGGAATACGCCCTGATTGTTATATTGTTCATGTTGGTCCTATTGTTTATCTGGCAGCGCGTTAACATGCTCCCCCCTGGCTGCGGTCCCCCCCTCTCCCTGGTGGGGGCGCCCTGGCCCCAGTCCGGCTTGCTCATCTCGACTTGTAATGACACACACTAATATTGTGACCTGGAACATACGGGGCATGCACACACCGTCCAAGCGCTACGCCGTCTTCTCCTATCTGCAGCGACACTCAGTCGGGATTGCTCTCCTACAGGAGACACACATGTCCTCGACGGAATTAGGCAGGCTTTCCCGGCGCTGGAGGGGACACACGTACGGCACTGTTTATTCGGCGCACGCGCCGGGCACGCTCATCTGGGTGCGTGCAGGAGTTCCTTTTGTCTGCACGGAGGTGGTAGTGGACCGGGAGGGGAGGTACACCTTGGTGCGGGGGAAGCTGAACGGCCAAGAGCTGTTGCTAGGCTCGCTGTATGCGCCCAACGTGGATCAGGCCTCTTTCTTGACGCGATTGACGCAGCTCCTACACCCTTACGCTGGGCTCCCCTGGCTGCTGGGAGGGGATTTTAACATGGTACTAGACGTCCAGTTGGACCGATCCTTCCCGCCCCTCCGCGCCACGGCGGTGGAATCTAACGCCCGGGCGTTGGGGGATTGGCTCACGCACTGGTCGCTGCAGGACTTGTGGTGCACACTTCACCCGACGGACAGACTGTACTCCTACTACTCGGCGGTCCATGATCTCCATGTGCGACTGGACAGGGTGGTGGGGACCCAGTCATTGCTCCCGCTTATCGAACAGTCGGAATATCTGGGGCGGACGCATTCCGACCACAACCCCCTATGGCTCCGGATCTGCTGGGTGGCGGACCGCCCGCCGGTGCCCACCTGGCGACTTCAGCCGAGCGCCCTGGTGGACCCGGAGTTCCGCTCCTCCCTTGGTACGGCCGTCCTGGCCTACTTTGATGCCAACGAGGGGACGGCGAGCAGTGCCTTGGTGGAGTGGGACGCCCATAAGGTGGCCATCCGTGGGCACTGCCTGGGGGCCCAGTGGAACATACGAAAGGCCCTATCAGACTCCCTAGTGCGCCTCAAACGACCTCCTGCAATACGAGAGGGAAGGAGAAGGAGGGGGCAGGCACTCGCGCAGCCTGGAGGATCTCCGCGGGCAGCGCGCGGAGCTCCTGGAGTGGCTCCGCTGTCATAATTATGCGGCGCACACCGCCAGAACACACGCCAGGGCGGATAGGGCGGGCCGCCTGCTGGCCTGGATCATCCGGCAGGAGGATCGCAGGACCCCGATCGGAGCAATCCGTGGGGAGGATGGAGTGTTGATACACACACAGCGGGAAATACACCGGGCCTTCGTAGGCCATTACAAACGCTTGTACGCGGCTCAAGGGATGGGCCCCCGGCACCTTCTCGGGGAGTTTCTCGCCTCCATTCGCCTACCCATGGCTACCAGGGAGCATAACGTGGCACTCAATGGCCCCCTTTCCCTAGAGGAAATCGGGGAGGCGATCCAATCGTTAGCGACGGGCAAAACTCCGGGGCCGGACGGATTGCCCGCGGAGTACTATAAGGCATACCGCGAGACCCTGGTGCCGCTGCTGTGCGAACTTTACAGCAAATCGCTGGAAGAGGGGTCGCTCCCACCCTCCATGCCGGAGGCGTTCTTAGTCTCCCTTCCTAAGCCGGACCGCGATCCCACGGCCCTGGGCTCCTACCGCCCCCTGGCGATGCTGAACGTCGACTACAAGATACTGGCGAAGGCCCTGGCGGAGCGGTTAGCGCCGGTGGTCCCGCACCTAGTACACCCTGACCAGAATGGGTTTGTCCCAGCGAGGTCCACGTCGCTCAATCTCAGACGATACTTTCGGGTGGCCGGTGAGGCAGTGCACAGATGGCCCAGAGCGGGGTGCCTCCTCCTCGACTTGGAGAAGGCGTTTGACTGCCTGGAGTGGGGATATCTGTCCACGGTGCTGTTGCAGTACGGACTGGACGGGGACTTCCTCCGGATGGTTGATCTACTTTACAGGAACCCCACGGTCCGTGTTCGGTTGGGCCCTCATGTCTCGGAGGCGGTGCCGGTGGGCCAGGGCACCAGACAGGGATGTCCCTTGTCCCCGCTGCTGTTCGCCCTGGCGATGGAGCCCCTAGCGGAGGCTCTGCGGACGACCCTGGGCGATGGGATACCACTGGGAGACGCGGTTCACCAGGTGTCGCTTTATGCGGACGATCTGCTGGTGTACGTCAGAGATGTAGGTAGTATGCCGGAGCGCCTGGCCCCGCTACTGCGGTCATTTGCCACTATTTCGGGGCTTCGCGTGAACGCGGGTAAATCTTGTCTACATGCTTTTAGCGAGGAGACTGCGGACCCGGGTTACAGCCTGAATGGCATGCCGGTACAGTGGAGGGGCGGTACCTTTCGTTACCTGGGGATACACGTTTACCGATGCCCAGTTGACTTGTTTGATGGCAACTTGGGGAGGGCGGTCACGGCGCTTGGGTCGCAGGTGGCCTTCTGGAATACGCGTCCGCTAACCACCACGGGCAGGGTGGTGCTCGCCAAAATGGTCATGCTCCCCTGTCTACTATACTACTTTGTCAACCTGCCACTGTACGTTCCGCCCGCCTTCTTTGGCAGGCTCAACCGGATGCTGCGGGACTTTGTCTGGGGTAACGCCAGGCACAGGTTGGCGCTAGCAAAGCTTTTCCTCCCGACGGACAGGGGTGGGCTGGCGGCGCCCTGCTTTGAGCATTACTACCTGGCGGCGCAGCTGCAATGGATTGCCCGCTGGTTAGCCGACAGGGGCAGGGATGACACAGCCACGGGGGCTGCCCCCTACTCATTAGAGCGCGTGACCGGGCTTTTCCACCCCCTGGCAGCGGTGGCGGGGCCGATGCCGCTCCTCCTGGCAGTGGCGCACAGGTGCTTTAAGAGGGCGGTGGTGCCATACGCGCCGGCGATACCCTTAGAGGGTTCTCCTGGAGGTGGGGGGGTGCTCGCGGCCCCCGTGCTGACGGACTGGTGGGCGGCAGACGTGCACACGCTGGGGGACCTATACAGGGATGGTGCGCTGATCCCGTACGAGACCTTGGTGTCGGAGGACAGGCTCCCACCCGGTGGATTCCTCTTGCACCGCTCACTACTGGCGAGCCTGACCGCCAAATGGGGGAACATGGCCGCAGAGCCTGCCCAACATCTGACCATGCAATATCTGCATGTCATGGGACGGGGCGGGCACTTGGTCCGCTGGTTTGCCGCCTCGTTGCGAGAGCACACGGCGGTTGATCTGGGCCCACATCGTGGCAAGTGGGAGCTGGACCTGGGACGGCCGCTGACGGACAGGGAGTGGGAGAGGGTGCTCAGGAGCCCAGTGCGTATCCCCTGCAATCTGCGGTTTCGCCAAATTCAGCTGTTCATAGTCCACCGGGCCTACCTCACACCAGAGTTGATTAACAGGTACTTTCACTGCGTGGATGCGCTTTGCCCTCGGTGCCGCGAGCTGGGGGCGGGGCTGCTACACATGCTGTGGGGCTGCCCTGTGCTGCACGCCTATTGGAGGGCGGTTAGTGGGCAGCTGCAAGGGAGTGTGGGGCGCAGCGTTCCCTTTGACTGGCCCGAACATATCTTACACCAATTCACCAGATCGCCCAAAGACAAGGTAGTGTCCAGATTTCTGGACCTGGGGCTCGTCGTGGCGAAGCGCCTCATCACCAGGAGATGGAAGGCGCCTGACCCGCCGCACGCGAGGGCCTGGAGTTCATCGTTTCAGGCATGGGCCAGAGCGGAGGGGACGGCCATCCGCAGCGAGGACACACTGGGGCTGCGGAGGGAGCCCATGGCGGACCGCTGGGAACAGTTGCTTGCCGAGTTCCGGCGCTTGATGGGGGAGGGCACCACAGGCAGCAGGGATGAGGCCAGGCAGGACGGCAATGGCGCAAGCGGCGGCGTAGTGTAGGCAGCCTCGCTGGCGAACCAGTGCGGCCCCCATTGTCACAGGTCCACTGGTGAGGCGGTAGTGAGCGATTGGGGATACCTGCGCCTATTGGGGCTTGGAGGGGTGCCCCTGGGGTTGGGGGGGAGGGGGTCGGGGGCGGACTGGGGGTGGGAGCACACCAAACACGTCAATATACACGCTGCCTTTGTTATGGGTTCTTTATTTTGTATTGCATGTCACCTTTTTGATTATATCGACGCCTCAGTTGCATTGGCGAGTCTAGTTTTCCTGTACGGCTCCATGACTGGTGGGTGGTGGGGCTGGCCCCCTTCCGACGAGATGACATCTGAACTCCTAAGGATGAAGGGACTGGGCCTCAGGAGGGCGGTGGTGGGCGCGCCAGCAGACACCAGGCTGTCCCCCCCCTCCCTCCGACAGTTGGCATGATTCACCAGTATGTATAAAGTTCTGACTTGATGTCTATGAAATGTGATGCCGTATGATATGCTTATGTAATATGATCTAAAAACTTAATAAAACAGATTTGACAAA
Source organism: Triturus cristatus (assembly GCF_964204655.1). Taxonomy (NCBI): domain Eukaryota; kingdom Metazoa; phylum Chordata; class Amphibia; order Caudata; family Salamandridae; genus Triturus; species Triturus cristatus. The sequence continues at coordinate 588,843,386 of NC_140584.1, forward strand.
AAAAAAAGGCTACTAAGTGCCAGATAGGGCAGAGTAAGGTTGTGTATTTGGGCCACCTTGTAGGTGGAGGCCAAGTTCAACCACTGGAGAGTAAGATACAATCCATCAAGGACTGGTCTCCTCCAACCACCCAGACTCAAGTTCGAGCTTTCTTGGGCTTGACTGGGTACTACAGGAAGTTTGTTAAGAACTATGGGTCCATTGTGACTCCTCTTAATGATCTGACATCCAAGAAGATGCCCAAAAAGGTTCAGTGGACAGTAAGCTGTCAAAATGCATTTGATGACCTGAAGAAGGCCATGTGCTCTGCACCTATCCTGAAAAGTCCTGACTACTCCAAAGAGTTTATTGTCCAAACAGATGCTTCTGAGTTGGGTGTGGGAGCTGTGCTGTCACAACTTAATGTAGATGGTCAAGACCAACCCATTGCTTTTATTAGCAGAAGGTTGACCCCCAGAGAGAAGAATTGGTCAGCTATTGAGAGGGAGGCCTTTGCTGTGGTGTGGGCCCTGAAGAAGCTGAGGCCATACTTGTTTGGCACTCACTTCAAGATTCAGACCGCTCATAAGTCCCTCTTGTGGCTAAATCAGATGAAGGGTGAAAACCCCAAACTGCTTAGGTGGTCCATTTCCCTACAGGGGATGGACTTTACAGTGGAGCACCGGCCAGGTACAGACCATGGGAATGCAGATGGTCTCTCCAGGTACTTCCACTTAGGACATGAAGACGAGACTGGTCAAGGCTAGTTTAATGTCCCTGCGTTTGGGGGGGGTTGTGTAGGAGAGTAGGGTCTGCTATCCTATGGTCACCCCAAATTTTTGCTTTTTGCTTCACTGGTTTTTGACATAATGAGGCTGTGGGCCTGCTAATCAGACCCCCAGCCTGCTGTTCTCTCTACTAAATTGACACTATGCACTCTAGGTGCATAACCAATTGGAATTGGATCACCCTGTGAGCCCCTGTACCAGTGTACACTAGGTACCCAGGGCATTGGTGTATCTAAGGCCTACCAGGGGCTGAAGCATGTATTGTGCCACCCCTGGCCTGGCCTAACAATTTGACACAACTGGCTGATCACTCAGCTGGGGTAAGTTGGTGTAACCACCTCTTACTTAGGTGTAGTATACCTATACCTAACCTTAAATGGAACATATGTTAACCTATAAGTCACTCCTATGGCAGGCCTTAACAATCCTGAAGGCAGAGTGCTTGGTTCCATGTGAGATGGTGCTCTGGCATGAGCTGAGCCTGTCTGCAGTGGTCGGAACAACTTCCTTCTACCGGTTCCAGATATCGCCATATCATATACTCTTAAGTGCATTATGAACCTCGCGGTTAAATGCTATCTTTGGTTTGGCTTTATCAAAACATGTCGAGTAAGGTGTCATACGAATTGGAATACTAACCCCTCGCCAATTCTGGCGACGGGGTTAGCATTCCACCCTTCTAGAGGGACACGACATGTACAGTACCTGAAACCCGGGTAAAATCAGACATAGCCTCAGCTCCACAAAATAGACGCTGCCACCACAGACACAAGTCTGCCCTCCTTCTGCTGGGAGTCCTTCCAGCTTGGGAGACGTGGACAAAGGGTTTCCTGCCAGGGGAGGTGCGAGCACCACCCCAGACAGGATTTTGTGTATTGGTCAGGTAGGGCTTGAATGGAATCAGACATGCCTGAGGCTCACAAGGAGCCTCGGTGCATATGCCAGTTCAAACCGGTCCTGGGGCACACCAGCCCCGGACCTGGGGCGAGCTGGACAAAGGATTGGGGGTGTAACCACCCCCCTTCCTGGTCCCACCCTTAGGGAGGGACCTAGCAGGTAGTCCGGCCCCTAGAATCCGCTTAAAGGTAGGAGCTGTGTCCTAAGACTTCAGACATCCTGGAATCAACTTACTACAAATAAGAAGACGGGAACTTCGACGCTCTGCTGCACAGAGGACAGAAGGAAATCTCCCCTATGGTCAGGGAGTGACCATCTTGCTAACGCAAGCACCAACCAGCTACTCGACGTCTGCTTTGCCGCCGCCTCCTGCCGGAGCCGGAGCCCAGAGCCCGACAAGACCTAGACCTCCAGACCTCTCACCGCCCGATCCACAGTCCCTGAAAAGAAGGAACCCGTGGAGGCACCGAGACACGTGGAGCCAGCCATCTTGAAAGACCCACGACAAGCTGCAAGCGCGACAACAGAGGCTCCCTCCAAGTTGTGCTTTGGGTCCTGAGAAGCCCAACATCCGAGCAGCATCTGCACCAAAGGTGAGCCCTCCAGCATCTCCACGATCTGCGTGGGGCCCCTCTGCATTTTGCATCTTGATGCGCCTGCCCGGTCCCTGGCCCGTTGGCTAGTGGCCATTTTGGCGACGAACTTTGAAAACTACGACGCTGGTCTGGTTGCTCCAGACTGGCCCCTGCTGCCCTCCAAAGGAGCAGCCCCTCTGACCTTGCTGGTCAGAACAATCAGCTTTCTTCATCTTCCACGACTCCTGCCTTTGCCAATGCTTGTTTGCTTCCTTTGAGTCGCCGACACCGCCGACAGCGAGAGCCTGCGTGGGACAGCTTGTGAACCGACTCCTGGACGTCGTCGACCTTCAGGGACCACGTGGCTGCGGAGACAAGCTACACCTCATCACCTGTTGCACCCGACATCGCCTGGTACCTACCTGGTGCCACGCTGGTCACTGGCTAGTGACTGTGAACACTGTCCCCTCTGCTTTCTACAACTCCGATCCACTCTTGGATCCACCGCATCTCTTCTGGACCGACCGCCTGCAGCATCTTTGTCACCAGGCTCCATTGAACAGATAGACGAAACCCGACGCACTTCGAGACTTATGCACCCGCTTCCTGTGGGTGAGGTAAAGCTGGCACTCCGATGCCCAAGTGTAGAGAAACATCTCTAGTGTCTGTGTTTTAAGTCTTGAGTTCGTAGTCCATCCAGAAGACCCTTCTAGCAGTAACTTTTGAACTTTTACGCACCCATTGAAAACCTATGGGAGCCCGCGTGTAACTTTCCTCACTGCACACGCGACCCGTGGACCTCCTGGTCACTAACTGAAGTTAGCTCCTTGTAGGCCCAGCGATTCTAGAGGCCCTAGGCCTTTTCCCTTTCCTGTTCGTGGTACTTATACCACTATTTTAGTATATGGTTTGAGTGGCCACCAGGGCCCATCCATATAAAGTGCAACTTCTGTATATTGTAATACTTTCTTGTTTAACGATTTGAGCTCCTGTGCTCATAAAGAGTCTAGGGGATACTTTGAGTAATAAATACATATATATTTTGAATATATATCTGTGTGGTGTCCTTTCATTTGTATAAAGGGGGGTTACATATGGTAAAACAGCCTGCTTAACACGCTTTAACGAGTTTAGCCTCAAAGACTGCTTAGCCTACGCTACCACTAGGGCAGCTAGTCTGAAAAGGTTGACTTATAACCACACCATAAGGGTTGCTTGGCATGGTACAAGGTGGTCACTTTAACTAGTGAACATCATATACCAGGCCAACTTCTCACAGGTCTGTTCAGGAAACTACTAAAAATGTGCTTGTTTGGGGAATAAGACTTAATAGCACTTTGTTGTATTCAGCGATAGATGGAGGGTAGTCATGCACTATAGAAGCATGTTTGAATTGAATTGAATCATCTCCGCACCTAAAGCAGGAGGAAATATTTCTGTGAGTGATAGTGAACTCAAAAATCTCTACTCAGTGCCCAAAAGGGCAAAGGCAATAACAGAGAAAGCTCGCCACTACCAGAAGGTTCAGTCTCTGACAGTAATTAAACTAATGGACATGATGGCATCTTGCATCCCACTCATACAGCAGACAAGACTACACATGCGACCCATACAAGAATGGCTCTGCAACAAATGGTCACAAGCCTTGGGGAGCTGGGAGTGGTCACTACAAAGATTCTAGTGGCTGTCACTACAAAGGTTCAGAAAGAAGTAAACTGGTGGAACACAATGAATGTAACGATAGGGTAGCCTTTCAAGTTGCCAACATCCAGTGACCATATCAACAGACACATCCCACAGAGATATCTACGGTTCAAGGTTGCCCATGAGCATTTTCAGTTTATACTGCTGACTTTCAGTCTCACCAGTGCCCCTTGGGTGTTCATGAAGGTGATGGTGGTGGTCATAGCATGCCTTTGTAGGTCAGGGTGTACCAGTCTTTCCCTACCTCGACAACTGGCTGATAAAGGCGGGCTCACTAAAGTCAGTCATCGACCACTGCCAGCCATTAGCGACCCTCCTAACATCAATGAGGGTCATGATCGACAAGGAGGACACTGCAAAAGATATGAAGTGGTGGCTGCTTGACTGACTACTCTCCCTAAGCCACCCAGAGCTGATGGTGGCGACAGATTCATTAGTACTAGGTTGTATGTTGGAGGGGGTCATCTGGAAAATGGAGATCAGAGGATTCTGGTCTGTGGCAGAAAGCTGCCTTCATATCAATCTTCTGGAGTTGAGGGCCATTTGCTTGGCATTGAAGGGATTCTTGCCATCCATCAAGGCTGTTTCACGTCCACACAGACAACACCATTGCCATGTGGTACTGCCTCTAGCAAAGTGATGTGTGCTACTGGGTTCTGTGCTAGGAAGCTCTTCACCTCTGGACCTGGCTGAATCATCAGGGTATTTCCCTGCTTGTCAGGATCTTTAAGTGCCAGAGCGGATTAAGTTAGCGAGCAACACCTAGACGATCTTGAATGGCAGTTAAACCCAAAGGTGGTGCAGGGTGTTTTCCAGTAATATAGATAACCCAGGCTCGATCTGGTCACTACTGCTGATAATGCTCAACCTCAGCACTTTTAGGAGCTGGTGTTCCCAAGACGGCTCTTACTTGACACAGTCAACCTATGGTAGAGCACAGGACTCCTGCATGCCTTTTCACTTGTACCTCCCTTGCCCTAAGTTTTGAAGATCAGGAAGGACCAAGTCCACTTCATCCTAGTGGCTCTGGATTGGGCAAAGAGCGTGTGATACTCAGAACTTCTGAGTATGAGCATTTGTCCTTCAATCAGGCTGCCGCCTAGGAAGGATCTTCTTTTGTAGCAGCAGGGCAGGATCTTGTACCAGGTCCTATGCAAGCTACACCCCCATGTTTTGAGATTAAGAAGCAGCTATTGACTGTGTTCGATCTGCCTCCTAAAGTAATAGATGTCATCCTGGCGGCCAGGGGGGCTTCTGCTAAATCGGTTTTTGTAGGACACTGGGACAAGTTTGTGGCTTGGAGTGGCTCACATAACATGGACCCTTTCTAAGATAAATGGCCCAATGTGTTACTGTTTGCCCTGTTTTTGGTCCAACATGGGCTTGAAGTGAGTGCTGTTAAAGGTTATCTGTCAGCCCTTTTGCCCTTTTTTGCATTTACCGTGCCAGCCCATTGTGATCCATTCTCTCAAAGGTTTGGTCCATATATTGCCCCCTTTACCTTCGTGATGCTACAGTGAGACCTTAATTTGGTCCTTGCCTTCCTCGTGTGAACCCCATATGAGCCACTGAACAGTTTTTCCTTCCACCTCATGACCCTGAAGATGGTCTTTCTTATTGTTATAACTTCAACTCTTCATGTGAGTGAGCTTCAGGCTTTACACCATCACCCTACATGCCTTCTTTCTGGACAAACTGGTGCTGAGGACTACAGCAGTGGACAGTCTATCAATCTTCTGACATTCTTTACCCAACCTATTACAGAAGGAGGAGAGAAAAGAGAAAGGAGCTTTGTAGCTACTGTCAGAGCAAGAAAGTGCACAGAAATATTATTCCAGCTATTTTCTGGATGGTGTCACTCGAACTGCAGGATGTGTACTTCTACATTCCAGCCCTGCTGTATCATCGTACTTGCGTTTTGTATTGGATTCTACATACTGCCAATTGGCAGTCCTCCCCTTAGGGTTAATATCGGCACTTTGAGTCTTCATGATGGTGATTGCAGTGGTTGTAGCCCATGTTACTTCATATGCATGCATCATGTGCAGTCAACAGTCTCACTACTCTTCGACCTGTATTTTTCGATTAACAAGCCCAAATCTCACATGAGGCCCTCTCAATGACCCTTATTGTTATGCATCTTTCAAAGGGTTGACTCACCAGTTTATTTGAGTTGGCACTGAACACCAGCTGTCTCCGTGCCTTTCCTCCACCTCAGAGGATAGTAGACATACACTAAATGATTCCATTCTTCCAACAGGATGAAAGAGTTCTAGTCTTGAAGTTCTAGTCCTGAAGGTTCTGTGATTCTTCTAGTCAAGGATTCAGATTGATTCAGGAGGGCAACACAGTGGTGCCTTCGCAGGCAGTGGCCTCAGTACAGCGGAAATCTGTCGGACCCTCTCATAATCTCCCTCAGCGCTGCAGTGAAAGTGGTTTGGTTGGGGAATAAAGTGAACCTGCAGAGTAGCTTGTCATTTTCTCCTCTCTGACCACGACTGTGGTAGTGACAGCTGACTCCACCTCAAGGGGGGGGGATGTCATTTGGAAGATATCAGAGGCCTTTGATCTCCAGAGGAACAGGTGCTTCACATCAACCTGTTGGAACTGTGAGCAACTCAGTTGTTGCTGAAGGCCTTCCTACCCTGCATCAAAGGTCAGTCTATCCAGATCTTGACCGACAACACAATAGCTATGTGGTATGCCAACAAGTAAATGGGAGTAGGGTCTCCCCCCCCCCCCCCCCATACCTGGGAGTGTTGTGAGTGTTGTGACTGACTGTGGTCCTGGGCTCACCAGCAAAGGATCTGGTTGACCGTCAATCACCTAGCAGGGTTTCTGAATGGCCAACCTGGCAGCAGGTGTTATCTTGCCGATCACAAGTGGCGTCTTTTACTGAAAGTAGTCCAGGACATCTTCACCCAGTAAGCCACTCCTCAGGTGGACCTGTTCATTTTTTCGGGAAAATGCTCGCTGCCAGCAGTTTTGTGCCCTCCTTTTGAGGAACGTATTTCAGATGACGTGAAACTTTTAGCTGCACTATGCATTTCCTCCCTGTACTTTTGTTTCCTTCAATTGTGAGGAAGATTCACTAACACCGGGTCCAGATCTTTCTCATTGTCATGGATTGATCAAGGAGAGTGTGGTATTCAGATCTTCTGCACTTCTCCACCTGTTCCCCGCTCAAGCTGCTATTCAGATCAGGCCTTCTCTCCTAGTCAAAGGAATGGTACTGTATCCCAGTCTCCGAGGCCTCAACCTTCATGTTTGGAGATTGAGCGGGGATATCTGAACTCCTTCCAGCTGCCACTGGAGGTGGTCGACGTCATCTTCACAGCTCATGTCCCTCCACTAAATTGGCTTACTCTGGGAAATGGGGTAACTTAGTTGCATGCTGCAAGGACAGCAATGTAGATCCATTGCAGGCTAAGTTGTCTCAGGTTCGGCAGTTTGTACTTTCACTTGCACAGAGGGAGTGTGCCCGCTGCACAGTGATGGGGTATCTGTCCGTATTGTCAGCAGTCCGCTGTCTCCCAGAACAGCCATCCCACTTCAAATCCCTTATTGTTATCCATCTTTGAAAGGGTTGACTAACCTGTTTCCACCACCTCCTTTAGTTGTGCCCCAGTGGGACCTTATCTTTGTGACAACGTTTCTAATGGGGACCCTATTTGGGCCCTTACATAGTTGCCAGTTATGAATGTTAACTTTAAAAACATCTTTGAGTTTCCACCCACCATTCACCCCTTTTTTCAATAACAAATTTGTGTTACACACCAGGGCTGCTTTTATATCAAAAGTGGTAACTCCTTTCCACCTGAATCAGTTCTTCACCCTTCTGCCCTTCTATCCCCAACTCATTCCACTGAGGAGCAGCTGCATGGGTCGGATCCTAGGTGGGCAGTCGACTACTGCCTGGACCATACCAAGGACATGATGACCAACTCTTTTTCGGGCACTGTGATGCCAAGAAAGGCAAACCGGTGCCAAAGGAAACTCTCTCCAGGTGGATCATCCTGTGAATAAAGACCTGATTTGCTTTGGCAAGGAGGTACCTGCCAGAACAGATCAGGGCGCATTCCACCAGAGCTAAATCAACCACTTCTGCCCTTGAAAGAGGAGTTCAGATCTCAGACATCTTCAAGGCAGCCATATTGGTGTCACTTTTTCATTTTGACATTATTGAAGATCTAAGTCTGTTGAGTGACTGGTTTGCCTTTCTGCAAGTATGAGTCTAGCCTAAAACAGTTTTGGGAGCCAATTTGACTTAAAACTCTTGTACAAATTATATTTTTTCCAATGCAGGAGCCCTTGGTACTTGCCCTCTGTAGCATTTTCTCACAGATAAGGCATGCACAGATTTACTTTGTTCATTTAATTCAGACAAGAACATGGGAAGAACTGTGATATTCCTAGAATGTTTTGAATGAATGAATGAATGAAATGCTATTCACGGAGTGCAACAGCAACCCAAAGGCCATTCAGACTCTTACTAGACCTATTTAGCGGTACATAATGTATATGGCAAAAGAATAAGGAAGTTGAAGTAGCCATGTTTTTAAGAGTTTTCAGAAAACATTATCATTGGACATTTTCCCAATTTCCCACAACAAGAAGGTCTGTATCTTGGCTGTCAAGTAAGAGAAAGATCTTCCTCCTTGTCTGGTAACTGATTTATGGTATTGAAAGAGGATTCTGTATGTGAAAATGTTTTTTTCTGAAAGCTATTACTTTGGCACATAGTTTTGAAAATAATTATTTTGCATACAGGCAGCCAGTGTATATGTGTTTTTAGATGGTTGTTCATAGGAGTGCTTGCAGCAGTTAAAGAAGAAGCCTAACAGCCACGTTCCCTATAGTTTGTTGTCACTGAATGCAGAGTTGTAGAATTCCCAGGTAAAAACCATTACCATAATTCATCCTCAAGGCGATTACAGCCTGAATCACAGTTTTCCTAGAATCTTCAGGAAGGTAAGGAAGATTTTTTCTTGAGAATCTAAGAGTAAGGAAAGAGAGGACAGTGACTTTGCTGATCTGAGATGAGAAAGTGAGATTAGTGTCAAAGGTAATACCCAGGTTTCTGGCAGACTCAACTAGGGTGAGAGGAATTTGAAGTCACAAGATCTAATTATGGCTGCTGGAGAAGACCTGTAAATATTGAATAATGCCAGGCTTATGGAAGAGGACTGATACACACCACAGAAGATGGAAATGCGGGGAGAGTGCCATTAGCCAAGGTTAAGAATCTGGATACACTAAAAATGAGGCAGTCCATCTGTGGGCTAAATTCCTTATCCCCAGGCTTGATAATCTGTCAAGTAGAGTGGTAACACAGACTGTATCAAAGGCTGCTGATAAATACAAGAGAATGAAGGCAGCTGAGCCCCACTCCTCCAATATCATTGTGCAGTCATCAGTTATCAATACGACTAGGGACTCTGTATTGGGGCCAGTTTAAAGATAGTTTGGCATCTAGCATTTGCTTGCCTTCCATGTAGATGGAAAATTGAGTATTAACAGCCTTCTCAATGCTCGCTGCTGGATGAGGAAGAAAAAAGATAGGTTGATAGTTAGGAAAGATAGGGGGGTTATTAGTAGGCTCATTCAATGGAGGTTTGACTATGGATTTTTTCCATACTATGGGAAATGACACAGAAGATAAGGACAGGTTATGTTGCTATAGATACACATGCTCTGCACACTCCTGCCATCCACTATTGGTTGCCGATGCTTGCAAGCTGTTTCTCTTCAAAGAAGGTTTGATAATTCAGTGACTCTTCCCTTAATCCACAACGCACCAGGTCAAAGACTCCACTTTAGATTTTTTTTTTTTCTGCCATTGGGTTTGGAAGTAACAATCCCAGTTTAGGGACACAACAATATTTTCTCCTGGACCTGCAGTGCCCATCATTAAGAAACTGTCCCCAGCTACGAAAGAACTGTGTACCGGATCGGTCAGTGACTAGGATTTGACTTCAACACGCTCCACATAGTATCACTGTAGAAACTCTGGTGACTACATAGGATTTGACTTTGACTCACTCCCTGGGAGAAGAAACTCTGGTCGTATTGCGAATTACTTTTGGGGGAGGGTATTATGAAGAAAATGACCTTTCAATTTTGTCCTAAATGCAACACCAAATTACTGTGGTCTGACAAGCATTTGGTCTGTAACCTCTGCCTGTCTCGAGACCACGAGGAGTTGACCTGCTTGCCCTGTAAGGCATACAAGTGTAAAAAGGCCATCCGTTACCAACACAAAAGTCACTGGATCCATGACAAGATGCAGCATTGAGACTCTTCTGAGATGCCAGACAAGTTCAGATCTGAGGGACAGCAAAGCAAAGTCCAAAGAGTTTGTCATCTGACGTACCAGAGGATGAGGAGGTGGAGCTACCATCACACCAAAGCACAAGCCTCAGAGCGAAAACTACTCCTAGAGTCTTCATTCCTCTACATTCACTTGGGGATCATCCTCCAGGGCTTGACCTTGAAAGTGTCCTGACGTCTAGGCTGGGCACTGTTCTAAGGGAGTCTGGCTTCAAGTCCGGAGATGATCCACAGTAGGTACCAACCTTTGGATCTGGCACCAGGCTCTCAACCCCAAGAGACCCCCTCTGCTTCAGGAAAGCTTCCGGCAAAGGGCACTGGCCATCTGCACCCATCCACACCGGCCCAACCCAGAGTCACTGAAAATCCCTCCTCTGAGTCAAAATCAGCTCTTAAGTTAATTCTAAAACCCACCAAAGGCCAGCTCTGAAACAAGCATCAGAACCAAGATTGTAGTGAAGGTAAACAAACCTCACTCACCCTTAAGCTCCACAAGTTGCCTCGATGTCAAGCAACAAAAGATTTTCATACATTCCTCCACTAAGAAAACCTTAGTTTGCCCACTCCACCAGGAGCAGTCCCATACTCAGGGAAGAGGAAAAAGCAAATCTTCGAGGAGCAAGTATCACAGGAATTCTGTTTCTACTGGATTCCCAAAAAGGTTGGGTAAAAAGAGTTTCCTCCTGCTTCACCTAGGCCTTCACTTTATTTACCAGTAGTACTGCTTTGGCTTTGCACACCACCACCTCCATAGTTGCTACAGTTGTCTACTCCTTCAGACCAAATTCACTTCAACAAAGGAAGCCCATGTTATTAGATCTAAACCGTGACCCTGTGACACCTGCTGGTGACCCTTGGGGTTATTAATAATTTGACCCACAAGAGGTTCCTGACCTAGAGCCTATCCTTTGAACGCCTCTTCCCCAGATGCCAACACTGTGTACCATGCAGTTATTCTGAGGGTGGTGCAACACCATAAGGTTAAGCTACATGTAGTGGAGGAGGAAGATGGCTTTCTAGTTGGAACCCTTTCTAGAACCGAGAGGTCTCTCTAATGCTAAAAAGCATGACCAAATACAGCATGGAGAACTTCAAGGACCTGGTCAAGGTGAGGGCTGTCACAGCAAGGGTCAAGAAGCACCTCCTCGTTGCCACGTGATGAGGTGAGACGATCTATGACAGTTACAGGGTGAAGTATAAGCGTTTCGTGCCACATGTGCCATTGAGTTTGTGCCTCCTCACCAGGGGGATCAAGGAGTCTATCACCTTTATTTCCTCATCCACAAAAAAGATGGAACTCGTTTGCTTATCCTAAACCCCCACTACATCCTGTTGGATCCACATGACCACCCTGCACAACGTCATTCGGCCGCTTTGCAGCAAGCTCACATGGTGACCCTCACTCAACCTGAGGAATCAGTACTTCCTCATCTCCAGGGCATACCCATCGCATCACCGGTACCTGTGGGCTGTGGAAAGTGGACAACAGTACCAATTCCAAGTTCTACTTTTCAGAGTCAATACAGCCTCAAAAGTATTTACCAAATGTCTAGCAGTGGTAGCTGCACATTAGCGCACAAACACCATTCAAGTCTTTCCTTGCCTAGATGATTGACTGATAAAGAGTGGCAGTCAACAGCAGTGCCTAGCACACACTGTTAAACAGGCCAGGATTCAAAGTCAACACTAAAAAGGTGCATCTTGTGCTACAGCTGATCCATCTTTTTTTAGGGGCTGTGTTAAATTGTGCCATGATGGAAAGCCTATCCCCAAACAAAAGAGAGGGTGATGGACTACCAAAGGCAGCCTTCTCTTTTTCACACAAATGTCCTCTTGCAGTGAGGATGGTAATTAAATTGGGAAGATAACTGTGAATAGCGAGTGCCACATACACTACTGCATAGGTGTCCACTACAAGAATGCCTAGCAAAACAATGTTCACGGGAGGAGGGTAAATGAGAAGATCTAATGATGGTTTAGCTCAGGTCTCAATGCAGTGTCTGTTGGTGGAACATCAGAAATTGTGTTGCTGGGTACGCCTTTTTCAGACCCACAAGTAGCCATTACCACAGACTCCTCACTCAAGTGGTGGGGAGCACACTGAAATCACATGACTGTTCATGGTACTTGGATGCAGGAACAATACAATACAGTTGTTGTATCAATTACCTGGAATTCATCGCTACCCGTTTGCCACTCTGAGAATTTTGCGGTTACATCGGGGGGGCAAAACAGTCCTAATACAGATGGACACCATGACAGCCATGTTTTACATCCAGATGAATAAGGGGGCTCACTCTTCCCAAATGCCAGAACTAGCCTAAATGATTTGGTATTGGGACACTTGGAATCACGTTCTGCTCCTACCAGAACAGCTGCCAAGACAGGGTCCTGTTAAGCAGAACGCATCCACAAGAGTGAATATGTGATGAATCCCAAAGTACTTCAGGAATACTGTCAAGGATGGAATAATCCCACAATCGATCTGTTTGCTACCATGCAAAACACCAGATGGACAGATTTTGCCTTTAGGTACCCACAGTCTATGGCCAATGCACTATGGATGAATCGGTAAAGGATATTTGTTTATGCTTTTTCTCTCTACCTCTGATCCAATATGTTATATAGAAAATTAGGCAAGTATCGATGGCCGTCCATTCTGGTGCCACCAACTTATGCGAGGCAGCTGTGGCTTTCTATGTTGCTGGTAATGTCTGTACATTGTCATGAAAAGCTTCAACTGAGAACAGCTTTACTGACTCCGCACCAGGGTCAGCTCAGACACCCGGACCTTAGGCAGAGAAATCTAGCAAAAGCTATCCGTGAAGAAAAGCCAAGGCTTTGCCACTTTTGCAAAACCTCATACAGGCAATCTGATTTCCAAGGCTGATATTGCTAGATTAGTTGTTACAGGTTTACAAATGTTCTATGCTAAGGTGGGGTAAAGTGGAAGTGAGGAGCACATTCCACTCAAAGAAGGCCTTCTTAGGAAACATTCTCATGGCAGACACATGCACAGTACTACCTGGTCAACACCACACACATTTACAAAACATTATTGTGAGGTTGTCCAACTGTATATGGAGGCTTTAATTGGCCAAACAGTTTTAAGAACTCTTTATTAGAGTCTGAAGCACACAAAAAATGTCCCAGACTCTAATAATGTGTTGTAGTAGTCCTTTCGCTGCTGACTCATTCACATCTCATTGCAGCAGTGGTGTAGTCTGTGGTAGCACTATGTAACTTTGTCTTTCATTTGCTGACCACATCTATAAGAAGATACATGTACGGTTATATGCCTTCCACTGCTGCATCCTTGTCATAGTAATTTTAAGAACTTATGGGCATATCAGCAAGGGCATTATCGCCGCCTTAGCGGCACTTTTTGCCGCTAAAGCGGCGATAATCTTAACGCCCTATCAGCATGGACACGTTCCCGCGTGTTTCCATGCATTTTCGCCATTTCCCTGAACGCCCAGCTGAGCATCTCTAATGAGATGCAAAGTGGGCGTTCTTCCCCCAAATAACTGGAGAAATGTCGCTAAGCGACATTTATCCTATTATCTAGCTTCACGCTAACCTGCAGAGCGATAAGAAAAGTAGCGTTAACCACAGTTATCGCTACTTTTCTTACGCCTGCTTTTAATCCGACTTAGCCATTATATCCAATGGAAGGTGGGTATAATGGTTAAGTCTGTCCTGCCCTATCACCAACGTTTCGCCAATCATTGTGCGATTATCGCTGGATTTCCAGCGATAATCGCACAATATGTAGCTATCGCTGGTATTTCCAACGCTTTTGAGATAAGCGTCGCTGATAGCGCGCTATCTCAGCGTTAGAAACCAGCGATAGCCGGCGATAATTATCCTAGCGCTAAGTGCGCTTAGCGATAATTATCGCCGGTTGTTGGTGATATGCTCCCATGTTCCAAACATCTGCATCCTTTCCTGCTAGCCACAGTTTAGGAGAGGTGCTGTTTGTAGCCTAGACAGAGCATGTACCTCTGTAGCAACACATGCAATGAATGGAAAATATTACCCTATAACCATCTGAGTATAGGTTATAGTGCTGTAGATTCACATGTGCCCTCCTTCCACACCGGAAACCAGCAATGATCCAAGATGGTTTCCACTTACTGTCCCTTAGCAGTGCACAGCACATACGTTCTGACTTAGTTCCCTACAATCCACCAACATTACTCACCTGCTGGGGAAAAAACAACCTGGGGTAGTCTTGTTCATGGTGTATTGTGGGCCAAGAAAGGGTTCTTGAAACTTCGTTGAAGAATAACAACTTGCAAACAATTGTAGAACATGTCAATATACACCATTACAAGCTACGAACAGATGATTACACAGTAACATTTTCCTTACACGTGGAGGGAGACCTTGCATCTGAAAAGCTACATTGTGGTTGCAATGCGGAAAGTAACATGAAAGGAGATAATGTTCTGTTAGAAAATGTGTAGATTTTAATGCCACTTCTACAGCAATGTGATCAGTGTGTGAACATTTCTTCCTGCTTTGTGACGCTACACACTGGGATGGGTTGATGTTAAGAATGTCTCTTTCGCTAATAATCTTACAGAGCAAAATAAGAAATTGAATTGTGTTTTATATTGACTTCACGCTTCTGTAACTGGCAACTAGAGTAAATTTGGTGCATTTATGTAAATAAATGCCTGCATCAAACCGGGTTAACTATTTGCCAAAAAAGGTTAACATGCACAGACTTGAAAAATGTAATCTTGAAGATGTGGACTAAAAGGCGGGTGTGGTCACAGCTCAAACTGCCTGTTGCATATCTGTTTTTGCTTTTTTTGCATATCTGTTCGAGCCAGACAACCAACTTATTTTCTCAAGTCCTGTCTTTCAACATCACTAGCCTGTCGTGAAGTCTCTAGCTATCCAGGTAGACAGGCATGTCACCTCAGTAATCATGCATTTTCAATGCAGAAAATGTTCGTATGCAAACGCAGACCTCTTTTAATAATTGAAATGGTCAGCTAAACAGCACAATGCACTATATAAGTGTAATACAATAAGATAGATTTAAGTCAGAGAGAGTGTTGGACTTGAATTGATCCTCAAGAGGGACACACAAGAAAAATACTGACCAAGTTGCTGATTGTACATCCTGTTGGTGGTTTACAACCATTATTTGGGGTAATTATGGGAAATGACAATTTCTGAGTGGGGAGGATAGAGGATGGGTTTGAATATGGTATGGGAATTGGGCAGCGGGGAACATCTGGGTAGAGGTAAGGAAAGAATAGGATAAGAGCATGTGAAGGAAGTAGGGGGTAAAAAGGAATGATGGTGAGGGTGGATGTGTGACGAGGAAGGAGCTAGGGAAGGAGAAATTATATGATAGATGAACCTGAGCAGAGCGATGGGGGAGGGGGAGAAGAGGTGAGATGATGGACTCTGCGGGAGGGGGTCGCTTGTGGTGAGAGGGATGGTTAAGTGATGAGAGGAAATAGTTTGGGGAAGGCGGAAGTGGCAGACAGGTGGACGATGTAGTGAAGAAGAGTGAGGGTTGAGGAGGAAGGGGTAGTATGGGACTATTGAGAAAGAGGAGTGTCACGTTTCGACTGGCGAGCGCATGCGGAGACACGGGGCTGACCGTTCGCCGCGCCGCCGAAAACTACACCTCCCAGAAGGCCTAGCGCGTCCCGCGAGACTTCGCGACGAAGACCCATAAAACAGGAAGTCGGCTTCACAACGCTGTCGGAAATTCATTGTTGGAATTGAGCTCGCGTCCGATACAAGTCCCGTCCCAGTTCTGGTCCGGTAAGGGTGCTTGCACCGCTGATAATTTGTGTCTTGGTGCCAACCTCTGTTGGGGAGCAGATGCTCGTGTGGAGGCTGGCGTTAGTCTTTGGCTTATATCGCTCGCAGTACGGTGGATTTAATCGGCCTGCATTTTCGGCAGGCGGAGTGAGATCGGCCTGCATTGTCGGCCGGTGGGGGGCATATAGCCAGTAATAGGTCAAAAGGGCCTCACGGTTACTCTGAGTCCTGTCTGTTACGATAGGATACCGCAGACCCTGGAAAACTCGCTGTGTAGTGATCTACACTGCCTACCTGGTATCCAGCACATAAGGTTCAGCTACAAGTGATAGTAGCGTGCGAGGGGAAGAGCGTTGCGAATGTATGCTAGTGGCTTACAGTGCATGTGAAGTAACAGTGTTACTGTAATGTCTAATGGTGTTTCTTCGACTCTATCTTAACAGGGGTTAGTACGAGTGGTAGAGGGCTACGCTCTACCCCTGTGATGCACGGTGGAGTCTTGAGGAGGGTAGGTGCTGGTTCATACTTCTGGGCATGATTAAACAAGAGTAGGATTGTGCCTGTGGGGATGATAATTGTTTCTTTCTCATTACTGCAGAAATCCCCCCAACGCAAATTCGCCCACACAAAACAGCCACCCCTAAACTTAAGTTTACGGCCGCTATCATAGAATGGATGATTCTTTTCCTTTACAGGTATAGGGGTTTATTGAACCGAGCATGCCTAGAGTACGGGCGTCTGTCTATTATGTGTGCTTAAGGTGAAAGTTACCAGTATATGTTCTGTTCTTTTCTCATTTCAGATGTCCCTCCCTGGCGTTCCCTTCCTTTCCTTCCCCCACTTGATCCTTCCGCTGACCTGTGCCATTACGGCTCATAGGCTTGGTTAGATCAAGAGGTGGACCCCTCAATCATCAATCCGATCCTGAGGACTGGTCGTCGTTACAGAATTTCCGACCCACGAAATTCGGTCCTCCCGGTCGGGTTGTGTTGAGCATGGCCACTCTTTAAGACGTGATAGCCGTCTTGGCTACCATTCAAGGAGAACTGGTTGCCTCACGACAGGAGGCCGCTGATTTGAGAGCGAGGCTGGATAGTATCCAGAGAAACCCGATTAGCCTCCCCGGAAAGGTACCATGGGGGTGCCGACACTGTGCAGGTGTTTCTCACACAAGTGATGCTTCACTTCTCCTGCAAACCCAAGTCCTTCCCCACGAATCAGGCAAAGGTGGCGTTTCTGATTTCTTACTTAGCGGGGACGCGGCGCAATGGGCAGTGCCGTTAGTGAATCGTGACGATCCTCTTCTGCACGATTGGGAAGCCTTCAGGGCAGAATTCCTGAGGGTGTTTGATAGACGAGCAGACTCGTATACAGCGGACAGAGAGCTGCTAGAACTAAGGCAGGGTGATAAGGAAGTAGTCGTCTATCTGAATACCTTTCGACGGCTGGTGGCCGAGACCAAGTGGCCAGAAAGCAAACAGGCTGCCCTGTTTCATCAGGGGTTACGGGAAGACCTTAAAGATGTCATAGCCCAGATAGACCCACAGCCTTCCTCATGTGAGTATTTGATCAATTTGGTGCTCAGGTTAGACCATCGGCTGAGCGAAAGGAAGGGGGTACGGAAGGATAGATACCCGCACATTCAGGAGAGACAGAAGGCCCCACATATGAGCCCTTCGTCTTCCAGTGAACCGATGGATATCGGGGCGGTAAGAACAGCGTTGACCTTCACCGAAAAGGAAGCCCGCCGCAAGCAGGGTCTTTGTCTATATTGCGGCAAGAGAGGGCACTTTGTGAGGGAGTGTCCTGTGAAGCCGAAGTCAAGCCGTTTTCGCAACCCTCGATTAGCTACCACTAGCGGGGAGGCGGCTTCGGAAAACTGGTTGGCTCGAAGAAAGACGAAGGGGTTTCTTGGAGTCTGGCGTATATCCCTTCTGTGGCCGGAGAAGAGACGTTAGCTAGGGGACATTTAGTAATTCAGGTGGAGTTGAGCGTAGCGTCTGAGAGAATTCGGATGTCCTCCATGGTGGTCTCTGGGGCTACAGGCATGTTCATGGATATGGGGGAGGCACAACGTAAAGGCATTCGTTTAGTGCCCAAAGACAAACCGGAGGCAGTGTACGCCGTGGATGGCCGACGATTAAGTACGGATCCCGTTGGGTTTAACACAGAAAGCATAGAGGTCTTCTACGGGGACTCCCATAAAGAACAGGTCATATTTAGTGTCATACAAGCTCCGCAATATGGGATCATATTTGGGTTGCCCTGGTTGCAGCGACACAACCCGGTGATCGATTGGGCGGCTAAAACAGTGCACATGTCTTCCTTGTATTGTTTGAAACACTGTCATGGTATTCCGGAGGAACCAGCCCTAGCCTTGGCCCAGGGTTCTGTAATCGCCACCGCCGCGGAAAAGGACGTCCAGCTGCCCGAGGTCTATCAGCAGTACAACCTTGTGTTTAGCGAAATCCAGGCCGAGGAGTTGCCGCCCCACAGACAATACGATTGTCAGATAGAACTGGTTCCGGGGGCGGTGGTTCCTAGCGGTCGGATGTATGCTCTGACAGAACCTGAAACGCAATACCTACGCGAATATTTGGACAAACTCTTGGGATTGGGCTTTATTCGCCCGTCCAAATCTCCAGCCGCTTCCCCTCTCTTCTTCATCCCTAAGGCCAACGGTGAGTTGCGGGCCTGTGTGGACTACAGGGCTTTGAATGCTATTACCGTAAAAAATCGGTACCCGCTGCCTCTGATTAGCGTATTGCTGAGACAGGTCAAAAAGGCGACTATTTTCACCAAGTTGGACCTTAAGGGGGCGTACCACCTGGTCCGCATGAGACGCGACGATGAGTGGAAGACCGTCTTTAAGACCTGCTACGGGTTATTTGAGTATTTGGTAATGCCGTTCGGGCTGTGTAATGCCCCAGCGGCGTTCCAATATTTCCTCAATGACGTTCTGCGGCACATCCTGGACCACTATGTTGTGGTTTATATAGACGACATTCTGGTGTATTCAACTGATGAAGACTCTCACATCCAACACGTGAAAACGGTGCTCGGAATTTTACAAGAGCACAACCTCTTCTGTAAGCTGAGCAAGTGCGATTTTCACGTCTGAACGGTGGAGTTTCTGGGGGTTATTCTAAGTCCCGCTGACCAGGAGATGGCGGAACGTAAGGTCACAGCGGTGAGGGACTGGCCAACTCCTCGAAACGTACGTGACGTGCAGTGTTTCATAGGCTTTGACAACTTTTACCGGAGGTTTATCCATCAATTCTCCAAACTGGTGGGCCATCTGGCTCAGTTGTTGAGGAAATCTCAGCGGTTTGTTTGGGACATGGCTGCACACCGGGCTTTTGCGGCGTTAAAAACTGCTTTTGTTACCGCTCCCATCCTCTCGCACCCGGATCCAGACAAACCGTACGTGGTGGAGGCTGACGCCTCGGACGACGCCGTGGGAGCCATTTTGTCGCAGAGGCATACCACCACAGGGCAGCTCCACCCGGTGGCTTACATGTCCAAGAAGCTTAACGCAGCAGAGAGGAATTATCCGATAGCCGAAAAAGAGCTCCTGGCCATTAAGGTGGCCTTCGGGGAATGGAGGCATTTCCTCATGGGAGCCAGACATGTGGTGTCGGTTTATACCGACCACAGGAACTTACAGTTCATGACCGCAGCTAGACATCTTACTCCCCGACAGCTGCGTTGGATGTTGTTTTTCTCCGGCTTCCAGTTTGTCATCACCTACCGACCCGGAGCGGAGAACCGGAAGGCAGATGCTCTCACGCGTCAAACGTCCACCAAGAGACAGGAGGGGGCTCCTGTGGAAAGTATCATTGCCAAGGGGCAAGTGATAGGAGCCATACAACCTGACACCTTCCTCCTAGGTGTTCAAAGAGGGGTGGTGTCAGCCAAATGGAAGACTTGGCTTCGCTATCACCCTGAATGGCATCTCCATGGGGGTTCCCCATACGGAATAACCGCCTGTTAATTCCCTCGGTACGTTTGAGGAAGCAAGTCTTCCAGTGGTGTCACGCTTCCCCCAGTGCTGGGCACCTTGGGGTGGACAAGACCAGACACCACATCTCGCGACAATTTTGGTGGCCATCGTTGCGAGCGGACGTGCTGAACTGGGTGTCCTCCTGTGCCACATGCGCCGCTATGAAAACGGACCGTAGACGCCCACATGGGTTGCTTCAACCCCTTCCCACACCTACGAAGCCATGGGACCACATTTCCGTGGATTTTATAGTTGGGTTACCCTTGGATCAGGGGTGTACAACCATATTGGTGGTTATTGACTTTTTGACAAAGATGGGGCACTTCATTGCTTGTAAACAGGTGCCTACGGCTGGCCACTTAGCAGGGTTGCTGTTGGTGAACGTGGTACGGTTGCACGGATTGCCTGGTGTGATTGTATCAGACAGGGGATCGCAATTTACGGCACAGTTTTGGAAGAAATGGTGCTCCGCCCTCCATATTAGCACGGCTCTATCCACCAGCTTCCATCCGCAGACTGACGGTCAGACGGAGCGCCTTAATCAATCACTAAAGCAATACCTCCGCTGTTACGTGGACGTTAGATTGAACAACTGGGTGGATCAGTTATGGCTGGCGGAGATAGCCTAAAACAATGCCAAGCACAGTGCAACTGCGGCTTCCCCTTTCTATTGCAACTATGGACACCATCCGCGGTTTCTCCCTTTCGTTACTCCAGTGAAGGATCACACCCTCCCGGAGGTATCCAAACGGGTGGCCCATATACAGGAGACTTTAACTCAGGCACAGGAACATCTCCGAGCTGTTAAGGTGCGCTATAAGGCCGCGGCTGACAAACACCGGCGGCAGGGGACCTTGTATTGTACCGGAGACGCTGTATGGTTGTCCACAAGGAATATACACTTTCAAAAACGTAGTGTGTTTAACCCCAGATACATTGGGCCGTACCGGATCGTGAAACGACTCATTCCAGTGACGGTGAAACTGAAACTGCCGGCACATATGCGCATCCATCCAGTTTTCCACGTGTCCTTATTGAAACCATCTAAGGCGTTCGTCCGGAGGCCGCCTCCGCCGGAGAGCGAACTGGAATACGAAGTCCTAAAAGTGTTGGATTCGATGTTCCGCCGCTGGAAAGTATGGTATTTGGTGGCATGGAAAGGGTACGGCCCTGAGGAAAACTCGTGGGAACCGGCGTTGGGCATTCATGCTCCGCGGTTGGTAGCGGCCTTCCATCGCGCACATCCTTTGAAACCCGGACCGTAGATGCGCTCACGATGAGGGAGGGATGTACTGTCACGTTTCGACTGGCGAGCGCATGCGGAGACACGGGGCCGACCGTTTGCCGCGCTGCCGAAAACTACACCTCCCAGAAGGCCTAGCGCGTCCCGCGAGACTTCGCGACGAAGACCCATAAAACAGGAAGTCGGCTTCACAACGCTGTCGGAAATTCATTGTTGGAATTGAGCTTGCGTCCGATACAAGTCCCGTCCCAGTTCTGGTCCGGTAAGGGTGCTTGCACCGCTGATAATTCGTGTCTTGGTGCCAACCTCCGTTGGGGAGCAGATGCTCGTGCGGAGGCTGGCGTTAGTCTTTGGGTTATATCGCTCGCAGTACGGTGGATTTAATCGGCCTGCATTTTCGGCAGGCGGAGTGAGTGAGGCGCTTGCTCAGGATATGATCGGCCTGCATTGTCGGCGGGCGGGGGGCATATAGCCAGTAATAGGTCAAAAGGGCCTCACGGTTACTCTGAGTCCTGTCTGTTACGATAGGATACCGCAGACCCTGGAAAACTCGCTGTGTAGTGATCTACACTGCCTACCTGGTATCCAGCACATAAGGTTCAGCTACAAGTGATAGTAGCGCGCGAGGGGAAGAGCGTTGCGAATGTATGCTGGTGGCTTACAGTGCATGTGAAGTAACAGTGTTACTGTAATGTCTAATGGTGTTTCTTCGACTCTATCTTAACAGGGGTTAGTACGAGTGGTAGAGGGCTACGCTCTACCCCTGTGATGCACGGTGGAGTCTTGTGGAGGGTAGGTGCTGGTTCATACTTCTGGGCATGATTAAACAAGAGTAGGATTGTGCCAGTGGCGATGATAATTGTTTCTTTCTCATAACTGCAGAAATCCCCCCACGCAAATTCGCCCACACAAAACAGCCACCCCATAACTTTAGTTTACGGCCGCCATCATAGAATGGATGATTCTTTTCTTTTACAGGTATAGGGGTTTATTGAACCGAGCATGCCTAGAGTACGGGCGTCTGTCTATTATGTGTGCTTAAGGTGAAACTTACCAGTATATGTTCTGTTCTTTTCTCATTTCAGATCTCCCTCCCTGGCATTCCCTTCCTTTCCTTCCCCCACTTGATCCTTCCGCTGACCTGTGCCATTACGGCTCATAGGCTTGGTTAGATCAAGAGGTGGACCCCTCAATCATCAATCCGATCCTGAGGACTGGTCGTCGTAACAAGGAGTGGAGGTGGTGAGAATCAGGTGTGTCAGTGAGCCAGTCTTTAAATTGTAGTGGATGTACACAAAGCTTGCCCCATCATTTATTAAACTAGACCATCAGCCATTTTTTTGGTTAAAAATGGAACACTGTCGCAACGTCACTGATCTTTTCTTTGTGATATATTATGTATTTATTTCTGAACGCAGGCCGGTGAATTCAGGGATTCAGTTTCCCAAGGTTCTCAATTGCGCAAAGTCATGAGAATACTGTGTTTAAATTAATTTCTTTCAAACAAACAGTACTATATTTTAGTCTTACCTGAAATTTAAACTACAAAAAATTAATTCAAAGAGTTCTGAATTAGGACAACAAACTCGGCCTTGCACTTTGATTGGTCAGATTGCCTAAATTTCCAATATGACGTGTTCTAGAAACTATATTTTCACTAAAGGCAACTGCTGTTTTCTGTTCTCCCAATCTGGGATATACAGACTTTCAGAATTAAATTTTTATAAAGAATTCCCTGAACAATTGAGATCTTAATACATAACTACTCGAAAAAGATGGAATATCCAAAGATATTGGATAAGACGCCTCACTCACTAATAGTGAAATGCTTCATAATTGGAGTCTTTCCACACCCAGGTAAGATGGCACTACCTGCGTGGTCTCAACAATAGATGTTTTGGGAGTTCTTATATAAAGTAACGACTGGTTAAGCAGAGAACCAGATAAGTGAATAGTAAAAATACCTCCAGTTATACCTCAACTCTGTACTTTATTCCTAAGGTACCTGGGGTATAAGATAAAATCGTGTGAATGGTGGGGTTGTTTTTAATTTAATTCATTCAAATGTACCCTCTGTAAAATGCCAACATGTTTCGGCCCTTAATTACAGCCCTTCCGGGTCTAGGGCCTTCTTCAGGGCTAAGGTGTCTACTCCACGAAGTCCCTGCCTTGTGTTTAGAAAATTATTCATACAACACAAAAATGAGGCCTAATGCACTCACCTATAATCATATCTCTTTCAGTAGATTTTCTGAAAGACAGAGAAAAAATATAAAGATATGATAAGAATTATATTGGATATATACTTAGAAGACTCATATGTGTAGTTTATACGTATATTATTTCAACCCTGAATGATGTTTTCGGTCAGAGTGAATGTGATAATCAGCGTCAACGAACTATCGATTCACCGATGCTACTACCATACAATTTAATTTGTATCCGAGTTGTGCTCTCTGTAGTTGTGATAAAAACAGTTAAAAGTTAACGATGTAAATTCTTGGTCCTTTGTGTAGTTAGACCATCACATAGTGCAGGATATGATTCCTAATGGTGAACATGCTTTGTGAACATGCTAGATAACCTAGATCAAACACCCGTACGTCACGAGTACCCGGACTTGGTGTTACGTCACACAACAAAGTGCCTCTCAACCTTTCCATGTGACTGTTCTCACCTACTGAATGGTGCTATTGTACACCATGCGGGTCTTGTGTGTTACGGTGTTGTCTTGTAGTCACACACTGAAAAATACATACATGTGCAAGATTTTAATTAGATCCTTTCCTTTTGAAAACCTTATCAATAGTTTCTCAGCCTGGAGATGACTGTCTAATCTGTGGATGCCCTCTCTTAGACACTTCCGCTTTTCATAAGGGAATCACATTCATCACATCAAGATGCCCAGAAATAATATAAGGTTTATACTAATTTCTTAAAAGTGCCTCTGTTGTGGTTCTGTTGGTGGTATTCGCTGTTTATTAACTCATTCCGTGGTATACTCTTGGAAATCGTTATATTTATATCCACATATTGTTTCAATGCTCTATGACAAATCAAGATAGGCCGGTATTATCTTCTTCCTCGTGATTTCACCCGTCTGAAACGCAAGGAAAATCACCCGCGTACATCATCCATTACACGTGTGCCCATTTGTAAATTATTCATTTGGATTCACAAATCTCCGTGCGTACATCGATCTCCCTGTAGCAAGTCAAAAAAGCTGTATCGCTGTTGTGAGTCTTACAACTTTCTATAAATCAGGGAGTTTGTCTATGTTCATGTATTTGAACCCAGCATCTACACATATATCACACCCATATAGTAAGCGGTTAGCGTCATCCACAGCATGCTCCCATTCATCCAGCATGTAACTTACTTCGTCAAAGATCTGACACCGTTGAACTACCTACGGTTTCCACACCGCCCGCCGTCGAGAAACATCAAAGGCGGCGCGGCGTCTTAAATACTACACTTGTGTTTGGCAAGCCTGTTGGGTGGGATGGACGTATGCCGTACGTCTCTGCGTCCATGGGTGGGCGTGTCTCTATCGACGGAATCCCCTTTCCGGCGCTTACAGAAAACCCAGGCTTCTGGGAAATGTAGTCTAACAATGCATGAGTGCGTGTCATTGTTCCAGAGTGTACTGTTCCCCTGGTTACGTTATTTACAAATGTCAGGCGACAATATATTATTTGAGCGTCTGAGTTTGATAATGGCTCGGGGGACGTAAAGTGTATTACGCTGTCAACTAGTCTAGTCCAGTTTTTATGTTCATTGGTTCTCCCAATGCACTGCAATAATGACGCTTAAAAAGTTTTTTATATGAATGTATGCACCCTTCAAATGAAGGCATCACTTATTTAAGTAACGTGTGTATAGGTCTAAGCATTCCCATTTCAAGAAGAACCTAGGAGAAGAGGATCGATTCACTTGTGCTATATGATAAAATATTGGTTTAGATGGATTAATCACAGGGTAGTCAACCCACTGTGTATTGATGATTATTAACCCCATAGTGGATTTGTTCCGGTGTATCTCTATGTTCTTCATATTTTAGACAGTAGCAGGGTGATGGTTTTCATTGTATAAAGTTTTTTCTTTCTCTTGTACAAAGTTACTGATTTCTGGTCTCATAAAGTAATAGGTGTGTTTACATCAGCGTAGTCCACGGGATTTCCTCATTGAGCCCTTGTGTCACGCTTGACATGCGATAGATCCATCGTTGTTCAAGCTTCAAAAGTTGTTTTTCACTGCATGTGTTGGCTAATCTTTCGATCACTGACCATGTGAAGTCATTCTCAGTATGTCCTGTTGATTGGAAATGGCGCATCATTTTTGTGGTTGTTTTACCGCATCTAAACATACTGCAATGTTCATTTAATCGTGTCTTGACTTTGAGTGGTCATTCCGATGTATTTTAAATGGAATTTACAGGTCATGATGTATACAACATTATGGCTGTTACAATTCGAAAACTTTCTCTGCTCCCATGGAGTTTTCAGGCCCAGCTCAATGTCTTTACTGGCCTTAGTTAGACAGCATACGTTGCATGTCCCACAGGGGAAGTGACCCACTACTTCCGGGAGGTTCCATAGTGTATTATTTTGTTGCCTTCCTACTGCTTTGTTTTTTGGACGGGTGTGTACGATCGAGTCTCAAATTGACTTGCCTCGTTTGAAGGCAAACATTGGTTTTTCCAGTTTCAATGGTCCTGAGTTCAGAGTTCTCCAGTGTCGTAGGATGATTCTCTTAACCCTGTTGGACTCTGTACCGTACTTTCTAGAAACAAGCCTGTACTAACTTGGAAACTCCAAAAATGCATTTTAACGTTCTTATCCTTATTTTTGTTTTAAGCTTTCGATTTCAAAAAAATAGCCTGTGTGTCATTTTCTGTTTGCTAATGTGAAGTTGAGTTTATGATTACATATATTTGAAACTGCTGCCTGCGCGTTAGTTATTAGGATATGTTTTCACGTTTGGTCAAATATTGCTATAATCCTCGAAGTCTCAAGTTATTGGGGCTGTCCTAAGAAGAAAAAGTAACTTACTGCTAATGGAATCTTGTTATCACAGAACTACCACATGTTGCGTGTTTCTTCCTTTGTATATTTGTCTTTGAAAAGGGGGTGTGGACAGCTGGGTGGAAGATTTGTGCGGTTTGGTGATTAGCTACAAATTTACGCTATCATACAGGACAATAGGTGATAGTGGATTAGTTGTCAAGTGTGATTTAGAAGATCATAGTTCTAATTTCAGTTTTGTAATCCCTAGTAAACACATTTGAATCCTACAGACTTAGTTTTCTAATCTGACAGAAAAATTATATAGCAATAACACAAAATTGAAATAGTCCCCATTATCCAAAACAGCAGCTGTCTGAAAAAGACTCTCCATCTACAGAGAATACCGACGAGGAATGCAAGAATGAAACTTTACTGCAAAAAGCTTTGTCGGGTGTTTCACCAAAGAGAGGCAAAATGAAAAGTGAGACACCCTTTTCAGTCGTAAATGAACAACGGTGGCACACACCTGGTTATAATTGAAAAGAATCAACAAATGTTTAGGCTTATGAGTACTCTAGATTAGATGAACAACAATAGGGGAGGTAGAAGGTGGGGGGGTGGTTTATGAGGGCTCGTCCCCCACAATGCCGTAATACAAAACAAGATAATCACCCTGACCTACGTGAATTTTACTCTTTTCTTCTTACATTCCTGATATTTCAATAGGAGGAAAATGAAGTTTCTTTAGATAACCCTCACCCACCAGGGTAACCCCTAGTTCGCATGCTTCATTATAGGATTCTTCCCATTCCGCTGCGCAATGGGCGTGCTACGACCTACGAACACGAGGGAACACTTATGGTTTTATAACTTAATGAGAAGGAAACCGGAGTGTTTTTTTAAGTAAGGATATTAAAAATACCTGGCTAGTTGGAAAAAAAGTTTTTATTAGCTACTCAGCGGTGATGTCCATCGGGTTTCTTTGGTCAACTAGTTTCAAGCCCTACCCCAAGACTTTTATTCAGGACCTAGGAAGGCTAAGTTCACTGCATTCTGGAATGATACCAAAAAGTATATATTAATAAATACATAGATATATCTATACAGCTCCATTGCAGTTTTTCAAATAACAGACCAACTAGGTGCTGTATAGATATATGTATTTATTAATATATACTTTTTTGGTATCATACCATAATGCAGTGAACTTTAAGATAGAAGGAGTGGCATAAGGGATTAGCCTTCCTAGGTCCTGAAGAAACGCCCTGGGGTAGGGCTTGAAACTCGTTGACGAAAGAAACCTAGGGACATCACCCTAGAGTGTTTCTTCTTTCCCCTCATTTTAACCATACTGGTTAGAGGAGCTAATAAAACCTTTTTTTCCAATTACCCCACTCCTATTTCCTTCTCATTAGGTTATAAAACCATAAGTTCTCCCACGTATCTGTAGGTCGCACCATGCCCCATTCCGCAGCGGAATGGGAAGACCCCTAAGATGAAGCATGCCACCTAGGGGTAACCCTGGTGGGTGAGGGTTATCTAAAGAAATGTCTTTTTCCTCCTATAGAAACATCAGGCGTGTAAGAAGAAAAGAGCCAAAGTCACGTAGGTCAGAGTGACTTTTTGGTTTTGTAGTAGTCTAGATTAGAACAATGCTTCAAAGCAATAATTAAACAACAGAAAGCAGAATTCAGAACCTACATGGAATAATTCACAATTAAGTGATAGTGCTATGTGCCTAAGTAATCACATTGTGATTTATTACAATGAAAAAATGTGTACAGAGAGAGGCTTGGGTCGATAACATAGAATGTGGAATTAGAGAGGCCCTTTGTTGGTTCAGACAGTGGACATATAGTACATGTTAGGGGAGCCTTCATTGGCAAGGATTGGAGCATGGAGGACCACCTTGATAGTCTGTATCCTCGCTGTCGCGTCTGTGCTTCTAGTGTGCTAGGCTGCTCCTATAGCCTGTAATTTTCTTTCCAAACCAAGCAAACCCTGAGTCACAGAAAATCGTCGATGAGAAGATGACTGGCAGTCAAGCCCTCTGAAACAATCTGCTCTTAGTTCATTACAGTCTGTCTCCCTTGACTTCTTTTTCTCACTGAAAGTTTAAGCATAAACTTTATTTTCATGCTGGTCCTGTGACTTCTCGTCCCAGCAGAAAACATGGCTACCACTACAGCTGCCAATAAATGTTCAACTCTGGTGTGGAGGTAAAAGGAGCCTCACTTGATT
Source organism: Triturus cristatus (assembly GCF_964204655.1). Classification (NCBI taxonomy): domain Eukaryota; kingdom Metazoa; phylum Chordata; class Amphibia; order Caudata; family Salamandridae; genus Triturus; species Triturus cristatus. Next base: position 588,871,945 of record NC_140584.1, read on the forward strand.
GCACGTGATGTTCAAAACTAGAGACTGGGAATCATCAGTGCAGCAGGATAGCTGCTGGAGGATTCAAATTAGGATTACAACCGAAATACATAGCCAATAGGTCTGGTGTGAAGGTTCTACAGGTAGCAGACTGCATTTGTGTGTGGCTGTGTTTCAATGTGTCGGCATACTAAAACCTGATTTATTGACTTTACCAATACTTAATATATATAAAGTTTAGAAAGGAAAATAGACGTGTTTTTACAGCATTCGGATACCTTTCATATGCCCTTTGTCCTATCAAAAACCACCAAGTAGTACATTGTATTGCTGGGCAATATCTCCTAATGTCAGCCTCCAACAACTATCTTTTACTACTTCCAACACATATGACCTGGTGTCCACCATCATCCTCATTCCTGCTTCTCTGTCCTTTAAAATGGATTTTAGGAAATACAGAAAGGAGCTGAAGACCTTTCTCTAAAGACCAATGTTTGGGCGACCAACAACCTTGTCCCTGCCACTTGTTTGGTTATTTCAAACGCTACTATACCTCTCCTTCTCTCCTACAGCACCCAGAAGCAATCTTGGGGGTAGTGTGGGTGCTGCACAAAAAAACATAAATTCAAATATGATGGGAAAGCAGGACTGTAAAATTACCGCAGTCACATAAAATACTCGCTTAAAAATCTGCTATATGAGTGATCATTTGACATAAACTGCACATGCCCACAAAGTGTGGCCTTGAAAGTCACAATTATTGCAACACAGGCACATGGTCAGAATGGTATATGTGCAGAGCTTATATTCAGAGAAACAAACCATTTGGTTGGTATGAATCGCAAATGAGGGATGGAGTGTGCAAAATCTTCATAAAGATTTTAGAGGTGGTTTCTTTGACACCAAACAGTAGTAGCCCCTTGAATAACCATCCTTAGTGCATGAAACCACTGAAAAAACGTTTCACCCTGTCATCACTACCTTACCACTCGAAGACAAACGTTGCCTGTAATCCTGTGATGCCCACATTCCAGTGATGTAAAGTGCCATACACAAGTCTATGATCCAAAACTCATACAAACGCATCTGTATCTTTTCCAACTCAGGTTCACAAGCATTGTGTGTTCAACATGCATTTATGTACAATAAGGCGTCGATTCCGATCCTGGAGAAACCGGGTACGAACCGTCGGTCGGAGCGTTATCTCCGTCCGACTCGTACCCGGGAAATAAACATTACAAACATGGAAGTACGATTCACACGGAAAAACCATTTCCGTACGAATCGTAACAAACACCGACTGACGGAAAAAAACATACCAATGTGATCCGGGAAGGCTCCGACGTGACGTCGGGACGCTTGCAGGCTGCAGTCCACGAACCAGGAAGTACGATCCGCACCGACGTCACTCCGCACGGATGATATTTTCCGGCTGCCAAAAACTGCCGGGAAACCAGGACGACGCGCACAAGGAGCACCTGTACGCGACGGACAGCCATGGACCCGAACCTACGTGTCATCCCAGCCCTCATAGCAGTCCACCTGCTCTACAGGCACCGACGCAGATGCCGCAGAAGGTCAGAATAACACCCAGGGGCAAGGGGGTGGGGGGGGGCAGGGGCAGGACACATAACCCCCACACAAGTCACAAATCACACATGCCCTGGACATACCTGACCTGCAGGACCTGGTCACCTCGAGGGGGTGGGGGCGTGTCCAGCAATGCAAGCGTCCGCCACAACGGAAGTGGATGTTGACGCGAACCGGCAACACAACAATACCGGTACGTACCATACCCAGGCCTTAAGAGCGTGGGTACGGGCCGTACCACGCCCACCACTACGTCACCCCGACAATGGCGGTACGGCCCGTACCCACGTTCGAATGGCCTGGGTACGGGCCGTACCAGCATTGTTGGGGTGATGTGGGGGTACGCGTGGTACGACCCATGCTCTGAAGGGCTTGGTACGGTGCGTACCCCTACGGCACCCCATTGGGGGTCTGCACCGTACCCAGGCCCTCAGAGCGTTGGTACGGGTCGTACCACAAGTACCCCCACATCACCCCAACAATGCTGGTACGGCCCGTACCCAGGCCATTCGAACGTGGGTACGGGCCGTACCGCCATTGTCGGGGTGACGTAGTGGTGGGCGTGGTACGGCCCGTACCCACGCTCTTAAGGCCTGGGGACGGTACGTTCCCAGGCCTGCAAACCGTGGGTACAGGAATGTACGGAGCGTACCCCCACCCGTGTATGAATGGAGCGTACCCCCACCCCACCAGTGTATGTACGGACCATACCCCCACCCCACCAGTGTATGTACGGACCGTACCCCCACCCGTGTATGAATGGAGCGTACCCCCACCCCACCAGTGTATGTACGGAGCGTACCCACACACGTGTATGAATGGAGCGTACCCCCACCCCACCAGTGTATGTACGGAGCGTACCCCCACCCGTGTATGAATGGAGGGTACCCCCACCCCACCAGTGTATGTACGGAGCGTACCCCACACGTGTATGAATGGAGCGTACCCCCACCCCACCAGTGTATGTACGGAGCGTACCCACACATGTGTATGAATGGAGCGTACCCCCACCCCACCACTGTATGTACGGAGCGTACCCCCACCCCACCAGTGTATGTACGGAGCATACCCACACCCGTGTATGAATGGAGCGTACCCACACCCGTGTATGTCCCAACCGTACATGCCCAGACACAGGAGGGGTGTGTGCCTATCACTCCCAGCAGTGCCCAGACACAGGAGGGGTGTGTGCAGAGTCCTCCCAGCAGTGCCCAGACATAGGAGGGGTGTGTGCAGAGTCCTCCCAGCAGTGCCCAGACACAGGAGGGGTGTGTGCCTATCACTCGCAGCAGTGCCCAGACACAGGAGGGGTGTGTGCAGAGTCCTCCCAGCAGTGCCCAGACACAGGAGGGGAGTGTGCAGAGTCCTCCCAGCAGTGCCCAGACATAGGAGGGGTGTGTGCAGAGTCCTCCCAGCAGTGCCCAGACACAGGAGGGGAGTGTGCAGAGTCCTCCCAGCAGTGCCCAGACATAGGAGTGGTGTGTGCAGAGTCCTCCCAGCAGTGCCCAGACACAGGAGGGGAGTGTGCAGAGTCCTCCCAGCAGTGCCCAGACATAGGAGGGGTGTGTGCAGAGTACTCCCAGCAGTGCCCAGACATAGGAGGGGTGTGTGCAGAGTCCTCCCAGCAGTGCCCAGACACAGGAGGGGAGTGTGCAGAGTCCTCCCAGCAGTGCCCAGACATAGGAGGGGTGTGTGCAGAGTCCTCCCAGCAGTGCCCTGACACAGGAGGGGAGTGTGCAGAGTCCTCCCAGCAGTGCCCAGACACAGGAGGGGTGTGTGCCTATCACTCCCAGCAGTGCCCAGACACAGGAGGGGTGTGTGCAGAGTCCTCCCAGCAGTGCCCAGACATAGATGGGGTGTGTGCAGAGTCCTCTCAGCAGTGCCCAGACACAGGAGGGGAGTGTGCAGAGTCCTCCCAGCAGTGCCCAGACACAGGAGGGGTGTGTGCCTATCACTCCCAGCCGTGCCCAGACACAGGAGGGGTGTGTGCAGAGTCCTCCCAGCAGTGCCCAGACACAGGAGGGGTATGTGCCTATCACTCCCAGCAGTGCCCAGACACAGGAGGGGTGTGTGCAGAGTCCTCCCAGCAGTGCCCAGACATAGGAGGGGTGTGTGCAGAGTCCTCCTAGCAGTGCCCAGACACAGGAGGGGAGTGTGCAGAGTCCTCCCAGCAGTGCCCAGACATAGGAGGGGTGTGTGCAGAGTCCTCCCAGTAGTGCCCAGACACAGGAGGGGTGTGTGCAGAGTCCTCCCAGCAGTGCCCAGACACAGGAGGGGTGTGTGTCTATCACTCCCAGCAGTGCCCAGACACAGGAGGGGTGTGTGCAGAGTCCTCCCAGCAGTGCCCAGACATAGGAGGGGTGTGTGCAGAGTCCTCCCAGCAGTGCCCAGACACAGGAGGGGAGTGTGCAGAGTCCTCCCAGCAGTGCCCAGACACAGGAGGGGTGTGTGCCTATCACTCCCAGCAGTGCCCAGACACAGGAGGGGTGTGTGCAGAGTCCTCACGGCAGTGCCCAGACACAGGAGGGGTGTGTGCCTATCACTCCCAGCAGTGCCCAGACACAGGAGGGGTGTGTGCAGAGTCCTCCCAGCAGTGCCCAGACATAGGAGGGGTGTGTGCAGAGTCCTCCCAGCAGTGCCCAGACACAGGAGGGGAGTGTGCAGAGTCCTCCCAGCAGTGCCCAGACATAGGAGGGGTGTGTGCAGAGTCCTCCCAGCAGTGCCCAGACATAGGAGGGGTGTGTGCAGAGTCCTCCCAGCAGTGCCCAGACACCCAGCAAATGTAGACACAGCACTGCACAAATGTCTTCACAACACCCTGCAGGGAAGATGTCAGGGTCCACAGAGGAAGGTACACACCTTGGGACAATGTCACCATGCAGTAACAGCTTACATGAGCAAAGTTTGATAGCAAATTCCGTGTGATGGCACACAGATAACAGGGTCCACCCCACGAACAGCACACTACAACATATCCCAGACACCTAACACATTATCGCCACCCCAAATCATGGAGCAGCACCACCAACAGCAATGCCAGAAAAGCAGTAGTGTGCCAAGGAAAATAAAATAGCTTTATTCAGCAATGTCCCAAAATGATTTGTACGAAGAGTTCAAAATGCACAAGGCACATAGGGCAGTCCATTGTTCCAATCCAGGTGAGGGACACATTGGGATGCGTGTCCCCTAGCTTGTCTGCACAGTTCAGACTACCTTGTCATCCACAGGGGGGGGGCATCATGTGGGGGGGAAGGACCAGGCACCGCAGGGACAGGAGGGGCAAGGGCAGGTGTTGTGGGTGCAGGGACGGACGACTCCAACACAGGGGTGGGGCAGCGCCAAAGCGAGCACGGCGCTGCACACTACTGCCAGGTAGCCCAGCGTCTCCCCTGCACCCGAAGGAACCACTGGCCCCAAGGAGGGGGGGGGGGGGCAGGGATGGGTCGCAGCGCTACCGGGGGAGGTTGTGGACAGGGGGGGGGCTCAACTCCCCTGCCGGTGTCCTGCCTCCACCGCTTGCGGGGTGGTGCCACACTGGGGCTGATGGACAGACTGGGCAGGACTGACCCTGTGTCCGACACTTGGCCAGGAGAGCTGAGGGGAGTGGATTTGGAGGGTGGTGGTCGTGAGGAATGTGGACTCCCACTCTGGCTGCGTGTCTTCCGTTTCCCCCCCGACCCAGTGGGTGTGCCTACTTCACCCTGTGTGTGCGTGCCAGGAGGTGTGCTCTTTGCCTTCCCTGGTGGTGTGGTGCCTGTGTCTGGTGGTGTGCGTGCATGGCTACGTCTGGGTGTGCTTTGGACAGGCATGGGAGTGGGAAGTGTGGATGCTGCAGGGGTAGGGGGGGACGTAGCGCTGCAGGAGACCCAATGCTGCAGTCAGTGTCGAGTCTATGGACCGCAGAAAGTTGCGTTGGTCAGACTGCGCAGCTGAAATGCCCTCCATGTATGCCTCCATCTGGTTGAGCACTTGGCTGTGGCCATGGAGGACATTAAGCATCGCAGTCTGACCAACCTGCAACTGCCGCAGGATGTCTACAGACTCGGCATTGGTGGCAGCAGTGGAGACAGGGGCAGGGGGTGCGGTGCCTGGCAAGAAGGAGACACGTGGTGACCGAGCACGGCGGGAAGGGACACGAGCAAGTGGGAGGCCGGTGATCGGAATGGAGGGGGCGGGTAGTGATGGAGTGCTGGTGTCAGCTGTGGGACCAGCATCCGCCCCCTCGGAGTGCTCAGCCTCGGACCCGTCTGCGTCATAGTCGGTGGTGGTTTGACTGGACAGGTCCTCCGCTGCACTCCCGTCGGCCTCCGTGCCACTCGATGTGCCAGACAACTCTGCACTGCTGGCACTGGTGCTCGCTCCCTCCTCACGGTCCGTGCCAGTGTCTCCCTCGTAGTCCCCCGACGATGCTGTGTGCAAGGTGAAGAGACAGGAGAAATCAGACACCTGTATACATATGTCACATGAGTCAACTCTACATAGGTCACAGTGCATAGCCTGAAAAGCAACAAGAGTAACATCTACAATACATGGTACCTATGTAGTCCCTGCAACACACAGTTTGTTGACCCCCCATGCCACTGTTATAATATGGAGAGCATGACACAATAGCAAATTACTTGATATCAAATTGTACAGAGGAGCCAGGCTCTGGGGACAATCTAGCACACCATCAGCGACACACAGCGTAGCCAAGAAAGGGATGAGCAGGAACCATGTCTAGCAACTCTTGGGACATGCTGCAAAGGTAATACTGAAAACCATGGCCAACATGACTGGGGCACTGCACCTTGAGTGTTTGGCCACACAAACATCACACACTGGCCAGACTGAGCAAGGAGACTTCAGGTTTGGACATGTAGACCTTGGCCGCACCAACCCCCCCCCCCTACCTGAGACAATGTGATTGAGACAGAGGAAGTACTTACACCTCTTAGTCTGGGATGATAACACATGGCCTGCAATTAATCCTGATCGCACACAAACTACCCCTGGTGCGCCTGTCCACATATATCACTGACAAACAACCATCATCAGATAGTTGTACCAAGACACACACGCACTTGCCCCTGTGAGTATGCACCAGCTAATTTAGGTCACCCTGTACAGTGGACACATGTAGCACAGTATACGTGAATACAAATGAGGCCATGGTACTTTGCCACAGGGCCCAAACCATGCTGAAGACACAGAGAATGTCCACATTGTCTGATGACACACATGATACCTAGGAAAAGGTGCCCCAGGGGACTGTAGTGGCCTCACTACTCCATGGCCCTGGATGGATATGACTGGAACACAAGCCAACATCCCTGCACTATGCACATCTCACGCTCAAGCACATCATGTCAGAGGGCACAACATTCAACATGCAGGCAGTAAGGCAGTACACATGAAACACACACTCCCATGTCGGGACTCAGCATCAGTGCCAACTAACATGGACCCCACAATGACAGAACTGGCCAGGGCACAGGCAACGTGCTAAAACCTGTTACACACCACCCCCACACATGATGCTGCAAGCAATGGGCACTTGGAGTTACTGCCAGCCTAGATGACCTTGTGCAAGAGTGACTACACACAGACCAGGGAACGCATGGCAAGGAGGGGAAGGGAGGAAGAACAGCACCGCTTTACTTTGGTGAACAGGATATGCACTGCACATTTAAACCCTGGCAGTGTATCCATGCAACTGCGCACTTCCAAGAGCTGGTCACACACAACAAACACACATGTACCTACCCCCTTCCTGCTGCTGCTTCTCCAGTAAGCGCCTGTCCAAGTCGGGGAAGACCACCGCCAGCACACGCTTCTGGATGTGGGTCAGACGCTGGCGCCCACGGTTTTTCTGGCTCACAGGTGAGTCCCCCAGCAGGACCCGTGCGATCCTCCGCGTCCAGCACCGGATGTCCTGCCAGCGTTTCCTCACCTGGGCTAGGCGCCGCTTCCGACCATCCGTCCTCCTCACGGCACTGACGGCTTGCTTCCAGATCTCCCCCTTGGCTAGGACGCCTACCTGTGAGGATGCAAAAGTGACAATACATCAATCCACCTCATCAATGATACAGAGACACACATATTACAAATTATGCATGTTTGAACTGGCCATAGTATGCAGCCAAATCATTGCACCTTTGCCATAGTGACATCATCCTCCTGGGAATGGGCGAATGCAGTAGGTGCCATAGAAAGTACACAGGTGGCATGAGGGGTGCAACACAATCAATGATGCAGGCTCACACTGTGCATCCCAAGCTACAACAGGAATCTGAACAGTACCCTGTTAGAAGGCGCCCTCCGGGTGCCCGATGGTATCGGACTGACCACCCCGAGGATCACCGTTCCATAGGCGAGTAGCCGAGCGCCGCTGAGAAGCCTCCTGGGTGAGGTCCTTCTCCTAGGTTCGTATCAGCCAAGCAACCCCACCACCACAAAGGGACACAACCAGGGTATCAATTCTTATACGTTTTTTTTATCGGTAAGCAAGGCAGATTTCTGTGGCAATATTTATAGGTGGATCGAGAGATCCAAAAGAGTCTCAAAGTCTTGTTGGGATGGGGTAGCGGGACAGTCTCAGTCTTAGCCTGGTACTGGACACCCTGCGCCTAGCTCTCAATCCTCGAGCCGGGGGGTTCCGTACGGTTCAGGGGGATTGCTGCGGTGAGGTCGAGCCGCGACGAGGTCAGCAGGGCTCCGATGGTTTACTTCGGCGAGGTCGAGCCGCGACGAGGTCAGCAGAGCTCCGATGGTTTACTTCTGCAAGGTCGAGCCACGACGAGGTCAGCAGGGCTCTGATGGTTTACTTCGGCGAGGTCGAGCCGCGACGAGGTCAGCAGGGCTCCGATGTTCCGGGAGGGTCTTCTCCTCAGCAAGAGGTGGGAGCCGCGACGCAGTCAGCAGGGCTCAGAGGTCCAAGTTCCAAGTAATGAGTCTTTCTCCGTAGGGTCAGCCGCAATCCGATCAGCAGGGCTCTTGACTCCAGGATACAACTGCCGTCCTGGCGGGAGGCTGCCCCAGATATAGGTCTGGACCCCTTTGATGTCCGGACCCTTGCGCCTGGGGGGCGGAGGGGCCGAGATGGGAGAAGCCAGACACCCAGCGGGAGAGGCGCCAGCGCCCAGGAGGGCCGGAGGGCGATTGAAACCAGGCGTTGAGGGACGGTTGGGGGTCCCATCGAAACTCCCCTCCTCCGGGATCGGTGGAGTGGCCACTTGGTACCCCCTGGCCGGATCTTGGTGCCTCGATGTCGGGGCTTCGCTGGGGCTGAGGCCGGGGCGAGCCGGGTCGCGTAGGCTGGTGCGGGCGGCAAAGTACAATCTGGCAGGACCCCGAAGGGTGGGGTCTGCCCCCGTCGGGTCGGGGAGGAGGGTTCGGGACCACGCCACGAGGCCGGGTCCAACAGGCGTCCCCCCCAGCTGAAGGCAGGGAGAGTCACCCATCGTCTTGGGGGTTCTCCTCTCCGAGGCGGAAGAAGCAGGACAGGCCGTCTGCGTTGGCGTGGTCGTTGCCGGGCTGATGATCTACAGTGAAGTCCATCCCCTGCAGAGAGATAGACCATCGCAACAACTTCGGGTTCTCGCCTCTTATCTGCATCAACCACCGCAAGGGTCGGTGGTCGGTTTGGACCCGAAAGTGGGTGCCAAAGAGGTAGGGCCGGAGCTTCTTGAGGGCCCACACCACGGCGAAGGCCTCCCGTTCGATGGTGCTCCATCTCTGCTCCCTGGGCAGCAGGCGCCGGCTGATGAAGGCCACCGGCTGGTCAACCCCCTCAGGGTTTACCTGGGACAAGACGGCCCCGATTCCGTACTCTGAAGCATCCGTCTGCACTACAAACTCCTTGCTGTAGTCGGGGGCCTGCAGCACGGGAGCGGTACACATTGCTGTCTTGAGGGTCTCGAAGGCCGCCAGACAGCGGGGCGTCCAGTGCACCTTCTTGGACTGCTTCTTTGATGTGAGCTCCGTGAGGGGGCCCACAATGCTTCCATAGTTCTGAATGAACCGCCGGTAATAGCCCGTGAGTCCCAGGAAGGCCCTCACAGCTGTTTGAGTGGTTGGGGGCTCCCAGGCCACGATGGCGTCGATCTTTGGCTGGAGGGGAGCCACATGGCCGCTCCCCACCTGATTTCCCAGATAGGTCACTGACCCTTGGCCTATCTGACACTTGCTGGCTTTTATGGTAAGTCCGGCCCTTTGGAGGGCGGTCAGGACCTCCCCGAGGTGCCTCAGGTGCTCGGCCCAGTGGCTGCTGAACACCGCAATATCGTCCAGGTAGGCGGCGCTGAACGCTTCTAGGCCGGCCAGTACCTTATTTACTAGCCTCTGGAAGGTCGCCGGGGCATTTTTCATGCCGAAGGGCATCACGCAGAAGTGGTAATGGCCATAGGGGGTGGAGAAAGCAGAACGCTCCTGGGCGCTGGGGGTGAGCCCGATCTGCCAGTATCCGGCGGTGAGGTCGAAGGTGCTAAGGTAGCGCGCTGCCCCTAGGCGGTCGATCAGTTCATCTGCCCGAGGAAGGGGATGGGCATCGGTTTTGGTGACGGCATGCAATCCCCGATAGTCCACACAAAACCGGAGCTCTGGGGTGGTGCCGGGGGCGGCAGCTTTCGGCACCAGGACCACCGGGCTGGCCCAGGGGCTGTCGGAGGGCTCGATGACCCCCAGGGCCAACATCTTGGTGACCTCGGCGTGGATGCAGGCCCGCACTCGCTCGGGGACCCGGTAGGTTCGGTGTCGCACAGGGGGGCTGTCCCCGGTGTCGACGTCGTGGACGCACCATCGGGTGACTCCGGGAGTGAGGGAGAAGAGAGCAGCGAAGCGGTGCAGCAGTCCTTGACAGTCTCGGCGCTGATCGGGAGTCAGGGTGGCGGAGAGGATGACTCCTTCCACGGAGCCGTCCTTTTCGGAGGTTTTCAGGAGGTCGGGTAGGGGTTCGGAGTCGTCCTCGGCCCCATCGTCCGTAGCCATCAACAGACTAAGTTCGGTTCGGGCAAAGTGGGGTTTGAGTCTGTTGGCGTGGAGGACCCGGAGAGGGTTCCTGGGGGATTCCAGGTCGACCAGGTAGGTGACAGGGCTCTTCTTCTTGACCACCTTGAAGGGTCCGGTCCACTTGTCTTGGAGGGCACAGGGGTCGACGGGCGACATGACCCAGACCTGCTGGCCGGGCTCGAACTCGATGGAGGAGGCGTTCTGGTCATACCAGCGTTTCATTTCCTCCTGGCTGGCCTCGAGGTTGGCTTCGGCCAGTTCCCTGAATTTCCGTGTCTGGTTTCGCAGGGTCAGGAGGTACCGGTAGACGTCCGGGGGAGCATCTTGGATGGGGGTCTCCCAGCCTTCCTTGACCAGGCTGAGAGGGCCTCGGACAGGGTGTCCGTACAAGAGCTCGAAGGGGCTGAACCCCAGAGATTTTTGCGGGACCTCCCGATAGGCAAACAGGAGGCAGGGCAGCAGGACGTCCCACTTGCGTCTCAGGGGCTCCTCCAGGCCTTTGATCATCCCTTTCAATGTCCGGTTAAATCGTTCGACTAGACCGTTCCCCTGGGGGTGGTATGGGGTGGTAAATTTGTAGGTCACCCCGCACTGTTGCCACAGGGACCACATATACTTCGAGATAAAGTTGGTGCCTCGGTCGCTCACAACCTCCCGGGGGAACCCTACTCTGGAGATGATTCCCTTTAGGCCAGGCCCACCACGGGGGCCGTCACTGTCCAGAGAGGGATGGCCTCGGGGTATCGGGTGGCATGGTCGACCAGGACGAGGATGAAGCGATGCCCCTGGGAGGTTCGGGGGTCCAGGGGCCCCACGATGTCGATCCCCACTCGCTCGAACGGGGTGTTGACTACTGGGAAGGGCTGGAGAGGGGCTTTGACCCTTCCCCCGCTCTTCCCGCTGGCTTGGCAGGTCGGGCAGGTCCGGCAATGATTGTCCACGTCCTTCCGCATTCGGGGCCAGTAGAAGTGGGTCACCAGGCGGCTGTATGTTTTGTCCTGCCCCAGGTGCCCGGCGAGGGGCACATCATGCGCCAGATTGAGTAGGAAGTCCCGGAACCTGAGGGGGACCACCAGCACGCGGCTGGCCCCCAATTCTGCGGTCTTCTGCTCACTGTAGAGGAGGTCATTGTCCCAATAGACCCAGTGGGTCCCCGCCTGGTCTCCGGCGGCCTGGGCGGCTGCTTGCTGTCGGGTCCCTTCGAGGGAGGGGCAGGTCTTTTGTTCTTGGCGGAACTGCTCCCTTGTGGGGCCACCTTCTTGGCGCCATTGAGCGAGTTCGGGGAGGTCGCCGAGCACGCCGACCTCGTCCGGGGCGAGTTCTGGCGGCCCGGCCTCGGTGTCGGCTTCTTCTTCGACGGAGGGGGCTGGTGGTTCGGGTCATTCCTGCTCTTCGGGGGGAGCCTCGACGCTCGGTTGGATGGCCCGGGCGGTCGTGGACCGGGTGGTTGCGCAGACCCATTCGGGCAGTCCCAGCATCCTCAGATGCTCTCGGCGCTCAACGTGGGCCCAGGGGGAACTTTCCAGGTCGTTCCCGAGGAGGCAGTCCACGGGGGCGTCGTCGCGGACGGTGACCTTCAGCATGCCCGTCACTCCCCCCCACTCGAAGGGAATCCGGGCCATCTGGCACAAGCTCTCAGTGTTGTCTGCCGACCGGACGGGGCACAGTACGTTAGGCAAGATCTGTTCGGGGGTCACCAAGTGGCAGCGGACGGCTGTCACGCTGGCTCCGGTGTCTCGGAGGGCTTCGTCCCGGCGTCCATTAATGGTGACCCACTGTTGGTACTTCTGTGTGTTGCTCGGGATGGGAGCCCGGGGTACCATCTCCCGACTGCCCAGGCAGACTAATGTCATGGCGGCGGGTTCCCACTCGGTTGGTCCAGCGTCGTAGTTTTCTTCCTCTTCTCCCCCTTCGCCCAGGGCAGCGGCAGCCAACTGGCGGGGGGTGGCCCGGTGGTCCCCGCCCGTCGGTTCACGGGGCAGGTGGGGTCACTGGCATAGTGCCCGGGTTGTTGGCAGTTGTAGCACTTTACCGTCGGTCGAGGCCCTGGTCGGGCTGGAGGGGCCCCTCTTCGTGCGAGGGACGGGGACGTGCGGTTGGAGGGCGGTCCCCGGGGAGGACTCCGGGGTGGCCCCGCTGGAAAGTCTCTGTTCCTGTTCGATCCTCCTCGTCCCCCACCCCGCTGGCGGGGGGGCCCCGTGGGGTTCCGTTGGTACTCCCCCATCGAGTTTCTTGGGACTCGGGTGTTTACCCATCGATCGGCCTCGGCGGCGAGCTTCCGCGGCTCGGTCAGCTTGCTGTCGAGGAGGTGCTGTCTCAGCTTGATGAAGCAGTTGTTGGAGAGGTGCTCCCATACAATGAGGTCGAACAGTTGTTCGTAGGAGGTGACCTTGCTGCCCTTGATCCAACCTTCCAGGGCTCTGCTAAAAAAGTCTACGTATTCCACCCAGGTGGTACCGGGGAGCTTCTTGCAGTCCCGGAAGCGTTGGCGGTACATCTCTGGGGTGAGCCCATAGCGGGTGAGCAGGGCCTCCTTCATATGGTCATAGGAGGTCATCACTGCGTCGGGGAGCTGTAGCAGGGTGTCTCTGACTTCGCTGAGGAACCGTCCCCATAGGCCGGCACCCCAATCCTTCCGGGGCACCCGATGGGCGGTCATGGCTACCTCGTAGGCCTTAAACCATTGTTGGATGTCGTCGTTCTTGTAGTACTCTTTGACGACATCCTTGGGGATATGTACTTTCGCCTCGACCGGCGGGGGGGTGTCTCGGTTTCCGGGGGTGCCGGTCTCTCCATTTCTGGACTTGATTTCAAGTTCTTTAAGCCCCCGCTCATGCTCGAGGGTTAGCCTCCTCTCTTCCAGCTCTCGGTGCCGCTTTTTCTCCTCTATTTCTTCTTGCAACCGCAGTTGCTCTAGGGCCAACTTCTTTTCGGCTAGTAGGAGTTCGCCGTCCAGGCGGAGCCGGGCGAGCTCTAACTCGTGGGTCCTGGCCCTCTCCCGTTCTCGTATCTCCTCCGGGGAGAGGCCGGTCTCCGTGCTGGTTGTTCTTCCCTCTGCCGGGGCTGCGGTTGGTTGCCGGGGTACGTTTGGCACCGGGTTTTCTTCGGTTTGGGGGGAGGCCGCTTCGGACTCTACCCAGGTCTTTAGGGCTTTTTGCAGGTCCTCTTTTGTGTTTAATCCGGTGGTCGCGATGCCTTTGTCTTTACAAAACTGTTTTAGTTCCTTCTGTGTATATTCCTCCAACCGTTCTTGTCGGAAATCCGCGGTTGGGGTGGTCTGCTGGTCGTTGATGGTTACTCTGTGTCTAGGTAGGTAGTGGGTGAGTTACTCGCTGTACGAACTGCGTCGGGCTCGGATCGCACCGCTGGCCACCAATGTTAGAAGGCGCCCTCCGGGTGCCCGATGGTATCGGACTGACCACCCCGAGGATCACCGTTCCGTAGGCGAGTAGCCGAGCGCCGCTGAGAAGCCTCCTGGGTGAGGTCCTTCTCCTAGGTTCGTATCAGCCAAGCAACCCCACCACCACAAAGGGACACAACCAGGGTATCAATTCTTATACGTTTTTTTTATCGGTAAGCAAGGCAGATTTCTGTGGCAATATTTACAGGTGGATCGAGAGATCCAAAAGAGTCTCAAAGTCTTGTTGGTATGGGGTAGCGGGACAGTCTCAGTCTTAGCCTGGTACTGGACACCCTGCGCCTAGCTCTCAATCCTCGAGCCGGGGGGTTCCGTACAGTTCAGGGGGATTGCTGCGGTGAGGTCGAGCCGCGACGAGGTCAGCAGGGCTCCGATGGTTTACTTCGGCGAGGTCGAGCCGCGACGAGGTCAGCAGGGCTCCGATGGTTTACTTCTGCGAGGTCGAGCCGCGACGAGGTCAGCAGGGCTCCGATGGTTTACTTCAGCGAGGTCGAGCCGCGACGAGGTCAGCAGGGCTCAGAGGTCCAAGTTCCAAGTAATGAGTCTTTCTCCGTAGGGTCAGCCGCGATCCGATCAGCAGGGCTCTTGACTCCAGGATACAACTGCCGTCCTGGCGGGAGGCTGCCCCAGATATAGGTCTGGACCCCTTTGATGTCCGGACCCTTGCGCCTGGGTGGCGGAGGGGCCGAGATGGGAGAGGCCAGACACCCAGCGGGAGAGGCGGCAGCGCCCAGGAGGGCGATTGAAACCAGGCATTGAGGGACGGTTGGGGGTCCCATCGAAACTCCCCTCCTCCGGGATCGGTGGAGTGGCCACTTGGTACCCCCTGGCCGGATCTTGGTGCCTCGATGTCAGGGATTCGCTGGGGCTGAGGCCTGGGCGAGCCGGGTCGCGTAGGCTGGTGCGGGCGGCAAAGTACAATCCGGCGGGACCCCAAAGGGTGGGGGCTGCCCCCGTCGGGTCTGGGAGGAGGGTTCGGGACCACGCCACGAGGCCGGGTCCAACATACCCCCAAGCAGTCACATGCCCCAGCCCACTTACGCTACCTCAGCAGAGTACACAGACACACACAGGCACAGAACAATCACCTGGCATAGGCAACTGCCGCTACAAACCTCACTCTGCACATGTGCCACTAGACTGGGGGTGTCACAGATGTGGGGCTGTCTCAGCACGGCAGACATCCAGCACAGCTCCCTGCTCACATCAGATGGCCAGGGTGTATCCATCCCACATGCATCTGGGGTGCAACACTCCACATATGCACACACCCACATGACAGGGGACTCACACACACACACCAATGTCCAGGGGATGACCATATCATTTGCACACTCTCACCACAGGTACACTGAACAGACACACATCAGTGGGTCCTGGCACCCATCACCCTTGGGGGAGCACAGACTCACATCAGGACTGTAGAAACAACATTTCCAGGAGGATGAGGCAGTCCGAAAGCGGCATGCACCATGCAGTGATCGTCACAGTAAGCACCATGCTAGTGCGTTGTGCACACAGGAACTACAGCATGCTCTGCATGGGAGACATGAGCCCTCCCCCCCCCTGGGACCCACTATGAAGAACCCTGCATGTCTGTCACACCTGGACACAATGCCAGAAGTCACAGTCACTAAAAGGGGCACAGTTTAAGCTAGTGGAGTCTGCACTCACCTGCTCCCCAGGTCGACCATACAGCATGGTGTACTGTGGGAGGATCACATCCACCAACGCCATATTCTCCTCCATGGTGAATGACTGGGCCCTCTCCACAGACCTGGACATGGTGCCAGAGGAATCACAAGCAGCAGCAGTGGTGTGTAATGCAAGGATGTGCAGGCAAGTGCTCTCTCAAGGGACCTGGCTGCCTTATATCTTCCTTGCTGGCCTGTTTCATTTACAGGAGTACAGAGTGATTGGCTCAGTCACATTTGCATCCTACGTGTCGTCCAATCATTTTAAAACTACCCCAGTGACAGGCTTTGCATGGTCTTAAAATTGAGCATGATGTAATGTCAACAACCAAATTGCAACAAAGTAAATTGTCTCCAACCGACTTCTGCTGGCCACATGATGCAAAATTCAAACCTGAAACTCGGTCTCCATGACAACCAGCATGCATTTAGGCCCCTATACTTGTCCCTCATGTGTCCCCTATGGCAATCCTATGTCACAACACAGGTACGGTGCGTCCCACAGCCCTAGGGCACCCCAAATGCATTGCAACGGACCGTACACACGCGTGTGTACGGTCCCTATCACTATGGTGGTGCTGGCGTATGCGTACGCCATAGTGATAGGGACCATACACACGCATGTGTAAGGTCCGGACTACTGAGGCGTACGCATACGCCAGCACCACCATAGTGTTACGGACCGTACACGCGTGTGTACGGTCCCTATCACTATGGGGGTGCTCGCGTACGTGTATGCCTTAGTAGTCCGGACCGTACACACGCGTGTACGGCCCGTATCACTATGGTGGTGCTCGCGTACGTGTACGCCTTAGTAGTCCGGACCATACACACGCGTGTACGGCCCGTATCACTATGGGGTGCTGGCGTATGCGTACGCCATAGTGATAGGGACCGTACACACGCGTGTGTACGGTCCGGACTACTGAGGCGTACGCATACGCCAGCACCACCATAGTGATACGGACCGTACACGCGTGTGTATGGTCCGGACTACTAAGGCGTACATGTACGCGAGCACCCCCATAGTGATAGGGACCGTACACACGCGTGTACGGTCCGTAACACTATGGTGGTGCTGGCGTATGCGTACGCCTCAGTAGTCCGGACCGTACACACGCATGTGTACGGTCCCTATCACTATGGGGGTGCTCGCGTACGTGTACGCCTTAGTAGTCCGGACCATACACACGCCAGCACCACCATAGTGATAGGGACCCCACACATGCCCTCGGAGCGTATGTACGGTGGGATTCACACCTGACAGTGGTGACAGGCGGCACACAGGAATGAATTGAGCTGTCATACATGGCCAAGGCTGGACATCAAGGCATCGTCTGTGCAGTACTACATGTGTCGGGCACAGGTGGGTCAGGCTGTGATGTGGCACCATACTCCTGAGGTGTGAAGCTAATTACAGTATGATGGGCTGTGTACACATGTCACGTGTGATGGTGCCCTATGTGTCACACATCCCCTTCACTCCTTTGACATGTGTGCATGTAGTACTGACTTGGTGGGCCATGCGTCACTGGCATGGCACAGTCACCGACACCCGCAAATGTTCCCTGATGCCAGGTACACGGAATGTTACCCCTGACAAGTGAATGCCCGCGTTGCACGCTGTAGCTATGTCATGTGTGTGTCATGTGTTCCCATAGGTTTGCTGTAGGTGTTTGGTCAAATGCATCTGCAGTTGCTGCAACCAACATGTGTCTGTGTGTAGATGGGCATGGCACACTTTTACGCACACCAGCACACATGTGTAATCCGACGTAAGGTGTGTACGTATGCATCGACACGGAGTTTCAAAACAAGGACATATCTGCATACTCTCAATGTATGTGTGATCAGTCTTGACATGTAATCCTTCATGGCAAGGTGTGTGGTCTGTCATTTTTCTATTACATGTGACCTGTGCCTCTAGTGTTCTGCAACCTGTCTGTACAATAAACATCCTTCCTCTGCACATATTTGGATGTCTGTAACTCCTGTTATGCGTCTGCCTGCTCACTTACACTGGCCCACAGCTAGCTTCATGGCATGGCATAATGAGGTTGAGAATCAACGTTTGGAGCTGTCTCTTGGTAGGAGTGTCACATGGCTGGCAAACGTGTCCAGGGCATATTGCACAGACCTGACTCTGTATGTAGCATATGTGTATTCCCTGTTGAGCATGTGCTCTGTACATTGACATTGGTGGTGTACTGTACTCACTCTTCGTTGTCCCTTCTAATTCACTGCAGGGCTCCGCCTCTCCCTCGAGCAATTCCGGACTTGGCTGACATGCGGGAAAATGACTGTATACGCCGCTACTGCTTCCCCCAACGTTTGATTGTGGACTTGACGACACGGCTGGCAGCACACCTCCAACCGCTACACAGGTATCCTGGTGCACTGACACCCAAGATGAAGGTGATGGCAGCCCTACATTTCTTGGCCACGGGTACCTTTCAACATACCATTGCCCATGTCGGTGGGATGTCCCAAACCATGTTAAGCCGTGTTCTGCATGATTTTTTAGAGGCCATGTTGGAGCACCTTGATGAGTTCATTAAATTCCCAACTCCTGAGCAGTTGACAGCTGTCAAGCGTGAGTTCTATGCCCTGGGAGGGATGCCCCATGTCATTGGGTCCATAGATGGAACACATGTGGCTTTGGTACCACCACAGGCACAGGAGGTAGCCTTCCGTAACCGCAAGCATTACCACTCCATTAATGCCCTTGCGGTGTGTCTTGCCAACATGGTGATTTCACATGTGTGTGCTCGTTTCCCAGGATCAGCACACGATGCGTACATCATGAGGCGTAGCAGGGTGCCAGAAATGATGCTGCAGCTGCGCAACGAACGGGCATGTATTGTTGGTGGGTATACTCTGGCAGTCCTGTATTTAACCTCATCTTCCTGTCTTACTGCTTTTCCTGACCCACTGTTGTCCATGATGTTTCCATGTAAGGGACGCTGGCTATCCCAACATGCCATGGCTGATCACGCCTCTCCGCAACCCCAGCACGGCTGCCGATCACCGCTACAACAACACCCATGGGCGGACCAGGCGAGTGATAGAGAGGACGTTTGGCCTCCTGAAGAGCCGATTCCGTTGCCTCCACAAGACCGGTGGCGCACTCCCATATGCACCGGTGAAGGTCTGCAAGATATTCCTCGTGTGCTGCATGCTGCACAACATGGCAGTGGAGAAAGCTGTGCCACTCATCCTGGATCCAGATGAGCAGGACCATCCACCCGTGGAGGATGAAGGGCTTGGGCACGAGGCAAGTGATGCGGAGGAGGAGGAGGCGGTAGAGGACATGCGGAGTCGGCTCATACGCGACTTCTTTGCTTAGTGGTGAGTTCCAGTGTCTGAGTGTGCACGCATTTGGCTGTGTGTGGCATGTGTTCTAATGTGTGTGTCCATCTGCATGTCTTCCAAGTGAGTCTGAGGTGTTTGGATGTGTCACTCGAGTGATGGTGCAATAGAATAATGTTGTTCCAGAGTCATCATTGTCACCTCGCATGTTGACAACCTAATACGTGTCGAGTACATGCACATGCATGCGGATGTGCTTCTTTTGGCTGACTTCTGGTGTGTCTCCCATCCACAGGTACTTGCGCATGCTGTCTGCTGGTGGCATTGTTGTGCTCCTGCTATTCCTCATGAACAAAGCAACATGTGCTGAATCAGCGTGACATGCACGGACAAGTTCGAAAATCTCCTTCGGGTAAGGGATGCAGCACGGCTTTTTGGGAGTGGTATTTGTTTTGAATGTGTGTGCACTGCTCCTGTTCATGTTTGGATACTTCACATACATGTAGATTCACCATGGGGCACATGACCTGGAGCAGAATTCACCTGAATTGATGGTCAGACTTGGTGACAGTCATCTGTAATCGGATTGTGATGGAGCCATCAATGTGTGTAACACTGGCCTCGGAAACATACGGGTTGCACCGGGTTGACATGGTGGGTGAATTCCCCATTAGGGGCTCAATGGTGTATAGCAGGCTCTCCGTGAGCAGCAGGGGGTGTTTAGCTGTAATCCGTCACTTGTGTAACAGTGCCATGGATTTCCAGCATCTGTGGTGGTAAGGGGGGTGCCAGTGTTGGTCCCACGTGTTCATCCACATGACCTGTGTATGTGTTGACAGAGTTGCATTAGCATTCCGTCACACATGAGTAATAAAGGTGTCCCTCTGCCTCCAAGAAGCCTCATCTCTGTCAATGGTGGTCTGTTGCCACTGTGCATGCGGCATGTCTGGCATTGTTCTCAGAGATGGTGCATATGAGTCTATGTGTAGAGTAGCAAGATGTAAGCTGTTTGTCAGGGATTAGATTCTGTATTGTGCATGATGTCCATGGCTGTGTAGGTTTTGTGGCATGTCAGTCTCCACGACGGCCACTGTGCCGCATGTGAATCCATTGTGTGTGTGTGTGCCATGTTGAACCAGACATTCCTTCCTTGACATACACCTTTTGCATGGTTCCTTCCTGAGATCCTTGTCTTTGTGTGCTACTTGTGGCATTGTTTCCTTGACATGGCGCATGCTGCTGCAGGCCCTGCTGTGTCCACGCAAACGAGCTGGTGTTCATCATGGATAGCTTGCTGACATGTGCTATGCTGATCAGCAGCATCTGTGCCTCATGCGGCAGCACACTCTGCATTATGCACAAGATCCCCAGTTCCATCCACCTCAAGGCAAGAGGGAGACCATCCCCCAGGTCAACTATGACATCCGTGTCTACTCCTACCCTGCACTCTACGGACATGTGCGTTAGAAATACCATGATACTTGTCCACATCCAGGGTGCATCTGCACAGCTCCGCTACTACATCCGGCGACCAGGCCACATCAACATCCAACAGAGATGGGGGGAGTGGATCACTGCCAGCTGCAGGATGACCTTCTCAATCCACGCACACACTCAGGATGCAGCCCACACCCACCTCACAACCTTGTGGCACTGTGATCCAACACCAAAGTGTGCCATCGCCATGGTTCCAACCTTGGCTGGCCCACCATTCTCCACATCCACCTGACTCAAGCATGCAGGACATGGTTCTGCCACGTGTCTACACATACCTGGGACTCCCACCCCAGGACACTCCACATGATCCCTGACCTCTGCGCATGACTGTTGCTCTTCTAAATAGGTCTATAGGCACAGTTGTGCGGGCACCCCCTCAGCTGGTTGGGCCCATCACGGGTGAGTATGGTGCTCCATGTCTGTCTTGGATGGTACGTTGTGACCCATGTGTGTCCTGTGCCAGACTCAGACCCCAGGGTATGGATGTTTGGAGTTAATTCAGTAATCAGGCATGGTTTGACTTTACAACACAGACATGTAGTGGAATAATGCAAAATGACGGCATCATCTTGTGATTGTGAAGAATTTTATTAGTGCTGGGGTACGTGTTTGGGGGGTGACAAGAGGTGCTTGGCGGGAGTGTAGAATCCAAAGTTCACAGGGGGAGTTGGTGTCCTTGCCATTGACAGTCATCAGAGTCTGTGCCACAGTCTTTGTCAACATTGGTCAGACAGTGACCAGCAAGGCCATGTGGCAGAGAATGTCCTTTGCTGCTGTGCTGCTGTTGGGCCAGAGGGTCAGGTGCCAGGCCAGGTGACCTGGGAGATGGTGATGTTCCGCTGACTCTCACGGTCTTTTTCGTGGACGACCCACCTTCCTGCGGGGACCCTCAGACGCCTGCCTTGACGATGCAAGGGACGCTCCATCAGATGTATCCTCCTCCTCCTCCCTCCCTGTGTCTGGTGCTGCTCTACGCCTGGTGGCACAGGGAGGGTTTGCCAGGCTTTGGGCGATCTGATGGAGGGATTGGCTCACGTCCCTGTGCACCGCCAAGAGCTCTGCAAGTCTTGCCTCCATCCTGGCATGATGCTCAACCTGCAGGGCCTTCATCTCATTGAGGGTCCCCACTACCTGGGCGATGCCTCTGGAGTCACGCCGGTATGCGTCCAGGATGGTTCTGACTTGTGCCATAGCCGGGTCCTGAGCCAACTGGTCAGGTTCGCGCCTCCGCCGTCCTCCACTCCCACCACCCCTGCCCACTTGCGTCTGGCCTGCCGTTGTGGGCACATCGGGTCTCCGGGACCCCTGAGGGATGGCATTTGCGGTGTCGCCTGCCTCCTCCTGGGTGCCCGGAGAACCTTGTCCCTCCTGGACAGACTGGCTGCGTTGTTGTGTGCGGGCAGGGCTCCTGGGTGTCTCCTGGGATGTGGCAGGAATGGGGGTGGTGTTTGGCACAGTTGTACCTGACGCAGGTGCTGCAGGTGGTTGGACACCAGAGGGGCCAGGTTGGTCTGGGTCATCCACGGAGTGGTGAGAGTCGTCGCTGCTGGTGGGGTCCTCTTCACGCAGAGCCTGGTCCTGTGAGTCTTCCCCCCCAGTGTTGGGGGGAGATCGATGACGTTGACCTGTGTGTGAGAGAGACAGTGTTAATTGTGTTACATGCGACATCCATGTTTCATTCATTTTTGATTTGGCACAGTTCCTCTGGGTGGTTGGATTTGGCTAGCATTCCTCACACAGTGCACTTGTGCATGGGTATTACCCTTGGCCACAGCTTTCGACACTTTACCTATGTGTGACACAATCTTAGTTGATGCATCTTTTGGGAACGCAGTCAGCAGTGTAGTGAGCGGGCGTAGCAAGCCATGCAGAGCCGCCTTACGTGTTGCACTGTACGTGGCCGAATGGTGTTTATTCCATGCTATTTGAGAATGCAGGTAGGTAACTTAACAATTTGTGACAGGGTTCTGACGAACACAGTGGGTAGGTATACTGGGTGTAAGGTTCTGTTTGTGCCTGCAGCACGGAGGTACTCGTGCACAGATTGACACATGGCCTAGTGTTTATCAAAGGTTGAAGGGGGGGTTAAGGCACTGCCAAACCTTGTCTACATGCACACAGTCCACCTGCTGACGAGCGGACATGGCCACACCACCCAAGGGTGATTTGGTCTCCCTCTGTCTCCCTTTCTCCCTCCCTCTGTCAGCCTCCTCCCTCTGTCCGTCTCCCTTTCTCCCTCCCTCTATCAGCCTCCTCCCTCTGTCCATCTCCCTTTCTCCCTCCCTCTGTCAGCCTCCTCCCACTGTCCATCTCCCTTTCTCCCTCCCTCTGTCAGCCTCCTCCCTCTGTCCGTCTCCCTTTCTCCCTCCCTCTGTCAGCCTCCTCCCTCTGTCCGTCTCCCTTTCTCCCTCCCTCTGTCAGCCTCCTCCCACTGTCCGTCTCCCTCTATCTCCCTTTCTCCCTCTGTCCGTCTCCCTTTGTCCCTCCCTCTGTCAGCCTCCTCCCACTGTCCATCTCCCTCTATCTCCCTTTCTCCCTCCCTCTGTCAGCCTCCTCCCACTGTCCGTCTCCCTCTGACTCCCTTTCTCCCTCCCTCTGTCAGCTTCCTCCCTCTGTCCGTCTCCTTTTCTCACTCCCTCTGTCAGCCTCCTCCCACTGTCCGTCTCCCTTTCTCCCTCCCTCTAATCAGCCTCCTCCCTCTGTCCGTCTCCCTCTGTCTCCCCTTCTCCCTCCCTCTGTGAGCCTCCTCCCTCCCTTTGTCTGTCTCCCTGTGTCCACCTCTCTCTCTGTCCCTCTCTCTGCCCTTCTCCCTCCCTCTGTGTGTCACCCTCTGTCACCTCAGCCCAGCTTCCTGGGCACACACAGTTTGCAGGTCTTGCAAAGGCCATTGGCTTGTTCATGTGGGTTTGTTTCTTCTCTGACGGCAACCATTGGGCGTAGTGTCTGAGTCTGCGCTGCTGCTGTGGTGGTGTGTGCTGACACTCTTTCAGTGTGCTGCGTCTTCATTGGCTGCTGTTATGTGCAAATTGTGCCTTCATACCCATGTCGTCCTGCAACGTGGCCACTATTAGCTTGCAAAACAGTACTGTGTGGGGATACACTGTTGGTATGGCTGTGCCCTAAGCCATATGGGATGAGGGCATTATTGTGTGCTTCAGAGTTGCTCTATGTTAGTTTTGAGGCCCACCCTCCCGGCATCAGGGACATCCTGTCTTGTGTTGGTGCTTTGTGTGGCCTGTGACTTGGCATGGCCTTGCTTGGGGCATGGGGCATGGAGGCGCTAGTGGCATGTGTGTGTTTTTGGAGTGTGGTTGTGTCCGGTGCTGGCTTTGGGGGGGTTGCGTGCATGATTGGTATTTGGGTTGTATATGGCGTTCCCCCCATGTGAGGTGAGTTGTTTGTGTACTCACCAGGCTCTTGGACTCCTTCTAGTCCATCTACTACCAACGGCGGCAGCGTGGCCATCACCTTCTCCTCCCAGGGATGGTAGTGTACCGGTCTGCGGGGCGGCCCTCCTCCAGTGATGTTGGCCTGGTTGTGCTCGTCCGTCATTTTGCGGCGGACCGTCCTCCGCAGATCGTACCACCTGGCTTGGCACTCATGCCTGGTCCTTCTGGTGGCCCCAACAGCATTCACGGAATTGACTATCCTCTCCCACATGGCAGTTTTTTCTGATATGCTGGTCCGTCTGACCAATGTTCCAAAGAGCTGTGGCTCGACTCTGATGATTTAGTCGACAAGGGACTCCAGCTCGTCCTTTGTGAACTTTGGATTCTTGTTGGTGGGCATGGTGTGGGGTGTGGGTGTGGATGGTTGTGGGGGTGGGGGTGTGGATGGGTGTGGGTGTGAATGGTTGTGGGTGTGCAGGTGTGTGTGTGTGAATGTGATGAGGGTGTGTTTGTGATGGTGGTTGTGTGAAGGAGTGCAAGTGTAAGGTGTATTGATGGTTGAAGTATGGTGCAGTGCGTTGTCTCTGGGGTCTGCAGCAGTGGATCTGTTGCAAAGGATCATGGTTTGTGTGTGTTGGGCCTTTTTATTGGTCCATTTGTGGGTGTGGCTGTGTTTGAACTTTGGGTGGGTGTGTTATAAGGAGTGGTAGTGGTTTGGGCCTCTGTTTCTCTGTTTGTCAGTTGCAGGTCAGTGAATAGGATGTATTTGGCCTGGTTGGATATGTTTTGTGGTGTTGTGTGCCTTGGATTGACTGTCCTTGTGTTTTTTTGGTTAGTTCTGGTTCAGTAGGAGTGTTTTTAGCCTCTGTACGGTGCGTACATGGGCCATGTTGTTGTACAGTGCTGTCCTTTGCTATGGCTTAGTACGACTCGTACATGCCTGATGTTGTGTGAGGGTGCTGGTGTGTGGGCCTGGGGTAGGGTGCGTACGAACACGGGCAGGGTGTTGGTCCGCACCGTCCATCGGTGGTGGTGTTTCGCACCGTACATACAAGGGGGGCTGGGTGTAGGGTCCGTACATACACTGGTGGGGTGTGGGTACGCTCCATTCATACACGGGTGTGGGTACGCTCCATTAATACACGGGTGTGGGTACGCTCCGTACATACACTGGTGGGGTGGGGGTACGCTCCATTCATACACGGGTGTGGGTACGCTCCGTACATACACTGGTGGGGTGGGGGTACGGTCCGTACATACACGGGTGGGGAGTTGGGACGCTCCATTCATACACGGATGTGGGTACGCTCCATTCATACACGGGTGTGGGTACGCTCCGTACATACACTGGTGGGGTGGGGGTATGCTCCATTCATACACGGGTGTGGGTACGCTCCGTACATACACTGGTGGGGTGGGGGTACGGTCCGTACATACACGGGTGGGGAGTTGGTACGCTCCATGCATACACGGGTGGGGGTACGGTCCGTACATACACTGGTGGGGTGTTAGTACGCTCCATGCATACACGGGTGGGGGTACGGTCCGTACATACACGGGTGGGGGTACGGTCCGTACATACACTGGTGGGGTGTTGGTACCCTCCATGCATACACGGGTGGGGGTACGGTCCGTACATACACGGGTGGGGGTACGGTCCGTACATACACTGGTGGGGTGTTGGTACGCTCCATGCATACACGGGTGGGGGTACAGTCCGTACATACACGGGTGGGGAGTTGGTACGCTCCATGCATACACGGGTGGGGGTACGGTCCGTACATACACTGCTGGGGTGGGGGTACGCTCCATTCATACACGGGTGTGGGTACGCTCCATTCATACACGGGTGTGGGTACGCTCCATTCATACACGGGTGTGGGTATGCTCCGTACATACACTGGTGGGGTGGGGGTACGGTCTGTACATACACGGGTGGGGGTACGGTCCGTACATACACTGGTGGGGTGGGGGTACGGTCCGTACATACACGGGTGGGGGTACGGTCCGTACATACACGGGTGGGGGTACGGTCCGTACATACACTGGTGGGGTGTTGGTACGCTCCATGCATACACGGGTGGGGGTACGGTCCGTACATACACTGGTGGGGTGGGGGTACGGTCCGTACATACACGGGTGGGGGTACGGTCCGTACATACACTGGTGGGGTGGGGGTACGGTCCGTACATACACGGGTGGGGGTACGGTCCATACATACATTGGTGGGGTGGGGGTACGGTCCGTACATACACAGGTGGGGGTACGGTCCGTACATACACTGGTGGGGTGTTGGTAAGCTCCATGCATACACGGGTGGGGGTACGGTCCGTACATACACTGGTGGGGTGGGGGTACGGTCCGTACATACACGGGTGGGGAGTTGGTACGCTCCATGCATACATGGGTGGGGGTACGCTCCATGCATACACTGGTGGGGGTTCGGCGCGTACATCCGCAGCCGGGGGCATTTTGCGCGTACATGCGGGGTCTGTGGTGGGGTGTTCGGCGCGTATGCGGGCACATGTCTCCATGCTTGCTATGGGAGTTCGGTCCGTATGGTGTTTTTTCCATCCAGTTGTGAAATCGAAAGGACGGGAGTGATCGTACTTGCGCGGTCGGACTTCATTTTTCCGATTCGTACGGTAAATCGGCCGGGGATGTGTCGGACACAATTTCCGACCCGAGGACGTGTGGGGGACTTTTCCGGATGTGATTCGTATGGAGTTTTTCCCATGCGAATCGTACTTGGCAGTTTGTACGCTTCTTGTACGATTCGGACGGTAAAAAGTCCAGATTCAATTCGGACGGGGGAAATTTTTCCAGGATCCGAATCAGCACCTAAATGTAAAAGAAAATCATTTACATAGTGGTTGTCCAGAAATTGTGAGGTGAATACCGGCCTTTTGGACCTGTGTTGGGCACCCATCATTCATATAGCTTAACAGCATAAGAAACGTTGCAAACCACTACGAATCAAATGTGTGATTTTACACAACTGGAACGCACACTGAAAAATGTTGTTTTGTGGACTGTATTCAAAAGAAACTATGCACCCTTGCACCATTTGTAGAAGTTACATTTAGGAAGGATATTTACAGTACTAAATTTGTAAAAAAAAGTAAGTGCCAGGGCCCTCATAAGGAGGTCACTTCCGCCTGCACTGCCCATTGCCACTGTCAGCGCTGCCAACACTCCTACAGTTGTCACAATTTTGACTATTCCAGGCCCCCAGAGCTATAAGAACGGCTTTAACAGCAGGTATTAAGCTTTTTTACACATATCTAATTAATAAACAACTGATGTGCTCGGCTCTGAATTAGACAAACAGTGTCGCCATGTGGCAGACTGTCATTAAGTGCTGGTGTTGACAATTAAGTGCCAAGAACCGGAAACCATTGGCTCAAATTAAGCAGTGGCTATTTGGTAGTCCCATGCTGTTCAGCACTTTATGTAATACCAAGAAAACCCGTCAAAAGTGCAACAGCAGTTATATATTTGCGAAACATATAGGAGCAGATTTACAAGCCCCTTGCAACAAGTTTACGCCATCGTTGCGTCACTTCTGTGACGCAGCGGCGTCGTAAACAATGCGCCACGTTGCAACATATTTACAGCGTGACGCATCTAGGGAGATGCGTCACTTTGTAAAGCCCTGCGCTATATTATACCTGCGTCAGGTATAATGTATGCTGGGTGGGCGTTCCGGTGTGAGAAAGCCTTGTAAAAGTGACGCAGTGAAATCTACAAGATTTCACTTAGTCACTAAATGAACTTAAGAAACGGTCTTTCAGCTATTCTTATGCATTTTAAAAATTTGAATGAACGGATGTGTAAAATATATGAAGGCGGTTTCAAAATACAAGGAGCGGTTGTATGCCGCAGTGTGAAATGGACCTATAATATATTAATATTAACGCAGTATGATGATTATTTAAGGATGTAATGATTGAATGGTTTGAACGATCAATAAAGAATTTGATTTCTGCTCAAGGACAGACCCCCTTACTGTGAACACATTTCATGGGCTCGGAAGCAGCTTCCTTAGTGACTACTTATGAGCAATACCTGAACATGTTCTGCTCACCTCTGCACTAATGCGAATTAAACGAAACATCCACGCTAAAATGACAACTTGAGACAAGTCTGGCCAATAAGGTCATGTCAAAAACTCCACGTAACACAACTGAGTGTGCGTCCTGTGTCACAGTCTCATGGAAGTAAGCAGTAACACTTTAAAATTATTGAACAATACTACCACGCGTCCTTGCCTAAGCTATTTGCCCTGGCAATTTTTAAATAGACACCAGTGGTGTTGCAAGGGAGCAAACTGCCCCGATTGCAGCATGGAAAATGCTCCCCCCTCGCCCCTCAGTAAAAGACAGGCCTTCCAGATAGTCTTACATCTTGGCACCAGTGCCACTAAACCTGGTGCAGCAATGATAGCTACCCACAGAAGCAGCCGCATAAAATGGCATTACGATCCCACAGCACCGGGAAACATCCTTAACCACGAAGGCTTTTCTACGCGTCACGTTTACAATGGTACACTTACCACGTAAACGTCGTTACCCCGCGTATGCCTTCCACGACTGTCTTTACCACGCAAGCTGCACTGGAACGTCTTCATCTTCGTCCGGTTCAGTCCATTTTTGATGTCGGCGAAGACGTGTGTTAAAGGGTAAAATTAGAAAAAGGGTGCTTGGGGGGGTCTCCCCCCAAAAATAAACAAGCATTGGCATAGCCAATAGGTCTCGCTTTTGGGACCTTATAAGTATTTAGTTATGCAACTGTTGTGTGTGTGTGGTTGTGGGTGTGTTATAGTGTGTGTGTGGTTGTGTGTGTTTGTGGTTGTGTGTGCTAAAATCTGTTTTTATTTACTTTTTTACTACAGCATGCTATTTTATTGTTTAGTCAAGATTCAAAATGTCATGTCCGTTGGCTTTATAAAGGATTGTTTTTTTTCTCTGTTGTCAGTGCACTTTAAAATGATCTCTCCACACACTGTATAAACGAGCACTGATAGGGCTAACTGGTTTGGCCTTAGTAGAACAATACAGGCATACACAAATATATATGGGCTTTGTTAATGGGAGTGCAAGTATGCGTTGAGCAGCTTTACTCAAGATAAAATTGGAGGACCAGACAATCCTTAAAACTTCGGAGCCCTGGTCTGTGGTTATTTCCATACAAAATACGCCTCGTCTCCTAATTTATGCACAGAATAAAGGGGGCAAAGAACAACGTTCTACTCCTGCCCCAGGCGACTGTTTCTTCTGCAGAGCAGTAGCTGTTTGTGCGCATTAAAGAGTGGGAGCTGGGGTCTCTCACCTGATAACGGGGACAATGTTTCTCACCCTGCACCACCACGGACTGTGACATTCTACTGTCGCCGTTGCTGCTGTTGCTAAATGCATGAAACTTTCCAGCTGTTGCTGTTACACCGTACAGGAAATGTCCTGACGTTACGCATTACGTGAATACGTCGCATGAGCTGTACGTTACTTGAACTTGCCGCGTTCGATTGGAGGCGTGGTGATGTATGTGTGTCATACACGGGACTGAGCACAGCGGTGGAAGCAGTGTTTGTTTCGCTAGGGTAATCTGAATGAGGACAATAAAGCGAACTTTCAGGTTACCTTACTGTTGCCAGAGAACTTTTAAGAGCAGTGCGGTCCATATCTAAATGAAGAACCCGTAGAACTATGAGACGTGAGGGGGTGCACTGCAGGGGAGCGGTCGAGTCTACGTAAATACATTATTAGACACTGCATTTTATCCACACGTTGATAAACCGCCAAGTAGTTTAAATTAACTATCCCTGCAGTACACTCCCGGACAAATGTAATAGCCGCTTATGTAGTGGTGCATGGACGCTCCCACTTTAGCAGCTTAAGCCGGGTTACCCCCTACGCCAGATGGGTGAAGTAGTTTATAAACCTCTTGTGTCTGCGAGTACACAGACAAAATACTTATAACAAGCATTGAAAGCGTGCATCATCGCGATCGCTCTGAAAGTGATTGCGATGACGCACAAGTTTTCAAAGTGCTGCTGAAGGCTAGCGGTTCGCGCGTGAACGCAAGCGCTGGGCCAGCCAGCAGCACTTTGAAAACTCACATACAAAATGTCTCTCCGAGCCAGCGCATGCGCTGGGCTCAGCGAGACCTAAAAAAAATGTGTGAGGAAAAAAAAAGGGGGCTGGGGGGGTCTCTCCCCCTCCCCCCAAAAAACCATGTTAAAACGTCAGGAAGTGGTGACAATCGGCGTTGTTTTAGAGGAAACGGAATGACGCTTCCTCTTTACAACGTAGGACGTAAGCAAGGAAGATCGAGGAGAGGACGTGAAGAGGTAAGGGGCAGGGGTAATTATAATAAGGATTGGGGGGTCACGTAAGGGTAGAGGAGATGGGTATAACCTTTACCAAGAGTATGCCATTACCATGCAAGTATGCGTGGTAAAGGAATATTCGTGATAAAGGTTGTGCGAGGAAAAAGCATTCCGTTGTAACGCATGCGTGGTAAAGGCATGCGTTGCAACGGAATGCGTTGTAACGACATACAACCACTGCAAGACTAAAAGTCACAGAATGCAAACTCTGCCATCACCCCTGCACCACAACTAAAGCGAGGCTAACATCACCCCTGAACAAAATCCCTCTTCCCTGCGCCGCACAGATTCCCCGAGCCAAGGGTGAGCGGGGTGGGATGGGATGGGGATGAGGGGCAGTGTTGGTTCCAATCACCTGCTGCCCCTCATCCCCATCCCATCCCACCCCGCTCTCCCTTGGCTCGGGGAATCTGTTCAGGGATGATGTTAGCCTCGCTTTAGTTGTGGTGCAGGGGTGATGGCATCTTCTGCATTCTGTGACTTTTAGTCTTGCGTTGCTTGCACTAGACTGACAGCCAGCTGTTGGTCATGGTGGTGGCATTGCTCGTGATAGTGGTTATACTGGTGATCGAGGTGGCGGTACTGGTACTGATGATGAGGGTAATATTGGTGCTAGTGCCGGTCCCTGTGGTACTGGTGTTAATGGTACGAGTACTGCTGGTTGTGGTACTGGTGCAAGTGTTACTTGTGGTAGTACCAACATTGGCACTTATACTGGTTTTACTTACAGTGGGAATAATGGTACTGTGGGTGGTACATGAATGCTTCGAACCAGACGTGATAAATGACGCCATTGATACAAGAGAGCACAGCACTGGAGAAGTGATACGAATGAGATACACTTTAGACCACTTTCTCACTCACCACCACAGGAGGTCTACATGCAGTACCTCACTGACTGTGCAGCTCGCTCTCTCTTGTTTTTCTACCCGGTGACAGCGTATATGAAGTCTTCTTTCCTAGTTTCATGTAACTTAGATCAACAATGGGGCAGGAAGGAAACTGGTGCAGAGCAGGCTCTGTTTGGAGCCCATTGGTCGTTTTGTTGTTGCATGCGTGTTTGTGATGGGTCTTGGAGAGGTCCTTTTCTGTTCAGTTTTAATTTGGTTTGTGGGACTTTCCCGATAGAAGATGGCTGAAAGACGGATGCACCCACAAACCTGTATAAAAAGTGCCGTCTTTATCCATTTTCAAGAAATGATTTATAAGTACTTTTTATTTCCACAGACATGACCTCCTCTAACACACCATATTATTGCCATAAAGTGAAAAAAATATCCAGCCTGTGCTGCAATAACCAACAGGTCTGTTCTTGCACTATGAGACATATAGCCAGATGGCCCAGCAGGGGCAAAGGAACTACTTTGTAAGTAGCCATCACTACTTCTGCCCAAACAAATACTGTACTTCAGATAATCAACAAGTGTTGGAGCCAAAGAACCCTCTTATTAATGCTTCTTTAATGATCTCTCTTTGATGATCACTAAGATATTGCGACAGCTGTGCAGTCAAGCCAGGCCTAAAAACTGGGCAGGTTTCAACTGGGTCTTTTTCGTTATGATTTATGAAGTGCTATCCTGTCTGGAAAAGTTACCAGAGGTGTACGCACTGCGAGGGAAGAATCCGGTCTATCCGCTTTTACTGTTTTGCACAATTTAATTTATATTTATATAGTGCTTACTACCCCAGACAAGGCGTCAAAGCGCTTTTAGGCGAGTAGCACACTACTCCGGAACCCCAAAAGGATTAGTGGTGGATTAGTATGGGGAAATATGAGTTAATTTTGAGGGGTAGACATGTAAGTCTGTTAGTTGGATTGAATAGGATAATGGAGGGAAGAGTCTAGAAAGTGTTATTTGGGAGATCATAGTAGTAAGATGAGATCTGGGATGAGTAAAATGAGAGATGCTACTGCCTGTCGCCTGCTGCTGCCTGTTGCCTGTCGCCCACCTGCTGGTACCGACCCCGCTCACGCCGCTCCCTCCTCACCTGCGCTGACCTCCGCTTCACGCCGCTCTCCTCCTGCTGCTGCTGGCCACTCTCCTCGCCTCCTCGCCGCCGCCGCTGCCCCGGTCACTCGCCTTCCTGGTTTCCCGCCGCTGAGCCCGCAGTCCCGCCTCTCCTCCCTGCCCATTGGCCACCCAGCCTCCCGCCTCCCAGCGGACCCTCCCTCCCGGCTCCTTACTTAAGGTGACCGCGGCGGGCTGGTCAGTGTGACCCCTGTGCCCCACACAGACGGTCGCTCACCTCTCACTGCTGCTGCCCGTCGCCTGCTACTGCCTGTCGCCTGCTGCTGCCTGTTGCCTGTCGCCCACCTGCTGGTACCGACCCCGCTCACGCCGCTCCCTCCTCACCTGCGCTGACCTCCGCTTCACGCCGCTCTCCTCCTGCTGCTGCTGGCCACTCTCCTCGCCTCCTCGCCGCCGCCGCTGCCCCGGTCACTCGCCTTCCTGGTTTCCCGCCGCTGAGCCCGCAGTCCCGCCTCTCCTCCCTGCCCATTGGCCACCCAGCCTCCCGCCTCCCAGCGGACCCTCCCTCCCGGCTCCTTACTTAAGGTGACCGCGGCGGGCTGGTCAGTGTGACCCCTGTGCCCCACACAGACGGTCGCTCACCTCTCACTGCTGCTGCCCGTCGCCTGCTACTGCCTGTCGCCTGCTGCTGCCTGTTGCCTGTCGCCCACCTGCTGGTACCGACCCCGCTCACGCCGCTCCCTCCTCACCTGCGCTGACCTCCGCTTCACGCCGCTCTCCTCCTGCTGCTGCTGGCCACTCTCCTCGCCTCCTCGCCGCCGCCGCTGCCCCGGTCACTCGCCTTCCTGGTTTCCCGCCGCTGAGCCCGCAGTCCCGCCTCTCCTCCCTGCCCATTGGCCACCCAGCCTCCCGCCTCCCAGCGGACCCTCCCTCCCGGCTCCTTACTTAAGGTGACCGCGGCGGGCTGGTCAGTGTGACCCCTGTGCCCCACACAGACGGTCGCTCACCTCTCACTGCTGCTGCCCGTCGCCTGCTACTGCCTGTCGCCTGCTGCTGCCTGTTGCCTGTCGCCCACCTGCTGGTACCGACCCCGCTCACGCCGCTCCCTCCTCACCTGCGCTGACCTCCGCTTCACGCCGCTCTCCTCCTGCTGCTGCTGGCCACTCTCCTCGCCTCCTCGCCGCCGCCGCTGCCCCGGTCACTCGCCTTCCTGGTTTCCCGCCGCTGAGCCCGCAGTCCCGCCTCTCCTCCCTGCCCATTGGCCACCCAGCCTCCCGCCTCCCAGCGGACCCTCCCTCCCGGCTCCTTACTTAAGGTGACCGCGGCGGGCTGGTCAGTGTGACCCCTGTGCCCCACACAGACGGTCGCTCACCTCTCACTGCTGCTGCCCGTCGCCTGCTACTGCCTGTCGCCTGCTGCTGCCTGTTGCCTGTCGCCCACCTGCTGGTACCGACCCCGCTCACGCCGCTCCCTCCTCACCTGCGCTGACCTCCGCTTCACGCCGCTCTCCTCCTGCTGCTGCTGGCCACTCTCCTCGCCGCCGCCGCTGCCCCGGTCACTCGCCTTCCTGGTTTCCCGCCGCTGAGCCCGCAGTCCCGCCTCTCCTCCCTGCCCATTGGCCACCCAGCCTCCCGCCTCCCAGCGGACCCTCCCTCCCGGCTCCTTACTTAAGGTGACCGCGGCAGGCTGGTCAGTGTGACCCCTGTGCCCCACACAGACGGTCGCTCACCTCTCACTGCTGCTGCCCGTCGCCTGCTACTGCCTGTCGCCTGCTGCTGCCTGTTGCCTGTCGCCCACCTGCTGGTACCGACCCCGCTCACGCCGCTCCCTCCTCACCTGCGCTGACCTCCGCTTCACGCCGCTCTCCTCCTGCTGCTGCTGGCCACTCTCCTCGCCTCCTCGCCGCCGCCGCTGCCCCGGTCACTCGCCTTCCTGGTTTCCCGCCGCTGAGCCCGCAGTCCCGCCTCTCCTCCCTGCCCATTGGCCACCCAGCCTCCCGCCTCCCAGCGGACCCTCCCTCCCGGCTCCTTACTTAAGGTGACCGCGGCGGGCTGGTCAGTGTGACCCCTGTGCCCCACACAGACGGTCGCTCACCTCTCACTGCTGCTGCCCGTCGCCTGCTACTGCCTGTCGCCTGCTGCTGCCTGTTGCCTGTCGCCCACCTGCTGGTACCGACCCCGCTCACGCCGCTCCCTCCTCACCTGCGCTGACCTCCGCTTCACGCCGCTCTCCTCCTGCTGCTGCTGGCCACTCTCCTCGCCTCCTCGCCGCCGCCGCTGCCCCGGTCACTCGCCTTCCTGGTTTCCCGCCGCTGAGCCCGCAGTCCCGCCTCTCCTCCCTGCCCATTGGCCACCCAGCCTCCCGCCTCCCAGCGGACCCTCCCTCCCGGCTCCTTACTTAAGGTGACCGCGGCGGGCTGGTCAGTGTGACCCCTGTGCCCCACACAGACGGTCGCTCACCTCTCACTGCTGCTGCCCGTCGCCTGCTACTGCCTGTCGCCTGCTGCTGCCTGTTGCCTGTCGCCCACCTGCTGGTACCGACCCCGCTCACGCCGCTCCCTCCTCACCTGCGCTGACCTCCGCTTCACGCCGCTCTCCTCCTGCTGCTGCTGGCCACTCTCCTCGCCTCCTCGCCGCCGCCGCTGCCCCGGTCACTCGCCTTCCTGGTTTCCCGCCGCTGAGCCCGCAGTCCCGCCTCTCCTCCCTGCCCATTGGCCACCCAGCCTCCCGCCTCCCAGCGGACCCTCCCTCCCGGCTCCTTACTTAAGGTGACCGCGGCGGGCTGGTCAGTGTGACCCCTGTGCCCCACACAGACGGTCGCTCACCTCTCACTGCTGCTGCCCGTCGCCTGCTACTGCCTGTCGCCTGCTGCTGCCTGTTGCCTGTCGCCCACCTGCTGGTACCGACCCCGCTCACGCCGCTCCCTCCTCACCTGCGCTGACCTCCGCTTCACGCCGCTCTCCTCCTGCTGCTGCTGGCCACTCTCCTCGCCTCCTCGCCGCCGCCGCTGCCCCGGTCACTCGCCTTCCTGGTTTCCCGCCGCTGAGCCCGCAGTCCCGCCTCTCCTCCCTGCCCATTGGCCACCCAGCCTCCCGCCTCCCAGCGGACCCTCCCTCCCGGCTCCTTACTTAAGGTGACCGCGGCGGGCTGGTCAGTGTGACCCCTGTGCCCCACACAGACGGTCGCTCACCTCTCACTGCTGCTGCCCGTCGCCTGCTACTGCCTGTCGCCTGCTGCTGCCTGTTGCCTGTCGCCCACCTGCTGGTACCGACCCCGCTCACGCCGCTCCCTCCTCACCTGCGCTGACCTCCGCTTCACGCCGCTCTCCTCCTGCTGCTGCTGGCCACTCTCCTCGCCTCCTCGCCGCCGCCGCTGCCCCGGTCACTCGCCTTCCTGGTTTCCCGCCGCTGAGCCCGCAGTCCCGCCTCTCCTCCCTGCCCATTGGCCACCCAGCCTCCCGCCTCCCAGCGGACCCTCCCTCCCGGCTCCTTACTTATGACGCCCCCCCAGCGACCGCGCAGCGGACGCGCGCAGCGGGAGCGCCGACTGAGCGCCGAAGGTGCGCCAAAGGTAAGCCCGTCTGCGCCCGTCCGCGCCTGGACCGCGCCCAGCGCCAGACCCCCTGGCCCCCGCGCCCGCCAGCCCCCCCGCAGGACCTACGACTTCGCTACGCTCATCGCACTCAAACCCGCCCGAGCCCCCGGATGCCACCGAGCGTCCCCGCGACGCACCCATGGACCCTTCGACTGCCGATCCTGCAACTTCTCCTGCCTCCGAACAAGCACCACGCCCACCAAGACGGACAACAGCAACCACCTCAAGTGCATCCTGATCAACACCCGTTCCATCCACAGACACGCCGTGGAACTCTGGAACCTCCTCGACACCGCATCTCCAGACGTCGCCTTCCTCACGGAAACCTGGATGAACGACTCCTCAGCCCCCGACATCGCCATAGCCATCCCGGACGGCTACAAGATCATCAGGAGGGATCGCAACAACCAGACCGGAGGGGGCATCGCCATCGTTCACAAAAGCACCATTCGCATCTCGACTGACTCCACCGACGCATTCAACACCGCCGAATACCTGCACTTCCAGATCCACACCGACCCCAAGACTACCCTCAGAGGCACCCTCATCTACAGACCCCCGGGACCACGCGCACAGTTCTGCGAAGACATCACGGACTTCATCAGCCCTCACGCCCTCCCCTCCACCGACTACATCCTCCTCGGAGACCTCAACTTCCACCTGGAGAACAACAACGACCGCAACACGACCACCCTGCTGGACAACCTCGCCAACCTCGGACTCCAGCAACTGGTCAACACCCCCACCCACTACGCCGGCCACACGCTCGACCCCCTCTTCTCATCCAGCAAGCACATCACCTTCAGCCACTGCACCGGACTCCACTGGACTGACCACAGCTGCGTCCACTTCAGCTTCAAGAAGAACACGGTCCACCACCACCCGAAG
Source organism: Triturus cristatus (assembly GCF_964204655.1). Classification (NCBI taxonomy): domain Eukaryota; kingdom Metazoa; phylum Chordata; class Amphibia; order Caudata; family Salamandridae; genus Triturus; species Triturus cristatus. Next base: position 588,908,648 of record NC_140584.1, read on the forward strand.
CAGGTTCCCCACAGAAACTGGAGCAAGATCACCGTCGACCAGCTCACCACCTCCCTCAGCCAGAACCCACCGGTCCGGACAACGGACCCTAACACAGCAGCCCTCGACCTCACGCAATGGCTGACCTCCTGTGCCAACGACCTCGCCCCACTGAAGAACCCACTCACCAGGCCCAGAAGCAAGAAGGCCCCCTGGTTCACCGATGAACTCAAGGACTCCAAGAAGGCCTGCCGCACCCTCGAGAAGGCCTGGCTCCTCGACAAGACCACCGACAACATGACCGCCCTCAAACTCGCCACCCGCAGACATCACCAGCTCATCCGCACCACCAAGAAGAAATCTTTGAAGGAACGACTGGACAAGAACGCCCATGACAGCAAGGAGCTCTTCAACATCGTCAAGGAGTTCTCCAACCCCAGCACCAGCAACAACGACATCACTCCCTCGCAGGACCTCTGCGACTCCCTCGCCTCGTACTTCCACCGCAAGATCGCCGACATCCACAACAGTTTTGGCGCTCCACCCCCGCACCCATCGACCGAACCTACGCACCCCGCCGCTATCCTCCAGACATGGACCAAAGTGACCCTCGAAGACACGACACGCATGATGAACACCATCCACTCCGGATCTCCGACCGACCCATGCCCCCACCATGTCTTCAACAAGGCCGCCTCTACCATCGCACCCCACCTCCGAGACATCATCAACGCCTCCTTCGACACAGCCACCTTCCCAGAGAGCTGGAAGCACGCCGAGCTCAGCGCACTACTGAAGAAACCAACTGCGGACCCGACCGACCTCAAGAACTTCCGCCCTATCTCGCTCCTTCCTTTCCCTGCCAAAGTCATCGAGAAGGTCGTCAACAAGCAGCTGGCCGCCTTCCTCGAGACGAACGGATCCCTCGACCCATCGCAATCCGGATTCAGAGCCAACCACAGCACAGAGACCGCCCTCATCGCAGCCACCGACGACATCCGAGCCCTGCTCGACAAAGGTGAAACAGCGGCACTCATCCTCCTTGACCTCTCCGCAGCATTTGACACTGTCTGCCACCGCACCCTAGTCCAACGCCTCAACGACACCGGCATCCAGGGGATTGCTCTGGAATGGATCATCTCATACCTCTCCGGCAGAACACAGAGAGTACGCCTCCCTCCGTTCCGCTCTGAGGCCACCGAAGTCATCTGCGGCGTCCCGCAAGGATCATCGCTCAGCCCCACTCTCTTCAACATCTACATGAAACCCCTCGCTGCCATCGCACGCCAACACAACCTCAACATCATCTCCTACGCCGATGACACCCAGCTGATTCTCTCCCTGACCAGAGACCCCGACACCGCCAAAGCCGACCTACACGAAGGGATGAAAGATGTCGCCGAATGGATGAACATCAGCCGCCTGAAGTTGAACACGGACAAGACAGAAGTCCTCATCCTGGGACCATCGCCCTCTGCATGGGACGACTCCTGGTGGCCCCCGGCCCTGGGCACCGCACCCAAGCCAACGGACCACGCACGCAACTTGGGCGTCATCCTGGACTCCTCCCTGTCGATGACCAGACAAGTCAACGCCGTCTCCTCATCTTGCTTCCACAACCTCCGCATGCTCCGCAAGATCTTCAGATGGATCCCGACTGAGACCAGGAAGACTGTCACCCAGGCCCTCGTCACCAGCAGACTAGACTACGGAAACACCCTCTACGCCGGTACAACAGCCAAGCTTCAGAAAAGACTTCAGCGTATCCAGAACGCCTCCGCCCGTCTCATCCTGGACGCCCCCCGACGCAGCCACATCTCGAACCACCTAAGAGACCTGCACTGGCTCCCTGTCAACAAGAGGATCACGTTCAGACTCCTCACCCACGCACACAAATCCCTCCACGACCTGGGCCCAAGGTACCTCAACGACCGCCTGACCTTCTACACGCCCACCCGACAGCTACGATCCGCGTACCTCGCCCTCGCCGTCGTCCCTCGCATCCAGAGAGCCACCGCCGGAGGAAGATCCTTCTCCTACCTGGCGGCTAAGACATGGAACTCCCTGCCCGTCCACCTGCGGCTGACCCAGGACCACCTCGCCTTCAGGAAACAGCTTAAGACCTGGCTGTTCGAGCAGTAGCAGACCCCCTCCCCCAGCGCCTTGAGACCCTTCCGGGTGAGTAGTGCGCGTTATAAATTCCTTGATTGATTGATTGATTGAGAAGAGTCTCTAGAAATGGATTATGGAAACCATAGTAGTAATATGAGGTTCAAGACAGTCATATGTTATTTTTTCTTCTACAGTATGAGTATAGTAATAAATATATGGATACATAACTACATAAAAAAGGTATACATGTATAAGGAAGAGAATATATATATATTTACATTTCTATTGTACAAACTCACTTTTAAGTGTTGCTATACTTGAAGCTAATTTTTGTTAATTTTTTTTATTTATATTGATATTTTTCTCAATATTTCACGTGATGCAAAACAGAATGGATATTGTGTGGCAGAAGTGATGGCTATGAAACTAGGAATATAGCAAGCCAGAGAGGTAGTGAACTACACTAAACCTGTTACGTTATCAAATAGAAGTCAAACTTATAAGTTACATTTCCCAGCAAATTTTACTTCTTGACAAACCACAGGACCTGAACAGAAGGCAGCCTGTGAAAACTGGTATAGTTACGAAGAGAACTGTAGTGGCAAGTGTGTCAGAGCATACTGCTGAGTCAATACTGTTTCTACTACTGCAAATTGAAAATTCTGCTAGCTTTTATCCCAATAGTTTTGTTCAATTAAACCCGATTTGTGGTCAACTCCAGGAATGTTTCGTCATGTCCATAGTGGATGTTTACAAATACATGTATTACTTTTTTGTAAACAAACTTTATCAGGCATTTACGAAACATGTACTAGTATAGTACACATATTTGAATGAGCATGTGAACTAACAGGAATCCACTGTTGATATACATGCATCTCGTTACTGCGGAATGGATAGCCATGTTCGTTCAATAGTCCTTCAGGAGATGCATTGATGAAGCTCACATCCCATGTGGACAAGCAGTGCAATGATAAACCTAACCCCCACCCTCCGCCAAGTGGCATCCCCACCCTCTCTCTTCCCTCCTCCCTTCCCCCAGGCGTGTCGTGGAGTACTGTGCTCAGGTAATCTTCCCAGGGCCACTCTCTAGCAATTTCCATCTAGTCATCGTGGGATCCGTGGGCTCTAAAGGACTGCCGCTATAAGAGCCCCCCGCAACGTTCCCTCTCCCCCCATGCAGTCACCCCAATGCATTTTACAAACCGTCAACCAGTGGTGCTTTCAGATTCCGGGGCACCTCATTTTAGCCCTCTGCAAGCTGCAGACCCAACACTTATGAGCCACCCATAGCTCCGCCGACATATCCCTTTCTGGGACAGGTAATCTCAGCACTATTCTAGACAGGAGGTCCGGTGCCGGACATCGATCACCCCGCTGCACTGTTCCCCGGAGCTGGCTTGCCACCCATTTCGTCAGCCATTGCAGTTGAGCTGCAATATAATAATATTTCAAATCTGGCACCGCCAGTCCCCCTTCCGCTTTGGATCTCACCAAGGTCTTTAAAGCCACTCTCCTCCTTCTAGCCCTCCACAGGAACACCGTCACCACTGTCTTGAGCTGCTGAAACCTCTCTGCTGGGATCCACACCGGCAGAACTCCAAAGACATACAGGAGCCTTGAGAGAGTCGCCATCTTTAGTATGGATGCCCTTCCCGCTAGCGACAAGGGGAGGGTTCCCCAGAAGTCAAAATTGGCTTTTGTCCCCCGTATGACCTTTCCCACATTCCCCCCCAGGAGATCTGCACTGTCGTGGTATATTTGCACTCCTAGATACGGGACACATCTCCCCTCTCACTCGATCCCCTCCACCGTCTGCGGTTTCTCCCTCCCCTGCATGGCGAGGAACAGTAATGACTTATTTCAGTTCATTTTGAAGCCTGTTACTCTCTCCAGGGCTAACAGCAGGTCCTTGGTTCCCTCGAGGTCTGATTCCGTATTGCTGAGGAACAGAATCAGATAGTCTGCATACAAGGCTAAATGGTGGACACGTCCCTCTACTTCTAGCCCGCTGTACCAATTTCCAGTTCTGGCTTTAGCAGCCAGCGGCTACATAGCCAGTGCAAACAGGAGGGGCGATAGCAGGCACTCCTGTCGTGTCCCTCTTTCTACCTCATATCTGTTCGATATAAGCTTTCCTGTCTGAACCCTGGCGGTGGATCTCTGTACAATATGGCAGTCCATGCCCCAAACTCTTACCCTAACCCGAAGGCTCACATCACAAAAAATAAATACTGCCATTCAAGACTATCGAAAGCCTTTTCAATGTCTATTGCCAGGATAGTAACTGCTTCTTTACAATAGGAGTCCACTCCCAGTACTCATAGCAATCTCCGCACATTCATTGCTGTATTGCATGTCGGAGGGAAACCAGCTTGGTCCCAGTGTATGAGACTCGTCGTATGTGGCAATAGTTGTGTGGCCAGTATCCTACTCAGGATTTTATAGTCAAGGTTGAGCATTGACAGTGGTCGATACGTCGTCTTGTCATGCGCTTGCTTCCCTGGCCTTAATAATAGAACGATCAGGGCCTCCCTAGTGGTCCATGGAAGTTTCCCCTCCTGTTTTGCCTGATTATAGAGGGCCACCAGCCAGGGTCCCAGCAGGTCTATATATGTAGCATAAGATTCTGTAGGGAACCCATCTGTTCCCGGCGTCTTGTTCCAGGCCATAGTCTCAACAGCGCTTTGGACCTCGCTCAGCTCTATCTCCCTTCCCAAGACCTCTGCCTCTTCCTCATCTAGAGTTGGCAACTCAACACTCTCCATAAAATCGTCGAGTTCTGCAGCAGTGGGGGAAGCTTTACTTTTATAAAGTTCAGTGTAATAGTCACAGAAGTGCTGGTTGATATCCTGCTGGCGGACCATATCTCCCCCTGATCGCGTCTTATTTCTAAGATAACGGACCCCCTTTTAGCCGGATTGGCCAGCCATGCCAGCAGAGCTTATCCCTCTCAGAATGCTCCCTTGCCATATAGTTCTTATAATCAAAACAGCGAAACCTTTCAACGTGTCCCGCCACCTGGTCTCCAGTAGTTCCCTCTGTTTGTCTGCATTCCCTGGACGTTTGCGTTCAATGTGTCGCAGCCTTTGCTCTGCATTTAGTGTGTCCTGTAAAAGAGTTCTCCTTACCCTTACCACTTCGGAGCTGCATCTACCCCTAAGCACCACTTTAAATGCTTCCCACTCCGTCGTGAGGGTCGAGGCCATTCCTGCATTCTCCACAAAGTATTGTTCAATGGCTGTACGGATCTCAGCCTTGATCCTCCAAATTCTCTGGCCTGAGACATCAAGTGGGAATACTTGTTCTAACCGTAGACCAACTAAGACAGACCAGCAAGGGATTGTGGTCCAAAACCGTACGTGCCAAGTACTCGCTAGTTTGTACATACCCATGCACATCAGGGGTGCACAAAATGTTGTTCAGTCTGACATGTAGCTCATGCACGGGGGAGAAGAAAGAGTAGTCCCGTTCCCCTGGGTGCTGTGCCCTCCAAGAGTCCACCAATCCCCATTGTTGTTGCCAGTTTCTGCACGCCCTCGCCGCTCTGTAAGCAGGTGAGTCATGGAGTGGGGGATGTGACTGGTCAAACCCCACGTCTTCGACACTATTATACTCCCATCCCAGGAGTACTGACCCAGTCAGTGCATGCGCCAGTGATTTTGAGATGTCCGCTAAGAATGAAGCTTGGTCTACATTCGGGGCATATATGCTTCCGATCGTGACATCCCTCCCATCTAGTTAACCCAGCACCACTGCATACCTCCCTTCTGGATCTATAAATTCTCTGGTGCATTGGAAGGGGATCCCAGCTCACACCGACACTAGCACTCCCCTGGCAAAGGCAGAATAACTTGTGAAAAATAGTTGCCCTAGCCAGCGGCGCTTCAGAGTAGCTTCCTCTTTTGCATTGATATGGGTCTCCTGTAATAATGCAATTTGCACCCCTCTATGCACCAGGAATGCATGCACCCTATGCCTCTGTCATGGAGTGCATCCCACGGACATTCCAGGAGATACATTTGTAACCTATATTGGATCCCATGGAAAAGGTATTGAGCCAGATCTAGCTAAACGTTTTCTCCAGACACACCTTGTCCCCAGTGAACATCCCCAAAACAATGTAACTACCCATCTCCCTTTTCCCAGGACAGGCAGAAGTAACTCTTCAACAATAATGTTTATATGGGTGTAGTGGCTGTCGCCCCACCTCGGAACCCCCTCCTCGTGGACCCTCCCCCAAACGAAAACTATTAGTCCACCCCACAACCCCTCATCTCTTGTGTCCGTAACATTGCCTATGGTAAACCCCCCCCTCCATATAGTCCCAGGCATGTATTCCTCGAAAAGGATATAGTTCGCCAACAGTTGCAGTCCCTGAACTCCGGAGCAGCAAAGACAGCCCAACTCATCTGCGGTGTAAGGCGTCACAACAGGCAACTCCATTTCCAAATCCTCCGCAGCACTCAGTATTGGAGAGCTCTCCGATCTACCATCTTCCCGATCACTCCTCACTGACCTATGACTGGACCCCGCTTGACTGAGCTCCACCACTGCCCTAATGACCTTGCTCCGTTTGACTCGGGCTTCTGTCGAGGTTGGCCCTCTCAGTTGTCCATGAGTCGCTCCGCCATCTCCTGCCGTCGATCTCGGCGAGCTACCACCCGATCTCCGTCCCAGTACAATATCTAGCCAATCCCAGGCCCCTTGCGGCGTCTGAAAGTACAGTGTGCCTTTGTGCCCCACAACCTTGCCGGAAACAGCATGGCATAGGGGAGCTGCTGTTGCCGTAACTTTCTCTTCACTTCTAGGAACTTAGACTTTTGCCGCGGTACCTCCCTGGTAAAATCCGGAAACACCATCACCTTGCTGTTTCCGATTGGAAGTCTGTTATCTGTCGAGCCTGCTTAAGTATATGGTCTCTGTCTCTGAAATGGAGCAGACGAGCTTTAATTGGTCTTGGCGGCGCCCCGGGCTTGGGAGGCCTGGCCGGCACCCTATGCGCCCTTTCAATTGCGTACAATCGGACAGTCCTTCTGGCGCCACTTCTTTCTGGATCCAATCCTCCAAGTACTGCACCATGTCATCCCCTTCCTCCTTTTCGGGCACCCCGACTATGCGCAGGTTATTGAGGCGAGACCTCCCTTCGCTATCTTCAGCGCGGACCTCCAAGATTTTAACTTTCGCCACCACCTCCGTGAGAGATTTCTTTAGTTCCGTAACCTCCGAGGGGATATCTGCAAGCATTTTCTCCGTGCCAGTGACCCGCTCTACCAGTTGGCGATGGTCATCCTTCAAGAAGCTACGGTCGGTACCAATGGAGTCCATTTTGGTTTCAAGCGCTTCTCGGGACGCCGTGATGGCTTCCAATTTTTTTCTGCCAATGTGGTCTTCGAGGCGGACACATCTTTCTCTGGGTCCAGGGTATCATCCTCTTCATCTGTTTGGGTACCCCCACCCCATGCAGTCGCAGTGCTTTGACCTCTCCGTTTGGGGACTTTCCCCATGGCCTTCGTCCATCCGGGGTCTCTATGCGTGGGTTGCCGCAACCTATGTTCAGATCAACTCTGGTGTAGTGTCCTCCTGATGCCAGTCTCCCAGTGGTCCCAGCTAAATAGCGCAACAATAGTTGTACCGCGAGTACCAAGATGGTAGCCTGTGCAGATGGGCCTCCGTCACTCGTCCAGGCACAGTGGGCAATGTGCCACTTAGTTCTGCTCTCCACCCTGCACTAAACTGCACCTCCTCCGTCTCCCCCCAGGGGTCTCAACACTCCCCCCTGCTGCCTGCGTAGGTCTCCAAGACTCCTAGACCCCGGGCGAGGCCTCACCGCTGTCAAATGTCGTCACAACACGTTTCACTCAAGGGCCTAAGCTCCCTTCCACCGCTCGGCGTGGTTGTGTTCTAGGGCCAGTCTCCCCCGTGATGAGGAGTCTCCCACCGGGACCCAGCAGTCACTATCAAGTGTCCAGTTGTTGGCCTGGCTTCCTGTATTTCAGTACTCTCCCCAGAGCTTACACCTTGTATGCTGAAGGAGCTGCCAGGCGGGCTCTCACTTCCCCTACGGCTCCCTCCATCGCGACGGCTGCTTATGACCGAGCCCTGCTTTTGTCTTGCATGGCCGCTTGGCCCGCTCTTTGCCGTACGCAGGTCACGGCCCATCTCTCTTCCTCCAGGCTGTAGCTTGGCCCCTCTCCAGTGCCCGCTCTCTATCTCAGCACCAGTGCTCTCCGCAGACCGCTCCACACCGCACTTCTTCCGAGATGTCGGGCTCCTCAGGCACCATCTTGATCGTCGCCCCTAGAGATCACCGTGTCGACGGGCTCAGTGTTTCTCTGCGAACCGCCGCAACTCGTTCCCAGTGGAGCAGCTACCGATTCCTCCGTTTTCTGAGGCGCTGGGGGCTCAGGATATTGGAATAGGACAAGGAAGCCTGGGCCAGAGCTCCGAGGTTCGCTTCCTCCTACATTGGCGTCAAGGCACGCCGCTTTACCAATACATATATTAAATGAATGTGTTAAACCCAAGAAGGAATAGGTTGAAGCTGTAGGGATTCCCCAGCACCCAAGAACAAGTATGATGTGACTGCATTCCTTGGTCTGGAATTTTATTCAAAGTTCTTTAAGAACTTCTAATGTAAGATGTACCACATTAGTTCACTTTTAGAAGAATAAGTTTAACTGGTCCATGGAGGGTCAGAATGCGTTCAAAGGTATTTAGTCGGATATATGAAATGCACCACCTTTAAAGCTTCTGATCCCAATTTAACAATTGTAGTCACAATTGATGCAAGTGGTTGTGAAATTGGTGCGGTACTGTCTCAAGTGGACAAAGTCGGTAAGCAATATGTAGTTGCTTTTGCCTCCCTTTCATTGACCCCCAAGTGCAGAGAAATATTCAGTTATTGAGCGGGAGGCATCTTGGGGTTTGAACATTTTAGACAGTTTGTGTGGGGTGCACGCGTGATATTATAAAGTGACCAGAAACCAATGACAAAAGTTTTAACTACTAAGGGTTTATACAATGCATCACCATGATTAGAGTGGATTCCAATTATGAAGTGCAATATACACCTGGAGTGAAAAACAAGCTTGCTGATTTTCTTAGTAGGTTTCCCTTACCAATGAGAGAAACACCTGATGATGATGTAGAGAAGCTATGTGTGGCTAGGGTGAATGATGATAAACAAGGTATCTCGAGTGAAAGGTGGACAGAAGCTTACGATAAAGAACAGATCCTGGATGAAGTTTGTACGAATATTGTGAATGAATTGCCTGATTAAAAGAACTGAGTGAGGAGCTGAAGGTGTTTTGGGAACTCAGGCATGAGCTGTCAGTGGAGGATGGAAATGCCATGAGAAGTGGTAGAATCATTACACTATAAAGTTTAAAGGGAAAATTGCTGGATCTGTGCCATGAGGGACATTTAGAGATTGGAAAAACGTAGGCAAGAATGAAGGAAATGTATTGGTGGCCTGGGATGGATATGGTAATAGATAAAATGGTCAGGAATTGTTTGGAATGCAAGAATCCACTCTTAGGCCGCCTTTGTGTCCGATGAGATACACCAGTATGCCGTGGGAAAGAATTGGTCTAGATACAGCAGGACCTATTCGGGAGGGAGATGAATACAAATACTCACTTGTGATCACAGACTATTTTTCAAAGCTGCCTGAGGAGGAGATTGTAAGTCTGGCCGATTCTAGGAGTGTTGTGAGATTTTTGGATTGTGTACTGGTAAGAGAAGGGTTACCTAAAAGTACAATCACTAGCAATGGTCCACAATTTATTTGAGAAACGTTCAAAAGTTTTTTGAAAAGGTATGGAATAAGACACAGAACTACATCCGGGTACCATCCAGCGGGTAATTGTAGTGTGGAATGGTTTAACCGTGTCAGGTAGGTGACATGGTGAGAGTCAAGAGAATAGGTGTCCTTAAAAGGAGACAAAGTACATTTTCACACTTCCCTTAAATGTAGAAAAACTCTGCTGTAAATCTGTTTTATTAAGCAATGGTAGGGTATGGGGAATTTTTTTTTTATCATTTCATTCAATAGGAATAATGGGAATGGAAAATACAATACACAGAACAAGAAGGATTGTACACAGGAAGGAATATTTGTTGGAAGACAAACAGGAAAGTGGTGTTGAAGCGAGTGAGAGTGTGGAAGCTGATGGAGGAGGTGATAGGAGAGATGTTCTTCAGAGTGCTACTGAAGTGAGAGATGGTAGTGATGCTCTTCCGAACACCAGTGATGCTCTCCCAAACAGTGTGGAAATGAGAGTTGGAAGTGTTAGGAGAACCTTGATCAAACCCATGAAGGACTACATTTGTGATTGTTTTTTGTTTAATTAGCTACAGGTATCCTACGGTGTTTTATGTTTGTACTATAAATTAATTTTAAACCCCATTCAGTGTCACCTATGGCTGTTAATAATAGTTCTTATATGTATTTAAGTTATTAGAGTTTATTTTTCTTATTAACTTATGTTTTGTTATATTATGTCTTTTTTAAGTAAGCTGAGTAATGTAATGTTTTTTTTTTCTGAAAGGGCGTTTAGTGTTGTGTTGTACTGGGTATTAGAGTAAAGCTATATCATGTTGAGACACCACATTATACCAAGTGGGACACTGTTTGTTTTAGCACTTGTTTACTGCAGAATGTGGAACGTGGGGCGATTCTAATGATTGAGGAAGGAGAAGCAGTGTAACAGTCGTGCTTTTGCATGCTACAAGGTACCAGGATTTATGTGTATAAAAGAAACTTTGGAAAACTGAGCGAGTATCTTTACATTGGGTGATTGTTTTGGTTCTATGTAATCCTTTGTGTTTAGCTGCATTTTAGTGCTAGTGTGAGTTTCTTTTAAGCTGTGATAATTGCTGTTTTCAGACTCCTGTTTTTCTACTATAGTGCAGTGCATAATGTTTGCAATGCCAGCGCCAGCAGAAAATTAATAAAATGATAATAACAGATTGTTATTATCATTTTATTGATGCTGACTCAGCCCCGCATTACAATAAGTATAGGGAGGGGCCGGGCCTGGCCTGGCCTGGCAAAGAGGAGTACATATAAGTACACATGTGTTTGGCCAGTTGTTCAAGGCCAGCCAAACCCACATGCGCACTTATGTTTCTCCAACCCGGCTGTGTTATACAGCCGGGTTGGAGAAAAGCCACAGGCTCCAATGCACTGTCTGAGCGGCAAACGAGGCCGCTTAGACTAATCCTGGCACTGGTCTCTTGGTATGAGAGCAGCGTCTGGATTGGCTGTGTAGCCTGTGCCCTGCAGGGCCATCCTCTTCCGGTCCGACAAGGGGAGCAGCGAGGCAGGCATCAGCAGAGTGGCAAGTAAGTCTATTTTGTTTCTCCCACCCCCCATCCTCTCCACACACGGCCGCCCTACCACTTTAGATAGGCGACGGCCGCCTCTGCTGGGACAACAGTAACGCATGACACCTATATTCAGCATTGGAGGTATTAAGTATTGACACCTCCAAAGACATTCTTTTAAGGCAGTGCTGTGAGGTAGGGCATCTAGATTTACCCACTACTGTTTACGTTAGTGTATATAAGGTAAAGTTTATGTTGCATTCAAGGGTAATAACATTCTTGTGTGGTTTTACCAGGAATTATTGGACATCCTACTTTCTAGGAAGAAAAATCCCCTCAGATCCTTTAGCGAGTTGGTGAAGAATTGCCATGTCAGAAGTTGGATGCATGGAATCAAGTTGCAGTAAGCCTGCAGAGTGTTGATTTTTGTGATGTAGTGGACGTCCGGGGTTCTGAAATGCTCGGCAGAATCAATCAAAAACACTGGTTAGCTTTTGAAGAAAGATTACGCCAAGTCTGAGATTTTGATCTTCAGATTAAACTTAAGGGGGCTGCAAATCCTGGGAAGCCTAAAATGAGTAAGGATCCCATTGAACTTAAGACACGGGTAGCTGTCACAAGTACTTCATTTACAGACAGAATGTGTTAATGGACCAGTGGGCGGTTTCACACGATGGTCCTGTAGCGTTGTGGGCAAAAAAAAGTGAAGTCCAGGTCAGTCTTGGTGGACGCTCACCCTCTTCCCAGAACTGAGTCAGTTAGGTGCCACTATTTTTAGCAGACTGCCATTCAGCCTACCATCAAATGGCCCTAGCACCTTATTCGAATCCTCTCACTGCATTTGTCATCTAGGTGGAGTCTATCAGACCAGAAGAATGTCATTCTGGTTCGTAGCTACTGCTTTCCATCAATTGATGGAGAGACCTTTGAGAGGCATGGAGGGGGTGTTGACCTTCCAGGGTAGCATTCTTGTCACAGGAAAGGATTGGGAGGGACACAATCACAAAGTTGGTATTGGATAAATGAGTTTTTGGACAGGAGCATTTGGAGAATTTTGGGCATATCACTGGTGTGGATATTAGTCATATGCAAGGTTTGGCCTAAACCATAGAAGCGCCACCTCCAAAGGATAGGGAGCAAGTCACGTCATGTTGGGTTCTGCAAATTCTACACCAGGTTTCTGCTGAGTTTCGCCAAATTGTCAAGCTAATTGAGATTGATCAAGAAATGTACGCATCATGGCAGACCTTATGAATGCTGCCCTATTGCAATCTTTTATTCCCAGTCTACCTGTGTGGGTGTGTCACGCTTGAAGCCAGTGAAAAAGGGCCAGGAGCAGTCATTACTCTCAGAAGTGTAAAGATAGGGCATTTGCTCACTCCGAAATGGGATGATTGCCAGGTTGACTGGACCAGGCACTAAATTGTTAGAATTACATTTTGCTACTGAACATATTTCAGGAAAATGTAGTAAAAGAGCAGATTTTCTACCATGTTTGCCAATCACCGAGGATGTGTAAGTGGCAAAGAGGATGAAGATGCAGAATGTGTTGTTACATCAATTGACTCTGAAGCCAAGACATGCATTTCTGAAGAGTTGTCAAAGGCTGCGTCATGACGTGGTGTTGCAGATCGTTTTAAGTAGGTAACTGATGACTGGACCAAAGAAAGGTCTTTCACTGGAGATTTTCAGATCTTTGATAAGATTTCTCATGAACTGCTCATTGAAATGGGTTGCTGTTTAGGGGCAGGGAACTGGTCATCCTCATTTCTGTCAGAACTTTATTAACTTGCCTCACACTGACCATCTTGGAATGACACTAACAAACAAAACATCCTCCTGAAACCTATCGCTGGCCAAGGATGGGCTTTGATGTGAAATACATTAGGTTGTGTAACATCTTTAAGTGTGCTGATAAAAAATGTGGTGGTTAGGAATACCCCAATGATACAAGGAGCTGGAGAAAGTTGTGCTGGATTTCTTGGGACCATTGCAGGTTTTGAGAATAAGTTCACCCTTGTCCTAACTCATTGGTCTGTGTTGTGGATCATGACTCTGTATCGCTGTGTCTTCATGGATTTCAGTATGCAGTGATTGCTGTTAACTATTATGACAAGAATTTGCAATGAAATCGGTCTAGCATTTGTGAAATTTAGAGGTATTGGCGCTGTAAATGATAATGTTTTTACTTTTTTTTTTCTGTTGTGGATTATTTAGAAAACGAGAGAGCTATTGGCGTTGTAAATGTAAATATTTTTTACTTATGTGGAGTGGATGTAAGTGCTTTGGAGTGGAATTATGTGAATAGTAATTATGTGGTATTTTGTGCATTGGATTATGTGGAGGGGGATTGTAGGTTATGGAGAGTAATTGTGTGGTATGGTATTTTGTGCTGCAAAGTGTTATGTAGTGGAGTTTAATTATGTTACGTGCTGTTGAATTTTGTGGTGTGATGTGAAATGGTGTAGTGTCTTATGCAATTGTGTTGTTGATTTGTATTATGGGGTTTGTTGTTGAATTATGTGGTGTGGAATGGATGTGTGTTGAGTTGATTTGTGTGGAACTATGTTGCACTGAGTGAAATTATGCTGATTGAAATTATGTGGCATGATGTGGTGTGTGTTTATAAGGATTGTTGCTAAGTGGTATAGATTGGTTTTATATGGGGTGTATTTATGTGAGCGAGAGATAGGCTGGGTAAAGAAAGAGGGAGGAGAGATAGAAGAGGAGAGGGCGAGAGTAAAGAGAGAGAAGGAGGGGAGGTTACATGCTGAGCGCTTCCTTGGGGATCCTGTAGTCAGCGAAGTTTACAAGTTACAGAATGACTTTATTTTAACTCTGTTCCAAGTCCAGTGAAGGGGAGGGAATGAAAGCACTGTATGGAAAAAAGACAACACTCTAGGAGAGAGACACCCAGCACTGGGTAAGAGTGATTTTAGCACTGCATGACTGAGTGAGAGCAAAGCATTAACGAAAGACATGACAACGCAGAAGAGTGAGAGCAGTGCACGAATGGCATTTGCAACCAAATAAACAAGAGCAAGTTTACTGGCACGTTTCCCCTTGTTGCCAATTTCTTTGTGGGCGAGTTTTAGAAAAAAAGATGTATAAGTTGTCTGTCAGACTGCTTTTCACGGTGAATAGTCATAATATCGAATTGCCACAATATCGAGTTTTTTTTCTATAGAACGGACAGAATATCGAATTGCCAAAATATAGTGGTGCAGAATATCGAAATTCAGGTCAGAAATATCGATTGTCATAATAACGAAGTTAGTAATATCAACAGTCATGATATAGTTGTTAAAAATATCTTATTTTTTTATAGTGTTTTAAGTGTTAGTATATGTGTTAAAAGTATGTATTATTTTTTGTAATGTATGTTTTCATTTTTGTAAAGTAATTAATTTTATGTTATTTAATTTTTGCTTCATTTAATTCCTTAGCGGGTTGTGGGTTTATAGGGGAATAGGGTGGGAAGTAATTTAATTATAGTAAATTAAATATTATGTTTTATGAATTATGAATTATTTTTAATTTAATTTTGCATTTTAGTTCTGTAGCGGGTTGTGGGTTTATAGGGGAAAAGAGTGGGAAGTAATTTAATTGTAATTAAGCAATTATTTAATTGTATTTATTGGTATTGATAATTTATTATTGTATAATTAATAATTGGTAATTAATTTTTATTAATTGGTAATTAATTTGTATAAATGTTTTATTGATAATTAAAATAATTGTATTCATTTATTATTCGGAGCGGGTTGTGGGTTTATAGGGAAATATGGTGGGAAGTAATTTAATTGTAATTAAGTAATTACTTTTATTTATTGGTATTGATAATTAATTTATTAATTAATTATTAA
This sequence comes from Triturus cristatus, assembly GCF_964204655.1. NCBI lineage: Eukaryota > Metazoa > Chordata > Amphibia > Caudata > Salamandridae > Triturus > Triturus cristatus. Next base: position 588,923,935 of record NC_140584.1, read on the forward strand.
TTGGAAATTATTTTTTATTAATTGTTAATTAATTTTTTAATAATTTATTAATTGATAATTATATTAATTGTATTAATTTATTATTCGGAGCGGGTTGTGGGTTTATATGGGAATAGGGTGGGAAGTTATTTAATTGTAATTAAATAGTTATTGAAAATATTTTTGTGTATTGATAATTAATTTACTGTTAATTATCAATTGGTAAACATTTTGTATTACTTATTAATTTTTGGTATTGAAAAATAAATTGTGATTAATTAATAGGTAATTAATTTGTAATAATTAATATTTATTGGTATTTATAATTAATTATTAAATAATTTGTCATAGGTAATTCATTTGTTATAGATTTTTATTGGTATTGATAATTAATTTATATATATTTAATTATTAAATCATTACTTTCCCTACTGTAGCACTCACTGGAGGGGAATACTAATTTTTACCCTCCCGCTATCCAACACTTTCCCTACTGTTGCACTCTCTGGAGTGGGAATAGTAAATTTTACCCCTACGCTATCCAACACTTTCCCTACTGTTGCACTCACTGGAGTGGGAATAGTAATTTTTACCCCTACGCTATCCAACACTTTCCCTACTGTTGCACTCACTGGAGTGGGAATAGTAATTTTTACCCCTACGCTATCCAACGCTTTCCCTAATGTTTCACTCTCTGGAGTGGGAATAGTCATTTTTCCCCCTACGCTATCAAACGCTTTCCCTAATGTTGCACTCTCTGGAGTGGGAATAGTCATTTTTACCCCTACGCTATCAAACGCTTTCCCTACTATTGCACTCACTGGAGTAGGAATAGTAATTTTTACCCCTACGCTATCCAACGCTTTCCCTACTGTTGCACTCACTGGAGTGGGAATAGTAATTTTTACCTACCCGCTATCCAACGCTTTCCCTACTGTTGCACTCACTGGAGTGGGAATAGTAATTTTTACCCTCGCGCTATCCAACGCTTTCCCTACTGTTGCACTCACTGGAGTGGGAATAGTGATTTTTACCCTCCCATTATCCAATGCTTTCCCTACTGTTGCACTCACTGGAGTGGGAATAGTAATTTTTACCACTATGCTATCCAACACTTTCCCTACTGTTGCACTCTCTGGAGTGGTAATAGTAATTTTTACCCCTACGCTATCCAACGCTTTCCCCGCTGTTGCACTCACTGGAGTGGGAATAGTAATTTTTACCTACCCGCTATCCAACACTTTCCCTACTGTTGCACTCACTGGAGTGGGAATAGTAATTTTTACCCTCCCGCTATCCAACGCTTTACATACTGTTGCACTCACCGGAGTGGGAATAGTAATTTTTACCCCTATGCTATCCAACACTTTCCCTACTGTTGCACTCTCTGGAGTGGTAATAGTAATTTTTACCACTACGCTATCCAACACTTTCCCCGCTGTTGCTCTCACTGGGGTGGGAATAGTAATTTTTACCTACCCGCTATCCAACGCTTTCCCTACTGTTGCACTCACTGGAGTGGGAATAGTAATTTTTACCCTTCCGCTATCCAACGCTTTCCCTACTGTTGCACTCACCGGAGTGGGAATAGTAATTTTTACCTACCCGCTATTCAACGCTTTCCCTACTGCTGCACTCACTGGAGTGGGAATAGGAATTTTTACCCTTCCGCTATCCAACGCTTTCCTTACTGTTGCACTCACTGGAGTGGGAATAGTAATTTTTACCCTCCCGTTATCCAATGCTTTCCCTACTGTTGCACTCACTGGAGTGGAAATTGTAATTTTTACACTCCCGCTATCCAATGCTTTCCCTACTGTTGCACTCACTGGAATGGGAATGGTAAATTTTACCCTCCCGCTATCCAACACTAAAAATATTGAATATTTTTTAATAATATTAAGTTAACATATATATGTATTAAAAATAAAAACGCATGTTTATTTTTTTAATTTACCTTAATTATTTATTAATTTTAAGTTTAAGTATTTTTAAGTATGTTTTGCTTAATTTAATTATTATTTCATTATTTTACATTAATTTTAAGACATTTAAAAAATTCGATATTTTAACAAACTATATTATTTACAATGATATTTTGGATTCGATATTTTTGTACTTACCTGTTTGTAGATAGGAAGTCGATATTCTGTCATTCTATATTTTGCTCCTCGATATTCTGTCAGTGATCTGCTTTTCATTAAACTCTCAACTCTTCCCCTTTTTGCAACATCTTGACCCCCAATTTATAGGTTCCCTGAGTAAAGTGTTTCCAAATCCAGCACTGGTGATGCCCATCCTATAGGACTTGCTTCTTATTCCTCAATGAAATGTATACTAGGGGGCCGATTCCGATGGCCGGTCGGACAACTGTCCGTAGCCTTACCCTGCGACCGACACGTACCCGGACCGTCCTGTAGAGTAAGTACGATGCGCATAACTGCCAAAAACACGACCGACACGTAGGCTGTGAATCAAGACCCATTCTCAGTCCGAGCCGTAACTCCCAAAGAGGAACCGTGTCGCCCGGAAGCAGTATCCATAGCAGTTTCCAGCATGACAAGTACGATGCGTACTTCCTATGCGCCGGACGGGTCATCGCGTACGGCACGTCACAGCATCCGGAAACCAAGCATATCAGCTTTGATCCACGCCACAAATCAATACACGGCTACAAGACAGACCAGCTTGCAGCGGGTACGAGACAGAGCAACAAGCAGCGTGTACGACACGAACACATCATGAATCCCATTGCGCAGGTCATACCAGTACTCTACATCTATGACCGGCTCAGGAACCGACGCCGCTGGCGCATGCGGTAAGTCAGACACCTACCACATAAACAAACGACACGTACCCGCAAAATGGCACACACACACAGGGGATCCATATCCTGGCCACTAACAACAGCCCACCATAGGGGTTGCATGACCAGCACCACTAACACCCCCACCCATAGGGGGCCTGTTGCCCATCACCCCTGCCACCCACACCCCTAGTGCTTATGTTGCCCATCACCCCTGCCACCCCCACTCACAGGGCTTATGTTGCCCATCACCCCTACCACCCCCACTCACAGGGGACCTGTTGCCCAGCACTCCTGCCACCCCCACTCACAGGGGACCTGTTGCTCATCACTAATACCACCCCCACCCATAGGGACTATGTTGCCCATAACCCCTGCCACCCCCACTCATAGGGGACCTGTTGCCCAGCACTACTGCCACCCCCAGCCATAGGGGACCTCTTGCCCATCACCCCAGCCACCCCCACTCACAGGGGACCTGTTGCTCATCACCCCTGCCACCCCCACTCCTAGTGCTTACGTTGCCCATCACCCCTGCCACCCCCACTCACAGGGGACCTGTTGCTCATCACTACTGCCACCCCCACCCCTAGGGCTTATGTTGCCCATCACCCCTGCCACCCCCACTCACAGGGGACCTGTTGCTCATCACCCCTGCCACCCCCACCCCTAGTGCTTATGTTGCCCATCACCCCTGCCACCCCCACTCACAGGGGACCTGTTGCTCATCACTACTGCCACCACCACCCATAGGGACTATGTTGCCCATCAACCCTGCCACCCCCACTCACAGGGGACCTGTTGCTCATCACTACTGCCACCCCCACCCATAGGGACTATGTTGCCCATCACCCCTGCCACCCCCACTCACAGGGGACCTGTTGCTCGTCACTACTGCCACCCCCACCCATAGGGACAATGTTGCCCATCACCCATGCCACCCACACCCCTAGTGCTTATGTTGCCCATTACCCCTGCCACCCCCAGCCATAGGGCTTATGTTGCCATCACCCCTGCCACCCCCACTCACAGGGGACCTGTTGCCCATCACCCCTGCCACCCCCACTCACAGGGCACCTGTTGCTCATCACTACTGCCACCCCACCCATAGGGACTATGTTGCCCATCACCCCTGCCACCCCCACTCATAGGTCCTGTTGCCCAGCGCTACTGCCACCCCCAGCCATAGGGGACCTGTTGCCCATCACCCCTGCCACCCCCACTCACAGGGGACTTGTTGCCCAGCACTATTGCCACCCCCAGCCATAGGGGACCTGTTGCCCATCACTACTGCCACCCCCACCCCTAGGACTTATGTTGCCCATCACCCCTGCCACCCCCACTCACAGGGGACCTGTTGCTCATCATCCCTGCCACCCCCACCCCTAGTGCTTATGTTGCCCATCACCACTGCCGCCCCCACTCACAGGGGACCTGTTGCTCATCACTACTGCCACCCCCACCCCTAGGGCTTATGTTGCCCATCACCCCTGCCGCCCCCACTCACAGGGGACCTGTTGCTCATCACCCCTGCCACCCCCACTCACAGGGGACCTGTTGCTCATCACTACTGCCACCCCCACCCATAGGGACTACGTTGCCCATCACCCCTGCCACCCCCACTCACAGGGGACCTGTTGCTCATCACTACTGCCACCCCCACCCATAGGGACTTTGTTGCCCATCACCCCTGCCACCCCCACTCACAGGGGACCTGTTGCTCATCACTACTGCCACCTCCACCCATAGGGACTATGTTGCCCATCACCCCTGCCACCCCCACTCACAGGGGACATGTTGCCCATCACTACTGCCACCCCCACCCATAGGGACTATGTTGCCCATCACTACTGCCACCCCCACCCATAGGGACTATGTTGCCCATCACCCCTGCCACCCACACCCATAGGATGGGTGATGCGCAACACATCCAGCATACGCAAACATCAGGTATGTCTGCAAAATACATCCCGTATGACATCATGACAACAGTGTGTAGTCTGTGACAAATGCCCACAACAGTGATTATGGCTACGAGCATACAATGTAAGTAACAGCACATGTGTGACCAACACATGAGTGTGACATACACAAGGCAAGCATCACCATAGCACTGTGGCAATGTAAAAAGAACACCCCCTCACTGTGTAGAGCAGAAGTTAAGTGGGGGCTCACAAAATGCAGCAGATGTCGAGCATTGTGGTGATGGGGACCAAATCCCCCTCAACACAGTGACCAAAAGGTAAGTGTCATCATGGTCAAAGCTGAAAATAACAAACAGCATGTATGATCCCTGCTTCCAACACATCAAACACTTCTGGGGCAAACTAGTGGTTGTGTCCCATACACACAGAGATGTGGTGAGGCTAACAGTGCTGTGAAAACATAACACTCTCGGCCATGTGCAGACAAGCACCACACATGGGGGCTGACAATGCACACAGCGTACAATGACACAACAGCAGAAGTGAGCATCACCAAGAATGCACACATCTCGAAAATAGACACACCAATCAAAACAACCTGTGTAGACTGTAGGTGTCAGCTCACAAACTCACATTCCATGCCAGCAATGGCACCCAACAACCATGATGAATGTGTACAATGATGTGAAATGACTCACAGGGACAGCATGCAAAATCACAGAAACAGCATCCAGACCAAGGCCCACAACAGCAATACCAATGCACTGGTGCAGATGCACAAACAGGCTAACTCACACTGCACATTGGACACAACATGTGTGTGTGTGTCACAGTATCCCCAGGCAACTACACAACACATGAGGGGGGCTGAACCACAGTGACACAGATGTGGACACAGTGCCATACAAAAGTAAACCATCATTGGGACACCCTCAGTGGCCAATCAGGCGTTGGGAGATGAGAGGAAGCACAACAGTCACATGTGACACAAGCTGGAATGAACACCAACTAACACAGCAAGAGACTGACACACAACACCACTACCCCCAGGGAACAGACAGTGGGGTGACACAAGCATGCATGACACCTCCACTGTGATGACAAAGGCAGATGTCGTACAAACTGGGAAACCCAGACATGTGTCCTGTGCCACAAACGTACATCACACATACACAAACACAAATCAATCAGCATGGCCCCTCATCCATGGACAAACGGGACCTAGGGAACCATCCATGCAAACATTCACATCAGTCCACCATCAACACCACACACCTGAACTGCAACAATGTGTATCTGTGAAGTCCACAGGGACAGGTGACATTGAACATGCACCCATGACAAACACAGGAATGTTGCCAGGAACTAAGGTGCACATACACATCACACAAGGACTGTTTACAACCCTGGGGAATGACAGACACACTGCACAGTATGCGGTACATGGCCATGACCTCAAAGGTCATGTAACCTTCAGAATCCCTGCCACAGTCCCAGGACTATGCAGATGCCAAGGAGGAACACAAGGCACCCATGCTGACACCTGCCAGCATCGCTGCCGTGAACCCGACAAGTGGGAGCAGTCACACACACATACAAATGTCTCAATCACTGAAAACTACCACCTAGGGACAACTACACGATATTGCGAACAAACAAGTGCCTTGGGGAACCCTGACTGTGTCCCATCTGTGTCTGACAACATCATCACCACTCAGAACTGACAAATCACAATGATGATACACCAATTAACAGTAGTGTGTCATGCACCCACACATATGGTAGCCCAGGAACATAACAAGGGAACCCTGTCTGTGTATGAACAGGGATGTGGACACACACATGCACATACAACACACACCATGGGCCCAGGCCATGTCACTGGACAACACACTAACTTGAGGGGACACAACTCCTGTGGGATCCCAGCTATGCCAAACATATTCACCGCAAGTCCCACTCATGTCTGCAGAACACTTGGTCAGTCAGCCATCAGTTACCACACAATGAATGCTCTGGTCACAACAGCCTGGGTATGGGAGTCTCCCCTAAGTCAGCTGCACATACCCAAAACATATGTCTAGCAAGTTGCACAGAGGACCCAGTTGCTTCTATTACAATGATGCCCACACCTGTAGGGCCTGTAGTGATGAGCACGAAGTATGTGGAAGTGACAATTTGGACAGTGGTAAGCACATCATATGTGCATGGGTGCAAGCCACAGATGTGACCATGCCAATTAAATGCTCACAGAGAGATGCACACAAATAGTAGATCCAGACACACCCAGGTAGCTGCAAAGGATGACATGGCTACCCACCAGAATAGGATACATATCTCATGGACCACAGGGAGTACCTCACATCAACACATCAGTATGCAACATTGTAAACCAAGCATTACAGGTGCATGGGCATGTAAAAGAACATCAACATGTTGTACAGCTAAATCAAGTTCACAGGGACAAAGTAAAAAGCTTTATTCAGCATATGAAAGTGAAACGTCTGTTCCAAAAAAAGGCCAATGACCAGTCCATGTCCAAATGGCAAGGAGTGAACTAGAGTGACAAATTCAGTATATGAAATGCTAAATGTCTGTGCAACCAAAAGGCCAATGGCCAGTCCATGTCCAAATGGCAAGGAGTGAACTAGAGTGACAAATTCAGTATATGAAATGCTAAACGTCTGTGCAACCAAAAGGCCAATGGCCAGTCCATGTCAAGATGCCAAGGAGTGAACTAGAGTGACAACTGTCACACCTTGCTTGCCTGCACTGCTAAGGACCGCGGTCATCCCTTACGAGGGGCATACATGGGGGCAGGCCAGGCACCGCAGGGACAGGATCAGGGCGCAGCAGAAGGAGGCAGTGAAGAGGTGGCGGATGCAGGCAAGACACTTGCAACTGCAGTGGAGCTGACTGAAGTGGTGGGTGCTGTCACAACTGTGGGGCACAAGTCAGATGGGGTGGGTGTGGGCACAACTCCAGTGGGCAGGTCAGATGGGGTGGATTGGCTCACCACTGCAGTGCCCAAGTCAGACGGGGTGGTCATGGACTCCAAAGCAGTGCCTACATCCATGGGAGCGGAATGGGGGGACAGGTGAGGAGGGCAGGGGCGGGGGAGACACGGTCACCACATCAGTGGCACCAACTGTCTGACCAGGTGTGGAGGAGCAAGTGCTAGGGGGGATGGCCTTAGCATTTTGGGGATGGTGTATCTGTGGGTGGGGGAACCCGGGGCAGGGAGTGGCGGGGTACCTCTGGAGTGGTGGCCTGGGGGATGGAGGACGGAGACTTTGCCTTGGAGCTGCGTGGTGGCGGGTGGGTCTTGCTCTTCTTGCGCCGGGGGGACTTGCGGGTGGGCGTCTCGGTCTGACTGCGCCTGGGGGATATTGTCCGGGTGTGAGGGGCACTCCCTTTTGTGTGTGGGGACTTCCTCTTCCCCTTGTAATCAGGATCTGCTGGGTCGGTGGGGAAGAGGCCAAGGTCACAGAGGAAGAGCTTCTGGGGGGATGGGGTTGCAGGTGAGGCAAGGGAAGGGAAGGGGACTGGGAGGGAGATGTCTCGGAGGACTGTGGAGTGGTTGTGGATGACTGTGTGTGTGTCAGCAAACCAGCCCCTGTGAGTGTGCAATCAGTCCCCTGCGCTTGCTTGTGTGCACGTCTAGCCCTTGGTTTGGGGGTTTCTGTGCTTGGGACAGGTAGGGTGCTAGGAATCGTGGGTGGAGCAGGGGTAGGATGGGTGTGGGACTGTTGGAGGAGGGACACTGCTGCCGTCAGGGAGGAGGCCACGGACTGGTTGGTCCTCTGTAGGGCAGACATCCCAGAGGAAATGCCCTCCATGAATGACACCAGTTGTGTCAACAGACCTGTGTGTGCATGGAGGACCTTCAGCATCGACGTCTGCCCTACATGGATCTGTCTAAGTAAGTCCACAGACTCCTCACTCAGGGCAGCAGGGGACACAGGGGCAGGGGGTGCGGTGCCTGGCACAAAGGAGACATGCTCACGAACACGGGAGCCCACAGGGACCTCTGGGATGGGAGCCGATGGGAGGGGGGTGGTGGTTGTGGTGGTGGCGGAGGCAGCCTCACTAGCTGATGTTTGGTGGCTGCTGACACCCGCCTCCACAGGGGAGTCATCCTCATAGCTGCTGTGGCCTTCAGCTGGGGGGGGATGGTGCTCACAACTCCTCTGTGTGGCTCAACTCGCCCTCCGTGCCACTGGGTCCACCTGACTCCTCTCCTTCTGTCCCTGTAAGGCTCTGTGGCTCCTCCTGGTCCGTGGAGCTGTCCCCTCCTGTGGCCGTTGATGTATCTGGATAGGAATAGGAAGTAACAGAACAACATCAGTCACCTGCACCAACTGCACACACCACAGTGAGTACATCCCTGGCATCATCAGCTGAACACAGCTCAAAGTGCCAACACTCTTTAGGATGAGACAAATGTCATTCTCAACATCAACCATGGCACACATATCCCTCCTTGACTTTCACACATATGTCCGTTGCATGTTGGATGCTAACACACTAATGTGCCAACATGCACCACTCACACATTAGTTGTACATGCAAGTGAACATGTAGGAGTATGTCACTAGACACACAGCACATCTCTTGCGACTGACTCAGTACAGGTATCCGGATGAAGGGATGGGCAGAGACTCATTTCACATGCTTGGGATGCATACCAGCAACACACACTATGATGTACTCATGTCCTGATGGGCAAGGCCACAATGGGGTGCATGGTGCACACTTGAACACAACGCAGGCTCACTCATAGCAAGTTCAATGCCATGGCACTGGGATGCCCTGAAAGTCAGTCAACACTGTCTCCTGTCACAGGGGCAGGGCATCCAGACAACAACAATATGCACTGACTCACAATTCTAGCTCAGGGGTAAATCTGACTCTGCAGATGACCAGCGCACTTGCCCATCCCATGCAAACAACGTATCCAGGACACAGAAGACCCCACATCATGAAAATCATTCATATGAGTCTCAGCAAACACAAATCCATGTACATTAACACATCACAGTCTGCCATGCATATAACCCAGCTGCATGAGGGACACAGTTGCATACACCATTGTGCGCTGTCAGATGATCACACACCTATATGTCACACAGGTCTTGTCTCTCACAGTCACATCGCAGATGTCGTGCTGACCCTCTGAATCATGGACACCCCAGTTGTACGTAGCAACAAGCCACACCCTAATGACACAGAGGCACACACCTGAGGGCACATGTCACTAAGCACAACCTGCAATTTCATACACAGGAGTGGGATTACAGAGTGTTTCTGAATGCCCTTGAGAGGGCATGACTGGGCAGGACTAAGTGAAACAGTGTTTTGCCCCGGACAGTAGTCAGGTGGCTAAGCAATTGTGACATACTTGATATACATACTCCTGATGCCCAAAAATTGGAGTCCCCTGCTGCATGGTTTTGTTTTGAATACCCCAGAAACATGTTGCGAGTCAGACCAGCAATTGGTACACATCTCAAGGGCACACACAGTTCACATGTCATATCTCAGGCATTGTGTAAACAATTGAACCACCCATGAAACACACAACAGAGTCACGGGAACTGATGCTGACTGGTACCTGAAACATATCTGACTGCAGGGACACAGTGCCCTAGTGACACAAGCAACAGACTGTAGGGGCCACACCTGTGGAACAGATGAGGAGGGTGCATCACACAGATGAGGGCCCTGATTTTGGGACTACAAGACCTACGTAATGTGGAAGTGTGACCAGGACAAAAGACTGCTATTTGCATGTCAGACATAGTACACAGATCAGGCATGGACTTACCCCCTTGCTGCTGCTGTCTGGCCTTCAGCTGCCTATCCAGGTCCGGGAAGACCACCGCCAGTATCTGGAGCATGTGGGGAGTCAGGGTCCGGTGTCCGCCCCTCCTGCGTGGAGGTGACAGCTTCAGCTGGACTCTAGCTATCCTCCGGGTCCAACCCCGAAGGTCCTGCCACCTCTTCTGGCAGTTGCGGATGCGGCGCTTGTAGACCCCCACAGAACGAACAGCTCGGCGATGGTCAGCCAGATCTCCTGCTTCTGGTGGGCATCAACCTGTGAGGATGACAAAGTGAAAAGTACATTAACACACATGCCCCAGATTTGTGCAGCACACAATTGGATATACATGTCATCATCACAAAGGGAAATAAATTACACAGGTAGTGCAACCATGGGGAATGAAAACTCACATGCATGTCTGACATGTTAACAATGCCTGGATAGTTTAAGCTTGCAACAATGCACTTTAGCAGCAGGAAAACTATTCATTACATGTACCTACACACTTTGGTGGATGAAAGTAGTCAGTGAGAATGCTTGCCACTGGTGTACACACTGCTAGTACTGCTAGTCAGACAACATGCATATTTAGGAAGGCAGTGGACAGCACACTCACCTGCTCCCCTGGTGTCCCATAGAGCTTTCTGTACTCTGGAAGGAGCCCGTCCAGCAGGACCTGGTTCTCCTCCTCAGTGAAGGCTGGGGCCCTCTCCAGTGTACGTGCCATAGCAGGAGCCAGAGGATGCATAGACAGCAGCAGTGGTAGCAGGGATGTGGTCCAGTAGCATGTAGTGCAGGCAAGTGAGCTCCCTGGGGGCCAGCCAGCCTTATATCTGTGCTGCAGAGGCCGACTCTGTGCCATGTGTCCCAAGTGATAGGTCCAACACGGTTGCATCCTATGAATCTGGCCAATCCATTCAAAAGTACGACTCGTACACGCCTTCCGCATCGTTCAAATCTTCACCTTCATGGAACACTTGAAATTACAACATTGTTGTAGGCATCCAACTGAATTTCCAGTGCACAACTCGTACAAGTTTTTAATCCGCATCCGTCTCCATGACAGTCCTGAGCCAATGGGTGCGCCCGGCTCGTTCAACTGACTGTACAACGCGTATTTTGAATATACACATGCACCCGTCTCCATACGATTCAATGGCCAAGGCGTACGCCTGTCTCGGACCATGCCTGTCCGATGCGTATGCATGATAGTCACCCGCGTCGGACCTCATTGGATTCAATGACAAGGCGTACGCACGGCTCGGTCATGACCCATGCAATGCGTACGCATTGTCACACGCGTCGGACCTCATTGCATTCAATGACAAGGCGTATGCACGGCTCGGTCATGACCCGTGCAATGCGTACGCATTGTCACCCGCGTCGGACCTCATTAGTGGGACTATTAGATGGATGCAACACACATATACTGGCCATGGACACCTGCACACACCTGCCACACTATAGCATTGGCCACACAGTGTTCCATGGCATGTGAGGCTGCATTGCCTGGGTGTTTGAGGGGGGCCACAGCTGTTTTTTTGTCTGGCACTTTGTGCAGCCACTCCCAGGCTGTTATCTTGTACATGGGGGCAGAGTCCTTTGTGTGTTGTGCACATTAGCACTGTGATGTGCAATTGGACAGTAATGGGCATGAGTGAAGGCCACAGTGTCAGGTTGGATATGTTTAAGACATGTCACATACACCCCGAGTCCTGGGGTGATGGCATGTACGTCACAGTGAGACGTGTAGCCCCAATACTGATGTGCACCCACAGTCTGTGTGCATGTTGTGTCTCGGATGTGTCTGATCACATGTTACCAATGGGTGACAGTCTCCACATCCATGTGGTATATGCATCAACCTTGATGGGGTGTGTGTCTAAGAGACGTACATCTAGGGCCGGCATGAACAACAGTGGCCACTACCTGTGGGACTTACGCTTGCCTTGTGGTGTGGACGTGCTACGCCATGTCCATTGCTGTGTTGATGTGGCAATACAGGGACCCTGGGTTTCTGCATGGCAAAGATCTGTGATGCCTGGGAGACACGAGTCCTCATTTGTCACTGGGGTGTTTTTTTTTAACATTGCAGCAGCACATAGGTTGGGTGACACAGCCAGATGATTAGCCCATTGCACTACATGGCACTCATGTGGACATGTGGAATTGAGATGTGAGGTGGTGGTCTTGTAGGTGACATATGTGTCCATGCCCAACAGCACACACCTCAGTACATTGTGTAATGTCATGAACTAGCATGCGATAGTGATCGTGGTCATGGCCACATGGGTGGATGTACCGACAATCTTCCTTTGTGCATCTCTGTACTGCAGGGCACCAGCTGTCCATCGGCCGTTCCCAGACCTTGCAACCATGCAGGAACGCGACAGCATCAGACGGTACCGCTTCACCAGGCCACTGATTGAGGAGTTGGCGGAGCAATTGGCGCCACATCGGCTACCTGGCCGGACATACCCTACAGCACTGACCCCAGAGGTGAAGGTGATGGCAGCCCTGCACTTCTTTGCTACCGGTACCTTCCAGTACACTGTGGCTACTGCTGGTGGTATGTTGCAAACGATGTTTAGTCGGGAGCTACGCGATGTCTTGGAGGGGATGTTGCAATTCCTCAACCTGTATATCAAGTTCCCGAGCCAAGATGAACTCCCTGAAATTAAGGATGCCTTTTATACACTGGGGAGGATGCCAAACGTCATTGGATCCATTGACGGGACACATGTTGCCCTGATACCACCACAGAAACATGAGCAGGCATACCGGAACAGGAAGCACTACCATTCGATCAATGCTCTGGTGGTCTGTCTTGCTGACATGTTGATCACACATGTGTGTGCACGGTTCCCTGGTTCGGCGCACGATGCCTACTTATGAGTAGTAGTCACATTGAAATGCTGATGTCACAGATGCCAGCTCAGCGTGCCTGGCTTGTCGGTGTGTACTGACTGTTTGTCATTGTGTGTGTTTGTCAGTGTTGTATTCCGCACTCCTACAAAACTCAGCTACTTGTTCATTTTTTTGTGTGTAGGTGACTGGATACCCCAACATGCCGTGGTTGCTGACACCCCTCAGGAACCCTGTGACACCAGCCGAGCTGCGCTACAATGAGGCACATGGTCGGAGCAGGAGGGTGTTTGAGCGGACATTCGGCCTCCTGAAAAGCCGCTTTCGCTGCCTGGACAAGACCGGAGGGACCCTCTCATATGAACCTGCAAAGGTGTGCAAAATAATACTGGTCTGCTGCATGCTACACAACATGGCAGTGCGGAAGGAGGTGCCTCTCATCCAGGATGACGACGACCAACGTCCGGCACCTGTGGAGGATCCCGGCCTGGGCCAAGATGCCAGTGATGATGAAGATGATGGTGACGTCCGCTCCCAGCTCATCAACAACTTCTTCACCTGAATGTGAGTTTCCAGTGTTATGTGAATGTATGGAGGTAGCCTGGAATGTGTTGAGCCAGCTCTGTTGCTGTCTGAGTGTGTCTGTGTGCCACTTGACTGGATGTGTGCTGTGATGTGTCCATTCAGGTGGTGTGTACTCCACAATAGGGTAGTAGTGTTAACTAGTGTTTGTGTAGGTGTTTTGCAACATGTTTTGTGCATGTGTATTGCATTTTTCTCCTGTTCGTCTGTGCTTTTGACTGTATCTTGTCTGTCCTTCCCAGGGTCCTTTGCCTGTTGTGTGGTCAACACTGACCCCCAACACCCAGAAGCCAACACCAGTGTGGAAGTTGACAATTCCCATCAACTGATGTACCACACATCCCTGGACTTCCATTCTCCAACACATTGTGAGCGTGTGTCCACTGTTACGTAGAATTACCGTGCAACTATTGTGGAATAAACGTGTTGCTGATGTGTAATGAACCTGTGCTACGCTTTGTTATGTGCATTGTCTGTCTTCCCACATCTGAGTGACATCTGCTTACCTCACCTGTGGACTTGTTACCACTGACTGTGCTTGGTGTTGTGTCTGTGCATGCCAATGTGTTTCAGGTCAACATCATTGTGTGTGATGAGTGACATGGCCATGGTGAGTATGTTTTGTGTTGCCATAGTGGTGTCTCCCTCACATGTGTCACATCCCCATGACTCACCTTACGTTGGTCACATTGTTGCAGTATTTGGCATGCACTGTGTTGTGTAGCAGATCCACTTCGCCCTGAACATGACAAGTTGGAATCACAACAGAGGCAAGTATGGTGTACTGGTGAGTTTATTTACAAACATGTGTGAGTGAAGTGCACAGGATGGTGGGTGCTGTACATTAGTTTGGGAATCCAAAGTTCACATTGGAGTTGGAAGTGCTGGTAGATGAAATGTCCAGAGTAAAGTCCACAGTGGTCTGCTACATTGGCCCAACATGGACCCTCCATGTAATGTGGGCGAGTTGTGTGCGATTGGACAAGGTGAACGGGTTGCACACAAAGAACATTGTCCAGAACAGGTGTGTAGGCCCTGGGGGATGTGTTGGGACATCTGCCTCTCACATGTCCTTCTTCGGATGACCCCTCTTCTTCCGGGGGGGGGGTCCTCATGTGCAGGCCTCTGCGGTGCAGGGGACTCTCCGCCAGTGTCCTCCTCCCTCCCTGTGGCGCTGGCAGATGGTATTGCGACAGATGTTGTGGGCACACAGGGGGGTGGGGACAGGTCGTTGTTGATTTGGCGGAGGCATTGTAGTATGTCCCGATGCACCGCAGTAAGGGCATCCCACTTTGCCTCCATGCAGGCATGGTGGGCGACCTGCTCCTGTTGCATGTCCTTGAGGATCCCCACTACCTGGCCAAATCCTCCGGTGATATCCTGCTATGCATCTAAGATGTGTGCCAGTTGGGGGTCATCATGCAGTCCAGACTCCTCTGCAAGGCGTGCCCTGTGCCTCCCA
This sequence comes from Triturus cristatus, assembly GCF_964204655.1. NCBI lineage: Eukaryota > Metazoa > Chordata > Amphibia > Caudata > Salamandridae > Triturus > Triturus cristatus. The sequence goes on from NC_140584.1 coordinate 588,939,378, forward strand.
CCCTTCCCAGCACCCCTCTCCACTCGGGCAGGACCAGCGGCGGTACGCACAGGTGACAATGGGACCCCTTGGGTGGTGTTGCTGGTGGTGTTGGCTGTAGCTTCCGGTGGGTCCTGTGTCCCTGTGCTGTGGGTGTTGATTATCCTTGGTCTGTCCTTGTTGGGAGGGGTGGCCTGTTGGTGTCCAGATGCTGGAGGCGTGGGTATAGGGGGGCAGATGTTGCTGCTGCTAGTGCTGCATGATGGCTCACACCGGAGGGGCCAGGTTGGTCGTCGTCATCCGAAGAGGACAGTGAGAGTCAGACCAGAGAGCTCAGTGTCCACCAGAGTCTGGGACTAAGTATCCTCGTCATTTGGCGCTGGGTGCCCAGCATGACCTGTGTTTGGAAGAGACACACAATGTGATTTATGTTTCTACATGCATCGTTGGTTCACAAACATGACATTTTCTACTTTTCAAACAGATGCCTGCCTGTACACTGCTTTTTCCCAGCTTGTCACAGACAGAGTTTGATCTTGTTGTTGGCCATTTGCCAGCATGGCCTTGTGCTCCCCACAACAGAGCCCAGTGTCAGACATCTGGTCAGTCCCTTCCCACTCCCTGTGAAGCGAGTATGGTTCAGGTTGATCTTGCAGGGCCATGTGGGTGGGTGTAGGTTGTCTGACTGCGAGTCCCATCATACTCTTGGCTACACCCCCTTCCCAGCATGCCCATGCTTCCTCCCTCCTGACTCTGCTTCCCTGTGAAGGGGTGTGACATCAATGGCAAGATGGCTGACTGTGAAATCCTGGTGTTTGTTTGGCTACCAGTCCCAGCATGGCCTTGTGCTTCCCACAACAGAGCCCAGTGTCAGACATCGTGTCAGTCCCTTCCCACTCCCTGTGAGGCGAGTATGGTTCAGGTTGATCTTGCAGGGCCATGTGGGTGGGTGTAGGTTGTCTGTGACTACGAGTCCCATCATACTCTTGGCTACACCCCCTTCCCAGCATGCCCATGCTTCCTCCCTCTTGACTGCTTCCCTGTGACATCAATGGCAAGATGGCTGACTGTGAAATCCTGGTGTTTGTTTGGCTACAAGTCCCAGGTGAGCCCCTGTGCTTCACACAGCAGCACCCAGTACGGGGTATCTTTTGCTGATATTTCAATGAGGTGTGTGTCAATGCATTGTACCCGGTGAGTTGTGTGGAGTTTGTGTTGGGGGGGGGGTGTCTCCCCATGCTGATTAGTATGGTCAGGGCTTTCAGTCCTCCTTCCCAGGATGTCAGTCAATGGTGTCCTGCTTCTGATTTGCACACAAGCCCTAGCATGGCCTTGTGCCCCCCACAGCAGGAGCCAGTGTCAGCCATCTTGTCAGTCATTTTCCACTCCCTGTGATGTGGGCATGTTCCAGAGGGGTCTTGATGGTACAATCAGGAGGGGGAGCATTATCTGTGACTACAGGCCCCATCATGCTTTTGTCTACACTCACTTCACCAGCATCCCCACTATTCCTTCCTGACAGTCAGCTGCACTGTGAGGTGGTGTGTTTGTGGTGGCAAACTGTCTGGCTGGGCGTATTTGGCTTAGTTCCACTGGCTTGCTCTATTTGTTTGTAGGTTGGTGCATGTCATGACACAGTCCCCAGTAACTATGAGATGGCAGGTATTGTGTTTGTGTGACTGGCATACACATCTTGGGTTGATTATCTATTGGTTAGTGTAGCTTTGCTTGGGGTGCATGGTTTCACTGTCCCCTTGCCACACAATCTGGGGTATGTTGTTTGTGTACTCACCAGTCCCTGGGATGTCTGTTAGGCCATGGACGGATGTATGACGTTACAACGCACACTTTTACAACGCATGCACTTACAACGCATTTTTTACAACGCATAATCCATTACAACGCATGACATTACAACGCATGACACTACAACGCATTTTTAAAAAATACCTTTACAACGCATTTCCATTACAACGCATACTACCTTTACAACGCATACCATTACAACGCATAATATTAAATTACATTTAAGGTAAGTATTAAATAGTATAGGGGTAAAAGTTACTTTTCTAACTCCTGGGGGTGCAACAGTAGGGTAAGTGTTGGATAGTATAGGGGTAAAAATTACTATTCTAACTCCAGGGGGTGCAACAGTGGGGTAAGTGTTGGATAGTATAGGGGTAAAAATTACTATTCTAACTCCAGGGGGTGCAACAGTAGGGTAAGTGTTGGATAGTATAGGGGTAAAAATTACTATTCTAACTCCAGGGGGTGCAACAGTAGGGTAAGTGTTGGATAGTATAGGGGTAAAAATTACTATTCTAACTCCAGGGGGTGCAACAGTAGGGTAAGTGTTGGATAGCATAGGGGTAAAAATTACTATTCTAACTCCAGGGGGTGCAACAGTAGGGTAAGTGTTGGATAGTATAGGGGTAAAAATTACTATTCTAACTCCAGGGGGTGCAACAGTAGGGTAAGTGTTGGATAGTATAGGGGTAACAATTACTATTCTAACTCCAGGGGGTGCAACAGTAGGGTAAGTGTTGGATAGTATAGGGGTAAAAATTACTATTCTAACTCCAGGGGGTGCATCAGTAGGGTAAGTGTTGGATAGTATAGGGGTAAAAATTACTATTCTAACTCCAGGGGGTGCAACAGTAGGGTAAGTATTGGATAGAATAGGGGTAAAAATTACTATTCTAACTCCAGGGGGTGCAACAGTAGGGTAAGTGTTGGATAGTATAGGGGTAAAAATTACTATTCTAACTCCAGGGGGTGCAACAGTAGGGTAAGTGTTGGATAGTGTAGTGTAATATTATGCGTTGTAATGGTATGCGTTGTAATGGTAGTATGCGTTGTAATGGAATGCGTTGTAAATGTAGTTTTTAAAAATGCGTTGTAGTGTCATGCGTTGTAATGTCATGCGTTGTAATGGATTATGCGTTGTAAAAAATGCGTTGTAAAGGTAGTGCGTTGTAAAAGTTGCGTTGTAAAGGTTGTTCCCCGCCATGGACGCTCTCTGGTGGTAGAATGTCCCGCACCTTCTCCTCCCAGGTCCTGAAGTAGACTGGTTTGGCAGGAGGGCCACCGCCGGTGCGCTGACTCAAGGCGTGATCTTTCTCGATGCGTTTCTTGACCCTCCTGCGCACGTCATACCACTGGTTCTGGATATCTACCTTTGTGCGCAACGTTGGTGCTTGTGCGTTCACCTTGTCCACAATCCTCGCCCACATCTTGGTTTTCTGTGAGATGGGGGTCCTTTGAACCAATGTACAAAACAAATGTGGCTCTACTCTGATGATCTCGTCTACCAGCACTTCTAACTCACTATCTGTGAACTTTAGATTCTTCTTTGGAGGCATGGTGATGAGTGGTGGTGGTGGGGGATGTGTGTGAGGGTGCAAGTGATGTTGGGTTGGTGTTGGTTTTGCTGTGTGTATGTGTGTGTGCTTTTGTATGATGTGCTGATGGTGTGTGAGTTGTGTGATGGGTGAGTTGTGAGTGTGTCTGTGGTTGCTGTGTACTGGTGTTTGCTGCTGGCTGTGTCTCCTGTTTGCAAGGGATGATGGTAGTGATTGGAGTCCTTTATATAGTTGGAGTCGTGGGTGTGTCTTTGTCCAATTAATTTTTTTAGGGTATTTATTGGCTTAGTCATTGCTTGTTTGGTTCTTTTTTTGTGTTTTTTCCTTTGTGTTTTGTAGGCATGAAGGAGACGTTCATGTGACGGAAACGGACGCTGCTGTTGTCTCGTTCGGGCTTCTCTGCCTCGTTCACGCTGCCTGTCTTCTGTGTTTGGTACACGTCGTTCGCGGCAGTCTCTATTGCTTGTGTGCCGGGTTGTCTGTGCGTGTCGGTCTGGTTTTACACGCATTGCATCATACTGCGCTAATCGTACATCGCGGGTACGGGTCGGTCGGGTTCATTCCGGGTTCGTGTCGGTCGGTGAAAATCGCGTTGGTTTTCCGGACGGATCACTATTGTCCCTCCGGCTCGGTCGTACAGCTTATATTCTGTATGTGTCGGTTGTAATTCACTCGCGTTGCATCGTACTGCGCGGGTCGTACGGCGCTGGTCCGTGTCGGTCGGTATTCGATCCGGGTCCGTGTCGGTCGGTTCGTTTTGCGGCCGGAATCATCGACCCCTATATAGTAACACAGTAGCATAGCATAGCAGATCTGAACAGTAAAAGATGGCATCTAGTTATACGGCATTATCTAGCATTAGCATTATAACAAATAGTAGCATAGTATTACGAAACAGCACCAGCGTAACGTTGCCCAGGATCAGACTGCGTGACCTAGCGAAGCATCACATGAGCCGTAAAACATGAGAACACCACAACTTGAAGTCGATTGTTTTCTCCGAGCTCCCTGCCTACCCTCCAGGGAAGGTGGTGCATCTCCTCATCTGTCTCTAAACCTTCCCAGTACATGTCTGCTCTGTGGGGTGGGTGAGGCAGGGGCAGTGGCGTAACGATAATTGAGGGGGCTCCCCTGCAAGGTACGTGGAGGGTCCCCTCCGGACTCTTATCAAGAGCTCTCCATCCGAAGTGCAGTGCTGAAGGGGCCCACTGGAGCTTGGGGGCCCACCCGCACTGCGGGGGATGCGGGGGCCTGTGTTACGCCCCTGGGCAGGGGAGAGCTGGGTATCGCTGCAATTGGAAAGAGTGACGCGAGAGAGAGAACCGATAGCGGAGGGGGCAGAGGGTGTTAAAATGAAATAAGAGCGTGGAGAGTGTGCAGGGAGAGAATGAGACGCAGAAAGGGAGGGGGTATGAGAAGGGAGAAAACAGGAGAATGAAAGAAGAAGAAATAGATTGAGGAAAGAAGTTGTGTAACTGGTGAGATGGCGAGAGAGGTGGGCAGACAGGAAGGAAGAGGAAGCGCATGTGAAGGATAGGAGGAAGTTTGAGGGAAAGAGAGAGACCCAAAGGAAGGGATAGCAGTTAGGTAGATGGACGAGAAACGTGTGAGAGAAAGGACAGCAGGGGAAAGTGAAGGAAGGAGGAAGGGAGTGACACAGAGGGAGGGGCAGAGACGAACAGATGAGGGGATTTTCACGCATATATAGAGATATTACAGACAAGCCTTGCAGGCAGTTTTCCTCTGGGTGCTTGTTGATGATCAAAAGAAGTAAAAAAGCTCTATAGCAAGCATCATAGTGCTGTTTTCTGTTATTGCGGATGGGGGGAAGGAGACACAACAGGGACAGTGGGAGGAGGGAGGAATAGGGCAAGGAAACACGTGCAGCGGAAGATGGAGGGAGTGGGCAAGCCACACGGAGAACAGGAGGACAGTGGGAGCCGCCACCATGTGATGAAAGCGGGTATCATGCTGAAAACTGATGCGCAGTGCCCCTGTAAGTTTTATGGCATGCACTAAAAGCGCCAGGTAGAGTAACGCAGCACGGGGAAGTAGGAGGGGCTGGAATGTATGTTTCAGGACTTTTTTTATACTATGCACAATTGCAGAACAGAATAACAAACCTTATGAAAGCAGCCCTCGCGCATAATATAAATCAAACATTGGCATAGCCAATAGGTCTCGCCTTTGGGCCGTGTAATTAGTTTTGACGAATATGAGGCCTCCATAAGTAATATGTTGAAAATTATCTAAAAAAAGAATAGTTTTGAAGAGTGCCTTATGTCCAACCTAAAGGAACGTCAGATATCAGGTCTAGGTTGCCAGATGTCACTGAGAGCATTATTTCAAGCCCTATACGTTAACTTAACACCCCGACTCATTCAGTGAATTGTAGCCTTGGTTAACATCAATTGAAGCATTTCAGCACTATCTCTGAATTACAATAGTTTGTGAAAGGAAAAGTAGGCTGAAAATGAGTGGTTACGCTTCAGAGTTTAGAGATATTTATGAACAAAAAGTGCTTCAGTGGTACTCACATCATTCTATGGATTCAGTTGCAGCAAACTATGTCTGGCATCCGACACGCTGCAAGGTGGTATGTTCAGACTGGCATGCTTTAAGTAGATTTTCCTATACAGGATTATTGAAAATCTGCACCCCTAAATGCATAGGCATTCTACTAGCATGCGCCTGTTCTTTTTTTCATACAACAGAGTGCAATAACTTTTGTTAATCTCCCCCTTGTCTTCAAAATGACACCGAGCATTCCATCATCTTTTACTGTACCTATAACGTGCAGTCATATCGCTTAGATGGCCACTCTATGCCCTCATCAACAAGGGCATGCAGGGATCTACATCACGGAGAGGGAGCAGCAGAGAGTCGTACGTGAGTTACAATGGGACGCTTCGTGACCGGACGTTTTATGTTCACGGGTCCCATTTTCTCCCTCGTTTATCAGGGAGGACATTTCATTCCCATACCAGGTGCTTACAACGTAAAAATTGAAGTACCTGCATGTTTCAGAGAAGTGCCGGTACTCTCCAATTAAAAGTACTACGTCTCTTGAGTAGTGCCGGTACTCACTCTCTCTCTCAAAATAAAAAAGTGCCGGTACTCCACACCGGACAGTACCCGCTCATTTAAAGCACTGCCCATACCCACATCTATATGGGGAGTTCCGTGCTCGCACTGCTAGGGGCGGAGAATGCAAACCGGAGGTTCGTTTGGTGCCCACATAGTGACGGGTGTGACTGCGTGCATGCATCCGTCCATCCCTCTAGTCATCTGTAAATCACTTCACCTACATACTGTGCTTTCTCTCAGCAAAACAAAGATCAGTGCTCTATATAGGTATATGTAGCCAAAGCAATTTATCCATTTAGAAATCATCCCGTACAAAACATAAAGCGCATCTTTCTAATGGTCCTTTCTCTCCTTCGGTATATACAGCATAAAGGACGCCAATCTCCACCTTTCCCCAGGTATCAACGGGGAGTTTGATAAAACAAAATCTGTAGGCTCATATACGGACATCGAACTTTGGCATATAGGGTACCTGCGGCCTTCTATACAGAAACGTTACCCTCCGTGGCATCTGCAAGGCTCTACATCAATATAACGCCTATACAAACACCCGACTGCACATCTTTCCATACACCTTTTCTTCGCCTGCACAAGATGCAAAGAACTCACTGCTGGGTGTTATATTCATTCTGCACGTAGCTAAGCGCTTACGGCAATGAAGGGGGCCCGCAGGGTGGGCCCTTCTGTGGGCGCAGGACACGCAGATTAAACAGTTGACCTTACAATGTAGGCGCAATTTAACGATATATCTATAGACACACGGATTCCTCCGCTTACAGACATCCACAGACCTCTTGAAAACGCGTCCACCTACGCTGCGATGCGTGCGTTTTTCCGTAAATGCGTCCAATACCGGCAGTGAAATAGAATCCCACCACATACATTACATAGGTAGTACCAACCCGGCAGATTTATAGCCACGGTAATCAGACGCCAGTGTCTGTACATTATTTTATAGCAACTAAAACCGTTTTATTGACAGTAGAAACATGCACATCGCTTAAAAAGACAACTTGGTAAATACATAGCGCCTTTACCTCGCTGCCTATGTTAGCACCTGCGGGCCTCGAATCCAGGTCATTCACCGTGAACACGGGCCTGACCGTACAATGAACCTCGTCTAACCCATTTTACGATTAATCGAGCCCCAGTTTTAGACTAGTAACCCCCACTACCGGTCCCACAGACATCATCTTTTGTAGATAAGGGCCCACAAACTGTCCACAGCGTCTTTCCCCCTGCGATATTACTCTCTACACTGGAACAGGAGCATCGCTGAGCTATAAACCCGTGTCTGTGCAGCTACATCCACACGAAAGCTGAAGGAGTGCTTAATTTAAGCCGCTGTTTGCAGGTGGGGTCCACTGGCACTCCTTTTTGGGCACCAGGACACATTTTTACATTTCACACTTTGACCAAGATCAAGGGAGAGAAAGGCAGAATAGGAGAGGACGGGCACTATGGGAAACAGTGACAAAGGGAGACAGAAGGGATGAAAGATTTTAGGCGAGAGAACTAAAGGCTTCAGCAGTGCCTTGTGGTGGGGAGAGGAGGCATGAGGCGGGACAGGAGGTGACAGCCTCGGTGTTTACAAGCCCGGCACATTGTAGCGCTGGCGGCCGGTTTCTGGGAACTTTGAAGCCCGACTCTTATTATTTTACAAACTCTGCTCTGGCCGGAAGGGACAGTCTGGCGCAGCACATAAGGATGTCTGCACGCACCTCTATCTGGATCCCCTGGAGGGGAGTCCCGAGCACAGGGGTGTACACTGCGCAGCGACGCATGGACACGCTCCTCAACCACACCAGGGCACGAGTCGGGGTACCACGCGGGTGGACGGCATCCCCCCACTTATTTCCGCGGGTTTTTCAGGGCGGACGCCGTCCACCCTGCTAATTCAAAACCGCGCCGTCCATCATACCTTACAAAACGGGAGGCCGAGGCACAAAGTAAACAAACCATTTCCGGGTCCAAGCACGCCGATTACCACGCCCCTGCACCTACCAGGTGCACCGTTGGCAGGGTACCCAATAGACGCCAAGGATCCGATTCCGACCTCACCCAATGAATGGGTGGGTCTGCAACTCGGCAGTCCCGCCCACCCGCAACATGCCCTTTATTTTTCGCGCTTTCCTTCAATGAGCTCCTTTGCTTTTTTGGAGCGAGTGAGGTTACGTGACCCCTTTGCCTGCTGCCTGACCTGCCGCCGCTTCCTGCACCAGACTTCCGGCCTCGCCTGCTGCCCTCTCCAGTCCCGGCCTCGCTCGCCTGGTGCCCCCTCCCGCCCTCACCTGGTGCCCCCTCCCGCCCTCGCCTGGTGCGGTGCCCCCTCCCGGCCTCGCCTGCTGCCCTTTCCCGCCCTCGCCTGGTGCCCCCTCCCGCCCTCGCCTGGTGCCCCCTCCCGCCCTCGCCTGCTGCCCTCTCCCGGCCTCGCCTGCTGCTACGGATTTAATTTGACTCGTCACTCGAGTAAGTATTATGTGTGCATTTAGATGTACTTTCAGCTAGGATTACAGTGCATTGCTGCCTTCCTGCAGGGCCTGGGACCCCGGGGGTCTGGTGACAAGTGGCCGGCCGGCGTCTGTGAATGATTTATTTTGGCCTTTGCACTAAAGTGCCGGCAATTACGCCCCTAGAGCCAGCGCGGGGGCGTTAATAGCGCTGCAGCGGCGATGCGCGATGTCCCCAGACAGTCTTCGCTTGTGATTCTTCTTTTGAGGTTGTGTTTTTTTAATTTTAATTTTCTTTTGAGTTTGCCTTACTGCTTTTTATAAATCTATTTTTAGAAGCAGCCTTTTCTGTGTGTTTATATTGGAATCGTAGCATATTGTTTTGTTAGTTTTATTACGTTTGCTGGAAGGTAAAATTAATTTTTTGTTTGCTTTCGCGGTTGTGTGCAAATCAACGTTAACAAGTGTCTGCTTTCTTTGCACACACGCAGCTTCCAGGTCTAAACTAAACTCCTCTCACCAGTACCATTTTCACATCTGCTCTCACCCTTCGTAGGTTCCCCATATCTGCTTCGCAAATAGAGTCCCTAACATTGTCCCACACATGCTTCGGGTGCAATATAAATGCACAAAAAGGTAATTTTTTATTGAATGAGGTGTGCCCCCTGGGACAGCCTGCCACTAAACTCTTGGATTCCAGAGTAGCATGCTTCTCGCTGTAAAGCGCGTCAGCACCTTGTCAGGGTCAGTAAATACAGATACAGTACAATACACAGCACCTTCTCTGCCCACCCTCTAGTCTCAATTCAGGGGCTTGCTAAGTAAGCGCGCCAAGCACATGAATGGCCAGTGTTCCCGCTCACATCTACATTGAACCCCACCACTGGTGTCCGTAAAGGTACTTGGGTCTCTGTGCCACACACATTGTCGGTACGCGAGGACCAACAGGCATATCCACCCTCCCCCTGCTCTTAAAATAAAAATATTGACTCATTGGCTGTAGATTTCTATTATTAATTCCATTTTGATGATATTTCTATAAATGATGTTGAAGGCACAGCATTTCTGTCAGACAATATTTTAGTTCCAACATACTGCTGTTGTGTCTCGTATGTTTACCAAGGTATAACTGCCCATATGTAGTCATGATGATATGTTATCTTACTCATGCTACCCTAGTATTCAGCACCCGTGTTGATAGCCCCCCCTTGACAAGGTATCTTCCACGCTAGCAGCTAAATGTAAATGTAAATGTAAATGTATCTTCCACGCTAGCAGCTAAGCTCCTTTAATTAAAGTGGGTGTATTTTAGAAAGTGTAAAAAAACAGCGGCTGCAACCAACAGGTGCATTACCAAATGGAATGGATGCATGTAATTGCGGCAGCTCAGTCGGTTAAGCGCCTGTTGCAGAGATTCCTTTGTAAATACAAGTTTGCACACCAGTTTGTATCTCGGTAGAGGCGACTCAGTCTTTCATCCTGTTTTACTGGTTAAAAGGCGTGAAACTGTGTTAGGCTATTGCAAACCCCGTGAAATGATATCGACTGCCTTAGCAAACGCTCTATAATGTATGTTAGCAGAATGTATAATTTATGAATACAATGATGAAGAAAACAGAAGCAGAGCACCCAGGTATTTGAGGGGGTGGCGGGGTCAGGCGTAAACAAATATAACAGCAGCAAAAACCTTTGAAACAGTAACACTGCACTATATATGTTAAACACACAGGAAACGGTAAACTGACCCAACGCTTTCTGCGAATTGAGGGAATTTTTCTGTTTTAAAAGGGCATTTTGTGACGTTCTCTTTTTTATTATAATACCGCCACAAACATTTAGCTACGTGCCAAAAGTAATACGGAAAACATTTTTGCCAAGCAATTTTTTCTCCTCGCCAACCATCAGTGAATGAGTGACAGATGCAAAATATAAAACTGACCCAATGCTTTCTGCTTTCTACAGAAATAAGCAAACGCAAATCCAGCATAATGGATTTCTTTGTGAATGCGAATAAGAGATCGCGGTTTGATTCGGAAAGTAGTCTAGTACAACCCGGTGCGTGCTTGAAAGATGTACCTGCACAAGATTCGGAGAAATTGATGTCAAGCCAAGGATCGATTCCACCTTCTCCACTGGAAGACTCTTCAACAAAGATTCAAGATGTGGGCACCACTTTTGAAAGGGATACCACCTTGCCAGAGTGTTGGGACCACAATCAGTGGGCTCAATTTAAAGAAAAGTATACATGGCTAAGTTGTGAAAATGGCCGCCTTGGCTGCAACATATGCAGTGAGGTTAAGCTACTTGGAGCATCACAGGGTGTGGGTTTGTCAAGAGAATGGGTCACTGGGAGCATTGCTGCATCTGGCCCAACAAAAGCTAGCCAGTTAGGCTCACTGCGGAAAAAAATTCATAAGCATAAACTTTCTGAAGCACATTGTAATGCATGTGCTATCCAAGATGCATCCAAGAAGGAAGTACTGCCGTCAACGTTCCTGGAGCAGCAGAGGCATTTTCATGCTTCAACGGTTAAGGTGTTTCGCACTCTTTACTTTTGTGCAAAAAATAATCGCCCCTTTTCAGACTTTCCAGGTCTAGTAGCTTTGCAGGTTGCTAATCAGTCAGATATGGGCTCGATTCTACACAGCGAATTCACTGCAGCACAGATAACTGATTGCATTGCTGAGGAAATGCGGAGAAAGCTTTGCATAGGCATTGTTGAACAGGCTCCAAAAATATCTGTTTATATTGATGAGTCAACAACCCATTCTTCATTGACTGTTTTAATTATTTATGTTCGTGCTGCATTCAATGGAAAAGAGCCCCTAACCTTTTTCCTTGACTTGCTTGAGTTGCCTAGGGGCGATGCAGAGTGCATTGAGTCCTCACTCTTGAAATGTCTGGAAAAACATGGGTTTTCCAACACGTTCCTTGCTGACAATTGGATAGGGGTGTGCAGTGATGGTGCCAGTGTAATGCTTGGGAGAAACTCTGGTGTTTTGGAGAGGCTATGTTCTAAATACCCTCGACTTGTAAAATGGCACTGTCTATGCCACCGGCTTGAGCTCAGTGTAGCGGACACCGTTGATACAGTGCCAGGCCTTAAGCACCTTGCATCATTTTTTGAAAAACTGTATGCTGTGTACCACCAGTCTCCCAAAAATCAGCGGGAACTTTCTGCATGTGCAAAAGAGCTAGAGATTGCAATTTTGAAAATTGGGCGAGTATTTTCAATCCGGTGGATTGCTTCTAGCAAAAGGGCAATACGAGCAGTGTGGGAGTCATACCCAGCCCTTCACCAGCATTTTGTTCAGGCCAGTTTAAGTACTTCTCGTGATGCCAAACACCGGTCTACTTTCAGCGGGCTGAATAGAATTCTGACATCTTCCGATTTTGTGCTCAATCTAGCTGGTGTTGCAGATGCAGTTCATGAGATTGGGACACTGTCGGAAGCACTTCAAAGGGATGAAGTGACTCTGCCACGAGCTTACCAGCTCATCAATCGTTCAGTAAGGGCGATTGAAAAGCTTAAGGAGTTTCCAGGGACACACAGGAAGGAGGCTGAAAAAGCTATTGAGAGTGGCTTATTTAGAGGAGTGGCAATCAGCTGTGAGGACTCACGTGGGCAGGTCAAAATAAACCTTCCCCAGTTTTATCAGAATCTAGCAGATAACTTGCGTTCTAGGTTGTATGCGCAGTCTGCAAGCAATAGGTCGGCCACATCCTCTCGGACAGATGAATTTTTAACTCTTACCTCAGAGATAGATGTTCTCAACCCACAGAAGTGGCCATATGACATTGAGAGCCCATGGTTTGAAGGTGAGGAGAAACTACAAAACCTGTGCAGGAGATTCTGTCTTAATTACAAAGGCGTATCTGAAGGCTTCAGAGACTATATTGATAATGGTGGTAATGACATTCCAGAGCAACTGCAACCTGTTTTGAGGGCGATAAACACACTTCCTGTGAGTTCAAGTGACTGCGAAAGGGGTTTCAGCACAATGAACTTGGTAATGTCACCCATACGAAACTGCCTTGGTATCGGACGCCTTTCATCATTAATGTTCATCAACCTCATGGGTCCTCCTCTTCCTCTTTGGAATCCAGTGCCATATGTGAACAGGTGGTTGATTGCTCATCGTCATGCAGATGATAATCAATCTAGAAAGGTTGATCCTACAGCCCAGCACAATAAAAGATATGCGGAAGCATGGTCGTTTTTTAATTGATAGCTTACAATGCTATAAGCTGTCTCACATTTTTCCATGGCCAGACATCCTGTGGCAATATAACATGTCCCATAATGTTTGAAATAACAGATGTAGAGAGTATAAGGCTTTAACTGTAAGTGTGCACTTTGCATTTTTTTCTCTCATGGTCAGTGTATTCTACTTGTTAATAAATGTAAATGTCGTGTTCTAGGTAGCGTAATAAATTGTATAGTTTTGATAATCACTATTGTAGTTTCTAGTATGTGCTTTTCTTCTGCTTTTTTCAACACACTAATTCTACTTTTGTTGCAATATATGCAAAGGATAGATCTGCCTTACACGTGATGTCACTTCCTGTCGTGATGTCACTTCCTGTCGTGATGTCACTTCCTGTCGTGATGTCACTTCCTGTCGTGATGTCACTTCCTGTCGTGATGTCACTTCCTGTGACCACGCCTACCTTGGAGAGTCCCCCCACTTCTTTTTTTAGGACTTGTGCCCTGAACCACACTCACCCTTGGTAAACAAACACAGCAGGGACTCAACGTAAAGTATGATTTTACAGAGATGGACTCCCAAGTTTTGCCTTGAGGGTGGAGATGGGAGTGCTAAATAAAACACACATAAGGAATAACAGATCATACATGGATGCACGGGCGAGTCAGGGGCTGTGTATGATAATGGACTTCTTAAATAAATTATAAAAGTGTGCATATGCCCACGCACTGGGTCTGCTGCCTCGGTATTAATACCTCACCGGGCATGGATCGGCGCCGGCTTCCCAAAGGCAACCCATATAATGGCCCTAAACGAACCCTGAAGCTTTGCCTCTATAGAGGGCTCTTGTACTCCCCAATCCGAACTCAAGCACAACAAATGGTGAAATAAAAAAGAGGATTTGGCGGAAATTAGACCCCTTTCGATGGCGAGGCAATGCGCCAAACGCATGTCCCCATACAGTCTGGTGCTAGAAGAGGGGCACACATGTAAACCTGGCACCACGAACAGAAGTGCTTGCTACATCACATGCCAGTGATGCAGCCAGAGCAGTGCGCGCTCCACAACACGGCCCATTAACGTGCAAATATTATTCAAGAAAATATATATGCAAACACCGGCACTAAACTACAAAGGCAGGCGGCGTGAATCGGATCGTGAATCGGGGGAACCGGTTTCTGCGGCCAAGGGGTCGCAGCGTTAACGGGGCGAGGGGGAGTGCGGTCTGTTACAGGCACGAGCGCTGGCTGTCGAAAGGTAAACGCCATCTGTTTCTAATTAACGCGACCGCGAGACAGTCAAATGTAAACAAGCGCGGGCGCGATAACTAGAAACAGATGGCGCCGCTGCTCGCTCCCTAGACACATAGGCTATGGGAGGGGACATTTAAAGATAAGGCGGGGCATACCCGAGCCTTTGGCCATTTGCGTGCTGTCTTTTGTGGAAGTCTTACGCAATGGCCAATCAAATGCGTGGCAGTAAAAAAAAAAAACACGAGCAAAGCTCTGGGAGTTGGAAGTCCTTACAATAAGCCTCGCAGAGCAGCGCATGCACGCTGGCTCAGGCGAGACCTAAAAAGGTCCGCAATACTCGACGGGTAGGAAGTGGTGGGGGGCAGATGGGTGCCAAAGATAAACCACAGAGCGAGTAGGAAATAAATAACAAGCAGCAGGGAGGAGGAGGAGGAGTAGAAGGTAGTTGCAGCCCGACGAGAGGGAGCCAGTGTGGGCGAGAGCGAGTTTCTGAGCCTAAACAAGCAACAACAGAGAGTGCTTGTAAAGTAATAAATAACATGACAAGTAACAACACATGTAAGAGGGCCAGTCCTCATGGGAGGTTACAAAAGTAGAAAAAGAGAGCTATAGAGCATGTTACCCAAAGAAAAGCATCCATTTATGAAGGACGATAAAGAAGCCAATTAGAAAGATGAGCGGAGCTAAAAGCCCCTATTTCAGATACACCATGTCTCAAAAACACAGTGCAAGCGCCACCTAGGCGAGACCTGAAAAAAGAAAGTATGCAGAGTCCGTCTGTATGTTATTTCCCGTACGTGAGTGTGACTGTATGTTGCACTGATAGTCTAATAATATGAGGGCGGTAGGAAAGTCGAGGTTTACAGGTGGAGGTGTCAGAGAAGATAGGCAACAGAAAGTAGGGACACCGGAGCAAAACAGGACAAGGAAGTTGGGGTAAAATACAAAGTCAGCAAATTCAAGCACTACAGACAGTGTAGCAATATGCAAGCACAATGCAAGGTAACTCCAATTCACAATAAAGGCTGCCTTTGGCTCGTTGCAAGATATTGCACAACTTGTAGACAAAAGCCATTTACACAAAAACATTAATGTGCCCTCCAATGAACTGAATTGACACTAATTAAATGCCCTCCAATTAACTGAATCGACACTAATTAAATACAAGCTATGAAAAAACAAGGGAACCCAAATACAGTCGGTCAGGGATCTTTGGGTGATTTATCTATTTCTAAAGACAGTGTCCCGCTATTACTCCCTCCTTGATCAAATCACCCCTCCCCCCCCCCCCCCTCTCCAGGTCCTTCCTTTCTGTGCCATTGTGCACTACAGCGCTACCTCATTCTATGACCATACTATATAGGTAAGTCTCAGCCCTTAGCGTTATTCCATCACCCCATAAACTACTTTTCTGCAAATAGTGAATTTTTCCTTCTTTCCCAGGACTACCTACTAGTGCCATTGTGCACCACGAGTCCAATTCCTCCACTGAGGCCACGCACCCTATCAGGGACGCACGCCCACTCGTCATAGTTACAAGTACATAGGTACTAGCGCTTTCATATCCTTCCTATGCTTTTTTTGTTCTTAAGCCTACTTCTGTTTTCTGTGACTCACCACACGGCTACCATTAGAGATATTCTCACTTTCCTTACACCCACGCCAGATCATGTTGTTATCGCCATCAACTTGATCCCCGGCCTTGTTTTCCTCCCTCTCTATCCTTTTGCTTCACCTATTTATTTGTCATTGAACGTTAGATCCACGTGCACGTTCTCTTGTTCAGGAGCGCCTCGCATCATGTCGGATACTACACTAGAGACAGTCTCACGAGCACTTTGGATGTACTTCACCTCCCTTTGCCCAATTTTAATCCATTGTTTTCTCTTCTCTTCATTGTCATTTTTTCTCCATGGTTCTAGCAAATACAGGCATATGTAAACAGGCATGTTAATTCAAATGTCCTGAAGATGATCCCAGTATTTTCTTAAGGGATCAAAATGCCGTCGACACTCTGTACACCATATACACTTTCCAAAAATGTTATAATTTCTGTGCAATGGTGTCTCATGTATATTTTGTTTTTTCTATCGGAAATGTGCTGTAAACAAACAATTTCCTTTTGCCTGAGCTCCTTACTTTATGTTGTACGTCTCTCTTGCTAAGTTGGATGCAGGCTTGTATCCCACTTATATGGTTTTTGTTTATTGGTTGTAAACATTACTTGACTGCATATTAAATACCTGTCCGGCTGGACAGAAGTATACAATATAGTACTGATTGACTAATTAAATACAAGGCAAAGAAAGCACGTCTATAATAGAGCAAAGCTTTCGGGTGGAATGTCAGTAATTTTGGGAAGACTACCTGATATTCCTACTGAGAAAGGCATTACGCTATAAAAAATTAAACTGATAGACAACTCACATTTAACAGTTCTGCTTGAACTCCACTGGTGCACTCCTTAGTACTGTTTTTCCCACACATGCACAAAGACAGGCCAGTCTAAATTTTATTCCCTATGATTCTTGTCAGTGGACTTTAATTGTTGAAAGTTAAAAACATGAACAGTGTGTTTGAAATTATCTCTCTTCATTGGCAAACTCATTCTTCAGTTCTCTTTAAAATATCTGTAATTTACTCTTGCCATTTCCGTTCCTATTTCTTAGCTCCATCCATTCCCATCTTATTTCCACATCCCTCTCGCTCATCTTTGTTTCCCGCCTCCTTCTCTATTCTCTGCTTACCATTGTTATAGCCTCTCCTATCTTCTTTCTACTCCGCTTTACTTTCCCCTCTTCTCTTAACTCATATTATTTCCCTCTACCCCTCATCCTCCTCTGCAACTCACCCATGCCTCCTTCATTCTATTCACATCTTCCACCCTCTCTCATTATTTGTCATATCACTCCATCTTCACCTTCCTTCGCTTCCTCTACTCACCCCATCCATTCCTAAGGTTCTCTCCTAATGATTCCAGTTTCCACAAGCGTCTGTTTGTTACGATGAGATGTATTGGTTATTGACAGCATAAAACATTTCAACTACTGGACTAAAACTAATTTCAAATGTATACATTTCGTAAAGCGTTCCCTGCTTAAACCTTTGCGAAACCAACAATGTAGCAGTAAATAACAAAATAAGTCTCAGTAAACAACAAAATAAGGCTTTTAATAATTGTACAAAAAAATTACAGGTACATATTTTTTGCAATAAACTGTGGGGTTCAAAAATATAGTGGAAACAGGAGAAAATACATTGGAATGGGTATATGGTACAATTATTGTTAGGGGTGTGTAAAAGAAGCATCCTATTTTCAGTAGATGATTTGAAGTAGTATCTGGACAAAGTTTTAAAAAAAGGCACAGTGACGCAAAGAGTAGAATCGCAAAGTAATACTCCTGTACCTCAGTAACACTCCTGTATTTCTAGTATATAATGTACAATGTCCTTGGTCTACCTGTTTGCTTCCAGTTGAAATCATTGAAATAAGAACTGTTGCGCAGACTGTGGATGCGCTCCTGGCATAGATGTTAGCTGAGGATTAAAACCAGTGGAGAAGAAGTTCTGAGTGCAACGAGCTGCACCTCTAAAGTAATGGAGCTGGACGCGGTACGGTGGAACCTTTTCCGGTGCTCCACCTGCAGGAGAGTCCACAGGACGTAGAGGTGGGTCGATCTGATGCAGATGTGGAGATCATGAAACATCATTTACCACAAAGTGGAAACTACTCATTACCTTTACAACGTCTTTACCACTGCATTCCTTTACCACAAAGTCTTTGTAACTACTTGCACAATGAGGTGGCAAGGCTGACCCACAGGTAAGTACAGCCGATGAGTGCTGCAGAGAAGAAAGGAGCCCGATGCAATCCTCTTCTGCACCTTCAGTCAGGCCAAGAAAGAGACCTATCATATTCGGAAGTTCCTCCTGCAAGTTGCTGTGAACAACTCAAGTACCCGAGGAAACATTGTGAGAAGCAGCCATGCTTGAAAGCTGAAGTGTAAGGAGAACAACGATTTCATGAGGGAAAACAACTAAATTGGTGTAGAAACAATACAAATAGGTATCCAATTAATGAAAAGAAGTACACACGTTTGCGGATATCACACATTTATCACACAAAAGGAGGTATCATTAAGAAAAGAGTCGTAGAAGAAGTGGAGGGGGGCAAGGACCAAGCATTGAGGAGCAGGTACTGGTAGGGAGGGAGTGGTTGTTGATGCTGTGGAGTTCCATGACACAGATCAGAGAACTGAGGTACACCGCTTAGCTACCTGGGCAGTCATTCCATATGAACATAGACAGAAGAGTGGATACGTGCAAAAGGGCTCTTCCGTGGAAATCCCATAAGCACTTAGGGGTGTGCAGAAAAACAATTTGTAAAGATCATGTTGTGATTCTACACGTCAGGTTGTTTTTAATATGCTGGAGTGGTTGCCATATATACTTCAATTACAGCTTCCCCTGCAAAAGTGTTTCCCCATTTTCACTGCAGTACAATTGTTAGCCCTTTTGAACTGCTCTGTTTTGATGCTTCTAATCAGAATGCGTAGTTCTGCAGAATTTAATTGTTCCTAACTCTCATGTAGGAAAGTTTCAATTCTATTAAGCGCTCAGAGGCAAGGATTATGCTTTTTACTCTCTATGCTTTATTAACAGGAGCCTTTTTTTAAAATCTCCTTTAACTTTTTGAAAAATGGGAAGAACTAACAGTCCCATGAGTCTCTGGGATGGATTGTAAAAACAACTAATCAGAACACAGTGGTAGTCCACAACAGTAACCAATCAGGCTCCTTCTGAGCCTGTAATAGCCCTTCCTCAACGTTGATCCCCCTCTTTTGTTGCGCAAGTCAAGCCTTAGCAACTTCTTCACTGAGAAGACACAGTATTTCACTTTTTCTAAGGACATTGTTAATAAAATCTCTTGAAGGTTTTACATTAGACTTGTACGTCATCATGAAACTTGGTACTTACTCCATAGAGTGAGTTCCAGAAAGTGAAAAACTCTCGCCGGGTGGGATAATCCTCGCCTCTGTGTCCTTAATAGAATTGAAACTTTCCTATACAAGAGTAAGGAACAATTTTCATTATATGTCAGGGCCGGAGGCGAGGATTACGCTGGGTCAAAGCTTGTTCACCACCACATGAGCACTGGCTTGAAGAAAATTCTCTTAAAAGTAGAGCCTGAGGACCCAACCTCACTCCCAGGGATAAAGCTTTGGAAGCCATGGGTCCTCTGGTAGAATGCGCCTGAAGGCGGTTAGATCAATACCTGCTTCTTGCATCACCCAACGTGCCCACTGCGCAATGGTGGGAGAGGGCACCGCTGTATGCGGTTTCTTCAGTACAATAAGGAGTTGTCTCTCGCCCGGAGGTCTTAACTCTTCAGACATTTGTTCATACGCCTTCAGACATTGAACAACATACAACTTCAGGAAGTCTGGAAAGGCAGGGTACATGATAGTCCTGCTATTGGACTGAGTCCGTATACAAATTGTGAATGATACCCCTAAAGGGGAAAATATCCTGCCTGTTAAATCAAGGGCTCGGACATCTGACACCCTTCTGCAGGAAACTTGGCATAGCAGCATAGCCAGTTTGGCTGAAGGCTCCTTACGGGACAGGGACCGGTTTGGTTGCCAGGATAAGAATAGGTTGAGCGCCTGGTTGACGTTCTAGAGCACAGAGTATCACGGAGAAGGTGGGAGGGACAATCTAATTCCTCTAAGGAGTCTGCACACAAAGGGTGCTTTCCCACAGGTGCGCCATCCACTAGAGTGTAGCCGGCAGATATAGCGGAACGGAATGTGTTGATAGACCGATAGACCAGTCCTGCGGTCTCCAGGACCCCTGAAAAATGTGTCCATCAGGTTCATGCTGACTTCTACCTCTTGATAGTACTGCCTGCCCATGCCTTGGTTAGGAGTTAGACTGGCGCAAAAGGCCTGGGACCGATCATCATTCTCTGTAATTCGCCAAGCCATCAGGGTTAGGGAGCACCAAATGGTGGGGTATCGAACTGCTTTGAGAGTGAGGTGAGGCAACCGGGGGAGTTGGATTAGAGAATCCCAAGAAAGTTCCAGAAGAGCAGAAACCACACTTGAGACCTTTGTCTGAGCCCAATCCTGTAGGAAAGCATCTGCAGCGGTTGCCTGCAGGTCTGGCCTCCAGCTGAAGAACCGGGGCAACTGATAGCCCAGTCGGGATGCGGACAGGTCCACCGAAAAAGGACCCCGTCTCTCCTGCAGCCCTGCAAACACTTCCAGATCGAGTTTCCAGAGACTAGAGACTCGCAATTGGCAGGAGAAACCAGTCCGCCACCTGATTCTACTGATCCGGCAGGTATTCCGCTGTCAGAGACCTGATGGTCCAGGCAATACTGCCAAAAACTGGTTGCTAGGTCTGAGAGGACCTGAGAGCGCGTGCCCACAAGATGTTTGATGTATCCGATGGCAAAAACATTGTATATCTTTAGCAGCACACCAGATTGAGCTCTGCCCTTCGTCCAACACCGGACCGCGAAGGAGCTGGCC
The DNA here is from genome assembly GCF_964204655.1 of Triturus cristatus. Lineage (NCBI taxonomy): Eukaryota > Metazoa > Chordata > Amphibia > Caudata > Salamandridae > Triturus > Triturus cristatus. Next base: position 588,960,253 of record NC_140584.1, read on the forward strand.
AAGAGTTCTAAGCAGTTGATGCATAAAGATTGCTCCTGTGGTGACCACAACCCTCCTGTAGAGAACTCGCCACAACGTGAGCCTCATCCGGACCTTCTAGTGTCTGACTCTATGACGAGTTCTCGGGCTGCTCCAAAGATCGCTGTCCCATTCCATGCTTCCGTGTGCGAAAGACACCGAGAAATTTCTGCCCGCACTTCATCCCTGAGGGCGACCATCTAAGAGTAAGTAAGGCCCCTGCAAAGACATGACGCCTTGAGCCACTGCAGGGCCCGATAGTGCAAAGGACCCTGAAAGATGGTCTGGATCGAGGAGGACAGGAACCCAACTAGGCGGGAGAACTGTTGCAATGAAGTGTGCGGCTTCGCCAGGGTGAGCCGCCATTGGTACCTTATTTTTGTGGTCTTCCGGAACGACAGACTGAGAGAAGAAGTCATAGAATCTATTGTGAACCCCAAAAAGGTTGCTTTTTGGAACACGACCAGAATGGATTTCCCCTCGATCGTGAACCCCAAACTTTCCGTGAGGTCTATTGAGGTCTGCAATTGGACTGACAGTTGATGAGGACACTGGGCCATGAAGAGCATGTCGTCCAGATAAACAATGAGGCGGATCTCCGGCGCTCAAAGGTGCTCCACCACCAGTCTGAGAACCTTGCTGAAGCACCAAGGAGCGGAGGATAGCCCTAAGGGAAGGCTCAAAAATTAAAACACCTGTTGAGGCCAAAGAAATTGAAGGGAACACCGGTGTGGCGGGAATATGGGAACCACCAGATATGCATCCTTGAGATCTGAGTGCACCAACCAATCAGATGGTTGAAGAACATCTCGCAGGAGGTGAATGCCCTCTATTTTGAAATGTCAGTATACTGACCATTTGTTGATCTCCCATAGGTTTATTATGGTTTGTTGCCCCCATCGGTCTTGTCCACCAGAACAATGTTGCTGAGAAAACTATGGGGGGTGAACGGCCGTCGGCCGAATAGCTTGTTTGGACAACAAAGTGTGGACCTCCACATCTACTAGAGCGGTTTCCCTCGATGAGAACTGGATCGGACGCAGCTTGGTTGCCTGAAACGGGTACCATAAAACTATTTGGAAACCCTGTACCATTTGCAGACCCAAGCGTCCGTAGTAAGATCCTACCAGGCGTGGATGAAAGATGCCAGTCTGCCCCCCACCTGTACCATAGGGGAAGGGTGAACACTCACTGGAATTGGTAGCGTTGGTTTGTCCTCTGGAGTCTCTCCCTCGGTACCGCTAGCCCCCGTGGGGTAAAAGTTTGCGTAGCGGGATAGATCTTGGTAGCCGTAGCGTTGCCTGGAGCCTTGCCCTCTGAAATAGGGTTGGCATGCAAACCGGCCAGCCGAGTGGCCCCAAACACGGCTGGCCCCTTGGAAAACCTGGGAAGGGAACGCCCGTTTTATTGAAGTCTGGGCATTATACAGTGAAGTGAACGTATTCATAAATTTCCTCAGTTTCTGTATGAAGGGTTCTCCAAAGAGCTCCCCTTGGGCCACTGCTGAGATGGCAAGGTCCCCAATTTTCAGATCCACTTTGATCAGCAAAGACAGAGCGCAGTTGGCGTTACCTAGAAAGATAACGTCCCTCTGCGCCCACCCTAACAGGCCTTCGGTGAGATCATGGAACCCAAAGCCTTGGCATCCTCTGCCATGTCCAGGATCTTAGTTATTGGGCCTATGGCATCCAACAGCTTGTCCTGGTAAGCCCGCCATTATCAATCTTTGCCCTTTTTAGGGTATTTGACATACTTGGCCAGGAAGGTGGCCATCTTGGGGTTTATGTCGGGCGTTTGGGTGACCTTCCTCTCTAAATTGGGTCCATGGCACTCTATCCTTAGGCAACTACATGCCTCTTTTTCCAGCTGTCTGCATAGGCGGTTGGCAACTTACTTGTGTCACAGGAAACCAACTCAGCCGACCGTGGATTGAGGATCTGATCGGGATCCAGCATGTCGGACTCCAGTGCTACCGAGGGTGCTTTATTGGGAGGGTGCGATGGGTGCCATGGTCTGGAGGTCCCTGTCTCCTCATCAGAGGGAGGTTCGTCATCTTGCCCGTCTGGGGATAGTGGGGCTGGGTTTGCCTCTGGAGCCGAAAGGGGTACAGCAAGGAGACTCTTTGCCATAAAATCGTGCTTTAACGGGTTAAATGTGTTGAGGTCAACATGGAAGACGTCTATCTTTTGGAGGATCCCATTATCGTGCAGTTTTGAGTCACAGAATAAAAATACGGACACATCTATTTGGTCCGCCATCGTGTGGCCCCTCCCTATGTGTAGGGGCATTATCCGCTCACAGTTTTTTCGCTGTACTTTCCGGATGGTGTTTTTATTAGGTCTCGCCTTGCTATCGCATAAGCGATTGCAAAGCGAGACTATAGAATACGGGTTTCAAAAGTGCTCCCAAAAAGCGGATTGCATGGCTAGCACGCGCACAATCACGCGCATCGTGCCGCCATGCAATCCGCCTTTTGGGAGCACTTCAAAGGATCCGCTCCCCCGCCCCCAATTCGCGCGCGCGCGCCACGCTCCGCCGGGCTTGTTTTTCTTTTTTTTTAAACTTCAAGCGCGAGGCGCGCGTGCGGCCAATGCTTGTTCTCCTTATGTATCATTATTGCTCCTATTGTGAAGTTCTCTGACACCTTCGGGTAAAGTCAGCGCTATAAAAAAAACGCATTAAATAAATAAATAAATGAAATACGCCAAAGTTTCCTAAATCCTGTCCCACCCCTTGCGGCGGTTGAGAAGCCCCGCCCACCCCTGGCTCCTTCTCCCTCATGGATCAGTCGTATTTTTCGGAGTCTCTCCTCGCTAACAGTTTCCGGGAAGTTGGAGGCGCCTTCACTTTTACATCCTGCAGGCAAGACGCTGAAAATGGATTAAAAACTGTTCTTTTTCTACATTCTGTTTTTCAAGGAGCGTCGTTGGACTTCGAGATATTCGACCGTTTTAGGCGAATAGGGATTTTTTCTTTTCCAAATGAAAATGTTTTGAGGCTGGACAACGCAGGTGTTTCACGTGCCCTTCTGACCGATTTTCTCGCATTCCCCTTAAACAAATACTTTGGGGTAGATTTGGAAGCACCTTCTGCCACTTTTGTGTCACTTTTCCCATGTTAAAAGTGGCGCAAGGGGCTTCCAAATCTGCCCCTTTGTGTATCTAAAAAGCACTTGCAACTTTTCACATTACGGTGCGTAGTGCTACGACGCAGGAGAATTAAAGCGTGGTGGTATTTTAGATGTAGCTCACATGAGTGTTATTTTTTTAACTTAAATTATTTAAGTAATTGTAGTTCCACGTTCAATGTGGGGGCTGCGAAACTGAAAGTATTTTAATAAAGCTGCTGGCGCCAGCCGCGCAGACCGTTGTGGACTTTAGACTCGCTGATTTGCCTGATCCAAAGTTGCATCAATCATTTTCAAGCTTCGAAGCACATATAAATTAGTTATTCCCTTTATATCTGAGACCTTAGTTTGACGCAAGCATACCTGCCAAGTTTCAAAGTCCATGTGTGAGCCCCGGCCTGGCGTTTTCTTTGCACTCTGGAACGTGTAATTGGGGTTTTGGGTAGATCGGTTCGCAGGATCTGGTAATTAAAAACGGACATCGGAACGGGTCCCTTTCGGGCCCGATATTCACGTCCTTAACTCAACTTTACACCATGATCCAATTTCTGAGCAATTAATGTAAAACGTTAGTTAAAGGGATCCATGTTAGTGAGTTAGTTTCTGTTTGTAGTTCACTCTTGCCTTAAACTTGCGTTCTCGAAGTGTTATCTGTATCCCGGGTGTTGTTTCTGTATTTTTTCACTTTAGTCTATTCCTCTTTTATAGCGCATACTTTTAACGGAGTCGCCTTTAGATGTTTATAATGGGCCACGTTTGGGAGCTACCGAAATGGGGGGGCATATTATCAAGCACGGTGTTAAAATTAATGGGCTTGATAATATGCCGCAGAGAAGTCCATTAGAAGCCCATGTTGACACCAGAACATGGGCTTCTATAGAAATTCTCACGGGCATATTATCAAGCCCATTATCGCCTTAGTGGCAGTTTTCTGCCGCTAAAGCGGTGATAATTTTAATGCAGTTTCTTGATAATATGCCCCTGTGTCTGAAAGCAGGGCAAGTTTCTCGCACTGGTTGTCAGTTGGTCAGAATTGTGTTCAGAATGTATGGTCATTCAGTCCCTGGCCTCTCTGTAGAGCGCACTGACCAACGGACCGGTTTTCAGCCACAATTGTGATTCTGAAATGTGTATGAAAGCGGTTCACAGTTGTCGGAATATTGACAAGGTGAAAGTTAAAATAAATAAATCAGTGCTTGCAGGTGAGTATGTGCTTGGAGGGTGGTAAAGTGATACAAGGAAGTGCATTCAAGCGCGAGAGTGAAAAAAGGGTCCTGAAGAGAAAATATATGAGGTGCAAGATAAGCAGATGGAAGAGATGTGAAGAGAAAAAGGGCATACATGTCTGTCATAGTGCGAACATAACTGGAGTACTTGAGACTCTCTGTAGACCACTACCCTTCAAACAGCACTTAGTAATGTGTAATTTAGTCACATAATTTCAGAATCGAAACTTTTTTTTCAAGATTAGTTATTTACAACAAAATCATTGTTTAGTCATTTATCTAAATAAGCTAACGACCATTGACCAAGCCAGTAGTCCTGGATGGTTTTAGGTGTATGTCAGTTGTTTGCTATATATCTAGATAAATAATAGAAAGGCACACTACCAGAGGTGGCACCCTATGAAAATCACAGAAATGTAGTCTGTGTTTAAGTCACATCCTTAAGTATATAGGCCATGGCCTTTTTATAGCCCCCCCCCCCCCCTTTTTAGGTCTCGCCTTGCTATCGCGTAAGCGATCGCAAAGCGAGACTATTGTAAGCGGGTTTGAAAAGTGCTCCCAAAAAGCGGATTGCATGGCTAGCACGCGCACAATCACGCGCATCGTGCCGCCATGCAATCCGCTTTTTGGGAGCACTTCAAAGGGTCCGCTCCCCCGCCTGGAATGCGCTCCCCCACCCACAAGCGCGCGCGCGCGCGCCACGCTCTGCCGGGCTTGTGTTTTGTTTTTTTTTTTAACTTTAAGCGCGAGTCACGCGTGCGGCCAATGCTTGTCTTTAAACATAGTGCGTGACTGTCGCTGCTTAGATTGCCCGCGTTCCGTGATCTCCAGCAGGGAAGCACGCTTAAGTTTTCCTTTCACGTAATAGGAAGGTCGTCGCTTCAGTGAAAGAGAACGGTCTCCGTTAGTCTTCGCTTTGTAGTGCTACGAATGGTATACGTTACTGCCTTGCGGGTCTGTAATGCATGATTCACACAGCACTCTGGAGGGAGCGGCCGCCGACCTCTGCACCATGAGCAGCCACAAGCAGGACGGTGAGCACCTGAGCAGCGTCGAGGAGGAGGTGAGGCTCCCTTTGGTACTTGTGTGAGCCGTGGGCCGTACTCTCGTGACCCTTAGGTTTGAGCGCTTTTGTGGCGGCCGCGGCGCAATTTTACTTAACTTGACAATCTCTTCCGTGTTTAGACCAGTGAGAGAAAGAGTTGCCACTCACTTCTAATCTGCCATTGTTTTACTGCCGGGATCGGGTTTGCTTCGTCTTCCCTCTCGGAACCCTTAGCTGCCCCCTTGGCCTCAGTTCTTTCTAACGTCCACCTGTGCACGGTTCAGGTCCAGATGAGGGGCGCTCACTCACCTCCTACATCTGGCATGGGGGCAACTCAGCCACTTTCCCAGGTAGATCAGTTATATTGTATTTAGAAAAGAACTTCTGACTATTGTGAACTCTCATTACACTTTACTTACATTTATTGAAAACCCGTCTCTATAATGACTCGAATTACACCATAGTCACATGATGCACTAGCACCATCAGTGTTTTGGGCAGGGCTCAATCTTTTACAAATTAAACACTAATTGCGTCTTCGCATCGTTATTTCCCTCGCTGCATTGCAGGTATTAATTACAAATGACAGTTCATAAAAATTCCTACCCGCCATCTCCAGAAATGGCAATGGTGAGCTAAGAAGCGGGTCTGGTGGCTCAGGGCACTAACGTACTCCCTGTAGGGGCCTGTGTTGAATCTCATGCTCACGGGTTCAAATCCTGGCGGGTCCACTCAGCCTTTCATCCTTTTGAGGTCAACAAAATAAGTACCGTTGCGTTGGCTAACAAACATCTGTTATTCAGCGCCAACGTGAAGGTGGGTGAACATGCGATTTACAAATACAAGTTATGTTAAGAGGCAAGTCCGTTGTCCTGCATCCTTTGTGACCTAGAGTCTTGTAGTACGTGGTGCAGCGTCATAGTTTATATTCAGTGTCGGAGGCTTTGGCACAGGACACATATTCTTGAGCGCATGCATCTGAAGCTTCTCCCATAGGTCTTAGTGAAGAGGAAGCTCCGAGAAATATCCCATCTCCTAGAATCCCACAATTTGGTTAAGCGGAATAACGAGCTCGATCTTTAATGTTCTGGTTTTACTTTGTGGGATCCAGCCAATACATAGGCGTAGGTTAGAGTGTGGGTGGCAGAAGCCGCATGTAAGCTTGGCTCATTTGGGCTTGAGTCTCCAAGAGTACCCTGGGCAGAGCCAGAACAAGGCATCTGACTCAAGCTTTTATGGGCTCGCCCAGCTCTACTCTCCTCCCCCTCCCCCCCCCCCCATGTCCAGTTCACTGCCCCATGGCCTCCTCTTTGCTTCCACCCTATGTGATCTTAGGCATATCTTGGCTGCTGCTGCATGTCCTCTTCGCCACATCTTTACAATATTATCCTCTTGAATGGCCCTATCATGTATAATTTTAGGGAGAGTTGGCGTTTTTTTTCTGGTTGGGTGAGCAAGCCCGTAACTTTGCTTTGTCTATAATTCCTCAATCGTAGCAGTCGCCATGCCACTCCCCCCCCCCCGCCCCCCATACCCCACCCGTGATGTGTCACCTTGGGCTGCTGCAGTTTCAGGACACACACAAGTCTGTGGCAGTCGCCATGTTCCCCTCTCTCCCCCCCCCCCACCGTGACACACACAGTTCTTTAGCTGATGTGTACTGGGCTGCGCTGCTGATAGGCTCCAATGACAGCCTCGTACAAGGTATTTCCCAGGTCATCCAGAGGTTGAGGTGCATAGAAAAAATGACCTCTCTGATCCTGAGAACAATGTTGGTGACATGGCTTAAAAAACGAAAACCAAAGTGTTCTGCAACTATTTTGTTCCCCTTCACCTTGAGGTAACTACAGATAAGATATAGCGCACATACCTTAAATGCAAAATAAAGTGTGTAAGTGTGTGCGTGTTTGTTTGTTTGTGTGTCACTAGACAGTCGCCCAACTGAATCCTGGCTGGGGCACTAGTAGAATAGTGGTGACCATTCGAAGTGCTTCGAGGTCCCAGCTAAATGACAGAAAGCAATGTGAGTGTGATAGTCATTATTTTTAAATTCTATTGCACACAGTATAAAAAAACAAGCATTTGCAACGCAATAGGTCTCGCATTTGCGAAAATTTCAGCTACTGGCATTGTAAATGACAAAGCTTTTATCTATATGCTGATTTTAAAAACAGATAAATTAAAGGCATTGTCATTTACAATGCCAATAGCTTAAAATTTCGCAAATGCGAGACCTATTGCATTGCAAATGCTTGTTTGAAAAGCTTTCGTGCCTTATTTCAAGGTTTACTTGACATCCACAACTTAAGTACATATGTGGATCGTGTAATGTTCCATTGATATAAAATTGACATCAGGCATCGTCTACATCCATTGTTGCAGAATAAAGGATATAAAGTTTCCAAAGTAGTGGCCCTTTCCTGACGAAGGCACTTTGTGTGCCGAAACGCGCATAGAAACCATCGAAGTCAACCGAGTTTTTGCCACACCGTGTGTTCTAATGAAAATCTTTGGAACTTTTTAAGTTTGCTTTGAATTTGTATCACATCATTCAACCACTGTTAGAGCAAAATAGATTGACTCCTGTCACGAAAAATAATGAACCATCAGAGGATGGCTTGTGTACTTTGTGTTTTTATATGAAAGGTTGGAAGTGATGGGTGTATGCAGACATGAGTGAGCCAGATTGAGTGAGTTTTCCTACTAATGTACATCTATTTGTAATAATAAAATAATGTTTTTGTATTTTTGATAAAAAAGTATTCTTTGTTTCTTTCATTTCATGTTGCAAGTATTGTGCTGATGATTAAATAGTCAGTTGCCTTAAGTCTTCGCACTTATTCAATGATCCCTGACTTAAGGAACTTGCATTCTATTAGCAGGGGGCATCTCTATTTACACTGTGTTGAGGTCAACACCGTCCTCTCGGGGACGCTTCGCCGGCAGGGGATCTGGATCCAGCAGAGCTGGGGGCGCAGAGGAAGGACCTGATGCACCTGGCAGCATCTGGGGCCGCTTGGCGCACTCGCGTGAAGGGAGCTCTGTGAGGTACTCCTCCATGGAGGCCAAGGCCTTGTCTACTACTCAGTAGATAGAAGCATCCACTGCATTATAGAAGTCGTCATCCCAAGGGAGGTATGCCAAAGGGTCTTCATTTACATCTCCTGAGGTTTCCATGAGAAATAAGGATGTGTCTCTTAACCCAACGGGAAATAGGTCTGTTAAGGTGCCACTAACGCAGCACACCCCTTGCTAGGGTAGTATGGTAAGTCAGAGGGCTGCTAGCTGGGGACTGAGGGTGTAGCCGCACCATATGGGTCTAAGCCAGGGAACACTCCCCCTGGTGCAAGTAACTCAATGGGGTATGAGCGAGTCCCCTTAACTGAACCGCATGGTCACTAGGCAGGATACAGACACCAGGGGGCATTACAGATCACAAACAATACAGACCCTGAGCATAGGGCGTCCACCTGCAATATCAGGCAATTTGGTTGGCAAACTACAGACCCCGCAAGCGGGCGGCACTCTCCAGGACAAGGCTCACGGCGGGCTCTTCACCCGACGCATGATTCCAATCCTGTCTGTGCTGTAACTGAGAGGAATCGAAAGTAGCTGGTTCAGAGCACTGCCGGAGTCATAGCGCCACAGCGGGAGGAGGACTGCACCGCTGTACCTGATTAACGATCACGGAGAAGTGGAAACGCTCCCGCAGCTGAGGGAATATTGGTGCTTTGTGCTGCAAGCACTCATAAGCACTTTCAGCCCCAAAAACAGTAATAATGCTCCCATCCAAACATTAGTTGTTAGCAAGTGAGGAGGAAATGACTTAACTTGAGGCTGCAAGCAGCGAAGAAAGCGGTATCAACGTTGACTAAGGACTATTACAGGCACAGGAGGAGCCTGATTGGTTACTCTTGTGGACTACCACTGTGTTCTGATTGGTTGTTTTTACAATCCATTCTCAGAGACTCATGGAGCAGTTAGTTCTTCGCAATTTTCAAAAAGTTAAAGGAGATGTTTGAAAAAAGGCTGCTGTTAATAAAGTGAAAGTAAAAAGCATAATCCGCCAGTACCTCAGGACACAAGTGGACTTCAGCCTCCGAGCAGCGTGCGTCGGAAGCGGCGTTTGCAGCGTGGTGTAAAACGGGGCGTGGCCTCGGAACACCTCGCTGCAACGCAGCTCTGTGGCGCTTACTGGAGGTACCTGGTGGGCTAGTTGGCCCCCAGGGACCCTCAGGATTCAAGGGGACTTAATAGGGACGTTATAGTTAGAAATTAGCATTTAAAAAACTCTTAGAAATTCACTGAAAAACCATAGGTTTCAGGGACGTTATAGTTAGAAATTAGCATTTAAAAAACCTTGGAAATTCATAGAAAAAACCACAGGCTTCAGGGACGTTATAGTTAGTTGGACATTTCACTCGTACAAAACCAGGGAAATTCGGCCGTTATAGTTAGCAGAGCTAACTATAACTCGCGCCCCAGCAATGCACTGCTGATGACGACACATATTACATCACTGATGACATGGTCAGTGACATCACTGATGACATCAATGATGACACCATCCATGTGATAATCTGATGCACCTCCTCACATCCTAATACAACCTTTTACACACACACACTCTAAAATACAGACTACCAATATCGAAACCATAGATAGACCAATAGCAGTTAGTACATACCCGCTCAGTGATTCCTAGGTCTACACACACACAGCCACTCATTCACCCATACAGTAACTCATACATGCAGCCACTCATCAATACAGCACTATCATATGCACTCATACACCTATACATACACTCACACACCGCCACTCATCCATAGACTTACTCATATACCTCCTTAGTCATGCAAAGAATACATCACACCTATTTACTCACCTGTACAGTTATACACAGACCACCTCACTAATTTATACAAATACTAACACATACTTACTCTCTTATACAATCACTGATACAAGCACACACTCATCCATACAGCCACTCTCACAATCACTCACTCACATATAGTCATTTATATACTCCAACACTCACATATACAAGCTTTCACATGTGTAGTTACTCACACATATACCACTGAGACATCCATTCACTCACCAACACACCCATACACACACTCAGCCACCCATACAGCCCTTCACATATGCACTCTTGAACCAATACACCCAGTGAATCACCCATTCACACATCTATGCACAGACTCACACCCCCCCCCCACCCACTCACACAGACACTCAGGCACCCATACAGATACTCAGACAACCAATCAATAACCCATATAGACAGTCATGTAGCTACTCACCAACACATGCAGCCGCCTATACACCAAACTGACAGAGTGATAAAGACATTTACAGTTTACTCACTAACCCATGCATTGAGTAAGATACGCTTAATCAGTCAGCTATACAATCAGTCACGAACCTACTAAATCATCCATTCAGACACTTATACACCCACTCATTCTTCAATTCACCTTGGTGTATATATGTGTGTATATATATATATATATATATATATATATATATATATATATATATATATATATATATATATAACCTACTGGCGGTCGCCAGTAGGTAGTTATAGTTAGGACCACGTTTCCATAGGAAATCCGCAACATTCTATTTTGAATAACTTTTGCGCCGGTCGACGAATCCTCGCCAAATTTTCAAAATAGGTGGGGCGCTACGCTCCGCTCCTACCCTGAAAGTCTCGGGGGGATTCGTCAAGCGGGGGCTGAGATAAAAGGGGGGTCCCAAAACGCGTTTTTCCCATGCATTTTTCCATAGGACCTTTAGACACAGCTACAGCCCGAACGGCTGAACAGAATTACTTGAAATTTGGCAGAGAGGTAGTCCTCAGGTCAAGGAAGTGCCTTTTGTAGGTTTGGTGTAAATCTGTTCAGTAGCTTCTGAGAAAATAGCCTTTAAATCAATATATATATCTGAGCCAGCTTACGGTGCGCTTACGGTGCGCTTACGGTGCGCTTACCGTACGCGTACGGTGGCGTGCGCGAGCGCGATTCTGATTGGCTCTTAGATCTTAGTAAACATTCGAATCGGCCGAAACCAGGAAGCGGCGGCCGCCATTTTCTCTCTCGCACTCAGAGTGGGGCAGCATAAATGAAGCCCAAAAATGTGTAAAGGGCCAGTATATTGAGATAATAATCACCCAGCAGTGATATACGGGCCCCCAAACAACCCCCAAAGGCAAAAAAATTTTTTATTTTTTTTTCGAAAAATCGCCGATTACGCTCACGCGACCGTAATCCTCTGCTGATGACATATGTGTCTTTATGAAAAAAAAATATTTGTAATATATGTATAGCTTAAATTTAATGGAAGAAGACATGGGCAAATAAGTGTCTAAATACAGTATTAGCATCAGCTGAGGATTGCGGTCGCGTGAGTTATAGTTGCCTACAGTAACTATAACGGGGGAATTTCATTGGTTTTTTATCAGTAAAATGTACAGCTAACTATAACATGTGTGAAACCTATGGTTTTTTCAGTGAATTTGCAAGGTTTTTTAAATGCTAATTCCTAACTATAACGTGTGTGAAACCTATGGTTTTTTCAGTGGATATATATATATATATATAACATATTTAAACTTTAAAGAAACACACATTCACAGGATGATGTCATCAGTGATGTCATCAGTGATGTCACTGACCATGTCATGAGTGATGTAATATGTGACGTCATCAGCAGTGCATTGTTGGGGCGCAAGTTATAGTTAGCTCTACTAACTATAACGGCTGAATTTCTCTGGTTTTGTACTAGTGAAATGTCCAACTAACTATAACGTCCCTGAATGTGGGTGAGTGTAGGCATTAGTGGTTGATAAGGGAACAGGGTGGTAAAGTAAAATAAATGGGGGATATGGGGATCTCAAATAAAGAAAATTATGGGGTTTCACTTACCTGATGAATACTTACCATTTCGTGGTAAAGGCAATTGTTGTAATGTCATACAACCTGGGGCAAGTTTCCCAGAAGATCAGTGACCAAGTACACAAACCGTTTATTCAATTTTCAGAAATTAACCTTTAGACTCTCAATTATCCTCCCGCACTGCTGCTTTACCCTCTACCGACCCATTTGCCAGTAACAATGAGTCTGGGCGATAGGCAGAAGGGAGCAGTATTTCACTGCCTGTAATGCACTGTGCAGTGCACATGTCAACTTTAACCTACTGGATCAGTGCATCCTTTCAACAAAGTGGCCTTAGATTACTGTTGCTCTCATCTTAATGAAGAAGAAGCCTATCCCAAGTCTGTTATTCCACAACTGTAGATGTGGAAATCTCTTTTATGACTCCATCTTCCCAAAAGGATCCAAGTATTTGTTTGCTTGAATACACCCCTACATCCTCCCTCAGATTTTATGTTTCTACTTATGGTAAAAAGAGTTCTCACTAGGAGACCTAATGTCCAGCATTTACAAGAGGGAATAAGGGGACAGGAGTAGCTCAGGGCCTGAATGCCAACGTAGCAGCTCCTGCTATGTTTAGGTGAGGCGGGGATCACATGCAAAGCATAAAGCTTGAGTTGCAGAAGGAGGCTCTTGCTAGAGTGTCCCTTCCACTGATTGGCAGTACCACCAAAAGACAGTCTTTTTGCCCCAAGCGTCCCACAAAGGAAATTATTTTAGTTCAGGTAAAAGTGACCGGACATTTAATTCCAGGAATCTGATTACAATGACCATAAATTCCTTAATACTTGGGACATGATAACACAGTCTTGATATAGGGAGACATCAGGAGCCTTAATGGCTCCATACGGAGTAATTACTGAATGAATGAAAATAAACCGTGAGCAAAACTAGTGCAAAGATAGTTTTTGGCATGAACGCAGTTCTCCTGAAAATGAAAAGAAACGTCTGAAATGTAGATACCTTAGAAGATGAAAATAACATTGTGGTAAGGGTAGACACCTGGAAACATAGGACACATAGGACTGTTTCAGACACAAAGCGTCTGACCAAGTGTTTGCGCAGTTATTGCGTTAAGAATAAAGAATGGCCCATGCTTTCAAAATTTGATCTCAAAATTATAAGCAAAATTGCCATGACAATAGTGAGGTCCAAAGTTGCAGTCAAGACTTCCATTTAGCACTAGGACACACTTACATAAAGTACCCTTTGGTAATGATTATAGATGAAGGCAGCAGCCAGTGATGCAGTTCCAATCTGCTTGCAAACCAGTGGATATACATACCCAAGATAAAGGAATGAACGATGGAAGATGAAACCTTGTCCTGTCTAGGTTGAAATCTATTCACTACAGCTAAGCCAAGAAAACAAATTTGTGACTTTTCAACAGGAATAGCTTTTCGAAACATTTATTCCAGTTGAGCTTACTGGAAACAGACCCAGTCAACAGTCCTGTTTGACAGTTTATTCCAGTTCCAAGAGCTTTGATAGTCAAGAGTTTTAGAGTTTGGCAAGAAGCAGCAGTGTGAGCTCTAAGGTCTGTGGCTGTAGCGTATCTTCCCATATTCAAACCGCTGGATGCCTGCTGGTAAGAGGTACATAGCATACTGAATGGCTGTCCGGATTTTAAACTGCACTGGGTGAAGACAGACCTCATATGAAACAAAACCCAGCACAACCTTAAGGGAAGCACCCTTATTGCCCAGATCACTATGGGTTTAGCCACTGACGGATTACATGGGGCTCTCCGCCTTACCACATAATACACCCATGTTGTTCTGAAATGTCTAATTCCCAAGATAACTCTTTTGCATGAGCTTTACACAGACTCTGTCATGAGGTTTGATCTTCTTCTCTGGCTTTCCTCTGTGACTATGGTTGGACTGGGACAAGAAATAGGCCCGTGTACCAAAATAAAAGTGGCCCCCATTAGCAAATCAGACGAGTTTTGAACTTTTTAAGACACACTGTATGGTTATTTTGCAAGACCTGGGAAACTGTAAACATTTTTGTTTTATGCAGGTAATGTTTCTGTTACTATGAGAGAAATCAACAGTAAAAAATGGCCCATCTGGTCATTAAACAGTCCCGTAAACTACTAGAATAAAAACTGGCCCAAAAACTGATCTGTACGTAAGGACAATGGTCCCAGAAAATAGCAATCATTCATGAAAATCAGAAAAAATATAATCAAAACATTGATAGTGCTAAGTGTTTTAATTCACACTCGGCATCTTTCTCTTAATGTACATAATCATATCATTGTAAATAGCAATGTCCCTAGGACGGAACATGGTGAGGGGCAGGGGGGGTAGATGAATGTGATTCGTGAGGATAGGGTAGTGATTAGGAGAGCAGTGTTATTCAGAAACAATACATCACTTGAAACATATGAGGCTAAAACATCAAGCCTGACAATTACAATCTTAGCAAAAGTGTTAGGTGGCCATGTTCACAACAGTAACATGAATGAAAAATCTGTTGTCTTGTACTGGCTCTTTAAATAAGTGTCGACGTTTCGACCCCTAAGGAAATGTAGGCACTTTGATTCCTTACAACGGGGTCTTCATCAGGACTGGGTGCAGGGGGGTGGGGGAGAGCGTGATCTAGGGAAGATTGAAACAATTAATTTAGCTAAAGGCATTGCGACATAGTAGGGTTAGACAAAATGTATCGTGGATATGATTCTCATTATTACCGGAAGGGCCTCTGCACAGTGGCTAGTGGCTACGGTGGGCCCGTAGGCTCCTATGGCGGAGAGAGAACCACAGCACCTAAAACAAATAGTGTGCAAAGATCTAAATGGGAAGAATATATATAGAGGGGCTCACAGTCATTCAGAAAATTGGTGGGAATAGAACATTGTAATGGTTAATTAATCAGGAGCGTCCATAAAGCGAAGTTAATAGAAACAGTAAGTGTCTTAACATCCATCAAAGAATAAAAACACCTTGGTGCGTACTGGTGTAGGACAAATGGACAGTGTTGAAAGGCTGAAGAGATTGTGGGTTAGATGAGTTGTGATTCCAATATAAACAATGGCAAAGCATTGTGTGTTAAGCACGGACAACCACCGCGTTCTTTAAAACAACAGATCGTAGGATTAATGAAGTAGGGTGTGCGTTACGCTCAAAAACTCGTTAAGTGATAAAGGACAGAGTGCGCGTTTAATCGTGGAAAAACATTGCAGTGCGGTTGAAGAGTTAATGGGAAGACCGATCAAATGGGGCGGTGGTGATTTAGATCATGCGTGTGGAATGGGACAGGTAAAACCTAAGATCTAATAGCAATAGTATGACAAGGGGAGAGAGCACGATTACCTCCGCTGTTTCGGAAATTGAATCCGTATCGGTTTAAGCTGAAAAAGGATCGAAAAGGAAAATCAGGGATTCTGAAGTGAAGTGGATGCAAATTAGAACATGGGATAAGGGATCCACGTAGAGAGTTATCTCAAAGTCGGGCAGTTCGAATGTAGCGAACCGGAAACATGAGGGGTAGCTCCATGCAATCCTGGCATTTTAACATAGTGCGCGCACGCGCTGGATGCCTGTCAACACGCGAGGGATGCGTGAGGACATAGAAAATACACTACCGTGTTTATAAAGAGGAAAAAAAACCCAAAAATGTGTATATTAAGTTACATGTCCCTGAGTGTAAAAGGGCCATCAAAGGTATATGACCACTCGCAGAGAGAATTATCATAATGGTTGTTTGATACGATCCTGATTGGAAGAGTGAAAATCCATATTTGGAAACATGGCAAAATCATCATAAAACATTAACGGTGTAAATATCGTAAGGTGCAGTATAGTACAGTATAGCATTAACGGCATCGTGGAATCACATATATATATATACTTAAAAACATGGAAGTCTAACATAAAATGTCTACTAAGAATAATTACAATTATGGGCAGTGTTTAGTTGCAACGAACCATATGTAGAGAAAATGACAGATAACAAAGGGAAAATGTATTCAGCAAGGCACAACATAGTCACAGTATGTGCAGAGTGTTGAATGCTAGTATAAATCAAAGTTGTTGTTAGCAATAGTCCATAGGAAAGAACAATGAAAGTTAGTCAAGTGTCAAGCAGGCAAACTGGGCATGGCTTATTTCAGATTCGTTCAATCCATTTTTTATGGAGTCTAGGTGGGACATCCATTTACATTCTCTGAGGTTGAGGATGGTTCCAATGTTACCTCCCCTGGGTCCTAGGGAGGCTTTCTCTATCACTAGCCATCGTATTTCATCTGGTTTGTGATTCATTGCGGTAAAGTGTTCCACTAGGGGTGCATCTGGTGTGCCACATCTGATCCGACTACAATGTTGTAGCACCCTAACCTTCACCTTCTGTTGTGTTTGACCTATATAGATCAAATCACAAGGGCAGAGAATCGCGTAAATGACATTGTTTGTGTTGCAGTTAGAGAAGGTGGTTAGGGGAATCATATGATTTTTATAGATACATTCTTTTGTTTGGACTGTGGTTGGACAGGCCTTGCATTGTCCACATTTGAAATGACCTTGTATAGGTGGGAGATTCCACATGGATCTTATGGTAGGCGTTTCAGGAGTCTCTAGAAAGGAACGCACGACATGTTCCCTGATACTTTTGGCTTTCCTGAAAGAGTGCATGGGCGGAACATCTTGTTCTATGTCATCTGATATGAGTTGCCAGTGCTTGTTGATAATCTTCTTAATGGCATGGCTCTGGGTGGAAAAGGTCTTCCCATTAACTCTTCAACCGTCTGTCCTTTATCACTTAATGAGTTTTTGAGCGTAACGCACACCCTACTTCATTAATCCTACGATCTCTCTTGTTTTAAAAAACGCAATGGTTGTCCGCGCTTAACACACAATGCTTTGCCATTGTTTATATTGGAATCACAACTCATCTAACCCGCAAACTCTTTAGCCGTTTAACACTGTCCATTTGTCCTACACCAGTACGCACCAAGGTGTTTTTATTCTTTGATGGATGTTAAGACACTTACTGTTTCTATTAACTTCGCTTTATGGACGCTCCTGATTAATTAACCATTACAATGTTCTATTCCGACCAATTTTCTGAATAACTGTGAGCCCCTCTATATATATTCTTCCCATTTAGATCTGTGCACACTATTTGTTTTAGGTGCTGTGGTTCTCTCTCCGCCATAGGAGCCTACGGGCCCATCGTAGCCACTAGCCACTGTGCAGAGGCCCTTCCGGTAATAATGAGAATCATATCCACGATACATTTCGTCTAACCCTATTATGTCGCAATGCCTTTATCTAAATTAATTGTTTCAATCTTCCCTAGATCGCGCTCTCCCCCACCCCCCTGCACCCAGTCCTGATGAAGACCCTGTTGTAAGGAATCAAAGTGCCTACATTTCCTTAGGGGTCGAAACGTCGACACTTATGCAAAGAACCAGTACAAGACAACATATTTTTCATTCATGTTACTGTTGTGAACATGGCCACCTAACGCTTTTGCTAAGATTGTAATTGTCAGGCTTGATGTTTTAGCCTCATATGTTTCAAGTGATGTATTGTTTCTGAATAACACTGCCCTCCTAATCACTACCCTATCCTCACGAAGCACATTCATCTATCCCCCCTCCCCATGTTCCGTCCTAGGGACATTGCTATTTACAATGATATGATTATGTACATTAAGAGAAAGATGCCGAGTGTGAATTAAAACACTTAGCACTATCAATGTTTTGAATATATTTTTTCTGATTTTCATGAATGATTGCTACTTTCTGGGACCATTGTCCTTACGTACTACTGTCTTACACCCAGGTCCCAGAGACTTTTTTATTTGGGTATACCCTTCCTAGGTAACCAAAAACTGATCTGTCACACCAGCCCATCTGCCTCTGCCTGATTCCCCTATAGGCCAATCCGACCCTGCCTGTGACTCTACACTACATGAATCCTATGTGTCAATATGTATTATTCATTTACCATGTAAAATAGTTTACATCTTTTTAAACAAGATCGCCTTGTCTCATCAAAGAAGACAACACTTTACAGTACAACAAATAAGACGAGGGGTTCCCTACATCCTAGACATTTTTGTCACACCATAAGACATCTACAATCAATGATCAAAACATACACCTAAATAGATTGAGTTTAGAGTCAATTTTTACACTCAAAAGGCGACTATCCATAAGGCCAGTTAATGGATTAGCTTGGAAAAGTTCACGAAGGCCCAATGGTGCATTAAGGATTATATTAAATGTAGATTTTCCGCCTTTCTCCACTGCTTTCAATCCATTCAGTTTTTTTGACATTATCACTTGATCCGTTCCCTTATCTATGAGGGACTATATAAAGTTTCCTCATGCCGTGTTTGCCAATGCGTTTCGACCTCCACACATATTAACAGCAAACTTATTTATACAAGGTCATCATCAGGACATCACTTCATTCATTGGGTTTGGACTCTATGTGAAATAATCACAGGGGGGAAGACAACATGTTAAAAAGTGTTTACCCAATCAAAAACATCTTATAAAAGTGTATACAACTCTGTGTAGATTTTCTCAAATTGTAGAGCCTCTGTGTACTGAGTCGTGTTTGTTAACACAACTCTCATGCAAAAATGGATAGTGGATATTTAAAAGCAGCATGCCTGTAATTCATGCCTAGGAAGGAGAATGCTACTCCAAAGGCATGACTTAATGATGCTAATAGCGACATTGTGCTGCATGTGGAAATGTCATTTTATCAAAGAGCGCCACTTTTATGTTATCGAATATTGTCACCCATATGTGCACTTCTCATACTGCATGCGTGATTTCCCATAGTGCTGGAGAATCAAATTTCTCAATCTCTCACCTGTCCTGTCTTGTGGTCTCACGTAATATTCCTGAATTCAAGGGTTGAGGTTGGAGCTTTCTCGTGGATGCTGTGAAGGGGGAATATATTGTGTTTTACAAGGCACTGCGGTTCAGTCGCATTAGGTGTTATTTGATTGTCTAATTCATGCCTGAATTTCATTGCATTGTATGCGATTCTTCCTTTCATGTTTTTTTTTCGGGAGCACACTGGCTCAGTCCATTTTGTCCCTTATCATAACTTCCTCTTCCTAACATCAGTTTGATCAGTTTCAGCGTTCTTCTTAGGCATGCGCATGTTCATGGAGTGCCTTCTGGTTATCTTGAAGGGTGTTGGGAATTGTAGTTCCTCTTATAACTTGAGTGTACTACAGCTTGCATACTGCTACAGTGTAATTGTTTATATGTTACTATAGTCATGCATCCAAAGCTGTTACAGATGGGGCTATCAACCTGTCATTCGCAGTCATAGAATGTGCTGCAAACGGAACTGTTTACCGGACATCCTTAACAAATGTAGGCTTTCAGAATATGATTATTTAAAATATGTGGAGCTACGGGACGGATGGAGCTGGTGTGCTCCTGAAAACAAAAAACATGAAAGGCAGGATTGTACCGAATGCAATAAAATTGACTGAAATGTATGCATTAGATAATCAAATACCACCTTATGCGACTGATCTGCAATGTCTTGTAAAACACAATATGTTCCCCCTCCACAGTATCTACAAGTAGGCTCCAACCTCAAATTTAGAAACATTCCGTGAGACCACAAGCCAGGACAGGCGGCACCAGCACAATGCAGTATGCAGTATTTGAAGTGCACATATGGGTGACAATATTCAATAACATAAAAGCGGCGCTCTTTGATAAAATGACATTTTCATATGGCACACAATGTCGCTATTAACATCATGAAGTCACGCCTTTGGAGTATCATTCCCATTTCTTGGCATGATTCACAAGCATTCTGCTTTTAAACAGCCACAAGCCATTTTTGCAGGAGAGTTGTGTTAACAAACACGACTCAGTACACAGAGGCTCTACAACTTGAGAAAATCTACACAGAGGTGTATACATTTTTATAAGATGTACACGATTGGGTAAATGCTTTTTTACACATTGTCCTTACCCCTTCATTATTTCAAATAGAGTCCAAACCCGATGAATCAAGTGATGCCCTGATGATGATCTCATATAAAAAAGATTGCCCTTAATATGTGTGGAGGTCCAAACGTGTTGACAAACACGGCATGAAGAAATTTGAATGGCCCTTCATATATAAAGGAAAGGATCAAGTGATAATGTCGAATAATCAAAAAATTGATTGAAACCAGTGGATAGCATGCACCATAGCTAGGGGGCTCCCGGCTGTCGAACCTCTTTTACGCAGACGACCTGTTACTTATTAGTCGGACCCCTGTAGGCCTACAGCGGCTACTGGACTTTACGTCAAGATATTCTGCAGCTAACAGGCTTAGCATCAACCAAGAAAATCTAAAGTTACGTGCATTAATCTCCCCCAAAAGAAAATAACACGGTACTGGCTGTTGGCATCAAGGAAGCTGGAAACGGTCTGTGAATATAGATACTTGGGGGTCATCATAGACTTCAAGGGCAACTTCAAGCCGCAATGTGATGCCATAAAAAGGAAAGATCTAATGGTTGCGGTGGCACTTAGAAACCTAAAAAACGTGGTCTCTGGTCCAAGCCTATTACCCCTCATAAAGGTGATCCAGGCAAAATTAATCCCAGCCATCACTTAGGGCAGTGAAGCGATGAGGGGGAGGGATGCTGCTTCAGTAGATGGAACGGTAGCAAAGGCGCTACTCATGATCTTTGGCCTTCCTAGGTACACATCGCCCGCTCAGATGAGACTAGAATTTGGGCTACCAAAAGAAGAGCTGGCATGTAAAGGAACCTACATAAAAAGCTGGCACAAAGTAAGCAGGGGAGATCCGAAAACATTAAATGCTCTCCTGTGGAAGGAACTTCAAGATAAAGAAACTTGCTCGGCAAGGCTGTACCTGGGGGCCAAGAAACAGGTGGCATTATGTCGGTATGAGGTACGTCCAAATACCTACGAGCCCATATGCGGGGAACAATGCACCTCACACTCCCAGCGCAATGCGGCAGTGGCATGTGAGAAGGTTACCTGTACAAGGACACAGACCCGTGAGGGTCATCACCAATTAATAGACTGGGTGAAAGGGCTCAACAACCTTCAAACCATATGCTCTTATGTCACAGTATTAAGTCCCGGTGTGGGATCGCTTGTACGCGAAAACCATCGGCGATGAAAGATGTGATGTATGTAATGAAATCAAATGCCAATAAACATGTTTTACAAAAACAAAACGAGGTACGTCCAAATACCCCTAAGCGACCACAAACCAACTCTAGGAGAATGTGGCCTCGGCAGGGAAACCGACAGGCACCAACGTTTACTGCTTTAACCATTAGGAAAGACAATAGTAGCAACGAGAGTTGCACCTACTGTACAAGCGGGCATGGACCCAACAGATGGAGCATCCAGTCTCCTCCAAACCATCTGCTGAGAACGCCCAGGAACACCGCACTTAATTGCATCAGCCCCTTGAGTATCGAGATTCAAAGCGCGCTTGCACTAAGGTCTAGCCTGCTCCAGACATTTGGTTAGGACGAATAACATACTGCATCTTTTGGTCCAATTCAAGCAGAAGGGCCATAATCAAGGCCCCTGAATGTTACCCAAACCTCACGTTGCCACCCGCCAAGCTTTGATTTTCACTAGGTGGAGGACAGTGCTGAAAGCAAAGAGCCACTTTGAACTATACTGAATAACACTGACCACATCACAGGGATATCCCGAACTGTCAACATGACTAATTACCTTTTCTTTTTTAACGCAAATATGTTTTTACTGAAGTGGCATTTTCTAAAATGTTCTTATTGCACTGGCACTTTACTACATTACCACTCTGCTGGCAACAAGGATCAACTTACTGCACTGTAAAATAGGCTGTCTAACTGAACTCATACTTTATTTTAACTTTGCTGCTGCTGTCTTAGTATGCTTTTTACTGATGGATTTATTGTCTTAATACGTATGAACTTTACCTTTTTTTTTATTAACTGAACTCTTGTCTACATTTGTAAATGTTTTAAATAACCATGTACAATAAAGTGTTACTGTGCAGAGATCAGTGGATAGAGGGGACAAATCTACATATAATCTATTCCTCAAGGCACCATTGGGCCTTCGATGAACTCTTTCAAGCTAATCCATTAACTGACCTGATAGTCGCCTTTTGAGTGTTAAAAAGGACTCTAAACACAATATATTCAGGTGTATGTTTTGATCATGGATTGAAAATGTTTTATGGTATGACACCAATCCCCCCTTTTCTTGTCTTATTTGTTGTACTACAAAGTGATGCCTTCTTTCATGAGACAAGATGATCTTATTTAAAAAGATGATGTAAATGATTTGACATGGCAAATTAATTGACACACAGGATTAATGTAATGTTTTGTGTACGTGTATTAATTGATAGTGAGTGGGGGCGGTTCTGTATTACTTGGTATTTATTGATCCCTCCGCCACTTAGGCTTCAGAGGATCAAACCCTTGAATGTTTCATGGTCCTTAGTGTGTGCAAAGGCACCCACTAAAATAGAACATAGTGTTGATCAACACAAGACATTGAAACAAGAATAGCCTTTGTCCTTTAAGTTATATACCCTTTTGGTCTCTGTGGATTACAAAGAAGACTCTCTGGTCTTAACCCTGAAGGGGATTCCTCAAATATTACAGAACAAATAGAAGCAAAAAAACTGATCCGTTTAAAGAAAAAACAGATATGCACCCACTTACATGAAGAAGTGCTCCTAGAGCACCTAAGAAATGGCACCATTCCAATGGGACTACAAGCAGGCAATGTACCAGTGATCTTCATAGAGGATCCAGAGTACCTTGGGGACTTCAGCTGTATAGGGACGAAATGCTCTAGAGACTAAATGGTTTTATCAATCAAAACACCAGAAAGGATAAGTAAAAAACTACTAGAACACATAAAAGAACTTGAAGAAGCCATAAAAACAAATTCTGCAATTACTGATGCCAAAGGTCTATTATCTAGAATTGAAAAAGACATTGGAGATTTTAAGAAAAGAAATGAAAACTTAAAAAAGAGACTCCAAAGCGACATCATCAACTCCTCAAAAAAACTACTCTATCCATATCTGAAGAAAGATTTCTACAATCAGGGGAATACTACGCCTCTCTTACAATACCAAGGTAGAAGTCTTAGAAAATTAATCTCTTTTTCAGACAGTTCGTCATACTCTGACATAAATACTAGCAACTCAGAACCATCAACCAGTACATCCGAAGGCCCTACACTAGGTCGTTCTTTATGACCAGGACCCAAGAGGAGGACAGGCCACAGATGGATGAACTCCAGACAAGGAACAGGGGAAATAGCGACCAGACGTCAAGTGTACAGATGGGGGAGCGACAATTGATACCAATCTATAATTTGTCAAAAAGAACACTGGATGAAAATTAACAGGTATTGATCAAAGGCATGTTACTTGTGCCAACAGAAAAACTGGATATGGCACAAACGCATCTTCAAGTGATACAGTTTTTCCAGAAAATGAGACTCAAAATGTTTCTTCTCTGAGGATAAAAAGATAACTTCAAATTGATTTTCAGGTTGGAGAAAACCATCCAATTTTTCCCCCCCAACCACTACCATGCCTGTAGAAGTGGTTGCCTTTGAAAAAGTGATTTTACAAGAACTAGACCAAATGGATTTAAAAAGGAGATGTACGAACTGCAATCTCCACTGGGAAGTAATAGAGCGACTACAAAAGGATGAGGAAATAATCATAAACCCTGGGGATAAAGGCAGAGCCATTGTTATAGTGTATCGTCCAAAATACGAGCAAGAAATACTCCAACAAATATAACAAGAATCACACTATAGAAGAACACAGGGAGATCCAACTCCATCAATTAGAGAAGAAGTCAATAAAGTGATTGAAAGGGGAGTGTCAGGTGGAGGCTGATAGAAAAAGAGAAAACATTCCTGATAAATAAACATCCACACCGGTAATATACATCCTCCCTAAGCTCCATAAGGACCCTGAAAACCCACTGGGTTGACCTATAATTTCAAGAATAAATTTAATACTGGAACATCTTGCAAAATATGTGAACGTCTTCCTCAAACCACTAATTTCATCAAATCCCAAGCGATCTAAAAGACAACACAGATATGCTTAACAAGTTACAACAAATAACTTTGATGAAGAAATGGCTCTCCTTGTAAATCTAGACATTACAAGCCTGTGTACAAATATTCCTCAAGAAGTAGGCCTGGAAGCAACGGAATACTTCCTTGAAACGAGACCACAACCACATGAAGTACCATCATTGTTCATATTGGAATTAGCATTAATTTGCCTAAAGTGGAATTTTTTATTCAATAAAAACTTTGATATACAAGTGAAAGGAACTGTAATTGGGCGTCCCTTCGCCCCAGAGATGGAAGTCATGTTTATGGCAAAATTTGAGGAAAGATGGATCTATGGGGAGAACCCATTTAAGAATAACATCACAACGAGGAAGCGATTCATAGATGACATCTTCTTGATTTGGTGTGGAGAAGTGGATGGTTTGACAACTTTTGTGGAGTGGTTGAACAATAGAACACAGGATATTTGAGAGCTCAAGTCATCAGAGGAACCTCAAGGATAATCTTCCATATAGCCAATTTTTAATGATACGAAGAAACTGTACAAAAAAGGATGGGTTATTTTTCAATGCGAATCAACTTGTTCAAAAACTGCAAGCAAGAGGATACCCATATAAACTAAAAAGAGGGATATCCTCTTTGAGTCCACCCAGAAAAAAGAATCAAATCAATTGGTGTGTGTCACGACATTCAGTTCTACTACAACAGAGATTTAAAAAATAATATGTAAACACTGGAGAATAGTATAATGTCTAAAACCATTCCTGGACCTTCCACTATTTGCCCTAAAAAGAAACAAGAATATAAGGACAAACTAGTCCACTCAAACACAGATAAAAAGACCCAAGCAAAACCTCTGGAGCCTTATAGGGCTACCACCAGTAGTTGTCCATCATAAGTGCGGCAACTGCGTGTTATGCGAAACGACTACTGAAGAAAGTGTATTCTCTCAGAAAACATTGAAATTAGACATAATGAGTTTACCAACTGCAGATCTAAGAATGTGGTATATGACATACTATGTCCATGCAGTGAGATCTATTTTGGTCAGACAATTCAAGAAATAAGGCATAGGATCAGCCAACACAAATCCAGAATACAATGTCATACATTGTCAGCTCCATTAGTTAATACTTTTCTACAAACTGGGCATAAGGTGTCTGACCTACAATGGACGATATTAAGACAAACAAAATCAGGCAATAAGAGGTCCTTGTTAAGAAAAAAAGCGTTCATGATCATGAACCTCCACTCAGTAGAAACAGGGCTTAATGAAATGTCAGAAATTAGACCATTTAAAATAACCATATTATAACAGCCTACATTTGTTAAGGATATCAAAAAACAGTTCAATGTGCAGCACATGTTATGACTGGGAATGACATGTTGATATCTCCCTCTGTAACAACTTGGGATGCGTGACTACAGTAACAGATAAACAATTACACTGGAGCAGTATGTGAGCAATAGTATGCTCAAGTTATAAGAGATACTACAATTCCCAACACCCTTCAGGATAACCAGAAGGAACTCCAGCAACATGTGCATGCCCAAGGAGAACACTGAAACTGATCAAACCGATGTCAGGAAGAGGAAGTGAAGATAAGGGATGAGACAGACAGAGCTGAACAAAAACCACGAAAGGAAGGATTGTACTGAATGCAATGAAATTCACTGGAAGGTATAAATTAGATAATCAAATGCCACCTTAAGCAACTGAACCGCAATTTCTTGTAAAACGCTATGTTTTCCCTCCACAATATCCACCAGTAAGCTCCATCCTCAACACTTAAAATTAGGACCATTAGGTGAGAGATCGAGAAAGTTTATTCTCCAGCACTTTGGGAAATCACGCATTCAGTACGAGAAGTGTACAAATGGGTGACAATATTCGATAGCATAAAAGCAGCACTCTATGATAAGATAACATTTTCACATGTCGCACAATGTTGCTATTAACATCATTAAGTCACGCCTTTGGAGCGCAGCTTTATACAAAGACATTTATTGTTAAACTGGGAAGTAAATTAATGTTGTTGCTCAATATCCGTAATGTAGAACATAATGTTCCGCCCCCCTACATTGCGGGAACAAAAAATGTAAATTGAGTTGTACTGCATTATATCTCATAATATGTAGTAATTACAGCTGCAATTGGTTTTGTGTAAACAAATGAATAAAGATTATTAAAAAAAAAAAAAAAAGTCACACCTTTGGAGTAGCATTCCCTTTCCTTGGAATGCATCACAAACATGCTGCTTTTAAATATCCACTAGCCATTTTTGCATGAGTGTGTTACCAAACACGACAAGTACACAGAGGCTCTACGACTTGAGAAAATCTACACAGAGGTGTACAAAGATTTATAAGATGTGTTTGATTGGGTAAATGCTTTTGAATATGTTGTCCTTACCCCCTGTGATTATTTCACATAAAGTCCATACCCGATTAATAAAGCGAAGCCCTGATGATTACCTCATATAAAATAAGTTTGACGTTAATATTTGTTGAGGTCGAAACGCGTCAGCAAACATGGCATGAGGAAACTTTGAATGGCCCCTCATGCATAAGGGAAAGGATCAAGTGATGTCAAAAAAGAATTGATTGAAACAAGTGGAGAGAGGGGACAAATCTACATACAATATATTCAATGCATCACTGGGCCTTCAATGAACTCCTCCAAGCTAACCCATTAACTGACCTTATGGATAGTCGCCTTGTGAGTGTAAAAAAGGACTAAACACAATCTATTTAGGTGTATGTTTTGATCATGGTAAGTGTTTTTTGATGTGGCAATTAGTTCTTGGGTGTAGGAAACCCCCCCCCTTTTTTGCTTGTCTTATTTCTTGTACTGTAAAGTGTTGTCCTGTTTTATGAGACGAGGCAATCCTTTTTAAAAAGACGATGTAAAGAATTTGACAGAAAATCAATAATACATATTGACACACAGGATTAAAGTACTGCTTTGTGCATGTGTATTAATTTATAGCGAGTTGAGGTCTGTTGTGTATTGCTTGATATTTATTGATCCCTCCCCCACTTAGGCTTTATAGGATCAAACCCCTGAATGTTTCATGGTTAAATTAATTTGTATCATCTCTTCTAGTATAAACATGTCCATCTTGTATGCCGCAAGCATATCACAGCTGTAGAATGGTTGCGAGAGGTGGTTTAGTGTTAGGGTTAATATGGTTATGCTAAAACATTAGAGGGGTCAAGGCTGGCTGGGCACCATTTGTGTGTGAGGTGTGTAGTTTTAAGTTATTCCCAAGAGATTGGTTTTAAGGTGTGACATTCCATTGGAGAGTGTGGGCTCTTTTAGACTTGATAATTGTGAGACTATCAACCACCAAGTGTGATGGCGAGTGGCAATGGGACAGTTATCTGGACCATGTGCTCATGACCCAAGTAGCAGTCCTAAACTAGTGGTGTCTTTTAGCCCCATGATTTAACTGGCCTAGAGCATTCTCTTACCTTCCGGCCCCCGCTTCTTATCTATTATTTTGATAGCAACTTTGAACTGGTGCTTCTTGGAATATGCCTCCTTGACCTTGGAGTAGGTCCCTTCACCCAGAGTCTTGCCCAGACGGTATCCCCTTCCCAGCAGAAAGGCCTCCATGATGCCTGGTCAGCAACCTCTAGTGCTCCCAGTCTGGCCTCCAGTGCTCCCAGTAGGCTGAGCATGTCACCTAGATCCTTCTAAAGCGCCATGTCCGAAGATTTGAGGCTTGGCGGTTGAAACCTTACCATCTCTGGTTTGGCTGCACTGTCCTGGGAAAGGCTGTGGGGAGAGGAGGAGGAGGGGGCATAAAATGTTCAAATTGCAGCTACCTTTATGATGTAATTTGCTGCTGCAGACACACCAGTGGCAGCAAAGAAAGCAGCTGAGATATGGCCTTGCTTAAATTATATATATCTATATATATATATAGTTTTGGTCTATTTTAGCCTTATTTTTGTGAAAGTATCTAAGGCTCGCGGCTACACTCATGACTAGGATGTCATGAGTGGGTTAATTATAGTTTGCTTTGTGTTATTTTCGGCTATTATACGATTAGGTCAGAAAACAATTAGTCTTCTTTACCCATAAGACAGGTGTTCTCAGATTGTAACTTCTAAAACTAGGAATAACATATTTGATGATAGTTCTTCTTTAACAACTGATTTACCATTCTATATCTCAAATCTTATCAGATGGCACACTACATATTTTTTGATTTAAACACTACATATGACATGACAGTCTGATAAGCATCGTCGGCAGTTAAGGTTTGGCATATGGAATCCAACTCCTATGACAGGAAGATGTGTGGCCTAGCGATTTGAGATGCTGGCCTTGGAACCTAAGTTCCAATCCGGCTTCGGCTCTAGGCCCACATCGAATGGTTCTGAGCTTAAATGTGTGTAAAATGTATTTGTGTAAATCCCCACTTGATACGACCTACGATCACCTCCCAGACCTCTGTGTCATGTAGCCTTTGGCTGCTTAAACAGCTAGGTTTGCCCTATATAAATAAATACACACACACACACACACAACTTTTGGACTGTACCAGCAAATAATACTGTTGGCCACAAATTAAGTTTCTGCAAGTGTGTTTGTATTTTCATTTACCTAATGTCTCGCCTACAGTGGGGAACACTGGTACAAATATTTGAAAAAACGCAGAGGGCAAAAACCATCTCATATCCACTATTAATTTATGAGGGCATTAACAATCTCAAAATACAAGAGGGTGTTTTTTTTTTTTTACCTCCATGCCATTCTTATTATATATATATAACCCCATGATGTTAAAGGAGTGGGCAACCAACAATTTAGAGGCTTCGACGAATATGGTAATAATTCTAATAAAATATGCTGAAATTGACAGAGAAAGAATATTAAAAGAAATAGAAGATGTCAATGCTTTATTGGAAAAAAATGCCAACGAAAAAAATGCCAACAAAGAACAAATAAAGAAAGGACGCGAAGAAATTCAATCCAGGCTGAACAAACATGAGGAAACTATAAAAGAAAGAAAAATCTACAAGTTTGCAAGAGATAAAAACGATTATGAAACTGGACGAGTGTTCACCTTTTCAAAGAAATTTGATAACATAAAACGTAGAGCACTTACAAGTGACAACGGTGAAATCACCACAGCATCGGTTTCTCATATGCAAACTAGTGAGAATTTTTCCTCAGTTGAATCAAGCAACGTGGATAGTAGTGTTGGATCAGATGACAATATGGGTCGCAAAACTTCTCAAATTCCCACCAATTTTGCACCAGGGGAAGAATTATCTTTTTTAGTCGAGGACCGCCGGCAAACTCTGAGACCCCGCAACCAAACAATGGGTCAAGAAGCACAAAGAATCAACGGAGGAAACAGAGGCGGAAAAGGAAATTACAGAGGAAGAGGCAAGAAGAACTACAGCAACCGAAAATAAACAAGGTAAATAGTGATGGTGTGGACAATACTGTGATTAACTTATCAGAAATAACTTTATCAACTGCTGAACAGCAACTGTTATCTCTAGGTTTATCATTCTGTCCAGCTAGCTGTTTTAAATACACACAAACCAGAGTGGATGTTTTCAAGTTTATCCGCAAGTTAAAGCTAAAGAAACATTTCCATCTGAAAAGTGCAGTGAATACTGCAGCACAAATTAGGACATCACAAATATTTTCAAATCTACAAGCTTCAGATGTAGATACGTTATTAACAGCACATTCTTTGATAAACGACAACAGTCCTACAGGGATTTCTACACAAGATAACCTTAATGAAACTGGCATTGTGTGTAATATTCCAGCAAATAGTCCGTTCAAGCCTCCATCTACATTTTACCCTATGATGCCAAAGGATGCGATTGATGTTTTTAGTGACTGTATGATTGAAGATCTCAAAAAACTGAATTGCAATGTTCTTAAACAGAATAAGCGCTTTAATTATTCTCAACAGCAATACATTAAACTTATACATAAGTTACAGAAACACATGGAAGTCATAATAAACAAAGCGGACAAAGGCGGCAATATTGTTTTGTGGCCTAGATCTCTATACTTAGAAGAAGCATGGCGACATTTGAATGATGCCAGTTGCTACAGGAAAGCAAGCTTCCAGGAATTGCGCCAAATAAAGGAAAAAGTATTTGTTGAACTAACGCAATGGAAACGAGTGGGGTTACTAACTAAAAATGAACAAAAATTTTTAAAAAATGATCACCCTATGACTCCCATTTTATATTTTATCCCTAAAGTGCATAAGAACACTATACCAGTACCAGGCAGACCTATTATATCGGCACAGAGGAGTCTACTGGAAGCGATGTCAAAATATGTAGACTAATTTTTACATGAATCTGTGGAGAGCCTGCCATCGTATATAAGGGATACTGGACACTTTTTATCTAAGTTGAAAAATGTCAAATGGGACAATGATTGTTATTTAATTGTAATGGACATATGTTCACTGTATACTAGTATTAACCATAGTGATGGTATTAATGCAGTTCGTTACTACCTCAACAAAAGAAGTATACATATGTATGAGCATAACAAAATGATTGAAAAAATGATCACCACTTGTTTAACCAATAACTATTTCCTATTCAACAAGGAAGTATTCCAACAGTTGCGCGGTGTGGCTATGGGAGCATGCTTCTCCCCCAGTTACGCATGTTTACATGTGGGCTGGTGGGAGGAGCATGTTCTAATGGCCACCCATAAATTGGTATATGAACAACATGTGCTCCATTGGTGGAGATTTATTGATGATGTTTGTTTAATTTGGAAAGGTACCATGGAGTCTGCCAATACCTTTGTTGAGGAAATCAATGACAATACATTAAATCTTAAGTTCACTTCCAATATTAGCAACACCATAGTACAATTCCTGGATGTTGAAATCTTTATTAGAGACGGGACTTTGCACACTAGATTGCACAGAAAAGCAACAGCCGGGAACTCTGTATTACACGCCACAAGTTCTCATCCTCGCCATCTTATTCGTAGTATCCCCTATGGGGAATTTTTAAGAATCAAACGGATCTGCAGCCATGAGGATGATTTAATAGCCTGTCAAAAAGATACATTTGAGAGATTTTTAAATAGGGGCTATGCGGCTTCCGATTTACATTCAGCTCAAGACAAGGCTAATAATACAGCCCTGGTGGCATATCATCAAACTACTCATGAGGCCCAAGAAGTATCAAGGATTGGCAACGATGATAGGGGTTCCTCTATCTTAGAACCTATGAATAACATCAGATTGATAACTAACTATTGTAGACAAGAAAGGCAAGTACGCAAAATTCTTTATAAAAATTGGCCAATAGTTAGGACAGACATTACTATGTCGCAGATTCTGCCAGAACTCCCCCTCTTGACTTTTAGAAGGGCTCCCTCAATGAGGGATGCTCTAGTCAGAAATAGCCCTGAGGTGGTGACCTCCAATATTTGGTTAACAGCTAGAAATGGTTTTTTTAAATGTAGTTCTTGTCGTGCTTGTAAGTTTGGCAAAAATGTAACAGAATATGTCACGGCATTCAGTCCTAATCCAGTTAAAATTAAAGGACATCTAACTTGCAGAACTGAATATGCAATCTACATTTTAGAATGCACCTGCCACTTACTATATGTAGGCAGTACAAAGTTGCAAGTTTTTAACAGGATTTTACAACACTTGAGAGCTGTGGTCAATTCCGACCCAACATATCCTGTAGCGCGTCATTTAAAATTGGTACATAAGAACAACCTCAATGACCTCAGTTACTATGTTATTAGTACAATACCTAAAAATATTAGAGGGGGAAACAGGGAGAAAAGTTTGAGACAAGCAGAGTCTGAATTCATCATGTTATTAGATACAAAGATGCCAAATGGGTTGAATAACAATGAAGATTTGCATAACTTTTTATAATGATCTAATGATGTTGAGGAATTGATTGGTTCCTGGTTTATTTTAACTGACGTTTTATCCTTAATTTTACCATATTTTATCTAGGGATCTAGATTTTATTTGGTTTTATGGGATTTTAAAGTTAGTTTTAAACCATCAAATTTTATCTATTTTAGACATCATGTTAGTTGTGCAATCATATGTGATTTCTTGCTGCAACGCTTTGAAGTTGATGAACTTATATGTTCCTATAGCGCCAATTGGCAGTTTTTATATCTTATTTTTGTATTTAATTCTAATGTGAAAATATTTTGATTTCCTTACCTCATTAGAGATTATCAATATGATCAATTCTGAAGAAGACAAGGCGTGTATCTGTATGAACATTGCATTCCAGATCTCTTGAAAAATGGATAAATGACAGAAGAATGTTTCATAAGCTGCTGTGTACTTTATATTGATTTATTAAGTTTTTGTTATCATGCACTTTAAAAATAGCACGTTATTTTGCACGATTTTGCACCATTGCTCATAACTACCGCCAAATTGCCTATTATATTTATTTGGACGTGTGTGGGTTTGTTTTGAAAAATACATTATGTATATAGTATTATAAAATAATTTTGCTGATTAGCAATAACGCCAGTCAATGTATGTTAAAAGGAATGTATTAGACATTTTAGATAGAATCAGCACTAACGGATAAATTATTTTCCTTTTCAATGAAGTCGGACATTTGTGAATTGTGATTTATGAACATTTTTTCGTAATAGTTAATCAGATTGTTCACAAATAGATACAACTTCATAAAGCATTGTATGCTCAATATTAGAACAGCAACGTTAGATTAGGAAATGAGCATACAGGAACACTATGTTCTAATTCGACAAATGTTTTCTCATACTGACCGTGGTGATAAATTGTATTTATTTCCTTGTATGTAATGTTGATTGACGTAATGTGCTAGCGTTTGGAAGTATATAAGCATTTACCTGTATACATGGCATAACACGCAGTCCTATGTTTATGTTAACTCGTAAACTGTGTAGGCAATTATCTAAGCGGCAAAATTATTGGTTACCTTATATAAAGTCAATCATTGGTCCTGCGCGTCATGTGATCAAGACTGCCGTGGGCAGTCGAAACGCGTCAGGCTGAGCACTTGCGTGAGACTTTTATGCACTTTGCACTTTAATCTGCTGAAATAAAAGGAATTACTCTCCACATCGTGGTCCGTACCTGCTTGTTGGATCTTATTATGGATTGTTCCAGGATTTTGGCTTTCATATGTATATATATATATATAATATGTATTATTCATCTTAGGGGCCATTATTATTCTCAGGGGGCATTTACTTTCTCCAAAGGCTTGAGAAATGTCATCCCACCTACGGGATATAAAGACTAGGTCCAAGGCCAGGTTTAAATTGCTATCATTTAGGTAAAACAGTGATATCCTAATCGCAGCTGGATAAATCAGTCATTTCTAAATTTCACCTGAATATTCTGTCTGGCAGTTCAGCAGAACAAGGCTTCTATTTAAAAGCATTAAAATAACCCATGTAAATACAGTTAAACTGATGGACATCCAGATGGGTATATATTAAACAAGCATTGGCAAAGCCAACAGGTCTCGCCTATACAAGAGCTATTGGCGTTTGCAATGTGTTTTTGTGATGTTGCTTACCAGTGTGGCTGCTGTTCATCATGGCTAAACATTAGTGATGTGGAGTGTCATAGAGTGGAGTGGGAGAGTAGAGTGCCATAGATTGGATTTGTTGGAGTACAGTGTCGTAGAGTGGAGTCGAGGGAGTAGGGTGTCCTAGAGTTGGGTAAGTGGCAGAGAGTGCTCTAAGGGGCAGTGGCGTGGAGTGGAGTGGCATGAGTGGGAATAAGGTTGAGTGGGTTGGAGTGGATTGAGGAAGTATGGGTGGATTGGATTTGATTATGGTGTGGTAGGGTGGACTGGATTGCAGAAGAGTGGGGTGGATTTGAGTGGATGGATTGAAACAGGATGAGGTGGATTGGAGTGGGGTCGATTCGATAGAGGTGGGTGCACTGGATTGAAGTGATAGGACTACGGTGGAGTGGATTGGATTGGGGCGAGTCGGATTGAGGTGGGGTTTGGTGTATTGGAGTTGGGTGAATTGGAGTGGAGTGGGGTGAACTGGAGTGGGGTGGATTAGATTGCACTGGAGTGGGGTGGGGAGGATTGGAGGGTGGATTGGGGTAAAGTGGGTGGGGTGGATTGGGGTAAGTTTGAGTGGGGTGGACTTGGCTGCAATGAGTGGGGTGGGATGGATAGGGGAGGAATGGATTGGATTGGGGTGGATTGGAGTGGGGTGGATTGGAGTGGGGTGGGATGGATTGGGGTGGGGTGTGGTAAGTTGGATTGGGGTGAGGTGGGGTGGATTGCAGTGGGTGGACTGCATTGAACTGGAGTGAATTGAGTAGGGTAAATTGGATTGAGTGGGGTGGATTAGGCTGGGTGGGTTGGACTGGAGTGGGATGGAACAGATTGAGTGGGTGGACTGAATTGGAGTGGATTGGATTGGTGGGGACTGGCTTGAGGTGGGGTGCAATTGGATTGAGGAGGATTGGGATGGGGTGGGTTTTTTGGAGTGGGTTGCAGTGGGGTAGGTTGGATTGGAGTGGACTGGACTGGATTAGAGTGTGGTGGATTGGACTCGAATGGGGTGAGTTGGACTGGAGTGGGTTGGGTTGGATTGGACTGGAGTGGGGAGGACTGAAGTGGATTGAATTGGATTTGTGTGAAGAGGAGTGGGGTGGATGTTATTGGGGTGGGGTGGAGTAAGGTGGTTTGAGAGGGGTGGATTGGAGTGGGGTGGTTTAAGGTGGACTGGAATGGACTACAGTGGGGTGGATTATGGTGAATTGAATTGGGGTAGGATGGACTGGGGTGGGGTGCATGGATTGGATTGGAATGTGTGGGCTGGATGAATTTGAATAGAGTAGGGTAGACTCAGCTGAGGTGGGGTGGATTGGACTGGGGTAGAATAGAGTGGATTGGAGTGGGGTGGATTGGAAAAGAATATGGTGGACTGGAATAGAGTGGGTGGAGTGGGTTGACTGGATTGGAGAGGGGTTGGGTGGACAAGATGGGGTGTTTTGAAGTGGGGTGGAC
The DNA here is from genome assembly GCF_964204655.1 of Triturus cristatus. Classification (NCBI taxonomy): domain Eukaryota; kingdom Metazoa; phylum Chordata; class Amphibia; order Caudata; family Salamandridae; genus Triturus; species Triturus cristatus. The sequence continues at coordinate 588,995,724 of NC_140584.1, forward strand.
TGGAGTGGGGTGGATTGGGATGGGGTTGGTTAGTTGGATTGGGATGGATTAGAATGGTGAGGATTGCATTGAAATGGGTGGATTGCATTGAGGTGGGGTGGAATGGATTGGAGTGAACTGGATTGAGTGGGGTGAATTGGATTGAGTGGGGTGAATTGGATTAGAAAAAGGTAAACTTGGATTCGAGATGGGTGAGTGGGGTGAATTGGATTAGAGTGCGGTGGATTGGATTAGTGAGGTGGATTGGATTCAGTGGGGTGGACTGGAGTGACATGCAGTGGAGTGAAGTGGATTGGATTCAGGGGGGTAGATTGGATTGAGTGGGTTGGATTTGTTTGGATTGGGGTGACTTGGTTTGGAGTGGATTGGATTCAGGTTGATTGTATAGGGGTGGATTGGATTGAGGTGGGGTGGGGTGGACTGGAGTGAGTTGGGTTAAAGTGGGGTGGATTGCAGTGGGGTGGATTGGAGAGGGGGTGGATTAGAGTCGAGTGGACTGAAATTGGGTGGACTGGACTGGAGTGGGTTATATTGGAAAGGAGTGGATTGGGTTGGACGGGAGTGGGTTGGATTGGACTGAAGTGGGGTGAGGTGGATGAAGGTGATTTGGAGTGGTGTGGATTGGATTGGAGTGGGGTGCATTAAGGTGGACTGTACTGGGGAGGATTGAGACAGATTAGATTGGAGTTGGATAAAATGGGGTGGGTGGATTGGAATGGGTTGGATTGGAGTGGGTTTAATTGGGGGGGTTTGATTGGAGTAACTGGAACGGGGTGGATTGGACTGCAGTGGGTTGAATTGAAGTGGGGTGGATTGGACTGGAGGGGGGTGGATTGGATGGAGAGGGGTGGATTGGATGGAGAGGGGTGGATTTGAGTGGGGTGGAGTGGGATAGGGTGGGTGGACTGGATTTGGGTGAGGTGGATTTGAGTGGTGGAGATTGGGCTGGAATGGATCTGTTTGGGGTGGTTTGCATTGGAATAGGGTTAAGTGGGGTGGATTGGACTGGAGTGGGGTGGGTTGAACTGGAGTGGGGTGGATTGGACTGGACTGGGGTGGGTGGATTGGACTGGAGAGGGGTGGATTGGATTGGATTGGATTTGGGTGAGGTGGATTGGAGTGGGATAGATTTATTGGATTGGTGCGGGGTAGATTGGATTGGAGTGGGGCGGATTGGGAATGGGTGAAGTGGGATGGAGTGGGGTGGACTAGTTTGTGGTGAGACAGATTGGGGTGAGGTAGATTGGAGTGGGGCGGATTGGATTGGAGTGGGATGGACTGGGATGCACTGAATTTGAGTTGGGTGCATTGGATTGGAGTGGGGAGCATTGGATTGGGGAGCATTGGATTGGAGTGGGGAGCATTGAATTGGAGTGGGGCAGATAGTTTTGGATTAGCGTGGGGCAGATAGTTTTGGACTGGAGTGGTGCAGATTGTTTTGTTTTGGAGTGGGACGGATTGTTTTGGATTGGATTTGGGCAGATTGTTTTGGATTGGAGTGGGGCAGATTGTATTGGATTGGGGTGAGGCACATTGTATTGGGGCAGATTGTTTTGGATTGGAGTGGGTCATATTGTTTTGGATTGGAATGAGGCTGATTGTTTTGGATTGAAGCAGATTGTTTTGGATTGGAATAGGGCTGATTGTTTTGAATTGGGCAGATTGTTTCGGATTTGGGTGGGGCAGATTGTTTTGGATTGGGATGGGGCAGATTGTTTTGGATTGGGATGGGGCAGATTGTTTTGGATTGGGGTGGGGCAGATTGTTTTGGATTGGGGTGGGGCAGATAGTTTTGGATTGGAGCATATTGCTTTAGATTGGAGTGGGGCAGATTGTTTTGGATTGAGTGGGGGCAGATTGGAGTGGGGCAGATTGTTTTAGATTAGTGTGAGGAAGATTGTTTTGTATTGGAGTGGGGCCGATTGTTTTGGATTGGAGTGAGGCAGATTGTTTTAGATTGGAGTGGAGCAAATTGTTTTGGATTGAAGTAGGGCAGATTGTTCTGGATTGTGGTGGGGCAGATTGAAGTGGGGCAGATTGTTTTGGATCGGAGTGGGTCATAATGGAGTTGGGCATATTGTTTTGGACTGGAGTGCGGCAGATTGCTTTGTATTGGAGTGGCGTAGATTGCTTTGGGTTGGAGTGGGGCAGGTTGCTTTGGATTGGAGTGGGGTAGGTTGCTATGGATTGGAGTGGGGCAGGTTGCTTTGGATTGGAGTGGGGTAGGTTGCTATGGATTGGAGTGGGGCAGGTTGCTTTGGATTGGAGTGGGGCAGATTGAAGTGGGACAGATTAATATGTATAGGAGTTGGGCAGATTGTTTTGGATTGAAGTGGGGCAGATTGTTTTGGGTTGGAGTGGGGCAGACTGTGGGACGCATTGATTTGTATTGGAGTGGGACACATTGATTTGTGTTGGAGTGGGGCAGATTGTTTTGGAGTGTAACAGATTGGAGTGGGGCAGTTTGGAGTGGGGTGAGTTGAATTGGAGTGGGCTAGACTGGATTGGTGTGGGAAGGATTGGAGTGGGGAAGATTGGAGTCGGTGAGGTGAATTGAATTGAGCTAGATTGGACTAGTGTAGGGAGGATTGGAGTAGAGCAGATTTTTGGGATTGGAGCGGGACAGATTGTTTTGAAGCGTGGCAGATTGGGTGGTGTGGATTGGAGTGGGGCAGACTGTTTTGGATTGGAGTGGGGCAGAATGTTTTGAATTGGAGTGGGGCAGAATGTTTTGGATTGGAGGGTGAGGATTGCAGTGGGGCACATTGTTTTGGATTGGAATGAGGCACATTGGAATGGAGCAGATTGTTGTGGATTGGAGTGAGGCTGATTGTTTTGGATTGGAGTGGGGCAGATTGTTTTGGATTGGAGTGAAGCAGGCAGTTTTGGATTGGAACAGATTGTTTTAGATTGGAGTGGGGCAGATTGTTTTGATTTGGAGTGGGGCAGATTGTTTGAGGTTAGAATGAGGCAGATTGTTTTCTACTGGAGTGGGGCCGATTGTTTTGGGGCAGTTTGTTGTGGATTGGAGGGGGGCTGATTGTTTTGGATTGGAGTCAAGTCAAGTCAAAGAGATTTATTAAGCGCACATATCACCTGAAGGTCTCATGGCGCTAGCGTAAAAACTCCACTGGGGCTGAAAGGTCAGATGAAATAGAGCCGTCGTTATGGATGATTAAATAACCAAGTTTTTAATTCCCTGCCGAATAGCTTGTGATCTGTGATGGAGAGGAGCTGTGATGGAAGTTTATTCCAAAAAGCAGGTGCCAGGAAGGAGAAAGATCTAGCGCCATTCCTAACAGTGCGGATTCTACGAGGGGTAAGAAGAAATTTGGTACTTGACCTAAGCGCCCTATTAGGCTGATACCAGCTGAGTTTTTTGGCAAAGTAGCTTGGCCCATTTCCATAAATGTTCTTGTGAACCAGACAGAAAACCTTGAAGTGGATTTGCTTCCTAATGGTCAGACTGGACACTGATGGAGACCTTGATGGGAGGTTTAGTATGAGTCTGGCAGCAGTATTTTGCAAGACTTGAAGCCTAGAATAAAGCTCCTCGTTAATGGAGGCCAACAGGGGATTTCCATAGTCGATGCGACTTATGATTAGTCCCTGGACAAGTGGTTTCCTTGATTCGATTGGAATCCATTTAAACATTTTGCGTAGGTTGCGCATTATTCCATAAAAGGTACTGATTATATCATTTATATGGCTTTTCATTGACAACTGATTATCAATCATCATTCCGAGGTTCCGCACCACAGGCTTGGGAGATGGACAAGGACCTAGGCTCTGGGGCCACCAGCCATTGGACCAAAATTTGTGTGCCTTACCAAAAAGAATGACCTCTGTCTTACTACCATTAAGCTGGAGGTGGTTGGTATGCATCCAGTTGTCGATGTGGGTCATACAATTTTTGAAACGGAGCCTCATGTCAGTGGGATTGGGGCCTACTGGGTGTCGTCAGCATATGACACCACATCAAAACTGTAGGACATGATCACTTTTGCCAGAGGTGTCACATAAAGAATAAAGAGCATGAGACTTAAGATGGAGCCTTGAGGGACTCCCATTTTTACTGGTCGACTGCTGTTAAAGGGTTGAGTCAGAGTGGTACTTTATTAAAGAACAATTTTAAGCATCAAATGTCAATGTAAATCATGCAATTTTGAAAGTTTAAAAATCACGGCAAATGCAGAGGAGAGAAAAAAGAGACAGTTTCACGATATAATAGGCATTATAGCCTCAGCCAAGGCCAAAGATGTTAGAGATGGCTGTGGGAGACCACACACGCGTCATGACCCAAGGGTTCATTTGTGCGAGGTAGTCCGCCGAATGGACTGAAGAGCAGATCCTTTATACTCTTTTAATGAGGAACTATTAACCACAGAATCATAACATTATCAGGTGACCGCAGAACATGACACACTTTGGTCACTTCGCGGAAATTTTAGGAAAACAGAAGTGACACTACATTACAAAAGTTTACCAAACGGTCACTTGATCGTAAATCATAATGAAATTGAACATTTATCGAACATAATTTGTGTCACTTCTCTGAAACATTTTTTAAGAAAGCAGAAGAATACAGAAGGTGGAAAATCCCAGTTGGCCCCCACTCCTACTCTTGGCCAATTGTGTTCTTCTAAATGACAGACACACCCTGTTCTTGCTACATCTTGATGTTCATAAAGATGTACATCTGTGTATACAGGAGGGCAAGGGGCCTACTGCCTCCTAGACGCTCAATGCAGTGTGGACAATTTTAACACAAACCCCGTCTGTGGGCTGGCAGGGACAATTGAGACGCTTATGCTTCAGATGTGGACAGAATGGGTCTGGGGCACTATATGGTAAAAACTAGACCCTGCTACATTCACTCCTCTTGTTCATTCTTAAACAAAACTCTTACAGTATACCTTACAGGCCCTCCTTCTAGTTGGTGTATCCCAGGGGTGTCATTCACATTGGAACATTGGCTCTCCTTCGTCTTCCTTAACTCTATATACTCTCCTTCAGGTATGTCAATGAGGGATGTATATGGTGTCTATGTAGGTGATGGTGGATCCATATTTAAATCCCATCTCAGTTAGCATCTACTAGTGGTGAGTTGGGAGCTACTGACCTGGCACCGGGTAGTGGTAGCAGGCTTCATTGAATATAAATAAATAAATAAATAAATATATATATATATATATATATATATATATATATATATATATATATATATATATATATATTATATTATCTACTGGCGGTCGCCAGTAGATAGTTATAGTTAGGACCCTGTTTCCATAGGAAATCCGCAACATTCTATTTGGAATAACTTTGGCGCCGGTCGACGAATCCTCGCAAAATTTTCAAAATAGGTGGGGCGCTCCGCTCCGCTCCTACCCTGAAAGTCTCGGGGGGATTCGTCAAGCGGGGGCTGAGAAAAAAGGGGGGTCCCAAAACGCGTTTTTCCCATGCATTTTTCCATAGGACCTTTAGACACAGCTACAGCCCGAACGGCTGAACAGAGTTACTTGAAATTTGGCAGAGAGGTAGTCCTCAGGTCAAGGAAGTGCCTTTTGTAGGTTTGGTGTAAATCTGTTCAGTAGATCCTGAGAAAATAGCATTTAAATCAATATATATATCTGTGGCAGCTTACGGTGCGCTTACCGTGCGCTTACGGTAAGCTTACCGTACGCGTACGGTGACGTGCGCGAGCGCGATTCTGATTGGCTGTTAGATCTAAGTAAACATTCGAATCGGTCGAAACCAGGAAGCGGCGGCCGCCATTTTCTCTCTCGCACTCTGAGTGAGGCAGCAAAAACAAAGGCAAAAAACATCTAAAGGGGCAATGTATTCAGTTCCTAACCACCTAGCATTGATGTTGGTGTCCCCAAAGAACCCCCAAGGCCAAAAATTCAATTTTTTTCGAAAAATCGCCGATTACGCTTACCGTACGCGTACGGTAAAAATTTATAAACAAAAACAAACTATCCACACTATCCCCACCCCGTGTGCAAAATGTGCCCGAAGGGCAGCTTTTGTGCATGGCATATATCCTCTAAATGAAAATATAAATGATTACCTTTCACAACGAAGTGCATAATATGTCCTCCATGTGCGCACGGTGCGCGAAGCGCATCGTGCGTACATGGCCCATCCCGCTTAACGTGGGCACGCGCGCACGGAACGAACTGCGTTAACTGGGCGCGCACGCCACGAATGGCGTAAAGTAACTTAGCATTTAAAAAACCGTACAAATTCACTGAAAAAACCATAGGTTTCACACACGTTATAGTTAGGAATTAGCATTTAAAAAACCTTGCAAATTCACTGAAAAAACCATAGGTTTCACACATGTTATAGTTAGCGGAAATTTTAATCATAAAAAACCATTGAAATTCCCCCGTTATAGTTAGTGCAGGCAACTATAACTCACGCAACCGCAATCCTCTGCTGATGCTAATACTGTATTTAGACACTTATTTGCCCATGTCTTCTTCTATTAATTTTTAGCTATACATATATTGCAAATATTTTTTTTTCATAAAGACACATATGTCATCAGCAGAGGATTGCGGTCGCGTGAGTTATAGTTGCCTGCACTAACTATAACGGGGGAATTTCAATGGATTTTATGATTAAAAATTCCGCTAACTATAACATGTGTGAAACCTATGGTTTTTTCAGTGAATATATATATATATATATATATATATATATACCGGGTAGTGGTAGCAGGCTTCATTGAAAATAAATAAATAAATATATATATATATTTATATATGTTTAACAACGAGATCCTTGAAATGAAAGCGCACTCGTCTGCTGTTGGAAATTCACATCCCTTTATTCTTAAGAAAACCGGCAACTTGCATCCAGAGATATTGGGACTGCCTTACGCGTTTCGAAGCCAGCAGGCTTCTTGTTCACAGGCTGATGAAAAATGTTTGCAGAGCGCAGGAAACATGATAGCCACAAGCCAATTGCACTTCAATTACCCTCCGGTGGGCCTCTCAGGTGAGTTTTTCCTTAACTGCATGTTGGGACTTGTAGTGTCCTGCGTGCATCTGCGCCATTTAAAATCATTACAAATCGAAAATATTTACCCTTCAGTGGGCCTCCAAAAGCATATTGCACAGTTAGTTTTCAGTTCCCTTCAAAGTACAGCAGTCACCGCTTCGTGGGTTGGAAAGGTTCTGACCCTGCGGCCCCTCCTTTTGTGTGATGGTGGTGGTGCAGCTTTCTCTGGCAGGACAGCCAGTATTAATGTTTAACAACGAGATCCTTGAAATGAAAGCGCACTCGTCTGCTGTTGGAAATTCACATCCCTTTATTCTTAAGAAAACCGGCAACTTGCATCCAGAGATATTGGGACTGCCTTACGCGTTTCGAAGCCAGCAGGCTTCTTGTTCACAGGCTGATGAAAAATGTTTGCAGAGCGCAGGAAACATGATAGCCACAAGCCAATTGCACTTCAATTACCCTCCGGTGGGCCTCTCAGGTGAGTTTTTCCTTAACTGCATGTTGGGACTTGTAGTGTCCTGCGTGCATCTGCGCCATTTAAAATCATTACAAATCGAAAATATTTACCCTTCAGTGGGCCTATAACATGTGTGAAACCTATGGTTTTTTAAGTGAATTTGCAAGGTTTTTTAAATGCTAATTTCTAACTATAACGTGTGTGAAACCTATGGTTTTTTCAGTGAATTTGTACGGTTTTTTAAATGCTAATTTATGTATTTATTTAAAGTTTTTTCACCGTGCGCGTAAATATATATATATATATATATATATATATATATATTTATATACTCTTTCCGAATGTTCCTTATTCCTACATGATTCATACCTGCTAATTTACTATCAGTATTTCTAGCCAAATGACGGAATAACTGCACAGTACAACAGAGGAGCATCTGCAAAAACTTTTAGAATGGCAGACAGCAATGAAGGTATCTAATCAAAGTTCAACCAATCAGTGACTGTGTCTGCTATGGCACCTCCTCCGGCAAGCATTTTCTTTTCTATGTTGTTCTAGTCCTCAATGGCCTTGGGGATGGAGCCATTTTCTTCATCATTGGCAATGTGCAGCACAGACTCCCCATCCGGATACATACCCTCTTCTTGATATTTTTTTAAGATATCTGGACCCTGTTCAATAGGCGGAACTCCTTCGGTATGTCTTAGGAGGCTGTCCACCCATAGTACCCAGCATACTGCCAATGTCTTTGGAGCAAGGTAACAGACCAGAGATGGGCATGGATGCTGCACCACGGGCTTGAGAGATGGACAAGGACCTAGGCTCTGGGGCCACCAGTCATTCGACCAAAATTCGTGTGCCTTACCAAAAAGAATGACCTCTGTCTTACTACCATTAAGCTGGAGATGGTTGGTATGCATCCAGTTGTCAATGTGGGTCATACAATTTTTGAAAGGGAGCCTCGTGTCGGTGGGATCGGGGCCTAGGGTGATCAGTAACTGGGTGTTGTCAGCATATGACACCATATCAAAACTGTAGGACCTGATCAATTTGGCCAGAGGTGTCACATAAAGATTAAAGAGCATGGGACTTAAGATGGAGCCTTGAGGGACTCCCATTATTACTCCCATTTTTACTGGGAGCTACCAGCCTACTGGCCTTCAGAAAAGGCCTTAAAACCTGGCTGTTTACCCAGTAGCTTGTTTTTTCTTGGATGTATTTGTCTGGCTTTTGGTCCTTTTGTCTTTTTAACGTCGTTATGTTATTGTGTTGCAGTCCTCCTTCTCCAAAAGCGCCGGGACACTCTTTTTGAGTAGCCGTGCGCTATACAAAAGAATAAATAACATAACATAACATAACATAACATAACTGGCCGACTGCAGGAGACCAAGGTGCCCACTTGTACGGTGGTGGTTTGGTCAGTTAGACAATTTCTAAGCCAGTCCAGGGCCAAACCCCTGACACCCATCTCCCAGAGCCGTTGTTCTAAAATGTTATGGGAGTTGGTGTCAAAAGCGGCCGACAGATCCAACAGGACAAGCATAGCTGACTGGGCCAGTCTTATATTGTCGCCAACCTCCAATAAGCGAGGTTTCAGGGCTATGGGCAGACCTGAACTCCAACTGTGAAGGATACAGCAATCCATGGCTCTCCAGATGGGTGGTAAGCTGCTTGTTGACCAAGTCAAGTACCTTTCCAAACTAGGGAAGCAAAGAAATTGGGCGTAATTGCTAGTTATCTTGGGGTCAGCAGAAGGTTTTTTGAGAATGGGCTTAACCCTTGCTGCTTTCCATCTAACAGGGACTGCTGCTTGTGCTAATGACATATTAAATAAGTAAATAAGGTTTCTGAGGAGCAATGGGGCAATGGTTAAAAAGAAACGGGATCTGCTGGGGAACCCGACTTGATCTTCGCCAGGGCCGTTGAAACTTCATCTGAAGTAAATGCAGTGAACTCTTCTAAGAGGGGAATGGTGGGGTTGAAGTTGATGTCAGAATCATTGTCAGGATTTTTAATATCATGGTGCGCAAAAGAAATATGAATAGTATTGATTACTTTTACATAAAAAGTGGATAGCGTGTCTACCCATTCTTGCAAAGAAGGGTTACAAGGCTGAACGAGGGGAGGATTGGTAAATTCCTTTGGTATTTTGTAAAGCTCCTTATAGGAATTGGCAGCTTTGTTGATCCTGTTAATGAGATACAATTTTTTGGCAAGTTTAATATTATCTAAGTAACCTCAATGGATGAGTTTATACATTTGTCGATCTACAATACTTTTGGTTTTTCTCCATTTACGTTCAGCGTTCCTAGTGGAGAGTTTTTCAATTTTCAATGATTCTGTAAACCAGGGTGATACCCTAGGCTTAAGCTTGACCTTTGACAGGGGGGTCAATGTGTTGAAGGCCAGTGTGATTGCGACCTCAAAGGTTGTTGCTGCATGATCGATATTCTCGGTGCATGATAAAGACGGGGGGCTAAAATGGACTGAAAAGTGGAAGGAGTGACTTTCCGCCAAGGCCTTCTCCATGTGGGTTCACTGCTAGGGTCATTTTTGGTGGTGACTATTGGTAGGGAAAATTTCAGCAGGTTATGATTGGACCAGAGCAAAAGGGAGAGGGGACTCCACTCTGACACTGGCTGTGTTGGTAAACAAAAGATCAAGAGTGTGACCTGCCGAATGGGTAAGTCCCATCACCATTTGAACTATTCCCAGTGTATTCAGATTAGTAATCAGTTGACTTGTGTCAGGGTCTGAGTGCAGTTTCGCATGATAGTTAAAATACCCAGTGAGGAGAAAATTGTCAGCTCCTAGTACATGTGGGGCGATTGTCTCGAGCAGGTGGTTTATAAAATTGGCTTTCGGGCAGGGGGGTCTGTGCACTAGGGCACCTCTCCAGGCTCCCTTACATTGTCTTTCAACTCTAAAAATGCACAATTCGAACCTTTCTGTGGTGATGGTCTCTAGTATGGTAATCGCAAGTCCGGCCCTGGTGGCTATTGCAATACCTCCTCCTCTCCTGTCGTTTCTATCTAGTCTGGTTAGATGGTATTCAGGAGGGAACGCGGATGCCACATCAGGGGAGGCATTTTTATGGAGCCAAGTTTCAGTAATGATACAAATATCTGGCTTTTCTATATCGAGAAGGCTCCATATTTCTAGTGCGTGTTTGGGAATTGAACGGGCATTAAAGTAAAGTCTGTAATGTTCTTTACCCGGGATTCGAGGAGTAGGACTGACTCATTGAGATTAGTTTCAGTGTCTCCTTTGGGAGTAACTATAGGCACAGGGGTAGCCAGGAGGCCCCCGGGTACGGTGGCAGTGTGGAGTTTATTTAATAACTTAAGCTCTTGGCTTGAATAATGGAGTTTTGCCATTGCCTGCACTGGACAGAGCTGGAGTTACCTGTAAAAGGTAAAAAAAATCGGGCAGGGGTCCTGGCGGCGGGCAGCGGTCGGTGGTGCGCGGATGGGCGCAGACGGACTTGCCTTTGGCTGCATTTGTGCTACTGGGATTTTCGTACCAGACTGATGCCGGCTCAACACATTGCGGATTTACTCTCCTGTGTGCCTGCCTCAAACAACTGTTCCCAGCAGCAGCATCCTTACTGCTTATCCTTAGAACATCTCTTGCACCCAGGGCTTTAAGTGGGATGTAAAAACTGGGGGGTCTCTCAAAGGGGCGTGGCCAATGTAATGAAGGGCATGGCTTAAAAACACAGAAGCCAAAAATCTGTGCTTAGCATAGTGTGCCACCCGACTTGTATTTTGGTGTTTCTGTCATAAGATATATGATACAACAAGTAACATCATACCTACACCAAATAAGGACTATTGGCTTTGTCAATGTTTGTTAGTTGCATAAAATAAATAAGCAGCAACTATGGCTTGTAGATAATATTGAAAAAGCTTCCACTGAAAGCCCCAGTGACACCACGACAATGTTGCTGCTCCTGCGTTTCAAAAAAGAGAAGGAAAATCCAGAGAGAAAATGACTTTCTTTAAAGGCTTTCCCTTCTCTTACAACGCTCACCTGGCATGATGTAACTTCTCCACTAGTGAGAAGAGCAGTGTGAGCAGCGCACATCGATGTGCCTGCTGTCGCTGCAGTCCGGACAAAAACTGCCCAATAGAGACCCATTTCGAGGCCCCTTTAAAAAAACTGCCAGTGCTCAGACCTGGTGAGATCCGGCCCACTTAAAGCCCTGCTTGGACCTTCTCTGGACTTCCCTTCCAGAGACCTCCAAACGTAGTCCACCAGACATATGGATGCGTCCTGACTCGGCCTGACCCATTAGGGACCCCGCACGTCTACGACTGCGACTTCTGTCTCGACCTATGCCACTGTCATAAATATAAGAGTAACCTAGTCCTGATGATGGCCTAAACATATCAACAGGCCAAAACGCCATTGACATTTACAGCGAAAATTACGGCGCTGTTTATTCGAGGAGACCCATTTTGAATTTCCTTGTATATAATAACATTCACTGTTTGGGTATCTCTACAATGTAAATGTCATTACCAACTGCTTTTTTATTGTGCCCCTTCCTGTCGCTGTATGTATATAATGTATGTATATATATATATAATATTTATTAAGCGCAACAAACACCCCATGGGTACCCTGGCGTTGCAATATGTAATTTAGAGGACTAATATTAATTAGAGAGGCAACAGAGGGAATGAGCAGTACACAAAGGACAGAGTCAAATTCTAGGAATTAACCATGTCTTAATCCTTTTCTGAACAGCAGCAGGGAATTACATTGTCTGATATCAGGTGGCAGCTCGTTCCACAGCCTTGCAGCAGCAATGCTGAAAGCACATCCACCCATTCTGACCCTATTAAACCTAGGAACTGTCGCCAAACAGGCCGAAGAAGAGCGGAGATGACGAGTGGGGATGTACCAAGATAATTTTTCTTGCATAGATTTCGGTCCAGAGCCATGCAAGGCCTTGAACACTATACATAAGGACTTAAACTGTACTCTCTGCAACACTGGCAGCCAGTGTAGCTCGGCCAAGCATTTTGAGGCAGAAAAGTCTCGCGATTTGGCCAGAGCCAATTTTGCCGCCATGTTTTGAACCCACTGCAAACGTTGGAACAGATATTTAGGAGAGTCCAGCAGCAGGGCATTACAATAGTCAAGGCGACTTAAGATCGTGCCCTGCTTTACTAATGCTCTGACCGAGAAGGGCAACAATGGAAGAATCTTTCTCAAGGCTCTAATCAACCTAAAACAACACCCCGCCGTTTTATTCACTTGTGCCTCCAGGGTCAAATTAGCACCAAACTGAACTCCCAAATTACGGACCGTACTGGCCGGGACCAAAGGGAGGAAGTACCTAGTGGCCAGAAATTATGGGGGAGAGGTAGAGGCACCTTCCCTACTGCGCAGTGCACTATTTCAGTTTTTTCAGAATTGAATTGTAGGAAATTCAGCCATAGCCATTGCGCAGTATCACGCATACAAGCATGAAAATCCTCAAACGCTGAAGGTTGGGTGCCATCCAAAGATAAAATAATCTGGGTATCATCATCTGTACATACTTCATAATGTGTCACTTGCGTAGTTCACTATTTCACGAGCACTTGTGCACAGTATCCCACAGGATACATGCCATTTAATGTAACGCAGTGCTGTTCTCATACATGTTTAAATATATGAAGTTATTTATAACAAATATATGTAGTTACCAAAAACCAGAATTTATGTTGTCACATTGAATTATTTGTCGCCCTGTTTTCTCCTTCTGCTTCTAGCAACTTATTGTGCTACATGTGTTTTGGGTGTTTGGGTGCTTAACCCCGTAAGTGCTGAGGACTCCCAATCATCTGTTTTTGCAGTTTTCAAAGTAGTTGTCTTTTTTCTATTTTAGTTACATGCAGTTTGTGTTGGAAACAAGCACCAAACCCACGGTGATCATGGAAAGCAATGCATTTATGAAAAGTAGGCAACATTCAGAAATAAGGAAGGTGTAATTTGCATAGATTACTGATGGTTTTTCTCAAACTAATTATTGTGTGTATGATTTCGGACTGCTCAGTAAACAAACATCAGATACAAAGTTTGCTTTTGCTTCTTCATTCCGAATTGCTAACTTCATCTACGAAACAGTATTCCAGCTCGTCTGTAGGACTGGGCGGTAAATTCCGCTCTGCTTGCGGAATTTGGGTAATTTCGCGTTCTGCGGGGAACGCGGAATTGCCCAAAATTCTGCGTTCCGCAGCTTCGCGGAATTTTTTGCTCGTTCGCGTTCTCAAAATGCATGTTCGCAAGTTATTTCCCCCCGAGCACGCAAACATCGTTCGCGAACAGGAAATAAGCATCACGAACAAGCAATTCCGCGTGTTTGCGGAATTTCTGCATGCTCGCTGAGATTTTTTTTACCGTTTCGCAGAGCTTTACGTAGCGAGACTATGCAAATTCCGCCCCCCCCCTACTCATGGGGTAAAAACAAGTCATATTTAGCCCTTCCGATGCGATATTTAGTGTTTTGAAATCTAATCCAGTACCCTGAACTAGTTAAAAGCTCATGCTTAACATAATCTCTTAAGGGATCATTAGCAGAACTAACAATGCACAATCCCCAGAGTTGAATTGCCCCAGTGGCTTTATGGTAGGCATTTAATAAAAAGGATTCTAATGTCATTGCTTGCACTCGAAAAATCCTCTGCAAGTTTACCAGTCTTTTTAAGGACAGCTCCTTCGTTTTCGTCTTGAAAAAAAAAAGGCGATTTGTCCGGCCGCAAGAGCTCAAGCGCATTCAGGGGCGGTGGAGGTACCGTAGTCTCACAGATCTTCACCGAGCAGAGAATATGCCTCTTTCGCATTGCGTTATATATTCTTGTATTCCTCCTCCATGCAATAATGCATATGCAGGCTCCGGCTGGGTGTTGAGGTTTAGCGAGCTGTTCTGTTTAAGGACCTCACCAAGACAGATCTAATGCTTAGTTCTTTGAAATCTTTTACTGTGCAGCTAAATTCTGCAGATTTTCTTGAATTTAGAAGAGAATTTAGCAATATTAACTTTTAAAGAGTGGCTTCTTGCATAGAAATCTAACATGTTTAGACCACCATGGAGGTCAATGGGTGTTAGAGCAAAATTGTCATCTGCAATTAAGAAAGTAAGAAATATTCTGTTAGTTATTGAAGCGCGGTGGAAACCATCTAATCCAAGGCAACACCCGAGGAAAACCATTGATGTATAATGAAAAAAAAGACGGTGCTTGAAGGCATCCTTGTTTTAACCCATTGTGTGTAGTAATAAAAGTCAAACTTTTATCTGGCCCCATTCACTCACGCTTTTACCCATGCGTAACCTTGGTTCTCACTGTCCCTCCATGGACAAGCCCCCCTTTTTTCTCCATCCCTGGTACTGCGCACCGACCTTTACAGGCATCAGTTGCAGAACTCCCTGATCTTGACACGCTTGGGATAAGCACATGTCTCTGTCAGTGTACATATGGCTGCACAGTGGCATACGTTTTAAACAGAGGTAGGATGATAAGTGTTTACAATCTTGGACATCAGAATCTCTAAAGGGGGCTTGAAGATGCATTTGCAATGCAACAGGTCTCGCATTTGCTATATTTTGAGCTATTGGTATTGTAAATGACAATGCCTTTTATTTATGTGTTTTAAAAACCTTCAATAATGAAAGGTATTGTCATTTACAATACCAATAGGTCACAATTTTGAAAATGTGAGACCTATTACATTGTAAATGCTTGTTTTCTAGGTCACACACCTTCTGTTTGTGGGGCACTGGAAGATAAAAATAACAAAATCGTACCGCAATCACGTGAGCAGCAAACGGGCACTGATTAAATTGAATCAATCAGTCCTTGGTCTCAACACCACACTAAGGAACTGTTAGACCTGGCACCTTGGCGTGAGTTTCCCTTCCACTTTTTGATGGTGTGCCTCGATTGTTTTGCTGGTGTTGTCCGCTCAGGGCACTGCGCCACGGCTAATCCGTGCCGCAGTGCAAGTGCTCCCTAGGTAAAGTGTACCTGTAATTGATGTTCCTGATTGGTTTATGGGATTCACTGTCAGTCCCCAGTAAAGTGCACCCGGGGTGCCAGGGCTTGTGAATGCCACTGCTGCTGGTGGGCTTGCAGCGCTGGTTGCGCCACCCACAGGAAGCGGCCTTGTAAAAATGTGTCTAGGGTCTGCCACCGCAGACCCTGTGCGCGGTCTGGGACCGTCGCGCTGACTGCGCAAGTGCCCCCACTTGCCAGTCCCTAAACCTTCCCTTACCTACATATTAGCCACCCCTCTGGTAGGCCCACGGGCAGGGTGCATTGTAGGCATAAGGTAGGACATGCCCTGATGTGTGTGGCATGTCTTAGTAGTGAATTACAGCCATTTTCGTTCTTCACTATTGAAGGCTACCTGCTCTCCATAGGCCAGAATGGGCTGCCGGGATCACGCCAACGCTGTGACCCCAGTGGACTCAGAGAGCATGGTAGGATGTCAAGTTTAGTATGCCTGAACTCAGAATAATAAAATACTTCTTGTAGTCAAGTTTATTTTAATATCCTGGGTTTGTAAATACTACTTTTAGAAAGTTAGTATTTACTGACCTGACCATCTCAGTCCGCCTCTGCTGTGTGTGTGTGTGTTCTGCCTAGCAACAGTAAGGAGCAGGGTGGGGGGATCCCCAGAGACAGGTTGGCTGCCAGGTGGTGGGTAGAAAGGTGACACCTGGATGGGTGGGAGGAGTACACCTTGACTCTTGAATAGACCTGTGCTCTGCCACCACAAAGCCGGCGCCACCCCCTGTGGGGCGGCTGATGTCTCTGCCCTGCTGCTGAAAGGAAAGAGCAGAGTTACCATAACAAAGTGCTCCAGAACTGGACTGAGCCAGGCCTAGGCCCCCTGGCGCTAAAGAACAAAAGAATCATGGTATAAAAGTAGGAGCCTGGCTCCTAAGAAATCAGAATCCTGTTTACCACAAAGAACCTCTGCCCGACTAGAAGGAGAAGAAGACGCTGGAGGAGCTGGCCTGCTGCTTGCCTTGCTGAGAAAGGAGAGGAAGAGACTTACTGAAAAGACTTTGCTACTTTGTGCTTGAACATTCTCCAAGGGCTTGATCTGAGCTTGCCCCCTGAACTGAACCCCAGGACCAGTGGGTTCTCTGTGCTTTTGCTCGTCCTCCAATTTGAGCCGTGTGTGCATCCCGCTGGAAAGAGACTGCGCCCCTCATCGCCCCTCCTAGGGCCGTGACACTCAGAAGCTTGCCTGCCTCCAACCCGTGAGAGCCCCGCTCCGTCCAGAGCCGCTCTCTGTCCCCGGGCCAGGCCGCCTGCATCCCTGTCACCGCCTGCTACTGGAGCACGCTGACCGCGCTATCACCCCTCCCGCCGGAAACCGTCCGACGACTGTGATCTACGCCGGGTCATCCAGCTGCACTGACCGTGCCCTGCGACCCCGCTTCGCTATCCCCGGACATCTCAGGCCGCACCGCCCCCGCTGTGGAGACCCTCCGGCACCGCCGTGCTAAAGGGTCGCTGGCCGCGCCTGCCTACTTGCCCACACCTACTGATTGAGGACCCAAGAACACTTCCCAAGCTGAGAGTCGCACCGACCTGTGCCGACTCTCCACATCACGAAAGAAGTTCCAGTATCGGGCTCGGGGCCCGCAACGCCTTATTTCCCCGTTCGCAGGAGCCGATCTCCGTGAGTACTGGAACCACAAGTAACATTTGCAAGAGACTACAAGGTCTCCATTTGAAGCTACGAACAAAGAACATTTGCCTGCTTTACAACCTGGTGGCCTAGCGAAAACGTTATTGGTCTTGTGATAAGTCTGCTGAGATATATATACCTATTTTTACATAAAGAAGCGTATTTTTATATATATCCAAGTCTGGTGTCCGTTTCTGGGGGGATTGATGGATTTACTGTGTGTATGATTGTAAGTGCTTAACCAACAACGCCTGAGGAATCGCCTTGGCTGCTCACGCCACGCACCTAGAGGGTGAGCAAGGGTCATTCGCGAGGGGTTATCCTGCGCCCTGACGTAGAGGAGAGGGTTCCTGCTTGACACAAGGGCAACCTTGCGCCAACCAGAGATCCCCGACTCTAACATTGTTGGCAGCGGCTGGGATTTCGGATTTGCATTTATAATTTACATACAGTGAATTATTAATCACCAGATAGTGAGAGCAGACCAAGTAACGCAGCCACAGGTTTTCATTTTCGAACTTTGTTGAGACATCTGCCATTACTGCAACCATGCCTAGCTCACTCTCCGCTGGAAGAGCACTCTCTGTGATTTCTGGAATAGATGAGGTGGATTGGGAGAGACTGGAAGGCTACACGATGGAGCAATTGAAAGGCTACAGTGTAAAATTCAGAGTCCCCCATGCTGGATTCAAGAGGAAGCCCCAGTCCACCAAGGCGTTGAGAGCCTGGAAGGAGTCACGAGACCCACGGAATGCGGGGGACATCGTTCCACCCGACAACCTTGAGGAGCCCAGCAGAGTCCGGTCGCCAGAGGAGCTGGCAGACAGGGCAGCAGACAGGGCGCATGCAATGGAGATGGCAAAGTTGGCAGGACAAATGGAAATGGAAAAGCAGAGGTTGGCCCTGGAGGCACAACAACGCCAAATGGATCATGATATAAGATTGAAGGAGTTGGAGCTGAAGGCGAAAAGTTTGGATACCGCTCCTTCTGGTGGCAGCACTCCACCGGTGCAGGTAGAGTCCAAGGTGTACATCCCCAAAGATGTAGTAAAGGAGTATTTTAGAAAGGATGACATAGGGCAGTGGTTTAGAGCCTACGAGGTGGCCATGTCCTCACACCGGGTCCCTGAGAAAGACTGGGGAGCGGGGTTGTGGGGAAGGTTCCTTGCTGAAGGGCGGGACACACTGTTAGATTTGCCCTTAGAAGTCCAGACCTCATACCCCCATATGAAGGAAGCTTTAATGACCAGGTATGGGTTAACTCCTGAGCTATATAGACAGAGGTTCAGGGAGACTAAGAAGATCCCTGAGAGTACGTATGTGGAATATGTGACCTTTTTCTGCAGAGCACTGGATGGTTGGGTGAAGGGTAGCAAAGTGAATGATTATCAAGGGCTGCTTGATTTAATTGCATGGGAGCACTTGTCCAGTCAATGTTTTCCTGAGCTACGCCAGCACCTGATTGATAGCAAGCTGTCCAACCCGAGGGAGCTTGCTGAGGAGGCGGACCGCTGGCTCAGCACCAGGGTCCACAAGGGTCAAGTGGGAGACTCCGCCAAAGGTGGGCAGGGTCCCCAGCAGAAGAGTGGGGGGGACAAGGGTAAACAGAAGGGGTTCCAAAAAGGCCCCCAAAGTAATTCCCAAGGGAACCAGCAGAAGGGTTCTCAGCCTCCCCCACCCCCGCAGCAGAACGGGGCCCCGACAGGTAGACCTGTTCCAAAGGGGCCCTTCAATTGTTACAGGTGTGGTGACCCGGGTCACATTGCCTCTGATCCTAAGTGTCGCCTGTTTGGTAAGACCGCACCCACTGGTGCTCCACCCCGGCAAGTAGCTAGTGTTAACTTTGGGGAGGAGGTAGCAGTCCAGGAGGGTGGGGGTCCCGGGCAGATGACCCTAGTCTCGCTAGGAGACAGTGAGATGGTCCCTGAAACCTACTTACCCTCTAACACTAAGAAATATGGGCAAGTAGTGACCATCAATGGAAAGAAGGTTGAGGCTCTTAGAGATACAGGAGCCAGCGTGACCTCGGTGAGGCAACACCTGGTGTCTCAAGAGCAGATTGTACCCAATGCCTACTGTAGGGTTGTCAATGCTGACAACATAGAGAGTCGTTGTCCAATGGCTCAAGTTCCCTTTGAGTGGGGGGAGGTCTCTGGTACTCTACAAGTCGCTGTGAGAACTGACATGCCTGTAGACTGTCTGCTAGGGAACGACCTGGAGAGCTCCCCTTGGGAAAAGGTGGAGAAGACCACGCATCTGAGGATGGTGGGTCTACCCGACTGGGCGTGCGTGACCACCCGGTCCATGGCAGCCAGTAGGGGTGTTGAGAGGGTCCTGGAGCCTGAGGGAGAGGTCCAGGAACCGGCCTTAGGGAGAAGGCGCAGGAGGCGCGGGAAACCGGCCCCCGAAGTTCCCCCGGCCCAGGAGGAAGTAGACCCTGAGGGGGATGCTCTGGAGCCTACCGGGGAACAGATTGCCGAACTGGGAGACTTGCCTGAGCTGACCCATTGGCAGCAAGAAGGAGGTCCCTCCAGGGAGGAATTCTGCAGGGAGCAGAAAGAATGCCCTTCTCTCGTGGGTATGCGGCAGCAGGCTGCAGACCAGGCCAATGGTGTTCAGGCCAAAACACACTACGTGTACTGGGAGAGTGACCTCCTGTATTCCGAGCCTAAGGCTGCTGAACCTGGGTCAGCCCGTGTGCTGGTGGTACCCCAGAAGTTCAGAACCTTCCTACTGGGGCTGGCTCACGATGTGCCATTAGCAGGACATTTGGGGATGGACAAGACCTATGACAGGCTTGTCACCCACTTTTACTGGCCCCAAATGCACAAGAATTCAGATTCCTACTGCAGAACCTGTCAGACTTGCCAGGCAAGTGGTAAGAGCGGAGGGAAGCACAAGGCTCCTCTGCAACCTTTCCCTGTGGTCGGTACGCCATTCCAACGAGTGGGTATTGATATTGTGGGGCCTCTGGACCCCAAGACAGCCCTGGGCAACAGGTTCATCCTGGTCTTGGTGGACCATGCCACCCGGTACCCTGAAGCCATCCCTCTGAGGACAGTGACGGCCCCCGTGGTGGGACGGGCACTGATGGGAATTTTCTCCCGAGTGGGATTCCCTCTAGAGGTGGTGAGCGACAGGGGGACCAATTTCATATCCACGTATATGAAATCCCTGTGGAAGGAGTGTGGGGTAACTTACAAGTTCACCACTCCTTACCACCCCCAAGGAAATGGGTTGGTTGAGAGATTCAACCGAACCCTCAAAGGCATGATCATGGGCCTGGACGGTCCAATGAGGCGTAAGTGGGACGTCCTCTTGCCATGCCTGCTCTTCGCTTACCGAGAGGTGCCACAGAAGTCTCTAGGGTTCAGCCCCTTTGAGCTTCTGTATGGTCACCCGGTAAGAGGACCTCTGAGTTTGGTGAAGGAAGGCTGGGAGCAATCTCCCAGGAAACCTCCCCAGAATGTATATAGTTACATGCTGGCCTTCCGAAACCAGACTAGGCGTTTCAGGCAACTTGCTGAGGCAAATCTGGAAGCCAGCCAGGAGGAGATGAAGCGGTGGTACGACCGGAATGCCACTCTGGTAGAGCTTCAACCTGGACAAAAGGTGTGGGTCTTGGCCCCAGTGGAGCCTTGTGCACTTCAGGATAAGTGGACAGGTCCATTTGAGGTTGTGGAGCGCAAAAGTCCTATCACCTACTTGGTGGACATGCAGTCTCCCAGGAACCCTTTGAGGGTTCTACATGTTAACTGCCTTAAGCCCCACTTAGAGAGGACCGAAGTGGGCATGCTGCTGGCCACTGATGATGGAATGGAAGAGGAGACCGAGCCTCTTCCTGACCTCTTAGTGGCCTCTGAGAAAGATGGGTCAGTGGATGGAGTTAACCTCTCACCCACCCTGACGCCCGAACAACAGGAAGATTGCCGCCACTTGCTGGGGCAGTTTCCCGATAGGTTCTCCCTGGTTCCTGGTGTCACAGATTGGTGCGTCCATGATGTGGACACAGGAGACAGCTTACCTGTGAAGCACAAGGCTTACAGGGTAACTGACAGGGTCAGAGCTTGCATCAAGGAGGAGGTCTCCAAAATGCTTGCGCTAGGGGTGGTTGAGTCCTCCAGCAGTCCTTGGTCCAGCCCCGTGGTCTTGGTCCCAAAGGCTGCTGCGCCGGGAGCCACACCTGAACTCCGGTTCTGTGTGGACTACAGAGGACTCAATTCAGTGACGAAGACTGACGCGCACCCCATCCCCAGAGCTGATGAGCTCATTGATCGGCTGGGGGCTGCCCGGTTCCTCAGCACGTTTGATTTAACGTCTGGGTACTGGCAGATCGCCTTGACCGATGGGGCCAAAGAGAGGTCAGCATTCTCTACACCAGATGGGCACTTCCAGTTCCGAGTCATGCCATTTGGGATGAAGAATGCCCCTGCCACCTTTCAGAGGTTGGTCAACCAGGTACTGGTTGGGCTGGATGCGTTCAGTGCCGCCTACCTGGATGACATCGCAGTGTTCAGTGCCACCTGGCCCGAACACCTGCACCACCTCTGGGAAGTGTTGATGGCTCTGCGCCGAGCAGGCCTCACGATCAAGGCAAGCAAGTGCCAGATCGGGCAGGGTTCCGTGGTGTACTTGGGACACCAAGTGGGGAGTGGCAAGGTGGCACCCTTGCAACCCAAAATTGAGACCATCCTGGCTTGGGAACCCCCCAAGACGCAGACCGCAGTGAGGGCCTTCCTGGGGCTCACTGGGTACTACAGGAGGTTTGTCAAGGGCTATGGAACGATTGTTGCCCCCTTGACAGAGCTGACTTCCAAGAAGCAGCCCAGGAACGTGATTTGGACTAACACCTGTCAGAAAGCTTTCGACACCCTGAAGACTGCCATGTGCACGGCGCCCGTGCTCTTGGCCCCTGACTTCTCCAAGGAATTCCTAGTGCAGACAGACGCTTCAGAGCATGGTGTAGGGGCTGTTCTCTCACAGATGACTGAGGAGGGCTGGGACCAACCCGTAGCCTTCATCAGTAGGAGGTTACTTCCACGGGAAAGTAGGTGGAGTGCAATTGAGCGAGAAGCATTTGCTGTGGTCTGGGCGCTGAAGAAGCTAAGACCCTACTTGTTTGGGTCTCACTTCCGGGTTCAGACGGACCACAGGCCCCTCAGATGGTTGATGCAAATGAGGGGTGAGAACCCGAAGCTGTTGAGGTGGTCCATCTCCCTACAGGGTATGGACTTTACGGTGGAACACCGTCCTGGTACAGATCACGCCAACGCTGACGGTCTGTCCAGGTATTTCCGCCTTAGTGACGAGGAACCCCCTGGGCAAGGGTAGTTCTCCCCACATTTCAGCTGGAGGGGACACGTGTTAGACCTGGCACCTTGGCGTGAGTTTCCCTTCCACTTTTTGATGGTGTGCCTCGATTGTTTTGCTGGTGTTGTCCGCTCAGGGCACTGCGCCACGGCTAATCCGTGCCGCAGTGCAAGTGCTCCCTAGGTAAAGTGTACCTGTAATTGATGTTCCTGATTGGTTTATGGGATTCACTGTCAGTCCCCAGTAAAGTGCACCCGGGGTGCCAGGGCTTGTGAATGCCACTGCTGCTGTGGGCTTGCAGCGCTGGTTGCGCCACCCACAGGAAGCGGCCTTGTAAAAATGTGTCTAGGGTCTGCCACCGCAGACCCTGTGCGCGGTCTGGGACCGTCGCGCTGACTGCGCAAGTGCCCCCACTTGCCAGTCCCTAAACCTTCCCTTACCTACATATTAGCCACCCCTCTGGTAGGCCCACGGGCAGGGTGCATTGTAGGCATAAGGTAGGACATGCCCTGATATGTGTGGCATGTCTTAGTAGTGAATTACAGCCATTTTCGTTCTTCACTATTGAAGGCTACCTGCTCTCCATAGGCCAGAATGGGCTGCCGGGATCACGCCAACGCTGTGACCCCAGTGGACTCAGAGAGCATGGTAGGATGTCAAGTTTAGTATGCCTGAACTCAGAATAATAAAATACTTCTTGTAGTCAAGTTTATTTTAATATCCTGGGTTTGTAAATACTACTTTTAGAAAGTTAGTATTTACTGACCTGACCATCTCAGTCCGCCTCTGCTGTGTGTGTGTGTGTTCTGCCTAGCAACAGTAAGGAGCAGGGTGGGGGGATCCCCAGAGACAGGTTGGCTGCCAGGTGGTGGGTAGAAAGGTGACACCTGGATGGGTGGGAGGAGTACACCTTGACTCTTGAATAGACCTGTGCTCTGCCACCACAAAGCCGGCGTCACCCCCTGTGGGGCGGCTGATGTCTCTGCCCTGCTGCTGAAAGGAAAGAGCAGAGTTACCATAACAAAGTGCTCCAGAACTGGACTGAGCCAGGCCTAGGCCCCCTGGCGCTAAAGAACAAAAGAA
Source organism: Triturus cristatus (assembly GCF_964204655.1). Classification (NCBI taxonomy): domain Eukaryota; kingdom Metazoa; phylum Chordata; class Amphibia; order Caudata; family Salamandridae; genus Triturus; species Triturus cristatus. The sequence continues at coordinate 589,019,284 of NC_140584.1, forward strand.
TCATGGTATAAAAGTAGGAGCCTGGCTCCTAAGAAATCAGAATCCTGTTTACCACAAAGAACCTCTGCCCGACTAGAAGGAGAAGAAGACGCTGGAGGAGCTGGCCTGCTGCTTGCCTTGCTGAGAAAGGAGAGGAAGAGACTTACTGAAAAGACTTTGCTACTTTGTGCTTGAACATTCTCCAAGGGCTTGATCTGAGCTTGCCCCCTGAACTGAACCCCAGGACCAGTGGGTTCTCTGTGCTTTTGCTCGTCCTCCAATTCGAGCCGTGTGTGCATCCCGCTGGAAAGAGACTGCGCCCCTCATCGCCCCTCCTAGGGCCGTGACACTCAGAAGCTTGCCTGCCTCCAACCCGTGAGAGCCCCGCTCCGTCCAGAGCCGCTCTCTGTCCCCGGGCCAGGCCGCCTGCATCCCTGTCACCGCCTGCTACTGGAGCGCGCTGACCGCGCTATCACCCCTCCCGCCGGAAACCGTCCGACGACTGTGATCTACGCCGGGTCATCCAGCTGCACTGACCGTGCCCTGCGACCCCGCTTCGCTATCCCCGGACATCTCAGGCCGCGCCGCCCCCGCTGTGGAGACCCTCCGGCACCGCCGTGCTAAAGGGTCGCTGGCCGCGCCTGCCTACTTGCCCACACCTACTGATTGAGGACCCAAGAACACTTCCCAAGCTGAGAGTCGCACCGACCTGTGCCGACTCTCCACATCACGAAAGAAGTTCCAGTATCGGGCTCGGGGCCCGCAACGCCTTATTTCCCCGTTCGCAGGAGCCGATCTCCGTGAGTACTGGAACCACAAGTAACATTTGCAAGAGACTACAAGGTCTCCATTTGAAGCTACGAACAAAGAACATTTGCCTGCTTTACAACCTGGTGGCCTAGCGAAAACGTTATTGGTCTTGTGATAAGTCTGCTGAGATATATAGACCTATTTTTACATAAAGAAGCGTATTTTTATATATATCCAAGTCTGGTGTCCGTTTCTGGGGGGATTGATGGATTTACTGTGTGTATGATTGTAAGTGCTTAACCAACAACGCCTGAGGAATCGCCTTGGCTGCTCACGCCACGCACCTAGAGGGTGAGCAAGGGTCATTCGCGAGGGGTTATCCTGCGCCCTGACGTAGAGGAGAGGGTTCCTGCTTGACACAAGGGCAACCTTGCGCCAACCAGAGATCCCCGACTCTAACATTGTTGGCAGCGGCTGGGATTTCGGATTTGCATTTATAATTTACATACAGTGAATTATTAATCACCAGATAGTGAGAGCAGACCAAGTAACGCAGCCACAGGTTTTCATTTTCGAACTTTGTTGAGACATCTGCCATTACTGCAACCATGCCTAGCTCACTCTCCGCTGGAAGAGCACTCTCTGTGATTTCTGGAATAGATGAGGTGGATTGGGAGAGACTGGAAGGCTACACGATGGAGCAATTGAAAGGCTACAGTGTAAAATTCAGAGTCCCCCATGCTGGATTCAAGAGGAAGCCCCAGTACACCAAGGCGTTGAGAGCCTGGAAGGAGCCACGAGACCCACGGAATGCGGGGGACATCGTTCCACCCGACAACCTTGAGGAACCCAGCAGAGTCCGGTCGCCAGAGGAGCTGGCAGACAGGGCAGCAGACAGGGCGCATGCAATGGAGATGGCAAAGTTGGCAGGACAAATGGAAATGGAAAAGCAGAAGTTGGCCCTGGAGGCACAACAACGCCAAATGGATCATGATATAAGATTGAAGGAGTTGGAGCTGAAGACGAAAAGTTTGGATACCGCTCCTTCTGGTGGCAGCACTCCACCGGTGCAGGTAGAGTCCAAGGTGTACATCCCCAAAGATGTAGTAAAGGAGTATTTTAGAAAGGATGACATAGGGCAGTGGTTTAGAGCCTACGAGGTGGCCATGTCCTCACACCGGGTCCCTGAGAAAGACTGGGGAGCGGGGTTGTGGGGAAGGTTCCTTGCTGAAGGGCGGGACACACTGTTAGATTTGCCCTTAGAAGTCCAGACCTCATACCCCCATATGAAGGAAGCTTTAATGACCAGGTATGGGTTAACTCCTGAGCTATATAGACAGAGGTTCAGGGAGACTAAGAAGATCCCTGAGAGTACGTATGTGGAATATGTGACCTTTTTCTGCAGAGCACTGGATGGTTGGGTGAAGGGTAGCTGTTGGACCTGGCCTCGTGGCGTGGTCCTTAACCCCCTGGATTGTGGCCGTTCCCCGCCCCGGCCGTCACGGGCCACCCGTCTGGACTGCACCAAGGCCCTTCACCCGGAGCTACACGTGGTCGCATACTCCTCGTGGCTCCGCCATCTTGTTGGCATCCCCGTCACACCGTGCCCCAGCCGGCGCGACCCCGCTCAACCCAGCCTCGACCCCAGCGAAGCCCCGACATCGAGGCACCACGAACTGGCCAGGGGGTGCCGCAGGAACCATTCATCGCCCCGGCGGAGGACAGTATCGATGGGACCCCCAACTGTCCTCCCCTCTCGAGGTGTGATCACCCTGCAAACTCCCATGGGCCTGGCGCCTCTCCTGCGGGGCGTCTGGCCACCTCCACCCGGCCACTCCGCCCCCTCGGGCGCATAGGTCCGGACATCAAAGGGCTCCATACCTATATCTGGGGCGACCCCACCACAGCTCGGCAGTTGTATCCCGGAGTCGAGAGCCCTGCTGATCGAATCGCGGCTGACCCTACGGAGACGAACTCTTGCCGGAACCATCACGAGCCCTGCTGACTGCGTCGCGGCTCCCTCCTGTGAACCCTTTTCTGAACCACCTGGAACATCGGAGCCCTGCAGACGCTGTCGCGGCCCAGCCTCGCTGGAACCTTCCTCGGAGCCCTGCTGACGACGTCGCGGCTCGAGCTGAGCAGAAACCATCTTGAGAGCCCTGCTGATTGAATCGCGGCTCTCCACGAACTGTACGCCAGAGCCCTGCTGACGCCGTCGCGGCTCGACCCCTCCGAGATCGGAGGTCCTCCAGCGTGAGGATAAGAACTGGGCCCCAGGTACCCTCGTACCACACTCCTGCCAAAGACTGTCCCGCTACCCCTACCCTTCCAAAGAGACATTGAGACTTTTGGTGGATCCCTCGATCCCTTCGTGTACATATTGAACTCGTAACCTTTTATTGATGATAAAGAATTGCTTGTCTTGAGACAACCTCCTTGAGTCCGGTGTGGTGGTGTTACTGTGCTAGTACGGGATAGGAGAAGGATCTCTCAGGAGACTTCTCGGCAGCGCTCGGCTACTTCGTGCAGTGAGAGGGCCCCCCCTTGGTGGTCTCACCGACTCCTCGGGGTCCGCCTTCCAACATTTGGTGGCCAGCGACGGGATCCGAGCCGAACGCAGTACGTACCAGCCAGTACCCACTAGCTACCCATCCAAACGAATAGCATCATGAGCAGCCAGGAAAACAACGCGACAATGGAGTTCCAGCCCGAACGGCTGGAAGAATATACGCACAAAGAATTAAAACAGTTCTGCAGAGACAAAGGCATTGCAACCACCAGCCTCGGTACCAAGGAAGAGATGCAGAAAGCTCTGAGGGCATGGTTGGAGGCTGGGGCAGGCCCCTCCCAGGAAGAAGGGCCCTTGCCCCTGACGGAGACCACAGCAACCGCACTGACCCCGGCAACCGGAGGAAGAAAGAGCCTAGAAACCGGCCTCTCCGAGGAAGAAATACGAGAGCGGGAAAAGGTCCGGAGCCACGAACTAGAGCTCGCCCGACTACGGCTGGACGGCGAACTCCAGCTGGCAGAAAAGAAACTGGCCCTCGAGCAGATACGCCTTCAAGAAGAAATAGAAGAGAAGAGACGACACCGGGAGTTGGAGGAAAAGAAACTAACTCTTGAGCACGAGCGCAGTCTCAAGGAGCTCGAGATCAAGGCCAAGAACGGAGGGGCCAACACCCCCAGTACTAGAGACACTCTACCGCCCCCCGAGGCCAAGGTGCATATCCCGAAGGAGGTCGTCAAGGAGTATTACAAGAATGACGATATCCAACAATGGTTCAAGGCCTACGAGGTGGCCATGACCTCCCATCGGGTGCCCCGAAAAGACTGGGGCGCAGGCCTGTGGGGGCGATTCCTGAGTGAAGGGCGGGACACGCTGCTCCAGCTACCAGAGGAGGTGATGACTTCCTACGATCACATGAAGGAGGCCCTGCTCACCCGCTACGGGCTAACAGCGGAGATGTACCGCCAGCGGTTCCGAGACTGCAAGAAAATCCCGGGTACCACATGGGTGGAATATGTGGACTTTTTCAGTCGGGCCCTAGAAGGGTGGATCAAAGGCAGCAAAGTAACCACCTACGGACAACTGGTCGACCTCATCGTCTGGGAACATCTTTCCAACAATTGCTTCGTGGAACTAAGACAGCACCTCCTCGACAGCAAAATGACCGACCCGCGAAAACTTGCCGTCGAGGCCGATCGATGGGTCAACTCCCGGGTCCCCCGGAGCTCAATGGGGGAGTACCAGAGGAACCCCAACGGACCCCCACGCCAGCGCGGTGGGGGGGGAGGGCCGAACAGGAACCGAGACCCTCCCGCTGGGGCCCCCAGGAGCCCCCCTCGAGGGCCACCGCAGCCACATCTCTCCCCGAGCCTAGCGCGAAGGGTGGGCTCGGCCCGACCCGGACCACGGCCACCAGTGACCTGCTATGGCTGCCAACAAACCGGACACTTTGCCAGCGACCCGGCCTGCCGCCTGAACCGAAGAAACGGGGCCGGCGGGCCCCCGCCCCGGCAGCTGACAGCCGCCGCCTTGGGGGGAGAGGAGGAAGAAGAGGCCCTCGACCGAGAAAACACTGAGTGGGAGCCGGCAGCCATGTCCCTGGTCTGCCTGGGTAGCCGAGAGATGGTACCCTGCACCCCCATCCCAACCAACACCCAGAAGTACCGGCAGCAGGTCACGGTCAACGGACAACGGGCCGAGGCCCTTCGCGACACCGGCGCCAGTATCACCGCTGTCCGCTGCCACCTGGTGACCCCTGAACAGATTCTACCGAATGTGCTGTGCCCTGTGCGGACGGCCGACAACAGTGAAAGCCTATGCCAGATGGCCCTGGTCCCCTTCGAGTGGGGAGGGGTGACGGGCCTGCTGAAGGTGACGGTGCGCGACGACGCCCCGGTCGACTGCCTCCTGGGGAACGACTTGGAGAGTTCCCCCTGGGCTCAAGTAGAACGACGAGAGCACCTCCGAATGTTGGGACTGGCTGATTGGGCCTGCGCCATCACCCGGTCCATGACCGCCCAGGCCCCCCGCTCCTCCTCGACCTACGGGACTGCCCGACCCGAGGGGCTCACACCCCCTCCCGCCAGCAGCGAGGAGGAGGCGGACACCGACCCCGGGCCCAGCGAATCCTCCCCCGAAGAGATGGCTTCTCCGAGCGCCCTACCAGAACTGACGCAATGGCAACATGAAGGGGGCCCCACCCGAGAGCAGTTCCAGCAAGAGCAACAGTCCTGTCCCTCTCTCGAAGGGGTCCGACAGCAGGCGACCGCGCAAGCCAACGGTGACCAGACCGGCACCCACTGGATCTACTGGGCCGAGGGCCTGTTGTACAGTGAACAGAAAGTGGCAGAACTCGGGGCCGGCCGCGTGTTGGTGGTCCCCCTCCGCTTCCGGGAGTTCCTTCTCAACCTGGCCCATGATGTGCCCCTCGCCGGACACTTGGGGCAAGACAAAACGTACAGCCGTCTGGTGACCCACTTCTACTGGCCCCGGATGCGGAGAGATGTGGACAACCACTGCCGGTCCTGCCAGACCTGCCAAGCCAGCGGAAAGACGGGGGGTCGGGTCAAGGCCCCCCTCCAGCCCTTTCCCGCCGTCAGCACCCCGTTTGAACGAGTCGGAATCGACATTGTGGGACCCCTGGACCCCCAAACCGCCCTGGGCCACCGCTTCATCCTGGTCCTCGTGGACCACGCCACCAGGTACCCGGAGGCGGTCCCGCTCAGAACTATAACGGCCCCTGTGGTAGGCCGGGCCTTGATGGGGATCTTCTCCCGAGTGGGATTCCCCCGCGAAGTGGTGAGCGACCGTGGCACGAACTTTATCTCCAGGTACATGCGGTCCCTGTGGCAACAATGCGGGGTCACATACAAGTTCACGACCCCATATCACCCTCAGGGGAACGGACTGGTTGAGCGGTTCAACCGAACATTGAAAGGGATGATCCAGGGCCTGGAAGAACCCCTCAGGCGGAAATGGGATGTCCTGCTGCCCTGCCTCCTGTTTGCCTATCGGGAGGTCCCGCAGAAGTCCCTGGGGTTCAGCCCGTTCGAACTATTGTATGGGCACCCGGTCCGCGGACCACTCAGCCTGGTCAAGGAGGGCTGGGAGATGAAGCCCCGAGGCGCCCCTCCTGACGTCTACCGATACCTCCTGACCCTCCGAAACCAGACCCGCAAGTTCCGAGCCATAGCCGAAGCCAACCTCGAGGCCAGCCAGGAGGACATGAAGCGGTGGTACGATCGCAACACTTCTACGGTAGAATTCGAGCCAGGTCAGAAAGTATGGGTCATGGCCCCGGTCGAACCCGGCGCCCTCCAGGACAAGTGGACCGGGCCCTTCAAGGTGGTGGAGAAGAAAAGTCCAGTCACCTACCTGGTCGATCTGGAGTCCCCCCGGAACCCCCTCCGGGTCCTACATGCGAACAGGCTAAAACCCCACTTCGCCCGGACCGAACTGAGCCTGCTGCTGGCGACCGACGAGGGGGGCGAGGACGACTCCGAGCCCTTGCCCGACCTCTTGCAATCCGACAGTCACGATGGATCGATCGAAGGGGTCCAACTCGCCTCGTCCCTGACCCCGGAGCAGCGCAACGACTGCCAGCGATTACTGCGGGACTACGCAGCCCTCTTCTCTCTCACCCCGGGGGTGACCCACTGGTGCGTCCACGACGTCGACACCGGGGAGAACCCCCCCATACGACACAGAGCCTACCGGGTGCCTGACCGAGTGCGGGCCTGCATCCAGGCCGAAGTAGCGAAGATGCTGGCCCTGGGGGTCATCGAGCCTTCCGACAGCCCGTGGGCCAGCCCTGTCGTCCTGGTGCCCAAGGCCGCAGCTCCCGGTCACCCCCCGGAGTTGCGATTCTGCGTGGACTACCGAGCCCTGAATGGAGTAACCAAGACGGACGCACACCCGATACCCCGGGCCGACGAACTGATCGACCGCCTAGGGGCCGCTCGCTACTTGAGCACGCTGGACCTCACCGCCGGGTACTGGCAAATCCAGCTCACCCCCGGCGCCCAAGAAAGATCCGCCTTTTCGACTCCGGATGGGCATTACCACTTTCGGGTGATGCCCTTCGGAATGAAGAACGCCCCGGCCACCTTCCAAAGACTGGTGAACAAGGTTTTGGCCGGGCTTGAGGCCTTCAGCGCGGCCTACTTAGATGACATTGCCGTGTACAGCAACCACTGGGCCGAGCACCTCCTCCACCTGGAGGCCGTCCTGGCCGCCCTCCAGCGGGCCGGGCTCACAATCAAGGCCAGCAAATGCCAAATCGGCCACGGATCCGTGACCTACCTGGGCCATCAAGTGGGGAGCGGGCAGGTGGCCCCCCTCCAAGCGAAGATAGATGCCATCCAGACCTGGGAACCCCCCACTACCCAGACCGCTGTCCGGGCCTTCCTGGGCCTCACCGGATACTACCGGCGGTTTATCCGGGACTATGGGAGCATTGTTGGCCCCCTCACAGAGTTAACGTCCAAAAAAACAGCCCAAGAAGGTACACTGGACACCCCGCTGCCAAACAGCCTTCGACACCCTCAAAACGGCCATGTGTACTGCTCCGGTGCTGCAAGCCCCGGACTACCAGAAGGAGTTCGTGGTACAGACGGACGCCTCCGAGTATGGGATCGGGGCCGTCCTCTCCCAAACTGACGAAAGGGGGCTCGACAGACCAGTGGCCTTCATCAGCCGGCGACTACTGCCCCGGGAGCAACGCTGGAGCACTATTGAGCGCGAGGCCTTCGCTGTGGTGTGGGCCCTCAAGAAGCTCCGGCCCTACCTCTTTGGCGCCCACTTCCGGGTCCAGACCGACCACCGGCCCTTGCAATGGTTAATGCGAATGCGGGGCGAGAACCCCAAGCTGCTGCGATGGCCCATCTCGCTACAAGGGATGGACTTTGACGTCGAACACCGGCCCGGCAATGACCACGCCAACGCCGACGGCCTGTCCCGCTTCTTCCGCCTTGACGAGGAGAATCCCCAAGGAGATGGGTGACTCTCCATGCCTTCGGCTGGGGGGGACGCCTGTTGGACCTGGCCTTGTGGCGTGGTCCTTAACCCCCTGGATTGTGGCCGTTCCCCGCCCCGGCCGTCACGGGCCACCCGTCTGGACTGCACCAAGGCCCTTCACCCGGAGCTACACGTGGTCGCATACTCCTCGTGGCTCCGCCATCTTGTTGGCATCCCCGTCACACCGTGCCCCAGCCGGCGCGACCCCGCTCAACCCAGCCTCGACCCCAGCGAAGCCCCGACATCGAGGCACCACGAACTGGCCAGGGGGTGCCGCAGGAACCATTCATCGCCCCGGCGGAGGACAGTATCGATGGGACCCCCAACTGTCCTCCCCTCTCGAGGTGTGATCACCCTGCAAACTCCCATGGGCCTGGCGCCTCTCCTGCTGGGCGTCTGGCCACCTCCACCCGGCCACTCCGCCCCCTCGGGCGCATAGGTCCGGACATCAAAGGGCTCCAGACCTATATCTGGGGCGACCCCACCACAGCTCGGCAGTTGTATCCCGGAGTCGAGAGCCCTGCTGATCGAATCGCGGCTGACCCTACGGAGACGAACTCTTGCCGGAACCATCACGAGCCCTGCTGACTGCGTCGCGGCTCCCTCCTGTGAACCCTTTTCTGAACCACCTGGAACATCGGAGCCCTGCAGACGCTGTCGCGGCCCAACCTCGCTGGAACCTTTCTCGGAGCCCTGCTGACGATGTCGCGGCTCGAGCTGAGCAGAAACCATCTTGAGAGCCCTGCTGATTGAATCGCGGCTCTCCACGAACTGTACGCCAGAGCCCTGCTGACGCCATCGCGGCTCGACCCCTCCGAGATCGGAGGTCCTCCAGCGTGAGGATAAGAACTGGGCCCCAGGTACCCTCGTACCACACTCCTGCCAAAGACTGTCCCGCTACCCCTACCCTTCCAAAGAGACATTGAGACTTTTGGTGGATCCCTCGATCCCTTCGTGTACATATTGAACTCGTAACCTTTTATTGATGATAAAGAATTGCTTGTCTTGAGACAACCTCCTTGAGTCCGGTGTGGTGGTGTTACTGTGCTAGTACGGGATAGGAGAAGGATCTCTCAGGAGACTTCTCGGCAGCGCTCGGCTACTTCGTGCAGTGAGAGGGCCCCCCCCTTGGTGGTCTCACCGACTCCTCGGTGTCCGCCTTCCAACAGTAGCAAAGTGAATGATTATCAAGGGCTGCTTGATTTAATTGCATGGGAGCACTTGTCCAGTCAATGTTTTCCTGAGCTACGCCAGCACCTGATTGATAGCAAGCTGTCCAACCCGAGGAAGCTTGCTGAGGAGGCGGACCGCTGGCTCAGCACCAGGGTCCACAAGGGTCAAGTGGGAGACTCCGCCAAAGGTGGGCAGGGTCCCCAGCAGAAGAGTGGGGGGGACAAGGGTAAACAGAAGGGGTTCCAAAAAGGCCCCCAAAGTAATTCCCAAGGGAACCAGCAGAAGGGTTCTCAGCCTCCCCCACCCCCGCAGCAGAACGGGGCCCCGACAGGTAGACCTGTTCCAAAGGGGCCCTTCAATTGTTACAGGTGTGGTGACCCGGGTCACATTGCCTCTGATCCTAAGTGTCGCCTGTTTGGTAAGACCGCACCCACTGGTACTCCACCCCGGCAAGTAGCTAGTGTTAACTTTGGGGAGGAGGTAGCAGTCCAGGAGGGTGGGGGTCCCGGGCAGATGACCCTAGTCTCGCTAGGAGACAGTGAGATGGTCCCTGAAACCTACTTACCCTCTAACACTAAGAAATATGGGCAAGTAGTGACCATCAATGGAAAGAAGGTTGAGGCTCTTAGAGATACAGGAGCAAGCGTGACCTCGATGAGGCAACACCTGGTGTCTCAAGAGCAGATTGTACCCAATGCCTACTGTAGGGTTGTCAATGCTGACAACATAGAGAGTCGTTGTCCAATGGCTCAAGTTCCCTTTGAGTGGGGGGAGGTCTCTGGTACTCTACAAGTCGCTGTGAGAACTGACATGCCTGTAGACTGTCTGCTAGGGAACGACCTGGAGAGCTCCCCTTGGGAAAAGGTGGAGAAGACCACGCATCTGAGGATGGTGGGTCTACCCGACTGGGCGTGCGTGACCACCCGGTCCATGGCAGCCAGTAGGGGTGTTGAGAGGGTCCTGGAGCCTGAGGGAGAGGTCCAGGAACCGGCCTTAGGGAGAAGGCGCAGGAGGCGCGGGAAACCGGCCCCCGAAGTTCCCCCGGCCCAGGAGGAAGTAGACCCTGAGGGGGATGCTCTGGAGCCTACCGGGGAACAGATTGCCGAACTGGGAGACTTGCCTGAGCTGACCCATTGGCAGCAAGACGGAGGTCCCTCCAGGGAGGAATTCTGCAGGGAGCAGAAAGAATGCCCTTCTCTCGTGGGTATGCGGCAGCAGGCTGCAGACCAGGCCAATGGTGTTCAGGCCAAAACACACTACGTGTACTGGGAGAGTGACCTCCTGTATTCCGAGCCTAAGGCTGCTGAACCTGGGTCAGCCCGTGTGCTGGTGGTACCCCAGAAGTTCAGAACCTTCCTACTGGGGCTGGCTCACGATGTGCCATTAGCAGGACATTTGGGGATGGACAAGACCTATGACAGGCTTGTCACCCACTTTTACTGGCCCCAAATGCACAAGAATTCAGATTCCTACTGCAGAACCTGTCAGACTTGCCAGGCAAGTGGTAAGAGCGGAGGGAAGCACAAGGCTCCTCTGCAACCTTTCCCTGTGGTCGGTACGCCATTCCAACGAGTGGGTATTGATATTGTGGGGCCTCTGGACCCCAAGACAGCCCTGGGCAACAGGTTCATCCTGGTCTTGGTGGACCATGCCACCCGGTACCCTGAAGCCATCCCTCTGAGGACAGTGACGGCCCCCGTGGTGGGACGGGCACTGATGGGAATTTTCTCCCGAGTGGGATTCCCTCTAGAGGTGGTGAGCGACAGGGGGACCAATTTCATATCCACGTATATGAAATCCCTGTGGAAGGAGTGTGGGGTAACTTACAAGTTCACCACTCCTTACCACCCCCAAGGAAATGGGTTGGTTGAGAGATTCAACCGAACCCTCAAAGGCATGATCATGGGCCTGGACGGTCCAATGAGACGTGAGTGGGACATCCTCTTGCCATGCCTGCTCTTCGCTTACCGAGAGGTGCCACAGAAGTCTCTAGGGTTCAGCCCCTTTGAGCTTCTGTATGGTCACCCGGTAAGAGGACCTCTGAGTTTGGTGAAGGAAGGCTGGGAGCAATCTCCCAGGAAACCTCCCCAGAATGTATATAGTTACATGCTGGCCTTCCGAAACCAGACTAGGCGTTTCAGGCAACTTGCTGAGGCAAATCTGGAAGCCAGCCAGGAGGAGATGAAGCGGTGGTACGACCGGAATGCCACTCTGGTAGAGCTTCAACCTGGACAAAAGGTGTGGGTCTTGGCCCCAGTGGAGCCTTGTGCACTTCAGGATAAGTGGACAGGTCCATTTGAGGTTGTGGAGCGCAAAAGTCCTATCACCTACTTGGTGGACATGCAGTCTCCCAGGAACCCTTTGAGGGTTCTACATGTTAACCGCCTTAAGCCCCACTTAGAGAGGACCGAAGTGGGCATGCTGCTGGCCACTGATGATGGAATGGAAGAGGAGACCGAGCCTCTTCCTGACCTCTTAGTGGCCTCTGAGAAAGATGGGTCAGTGGATGGAGTTAACCTCTCACCCACCCCACGCCCGAACAACAGGAAGATTGCCGCCACTTGCTGGGGCAGTTTCCCGATAGGTTCTCCCTGGTTCCTGGTGTCACAGATTGGTGCGTCCATGATGTGGACACAGGAGACAGCTTACCTGTGAAGCACAAGGCTTACAGGGTAACTGACAGGGTCAGAGCTTGCATCAAGGAGGAGGTCTCCAAAATGCTTGCGCTAGGGGTGGTTGAGTCCTCCAGCAGTCCTTGGTCCAGCCCCGTGGTCTTGGTCCCAAAGGCTGCTGCGCCGGGAGCCACACCTGAACTCCGGTTCTGTGTGGACTACAGAGGACTCAATTCAGTGACGAAGACTGATGCGCACCCCATCCCCAGAGCTGATGAGCTCATTGATCGGCTGGGGGCTGCCCGGTTCCTCAGCACGTTTGATTTAACGTCTGGGTACTGGCAGATCGCCTTGACCGATGGGGCCAAAGAGAGGTCAGCATTCTCTACACCAGATGGGCACTTCCAGTTCCGAGTCATGCCATTTGGGATGAAGAATGCCCCTGCCACCTTTCAGAGGTTGGTCAACCAGGTACTGGTTGGGCTGGATGCGTTCAGTGCCGCCTACCTGGATGACATCGCAGTGTTCAGTGCCACCTGGCCCGAACACCTGCACCACCTCTGGGAAGTGTTGATGGCTCTGCGCCGAGCAGGCCTCACGATCAAGGCAAGCAAGTGCCAGATCGGGCAGGGTTCCGTGGTGTACTTGGGACACCAAGTGGGGAGTGGCAAGGTGGCACCCTTGCAACCCAAAATTGAGACCATCCTGGCTTGGGAACCCCCCAAGACGCAGACCGCAGTGAGGGCCTTCCTGGGGCTCACTGGGTACTACAGGAGGTTTGTCAAGGGCTATGGAACGATTGTTGCCCCCTTGACAGAGCTGACTTCCAAGAAGCAGCCCAGGAACGTGATTTGGACTGACACCTGTCAGAAAGCTTTCGACACCCTGAAGACTGCCATGTGCACGGCGCCCGTGCTCTTGGCCCCTGACTTCTCCAAGGAATTCCTAGTGCAGACAGACGCTTCAGAGCATGGTGTAGGGGCTGTTCTCTCACAGATGACTGAGGAGGGCTGGGACCAACCCGTAGCCTTCATCAGTAGGAGGTTACTTCCATGGGAAAGTAGGTGGAGTGCAATTGAGCGAGAAGCATTTGCTGTGGTCTGGGCGCTGAAGAAGCTAAGACCCTACTTGTTTGGGTCTCACTTCCGGGTTCAGACGGACCACAGGCCCCTCAGATGGTTGATGCAAATGAGGGGTGAGAACCCGAAGCTGTTGAGGTGGTCCATCTCCCTACAGGGTATGGACTTTACGGTGGAACACCGTCCTGGTACAGATCACGCCAACGCTGACGGTCTGTCCAGGTATTTCCGCCTTAGTGACGAGGAACCCCCTGGGCAAGGGTAGTTCTCCCCACATTTCAGCTGGAGGGGACACGTGTTAGACCTGGCACCTTGGTGTGAGTTTCCCTTCCACTTTTTGATGGTGTGCCTCGATTGTTTTGCTGGTGTTGTCCGCTCAGGGCACTGCGCCACGGCTAATCCGTGCCGCAGTGCAAGTGCTCCCTAGGTAAAGTGTACCTGTAATTGATGTTCCTGATTGGTTTATGGGATTCACTGTCAGTCCCCAGTAAAGTGCACCCGGGGTGCCAGGGCTTGTGAATGCCACTGCTGCTGGTGGGCTTGCAGCGCTGGTTGCGCCACCCACAGGAAGCGGCCTTGTAAAAATGTGTCTAGGGTCTGCCACCGCAGACCCTGTGCGCGGTCTGGGACCGTCGCGCTGACTGCGCAAGTGCCCCCACTTGCCAGTCCCTAAACCTTCCCTTACCTACATATTAGCCACCCCTCTGGTAGGCCCACGGGCAGGGTGCATTGTAGGCATAAGGTAGGACATGCCCTGATATGTGTGGCATGTCTTAGTAGTGAATTACAGCCATTTTCGTTCTTCACTATTGAAGGCTACCTGCTCTCCATAGGCCAGAATGGGTTGCCGGGATCACGCCAACGCTGTGACCCCAGTGGACTCAGAGAGCATGGTAGGATGTCAAGTTTAGTATGCCTGAACTCAGAATAATAAAATACTTCTTGTAGTCAAGTTTATTTTAATATCCTGGGTTTGTAAATACTACTTTTAGAAAGTTAGTATTTACTGACCTGACCATCTCAGTCCGCCTCTGCTGTGTGTGTGTGTGTTCTGCCTAGCAACAGTAAGGAGCAGGGTGGGGGGATCCCCAGAGACAGGTTGGCTGCCAGGTGGTGGGTAGAAAGGTGACACCTGGATGGGTGGGAGGAGTACAGCTTGACTCTTGAATAGACCTGTGCTCTGCCACCACAAAGCCGGCGCCACCCCCTGTGGGGCGGCTGATGTCTCTGCCCTGCTGCTGAAAGGAAAGAGCAGAGTTACCATAACAAAGTGCTCCAGAACTGGACTGAGCCAGGCCTAGGCCCCCTGGTGCTAAAGAACAAAAGAATCATGGTATAAAAGTAGGAGCCTGGCTCCTAAGAAATCAGAATCCTGTTTACCACAAAGAACCTCTGCCCGACTAGAAGGAGAAGAAGACGCTGGAGGAGCTGGCCTGCTGCTTGCCTTGCTGAGAAAGGAGAGGAAGAGACTTACTGAAAAGACTTTGCTACTTTGTGCTTGAACATTCTCCAAGGGCTTGATCTGAGCTTGCCCCCTGAACTGAACCCCAGGACCAGTGGGTTCTCTGTGCTTTTGCTCGTCCTCCAATTCGAGCCGTGTGTGCATCCCGCTGGAAAGAGACTGCGCCCCTCATCGCCCCTCCTAGGGCCGTGACACTCAGAAGCTTGCTTGCCTCCAACCCGTGAGAGCCCCGCTCCGTCCAGAGCCGCTCTCTGTCCCCGGGCCAGGCCGCCTGCATCCCTGTCACCGCCTGCTACTGGAGCACGCTGACCGCGCTATCACCCCTCCCGCCGGAAACCGTCCGACGACTGTGATCTACGCCGGGTCATCCAGCTGCACTGACCGTGCCCTGCGACCCCGCTTCGCTATCCCCGGACATCTCAGGCCGCGCCGCCCCCGCTGTGGAGACCCTCCGGCACCGCCGTGCTAAAGGGTCGCTGGCCGCGCCTGCCTACTTGCCCACACCTACTGATTGAGGACCCAAGAACACTTCCCAAGCTGAGAGTCGCACCGACCTGTGCCGACTCTCCACATCACGAAAGAAGTTCCAGTATCGGGCTCAGGGCCCGCAACGCAGGAGCCGATCTCCGTGAGTACTGGAACCACAAGTAACATTTGCAAGAGACTACAAGGTCTCCATTTGAAGCTACGAACAAAGAACATTTGCCTGCTTTACAACCTGGTGGCCTAGCGAAAACGTTATTGGTCTTGTGATAAGTCTGCTGAGATATATATACCTATTTTTACATAAAGAAGCGTATTTTTATATATATCCAAGTCTGGTGTCCGTTTCTGGGGGGATTGATGGATTTACTGTGTGTATGATTGTAAGTGCTTAACCAACAACGCCTGAGGAATCGCCTTGGCTGCTCACGCTACGCACCTAGAGGGTGAGCAAGGGTCATTCGCGAGGGGTTATCCTGCGCCCTGACGTAGAGGAGAGGGTTCCTGCTTGACACAAGGGCAACCTTGCGCCAACCAGAGATCCCCGACTCTAACAGGAACGAAAATAATGCTAGGCATGTAATGGCCAGTTACGAGGCTATAAAGACGGGTGCCATGCAGGTCAACAAATTGTAAGCAACAGGGCGGGCTCCAAGCACTTTTTGTTAACAACAGTGTCTTGCAAGCGATATGCATGCGCTAATGCATGCTCTACCCTAAAAAGGGGAAGAAAGCAATACGCTGTGCTTGCTTGCGAAAATCCAAGCAGCTACCACAAACGTACAGGGTATTGGTTAAGGGTAAAGAGATCAAAAGTGATGCCGACTACAATTGTCTCTAATTAGCTTGGGATTTCACCAACATAGCAGCAGCCTATAACCCTGAACTCTGAGACAAACTCTGATAGTGGTGTACTGTTGCTGGAGCAAGTTTCACAAGAGCTGACATCTCTGAATCATTGATGTTGATACGATGACTGCCCCTACATCCTTTCTGAATGCAACCATGATGGGATCCAGGAAATAGACGTAAATTGACTTTCACAATATCAGTAGCCCCTTCTGTCTCAGAAATAAAATGTCTGACTGATGAGGCATGGATTAACCAATGGCCGAGTCTTGGATGAATCATAATTCTTTCCTTGTGAAAGAGCCCAACCACTAGTGCCATTGAATGAATTATTGAATGAAGTTTTTTGGAGCGTGCAGCTACTCCAATGAGTGTCCCAGTGCTAGAGAGTACGAAATTCAAACATACTCAAACATTTAGAATGAAGAGAACAACCATGTCTTGAGCTTCCTCTAGAACGGCAACTCGGACCCAAAGTTCTGAAGTTCAAGAAGTAGCTGATTCCAAGCCTTAGCTGCCAGAAAAGAGAAAGAACACCCTTGCTCCCTTTCTCGACCGCCTAACTCTTGGCACTACCGCCAAGGTGGCCGTGGCTGCCCTAAGTGTTCTTATGGGGCGATAAATCTGAAATCTTGCAGAGATAGCGCAGACCAGAAAAGAGAGGGATCTGATGAACCAGGGACAATGACTTAAAAAGAATCCTCTTATTAATTGGTGGCCAGTAGAGGTATATGATGACTAGAGACCGAAGCACACAGGCCGTTTCCAAACTTAGATGATCTGCAGCATTCTTGATTACTTGCAGCCGATTGGCCTGGCCTTCCGGAAACCCAAAATGAAAAGCATTGGCATGACTCAACCTAGAAGCTATCAATTCATGAATCACTGCCTTCCTACAGTGCAGTGGAAGAAGGAGGAGAAACTTCTGACGGGCAAGAACCAGTGCAAAACAGGAACCTACCACAGCAGACACCTCAGGTTGGAAAAGACTGGTTGTCAAACTTAACTCCAAGATTTTTAAAGACTTTGGCGGGGGACATTTCAGATGCAGGCAAACCCAAATCCAACCAATTCCTGCCTTTAACCCAAACAAAAGAATTTTGGTCAAATCAGAGTTGTACTTCAACTGACTCGTGCATCTAATTGAAAACTGCATAAAGAGAGGCTTTAAAAGATGCCCCAATTGTTGTTAAATTACTCTTGAAGGAAAGAAGTAACTGGGTATCATCGGCATACGAGATAACTTTAAACCAGAATGACTCAACCAATGAGGCCAGAGGAGCCATGTAAACAATAAAACAGGGCTCAATGGAAATCCTTGTGGCACACCTTGCTTTAGTGGTAAAATGGCCAAAGAGAACGGAGCCAGGCAGACTGCCTGTCCCTTGGAGTCCAAAAAGGACCCAATCCAGCCTAGTGCCTGGCCTCCAACCCTCAAGTCAGCAAGACGCCTAAGAAGGATGACATGGAATGCTGCTGAAAGATCAAGTAAGGTTATGTTATGTCATGTTATTTTTATCTTATAAAGCGCACAGCTACCTGAAGGTTTCCCGGCGCCGCCTGACAGGAACAAAAGGAGGATAGAAGATCTATTGATTAAACAACCAAGTTTTTAAACATTTTTGAAAATTCCCATAAACTGTTTCATTTCGAAGTGACAGGGGGAGGGAATTCCACATTGAGGGACCCAGGCATGAAAAGGACCGACCACCCATTCGCGACAGTCTGGTCCTAGGGACCGAAAATTTAGCCTGAGTGGAGGAGCGAAGAAGGCGCGGTCGAAGGTAAGGGTGAACTAAAGCATTCAGGTACTGAGGTGCCTTGCCAGATTTGATCTTAAACATGAAGCTCAGGGCTTTGAATGTAATACGATTCTCCACCTTGAGCCAATGAAGGTCCCGAAGATAACCTGAGATGGAAGCCATGCTGGGTACCTGGCAAAGCAGCCTAGCGGCAGCATTCTACACTGCCTGCAATTTGCGTATCACATCCTTATTGACTCCTAGATACAGGATGTTGCCGTAATCCAGTCTAGAAATGACAAGAGCCTGGACCACAGTTCTTTCAGTGGGGCCGAGCAACATTCAAAGGATTTTCTTTTGCCATTTAAGGATGGTGAAGCTTCACTTTCACAGCTTTTTGCTTCATTGATAGCTGGTCATCAATAATAAAGCCTAAATTGTGGACTTGATGTGTAGGCTGGGGTAGAGCACCCATTTCAGAAGGCCAGTGTTGAGGACCCCAGAGATCTTTATTATTCTCCAAAATTAACACTTCTGTCTTTTCGCCTTTGAGTTTAGGGAAGTTGGCTTGCATCCAACCTGCAATTTTCCTCAATCCAATCTGAAGAGAAGATGACTTAGACGCCCTTTCAACAGAATAGCAGCCAAAGGCCGGACATAAACATTAAACAGTAAAGGGCTGAGAAAAAGTGATACATGGGTTTTGGAGCTGGCCGTAGGAGAGAAGACCTGGAACGTGCGGTCTATCAAAAAATCAACAAGCCAACTGAGTGCGGAGCCATTAACACCCATTGATTGTAAAGCTTTCAATAACACGGTATGAGATACCGTGTCGAAAGCGGCACTCAAATCAAGCAATATAAGTGCCACCGTTTCTCCAGTATCCAAACGGTTTTGCATCATTTCTGTTACTCCAAGAAAAGTCGTTTCTGTCGAGAAGCCTTCTCTGAAACAGGACTGTGAGGGATGCGGAAACTTTTGAGAGTCAACGAAGTGAGTCAGTTGCAAATGAATGTGTTTTTTCAAAATTTTGGAGAAAATCGGGAGTAAAGAAATAGGCCAAAGATTAGACGGTTGCGCCGGGTCAGCATTGGCTTTTTTCAAAAGTGGAAGGACCATGGCGTGCTTCCATTCAGGTGGAACGGTTGCTTACTGTAAGGAAGCATTAAGTAGCTCCATAATTAACTTCAAAGAGGGCAACTCAAGCTTCTGCAGCACGGCTACAGGAAGAGGATCTCTAGGAGAGACAGATTTAAGATAAGAGCTGCATTCTTTCCCTACTGGAATGTTAACTTGATATGATCCGACACTTCTAACAGGGCCGTCTCTGAGCTATGTTGGGGTCATAACCCAGATTGATTGGGATGTAAAAGGTTGTGCTGCTCGAGAAAAACTGACAGCTAGCAATTAACAAGCTTTTCAAGTATTTTGGACAGTGCTGGGAGGAGGGAAATGGGACAGGAGTTGGACAGGAGGTTTGGGTTCAGTGAAAATTATTTTAAATGCTGAACTAAAACCTGCTTGCAAGATACTGGCAACGTAGCTGTTGACAGTAAGGTATTAAAAAGCTCATTTATGATCAGGGTGATCACCTTAACCACAGACACCAAAATAAAGTGAGAACAGAGGTCCGCTAGAAAACATGATTTGCAGTTTATTATTGCCATTTTAGACTCCTCAAGCAAGATTAGGCTAAACTGAGAGAGCTCACAGTGCTTGCGAGTGAGGTCCTCCATGAGCAGCTTTCCGTCCAGAGAAAAGAACAGTTGAAGCAACTTCCTCTGAATTTTAAGAATCTTACCCTCAAAGAAATCTGCAAGCCCATCACAAAGTTCCTGGGAAGGAGTAACACGCCTGTTACATGCCTTAAGTAAGAAGGTATTACCAATCTGAAATATTTCTTGTGGGCCATTGGTAGCAGTATTGCTCTTCGTTTCAAAATAAGAGGCCTGGGCTGATTTAATAGCAGCATGACTGCTCTTTAAGGCTGCCTAATAAGTGGCCTTACTTGCCAGAGAGTAATCTTTGCGCCATTCTATTCCCAACTTCTTACAGGCCCTCATTTCCAAGGCAAGAGAGGGAGAAAAACCAAGGGTCAGAAAGGCTGTGCTTGCTCTCCTTCCTTGACTGAAGTGGGCCAAAGTCTCAGGCAGTCTGTAGTCAACTGGTGACTGTCAGCATCATGATCAACGGTGCCTGGAAGGGGAGGAACTGTGTTGGAAAGGAACTCAACAAGCACCTTAGGCCGTATCATATTCCATGTCCAGGTGTTATGCCCTTCGGTATACATAGCCTATTGGACGTTGGCGGTGAAGGGCCACCAAAAAGGAAAAAGAAAACAATTTGACCAAGCAACCATCTGGCATTCTCTAACCAACGTAGAAAGATTCGAAAATATTAGGTCGATTACATGTCCAACTTGGTGGGTGGAGTAGTTACTATTTGAGTCAGACTAAGGGAGGCCAACTGGTCTGTCTGGTCACAGACAAGTTTGTCTGTAGGATTATTTATCTAAAGATTTAAATCCCCTCGCAATGTAAAGTTAACATATTCAGGGGTCAGATGAACTAGAGCTTCAATCAAAGTGTTGATACAGTCCCCTGCATGACCCAGTGAGCGGTAAATCAAGGCACCTACTAGAGAGGACTGGAAGGATACCGAAAAACAAAAACCTAGACCCTCTGCTTATAATAGTTCAAGCAGCTGAAAAATAGTACAGTAAAAAAACCTGCTTGTAAGCAATTGCAACCCCTCTTATTAACCCTGTCTAAATCAGCCCTGCCAAGTACCACACTTGCTCATTTCAGTATAGTGGTCCGCATCACCGCACTGAAATGCAAAGTCATGCTCTTAAAGCAACTCCTCAGCTGTCCAGAGTGCGCTTGTGTGTCTGAGCAAGCAGGTGGCAGCGTGTGGTCCATGCGACTTGCGGCAGGCTTGTGGGCTGCTTCAGCTGAGCTCACTCTGGCTTAGACTGCAATGCAGCCAATTCACACAACACACCGATGCAGTATCAGCCTTGACGTCAGGTATTCAGTGTGATTTTGCCCAATCACACAACAAGAACAGACTCATGTGTCACACAGACACACCTATAGGTGGGCTGCGCCACACGAGTGGGCGGGGCACTGCGGTACACAAGTTTTTAACAGCGCAGGCAGCTCCCGCCGCAATGTGAGCAGCTGCCCATTGTGGTGCAGGAGAATATGAAAGGGCCCCCCATCCTCGGGAATGCCTAATATTGCCCATATGTGGGGATGCTGATGGCAGGGCCATGGTTTGATGATAGCTGTGTGGAATCGGGGTTTAAGTGCAGAGGAGTAATCAGTAAGTGCAAATGGCCTCAGGATGACTGGCACTGAGTTTTGATTAAAGGCCCCTCCCTGACCACACTTCGATGTGACCCTCTGTAATATTTTTCTCGAAAGGGCCCGATATGGACATTTTATTTCTGTAAAGTGCCCAACCACTGGGATATCCAGAACTACAAATAACAGGAAGTACTATAAACAAGTGATTTTCCAATTGCAGACCCTGGTCAGATAAAATGCAGAGCCGACTGCACATTAAACTCTGCTGCTGGCGCATTAACCGATTATCGATAAGCTATCCCTATCCACTTACCACTTGTTCTCCCTATAGCAATTGTAGTTATATATAACGCTTACTACCCTTGACGAGGTGCTGTAACAATATCCATGTTTTATTGGCGAACAGTAAGGGGATGGGGCTCTCCCACATACTTGGCATCCATTAGTGGATGCGCTGCCGTGCCCATGGGCTTCAGACCCCACAAAGCGTACTTCGACTCTGTTAGCAGCCAGGAACACCGCTGTATTAAACCAGTCTAGAACCCCACTGCCATTACAGCTGTAGGCCCCCAAAAAAGAACAGTAAACTACATGTTCACTGTCATAACACATACATGCCTCACATTGGCAACAGCAAAAATCGAGATACTCCTCATTGACAGCGTAGATTTCAACTGTTGTTAAAACTAAAGCTTTAGACACCAGAAAATGGCTACACACTCCCTCTCATTAATCTGAGCGTTGCAACCTAGAATTCAATAGAAATTAAAGATGTATTTATTTTTTTGGTTTGTGTTTTTGGAGTTCTATATAGCGTGAACTAGACCCGAAAAACCGGGTATCAGAGCGCTTTACATGAGCACCAGTTACAGATGGACACATTCATTTTTGTTAGGCACGGGGAGATTAAGTGATTTGCCCAGAATCACAGGATGATGGGCGTTGTTGCCGAGACTGGAACACGGTTCCCCAGCTTCGAGGTCAACCGCTCTAGCCGTAAGGCTACATCCTCTCCCGTATTGATTTCTTCATCGTGTTTAAAGACACAGAGGCATATTTACAAGGGCATTGCGCCACCGGAGCATGGCTTTTTAGGACGCTCCGGTGGCGCAATGCCCTGCTCCACATTTACAAAGCGGCGTTAAGCCACTGTACGTGGCTTAACTCCGCTCTGTAAATATTGTACCCTTTCACACAGGTATCTGCATGAAAGGGACGTGCAGTGGGTGTTGCTGTGGCCGTTTCACCACAACACCCATTGCTTTTTGGCGCTGCCCCAGATGTGCAAGGATCTGTAAATATGAGGCAGCGCTAAAAAGTACCGCCACTGAAAAGCAGGCGTTAGATTGGCGCAACGAGGGGAAATACTTATATTTCTCTGCGCTTTTTCTCTTTCTATGTGTGCTGCATTGTGCAGCACACATAGGAGTAAATTGCCTTTAATGATTGTTTATGTGCAGGATGGTGCACCTTCCTGCACATAAAAAATCATCACTGCAATGCAGGCAGCCTTGCACTATGATGCAAGGGTGTCTGATTTGGCACTAGGCAGCTTTTATTTCACGCCAGTGCAAGGGAAAACACAGGGGGTGTTGCATTCTTGTGAATAAGACACATCCATGTATTTTTAAAATGACAGAGCCAAGGGTTGCTAAACAGCTTGCAGCTCCGCGTCATTTCTTTGTAAATATGGCCCACAGTTTTTGCCGTTGTAGATGTTGTATGTACCACCACTGTTATTCAATATAATGGTACTCAGGGGGATATTTACAATGAAATGGTCCAGTGTGCCGCCGCAAGCAATTTTGCTGCATCGAACTGCATCAGTTCAAAAAAGCTAGGATGCGCTGTATTTACAGGAATACGGCCCAACCCTGTGCTTTCCCCTGTACCAGCGCTGAAACAGCACCATGGTGAAAGGATGCCTGCATTTCAGGGATGATTGTGTTTGTGCACGAGGGAACACCTTCCTGCACAAAAACAATAATTAATGGCGTATAGAAAGAGCAAAAAACAAGGAAAAATAAAATAATTTCTCCTCGTTGTGCCACTTTAACACCTCCCCTTGATAGGCGTTCGGTATTGGCGCTGCCTCAGATTTCCAAATCCTTGTAAATGTGGGGCAGTGTCAAAATACCATGGGTGTTGCGTCCCTTTAATGCAGAATACTGCTTGTAAGAGGGCCATATTTACAAGGCCATCTAAAGCCACGCAAAATGGCTTTGCGTGGCTATGTAAATATGGGAAAGCACACAGCGCCACCAGAGCGTCAAAAAAGAGTAACGTTCCAGTGGCTTCTAAATATGTCCCTCACTGTACTGAACTCAGAAGAATACAAGCTTTGGCAAAGGCTTGTCAACCTATTGTCTTCTCCAATACTGTAGAGCAGCAGCAAAAAATAAAAATAATGCAAAAACAGTGTGATGTCGTGTAATCATTAAGGATGTAGTGGCGGCCCAGTGTGATGACGTATGCACATGTATGACTTGCCTTTTTTTTTACGATTCCAAAATGGCGAATGCCACCTGAAGCAGTACATTTTTGAGAAAACAATACAATTTCTGGTATTTAGGTTTTCCTCGTCTTCATTTCTTGATTTTGCTTGCGAGAAAGTGTCACTCATACTCGCTGAAAGTCAATCATAATTCCACTGAAATTATGAAAATGTCACACATTTGCAATCGGAAACCTTGGCAGCTAAACTAAATGGACCAGAGAATACCCAGGAATAACGGTTTCTATATTAGGAGCCGCGGCAAAGTTCGTACGTGTTTCCATTAAAAAGAGGAAACCAGGTCTTAAATCACTCAACAAACTATGTATATGCAAGGCGTGCCTATGAAGAGAGCGAATGTTAATCAGTATAGCCGAGAGCTGCGAGGAGCTAGCCGGTAAATTGGGGAGACAAACACCCAGGACCAACCCACGCCCCGTGATAATTTCAAGAGGGAGACCGGATGACGATGACTACACCTACTCTCCTCAGCGCAATTATCAGCCGCCAGTTTACTGGAATATAGTTGAGAAGACCAGCATAGCAAAGCACCCGAGGCCCAACTGACCTGTTAAATTCAGCATGGCTGGCGCTCTGGCCACTAAACGGAAGCGGAAATACGCAGATGGGCTTGATTTTGACATGCCTTCGGCACGTCGGCTGAGTGTCCGTACGGCGTTCTTCCTAACTTAAGTTTAATTCATTTGACTCCAGTCCTCGGGCGTCTAGAGCAGTAACTTTCCGAAATGGCGCATCTAGTCAACATTGAGGAGAAAAAAGCGGCTGTCTCACCACTTTTCAGTCTGGTAAAAGAAAAACACCCGCTCCCACTATAGCAGATTCCGCTTCACAGCACCAATTACCCAGCTAAAAACAAAATTGATGCAGACAAAGCTGTGGCTCAAAAATGTGTTATAATTTCTAAAGACCAGAACAGAAAAAATTATGAAGAGAAAAACACACGGTTTAAAACCTACAGAATCAAAAATGGTCCAGTCCTAGTACAAATGCATAGAAATGTATTGGAAATATCGCAATCCATTGCTTTTGTGAATAGCTACACAGCCCTCTTGAGACGGAATGAAAGTAAAATAAAGTGAAAGAGTTGGTCACTGTGGCGAGCTGTAGAAAATTCCAAAGAGCTATGAAGATTGGTTCATGATGGGAGGCATCTTTAAGTTCAACAGAAAGGGCTCTTGCTGACTGAATCAGTTATAAAACGTTTTGGAGTTTCCGTTTTGAAGTGGCTGTAGCGATGCACTTTTAAAGCCTCGTTAGAAGCTAAGTTAAATTCTTGAGGTGCCTTGACAATCACCAATCATTGAATAGAACGGCCGATTTTGAGAGACACTTTGGGAACTATTGCCTTCTTCAGTAATGTGTCTGATGTCATCCTGCCAGTCCTGTCGGTGTTGTAAATGTCGAGGCCATAGAGTTAGGCTCACCTCAGAGTCTGATGGAGGTTTCTTAAATTTGATGTAGTAGCTCTGATTGGCAGAGGGGGGGGGAGCCAACATTGGAAACCAATACTGTGCATGTGCACACAAAAAATGTATCACCTTTTCCTATAGATCCTTGTCTTACCCATTCCTCCTTTAACCCCAAAAAAGAGGTTGCCCTTAAGGTGGTTATCATATGAAACCGACTATGTGCTCTTGGAAATATCTGAATTGCCTGAAATGGTTGCCCCACCATCACTTCTAATTCTGCTGTTGAAGGAGGAATATCAGGAGAACTCTGCTTTCCGGTTACCCCTTCCAATGACCTGTCACTGTGTCATTTTCAAGCTTTTTTGAGTGCACACCTAATGCATATTCGCTGCTCCATTTCCATGCCAGAAGTAAATGCCAATGTTCCCTTTTCTTCTCCACGTTTCCAGTAACAACAGTTTCTAGCACGTTAAGCTGATGCCTCTTAGCAGGAGCCCAGGAAAGTCAAAAGCAGATAGTCTGTTGCGATAGACCTCTGGGTATAGCATTATCAGACCTTTGCATGGCCACTGACATTTCTTCCTTGTTTTAAATACCAATATTAGTGTCCCCCACCACCACATTCCAATAAACCAATTCTTCCTGAAATGGCTCCAGGAAGGCCGGAGTTACCTTTTGTACAAGTTCTAGTTGCTGTTGATCATTTGGACTTCCGAAGGCTTCGGTTATATCTTCAAGACTTCTGGTACATCGCCCGAAAAGAGAACAGATATTGTTTTGGTATTGAGGGTCACAAAAGAGGGCAACTAGATTTTCTCGGCCGGAGAACCATCACTTGAAATAAGTGCCATCTATATCTTAGTGCCAATAGGAATCTGAAGATCTGAAGAGTTTCTTCAGGTACCACTCTCCTTACCTCCCCTTTTTATCCCAGTGCCTGTAGCATCTCTGGGGTATAGATGGGAGACAGTAAGTGATGCTACTTAAGGGGTATAATAGAACACTGGTGAATGATGTCATGAAAGCATCTGATTCTCGAACCATCACCATCATCGCTGGGCCACAGTCTGTACATGTACCCGGTGTGGTGTTTGGTGTAAAGGTATTGGAGAACCAGCACTATTGTGACTAATAGGGAAATCAGAGCCAGTTGAGAACCCGGCATCTGCATTTTATATTCGGCCATCAGATCCAGGACTAATAATCCTTCAGATTCAAAGACGGGAAGCAGGCAGGTGTGCAGTAACTGCACCTTACTTGCTAGGTCCAAATGTATTGTAATCCACTGCAGGAGGAAACCACCTGGTGAAAGACCTGATATCCGAAAGGCAGGCTTAGCATGTCCGGAATGGGTGTCTGAGGAAGACTCTTTGTTAGAAATATTGGTGTGTAAGGCTAAGCTGCACACTGCAGGAACAGGCACTGTCAGGGATCCATACTGATGCAAAGAGAACAAGGTGGATCCTGGTCCGCTATCAGGAACATGGACCAAAAACAGTCTGGACTATGTATGAGTTTGCAACAGCAAGATTCCAGCAAACTGATAGTATGTAGGTAGTATTATTGTAAGTTAATGCCATAAACAATTATCCTCTTGTAATGCATATCGATGTGTCCATCTGAGAGGACGGGATCTATTCAGCGATAGTTATGATAAGACTAGAGGACATTTGTGTCCTTCAATGGGAAAATCGAGATATGTGCATTTGCTAGATGTAATTCAATGTGAGTTCACACTTGCACCAGTAGTTCCAAAGAAATGTTATAGCAACAGAATTTCATTTAGCTTCCATATATCTTAAAGATTATACCATAATGATATTTCAGAGAGCAGAAATGGCGAACACGTGACTCCATAAATGTACTCAAGTGGCATTGAGAGTATGCACACTGAGAGCAACGGTTTGTGGTTGTTAAAGTGATAGAACTACAGAAAGAAAGAAAGGAGTAGCTAGAATGAAAAAGTGCTATGTCTACTAGTATGACTGGCAACAACAGTAATGCTGGGTTTTCCTAGTTAAGTAATATATATTAATTACTCACGTGGGTATTAACATGTTTCAGGTATGAAGGCAATGCTTAGGCATGGCCTTTCATCAGGACAGGCACATAACATAAAATCCACATATATTATAACTGAAAACATGGGAGACAGCAGAGCAACAGTAAATGACCGTGGTCTCTGTAAAAGTAACTGGAAAAATGCACATACTGGAAGCCATGATGAAGTAAAAAGCCAACTAGCGCCCCTGTTGATTGACGTGATATGATATAGGAATGAAGGGATCAGGGAGGACTTAGGGCCTGGGAAACAAGGCCAAGGGAAATTGGAAGAAAAGAGAACGCAGGAAAATGAGGCAGAGACAAATTGCCTGTATGTTCATCAAAAACCAAGCCTCTTCTAAAAGCTTCATAAAGCATTGTATGCTCAATATTAGAACAGCAACGTTAGATTAGGAAATGAGCATACAGGAACACTATGTTCTAATTCGACAAATGTTTTCTCATACTGACCGTGGTGATAAATTGTATTTATTTCCTTGTATGTAATGTTGATTGACGTAATGTGCTAGCGTTTGGAAGTATATAAGCATTTACCTGTATACATGGCATAACACGCAGTCCTATGTTTATGTTAACTCGTAAACTGTGTAGGCAATTATCTAAGCGGCAAAATTATTGGTTACCTTATATAAAGTCAATCATTGGTCCTGCGCGTCATGTGATCAAGACTGCCGTGGGCAGTCGAAACGCGTCAGGCTGAGCACTTGCGTGAGACTTTTATGCACTTTGCACTTTAATCTGCTGAAATAAAAGGAATTACTCTCCACATCGTGGTCCGTACCTGCTTGTTGGATCTTATTATGGATTGTTCCAGGATTTTGGCTTTCATATGTATATATATATATATAATATGTATTATTCATCTTAGGGGCCATTATTATTCTCAGGGGGCATTTACTTTCTCCAAAGGCTTGAGAAATGTCATCCCACCTACGGGATATAAAGACTAGGTCCAAGGCCAGGTTTAAATTGCTATCATTTAGGTAAAACAGTGATATCCTAATCGCAGCTGGATAAATCAGTCATTTCTAAATTTCACCTGAATATTCTGTCTGGCAGTTCAGCAGAACAAGGCTTCTATTTAAAAGCATTAAAATAACCCATGTAAATACAGTTAAACTGATGGACATCCAGATGGGTATATATTAAACAAGCATTGGCAAAGCCAACAGGTCTCGCCTATACAAGAGCTATTGGCGTTTGCAATGTGTTTTTGTGATGTTGCTTACCAGTGTGGCTGCTGTTCATCATGGCTAAACATTAGTGATGTGGAGTGTCATAGAGTGGAGTGGGAGAGTAGAGTGCCATAGATTGGATTTGTTGGAGTACAGTGTCGTAGAGTGGAGTCGAGGGAGTAGGGTGTCCTAGAGTTGGGTAAGTGGCAGAGAGTGCTCTAAGGGGCAGTGGCGTGGAGTGGAGTGGCATGAGTGGGAATAAGGTTGAGTGGGTTGGAGTGGATTGAGGAAGTATGGGTGGATTGGATTTGATTATGGTGTGGTAGGGTGGACTGGATTGCAGAAGAGTGGGGTGGATTTGAGTGGATGGATTGAAACAGGATGAGGTGGATTGGAGTGGGGTCGATTCGATAGAGGTGGGTGCACTGGATTGAAGTGATAGGACTACGGTGGAGTGGATTGGATTGGGGCGAGTCGGATTGAGGTGGGGTTTGGTGTATTGGAGTTGGGTGAATTGGAGTGGAGTGGGGTGAACTGGAGTGGGGTGGATTAGATTGCACTGGAGTGGGGTGGGGAGGATTGGAGGGTGGATTGGGGTAAAGTGGGTGGGGTGGATTGGGGTAAGTTTGAGTGGGGTGGACTTGGCTGCAATGAGTGGGGTGGGATGGATAGGGGAGGAATGGATTGGATTGGGGTGGATTGGAGTGGGGTGGATTGGAGTGGGGTGGGATGGATTGGGGTGGGGTGTGGTAAGTTGGATTGGGGTGAGGTGGGGTGGATTGCAGTGGGTGGACTGCATTGAACTGGAGTGAATTGAGTAGGGTAAATTGGATTGAGTGGGGTGGATTAGGCTGGGTGGGTTGGACTGGAGTGGGATGGAACAGATTGAGTGGGTGGACTGAATTGGAGTGGATTGGATTGGTGGGGACTGGCTTGAGGTGGGGTGCAATTGGATTGAGGAGGATTGGGATGGGGTGGGTTTTTTGGAGTGGGTTGCAGTGGGGTAGGTTGGATTGGAGTGGACTGGACTGGATTAGAGTGTGGTGGATTGGACTCGAATGGGGTGAGTTGGACTGGAGTGGGTTGGGTTGGATTGGACTGGAGTGGGGAGGACTGAAGTGGATTGAATTGGATTTGTGTGAAGAGGAGTGGGGTGGATGTTATTGGGGTGGGGTGGAGTAAGGTGGTTTGAGAGGGGTGGATTGGAGTGGGGTGGTTTAAGGTGGACTGGAATGGACTACAGTGGGGTGGATTATGGTGAATTGAATTGGGGTAGGATGGACTGGGGTGGGGTGCATGGATTGGATTGGAATGTGTGGGCTGGATGAATTTGAATAGAGTAGGGTAGACTCAGCTGAGGTGGGGTGGATTGGACTGGGGTAGAATAGAGTGGATTGGAGTGGGGTGGATTGGAAAAGAATATGGTGGACTGGAATAGAGTGGGTGGAGTGGGTTGACTGGATTGGAGAGGGGTTGGGTGGACAAGATGGGGTGTTTTGAAGTGGGGTGGACTGGAGTGGGGTGGATTGGGATGGGGTTGGTTAGTTGGATTGGGATGGATTAGAATGGTGAGGATTGCATTGAAATGGGTGGATTGCATTGAGGTGGGGTGGAATGGATTGGAGTGAACTGGATTGAGTGGGGTGAATTGGATTGAGTGGGGTGAATTGGATTAGAAAAAGGTAAACTTGGATTCGAGATGGGTGAGTGGGGTGAATTGGATTAGAGTGCGGTGGATTGGATTAGTGAGGTGGATTGGATTCAGTGGGGTGGACTGGAGTGACATGCAGTGGAGTGAAGTGGATTGGATTCAGGGGGGTAGATTGGATTGAGTGGGTTGGATTTGTTTGGATTGGGGTGACTTGGTTTGGAGTGGATTGGATTCAGGTTGATTGTATAGGGGTGGATTGGATTGAGGTGGGGTGGGGTGGACTGGAGTGAGTTGGGTTAAAGTGGGGTGGATTGCAGTGGGGTGGATTGGAGAGGGGGTGGATTAGAGTCGAGTGGACTGAAATTGGGTGGACTGGACTGGAGTGGGTTATATTGGAAAGGAGTGGATTGGGTTGGACGGGAGTGGGTTGGATTGGACTGAAGTGGGGTGAGGTGGATGAAGGTGATTTGGAGTGGTGTGGATTGGATTGGAGTGGGGTGCATTAAGGTGGACTGTACTGGGGAGGATTGAGACAGATTAGATTGGAGTTGGATAAAATGGGGTGGGTGGATTGGAATGGGTTGGATTGGAGTGGGTTTAATTGGGGGGGTTTGATTGGAGTAACTGGAACGGGGTGGATTGGACTGCAGTGGGTTGAATTGAAGTGGGGTGGATTGGACTGGAGGGGGGTGGATTGGATGGAGAGGGGTGGATTGGATGGAGAGGGGTGGATTTGAGTGGGGTGGAGTGGGATAGGGTGGGTGGACTGGATTTGGGTGAGGTGGATTTGAGTGGTGGAGATTGGGCTGGAATGGATCTGTTTGGGGTGGTTTGCATTGGAATAGGGTTAAGTGGGGTGGATTGGACTGGAGTGGGGTGGGTTGAACTGGAGTGGGGTGGATTGGACTGGACTGGGGTGGGTGGATTGGACTGGAGAGGGGTGGATTGGATTGGATTGGATTTGGGTGAGGTGGATTGGAGTGGGATAGATTTATTGGATTGGTGCGGGGTAGATTGGATTGGAGTGGGGCGGATTGGGAATGGGTGAAGTGGGATGGAGTGGGGTGGACTAGTTTGTGGTGAGACAGATTGGGGTGAGGTAGATTGGAGTGGGGCGGATTGGATTGGAGTGGGATGGACTGGGATGCACTGAATTTGAGTTGGGTGCATTGGATTGGAGTGGGGAGCATTGGATTGGGGAGCATTGGATTGGAGTGGGGAGCATTGAATTGGAGTGGGGCAGATAGTTTTGGATTAGCGTGGGGCAGATAGTTTTGGACTGGAGTGGTGCAGATTGTTTTGTTTTGGAGTGGGACGGATTGTTTTGGATTGGATTTGGGCAGATTGTTTTGGATTGGAGTGGGGCAGATTGTATTGGATTGGGGTGAGGCACATTGTATTGGGGCAGATTGTTTTGGATTGGAGTGGGTCATATTGTTTTGGATTGGAATGAGGCTGATTGTTTTGGATTGAAGCAGATTGTTTTGGATTGGAATAGGGCTGATTGTTTTGAATTGGGCAGATTGTTTCGGATTTGGGTGGGGCAGATTGTTTTGGATTGGGATGGGGCAGATTGTTTTGGATTGGGATGGGGCAGATTGTTTTGGATTGGGGTGGGGCAGATTGTTTTGGATTGGGGTGGGGCAGATAGTTTTGGATTGGAGCATATTGCTTTAGATTGGAGTGGGGCAGATTGTTTTGGATTGAGTGGGGGCAGATTGGAGTGGGGCAGATTGTTTTAGATTAGTGTGAGGAAGATTGTTTTGTATTGGAGTGGGGCCGATTGGATTGGAGTGAGGCAGATTGTTTTAGATTGGAGTGGAGCAAATTGTTTTGGATTGAAGTAGGGCAGATTGTTCTGGATTGTGGTGGGGCAGATTGAAGTGGGGCAGATTGTTTTGGATCGGAGTGGGTCATAATGGAGTTGGGCATATTGTTTTGGACTGGAGTGCGGCAGATTGCTTTGTATTGGAGTGGCGTAGATTGCTTTGGGTTGGAGTGGGGCAGGTTGCTTTGGATTGGAGTGGGGTAGGTTGCTATGGATTGGAGTGGGGCAGGTTGCTTTGGATTGGAGTGGGGTAGGTTGCTATGGATTGGAGTGGGGCAGGTTGCTTTGGATTGGAGTGGGGCAGATTGAAGTGGGACAGATTAATATGTATAGGAGTTGGGCAGATTGTTTTGGATTGAAGTGGGGCAGATTGTTTTGGGTTGGAGTGGGGCAGACTGTGGGACGCATTGATTTGTATTGGAGTGGGACACATTGATTTGTGTTGGAGTGGGGCAGATTGTTTTGGAGTGTAACAGATTGGAGTGGGGCAGTTTGGAGTGGGGTGAGTTGAATTGGAGTGGGCTAGACTGGATTGGTGTGGGAAGGATTGGAGTGGGGAAGATTGGAGTCGGTGAGGTGAATTGAATTGAGCTAGATTGGACTAGTGTAGGGAGGATTGGAGTAGAGCAGATTTTTGGGATTGGAGCGGGACAGATTGTTTTGAAGCGTGGGAGATTGGGTGGTGTGGATTGGAGTGGGGCAGACTGTTTTGGATTGGAGTGGGGCAGAATGTTTTGAATTGGAGTGGGGCAGAATGTTTTGGATTGGAGGGTGAGGATTGCAGTGGGGCACATTGTTTTGGATTGGAATGAGGCACATTGGAATGGAGCAGATTGTTGTGGATTGGAGTGAGGCTGATTGTTTTGGATTGGAGTGGGGCAGATTGTTTTGGATTGGAGTGAAGCAGGCAGTTTTGGATTGGAACAGATTGTTTTAGATTGGAGTGGGGCAGATTGTTTTGATTTGGAGTGGGGCAGATTGTTTGAGGTTAGAATGAGGCAGATTGTTTTCTACTGGAGTGGGGCCGATTGTTTTGGGGCAGTTTGTTGTGGATTGGAGGGGGGCTGATTGTTTTGGATTGGAGTCAAGTCAAGTCAAAGAGATTTATTAAGCGCACATATCACCTGAAGGTCTCATGGCGCTAGCGTAAAAACTCCACTGGGGCTGAAAGGTCAGATGAAATAGAGCCGTCGTTATGGATGATTAAATAACCAAGTTTTTAATTCCCTGCCGAATAGCTTGTGATCTGTGATGGAGAGGAGCTGTGATGGAAGTTTATTCCAAAAAGCAGGTGCCAGGAAGGAGAAAGATCTAGCGCCATTCCTAACAGTGCGGATTCTACGAGGGGTAAGAAGAAATTTGGTACTTGACCTAAGCGCCCTATTAGGCTGATACCAGCTGAGTTTTTTGGCAAAGTAGCTTGGCCCATTTCCATAAATGTTCTTGTGAACCAGACAGAAAACCTTGAAGTGGATTTGCTTCCTAATGGTCAGACTGGACACTGATGGAGACCTTGATGGGAGGTTTAGTATGAGTCTGGCAGCAGTATTTTGCAAGACTTGAAGCCTAGAATAAAGCTCCTCGTTAATGGAGGCCAACAGGGGATTTCCATAGTCGATGCGACTTATGATTAGTCCCTGGACAAGTGGTTTCCTTGATTCGATTGGAATCCATTTAAACATTTTGCGTAGGTTGCGCATTATTCCATAAAAGGTACTGATTATATCATTTATATGGCTTTTCATTGACAACTGATTATCAATCATCATTCCGAGGTTCCGCACCACAGGCTTGGGAGATGGACAAGGACCTAGGCTCTGGGGCCACCAGCCATTGGACCAAAATTTGTGTGCCTTACCAAAAAGAATGACCTCTGTCTTACTACCATTAAGCTGGAGGTGGTTGGTATGCATCCAGTTGTCGATGTGGGTCATACAATTTTTGAAACGGAGCCTCATGTCAGTGGGATTGGGGCCTACTGGGTGTCGTCAGCATATGACACCACATCAAAACTGTAGGACATGATCACTTTTGCCAGAGGTGTCACATAAAGAATAAAGAGCATGAGACTTAAGATGGAGCCTTGAGGGACTCCCATTTTTACTGGTCGACTGCTGTTAAAGGGTTGAGTCAGAGTGGTACTTTATTAAAGAACAATTTTAAGCATCAAATGTCAATGTAAATCATGCAATTTTGAAAGTTTAAAAATCACGGCAAATGCAGAGGAGAGAAAAAAGAGACAGTTTCACGATATAATAGGCATTATAGCCTCAGCCAAGGCCAAAGATGTTAGAGATGGCTGTGGGAGACCACACACGCGTCATGACCCAAGGGTTCATTTGTGCGAGGTAGTCCGCCGAATGGACTGAAGAGCAGATCCTTTATACTCTTTTAATGAGGAACTATTAACCACAGAATCATAACATTATCAGGTGACCGCAGAACATGACACACTTTGGTCACTTCGCGGAAATTTTAGGAAAACAGAAGTGACACTACATTACAAAAGTTTACCAAACGGTCACTTGATCGTAAATCATAATGAAATTGAACATTTATCGAACATAATTTGTGTCACTTCTCTGAAACATTTTTTAAGAAAGCAGAAGAATACAGAAGGTGGAAAATCCCAGTTGGCCCCCACTCCTACTCTTGGCCAATTGTGTTCTTCTAAATGACAGACACACCCTGTTCTTGCTACATCTTGATGTTCATAAAGATGTACATCTGTGTATACAGGAGGGCAAGGGGCCTACTGCCTCCTAGACGCTCAATGCAGTGTGGACAATTTTAACACAAACCCCGTCTGTGGGCTGGCAGGGACAATTGAGACGCTTATGCTTCAGATGTGGACAGAATGGGTCTGGGGCACTATATGGTAAAAACTAGACCCTGCTACATTCACTCCTCTTGTTCATTCTTAAACAAAACTCTTACAGTATACCTTACAGGCCCTCCTTCTAGTTGGTGTATCCCAGGGGTGTCATTCACATTGGAACATTGGCTCTCCTTCGTCTTCCTTAACTCTATATACTCTCCTTCAGGTATGTCAATGAGGGATGTATATGGTGTCTATGTAGGTGATGGTGGATCCATATTTAAATCCCATCTCAGTTAGCATCTACTAGTGGTGAGTTGGGAGCTACTGACCTGGCACCGGGTAGTGGTAGCAGGCTTCATTGAATATAAATAAATAAATAAATAAATATATATATATATATATATATATATATATATATATATATATATATTTATATTATCTACTGGCGGTCGCCAGTAGATAGTTATAGTTAGGACCCTGTTTCCATAGGAAATCCGCAACATTCTATTTGGAATAACTTTGGCGCCGGTCGACGAATCCTCGCAAAATTTTCAAAATAGGTGGGGCGCTCCGCTCCGCTCCTACCCTGAAAGTCTCGGGGGGATTCGTCAAGCGGGGGCTGAGAAAAAAGGGAGGTCCCAAAACGCGTTTTTCCCATGCATTTTTCCATAGGACCTTTAGACACAGCTACAGCCCGAACGGCTGAACAGAGTTACTTGAAATTTGGCAGAGAGGTAGTCCTCAGGTCAAGGAAGTGCCTTTTGTAGGTTTGGTGTAAATCTGTTCAGTAGATCCTGAGAAAATAGCATTTAAATCAATATATATATCTGTGGCAGCTTACGGTGCGCTTACCGTGCGCTTACGGTAAGCTTACCGTACGCGTACGGTGACGTGCGCGAGCGCGATTCTGATTGGCTGTTAGATCTAAGTAAACATTCGAATCGGTCGAAACCAGGAAGCGGCGGCCGCCATTTTCTCTCTCGCACTCTGAGTGAGGCAGCAAAAACAAAGGCAAAAAACATCTAAAGGGGCAATGTATTCAGTTCCTAACCACCTAGCATTGATGTTGGTGTGCCCAAAGAACCCCCAAGGCCAAAAATTCAATTTTTTTCGAAAAATCGCCGATTACGCTTACCGTACGCGTACGGTAAAAATTTATAAACAAAAACAAACTATCCACACTATCCCCACCCCGTGTGCAAAATGTGCCCGAAGGGCAGCTTTTGTGCATGGCATATATCCTCTAAATGAAAATATAAATGATTACCTTTCACAACGAAGTGCATAATATGTCCTCCATGTGCGCACGGTGCGCGAAGCGCATCGTGCGTACATGGCCCATCCCGCTTAACGTGGGCACGCGCGCACGGAACGAACTGCGTTAACTGGGCGCGCACGCCACGAATGGCGTAAAGTAACTTAGCATTTAAAAAACCGTACAAATTCACTGAAAAAACCATAGGTTTCACACACGTTATAGTTAGGAATTAGCATTTAAAAAACCTTGCAAATTCACTGAAAAAACCATAGGTTTCACACATGTTATAGTTAGCGGAAATTTTAATCATAAAAAACCATTGAAATTCCCCCGTTATAGTTAGTGCAGGCAACTATAACTCACGCAACCGCAATCCTCTGCTGATGCTAATACTGTATTTAGACACTTATTTGCCCATGTCTTCTTCTATTAAATTTTAGCTATACATATATTGCAAATATTTTTTTTTCATAAAGACACATATGTCATCAGCAGAGGATTGCGGTCGCGTGAGTTATAGTTGCCTGCACTAACTATAACGGGGGAATTTCAATGGATTTTATGATTAAAAATTCCGCTAACTATAACATGTGTGAAACCTATGGTTTTTTCAGTGAATATATATATATATATATATATATATACCGGGTAGTGGTAGCAGGCTTCATTGAAAATAAATAAATAAATATATATATATATTTATATATGTTTAACAACGAGATCCTTGAAATGAAAGCGCACTCGTCTGCTGTTGGAAATTCACATCCCTTTATTCTTAAGAAAACCGGCAACTTGCATCCAGAGATATTGGGACTGCCTTACGCGTTTCGAAGCCAGCAGGCTTCTTGTTCACAGGCTGATGAAAAATGTTTGCAGAGCGCAGGAAACATGATAGCCACAAGCCAATTGCACTTCAATTACCCTCCGGTGGGCCTCTCAGGTGAGTTTTTCCTTAACTGCATGTTGGGACTTGTAGTGTCCTGCGTGCATCTGCGCCATTTAAAATCATTACAAATCGAAAATATTTACCCTTCAGTGGGCCTCCAAAAGCATATTGCACAGTTAGTTTTCAGTTCCCTTCAAAGTACAGCAGTCACCGCTTCGTGGGTTGGAAAGGTTCTGACCCTGCGGCCCCTCCTTTTGTGTGATGGTGGTGGTGCAGCTTTCTCTGGCAGGACAGCCAGTATTAATGTTTAACAACGAGATCCTTGAAATGAAAGCGCACTCGTCTGCTGTTGGAAATTCACATCCCTTTATTCTTAAGAAAACCGGCAACTTGCATCCAGAGATATTGGGACTGCCTTACGCGTTTCGAAGCCAGCAGGCTTCTTGTTCACAGGCTGATGAAAAATGTTTGCAGAGCGCAGGAAACATGATAGCCACAAGCCAATTGCACTTCAATTACCCTCCGGTGGGCCTCTCAGGTGAGTTTTTCCTTAACTGCATGTTGGGACTTGTAGTGTCCTGCGTGCATCTGCGCCATTTAAAATCATTACAAATCGAAAATATTTACCCTTCAGTGGGCCTATAACATGTGTGAAACCTATGGTTTTTTAAGTGAATTTGCAAGGTTTTTTAAATGCTAATTTCTAACTATAACGTGTGTGAAACCTATGGTTTTTTCAGTGAATTTGTACGGTTTTTTAAATGCTAATTTATGTATTTATTTAAAGTTTTTTCACCGTGCGCGTAAATATATATATATATATATATATATATATATATATATATTTATATACTCTTTCCGAATGTTCCTTATTCCTACATGATTCATACCTGCTAATTTACTATCAGTATTTCTAGCCAAATGACGGAATAACTGCACAGTACAACAGAGGAGCATCTGCAAAAACTTTTAGAATGGCAGACAGCAATGAAGGTATCTAATCAAAGTTCAACCAATCAGTGACTGTGTCTGCTATGGCACCTCCTCCGGCAAGCATTTTCTTTTCTATGTTGTTCTAGTCCTCAATGGCCTTGGGGATGGAGCCATTTTCTTCATCATTGGCAATGTGCAGCACAGACTCCCCATCCGGATACATACCCTCTTCTTGATATTTTTTTAAGATATCTGGACCCTGTTCAATAGGCGGAACTCCTTCGGTATGTCTTAGGAGGCTGTCCACCCATAGTACCCAGCATACTGCCAATGTCTTTGGAGCAAGGTAACAGACCAGAGATGGGCATGGATGCTGCACCACGGGCTTGAGAGATGGACAAGGACCTAGGCTCTGGGGCCACCAGTCATTCGACCAAAATTCGTGTGCCTTACCAAAAAGAATGACCTCTGTCTTACTACCATTAAGCTGGAGATGGTTGGTATGCATCCAGTTGTCAATGTGGGTCATACAATTTTTGAAAGGGAGCCTCGTGTCGGTGGGATCGGGGCCTAGGGTGATCAGTAACTGGGTGTTGTCAGCATATGACACCATATCAAAACTGTAGGACCTGATCAATTTGGCCAGAGGTGTCACATAAAGATTAAAGAGCATGGGACTTAAGATGGAGCCTTGAGGGACTCCCATTATTACTCCCATTTTTACTGGGAGCTACCAGCCTACTGGCCTTCAGAAAAGGCCTTAAAACCTGGCTGTTTACCCAGTAGCTTGTTTTTTCTTGGATGTATTTGTCTGGCTTTTGGTCCTTTTGTCTTTTTAACGTCGTTATGTTATTGTGTTGCAGTCCTCCTTCTCCAAAAGCGCCGGGACACTCTTTTTGAGTAGCCGTGCGCTATACAAAAGAATAAATAACATAACATAACATAACATAACATAACTGGCCGACTGCAGGAGACCAAGGTGCCCACTTGTACGGTGGTGGTTTGGTCAGTTAGACAATTTCTAAGCCAGTCCAGGGCCAAACCCCTGACACCCATCTCCCAGAGCCGTTGTTCTAAAATGTTATGGGAGTTGGTGTCAAAAGCGGCCGACAGATCCAACAGGACAAGCATAGCTGACTGGGCCAGTCTTATATTGTCGCCAACCTCCAATAAGCGAGGTTTCAGGGCTATGGGCAGACCTGAACTCCAACTGTGAAGGATACAGCAATCCATGGCTCTCCAGATGGGTGGTAAGCTGCTTGTTGACCAAGTCAAGTACCTTTCCAAACTAGGGAAGCAAAGAAATTGGGCGTAATTGCTAGTTATCTTGGGGTCAGCAGAAGGTTTTTTGAGAATGGGCTTAACCCTTGCTGCTTTCCATCTAACAGGGACTGCTGCTTGTGCTAATGACATATTAAATAAGTAAATAAGGTTTCTGAGGAGCAATGGGGCAATGGTTAAAAAGAAACGGGATCTGCTGGGGAACCCGACTTGATCTTCGCCAGGGCCGTTGAAACTTCATCTGAAGTAAATGCAGTGAACTCTTCTAAGAGGGGAATGGTGGGGTTGAAGTTGATGTCAGAATCATTGTCAGGATTTTTAATATCATGGTGCGCAAAAGAAATATGAATAGTATTGATTACTTTTACATAAAAAGTGGATAGCGTGTCTACCCATTCTTGCAAAGAAGGGTTACAAGGCTGAACGAGGGGAGGATTGGTAAATTCCTTTGGTATTTTGTAAAGCTCCTTATAGGAATTGGCAGCTTTGTTGATCCTGTTAATGAGATACAATTTTTTGGCAAGTTTAATATTATCTAAGTAACCTCAATGGATGAGTTTATACATTTGTCGATCTACAATACTTTTGGTTTTTCTCCATTTACGTTCAGCGTTCCTAGTGGAGAGTTTTTCAATTTTCAATGATTCTGTAAACCAGGGTGATACCCTAGGCTTAAGCTTGACCTTTGACAGGGGGGTCAATGTGTTGAAGGCCAGTGTGATTGCGACCTCAAAGGTTGTTGCTGCATGATCGATATTCTCGGTGCATGATAAAGACGGGGGGCTAAAATGGACTGAAAAGTGGAAGGAGTGACTTTCCGCCAAGGCCTTCTCCATGTGGGTTCACTGCTAGGGTCATTTTTGGTGGTGACTATTGGTAGGGAAAATTTCAGCAGGTTATGATTGGACCAGAGCAAAAGGGAGAGGGGACTCCACTCTGACACTGGCTGTGTTGGTAAACAAAAGATCAAGAGTGTGACCTGCCGAATGGGTAAGTCCCATCACCATTTGAACTATTCCCAGTGTATTCAGATTAGTAATCAGTTGACTTGTGTCAGGGTCTGAGTGCAGTTTCGCATGATAGTTAAAATACCCAGTGAGGAGAAAATTGTCAGCTCCTAGTACATGTGGGGCGATTGTCTCGAGCAGGTGGTTTATAAAATTGGCTTTCGGGCAGGGGGGTCTGTGCACTAGGGCACCTCTCCAGGCTCCCTTACATTGTCTTTCAACTCTAAAAATGCACAATTCGAACCTTTCTGTGGTGATGGTCTCTAGTATGGTAATCGCAAGTCCGGCCCTGGTGGCTATTGCAATACCTCCTCCTCTCCTGTCGTTTCTATCTAGTCTGGTTAGATGGTATTCAGGAGGGAACGCGGATGCCACATCAGGGGAGGCATTTTTATGGAGCCAAGTTTCAGTAATGATACAAATATCTGGCTTTTCTATATCGAGAAGGCTCCATATTTCTAGTGCGTGTTTGGGAATTGAACGGGCATTAAAGTAAAGTCTGTAATGTTCTTTACCCGGGATTCGAGGAGTAGGACTGACTCATTGAGATTAGTTTCAGTGTCTCCTTTGGGAGTAACTATAGGCACAGGGGTAGCCAGGAGGCCCCCGGGTACGGTGGCAGTGTGGAGTTTATTTAATAACTTAAGCTCTTGGCTTGAATAATGGAGTTTTGCCATTGCCTGCACTGGACAGAGCTGGAGTTACCTGTAAAAGGTAAAAAAAATCGGGCAGGGGTCCTGGCGGCGGGCAGCGGTCGGTGGTGCGCGGATGGGCGCAGACGGACTTGCCTTTGGCTGCATTTGTGCTACTGGGATTTTCGTACCAGACTGATGCCGGCTCAACACATTGCGGATTTACTCTCCTGTGTGCCTGCCTCAAACAACTGTTCCCAGCAGCAGCATCCTTACTGCTTATCCTTAGAACATCTCTTGCACCCAGGGCTTTAAGTGGGATGTAAAAACTGGGGGGTCTCTCAAAGGGGCGTGGCCAATGTAATGAAGGGCATGGCTTAAAAACACAGAAGCCAAAAATCTGTGCTTAGCATAGTGTGCCACCCGACTTGTATTTTGGTGTTTCTGTCATAAGATATATGATACAACAAGTAACATCATACCTACACCAAATAAGGACTATTGGCTTTGTCAATGTTTGTTAGTTGCATAAAATAAATAAGCAGCAACTATGGCTTGTAGATAATATTGAAAAAGCTTCCACTGAAAGCCCCAGTGACACCACGACAATGTTGCTGCTCCTGCGTTTCAAAAAAGAGAAGGAAAATCCAGAGAGAAAATGACTTTCTTTAAAGGCTTTCCCTTCTCTTACAACGCTCACCTGGCATGATGTAACTTCTCCACTAGTGAGAAGAGCAGTGTGAGCAGCGCACATCGATGTGCCTGCTGTCGCTGCAGTCCGGACAAAAACTGCCCAATAGAGACCCATTTCGAGGCCCCTTTAAAAAAACTGCCAGTGCTCAGACCTGGTGAGATCCGGCCCACTTAAAGCCCTGCTTGGACCTTCTCTGGACTTCCCTTCCAGAGACCTCCAAACGTAGTCCACCAGACATATGGATGCGTCCTGACTCGGCCTGACCCATTAGGGACCCCGCACGTCTACGACTGCGACTTCTGTCTCGACCTATGCCACTGTCATAAATATAAGAGTAACCTAGTCCTGATGATGGCCTAAACATATCAACAGGCCAAAACGCCATTGACATTTACAGCGAAAATTACGGCGCTGTTTATTCGAGGAGACCCATTTTGAATTTCCTTGTATATAATAACATTCACTGTTTGGGTATCTCTACAATGTAAATGTCATTACCAACTGCTTT
Source organism: Triturus cristatus (assembly GCF_964204655.1). NCBI lineage: Eukaryota > Metazoa > Chordata > Amphibia > Caudata > Salamandridae > Triturus > Triturus cristatus. The sequence continues at coordinate 589,060,908 of NC_140584.1, forward strand.
TTTATTGTGCCCCTTCCTGTCGCTGTATGTATATAATGTATGTATATATATATATAATATTTATTAAGCGCAACAAACACCCCATGGGTACCCTGGCGTTGCAATATGTAATTTAGAGGACTAATATTAATTAGAGAGGCAACAGAGGGAATGAGCAGTACACAAAGGACAGAGTCAAATTCTAGGAATTAACCATGTCTTAATCCTTTTCTGAACAGCAGCAGGGAATTACATTGTCTGATATCAGGTGGCAGCTCGTTCCACAGCCTTGCAGCAGCAATGCTGAAAGCACATCCACCCATTCTGACCCTATTAAACCTAGGAACTGTCGCCAAACAGGCCGAAGAAGAGCGGAGATGACGAGTGGGGATGTACCAAGATAATTTTTCTTGCATAGATTTCGGTCCAGAGCCATGCAAGGCCTTGAACACTATACATAAGGACTTAAACTGTACTCTCTGCAACACTGGCAGCCAGTGTAGCTCGGCCAAGCATTTTGAGGCAGAAAAGTCTCGCGATTTGGCCAGAGCCAATTTTGCCGCCATGTTTTGAACCCACTGCAAACGTTGGAACAGATATTTAGGAGAGTCCAGCAGCAGGGCATTACAATAGTCAAGGCGACTTAAGATCGTGCCCTGCTTTACTAATGCTCTGACCGAGAAGGGCAACAATGGAAGAATCTTTCTCAAGGCTCTAATCAACCTAAAACAACACCCCGCCGTTTTATTCACTTGTGCCTCCAGGGTCAAATTAGCACCAAACTGAACTCCCAAATTACGGACCGTACTGGCCGGGACCAAAGGGAGGAAGTACCTAGTGGCCAGAAATTATGGGGGAGAGGTAGAGGCACCTTCCCTACTGCGCAGTGCACTATTTCAGTTTTTTCAGAATTGAATTGTAGGAAATTCAGCCATAGCCATTGCGCAGTATCACGCATACAAGCATGAAAATCCTCAAACGCTGAAGGTTGGGTGCCATCCAAAGATAAAATAATCTGGGTATCATCATCTGTACATACTTCATAATGTGTCACTTGCGTAGTTCACTATTTCACGAGCACTTGTGCACAGTATCCCACAGGATACATGCCATTTAATGTAACGCAGTGCTGTTCTCATACATGTTTAAATATATGAAGTTATTTATAACAAATATATGTAGTTACCAAAAACCAGAATTTATGTTGTCACATTGAATTATTTGTCGCCCTGTTTTCTCCTTCTGCTTCTAGCAACTTATTGTGCTACATGTGTTTTGGGTGTTTGGGTGCTTAACCCCGTAAGTGCTGAGGACTCCCAATCATCTGTTTTTGCAGTTTTCAAAGTAGTTGTCTTTTTTCTATTTTAGTTACATGCAGTTTGTGTTGGAAACAAGCACCAAACCCACGGTGATCATGGAAAGCAATGCATTTATGAAAAGTAGGCAACATTCAGAAATAAGGAAGGTGTAATTTGCATAGATTACTGATGGTTTTTCTCAAACTAATTATTGTGTGTATGATTTCGGACTGCTCAGTAAACAAACATCAGATACAAAGTTTGCTTTTGCTTCTTCATTCCGAATTGCTAACTTCATCTACGAAACAGTATTCCAGCTCGTCTGTAGGACTGGGCGGTAAATTCCGCTCTGCTTGCGGAATTTGGGTAATTTCGCGTTCTGCGGGGAACGCGGAATTGCCCAAAATTCTGCGTTCCGCAGCTTCGCGGAATTTTTTGCTCGTTCGCGTTCTCAAAATGCATGTTCGCAAGTTATTTCCCCCCGAGCACGCAAACATCGTTCGCGAACAGGAAATAAGCATCACGAACAAGCAATTCCGCGTGTTTGCGGAATTTCTGCATGCTCGCTGAGATTTTTTTTACCGTTTCGCAGAGCTTTACGTAGCGAGACTATGCAAATTCCGCCCCCCCCCTACTCATGGGGTAAAAACAAGTCATATTTAGCCCTTCCGATGCGATATTTAGTGTTTTGAAATCTAATCCAGTACCCTGAACTAGTTAAAAGCTCATGCTTAACATAATCTCTTAAGGGATCATTAGCAGAACTAACAATGCACAATCCCCAGAGTTGAATTGCCCCAGTGGCTTTATGGTAGGCATTTAATAAAAAGGATTCTAATGTCATTGCTTGCACTCGAAAAATCCTCTGCAAGTTTACCAGTCTTTTTAAGGACAGCTCCTTCGTTTTCGTCTTGAAAAAAAAAAGGCGATTTGTCCGGCCGCAAGAGCTCAAGCGCATTCAGGGGCGGTGGAGGTACCGTAGTCTCACAGATCTTCACCGAGCAGAGAATATGCCTCTTTCGCATTGCGTTATATATTCTTGTATTCCTCCTCCATGCAATAATGCATATGCAGGCTCCGGCTGGGTGTTGAGGTTTAGCGAGCTGTTCTGTTTAAGGACCTCACCAAGACAGATCTAATGCTTAGTTCTTTGAAATCTTTTACTGTGCAGCTAAATTCTGCAGATTTTCTTGAATTTAGAAGAGAATTTAGCAATATTAACTTTTAAAGAGTGGCTTCTTGCATAGAAATCTAACATGTTTAGACCACCATGGAGGTCAATGGGTGTTAGAGCAAAATTGTCATCTGCAATTAAGAAAGTAAGAAATATTCTGTTAGTTATTGAAGCGCGGTGGAAACCATCTAATCCAAGGCAACACCCGAGGAAAACCATTGATGTATAATGAAAAAAAAGACGGTGCTTGAAGGCATCCTTGTTTTAACCCATTGTGTGTAGTAATAAAAGTCAAACTTTTATCTGGCCCCATTCACTCACGCTTTTACCCATGCGTAACCTTGGTTCTCACTGTCCCTCCATGGACAAGCCCCCCTTTTTTCTCCATCCCTGGTACTGCGCACCGACCTTTACAGGCATCAGTTGCAGAACTCCCTGATCTTGACACGCTTGGGATAAGCACATGTCTCTGTCAGTGTACATATGGCTGCACAGTGGCATACGTTTTAAACAGAGGTAGGATGATAAGTGTTTACAATCTTGGACATCAGAATCTCTAAAGGGGGCTTGAAGATGCATTTGCAATGCAACAGGTCTCGCATTTGCTATATTTTGAGCTATTGGTATTGTAAATGACAATGCCTTTTATTTATGTGTTTTAAAAACCTTCAATAATGAAAGGTATTGTCATTTACAATACCAATAGGTCACAATTTTGAAAATGTGAGACCTATTACATTGTAAATGCTTGTTTTCTAGGTCACACACCTTCTGTTTGTGGGGCACTGGAAGATAAAAATAACAAAATCGTACCGCAATCACGTGAGCAGCAAACGGGCACTGATTAAATTGAATCAATCAGTCCTTGGTCTCAACACCACACTAAGGAACTGTTAGACCTGGCACCTTGGCGTGAGTTTCCCTTCCACTTTTTGATGGTGTGCCTCGATTGTTTTGCTGGTGTTGTCCGCTCAGGGCACTGCGCCACGGCTAATCCGTGCCGCAGTGCAAGTGCTCCCTAGGTAAAGTGTACCTGTAATTGATGTTCCTGATTGGTTTATGGGATTCACTGTCAGTCCCCAGTAAAGTGCACCCGGGGTGCCAGGGCTTGTGAATGCCACTGCTGCTGGTGGGCTTGCAGCGCTGGTTGCGCCACCCACAGGAAGCGGCCTTGTAAAAATGTGTCTAGGGTCTGCCACCGCAGACCCTGTGCGCGGTCTGGGACCGTCGCGCTGACTGCGCAAGTGCCCCCACTTGCCAGTCCCTAAACCTTCCCTTACCTACATATTAGCCACCCCTCTGGTAGGCCCACGGGCAGGGTGCATTGTAGGCATAAGGTAGGACATGCCCTGATGTGTGTGGCATGTCTTAGTAGTGAATTACAGCCATTTTCGTTCTTCACTATTGAAGGCTACCTGCTCTCCATAGGCCAGAATGGGCTGCCGGGATCACGCCAACGCTGTGACCCCAGTGGACTCAGAGAGCATGGTAGGATGTCAAGTTTAGTATGCCTGAACTCAGAATAATAAAATACTTCTTGTAGTCAAGTTTATTTTAATATCCTGGGTTTGTAAATACTACTTTTAGAAAGTTAGTATTTACTGACCTGACCATCTCAGTCCGCCTCTGCTGTGTGTGTGTGTGTTCTGCCTAGCAACAGTAAGGAGCAGGGTGGGGGGATCCCCAGAGACAGGTTGGCTGCCAGGTGGTGGGTAGAAAGGTGACACCTGGATGGGTGGGAGGAGTACACCTTGACTCTTGAATAGACCTGTGCTCTGCCACCACAAAGCCGGCGCCACCCCCTGTGGGGCGGCTGATGTCTCTGCCCTGCTGCTGAAAGGAAAGAGCAGAGTTACCATAACAAAGTGCTCCAGAACTGGACTGAGCCAGGCCTAGGCCCCCTGGCGCTAAAGAACAAAAGAATCATGGTATAAAAGTAGGAGCCTGGCTCCTAAGAAATCAGAATCCTGTTTACCACAAAGAACCTCTGCCCGACTAGAAGGAGAAGAAGACGCTGGAGGAGCTGGCCTGCTGCTTGCCTTGCTGAGAAAGGAGAGGAAGAGACTTACTGAAAAGACTTTGCTACTTTGTGCTTGAACATTCTCCAAGGGCTTGATCTGAGCTTGCCCCCTGAACTGAACCCCAGGACCAGTGGGTTCTCTGTGCTTTTGCTCGTCCTCCAATTTGAGCCGTGTGTGCATCCCGCTGGAAAGAGACTGCGCCCCTCATCGCCCCTCCTAGGGCCGTGACACTCAGAAGCTTGCCTGCCTCCAACCCGTGAGAGCCCCGCTCCGTCCAGAGCCGCTCTCTGTCCCCGGGCCAGGCCGCCTGCATCCCTGTCACCGCCTGCTACTGGAGCGCGCTGACCGCGCTATCACCCCTCCCGCCGGAAACCGTCCGACGACTGTGATCTACGCCGGGTCATCCAGCTGCACTGACCGTGCCCTGCGACCCCGCTTCGCTATCCCCGGACATCTCAGGCCGCACCGCCCCCGCTGTGGAGACCCTCCGGCACCGCCGTGCTAAAGGGTCGCTGGCCGCGCCTGCCTACTTGCCCACACCTACTGATTGAGGACCCAAGAACACTTCCCAAGCTGAGAGTCGCACCGACCTGTGCCGACTCTCCACATCACGAAAGAAGTTCCAGTATCGGGCTCGGGGCCCGCAACGCCTTATTTCCCCGTTCGCAGGAGCCGATCTCCGTGAGTACTGGAACCACAAGTAACATTTGCAAGAGACTACAAGGTCTCCATTTGAAGCTACGAACAAAGAACATTTGCCTGCTTTACAACCTGGTGGCCTAGCGAAAACGTTATTGGTCTTGTGATAAGTCTGCTGAGATATATATATACCTATTTTTACATAAAGAAGCGTATTTTTATATATATCCAAGTCTGGTGTCCGTTTCTGGGGGGATTGATGGATTTACTGTGTGTATGATTGTAAGTGCTTAACCAACAACGCCTGAGGAATCGCCTTGGCTGCTCACGCCACGCACCTAGAGGGTGAGCAAGGGTCATTCGCGAGGGGTTATCCTGCGCCCTGACGTAGAGGAGAGGGTTCCTGCTTGACACAAGGGCAACCTTGCGCCAACCAGAGATCCCCGACTCTAACATTGTTGGCAGCGGCTGGGATTTCGGATTTGCATTTATAATTTACATACAGTGAATTATTAATCACCAGATAGTGAGAGCAGACCAAGTAACGCAGCCACAGGTTTTCATTTTCGAACTTTGTTGAGACATCTGCCATTACTGCAACCATGCCTAGCTCACTCTCCGCTGGAAGAGCACTCTCTGTGATTTCTGGAATAGATGAGGTGGATTGGGAGAGACTGGAAGGCTACACGATGGAGCAATTGAAAGGCTACAGTGTAAAATTCAGAGTCCCCCATGCTGGATTCAAGAGGAAGCCCCAGTCCACCAAGGCGTTGAGAGCCTGGAAGGAGTCACGAGACCCACGGAATGCGGGGGACATCGTTCCACCCGACAACCTTGAGGAGCCCAGCAGAGTCCGGTCGCCAGAGGAGCTGGCAGACAGGGCAGCAGACAGGGCGCATGCAATGGAGATGGCAAAGTTGGCAGGACAAATGGAAATGGAAAAGCAGAGGTTGGCCCTGGAGGCACAACAACGCCAAATGGATCATGATATAAGATTGAAGGAGTTGGAGCTGAAGGCGAAAAGTTTGGATACCGCTCCTTCTGGTGGCAGCACTCCACCGGTGCAGGTAGAGTCCAAGGTGTACATCCCCAAAGATGTAGTAAAGGAGTATTTTAGAAAGGATGACATAGGGCAGTGGTTTAGAGCCTACGAGGTGGCCATGTCCTCACACCGGGTCCCTGAGAAAGACTGGGGAGCGGGGTTGTGGGGAAGGTTCCTTGCTGAAGGGCGGGACACACTGTTAGATTTGCCCTTAGAAGTCCAGACCTCATACCCCCATATGAAGGAAGCTTTAATGACCAGGTATGGGTTAACTCCTGAGCTATATAGACAGAGGTTCAGGGAGACTAAGAAGATCCCTGAGAGTACGTATGTGGAATATGTGACCTTTTTCTGCAGAGCACTGGATGGTTGGGTGAAGGGTAGCAAAGTGAATGATTATCAAGGGCTGCTTGATTTAATTGCATGGGAGCACTTGTCCAGTCAATGTTTTCCTGAGCTACGCCAGCACCTGATTGATAGCAAGCTGTCCAACCCGAGGGAGCTTGCTGAGGAGGCGGACCGCTGGCTCAGCACCAGGGTCCACAAGGGTCAAGTGGGAGACTCCGCCAAAGGTGGGCAGGGTCCCCAGCAGAAGAGTGGGGGGGACAAGGGTAAACAGAAGGGGTTCCAAAAAGGCCCCCAAAGTAATTCCCAAGGGAACCAGCAGAAGGGTTCTCAGCCTCCCCCACCCCCGCAGCAGAACGGGGCCCCGACAGGTAGACCTGTTCCAAAGGGGCCCTTCAATTGTTACAGGTGTGGTGACCCGGGTCACATTGCCTCTGATCCTAAGTGTCGCCTGTTTGGTAAGACCGCACCCACTGGTGCTCCACCCCGGCAAGTAGCTAGTGTTAACTTTGGGGAGGAGGTAGCAGTCCAGGAGGGTGGGGGTCCCGGGCAGATGACCCTAGTCTCGCTAGGAGACAGTGAGATGGTCCCTGAAACCTACTTACCCTCTAACACTAAGAAATATGGGCAAGTAGTGACCATCAATGGAAAGAAGGTTGAGGCTCTTAGAGATACAGGAGCCAGCGTGACCTCGGTGAGGCAACACCTGGTGTCTCAAGAGCAGATTGTACCCAATGCCTACTGTAGGGTTGTCAATGCTGACAACATAGAGAGTCGTTGTCCAATGGCTCAAGTTCCCTTTGAGTGGGGGGAGGTCTCTGGTACTCTACAAGTCGCTGTGAGAACTGACATGCCTGTAGACTGTCTGCTAGGGAACGACCTGGAGAGCTCCCCTTGGGAAAAGGTGGAGAAGACCACGCATCTGAGGATGGTGGGTCTACCCGACTGGGCGTGCGTGACCACCCGGTCCATGGCAGCCAGTAGGGGTGTTGAGAGGGTCCTGGAGCCTGAGGGAGAGGTCCAGGAACCGGCCTTAGGGAGAAGGCGCAGGAGGCGCGGGAAACCGGCCCCCGAAGTTCCCCCGGCCCAGGAGGAAGTAGACCCTGAGGGGGATGCTCTGGAGCCTACCGGGGAACAGATTGCCGAACTGGGAGACTTGCCTGAGCTGACCCATTGGCAGCAAGAAGGAGGTCCCTCCAGGGAGGAATTCTGCAGGGAGCAGAAAGAATGCCCTTCTCTCGTGGGTATGCGGCAGCAGGCTGCAGACCAGGCCAATGGTGTTCAGGCCAAAACACACTACGTGTACTGGGAGAGTGACCTCCTGTATTCCGAGCCTAAGGCTGCTGAACCTGGGTCAGCCCGTGTGCTGGTGGTACCCCAGAAGTTCAGAACCTTCCTACTGGGGCTGGCTCACGATGTGCCATTAGCAGGACATTTGGGGATGGACAAGACCTATGACAGGCTTGTCACCCACTTTTACTGGCCCCAAATGCACAAGAATTCAGATTCCTACTGCAGAACCTGTCAGACTTGCCAGGCAAGTGGTAAGAGCGGAGGGAAGCACAAGGCTCCTCTGCAACCTTTCCCTGTGGTCGGTACGCCATTCCAACGAGTGGGTATTGATATTGTGGGGCCTCTGGACCCCAAGACAGCCCTGGGCAACAGGTTCATCCTGGTCTTGGTGGACCATGCCACCCGGTACCCTGAAGCCATCCCTCTGAGGACAGTGACGGCCCCCGTGGTGGGACGGGCACTGATGGGAATTTTCTCCCGAGTGGGATTCCCTCTAGAGGTGGTGAGCGACAGGGGGACCAATTTCATATCCACGTATATGAAATCCCTGTGGAAGGAGTGTGGGGTAACTTACAAGTTCACCACTCCTTACCACCCCCAAGGAAATGGGTTGGTTGAGAGATTCAACCGAACCCTCAAAGGCATGATCATGGGCCTGGACGGTCCAATGAGGCGTAAGTGGGACGTCCTCTTGCCATGCCTGCTCTTCGCTTACCGAGAGGTGCCACAGAAGTCTCTAGGGTTCAGCCCCTTTGAGCTTCTGTATGGTCACCCGGTAAGAGGACCTCTGAGTTTGGTGAAGGAAGGCTGGGAGCAATCTCCCAGGAAACCTCCCCAGAATGTATATAGTTACATGCTGGCCTTCCGAAACCAGACTAGGCGTTTCAGGCAACTTGCTGAGGCAAATCTGGAAGCCAGCCAGGAGGAGATGAAGCGGTGGTACGACCGGAATGCCACTCTGGTAGAGCTTCAACCTGGACAAAAGGTGTGGGTCTTGGCCCCAGTGGAGCCTTGTGCACTTCAGGATAAGTGGACAGGTCCATTTGAGGTTGTGGAGCGCAAAAGTCCTATCACCTACTTGGTGGACATGCAGTCTCCCAGGAACCCTTTGAGGGTTCTACATGTTAACTGCCTTAAGCCCCACTTAGAGAGGACCGAAGTGGGCATGCTGCTGGCCACTGATGATGGAATGGAAGAGGAGACCGAGCCTCTTCCTGACCTCTTAGTGGCCTCTGAGAAAGATGGGTCAGTGGATGGAGTTAACCTCTCACCCACCCTGACGCCCGAACAACAGGAAGATTGCCGCCACTTGCTGGGGCAGTTTCCCGATAGGTTCTCCCTGGTTCCTGGTGTCACAGATTGGTGCGTCCATGATGTGGACACAGGAGACAGCTTACCTGTGAAGCACAAGGCTTACAGGGTAACTGACAGGGTCAGAGCTTGCATCAAGGAGGAGGTCTCCAAAATGCTTGCGCTAGGGGTGGTTGAGTCCTCCAGCAGTCCTTGGTCCAGCCCCGTGGTCTTGGTCCCAAAGGCTGCTGCGCCGGGAGCCACACCTGAACTCCGGTTCTGTGTGGACTACAGAGGACTCAATTCAGTGACGAAGACTGACGCGCACCCCATCCCCAGAGCTGATGAGCTCATTGATCGGCTGGGGGCTGCCCGGTTCCTCAGCACGTTTGATTTAACGTCTGGGTACTGGCAGATCGCCTTGACCGATGGGGCCAAAGAGAGGTCAGCATTCTCTACACCAGATGGGCACTTCCAGTTCCGAGTCATGCCATTTGGGATGAAGAATGCCCCTGCCACCTTTCAGAGGTTGGTCAACCAGGTACTGGTTGGGCTGGATGCGTTCAGTGCCGCCTACCTGGATGACATCGCAGTGTTCAGTGCCACCTGGCCCGAACACCTGCACCACCTCTGGGAAGTGTTGATGGCTCTGCGCCGAGCAGGCCTCACGATCAAGGCAAGCAAGTGCCAGATCGGGCAGGGTTCCGTGGTGTACTTGGGACACCAAGTGGGGAGTGGCAAGGTGGCACCCTTGCAACCCAAAATTGAGACCATCCTGGCTTGGGAACCCCCCAAGACGCAGACCGCAGTGAGGGCCTTCCTGGGGCTCACTGGGTACTACAGGAGGTTTGTCAAGGGCTATGGAACGATTGTTGCCCCCTTGACAGAGCTGACTTCCAAGAAGCAGCCCAGGAACGTGATTTGGACTAACACCTGTCAGAAAGCTTTCGACACCCTGAAGACTGCCATGTGCACGGCGCCCGTGCTCTTGGCCCCTGACTTCTCCAAGGAATTCCTAGTGCAGACAGACGCTTCAGAGCATGGTGTAGGGGCTGTTCTCTCACAGATGACTGAGGAGGGCTGGGACCAACCCGTAGCCTTCATCAGTAGGAGGTTACTTCCACGGGAAAGTAGGTGGAGTGCAATTGAGCGAGAAGCATTTGCTGTGGTCTGGGCGCTGAAGAAGCTAAGACCCTACTTGTTTGGGTCTCACTTCCGGGTTCAGACGGACCACAGGCCCCTCAGATGGTTGATGCAAATGAGGGGTGAGAACCCGAAGCTGTTGAGGTGGTCCATCTCCCTACAGGGTATGGACTTTACGGTGGAACACCGTCCTGGTACAGATCACGCCAACGCTGACGGTCTGTCCAGGTATTTCCGCCTTAGTGACGAGGAACCCCCTGGGCAAGGGTAGTTCTCCCCACATTTCAGCTGGAGGGGACACGTGTTAGACCTGGCACCTTGGCGTGAGTTTCCCTTCCACTTTTTGATGGTGTGCCTCGATTGTTTTGCTGGTGTTGTCCGCTCAGGGCACTGCGCCACGGCTAATCCGTGCCGCAGTGCAAGTGCTCCCTAGGTAAAGTGTACCTGTAATTGATGTTCCTGATTGGTTTATGGGATTCACTGTCAGTCCCCAGTAAAGTGCACCCGGGGTGCCAGGGCTTGTGAATGCCACTGCTGCTGTGGGCTTGCAGCGCTGGTTGCGCCACCCACAGGAAGCGGCCTTGTAAAAATGTGTCTAGGGTCTGCCACCGCAGACCCTGTGCGCGGTCTGGGACCGTCGCGCTGACTGCGCAAGTGCCCCCACTTGCCAGTCCCTAAACCTTCCCTTACCTACATATTAGCCACCCCTCTGGTAGGCCCACGGGCAGGGTGCATTGTAGGCATAAGGTAGGACATGCCCTGATATGTGTGGCATGTCTTAGTAGTGAATTACAGCCATTTTCGTTCTTCACTATTGAAGGCTACCTGCTCTCCATAGGCCAGAATGGGCTGCCGGGATCACGCCAACGCTGTGACCCCAGTGGACTCAGAGAGCATGGTAGGATGTCAAGTTTAGTATGCCTGAACTCAGAATAATAAAATACTTCTTGTAGTCAAGTTTATTTTAATATCCTGGGTTTGTAAATACTACTTTTAGAAAGTTAGTATTTACTGACCTGACCATCTCAGTCCGCCTCTGCTGTGTGTGTGTGTGTTCTGCCTAGCAACAGTAAGGAGCAGGGTGGGGGGATCCCCAGAGACAGGTTGGCTGCCAGGTGGTGGGTAGAAAGGTGACACCTGGATGGGTGGGAGGAGTACACCTTGACTCTTGAATAGACCTGTGCTCTGCCACCACAAAGCCGGCGTCACCCCCTGTGGGGCGGCTGATGTCTCTGCCCTGCTGCTGAAAGGAAAGAGCAGAGTTACCATAACAAAGTGCTCCAGAACTGGACTGAGCCAGGCCTAGGCCCCCTGGCGCTAAAGAACAAAAGAATCATGGTATAAAAGTAGGAGCCTGGCTCCTAAGAAATCAGAATCCTGTTTACCACAAAGAACCTCTGCCCGACTAGAAGGAGAAGAAGACGCTGGAGGAGCTGGCCTGCTGCTTGCCTTGCTGAGAAAGGAGAGGAAGAGACTTACTGAAAAGACTTTGCTACTTTGTGCTTGAACATTCTCCAAGGGCTTGATCTGAGCTTGCCCCCTGAACTGAACCCCAGGACCAGTGGGTTCTCTGTGCTTTTGCTCGTCCTCCAATTCGAGCCGTGTGTGCATCCCGCTGGAAAGAGACTGCGCCCCTCATCGCCCCTCCTAGGGCCGTGACACTCAGAAGCTTGCCTGCCTCCAACCCGTGAGAGCCCCGCTCCGTCCAGAGCCGCTCTCTGTCCCCGGGCCAGGCCGCCTGCATCCCTGTCACCGCCTGCTACTGGAGCGCGCTGACCGCGCTATCACCCCTCCCGCCGGAAACCGTCCGACGACTGTGATCTACGCCGGGTCATCCAGCTGCACTGACCGTGCCCTGCGACCCCGCTTCGCTATCCCCGGACATCTCAGGCCGCGCCGCCCCCGCTGTGGAGACCCTCCGGCACCGCCGTGCTAAAGGGTCGCTGGCCGCGCCTGCCTACTTGCCCACACCTACTGATTGAGGACCCAAGAACACTTCCCAAGCTGAGAGTCGCACCGACCTGTGCCGACTCTCCACATCACGAAAGAAGTTCCAGTATCGGGCTCGGGGCCCGCAACGCCTTATTTCCCCGTTCGCAGGAGCCGATCTCCGTGAGTACTGGAACCACAAGTAACATTTGCAAGAGACTACAAGGTCTCCATTTGAAGCTACGAACAAAGAACATTTGCCTGCTTTACAACCTGGTGGCCTAGCGAAAACGTTATTGGTCTTGTGATAAGTCTGCTGAGATATATAGACCTATTTTTACATAAAGAAGCGTATTTTTATATATATCCAAGTCTGGTGTCCGTTTCTGGGGGGATTGATGGATTTACTGTGTGTATGATTGTAAGTGCTTAACCAACAACGCCTGAGGAATCGCCTTGGCTGCTCACGCCACGCACCTAGAGGGTGAGCAAGGGTCATTCGCGAGGGGTTATCCTGCGCCCTGACGTAGAGGAGAGGGTTCCTGCTTGACACAAGGGCAACCTTGCGCCAACCAGAGATCCCCGACTCTAACATTGTTGGCAGCGGCTGGGATTTCGGATTTGCATTTATAATTTACATACAGTGAATTATTAATCACCAGATAGTGAGAGCAGACCAAGTAACGCAGCCACAGGTTTTCATTTTCGAACTTTGTTGAGACATCTGCCATTACTGCAACCATGCCTAGCTCACTCTCCGCTGGAAGAGCACTCTCTGTGATTTCTGGAATAGATGAGGTGGATTGGGAGAGACTGGAAGGCTACACGATGGAGCAATTGAAAGGCTACAGTGTAAAATTCAGAGTCCCCCATGCTGGATTCAAGAGGAAGCCCCAGTACACCAAGGCGTTGAGAGCCTGGAAGGAGCCACGAGACCCACGGAATGCGGGGGACATCGTTCCACCCGACAACCTTGAGGAACCCAGCAGAGTCCGGTCGCCAGAGGAGCTGGCAGACAGGGCAGCAGACAGGGCGCATGCAATGGAGATGGCAAAGTTGGCAGGACAAATGGAAATGGAAAAGCAGAAGTTGGCCCTGGAGGCACAACAACGCCAAATGGATCATGATATAAGATTGAAGGAGTTGGAGCTGAAGACGAAAAGTTTGGATACCGCTCCTTCTGGTGGCAGCACTCCACCGGTGCAGGTAGAGTCCAAGGTGTACATCCCCAAAGATGTAGTAAAGGAGTATTTTAGAAAGGATGACATAGGGCAGTGGTTTAGAGCCTACGAGGTGGCCATGTCCTCACACCGGGTCCCTGAGAAAGACTGGGGAGCGGGGTTGTGGGGAAGGTTCCTTGCTGAAGGGCGGGACACACTGTTAGATTTGCCCTTAGAAGTCCAGACCTCATACCCCCATATGAAGGAAGCTTTAATGACCAGGTATGGGTTAACTCCTGAGCTATATAGACAGAGGTTCAGGGAGACTAAGAAGATCCCTGAGAGTACGTATGTGGAATATGTGACCTTTTTCTGCAGAGCACTGGATGGTTGGGTGAAGGGTAGCTGTTGGACCTGGCCTCGTGGCGTGGTCCTTAACCCCCTGGATTGTGGCCGTTCCCCGCCCCGGCCGTCACGGGCCACCCGTCTGGACTGCACCAAGGCCCTTCACCCGGAGCTACACGTGGTCGCATACTCCTCGTGGCTCCGCCATCTTGTTGGCATCCCCGTCACACCGTGCCCCAGCCGGCGCGACCCCGCTCAACCCAGCCTCGACCCCAGCGAAGCCCCGACATCGAGGCACCACGAACTGGCCAGGGGGTGCCGCAGGAACCATTCATCGCCCCGGCGGAGGACAGTATCGATGGGACCCCCAACTGTCCTCCCCTCTCGAGGTGTGATCACCCTGCAAACTCCCATGGGCCTGGCGCCTCTCCTGCGGGGCGTCTGGCCACCTCCACCCGGCCACTCCGCCCCCTCGGGCGCATAGGTCCGGACATCAAAGGGCTCCATACCTATATCTGGGGCGACCCCACCACAGCTCGGCAGTTGTATCCCGGAGTCGAGAGCCCTGCTGATCGAATCGCGGCTGACCCTACGGAGACGAACTCTTGCCGGAACCATCACGAGCCCTGCTGACTGCGTCGCGGCTCCCTCCTGTGAACCCTTTTCTGAACCACCTGGAACATCGGAGCCCTGCAGACGCTGTCGCGGCCCAGCCTCGCTGGAACCTTCCTCGGAGCCCTGCTGACGACGTCGCGGCTCGAGCTGAGCAGAAACCATCTTGAGAGCCCTGCTGATTGAATCGCGGCTCTCCACGAACTGTACGCCAGAGCCCTGCTGACGCCGTCGCGGCTCGACCCCTCCGAGATCGGAGGTCCTCCAGCGTGAGGATAAGAACTGGGCCCCAGGTACCCTCGTACCACACTCCTGCCAAAGACTGTCCCGCTACCCCTACCCTTCCAAAGAGACATTGAGACTTTTGGTGGATCCCTCGATCCCTTCGTGTACATATTGAACTCGTAACCTTTTATTGATGATAAAGAATTGCTTGTCTTGAGACAACCTCCTTGAGTCCGGTGTGGTGGTGTTACTGTGCTAGTACGGGATAGGAGAAGGATCTCTCAGGAGACTTCTCGGCAGCGCTCGGCTACTTCGTGCAGTGAGAGGGCCCCCCCTTGGTGGTCTCACCGACTCCTCGGGGTCCGCCTTCCAACATTTGGTGGCCAGCGACGGGATCCGAGCCGAACGCAGTACGTACCAGCCAGTACCCACTAGCTACCCATCCAAACGAATAGCATCATGAGCAGCCAGGAAAACAACGCGACAATGGAGTTCCAGCCCGAACGGCTGGAAGAATATACGCACAAAGAATTAAAACAATTCTGCAGAGACAAAGGCATTGCAACCACCAGCCTCGGTACCAAGGAAGAGATGCAGAAAGCTCTGAGGGCATGGTTGGAGGCTGGGGCAGGCCCCTCCCAGGAAGAAGGGCCCTTGCCCCTGACGGAGACCACAGCAACCGCACTGACCCCGGCAACCGGAGGAAGAAAGAGCCTAGAAACCGGCCTCTCCGAGGAAGAAATACGAGAGCGGGAAAAGGTCCGGAGCCACGAACTAGAGCTCGCCCGACTACGGCTGGACGGCGAACTCCAGCTGGCAGAAAAGAAACTGGCCCTCGAGCAGATACGCCTTCAAGAAGAAATAGAAGAGAAGAGACGACACCGGGAGTTGGAGGAAAAGAAACTAACTCTTGAGCACGAGCGCAGTCTCAAGGAGCTCGAGATCAAGGCCAAGAACGGAGGGGCCAACACCCCCAGTACTAGAGACACTCTACCGCCCCCCGAGGCCAAGGTGCATATCCCGAAGGAGGTCGTCAAGGAGTATTACAAGAATGACGATATCCAACAATGGTTCAAGGCCTACGAGGTGGCCATGACCTCCCATCGGGTGCCCCGAAAAGACTGGGGCGCAGGCCTGTGGGGGCGATTCCTGAGTGAAGGGCGGGACACGCTGCTCCAGCTACCAGAGGAGGTGATGACTTCCTACGATCACATGAAGGAGGCCCTGCTCACCCGCTACGGGCTAACAGCGGAGATGTACCGCCAGCGGTTCCGAGACTGCAAGAAAATCCCGGGTACCACATGGGTGGAATATGTGGACTTTTTCAGTCGGGCCCTAGAAGGGTGGATCAAAGGCAGCAAAGTAACCACCTACGGACAACTGGTCGACCTCATCGTCTGGGAACATCTTTCCAACAATTGCTTCGTGGAACTAAGACAGCACCTCCTCGACAGCAAAATGACCGACCCGCGAAAACTTGCCGTCGAGGCCGATCGATGGGTCAACTCCCGGGTCCCCCGGAGCTCAATGGGGGAGTACCAGAGGAACCCCAACGGACCCCCACGCCAGCGCGGTGGGGGGGGAGGGCCGAACAGGAACCGAGACCCTCCCGCTGGGGCCCCCAGGAGCCCCCCTCGAGGGCCACCGCAGCCACATCTCTCCCCGAGCCTAGCGCGAAGGGTGGGCTCGGCCCGACCCGGACCACGGCCACCAGTGACCTGCTATGGCTGCCAACAAACCGGACACTTTGCCAGCGACCCGGCCTGCCGCCTGAACCGAAGAAACGGGGCCGGCGGGCCCCCGCCCCGGCAGCTGACAGCCGCCGCCTTGGGGGGAGAGGAGGAAGAAGAGGCCCTCGACCGAGAAAACACTGAGTGGGAGCCGGCAGCCATGTCCCTGGTCTGCCTGGGTAGCCGAGAGATGGTACCCTGCACCCCCATCCCAACCAACACCCAGAAGTACCGGCAGCAGGTCACGGTCAACGGACAACGGGCCGAGGCCCTTCGCGACACCGGCGCCAGTATCACCGCTGTCCGCTGCCACCTGGTGACCCCTGAACAGATTCTACCGAATGTGCTGTGCCCTGTGCGGACGGCCGACAACAGTGAAAGCCTATGCCAGATGGCCCTGGTCCCCTTCGAGTGGGGAGGGGTGACGGGCCTGCTGAAGGTGACGGTGCGCGACGACGCCCCGGTCGACTGCCTCCTGGGGAACGACTTGGAGAGTTCCCCCTGGGCTCAAGTAGAACGACGAGAGCACCTCCGAATGTTGGGACTGGCTGATTGGGCCTGCGCCATCACCCGGTCCATGACCGCCCAGGCCCCCCGCTCCTCCTCGACCTACGGGACTGCCCGACCCGAGGGGCTCACACCCCCTCCCGCCAGCAGCGAGGAGGAGGCGGACACCGACCCCGGGCCCAGCGAATCCTCCCCCGAAGAGATGGCTTCTCCGAGCGCCCTACCAGAACTGACGCAATGGCAACATGAAGGGGGCCCCACCCGAGAGCAGTTCCAGCAAGAGCAACAGTCCTGTCCCTCTCTCGAAGGGGTCCGACAGCAGGCGACCGCGCAAGCCAACGGTGACCAGACCGGCACCCACTGGATCTACTGGGCCGAGGGCCTGTTGTACAGTGAACAGAAAGTGGCAGAACTCGGGGCCGGCCGCGTGTTGGTGGTCCCCCTCCGCTTCCGGGAGTTCCTTCTCAACCTGGCCCATGATGTGCCCCTCGCCGGACACTTGGGGCAAGACAAAACGTACAGCCGTCTGGTGACCCACTTCTACTGGCCCCGGATGCGGAGAGATGTGGACAACCACTGCCGGTCCTGCCAGACCTGCCAAGCCAGCGGAAAGACGGGGGGTCGGGTCAAGGCCCCCCTCCAGCCCTTTCCCGCCGTCAGCACCCCGTTTGAACGAGTCGGAATCGACATTGTGGGACCCCTGGACCCCCAAACCGCCCTGGGCCACCGCTTCATCCTGGTCCTCGTGGACCACGCCACCAGGTACCCGGAGGCGGTCCCGCTCAGAACTATAACGGCCCCTGTGGTAGGCCGGGCCTTGATGGGGATCTTCTCCCGAGTGGGATTCCCCCGCGAAGTGGTGAGCGACCGTGGCACGAACTTTATCTCCAGGTACATGCGGTCCCTGTGGCAACAATGCGGGGTCACATACAAGTTCACGACCCCATATCACCCTCAGGGGAACGGACTGGTTGAGCGGTTCAACCGAACATTGAAAGGGATGATCCAGGGCCTGGAAGAACCCCTCAGGCGGAAATGGGATGTCCTGCTGCCCTGCCTCCTGTTTGCCTATCGGGAGGTCCCGCAGAAGTCCCTGGGGTTCAGCCCGTTCGAACTATTGTATGGGCACCCGGTCCGCGGACCACTCAGCCTGGTCAAGGAGGGCTGGGAGATGAAGCCCCGAGGCGCCCCTCCTGACGTCTACCGATACCTCCTGACCCTCCGAAACCAGACCCGCAAGTTCCGAGCCATAGCCGAAGCCAACCTCGAGGCCAGCCAGGAGGACATGAAGCGGTGGTACGATCGCAACACTTCTACGGTAGAATTCGAGCCAGGTCAGAAAGTATGGGTCATGGCCCCGGTCGAACCCGGCGCCCTCCAGGACAAGTGGACCGGGCCCTTCAAGGTGGTGGAGAAGAAAAGTCCAGTCACCTACCTGGTCGATCTGGAGTCCCCCCGGAACCCCCTCCGGGTCCTACATGCGAACAGGCTAAAACCCCACTTCGCCCGGACCGAACTGAGCCTGCTGCTGGCGACCGACGAGGGGGGCGAGGACGACTCCGAGCCCTTGCCCGACCTCTTGCAATCCGACAGTCACGATGGATCGATCGAAGGGGTCCAACTCGCCTCGTCCCTGACCCCGGAGCAGCGCAACGACTGCCAGCGATTACTGCGGGACTACGCAGCCCTCTTCTCTCTCACCCCGGGGGTGACCCACTGGTGCGTCCACGACGTCGACACCGGGGAGAACCCCCCCATACGACACAGAGCCTACCGGGTGCCTGACCGAGTGCGGGCCTGCATCCAGGCCGAAGTAGCGAAGATGCTGGCCCTGGGGGTCATCGAGCCTTCCGACAGCCCGTGGGCCAGCCCTGTCGTCCTGGTGCCCAAGGCCGCAGCTCCCGGTCACCCCCCGGAGTTGCGATTCTGCGTGGACTACCGAGCCCTGAATGGAGTAACCAAGACGGACGCACACCCGATACCCCGGGCCGACGAACTGATCGACCGCCTAGGGGCCGCTCGCTACTTGAGCACGCTGGACCTCACCGCCGGGTACTGGCAAATCCAGCTCACCCCCGGCGCCCAAGAAAGATCCGCCTTTTCGACTCCGGATGGGCATTACCACTTTCGGGTGATGCCCTTCGGAATGAAGAACGCCCCGGCCACCTTCCAAAGACTGGTGAACAAGGTTTTGGCCGGGCTTGAGGCCTTCAGCGCGGCCTACTTAGATGACATTGCCGTGTACAGCAACCACTGGGCCGAGCACCTCCTCCACCTGGAGGCCGTCCTGGCCGCCCTCCAGCGGGCCGGGCTCACAATCAAGGCCAGCAAATGCCAAATCGGCCACGGATCCGTGACCTACCTGGGCCATCAAGTGGGGAGCGGGCAGGTGGCCCCCCTCCAAGCGAAGATAGATGCCATCCAGACCTGGGAACCCCCCACTACCCAGACCGCTGTCCGGGCCTTCCTGGGCCTCACCGGATACTACCGGCGGTTTATCCGGGACTATGGGAGCATTGTTGGCCCCCTCACAGAGTTAACGTCCAAAAAAACAGCCCAAGAAGGTACACTGGACACCCCGCTGCCAAACAGCCTTCGACACCCTCAAAACGGCCATGTGTACTGCTCCGGTGCTGCAAGCCCCGGACTACCAGAAGGAGTTCGTGGTACAGACGGACGCCTCCGAGTATGGGATCGGGGCCGTCCTCTCCCAAACTGACGAAAGGGGGCTCGACAGACCAGTGGCCTTCATCAGCCGGCGACTACTGCCCCGGGAGCAACGCTGGAGCACTATTGAGCGCGAGGCCTTCGCTGTGGTGTGGGCCCTCAAGAAGCTCCGGCCCTACCTCTTTGGCGCCCACTTCCGGGTCCAGACCGACCACCGGCCCTTGCAATGGTTAATGCGAATGCGGGGCGAGAACCCCAAGCTGCTGCGATGGCCCATCTCGCTACAAGGGATGGACTTTGACGTCGAACACCGGCCCGGCAATGACCACGCCAACGCCGACGGCCTGTCCCGCTTCTTCCGCCTTGACGAGGAGAATCCCCAAGGAGATGGGTGACTCTCCATGCCTTCGGCTGGGGGGGACGCCTGTTGGACCTGGCCTTGTGGCGTGGTCCTTAACCCCCTGGATTGTGGCCGTTCCCCGCCCCGGCCGTCACGGGCCACCCGTCTGGACTGCACCAAGGCCCTTCACCCGGAGCTACACGTGGTCGCATACTCCTCGTGGCTCCGCCATCTTGTTGGCATCCCCGTCACACCGTGCCCCAGCCGGCGCGACCCCGCTCAACCCAGCCTCGACCCCAGCGAAGCCCCGACATCGAGGCACCACGAACTGGCCAGGGGGTGCCGCAGGAACCATTCATCGCCCCGGCGGAGGACAGTATCGATGGGACCCCCAACTGTCCTCCCCTCTCGAGGTGTGATCACCCTGCAAACTCCCATGGGCCTGGCGCCTCTCCTGCTGGGCGTCTGGCCACCTCCACCCGGCCACTCCGCCCCCTCGGGCGCATAGGTCCGGACATCAAAGGGCTCCAGACCTATATCTGGGGCGACCCCACCACAGCTCGGCAGTTGTATCCCGGAGTCGAGAGCCCTGCTGATCGAATCGCGGCTGACCCTACGGAGACGAACTCTTGCCGGAACCATCACGAGCCCTGCTGACTGCGTCGCGGCTCCCTCCTGTGAACCCTTTTCTGAACCACCTGGAACATCGGAGCCCTGCAGACGCTGTCGCGGCCCAACCTCGCTGGAACCTTTCTCGGAGCCCTGCTGACGATGTCGCGGCTCGAGCTGAGCAGAAACCATCTTGAGAGCCCTGCTGATTGAATCGCGGCTCTCCACGAACTGTACGCCAGAGCCCTGCTGACGCCATCGCGGCTCGACCCCTCCGAGATCGGAGGTCCTCCAGCGTGAGGATAAGAACTGGGCCCCAGGTACCCTCGTACCACACTCCTGCCAAAGACTGTCCCGCTACCCCTACCCTTCCAAAGAGACATTGAGACTTTTGGTGGATCCCTCGATCCCTTCGTGTACATATTGAACTCGTAACCTTTTATTGATGATAAAGAATTGCTTGTCTTGAGACAACCTCCTTGAGTCCGGTGTGGTGGTGTTACTGTGCTAGTACGGGATAGGAGAAGGATCTCTCAGGAGACTTCTCGGCAGCGCTCGGCTACTTCGTGCAGTGAGAGGGCCCCCCCCTTGGTGGTCTCACCGACTCCTCGGTGTCCGCCTTCCAACAGTAGCAAAGTGAATGATTATCAAGGGCTGCTTGATTTAATTGCATGGGAGCACTTGTCCAGTCAATGTTTTCCTGAGCTACGCCAGCACCTGATTGATAGCAAGCTGTCCAACCCGAGGAAGCTTGCTGAGGAGGCGGACCGCTGGCTCAGCACCAGGGTCCACAAGGGTCAAGTGGGAGACTCCGCCAAAGGTGGGCAGGGTCCCCAGCAGAAGAGTGGGGGGGACAAGGGTAAACAGAAGGGGTTCCAAAAAGGCCCCCAAAGTAATTCCCAAGGGAACCAGCAGAAGGGTTCTCAGCCTCCCCCACCCCCGCAGCAGAACGGGGCCCCGACAGGTAGACCTGTTCCAAAGGGGCCCTTCAATTGTTACAGGTGTGGTGACCCGGGTCACATTGCCTCTGATCCTAAGTGTCGCCTGTTTGGTAAGACCGCACCCACTGGTACTCCACCCCGGCAAGTAGCTAGTGTTAACTTTGGGGAGGAGGTAGCAGTCCAGGAGGGTGGGGGTCCCGGGCAGATGACCCTAGTCTCGCTAGGAGACAGTGAGATGGTCCCTGAAACCTACTTACCCTCTAACACTAAGAAATATGGGCAAGTAGTGACCATCAATGGAAAGAAGGTTGAGGCTCTTAGAGATACAGGAGCAAGCGTGACCTCGATGAGGCAACACCTGGTGTCTCAAGAGCAGATTGTACCCAATGCCTACTGTAGGGTTGTCAATGCTGACAACATAGAGAGTCGTTGTCCAATGGCTCAAGTTCCCTTTGAGTGGGGGGAGGTCTCTGGTACTCTACAAGTCGCTGTGAGAACTGACATGCCTGTAGACTGTCTGCTAGGGAACGACCTGGAGAGCTCCCCTTGGGAAAAGGTGGAGAAGACCACGCATCTGAGGATGGTGGGTCTACCCGACTGGGCGTGCGTGACCACCCGGTCCATGGCAGCCAGTAGGGGTGTTGAGAGGGTCCTGGAGCCTGAGGGAGAGGTCCAGGAACCGGCCTTAGGGAGAAGGCGCAGGAGGCGCGGGAAACCGGCCCCCGAAGTTCCCCCGGCCCAGGAGGAAGTAGACCCTGAGGGGGATGCTCTGGAGCCTACCGGGGAACAGATTGCCGAACTGGGAGACTTGCCTGAGCTGACCCATTGGCAGCAAGACGGAGGTCCCTCCAGGGAGGAATTCTGCAGGGAGCAGAAAGAATGCCCTTCTCTCGTGGGTATGCGGCAGCAGGCTGCAGACCAGGCCAATGGTGTTCAGGCCAAAACACACTACGTGTACTGGGAGAGTGACCTCCTGTATTCCGAGCCTAAGGCTGCTGAACCTGGGTCAGCCCGTGTGCTGGTGGTACCCCAGAAGTTCAGAACCTTCCTACTGGGGCTGGCTCACGATGTGCCATTAGCAGGACATTTGGGGATGGACAAGACCTATGACAGGCTTGTCACCCACTTTTACTGGCCCCAAATGCACAAGAATTCAGATTCCTACTGCAGAACCTGTCAGACTTGCCAGGCAAGTGGTAAGAGCGGAGGGAAGCACAAGGCTCCTCTGCAACCTTTCCCTGTGGTCGGTACGCCATTCCAACGAGTGGGTATTGATATTGTGGGGCCTCTGGACCCCAAGACAGCCCTGGGCAACAGGTTCATCCTGGTCTTGGTGGACCATGCCACCCGGTACCCTGAAGCCATCCCTCTGAGGACAGTGACGGCCCCCGTGGTGGGACGGGCACTGATGGGAATTTTCTCCCGAGTGGGATTCCCTCTAGAGGTGGTGAGCGACAGGGGGACCAATTTCATATCCACGTATATGAAATCCCTGTGGAAGGAGTGTGGGGTAACTTACAAGTTCACCACTCCTTACCACCCCCAAGGAAATGGGTTGGTTGAGAGATTCAACCGAACCCTCAAAGGCATGATCATGGGCCTGGACGGTCCAATGAGACGTGAGTGGGACATCCTCTTGCCATGCCTGCTCTTCGCTTACCGAGAGGTGCCACAGAAGTCTCTAGGGTTCAGCCCCTTTGAGCTTCTGTATGGTCACCCGGTAAGAGGACCTCTGAGTTTGGTGAAGGAAGGCTGGGAGCAATCTCCCAGGAAACCTCCCCAGAATGTATATAGTTACATGCTGGCCTTCCGAAACCAGACTAGGCGTTTCAGGCAACTTGCTGAGGCAAATCTGGAAGCCAGCCAGGAGGAGATGAAGCGGTGGTACGACCGGAATGCCACTCTGGTAGAGCTTCAACCTGGACAAAAGGTGTGGGTCTTGGCCCCAGTGGAGCCTTGTGCACTTCAGGATAAGTGGACAGGTCCATTTGAGGTTGTGGAGCGCAAAAGTCCTATCACCTACTTGGTGGACATGCAGTCTCCCAGGAACCCTTTGAGGGTTCTACATGTTAACCGCCTTAAGCCCCACTTAGAGAGGACCGAAGTGGGCATGCTGCTGGCCACTGATGATGGAATGGAAGAGGAGACCGAGCCTCTTCCTGACCTCTTAGTGGCCTCTGAGAAAGATGGGTCAGTGGATGGAGTTAACCTCTCACCCACCCCACGCCCGAACAACAGGAAGATTGCCGCCACTTGCTGGGGCAGTTTCCCGATAGGTTCTCCCTGGTTCCTGGTGTCACAGATTGGTGCGTCCATGATGTGGACACAGGAGACAGCTTACCTGTGAAGCACAAGGCTTACAGGGTAACTGACAGGGTCAGAGCTTGCATCAAGGAGGAGGTCTCCAAAATGCTTGCGCTAGGGGTGGTTGAGTCCTCCAGCAGTCCTTGGTCCAGCCCCGTGGTCTTGGTCCCAAAGGCTGCTGCGCCGGGAGCCACACCTGAACTCCGGTTCTGTGTGGACTACAGAGGACTCAATTCAGTGACGAAGACTGATGCGCACCCCATCCCCAGAGCTGATGAGCTCATTGATCGGCTGGGGGCTGCCCGGTTCCTCAGCACGTTTGATTTAACGTCTGGGTACTGGCAGATCGCCTTGACCGATGGGGCCAAAGAGAGGTCAGCATTCTCTACACCAGATGGGCACTTCCAGTTCCGAGTCATGCCATTTGGGATGAAGAATGCCCCTGCCACCTTTCAGAGGTTGGTCAACCAGGTACTGGTTGGGCTGGATGCGTTCAGTGCCGCCTACCTGGATGACATCGCAGTGTTCAGTGCCACCTGGCCCGAACACCTGCACCACCTCTGGGAAGTGTTGATGGCTCTGCGCCGAGCAGGCCTCACGATCAAGGCAAGCAAGTGCCAGATCGGGCAGGGTTCCGTGGTGTACTTGGGACACCAAGTGGGGAGTGGCAAGGTGGCACCCTTGCAACCCAAAATTGAGACCATCCTGGCTTGGGAACCCCCCAAGACGCAGACCGCAGTGAGGGCCTTCCTGGGGCTCACTGGGTACTACAGGAGGTTTGTCAAGGGCTATGGAACGATTGTTGCCCCCTTGACAGAGCTGACTTCCAAGAAGCAGCCCAGGAACGTGATTTGGACTGACACCTGTCAGAAAGCTTTCGACACCCTGAAGACTGCCATGTGCACGGCGCCCGTGCTCTTGGCCCCTGACTTCTCCAAGGAATTCCTAGTGCAGACAGACGCTTCAGAGCATGGTGTAGGGGCTGTTCTCTCACAGATGACTGAGGAGGGCTGGGACCAACCCGTAGCCTTCATCAGTAGGAGGTTACTTCCATGGGAAAGTAGGTGGAGTGCAATTGAGCGAGAAGCATTTGCTGTGGTCTGGGCGCTGAAGAAGCTAAGACCCTACTTGTTTGGGTCTCACTTCCGGGTTCAGACGGACCACAGGCCCCTCAGATGGTTGATGCAAATGAGGGGTGAGAACCCGAAGCTGTTGAGGTGGTCCATCTCCCTACAGGGTATGGACTTTACGGTGGAACACCGTCCTGGTACAGATCACGCCAACGCTGACGGTCTGTCCAGGTATTTCCGCCTTAGTGACGAGGAACCCCCTGGGCAAGGGTAGTTCTCCCCACATTTCAGCTGGAGGGGACACGTGTTAGACCTGGCACCTTGGTGTGAGTTTCCCTTCCACTTTTTGATGGTGTGCCTCGATTGTTTTGCTGGTGTTGTCCGCTCAGGGCACTGCGCCACGGCTAATCCGTGCCGCAGTGCAAGTGCTCCCTAGGTAAAGTGTACCTGTAATTGATGTTCCTGATTGGTTTATGGGATTCACTGTCAGTCCCCAGTAAAGTGCACCCGGGGTGCCAGGGCTTGTGAATGCCACTGCTGCTGGTGGGCTTGCAGCGCTGGTTGCGCCACCCACAGGAAGCGGCCTTGTAAAAATGTGTCTAGGGTCTGCCACCGCAGACCCTGTGCGCGGTCTGGGACCGTCGCGCTGACTGCGCAAGTGCCCCCACTTGCCAGTCCCTAAACCTTCCCTTACCTACATATTAGCCACCCCTCTGGTAGGCCCACGGGCAGGGTGCATTGTAGGCATAAGGTAGGACATGCCCTGATATGTGTGGCATGTCTTAGTAGTGAATTACAGCCATTTTCGTTCTTCACTATTGAAGGCTACCTGCTCTCCATAGGCCAGAATGGGTTGCCGGGATCACGCCAACGCTGTGACCCCAGTGGACTCAGAGAGCATGGTAGGATGTCAAGTTTAGTATGCCTGAACTCAGAATAATAAAATACTTCTTGTAGTCAAGTTTATTTTAATATCCTGGGTTTGTAAATACTACTTTTAGAAAGTTAGTATTTACTGACCTGACCATCTCAGTCCGCCTCTGCTGTGTGTGTGTGTGTTCTGCCTAGCAACAGTAAGGAGCAGGGTGGGGGGATCCCCAGAGACAGGTTGGCTGCCAGGTGGTGGGTAGAAAGGTGACACCTGGATGGGTGGGAGGAGTACAGCTTGACTCTTGAATAGACCTGTGCTCTGCCACCACAAAGCCGGCGCCACCCCCTGTGGGGCGGCTGATGTCTCTGCCCTGCTGCTGAAAGGAAAGAGCAGAGTTACCATAACAAAGTGCTCCAGAACTGGACTGAGCCAGGCCTAGGCCCCCTGGTGCTAAAGAACAAAAGAATCATGGTATAAAAGTAGGAGCCTGGCTCCTAAGAAATCAGAATCCTGTTTACCACAAAGAACCTCTGCCCGACTAGAAGGAGAAGAAGACGCTGGAGGAGCTGGCCTGCTGCTTGCCTTGCTGAGAAAGGAGAGGAAGAGACTTACTGAAAAGACTTTGCTACTTTGTGCTTGAACATTCTCCAAGGGCTTGATCTGAGCTTGCCCCCTGAACTGAACCCCAGGACCAGTGGGTTCTCTGTGCTTTTGCTCGTCCTCCAATTCGAGCCGTGTGTGCATCCCGCTGGAAAGAGACTGCGCCCCTCATCGCCCCTCCTAGGGCCGTGACACTCAGAAGCTTGCTTGCCTCCAACCCGTGAGAGCCCCGCTCCGTCCAGAGCCGCTCTCTGTCCCCGGGCCAGGCCGCCTGCATCCCTGTCACCGCCTGCTACTGGAGCACGCTGACCGCGCTATCACCCCTCCCGCCGGAAACCGTCCGACGACTGTGATCTACGCCGGGTCATCCAGCTGCACTGACCGTGCCCTGCGACCCCGCTTCGCTATCCCCGGACATCTCAGGCCGCGCCGCCCCCGCTGTGGAGACCCTCCGGCACCGCCGTGCTAAAGGGTCGCTGGCCGCGCCTGCCTACTTGCCCACACCTACTGATTGAGGACCCAAGAACACTTCCCAAGCTGAGAGTCGCACCGACCTGTGCCGACTCTCCACATCACGAAAGAAGTTCCAGTATCGGGCTCAGGGCCCGCAACGCAGGAGCCGATCTCCGTGAGTACTGGAACCACAAGTAACATTTGCAAGAGACTACAAGGTCTCCATTTGAAGCTACGAACAAAGAACATTTGCCTGCTTTACAACCTGGTGGCCTAGCGAAAACGTTATTGGTCTTGTGATAAGTCTGCTGAGATATATATACCTATTTTTACATAAAGAAGCGTATTTTTATATATATCCAAGTCTGGTGTCCGTTTCTGGGGGGATTGATGGATTTACTGTGTGTATGATTGTAAGTGCTTAACCAACAACGCCTGAGGAATCGCCTTGGCTGCTCACGCTACGCACCTAGAGGGTGAGCAAGGGTCATTCGCGAGGGGTTATCCTGCGCCCTGACGTAGAGGAGAGGGTTCCTGCTTGACACAAGGGCAACCTTGCGCCAACCAGAGATCCCCGACTCTAACAGGAACGAAAATAATGCTAGGCATGTAATGGCCAGTTACGAGGCTATAAAGACGGGTGCCATGCAGGTCAACAAATTGTAAGCAACAGGGCGGGCTCCAAGCACTTTTTGTTAACAACAGTGTCTTGCAAGCGATATGCATGCGCTAATGCATGCTCTACCCTAAAAAGGGGAAGAAAGCAATACGCTGTGCTTGCTTGCGAAAATCCAAGCAGCTACCACAAACGTACAGGGTATTGGTTAAGGGTAAAGAGATCAAAAGTGATGCCGACTACAATTGTCTCTAATTAGCTTGGGATTTCACCAACATAGCAGCAGCCTATAACCCTGAACTCTGAGACAAACTCTGATAGTGGTGTACTGTTGCTGGAGCAAGTTTCACAAGAGCTGACATCTCTGAATCATTGATGTTGATACGATGACTGCCCCTACATCCTTTCTGAATGCAACCATGATGGGATCCAGGAAATAGACGTAAATTGACTTTCACAATATCAGTAGCCCCTTCTGTCTCAGAAATAAAATGTCTGACTGATGAGGCATGGATTAACCAATGGCCGAGTCTTGGATGAATCATAATTCTTTCCTTGTGAAAGAGCCCAACCACTAGTGCCATTGAATGAATTATTGAATGAAGTTTTTTGGAGCGTGCAGCTACTCCAATGAGTGTCCCAGTGCTAGAGAGTACGAAATTCAAACATACTCAAACATTTAGAATGAAGAGAACAACCATGTCTTGAGCTTCCTCTAGAACGGCAACTCGGACCCAAAGTTCTGAAGTTCAAGAAGTAGCTGATTCCAAGCCTTAGCTGCCAGAAAAGAGAAAGAACACCCTTGCTCCCTTTCTCGACCGCCTAACTCTTGGCACTACCGCCAAGGTGGCCGTGGCTGCCCTAAGTGTTCTTATGGGGCGATAAATCTGAAATCTTGCAGAGATAGCGCAGACCAGAAAAGAGAGGGATCTGATGAACCAGGGACAATGACTTAAAAAGAATCCTCTTATTAATTGGTGGCCAGTAGAGGTATATGATGACTAGAGACCGAAGCACACAGGCCGTTTCCAAACTTAGATGATCTGCAGCATTCTTGATTACTTGCAGCCGATTGGCCTGGCCTTCCGGAAACCCAAAATGAAAAGCATTGGCATGACTCAACCTAGAAGCTATCAATTCATGAATCACTGCCTTCCTACAGTGCAGTGGAAGAAGGAGGAGAAACTTCTGACGGGCAAGAACCAGTGCAAAACAGGAACCTACCACAGCAGACACCTCAGGTTGGAAAAGACTGGTTGTCAAACTTAACTCCAAGATTTTTAAAGACTTTGGCGGGGGACATTTCAGATGCAGGCAAACCCAAATCCAACCAATTCCTGCCTTTAACCCAAACAAAAGAATTTTGGTCAAATCAGAGTTGTACTTCAACTGACTCGTGCATCTAATTGAAAACTGCATAAAGAGAGGCTTTAAAAGATGCCCCAATTGTTGTTAAATTACTCTTGAAGGAAAGAAGTAACTGGGTATCATCGGCATACGAGATAACTTTAAACCAGAATGACTCAACCAATGAGGCCAGAGGAGCCATGTAAACAATAAAACAGGGCTCAATGGAAATCCTTGTGGCACACCTTGCTTTAGTGGTAAAATGGCCAAAGAGAACGGAGCCAGGCAGACTGCCTGTCCCTTGGAGTCCAAAAAGGACCCAATCCAGCCTAGTGCCTGGCCTCCAACCCTCAAGTCAGCAAGACGCCTAAGAAGGATGACATGGAATGCTGCTGAAAGATCAAGTAAGGTTATGTTATGTCATGTTATTTTTATCTTATAAAGCGCACAGCTACCTGAAGGTTTCCCGGCGCCGCCTGACAGGAACAAAAGGAGGATAGAAGATCTATTGATTAAACAACCAAGTTTTTAAACATTTTTGAAAATTCCCATAAACTGTTTCATTTCGAAGTGACAGGGGGAGGGAATTCCACATTGAGGGACCCAGGCATGAAAAGGACCGACCACCCATTCGCGACAGTCTGGTCCTAGGGACCGAAAATTTAGCCTGAGTGGAGGAGCGAAGAAGGCGCGGTCGAAGGTAAGGGTGAACTAAAGCATTCAGGTACTGAGGTGCCTTGCCAGATTTGATCTTAAACATGAAGCTCAGGGCTTTGAATGTAATACGATTCTCCACCTTGAGCCAATGAAGGTCCCGAAGATAACCTGAGATGGAAGCCATGCTGGGTACCTGGCAAAGCAGCCTAGCGGCAGCATTCTACACTGCCTGCAATTTGCGTATCACATCCTTATTGACTCCTAGATACAGGATGTTGCCGTAATCCAGTCTAGAAATGACAAGAGCCTGGACCACAGTTCTTTCAGTGGGGCCGAGCAACATTCAAAGGATTTTCTTTTGCCATTTAAGGATGGTGAAGCTTCACTTTCACAGCTTTTTGCTTCATTGATAGCTGGTCATCAATAATAAAGCCTAAATTGTGGACTTGATGTGTAGGCTGGGGTAGAGCACCCATTTCAGAAGGCCAGTGTTGAGGACCCCAGAGATCTTTATTATTCTCCAAAATTAACACTTCTGTCTTTTCGCCTTTGAGTTTAGGGAAGTTGGCTTGCATCCAACCTGCAATTTTCCTCAATCCAATCTGAAGAGAAGATGACTTAGACGCCCTTTCAACAGAATAGCAGCCAAAGGCCGGACATAAACATTAAACAGTAAAGGGCTGAGAAAAAGTGATACATGGGTTTTGGAGCTGGCCGTAGGAGAGAAGACCTGGAACGTGCGGTCTATCAAAAAATCAACAAGCCAACTGAGTGCGGAGCCATTAACACCCATTGATTGTAAAGCTTTCAATAACACGGTATGAGATACCGTGTCGAAAGCGGCACTCAAATCAAGCAATATAAGTGCCACCGTTTCTCCAGTATCCAAACGGTTTTGCATCATTTCTGTTACTCCAAGAAAAGTCGTTTCTGTCGAGAAGCCTTCTCTGAAACAGGACTGTGAGGGATGCGGAAACTTTTGAGAGTCAACGAAGTGAGTCAGTTGCAAATGAATGTGTTTTTTCAAAATTTTGGAGAAAATCGGGAGTAAAGAAATAGGCCAAAGATTAGACGGTTGCGCCGGGTCAGCATTGGCTTTTTTCAAAAGTGGAAGGACCATGGCGTGCTTCCATTCAGGTGGAACGGTTGCTTACTGTAAGGAAGCATTAAGTAGCTCCATAATTAACTTCAAAGAGGGCAACTCAAGCTTCTGCAGCACGGCTACAGGAAGAGGATCTCTAGGAGAGACAGATTTAAGATAAGAGCTGCATTCTTTCCCTACTGGAATGTTAACTTGATATGATCCGACACTTCTAACAGGGCCGTCTCTGAGCTATGTTGGGGTCATAACCCAGATTGATTGGGATGTAAAAGGTTGTGCTGCTCGAGAAAAACTGACAGCTAGCAATTAACAAGCTTTTCAAGTATTTTGGACAGTGCTGGGAGGAGGGAAATGGGACAGGAGTTGGACAGGAGGTTTGGGTTCAGTGAAAATTATTTTAAATGCTGAACTAAAACCTGCTTGCAAGATACTGGCAACGTAGCTGTTGACAGTAAGGTATTAAAAAGCTCATTTATGATCAGGGTGATCACCTTAACCACAGACACCAAAATAAAGTGAGAACAGAGGTCCGCTAGAAAACATGATTTGCAGTTTATTATTGCCATTTTAGACTCCTCAAGCAAGATTAGGCTAAACTGAGAGAGCTCACAGTGCTTGCGAGTGAGGTCCTCCATGAGCAGCTTTCCGTCCAGAGAAAAGAACAGTTGAAGCAACTTCCTCTGAATTTTAAGAATCTTACCCTCAAAGAAATCTGCAAGCCCATCACAAAGTTCCTGGGAAGGAGTAACACGCCTGTTACATGCCTTAAGTAAGAAGGTATTACCAATCTGAAATATTTCTTGTGGGCCATTGGTAGCAGTATTGCTCTTCGTTTCAAAATAAGAGGCCTGGGCTGATTTAATAGCAGCATGACTGCTCTTTAAGGCTGCCTAATAAGTGGCCTTACTTGCCAGAGAGTAATCTTTGCGCCATTCTATTCCCAACTTCTTACAGGCCCTCATTTCCAAGGCAAGAGAGGGAGAAAAACCAAGGGTCAGAAAGGCTGTGCTTGCTCGCCTTCCTTGACTGAAGTGGGCCAAAGTCTCAGGCAGTCTGTAGTCAACTGGTGACTGTCAGCATCATGATCAACGGTGCCTGGAAGGGGAGGAACTGTGTTGGAAAGGAACTCAACAAGCACCTTAGGCCGTATCATATTCCATGTCCAGGTGTTATGCCCTTCGGTATACATAGCCTATTGGACGTTGGCGGTGAAGGGCCACCAAAAAGGAAAAAGAAAACAATTTGACCAAGCAACCATCTGGCATTCTCTAACCAACGTAGAAAGATTCGAAAATATTAGGTCGATTACATGTCCAACTTGGTGGGTGGAGTAGTTACTATTTGAGTCAGACTAAGGGAGGCCAACTGGTCTGTCTGGTCACAGACAAGTTTGTCTGTAGGATTATTTATCTAAAGATTTAAATCCCCTCGCAATGTAAAGTTAACATATTCAGGGGTCAGATGAACTAGAGCTTCAATCAAAGTGTTGATACAGTCCCCTGCATGACCCAGTGAGCGGTAAATCAAGGCACCTACTAGAGAGGACTGGAAGGATACCGAAAAACAAAAACCTAGACCCTCTGCTTATAATAGTTCAAGCAGCTGAAAAATAGTACAGTAAAAAAACCTGCTTGTAAGCAATTGCAACCCCTCTTATTAACCCTGTCTAAATCAGCCCTGCCAAGTACCACACTTGCTCATTTCAGTATAGTGGTCCGCATCACCGCACTGAAATGCAAAGTCATGCTCTTAAAGCAACTCCTCAGCTGTCCAGAGTGCGCTTGTGTGTCTGAGCAAGCAGGTGGCAGCGTGTGGTCCATGCGACTTGCGGCAGGCTTGTGGGCTGCTTCAGCTGAGCTCACTCTGGCTTAGACTGCAATGCAGCCAATTCACACAACACACCGATGCAGTATCAGCCTTGACGTCAGGTATTCAGTGTGATTTTGCCCAATCACACAACAAGAACAGACTCATGTGTCACACAGAGACACACCTATAGGTGGGCTGCGCCACACGAGTGGGCGGGGCACTGCGGTACACAAGTTTTTAACAGCGCAGGCAGCTCCCGCCGCAATGTGAGCAGCTGCCCATTGTGGTGCAGGAGAATATGAAAGGGCCCCCCATCCTCGGGAATGCCTAATATTGCCCATATGTGGGGATGCTGATGGCAGGGCCATGGTTTGATGATAGCTGTGTGGAATCGGGGTTTAAGTGCAGAGGAGTAATCAGTAAGTGCAAATGGCCTCAGGATGACTGGCACTGAGTTTTGATTAAAGGCCCCTCCCTGACCACACTTCGATGTGACCCTCTGTAATATTTTTCTCGAAAGGGCCCGATATGGACATTTTATTTCTGTAAAGTGCCCAACCACTGGGATATCCAGAACTACAAATAACAGGAAGTACTATAAACAAGTGATTTTCCAATTGCAGACCCTGGTCAGATAAAATGCAGAGCCGACTGCACATTAAACTCTGCTGCTGGCGCATTAACCGATTATCGATAAGCTATCCCTATCCACTTACCACTTGTTCTCCCTATAGCAATTGTAGTTATATATAACGCTTACTACCCTTGACGAGGTGCTGTAACAATATCCATGTTTTATTGGCGAACAGTAAGGGGATGGGGCTCTCCCACATACTTGGCATCCATTAGTGGATGCGCTGCCGTGCCCATGGGCTTCAGACCCCACAAAGCGTACTTCGACTCTGTTAGCAGCCAGGAACACCGCTGTATTAAACCAGTCTAGAACCCCACTGCCATTACAGCTGTAGGCCCCCAAAAAAGAACAGTAAACTACATGTTCACTGTCATAACACATACATGCCTCACATTGGCAACAGCAAAAATCGAGATACTCCTCATTGACAGCGTAGATTTCAACTGTTGTTAAAACTAAAGCTTTAGACACCAGAAAATGGCTACACACTCCCTCTCATTAATCTGAGCGTTGCAACCTAGAATTCAATAGAAATTAAAGATGTATTTATTTTTTTGGTTTGTGTTTTTGGAGTTCTATATAGCGTGAACTAGACCCGAAAAACCGGGTATCAGAGCGCTTTACATGAGCACCAGTTACAGATGGACACATTCATTTTTGTTAGGCACGGGGAGATTAAGTGATTTGCCCAGAATCACAGGATGATGGGCGTTGTTGCCGAGACTGGAACACGGTTCCCCAGCTTCGAGGTCAACCGCTCTAGCCGTAAGGCTACATCCTCTCCCGTATTGATTTCTTCATCGTGTTTAAAGACACAGAGGCATATTTACAAGGGCATTGCGCCACCGGAGCATGGCTTTTTAGGACGCTCCGGTGGCGCAATGCCCTGCTCCACATTTACAAAGCGGCGTTAAGCCACTGTACGTGGCTTAACTCCGCTCTGTAAATATTGTACCCTTTCACACAGGTATCTGCATGAAAGGGACGTGCAGTGGGTGTTGCTGTGGCCGTTTCACCACAACACCCATTGCTTTTTGGCGCTGCCCCAGATGTGCAAGGATCTGTAAATATGAGGCAGCGCTAAAAAGTACCGCCACTGAAAAGCAGGCGTTAGATTGGCGCAACGAGGGGAAATACTTATATTTCTCTGCGCTTTTTCTCTTTCTATGTGTGCTGCATTGTGCAGCACACATAGGAGTAAATTGCCTTTAATGATTGTTTATGTGCAGGATGGTGCACCTTCCTGCACATAAAAAATCATCACTGCAATGCAGGCAGCCTTGCACTATGATGCAAGGGTGTCTGATTTGGCACTAGGCAGCTTTTATTTCACGCCAGTGCAAGGGAAAACACAGGGGGTGTTGCATTCTTGTGAATAAGACACATCCATGTATTTTTAAAATGACAGAGCCAAGGGTTGCTAAACAGCTTGCAGCTCCGCGTCATTTCTTTGTAAATATGGCCCACAGTTTTTGCCGTTGTAGATGTTGTATGTACCACCACTGTTATTCAATATAATGGTACTCAGGGGGATATTTACAATGAAATGGTCCAGTGTGCCGCCGCAAGCAATTTTGCTGCATCGAACTGCATCAGTTCAAAAAAGCTAGGATGCGCTGTATTTACAGGAATACGGCCCAACCCTGTGCTTTCCCCTGTACCAGCGCTGAAACAGCACCATGGTGAAAGGATGCCTGCATTTCAGGGATGATTGTGTTTGTGCACGAGGGAACACCTTCCTGCACAAAAACAATAATTAATGGCGTATAGAAAGAGCAAAAAACAAGGAAAAATAAAATAATTTCTCCTCGTTGTGCCACTTTAACACCTCCCCTTGATAGGCGTTCGGTATTGGCGCTGCCTCAGATTTCCAAATCCTTGTAAATGTGGGGCAGTGTCAAAATACCATGGGTGTTGCGTCCCTTTAATGCAGAATACTGCTTGTAAGAGGGCCATATTTACAAGGCCATCTAAAGCCACGCAAAATGGCTTTGCGTGGCTATGTAAATATGGGAAAGCACACAGCGCCACCAGAGCGTCAAAAAAGAGTAACGTTCCAGTGGCTTCTAAATATGTCCCTCACTGTACTGAACTCAGAAGAATACAAGCTTTGGCAAAGGCTTGTCAACCTATTGTCTTCTCCAATACTGTAGAGCAGCAGCAAAAAATAAAAATAATGCAAAAACAGTGTGATGTCGTGTAATCATTAAGGATGTAGTGGCGGCCCAGTGTGATGACGTATGCACATGTATGACTTGCCTTTTTTTTTACGATTCCAAAATGGCGAATGCCACCTGAAGCAGTACATTTTTGAGAAAACAATACAATTTCTGGTATTTAGGTTTTCCTCGTCTTCATTTCTTGATTTTGCTTGCGAGAAAGTGTCACTCATACTCGCTGAAAGTCAATCATAATTCCACTGAAATTATGAAAATGTCACACATTTGCAATCGGAAACCTTGGCAGCTAAACTAAATGGACCAGAGAATACCCAGGAATAACGGTTTCTATATTAGGAGCCGCGGCAAAGTTCGTACGTGTTTCCATTAAAAAGAGGAAACCAGGTCTTAAATCACTCAACAAACTATGTATATGCAAGGCGTGCCTATGAAGAGAGCGAATGTTAATCAGTATAGCCGAGAGCTGCGAGGAGCTAGCCGGTAAATTGGGGAGACAAACACCCAGGACCAACCCACGCCCCGTGATAATTTCAAGAGGGAGACCGGATGACGATGACTACACCTACTCTCCTCAGCGCAATTATCAGCCGCCAGTTTACTGGAATATAGTTGAGAAGACCAGCATAGCAAAGCACCCGAGGCCCAACTGACCTGTTAAATTCAGCATGGCTGGCGCTCTGGCCACTAAACGGAAGCGGAAATACGCAGATGGGCTTGATTTTGACATGCCTTCGGCACGTCGGCTGAGTGTCCGTACGGCGTTCTTCCTAACTTAAGTTTAATTCATTTGACTCCAGTCCTCGGGCGTCTAGAGCAGTAACTTTCCGAAATGGCGCATCTAGTCAACATTGAGGAGAAAAAAGCGGCTGTCTCACCACTTTTCAGTCTGGTAAAAGAAAAACACCCGCTCCCACTATAGCAGATTCCGCTTCACAGCACCAATTACCCAGCTAAAAACAAAATTGATGCAGACAAAGCTGTGGCTCAAAAATGTGTTATAATTTCTAAAGACCAGAACAGAAAAAATTATGAAGAGAAAAACACACGGTTTAAAACCTACAGAATCAAAAATGGTCCAGTCCTAGTACAAATGCATAGAAATGTATTGGAAATATCGCAATCCATTGCTTTTGTGAATAGCTACACAGCCCTCTTGAGACGGAATGAAAGTAAAATAAAGTGAAAGAGTTGGTCACTGTGGCGAGCTGTAGAAAATTCCAAAGAGCTATGAAGATTGGTTCATGATGGGAGGCATCTTTAAGTTCAACAGAAAGGGCTCTTGCTGACTGAATCAGTTATAAAACGTTTTGGAGTTTCCGTTTTGAAGTGGCTGTAGCGATGCACTTTTAAAGCCTCGTTAGAAGCTAAGTTAAATTCTTGAGGTGCCTTGACAATCACCAATCATTGAATAGAACGGCCGATTTTGAGAGACACTTTGGGAACTATTGCCTTCTTCAGTAATGTGTCTGATGTCATCCTGCCAGTCCTGTCGGTGTTGTAAATGTCGAGGCCATAGAGTTAGGCTCACCTCAGAGTCTGATGGAGGTTTCTTAAATTTGATGTAGTAGCTCTGATTGGCAGAGGGGGGGGGAGCCAACATTGGAAACCAATACTGTGCATGTGCACACAAAAAATGTATCACCTTTTCCTATAGATCCTTGTCTTACCCATTCCTCCTTTAACCCCAAAAAAGAGGTTGCCCTTAAGGTGGTTATCATATGAAACCGACTATGTGCTCTTGGAAATATCTGAATTGCCTGAAATGGTTGCCCCACCATCACTTCTAATTCTGCTGTTGAAGGAGGAATATCAGGAGAACTCTGCTTTCCGGTTACCCCTTCCAATGACCTGTCACTGTGTCATTTTCAAGCTTTTTTGAGTGCACACCTAATGCATATTCGCTGCTCCATTTCCATGCCAGAAGTAAATGCCAATGTTCCCTTTTCTTCTCCACGTTTCCAGTAACAACAGTTTCTAGCACGTTAAGCTGATGCCTCTTAGCAGGAGCCCAGGAAAGTCAAAAGCAGATAGTCTGTTGCGATAGACCTCTGGGTATAGCATTATCAGACCTTTGCATGGCCACTGACATTTCTTCCTTGTTTTAAATACCAATATTAGTGTCCCCCACCACCACATTCCAATAAACCAATTCTTCCTGAAATGGCTCCAGGAAGGCCGGAGTTACCTTTTGTACAAGTTCTAGTTGCTGTTGATCATTTGGACTTCCGAAGGCTTCGGTTATATCTTCAAGACTTCTGGTACATCGCCCGAAAAGAGAACAGATATTGTTTTGGTATTGAGGGTCACAAAAGAGGGCAACTAGATTTTCTCGGCCGGAGAACCATCACTTGAAATAAGTGCCATCTATATCTTAGTGCCAATAGGAATCTGAAGATCTGAAGAGTTTCTTCAGGTACCACTCTCCTTACCTCCCCTTTTTATCCCAGTGCCTGTAGCATCTCTGGGGTATAGATGGGAGACAGTAAGTGATGCTACTTAAGGGGTATAATAGAACACTGGTGAATGATGTCATGAAAGCATCTGATTCTCGAACCATCACCATCATCGCTGGGCCACAGTCTGTACATGTACCCGGTGTGGTGTTTGGTGTAAAGGTATTGGAGAACCAGCACTATTGTGACTAATAGGGAAATCAGAGCCAGTTGAGAACCCGGCATCTGCATTTTATATTCGGCCATCAGATCCAGGACTAATAATCCTTCAGATTCAAAGACGGGAAGCAGGCAGGTGTGCAGTAACTGCACCTTACTTGCTAGGTCCAAATGTATTGTAATCCACTGCAGGAGGAAACCACCTGGTGAAAGACCTGATATCCGAAAGGCAGGCTTAGCATGTCCGGAATGGGTGTCTGAGGAAGACTCTTTGTTAGAAATATTGGTGTGTAAGGCTAAGCTGCACACTGCAGGAACAGGCACTGTCAGGGATCCATACTGATGCAAAGAGAACAAGGTGGATCCTGGTCCGCTATCAGGAACATGGACCAAAAACAGTCTGGACTATGTATGAGTTTGCAACAGCAAGATTCCAGCAAACTGATAGTATGTAGGTAGTATTATTGTAAGTTAATGCCATAAACAATTATCCTCTTGTAATGCATATCGATGTGTCCATCTGAGAGGACGGGATCTATTCAGCGATAGTTATGATAAGACTAGAGGACATTTGTGTCCTTCAATGGGAAATTCGAGATATGTGCATTTGCTAGATGTAATTCAATGTGAGTTCACACTTGCACCAGTAGTTCCAAAGAAATGTTATAGCAACAGAATTTCATTTAGCTTCCATATATCTTAAAGATTATACCATAATGATATTTCAGAGAGCAGAAATGGCGAACACGTGACTCCATAAATGTACTCAAGTGGCATTGAGAGTATGCACACTGAGAGCAACGGTTTGTGGTTGTTAAAGTGATAGAACTACAGAAAGAAAGAAAGGAGTAGCTAGAATGAAAAAGTGCTATGTCTACTAGTATGACTGGCAACAACAGTAATGCTGGGTTTTCCTAGTTAAGTAATATATATTAATTACTCACGTGGGTATTAACATGTTTCAGGTATGAAGGCAATGCTTAGGCATGGCCTTTCATCAGGACAGGCACATAACATAAAATCCACATATATTATAACTGAAAACATGGGAGACAGCAGAGCAACAGTAAATGACCGTGGTCTCTGTAAAAGTAACTGGAAAAATGCACATACTGGAAGCCATGATGAAGTAAAAAGCCAACTAGCGCCCCTGTTGATTGACGTGATATGATATAGGAATGAAGGGATCAGGGAGGACTTAGGGCCTGGGAAACAAGGCCAAGGGAAATTGGAAGAAAAGAGAACGCAGGAAAATGAGGCAGAGACAAATTGCCTGTATGTTCA
This sequence comes from Triturus cristatus, assembly GCF_964204655.1. Lineage (NCBI taxonomy): Eukaryota > Metazoa > Chordata > Amphibia > Caudata > Salamandridae > Triturus > Triturus cristatus. Next base: position 589,099,736 of record NC_140584.1, read on the forward strand.
TCAAAAACCAAGCCTCTTCTAAAAGCAGGTTTAATTGAACGATGCCAAGGTATTAGAAACCTTGGTAACACTCTAGGGTACAATGCAACAGGATGGAGAAGCAAAACAAAAACTGACTTCTAAAATATGCATAATACTACAGGGGATCTGCAGACTACCAGAATGAGAAGTTGTCTGCAATTGGTAGGTACGTGAAAGGCTATGTGGAAGTCGGGAGTGACTACAATCAGAGTGCTGTCGTATTTGTAACCTTGACAAATGTGAAGGGCTCTCCAACAGGACATGTGTGAAATCCAGGTCCTAAACATAACTCTAAGAAATATTGGTTCTTTGTGGCTTTGCACGTAGATGTTAGATGGCTGCTAGGGAGGGGGGGACTGGAGGAGGCCCTAGAAAACTGCCTGACGGCCTCACGGTGGAGTGGTATCAACAGTGCAAGACCCAATTGCCCCCCAAACGCCTGGAGACACTCCAGGAAGCACAGCAGAAGGGGGGTCTCTCTCTGCTGCATGGAGGAGGTGATGATAGTCATGATCTCCAAACCAGGCAAGGACCCTGCAGACCCGGGTCTTATCGATGATTAATGTCAACTGAAAACTTCTCTCGAAGGTCCTGGCCACCAAACTATGGGAGGTGGACCCACACTTGGTGCACCAGTGCGGCTTCATAATAGGCAGGGATATGCATATGAACTAGAGGCAATTAGCTCATGTTATGTATTTGGTCAGGGGTGACGACTTGAAAGGAGCACTCGTGGCCCTTGTTATTGAAAAGGCTTTTGACTCCCTATGCTGGGAGTACCTCTGGAAGGTGTTGCGTTGCATGGACTTCAGGCTGCTTTTTCTGTGCTGGGTGCAGCTCCTGTACTCCGCACCAGTGGCTAGAGTGTGGACCAGAGGCACTGTTTTGGAGCCGTTGGAGATAGCAAGGGGCACCAGACACAGGTGCCCCCTGTCTCCACTGCTTTTTGCCTTGGCTGGGGAGCCGTTGGATGATCTACCTTCGAATGGAGCTGGCTGCCTGGGGCATCCAGATTGCCCGACAAACCCACATCATGTCAATGTACGCAGATGACACTCTTCTAGACCTTCGTCAGTCCGGAATGGCCATGCCCCTTCTCCTCCGGAAGATGGCCACGCTTGGAGTGGTATCCGTTCTCCAAGTGAACGCTCAGAAGACTGCCTTGTTCCCACTTGCGGCCCTGGAACATATTGCCAGAGGGACCCTGCCAGGCGTGGGTGCTGCCTGGGGAGCAAATGCCTTCCACTACCTTGCGATCCAGATGGCTCATACCCCAGAGCAGCAGTATAATCTTAACAAGGGGAAGGTTATGCGGGACTCTAGACTTCAATAGCTTTTTAGGTCTTGCGCCTAGCGTTGCAGTGCGTAACATTGCTCGCGCAGCACAAGACCTCTTGTACGGGGTTCTGAAAGCTGACCACACGCTCGTGCGTGTGATCAGGCTTTCCCCGGCTGCCATTGGGATTCACGTGTTTTTTCTAACAAAAATAAGGCACTCAATTGGGCTTTGGCGGGCGCATGTCCTGCCTTTGCTCCGCCCATTCCCGTCCGTGTCTAGCACGCGCAGCAGCGCACGTTCGCCTCACTGCCGCGTTCCCTCGCCACTCCTCTGTGGTGCGTGCGCACCACTAGTTTCGATTCCCGGCCCTGTTCCTCTGTGGTGCGCGCGCACCACTGGTTTGTTTTGCTTGTTTTAATCTCAGCTTCCGCAGTTGAACAAAACTACTTTCATGTGAAAAAAGCAAACTTTCTCGCTGAACCTAATTTTCTAAATCTGTCAAAATTAGGAGCATCTGATAAGCAAACCACGACAGCAGAGTTGTGTTGAAGATGACGATTATTCGAACCATTCCGGTCGGACTGGTAGCGCCTAGAAGCGCTTCAGCTAGCTGTTGTGCCATATGGGAGTCCCCTCACTCACTGAACACGCTGTCTGCTTAGCCTTGCAAACAAGAGAATCGTATTGTTCACGAAGTGCTTTGAAGTGAAGAGAGTTCGCATGTAAAACGTACATTCATCAATGCCAATGTGTACAGGGGCAGCTGGTCTGGAGCCACCAAGCTGGCAGCGCTATCCTGAGGCAATATCCGCCTCTCCACCCGGACAAGAGCCGGTGCGCACCAGCGCACAGGGCACCTCGCAGCCTCCAGCCACGCTCTTCACACATCCTTGCACAGACCTGCTACGTGGGTCCGCTGCGTCTCTCTCTCTCTTACGTCAGCCTCCTTCTCGGCCTCGCCTGCCTCCCTCACGGGCTCCTGCGGTGAAGGAAGTTGTTTTGAAGTGTGGCCGTGCGGCGGTGGTGATGTCTCTCTGTGCCAGGCGCGCAGGTGCGCAGACAAGTGTGTCTCTCCCTCAGCCGCACCGGCTGCAAACTTTCATCCAATGTGCATGAGGTGCAAGTGACACCTCACCCGGCTGGAGGGCGGGCGGGCTGCAAACCCTGGCCTGGATACCTCGGTCCGCGGCGCTTCCACTTTCATTTCCAGCTCCCGACCTGCAGGGCCGGTTGGGCAGCTTGTTTCTTTTGCATTCTGGTACTCATAGTCCAATGTAAACAATTCAGCATTATGAATACCAGAATACAAAGAACATATCTTCAGGGAATGTGTGACTTTTTAATGGGTTCTGAAAACTTCAGAGCTCTGGAGTGCACATTTCTTGATTAGTGCTGGCATGGCGTGCAACTTCTTTTTGTCTGATTTCTGAGCAGAGCAGGTTTGAGTGTTGGTTTGGGTTGGAGGGAAGCAGCAGGCTAAGAAAGATCTAATCGTGGCACACGTGGGCTCCTCACAACAGATAGAGTGTGCTTCTTTAGGGTGGCATTGGCAGGAGCATGGACAGTGTCTGTCAGAGAGGGTGACAAGTGCTTGAATGTCACAGCGCATTGAAGCCCTCCAGGCAGGCCGGTAGGCTACAGCAGCAGGACACAGGTACTGCACACGGATAAGTCAGACCACTCCCAGTCACCTGAATCCTGCCAAGTGGAGGCATGGGCAGCACATAAGAAGACACTTGATGCCACCGTCAGTGCCCGCCCGTGCACCAGTCCATGCCCCACATCTAAACCTACAGAGGCCTGTGGCGTAACACAAAATGATGCCCCCCTTTTTGAATGTGCTGAGGGGCCCCATATCTTACAAATATTCATTGACCATGGTAGATTGGGGCACCCTGATTGGTTAGGGGGCCACCCTGCACCACAGGGGTTGTAGATGCTTGTGTTATACCTGTGAAAGAGGCTCGTATGTGGCTTTAGGGCCGGCTCAAGATACAAGGTGACAATTGCTTGACAGAGGTTATAAATAATCTCCGTGCTTTCTTGTCTACAAGCAGCAGATTCCTTAAAATAGGATTTCTGAAACCATGAATCGGGAGACAGCAGAGGGGTAGAGCCTTTAAGACATCCTCTAGATAAACTTCCACCCAATATGTCTGCTTTTTTATGTGCATTTATTTATATATATTATTTTACATATAACGCAGACTCCACCCAATTAGACTTCAGAGCACAGCAAAGCCAGACAGTAAAAGCAAGGCAGGAAAAACAAGCATTTGCAATGCAATAGGTGTCGCATTTGCGAGAGTTTGAGCTATTGGCATTGTAAATGACAATACCTTTTATTTATGTGTTTTGAAAACCTGAAAGCGGTGTGTAAATAAGCACTTTGGGCCTCATTTATGAGGTTTTGCCGTAGGGAAGCGCAGCAGGCCTTCCTGCTGCGCTTCCCTACGGTAAAAGAAAAGGGCAGGAATGCGCGCTGTCTATAAGATACGGCGCATTCCTGTCCTTTTTCCCTGCACCAGTGCACAATGGGCTGCCTGCGCCAACGCAGGCACCTTTGCACAATGGTGCAAGGGTGCCTGCGTTGCGGGGATAATTATTTTTGTACAGGATGGGAAACCTTTCTGTTCAAAAATAATCACAAGTGGCTTTTCCTCTTTCTATGTGTGCTGCAGAATTCAGCACACATATAAAAAGGAAAAACGGGGAGAAATAAAGTTATTTCTCCCAGTTGCGCCTCCCTTACGCCTCCCCTGGGGAGACGTAAGCTTTTGGCACTGCCTCAGAGTTGCGATTTCTCGTAAATATGGGGCAATGTCAAAAGGCCATGGATGTTGCTGGGAACGCCCCCAGCAACACCCATTGCACGCCCCTTTAACGCAGAACACTGCATTAAAGGGACTGATATTTATCAGGCAGCATTAAGTAAAAAAAAGTGACTTAGTGCTGCCTGATAAATATCACGCAGGCTTCTGCGCCACGGAACGTCACAAAGAGTGACGTTCCGATGGCGCAAGGGGCCTCATAAATGAGGCCCTTTGTACTTGTAGTCCTTGCTTACGACAAGCAAGTCTGGCAGTAAACGAGGCGCAGTTACTGCCAGCCTTGGTTCTCGTAAGCAACGACTATAAGTAGAAAAGTGCGTGTTTACGACCGCTTGCATGTTTTTAAAACACATGCATAAAAGGCATTGTCATTTTCAATGCCAATAGCTCAAACTCTCACAAATTCGAGACCTATTGCATTGCAAATGCTTGTTGGAACTCCCTGCCACTCTCTCTCAAGGGGCGGTTGGCTCTTAACAAAATAGTTATCGTTCCACAGTGTCTATACGTGTTGTAGAAAACCTTCTGTGACATCCCTTGAGCTACATTTGCTGCACTTAACCACCTCCTGACTTCCCTGGTGTGGGCGGCAAAGCAGAGCCAGGTGAAACTCTCTGTCCTGCAACTGGACCTGGATAGGAGCAGACTGGGGCTGCTGGATCTCCACCTCTACTACCTAGCAGGAGGCCTGCAATATGCAGCGCTCTGGTGTGAGGAGGGACTGAACTGGAACAAACGACTATTGGGCTGACTGGGCGATGGTCCGGACCTCCCGCTGTGTATCTTGGGCGAAGTGGGGGACTCTGCGGCCTGTTCGCACATTGAGTAACAGGTGGTGGCAGAAAGGAACGCACCAACATGTGTGTCCTTCGGCGGCAGCCCCACGCTAGACAGCTGCCTCTCTGGTGGCTGGGTCCGCTCCAGCACATGCACACATAGATGGGCATTACCCACTGCACAGAGGGTAGATGCCAGATGCTGGGGATCTCTATTGGGGCAACATCTTTATCTCTTTTGCGGAGGCTGGGGAGTACTTCAGCCTCACAACCTGGGCAGTTCTTACAGTACGCTAAGATATCTAGCACGATCTGAGACCTGTGGCTTGTTTTTCCTGAAGAGCCACAGAAGTCGCATGTATTCAGTCTCATCCTAGACATGAGATCCAGCAGGGGCCTGATCTAACGCCCTCTAACCTGACTGGAATAAGGATCCAATGTGCGCTCCTTTTATGGGAGGGGGCCTCAATAACCCACTAACTGACCGAGAATGGGATAGAGCATGTGCACAGGTGAGGAAAGTAGCGAGTAATGTTTAGTTTAATCTCACACAATTTCACTACCTACACCGCACATATCTAACACCCCATAGACTACAAAGAATCAGTGAGGGATGCCTGTGATGTACTGGTAGTCCAGCGATGTCCTCCACATGACCTGTACCTGCCCGTTGCTGGGGGATTACTGGCGTGTGGCCCTTGAGGAGCTTCGGGGGACGACTGGACTGCGTCTGTAAGCCTCTTCCAGACACTGCTTGCTTGGCCTAATTTCGACCCCACGAGTTAAGGTGAAGTTCGGTGCAAGCTTTGCGGCCCTCAGACTAGTGCTGGCCAAGTGCTGGATAGCCATCCTTTGGACGCCGGCCGTACCACCCCAGGTGGGCAAATGGCGGGAGAACTTTCGAGAGTGGGCCTTGGCAGAGGAGGTATGCCTGCACATTGTCAGAACTGATAAGAACGCGGAAAGAGATCTTGAGCGGTGTGAGGAGATGGTCAACTAGGAGACGGCAGCGGAGCATGACGATGCCCCTCTGGCGACTGGTCATGTTGTATCCCCTAGGGGCTACGACTGGAGAATTGTTGGAGAGCCCTGATGAGGAGGAGAGGGGACTGAGAGAGTAAATGCTGGGGATGATTATGTGCCTGAAGGGGCCATTGACAGTGGTGGCTCCTCCGCTAAGGCGGAGGAGCGTCGCCCCACTGAACAAAATGAAAAATGAAATGATAATAACCACTGTTATTATCATTTATTTTTCCTGTTTCAGTCAATGGCTCTCAAGGCGGGGCAGGGCTGGCAAGAAGCAGGGGGAGGAGTGGTTTACACTCCCTAAGTGCACAGGACTGCCTGGCCGGCCCTCTTGGGGTCGATCCCCTCACCCTCCAACCCCACCTACCCACCACCCTGGTCCGCTAGTGGCCATTGACGGGGAGCCGGTGTGGTTGCAGCCTCGTTCCTTGCATGGACCAGAGGTGGGGGCTCCTGAGACTGTGATGTTCAGGAAGTGTGTTAATCGCCCTTCCTGCCCCCCACCTCTGGTTGACGTGGCAATGGCGCGTGCCAGCGACCCACTGCACAGGCCGGACTCTCTTGTTATTGCAGCTGCTGTTGTTCTTATTGCTTATTGATGTTTATTGTTTCCTTACAATCCTCAATGTTTGTTACCAATGAACTGGCCAACAGTACCTTTCCCGCCTTATGGGTGGTTGGGGACACTGCATTGATTTGCGTAAGTACCATCATATGAGTCCTGAGACCATTGTATCATTATGCCTGTCGCAGCAGCAGCCGCCATAAACAAAAGGTGGTGGGGCGGGTGGGGTCGCACTGGAGGCATCACGCGAGGGGGAATACAATATTAAAAAAAAAAAATAAACGTACCTTTTTCTGCCCGCCAACTCCAGTGTCGAGTCTTGTCACGCCGCCTCTCCTCTTCCTGACTGGTTCCAGCAGCCCCTAGGACAGACTACCAGTCCAATCCCCACGCTGTCTGAGCAGGCAGGAAAGACGCCCTGCTCAGACCAGGGAGTCTGTGGGGTTTCTCCAGCCCGGCAGCTCAATGCAACTGGGCTGGAGAAAACCTAAGGGCGCATGTGTGTTTCAGTCGGCCTGAGACACCCAGCCAAACACACATGAGGACTTACAGTGTTCATTGGACGTTTGCTACTATGCAAGAAAGGAAATTTAGTGGAAATATACTAGACGTAGGACTATTATACGCAGGTCTAATTTGAGCCGGTGGTTTCCGGTGCTCAGCACCAGCACCTAATCACTAACACCGCTTTTCATGAGCACCAGCACCACTTAAGGACATATTAATTTGCAGGGAGATTAAGTGATTTGTCCAGAATCAAAGGATGTTGAGCTGAGGGCGAGACTCGAACCTGGTTCCCCTGTGCCGAAGTGGACAGCACTGGTCATTACGCCACATCCTCTCCCCACTTTCAGGCTTAGTAGTTGGCTCTCTTTTAGGCAACGCTAACAGGAGAAATGGGCTGGCGCAAGCTGCCTCCTGATGAGAGCCCTGGCACTTATTATTTTTTTTACAAATTAGCCAATCTGTAGTAGGTAGTTAATGCAACTGGAGTGGGCCCATCACACCTGTGAAGTGCACCTTTGATAGGTAAATAATACTCCAGGAGCGGGCACTTTATATAAAATTAATGCCCTGAGGGCGAAGCTTATAATGCCCCTGAACGGGTCTATAATTCCAGGAAGCAAACCTGGAACTGACTGATATGCCTGTTTGCAGGCCTGGAAGCTGGCACAAATGGTTATTGCCCAGGGCAAGGCGGTTCACAAAAGACAGCAGCCGGCCTATCCCAGACAAATGACGAGGTAGCCGGCCTGTATCTGGCAGCTTACTTCCCAGGAACAGACTTTTGAAGGGCAGAAAATCTTTTGAGAATGACTCACAAGCACCTCATTTATAAAGGGGGTTCTAATGGGAAGAATGTCCTTGGAAGCAGGCCTGTAGTGCCACGGTGCTTGTCCCATCTAACCCGAGTTCCCAGCGGCTCCAGGCAGGTAAATGGCCCGGAAATGTTGTGGAGGAGAGGATCGCTAAGTACATGAAGCAATAGCCGTAGCAATAGGGGCGCTGTGGGTGGTGGGGGCAGTGTTTTTTGGGCGCTGGATGTGGGTGTAGTCTCCTGTGGCAGCTAAGCATGTAATATCGTCGCGGTGTATTACGAGTGTGTGTAAGGAGGTTGGGAGGGGCTGTGGAGCTCACAAACAGATAATGAAGCCAGACAGTCGCGTCCGCGTGGCGGTCTCCTTCACTCGCAGCCTGTTCCCGCGCTGATGCTGATGGAGACTGCTCTTAAGTGTGACGTCGAGGCGGGTGATAGTTGCCCGGTGACGTCACAATGTCCCATGGCCTGCGCTCAGTCCCATCGAGGCCGACTATTCCTTTAGGTTTTAAATCCTGCTCAGTCGGTCCGATCGGTGCGAGCGATTCTCGGAAAGGCTTCACCCCCGGGACCTCCCGGGAGCCCCTCTCAGGTGAGGGCAGGGGGGAGGCTACACCCCTTGGATCTCCCGGAAGTCCTTCTCAGGCCAGTCCAAGGGGAAGCTACACACCTGGGATCTCCCGGGAGCCCATCTGAGGTGAGGACAAGGGAGAGACAAGGACCCCGAGCCCTCTGTCTGTGGCAGAGATGCGCCTAGGAGAGATGCCGGCTCCACCCCGACACTAGGCCTGACAGTTCCTAACTGAGGCCAGGAGTGGAGAGGTTTGGGCAGGGGGGACCACGGTGTCCTCAGATACTGGGTGTTTTCTCTACTGACCTGACGTCAACATGTGTGGGAACCTAGTACCAATATGTATATCTTTACTGTTAAATACCTCCGGATTATCAGTTAAATAGCTACAGGGCTGCGTAAAACGAATTCCACAGTTCATTTATCTTTGTTTTTGCTGATTGCATATTTTTATTTTACTGTTATACTTGATGGTCTCTTGCAACGAATTTATTCGCAAGTGTCCTGCTAAGCTGGGAGCCCAGGAGGCTCTACCTCGGCAATGTGTCTTGACCAACAACCATTGGCAAATCCAATAGGTCTCCCCTATGAAAGCTATTGGCTTTGGCAATATTTTATAACACAGATGCTCTGCAGTGTGGCTAAAATTAATTTAAGAAAGCGCTATGACACAGCCAGGACTAATGCACTTTTCGTATAAAGTGCATTACCGCTGGATGCGTCATAGTCCTTTTTTATGTATTATTATTTTTTAGCTATTCTGCACAGCAATGCCCATGCTGTGCAACATGAACAAAAGGCAATGGCAGAGCCAATAGTCTCAAAGGCTTGACATATTGACTTTGTCAATGCTTGTAGGTCTCAGGACAACACCCCTGTGATTCTAAGAAAATCAGCTAATCAAACCTATGCATGAAAAAGAAAACAAAGCAAACACAAGGAAATGATGGACGGAGTGCTGAAACTTTTCAAACACTCACCCCAGTCACTATAAGATCTCGGTTGAATCCATCATCATTCTTTAGCTCACTTCGCCACTTCTAGTTCAGACTTAGTCATATGCAAATGAGTCTTGACCCTGTTCCTCATGGGAACAGCCCAGCCCGAACTGCCAAGCCAGGTCTTCCATGGACCGTAAACAAGCATCCTGGGGCCAGTTTCGAGGTAACACCCCTCTTCAGCCGGGGGACGCTAGGTGGCGCACTAGCGAATGGACGCCTTCTTGTAGGGCTCCCGCAGTCCGGCGCTATTAATCCGTTAATTTATCCTTTTGGGCGCACACCTGGGAGCCGTCCTCGTAGTCGCAGGTCCAGATAGAGGTCGAGAGTGACTGGTCCGGCGTAGAGGGCTCTGGCTGCTGGGAGACCGACGTGAGACCGACTGCAAGTTGCGGCGGGTGCGACGCTGGAGGCTGCCGTGCTGAAGTTCCGGATCGAGCCGGAAGGCGAGGCCGGGGCTGGTGACGAGGTGCAAGGCCGCGGACGGCCGAGACGATCCGGGAGGTCCCACTGGGCTTGTGGTGATCTGGCCGGCTGAGAGGAGCGGTTCGGACGGCCACGGCGACGGGTGAGAGTGCGTGGGGGCTGCTCCTCTTCCCCCCCCCCCCCCCCCCCGTCCCCCGAAGTGATTGCGGGGCCTGCGTGCCCGAGGCAGCTCTCGCACCGGCTGGTGAAGGTGCGGGGCCCTTGGGGCACGACCATTGGTGATTACAGCGGCAGCGGAGACGTCGATCTCTTCCCTCCCCCCCCCCCCGGTGGGCCGAGCGCAGCGGAGGCAGTGCCAGCTTCGCGGTAGGCCTGGTGGGGTGCGGCTGGCGGTTTGGCGCGGACCGCGACGGGAGCGATCTCATCGGAGTTGGTGTGCTGACCCCCCCCAGGCCTGAGGTTTGCAGTTTGGGCCCGGCTTGAGCCCCTTTGCCCGCATGGAGATGTAGTTTGGCCGCGTATGACCTGAGTGGCAGCAGTGACACTGGTGCAGTAGCGAGGGCGCATCACTCGTGGCCTGGGTGCGATAGTGCCTGCCAGCGCTGAGCGACGAGCACGGGGATCCCCCTGGACATTTGGAGCGTTGCATGATATAGCCGCACGGGTTCGTAGGGAGAAGGTGTGGGGCCGGCACTGGTGGTGTTGGAGAGCTCTGCCCTGGCATAGAGATGGGCAAGACGGACACTAGACAACCCAAGCTGTCGTTTGCGGCTCATAAGAAAGTGATACCACCTGGGGAGCAGTCGAGCCCTCCGGATGGGGCGGCTGAAGCATCGGGGGGTGCTGCGGATGCGGCAACGAGTATACAGGCAGTGCTGTGTGAGGTGCGCCAAGGGTTCGCGACAATCGCGGACAAGGTGGATCGCCTTTCGTCGCGTATGGATGCGGTAGTGCACAAGTTAGATGCGCACGAGGGTCGCTTGAAAGAAGTGGAGCAGCGCATATCGGACTCAGAGGATGTGGTGACCCAACACTCGTCGCAGTTATCTAGAATGGACAACCTCCTACGTGTCATTGCCGCTAAGAATGAAGATTTGGAAGCGAGGAGTAGGCGGAATAACGTACGCATCGTGGGTATTCCGGAAACTACCAATGTGGGCAAAATGGAGGAGTATGTTGAGAAGATGTTGGCGGCGGCGATCGGCTCGGAGGTTTTTTCTACACAATTTATCGTGGAGCGGGCGCATCGAGCACTGGGTCCCAGACCGAAGCCGGGGGCAACGCCTCGGCCGATCATAGCCCGGCTGCTGAATTACCGGGACCGCGATGCGGCCCTGCGAGCGGCACGCAGTACGAGATCGCTGTCGTATGAGGGCAACTCCTTCACATTGTATCCGGACTTCACCCCGCTTGTCCAGGAGGAGCGTCGGAAATTCCTTGCAGTTAAGACTAAATTGCGCAACTTGCAAATAGACTACGCACTGCTCTACCCTGCTCGATTGCGGGTCACGTACCAGGGGAGGCAGAAATTCTCCACCAATCCACAGCAGGTGGAGGACTTTCTCAAGCAGCACAAACGGAATAGGCGGCTGGAGGTGGGAGCGGACGATGATCTGGCCCCTATACAAGAGCGGCTGGATGATGTGGACCCGTGAGTGAGCGGTACTGTCTCTGTATATCGACTCCTGGGTGAGTTCAGAGGGGGGCTTATGGGCTGTGATTGGACCTTATTTCAGATGGACATTGCCCTGAACTCCGGGTGGGGGGGTATCCTGCTGGACGATTGTTGCCGGGGCCCCTCTGGCATGGGATTCCTCCTGGCCTGCGTAGCAGGACTGTATTGTTGCAATTGGCTTATGGACATCATTGGAGGTGGACGGTACTCCTCAGGTTGCCGTAGATTGTAGCGCCGGACACCCCCCTCCTGGTTGCCGGGTTGGGCTACACGTGTTGTGGTTCGGGCGGGCTTGCATGGAGGGGGTCATAGTGGTGCTGCCTAGAGATGTTACCCGATGGGAATTACCCTAGCATACGTTTATGGGGTTGAGGGCTGTTTTAGTCCTAGTTGTTGGGATGTGTATGGGAGGGATGGGGCGGGAACGCTGCTGGCAGGTTGGGGTTTGCTTCAGTGGGAGGGGGGTGGGTACACGGGTAGTTGTGGATGTGTGTATGATTGGGGTTCGCAGATTGAGAGGAATGCAACCAAAATGTACGGAGTGGGTCGGCTGGGGAGTAGACGAGAGATTGCAGGGTACGGAGCTGATGCTGCGGGGGTTCTTGCGGCCGCAGTGGATGTATGTAGCCGGGGGTATGGCTGGGGTGGCCGCTCCTCTGGGAGACCGTTGAGGCTGGGAGGAGGCTGCGTGTTGACTCATGGGTGGCTGGCTGGAGATGGCTGAACGGGGTCGTATCTCTAGAGTAACGGTTTTGTCCTGGAATGTCCGAGGGCTGAATGATGCAAGGAAATGTCGGAGGGTGGTGGCCTATTTGGATCAACATCAGGTGCAGATCGCCCTGCTGCAGGAGACACATCTCAGCCCCCGGGCCAATTATACCTTTGCGAGTAGATGGGCGGCTGTGCGCTGTTTCTCCTCACACTCTGGATATGCCAGAGGTACGGCGATTCTGGTTAAAAAAACGGTGCCGTTTGTACGGTTGGGTGAACGTGTGGGTGATGAGGGTAGATTTGTAATGGTGTGGGGCAGATTGGGTACTGATACTGTTACTATCGTCAACTGCTATGGGCCTAATGTTGACACACCTGAGTTTTACACCAAACTGTGGGGCGAGATACTGAATGTAGGGTCCATGCATCTCATATGGGGTGGAGATTTCAATGTCACATTGATGCCGGGGCTCGATAGATCGGATGGTAGCCCCCAATATAACAGGAGAGCGGGAGAAGCGGTGGAGGGTATTATGAGGGAGGGAGAACTAATAGACAGTTGGAGGTTTGCGCATGCTGGGGTTCGGGAGGGGACGCATTTCACGATGTATGCCAACACTTGGGCTAGACTTGACTACTGCCTACTATCCCGGGGACTGGCGGTTGACCTGGGCAGGGTGACCCATTTGCCACGGTCCTACTCGGACCATTGTCCAGTGCTGGTGCAGGTGGCCATCCCGGGATACGGCGGTGCAGCGTCGCGGTGGCGCTTGCAACCCACGGCACTGTTGGATCCATTGTTCCAGGCAGAATTGGGGGAGGAGATCGCGGACTTTTTTCCACGCAATAAAGGGTCTGTGGCTAGTGTTGAGACCATCTGGGAGGCATTTAAGGTTACGGTCCGTGGCTTTTGCATATCTAAGAGCTTTGGAGTATTACGGGCCCTACGAGGCACGCTCACCAGGCTAGAGGCTGAACTTAAGAAGCTGGAGACTTCCATGGCCCGAGAGCCGATGGGTCCACTCCACAAGGAATTCAGGGAGACGCTGTCGCAATATGAGCGAGAGGCGGAGAGAGAGGCCCGCTTCAGGGGGAAACCTTGGCAGGCCCGACGTTATTGTGAAGGGGAGAGACCTGGGCGGGCATTAGCGGGCATCACCAGGCAGTTACGGGGCGCCTCACACATCTTAGAGATACGCACGCAGGACGGAGCTCTACATCGTGACACACCGGGGATCTTACGACGGTTTACTGAGCATTACGAAGGACTGTACACTGCCCGCAACGTGGGTGATGTCCAGTTTGGGAACTTCTTAGACGACGTGGCGTTATGCTGGCTGAGCGACGAACACAGGGAATTTCTGGGCCCGTTTGAGCTGGATGAGATACGGGAAGCGATTATGTCCTTAGGTAATGGTAAGGCACCTGGTCTGGATGGCTTGCCAGCGGAATTTTAGAAAAGCTATATTGACATAATGGCTCCGGTATTAAGGGAGGTGTATGAGGACTCTCTAGAAGCAGGCGTTTTGCCGGGTTCGATGAGAGAGGTGGTGATTACCTCCCTGTTGAAACTGAATAAGGCTGCGGAGGACTGTGATTCCTATAGACCGCTCTCCCTGATCAATTGCGATGCCAAGATTTTGGCGAAGGTGCTCGCCACGCGGCTCTCACTATTGATGACTAAAATTGCCCTCCCAGACCAGGCAGGGTTTGTCCCGGGTAGATCTACCGCTAGTAATCTGCGTACGCTTTTCTCATTGATTCAAACGATCGCGCCGGACATGCCTGTCGCGGCAATCTTCCTGGACGCCACTAAGGCGTTCGACTCAGTTGAGTGGAATTACTTGTTCGCTATACTGTACCGGATGGGTTTTCCCAAAATCTTTGTTGCTTGGATAAAATTGCTTTATACCGGTCCTGCGGCTCGAGTATTGATCAATGGGGAGCTGTCGAAGCCGATACTGTTAACTAGGGGTACCAGACAAGGGTGCCCGCTATCCCCGCTGTTGTTCGCCATAGCAATTGAACCTCTGGCATGTCGTATCCGCCAACTCCACAAGCAAAGTGCCTTCCGATGTTGTCAACGGCAGATAGATGTGTCCTTATATGCGGATGACATAATGCTCTATGTGGTGGATCCGCAGAATAACCTGAATTCGCTGCTCCGCGAATTTGTGGTGTTTGGGGGATTTATTCAAAATCAACAAAGCCAGTGTACATAAATCAATAGAAGGGGCACTGTTAGTCGAAAGAGCACTGGTCCACAGGTTCCAGACAAACCGGTATGTTTAAGAAAAGAAAGTAGACCTCTATGAAACAATACCCAGTTGGTATTAAAAGCCCTCACTCGCCAACCTGGTTGGTGACATGCTTCATCATCGGGCTCCACTGGGATGACCGAATGTCATCCCAGTGTGCTGCAACGCCAGGTTACTGCGGAGCGGGGTTCTTGTGTGGGGATAGTGAATTTAAAATCTCCAATTAAGTCAAAAAATAAAACTTTAATAATTTTGCTAATTGGAAAAGAATAAAAGGGAGTGAGGGTCAAAAAAATAGAAGACCTGGTTCACTCCGCGGCGGTCAACATGTTTCTGCCTCTATGAGTGTTAGTCGGGCATTCTTCAGGACCAGAGTGGATGTGCGGAGCCCCGGTGGTATGAACGCGCTAAGGTTCACCCTACCGTGGACTACTTGTGTGAAAATTTATTAATTACAGTGAAAAATCCGCCAAAATATATTTATTTGTTATGGGGAGAGGAACGAGTTTATTCTGACATTACAAAGGACAAACAAACAGAAAGACAAAACATGAGAAGAATTATCAGTGTTTGTCGCAAACTCGTGCTCTAAAACTCATGAGTTAAGAACAGTCGTGCTCAGAGGACAAATGAGTGCCACTAGATCTACCTCAGGTGCAAAAAGGTGAAGATATGTGCACCTAGGTATATCCAAGTATCGGTGTTTGATAAAGCCAATGGCTCGATATCATATCGGTTGTGAATAATAGTCAAATATCGGAACGCACGTGAAATATATGCGGCGTGCCACTCAAAATGCGGAGAAATGGGGAGGGCTAGGTAATGATTCAACTGCCCCCGATGCTGAATATGCACGTGTTAGGGTAAAATCTTACAGAGAGGCCAATCCGTTTACTGCCTCATGGATCCCGGGAGGAGGGTGGGAGCAAATTGGCACACCCTGCATCATGGAAAAGGAAAGACAAAGACAAAAACAAAAAGGAGTCCGGGTCACTAACTCGAATAGAGAAGAGCGATCCCGCTTACCTTCTAGGGCGGGGAGCAGTGTGAATTACTTACGCCCTTGCTGCTCAGCACCCGTGGTCAACCTACACAGCCTCTTGCTGCCGGGTCCGGATGGTGGAGATCCGGGACCGGAGGTGCGTATAAGAAGACAGTCGGAGAGTCCCCGGTTGGGCTCACAGAGAGAGCTTCAACGTGATTGGGTAGAATCACCCAACTCCGTTACTGATTGGATGTGAGGATATCCAATAGGAGTAAGGAAAGGAAAATGAAAAGGAGTCGTTCATCGTGCTGAACGACGCGTTAAAATAGAAATAAAGGGGGGAAAGAGGCGAGGCACAAAGCTTTATTGACAGGTTCCAAAACGGACACAGAGCAAACTAACACAGACCACACGTAGAATGTGCGAAGGGACCTGGTATTAGGACAAGACCACAAATAGGTGAAGGCAAAGTGTTATGCATGCGCTAATATTGGTTCTGCTTGAAGTGACCGGTCGACAGACTCGCGTATTCAAGCGGTGCCTAGCTATGCATAGGGGGTATGGGGCAGGTGATATAACCCCAGCTGTCTTAGATGTAATATATGATGTATCATATTTAATAATAGTGTATCGTAATGGCTGGGAACGTAGATTCTTCAAAATGACATTATTCAGTCGTAGCAGCTAGAGTCTCCTAGTCGCAGGAGTACATAGGGTATGAAAGGTAGCCACTGCCCCTCCTGTTGACCGTAAGTAGATTACAGAACATTAGTCCAAGGTACATTATCATTTAGCCCATGGAGGTTGGTCCCCAGGCGATAGACCCATCTCTGCTCCTTTTCAAAGAGTGCTTTGGGGATGTTTCTGCCTGTTGATATCTCTTCGATCACAGTCCATTTTAAGTCATTGGTTGTGTGGTTGACGGATAGAAAGTGTTCACTCAGTTTTGTGGTAGCACGTTTACACCTGACGTTGCTCCGGTGTTCGCATATCCGGAGTTTGACCTTCCTCGTTGTCATCCCTACGTATCGTAGACCGCAAGGGCATGTAATAAGGTAAACCACATTTGATGTGTTACAGTTCGTATGACCTCTTTGGGTCCAGACCTTGTTGGGTTCAAGGTTGAGGGTTTTAGTGTGTGAGGTCAGATGGCATATGCTACAATCAGAGCAAGGAAAATGTCCTGTTATCTTGGGGAGTCCCCATGCTTCAGTTATGGTTCTTTGTGAGGTCTCGGGGAACATCAAAGGGCGTGTATGTACAAGGCTATTGCGGAGGCTCTGAGCGCGTTTAAACGAAAAGAGCGGTTTTTCCCAGTTCCGATTAATGCTGTTAATTATCCCCCAATGTTTGTTGATAGTTTTCTTCAATTGGTTGGAAAGGGTACTGTAGGTGGTAACACATGTTAGTGGGATAGGTGCAGTATCTTTCACATAGTCAGTTAGGAGTACATCCCTTGGTTGGTTTCTCGCACGTTTATAGCTTCTGGAGAGGAGAGGGGAAGGGTACCCTCTAGCTCTCAATTTAGTTGTTAGGTCGTGAGATTGGGCCTTGAAATCGCTCAAGGTGGTGCAATTTCGTCGTAGGCGGAGAAATTGTCCATAGGGTAAATTCTCCCTCAAGGTGCGTTGATGGAAACTAGTGAACTCGAGAAGATTGTTCCTCGAAGTAGGCTTGTAATAGGTCCTGGTCTGAAAGGACCCTTGTGTCTTAGTGATCAATACATCAAGAAATACAACTTCAGACTCGTCAAAGGTGTATGTAAAATTCAGGTTTGGATTCAGGGTATTGATCCACGTGAGGAAAGACTGGAGGGCGTTACTATTACCATGCCAGATCAATAACACATCGTCTATGTATCGCTTCCATAAGCCTATGGAAGAGCGATATGGATTTGAAGTAGGGAGGATGAACTCTTGTTCAAAGGCATATACGTACAATCCAGCCACACTGGGAGCGAAGGTACTCCCCATGGAAGTACCTGTGGATTGGAGATACAGATGTCCCTGGTATTCGAAAAAGCTCGTTTTCAAGGCCAAAGAAGCACATTGGATTATGAACTCCTTTGTAGTTCTATACTCCCAGGGAGTGGAGTCAAGTGATTCTTCCAGGACCCTGATGGTTTCGTCGGAATTATACACCACTCCTTAATGATCCCTCCGGTGAGCTAAAGGTTCAGATCTTGAGTATCGTTGAAGATGCACAGACACAAGGTGTCATCACCAGGGCTGAAGCACGATTTCTCACTGAAGGCCCGGGTAATATCCCTTATTTCTACACACTTCCAAAAATCCATAAAGAGAGATTCCCTCCCCCAGGACGTCCCATAGTCTCGGGGATCGGCTCTCTTTTGGAACCCCTATCACGTTTCTGTGACCACTTTCTGAAACCCTTGGTCCAAAAATCCACTACTTACCTTAAGGATACTAAGGACCTTCTAAAACTACTCAACAACATCACGTGCTCAGAAAACACCATACTGGTGACATTAGACATAGAAAGCCTTTATACGAGCATTCCCCAGGACGAAACCATCAGGGTCCTGGAAGAATCACTTGACTCCACTCCCTGGGAGTATAGAACTACAAAGGAGTTCATAATCCAATGTGCTTCTTTGGCCTTGAAAAATAACTTTTTCGAATACCAGAGACATCTGTATCTCCAATCCACAGGTACTTCATGGGGAGTACCTTCGCTCCCAGTGTGGCTGGATTGTACGTATATGCCTTTGAACAAGAGTTCATCCTCCCTACTTCAAATCCATATCGCTCTTCCATAGGCTTATGGAAGCGATACATAGACGATGTGTTATTGATCTGGCATGGTAATAGTAACGCCCTCCAGTCTTTCCTCACGTGGATCAATACCCTGAATCCAAACCTGAATTTTACATACACCTTTGACGAGTCTGAAGTTGTATTTCTTGATGTATTGATCACTAAGACACAAGGGTCCTTTCAGACCAGGACCTGTTACAAGCCTACTTCGAGGAACAATCTTCTCGAGTTCACTAGTTTCCATCCACGCACCTTGAGGGAGAATTTACCCTATGGACAATTTCTCCGCCTACGACGAAATTGCACCACCTTGAGCGATTTCAAGGCCCAATCTCACGACCTAACAACTAAATTGAGAGCTAGAGGGTACCCTTCCCCTCTCCTCTCCAGAAGCTATAAACGTGCGAGAAACCAACCAAGGGATGTACTCCTAACTGACTATGTGAAAGACACTGCACCTATCCCACTAACATGTGTTACCACCTACAGTACCCTTTCCAACCAATTGAAGAAAACTATCAACAAACATTGGGGGATAATTAACAGCATTAATCGGAACTGGGAAAAACCGCTCTTTTCGTTTAAACGCGCTCAGAGCCTCCGCAATAGCCTTGTACATACACGCCCTTTGATGTTCCCCGAGACCTCACAAAGAACCATAACTGAAGCATGGGGACTCCCCAAGATAACAGGACATTTTCCTTGCTCTGATTGTAGCATATGCCATCTGACCTCACACACTAAAACCCTCAACCTTGAACCCAACAAGGTCTGGACCCAAAGAGGTCATACGAACTGTAACACATCAAATGTGGTTTACCTTATTACATGCCCTTGCGGTCTACGATACGTAGGGATGACAACGAGGAAGGTCAAACTCCAGATATGCGAACACCGGAGCAACGTCAGGTGTAAACGTGCTACCACAAAACTGAGTGAACACTTTCTATCCGTCAACCACACAACCAATGACTTAAAATGGACTGTTATCGAAGAGATATCAACAGGCAGAAACATCCCCAAAGCACTCTTTGAAAAGGAGCAGAGATGGGTCTATCGCCTGGGGACCAACCTCCATGGGCTAAATGATAATGTACCTTGGACTAATGTTCTGTAATCTACTTACGGTCAACAGGAGGGGCAGTGGCTACCTTTGATACCCTATGTACTCCTGCGACTAGGAGACTCTAGCTGCTACGACTGAATAATGTCATTTTGAAGAATCTACGTTCCCAGCCATTACGATACACTATTATTAAATATGATACATCATATATTACATCTAAGACAGCTGGGGTTATATCACCTGCCCCATACCCCCTATGCATAGCTAGGCACCGCTTGAATACGCGAGTCTGTCGACCGGTCACTTCAAGCAGAACCAATATTAGCGCATGCATAACACTTTGCCTTCACCTATTTGTGGTCTTGTCCTAATACCAGGTCCCTTCGCACATTCTACGTGTGGTCTGTGTTAGTTTGCTCTGTGTCCGTTTTGGAACCTGTCAATAAAGCTTTGTGCCTCGCCTCTTTCCCCCCTTTATTTCTATTTTAACGCGTCGTTCAGCACGATGAACGACTCCTTTTCATTTTCCTTTCCTTACTCCTATTGGATATCCTCACATCCAATCAGTAACGGAGTTGGGTGATTCTACCCAATCACGTTGAAGCTCTCTCTGTGAGCCCAACCGGGGACTCTCCGACTGTCTTCTTATACGCACCTCCGGTCCCGGATCTCCACCATCCGGACCCGGCAGCAAGAGGCTGTGTAGGTTGACCACGGGTGCTGAGCAGCAAGGGCGTAAGTAATTCACACTGCTCCCCGCCCTAGAAGGTAAGCGGGATCGCTCTTCTCTATTCGAGTTAGTGACCCGGACTCCTTTTTGTTTTTGTCTTTGTCTTTCCTTTTCCATGATGCAGGGTGTGCCAATTTGCTCCCACCCTCCTCCCGGGATCCATGAGGCAGTAAACGGATTGGCCTCTCTGTAAGATTTTACCCTAACACGTGCATATTCAGCATCGGGGGCAGTTGAATCATTCCCTAGCCCTCCCCATTTCTCCGCATTTTGAGTGGCACGCCGCATATATTTCACGTGCGTTCCGATATTTGACTATTATTCACAACCGATATGATATCGAGCCATTGGCTTTATCAAACACCGATACTTGGATATACCTAGGTGCACATATCTTCACCTTTTTGCACCTGAGGTAGATCTAGTGGCACTCATTTGTCCTCTGAGCACGACTGTTCTTAACTCATGAGTTTTAGAGCACGAGTTTGCGACAAACACTGATAATTCTTCTCATGTTTTGTCTTTCTGTTTGTTTTTCCTTTGTAATGTCAGAATAAACTCGTTCCTCTCCCCATAACAAATAAATATATTTTGGCGGATTTTTCACTGTAATTAATACATTTTCACACAAGTAGTCCACGGTAGGGTGAACCTTAGCGCGTTCATACCACCGGGGCTCCGCACATCCACTCTGGTCCTGAAGAATGCCCGACTAACACTCATAGAGGCAGAAACATGTTGACCGCCGCGGAGTGAACCAGGTCTTCTATTTTTTTGACCCTCACTCCCTTTTATTCTTTTCCAATTAGCAAAATTATTAAAGTTTTATTTTTTGACTTAATTGGAGATTTTAAATTCACTATCCCCACACAAGAACCCCGCTCCGCAGTAACCTGGCGTTGCAGCACACTGGGATGACATTCGGTCATCCCAGTGGAGCCCGATGATGAAGCATGTCACCAACCAGGTTGGCGAGTGAGGGCTTTTAATACCAACTGGGTATTGTTTCATAGAGGTCTACTTTCTTTTCTTAAACATACCGGTTTGTCTGGAACCTGTGGACCAGTGCTCTTTCGACTAACAGTGCCCCTTCTATTGATTTATGTACACTGGCTTTGTTGATTTTGAATAAACTATTGAGGGGACTAGCCGTGTAGATCCCTTCCTCTCTTGTTGATTTTTTGGTGTTTGGGGGATTGTCTGGGATCCACATCAACTGGAGGAAATCGCAATTTTTCCCCCTGACGGTGGCGGTCGGGCGCTACGCACTAGATTACCCGTTGGAGTGGTGTGACTCTGATCTCCGATACCTGGGGGTTCGAGTCTCGACGAACCGGGAGGAGACTTTACGTCTGAATTATGGTACGGCCATAGATAAGCTGGCGGACGATGTTTCGCGCTGGATCTCGTTGCCGTTGACGATGGCCGGCAGGGCCTCATTGATAAAAATGGTAGTGCTGCCTCGCTTTCTCTATTTTTTCCAAAACATTCCATATTACCCAGGTGCCTTCTTCTTCCGAACGCTGCGCTCTGAGATGCTGCGATTGTTCTGGGCTGGTAAGCAGCCCAGACTGGCCTGGTCGACTATTACTCTGCCATACAGCAAAGGGGGATTTGACGTGCCCGACTTTCAGGTATACTATATGAGCGCGCAGGCGCACTTTGCATATAATTGGTTTGCCCCTACACCCTACATGCCGCAACTGGCGGTTGAGGACTGGCTGGCGCGGCCGCTCCCGCTACAGGGCCTCATCCATGGTCCCGTCACTGCGATCGAAACACCGCTCACCACCGTGACATGCACGATTGATGCTTGGCAGCGCTTAATGCGCAGGCTATCGGCCAGTCTACTATATGCCCCGCGGCTGCCGTTGGTTTATCATCCGGGCCTCTCTCTGTTGCAGGAAGGCGGATTTCGGGTATTATGTGCTAAGATCAAGGTCAGCTGTTGGGGGCATCTCTTTGAGAATGGTCAGTTCAAGACGAAGGAACAATTATTTGCGGGATATCAGCCTAATCCACTGGAGGTCTTTTATTATCTCCGGCTGCGGCAGGGGATGCGACTGGTAATACCGCACTATCCGGAGGAACCCGAGGTGGTGAATCCGTTGCAGATTTTGCTCGCGTCTACGGACGGCCGGCACTTGGTTTCACAGTTATATTGCAGTATTCGCGGGGGTGGTGGAGAAGTCGGCGGCAAAGCGCTTCATGGCTGGACTGTTGAGTTGGGTAGGGACATTACGGAGGCGCAGTGGGCGTATTGCTGTGAGCTTACCTCCCAGATATCCTCCAGCTGCAGATTGCGTATTATCCATTATAAGTTTCTACAGCGATGGTATTACACTCCTGTTAGGAAGCTTCGATTTCGTTTGTCGGACTCTGATCGCTGTGAGAGGTGCCGGTCGGAGGGAGCTGATTTTCTTCATCTGGCTTGGTTGTGTACGGGGGTAGCTGACTATTGGTTACAAGTCCATGCTGCAATTACGGCCATGGTGGGAGCTGTGGTTAAGCTTGACCCGCTTGTGATGTTGCTGGGGTATACGGCATCAGTGCCTAAAGCACACCGTAAATTTGTAAATATTGTGTTGCTACTCGCGAAACGGCGGGTTGCATGTCGGTGGGGCAGGGGTCGTGCACCTAAGTTCAAGGAGTGGCTGGATGATGTTCTGTACTGTCAGGATCAGAATGTGATATATGCCGAAACGCAACCTTTGAAGAGCAGGGCCAAAGACATCTGGGATCCGTTTAAAGCATATCTAGCAGCCCAGACTAGCTCCGCTGAGGGGGACGGTTAGGTGCCGGGGAATGTCGGGCGGATGGTTGGTGTACCCGATTTGGGGGGGCTTACTGTAGCGTGGACGTGTGGGAGACAAGAAGAATGGGGATATAAGTGGCGGGGAAAATTGCTTGCTTGCGCAGAGTGATTAGTGCTTGGATGACCCTAAACAGGCTACGTGGCCGTGCTATGCCCCCCTGGCTGGGATGTGTGGATGGTATTTGACTCGGGTGGGCTTCCTAGATGCTCCCTCATGTTATCCCTTGATGCTGAACTGTTTTCCGAACCATTTATGCTCAGCGGGGTATGTATACCAGTGCCGCCGGACCCCCGGGTTGTCGGCTAATTGGCTGTGTACACAAGGTTTGAATTCTTAATACAGTGTCTCCTGGAGCCAGCCGGAAAGGTTGTAGGCGAATGGTTGTATGGTTGCTGAAAGTTGCAATAAAGGTTTTTGAAACTTAAAAAAAACAACAAAAAAAAACACCCCTCTTCAGCCAGGCTAGCTTGAATCCAGTGGCAAAGTGAGTAAGGGACCCACGTCTGGGCATACCCTGCCAACTTAGGGCGAGCAAACCAAACACACGGAGATGATGGATGGAGCACTGAAACTTTTCAAACACTCACCCCTAGTCACTATTAGATCTGGGTTGAATCCACCATCGTTCACCCCGAAACCGGTCCCAGGATGCTTGTTTCCAGTTCAGGGAGGACCTGGCCTGGCAGTTTAGGCTGGAACACAGTCAAGACTGATTTGTATACGGCTGAGTCTGAACTGGGGTGGCAAAGTGAGCAGCAAAACAATGATGGATTAAATCCAGATCTAATAGTGACTGGGGGTGAGTGTCTGAATAGTTTCGGTGCTCTGTCCAATCATCTTATTGAGTTTGCTTTGAAAAAAAAAACATGACATTTTTCAAAAAATTCTA
This sequence comes from Triturus cristatus, assembly GCF_964204655.1. Lineage (NCBI taxonomy): Eukaryota > Metazoa > Chordata > Amphibia > Caudata > Salamandridae > Triturus > Triturus cristatus. Next base: position 589,123,454 of record NC_140584.1, read on the forward strand.
TCACATAAATAAATCAATTGTGCCCTTGTTTTACTGAAAATACAGTTGGAGAGGTCTTAGCTCCATTAATGCTCCAATATGCGAATTTCACCACACTTGGTGATTTTAACTATCATTTCAATGCTACAGACAACCCTGAAGGAACAAGCCTTAGAGAGACTATAAGGGGCAGATTTACAAGCCCCTTGCGTCATCTTTACGACACCGTTGCGTCACTTATGTGACGCAGCGGCGTCGTAAACAATGCGCCACTATGCGACAGATTTACAATGTGACGCATCTAGTGAGATGCCTCACTTTGTAAAACCCTGCGCTACATTATACCTGCGTCAGGTATAATGTATGCAGGGTGGGCGTTCCGTCGCAAGGAAGCCCCGTAAAAGTGACGCAGTGAAATCTACAAGATTTCACTGAGTCATTTTTACGTCCCGCTGCGACAAAACCTTACGCCTGCTTGTAGCAGGCGTTACGAGTGACGCAGCATTGTAAGTATAGGATGCCCCTGAGAAGTGCTGGAGTTGCGTCGCGCTTGTGACACGACTCCAGCACTGCTTCACCTATACGCTGACAGATGCGTCACGCATCTGTCTCCCCTTGTGCCATGATGCGCCACATTGTAAATGCAGTGCATCCACGGTGGCGCAAGGGGTTCTTAACGTCACGCAAAATAACTGGCGCATCCCTGCTGATCTGCAGAGATGCGCCAGTTATTGTAAATCTGCCCCTACATTTTCTAGGTCTTCCTCAATTAGTGGTAGCACCCACACATTCCGTTGGGCATACCCGTGATGGGGTCTGTATCAACCATATTATTTTAGTTCTTGTGGAACCAGTAACTCGATCATGGTCAGATCATAGACTAGTCCCATTCAAACTACTGATCAATGCTAACAACCCACCTAATTCCCCAGCTGATCTCTACCCCCCATACCTTTCGTATATGGGGAAAGATGATGAAGAACCCTAATCTTAACACCCAGCCGGCTACCAACTCCCCGTCTCTTACAGGAAGAGTATTTGACTCCCACAACCTGTTCAACCACTGGATTATGAACACAGCGGATGAATTAGCAGCCCTAGTTTACCCTGGCAAACATCGTCCAAATCTCTCTGTATCCTGGTTCTCCCCCGCCCCCGCAAGCATCTCGGGCGCAAATGGCACCAGGCCTACAAACCCAAGGACCTTTCTTGCTTCAGGCTCACCCAGCAATCCTATCACAACTTAATTAGGAACACTTAACCGATCAAATTGAGCAGGCTAATTTTGATACTAAGAAGATAATCTATATTTCCAAATCTTTCCTACAGCTTAAAGTCCTTTTTAGGGAAATACCCCATGACCAGAACTCATCTTTTTTTGAAGATAAGGTATGAACCCTAGAACGGGGCTTCACAACCCCCGGCCCCACAATCAGCCATCTCCAGGATAAGTCATCCATTGCTATGTTATTCGCCTCCCAGGAGATTTTGTTACTGCAATCTCACCAAGCCATTCTTTCCTGTAAGTCAGGCTCACCCCGAGATCCATGCCCCTCGGCTATCTTACATAAAGCCATGCATACAGTTTTCCCATTAATCAACCAGATACTTAACACCTCCCTCTCCACAGCTGAAGCCCCTACAGCCTGGAAATTGGTAGTTGTGAAACCCCATTTAAAAATGCCTCTAGCAGATCCCTCAATCCTGGCCAACTTTAGGCCATTTTTTTTAACTTCCCTTGTTGACCAAAATGCTGGAAAAAATCATAAATGGTCAACTTATCTAATTCCTAGAGGACTCCAATTCATTACATGCTCGAAAATCAGGGTTCAGACCCAAGCACTCCACAAAGTCTGCCTTATTAGATAGAGGTATCCGAAACTATCAAGATGACCTTGGACGCTGGCAACAACGCTGTGTTGATACTATTAGATCTCTCTGCTGCGTTTAATACCATCTCTCACAGGATTCTCTTGTAGCAGATCCAAGAAATCGGTATCTCCCATAAAGTTCTGGCCTGGATCAGATCCTTCCTGACTGACAGGAGACAACTGGTAGCCTTGAGAAAATTCTCGTCAGCTGAGAGATCAGTCGCTTTTGAAGTTCCGCAGGGCTCATCTCTCAGCCCTGCGATGTTCAATATGTATATGGCCCCTCTCATATCTCTGATAACATTCTATGGAGTCGCTGCCACATCATATGCTGATGACACACAGTTGGCCCTATCCTTAGACAAAGGCTCTTTTGGCTCTGAACGTAATTTTAAAAAGTGCTTCGCCAATATTATTAGTTGGATGGAAAATAACCACCTTAAATGCAATACAAATGAAATCAAAATCCTTTTGTTTAGAAAGTCAAACCTGTTCTCCCCCATGCACTGGTGTCCCAACTCCGCTCCCCCTGCCACAACTGAACTGGCAAAAAATGTAGGTGTCAAATTTGACACTGCCCTTTCTTTCCACCCACAAGCTCTAACACTGGCAGGCATGTGCTTCAAATTGATCAAATCTCTTAAAAAGGATTTCGAATTGACTATTGGAATAGTCTCTATGCAGGAAGCTCTAAGCAGCTGCTTCACAAACTTCAGATGGTACAACATGCTTCCGCTAGATTGGTGCTGAAACTCCCTAAACAGAGTTCAGCATCCAAAGCCCTGAAAAGACTACACTGGCTATCTATCCATAAAAGGGTACTGTTCAAGATCCTCATTTTGGTGTTTAGAGTCTTCAATTCCACCAGTCCTAAATACCTCACTGCCCGGTTCTGCCGTCATGGGACCCAGAGGGTGCTGAGATCCTCCACTGCCAAGCTCTTAAAGCTCCCACCCTTTAGAAACCAAATCCAAGGACGGGAAGTCTTTTATGATGCTGGGAGCCAAAGCCTGTAACCAACTTCCAAGCTCACCTCAAATTTTAGACACTGAAGCCAGATTTAAAAAGAGTCTGAAGACCTGGCTTTTTTTGCCACTCTTAATCTAGTTCAACTCTCTGGTCTGCATCCAGGTGTCATCATGTATAGGTTAAGTCGGTCTCCAGCTCAGCGCCAGGGTGCTCTCCTGTGTGGGCCAGTACTCTCTATAAATACATTATTCATTCATTCATTCATTCAAGAGGTTCAACAAGTGCGACAGGGAAGAAGAAAAAATTAAAGTAGTATCTCAATCACAACGCAATCAGTGGAAGGACAGCAATCAAGCTGAAGCAATCAGTACTTGGTCCATGCCCAAGCTGAAAGAAGAGGAAGTGAGGCTAGCACGTGCTGGCCTATGAGAAGGCAGCAAATAAGAGTGACAATGAAGCCAGCAAATGTTAAGCAATGAGCGGGCTGCAAGCCCCTTGTTGTATACAATGTCTCTTGCATGCGAGAGTGAATATGCTGTTGCAGGCGAGAACTAAAAAGGACAACTAGTGACAGAGGATGAACTCCTTTCGAACCTGCTTGTGCCCTAAACTCACCATCTTGTCTATGACATGACCTTAGCCCTCCATTTTCTGTCTATTAAACCTCCAGTAAGACCACATGCTTTCCTTTCCCCCACCGGCATCTTCACCTCCCAAGCTCACCCCACACACCACAATACAAGTCTCAGGTTCATTTCTTTTTTGTTACACTTCGATCTCTAGGTGCAAGACTGTTGTGTACCAAAGTATCCTTGAGCATTAAAGTGTCTAGAATACAAGAATGTGTATGAGTACAAGAGCTTCCACAGGTACGAAAATCTTTGTAACAACCGTTTGTGGCTAAAAGATTGAAGTGTGTTTGTGGGTACAAGCATCATCTTGAGTACCAACATGTCCTGTAGTATTGCAGCACTCTTGAATACCAGAGTCTGTTAGACTACTAGAGTCCTAGAGTGTCATAGAGTACCACAGTGTCCTTCAGCACTACAATTTGGTAAAGTACCAGAGTGTCCTTGAGTACGTAAGTGTACTGTAGAACACGCGGGATGCCTTGTACTTGACCTAGAAAAGGCTTTCGATTCGCTCGAATGGGATTACATGTTCGCGACCCTTGAATGGTACCAGTTGGGCCCTACCTTTTTGCAGTTGACCCAACTGCTCTATACAAACCCGATGATGAGAGTGAGGGTGGGTCCCTATATTTCTGAGGCCATCCCAGTGCGACGAGGCACGAGGCAAGGCTGTCCGTTGTCCCCTCTCCTCTTCGCACTGGCGATGGAGCCACTTGCGGAGTCCTTGAGAACCCAACTAAAAGACGGCATTCCACTAGGCGGAGATATGCACACAGTCTTGCTGTATGCCGACTACCTGTTGATATTTTGCAGAGGCGTCAGTCAGATCTCGGAGGACCTGGCCCGTGTTCTGGGAGAGTTTGCATCTATATCAGGTCTAAAAGTTAATGCCGCCAAATCCAAGCTGTATGCCTTTGGAGCGGGAGTCTCAGATCCCGGATTTGTGCTCAATGGGGAAAGAGTACAATGGAGCCCAGACACGTTTCGTTATTTAGGCATACAAGTCTATCGGCAACCACATGACCTCTTTGACGGAAACTTAGGCAGGGCTTTAACAGCCATTCGCTCTCAGATGCGATTCTGGAGTACGCTCCCCCTAGCAATCACGGGCAAAGTGGCATTGGTGAAAATGGTGGCTTTACCACGACTCCTGTACTACTTTGCTAACCTGCCCAACTATGTACCAGCCTCCTTCTTTGCCCAGCTAGAACAGACAGCTAGGGACTTTATTTGGGGTCCCAATCGACAAGAAGCTATATTTGCCCACAGACCAGGGGGGTCTGGCAGCCCCTTGCTTTGAGCACTACTACCTCGCGGCTTTACTCCAATGGATCGCCAGATGGTTTGCGGATCGGCAGCGCAGCGACACGGCATCCACCCGTCCACCATACACTCTGCTGCAGATCCTTACGCTCTTCCATCCTGGAGCGCGCACACGTCCTCCGGAACCTTTATATTTAAATGTGGCATACAGGTGCTATCGACGGAGTCTCTACTTAACGCGACATGTCACACCTTATGCCCCGCTCTCCCTTTGGAAGGCACTCCCAGGGGTCCGACGGTATGCACAGCCGCCGATTTGCACCATTGGCACGAAGCTGGGATCCGTGCCCTAGGCGATCTCTATCATGAGGGCTCACTGATTCCTTATGCAACACTAGCAGCTAACGAGGAGCTTCTCGCAGGACAATTCCTCCTACATTGCTCACTGGTGGCCACCCTTACAGAGAAATGGGGAACTGAAACACAAATGCACCTCACCATCCAATATATGCATGTCATGGGACGGGGCAGACACCTGACACGTTGGTTTGCCACTTCGCTGCGCCACCACGTAGCAATTAGTCCAGACCCCCTCAGATGCAAGTGGGAACATGACCTTGGACGCCCATTCTCAGATAAAACCTGGACACAGATACTGGCCAGCCCGACTTGTATCCCACGTAATATGAGACTCAGACAAGTACAATACCTAATTACGCAACGTGCATACTTAACGCCAGCTAACATTAACAGATATTTTCACCTGGTCGACTCTGCCTGCCCTCGATGTGCAGCTCTCGATGCAGACCTAGTGCACATGCTTTGGGGCTGCCCCACCCTTAGCACTTATTGGAGAGGAGTGGCGGATACACTCCATGCCTGTATGGAGAGAGAGTTACACTTTGAGTGGCAAACATATCTACTGCACGTCTTCCGTAGGACACGCAGCACTAAGGTCACCTCCCGGTTCCTAGATCTGGGCATACTCACTGCCAAACGGCTAATCACGAAAAGGTGGAAGGCGACTGATCCCCCACAGGTACAGGCTTGGAAGTGCTCCACCATTGCATGGGCCAGAGCAGAAGGCATAGCGATTAGGCGAGAAAAACTGGTGGGCCTCAGGAAGGTACCTATAGCTGAAAATTGGGATGTGATCTTGACAGCACTGCAACAATCCGTAGACCTGCCAATCCAGTCCCTACAGCCACCTGGCCTAAGCAACCAACACCGCACACGTGACCCACACCCATAGACCACACTTTTGCAACCGATCATGTACCAACAGCTGAACGATACTATCCTAATACACCTGCGCAATATAACCCTATGACAATGGTGTTGCTAAGGGACACCTTTGGAGGCATAAATATAGTTCTACATGTACTCAACCCTGTGTGACCGGTTCAACTCTAATCCAAGTTCAACACCCTATACACACAGATATTGCCATATGAGCAGCTACACCAATCTATCTGCACCAAATTGATTCTTAAACATACATGCTCCGCAAAATAAGCAAATATTCCAGATGTATTGGTTACGGACAGCACCGTATTATAAACGACCACGTGTTAAATCATTATGTGGAAAATAACTACTGAACTACCTTTGTTGTACTCACATATACTGATGTCTAGTGACGCACAATATCTACTGTTGCTACATGTTGCAAAAATGATGTAATAGCGGCTCATGTAAATGTTTATTAAAAACCAATAAAACAGATTTTTAAAAAAGAGTGTACTTTAGAACACCACAATGACCTTGAAAACTAGCATGCTCTAGAGTATCAAAGTGCTCTTGAGTACTAGTGTCCTATGGATTACCACAGTAACGTTGAATACTAGAGTGACATAGAGTATTAGAGTGTCCTTGGATGCTAGAGTGTCCCCTACAGTACCATCATACCCTTGAGTACTTGAGTGCCAGAGAGTACTGGAGTATCCCCTAGCACCAGCACCCTTGAAAACTGTAGTGCATTAGAGTACCACAGTGCCCTTGAGAACTAGAATGTCCTGAAGTACTATAGTGTGTTTGAGTACTAAGTTGTTCTCTGGAGTACCAAAGTACCCTTGAAAGTAGAGTGCCCTAGAGTATCAGAGTGTGCTCAAGTAATAGAGTATCTCCTAATGTACTACAGTGCCCTTAAATAATAGAGTGTCCTGGAGTACCGGTTCTTGAGTACAGGAGTGCCATGTGAGCATAACGCATGCTTCAGGACATGGCTGTCCTTACATTCCAACAGAGGGCTGGTTCACTGGGAGTATTAAGAAGGACCTTTGGCAGCAGAGCACAGACTCTTCTAAAATGCAACATGCCCCAAAATGTCCCCAACCATAGTTAAAAAAGCTACTGCTCACTCAGACCAGTGTACTAGGTGCCTGGCTGGTTATCGTTCAGGCCTTTTTACCTACATCCCACGAGAACAGCTTGCCTACTGGTCCCACCCTGTAAAATCTGCACATTGACCACCTGTGGTCTGTGCCATCCTTTGAATGTGTTTTTTTCTCCAGACTGTTAGCAATTGGGCCTCAAGTTGACAGTGGCATGTACCCTGTCTAAGTAGGGAGCCTCACTGTAGTCAGGGTAAGTAAGTTACACACTAATAATAAGCCGTGCTCACCCCCTTGGTACCTTGGCAAGAGCAGTCAGGCTTTTCCCCAGAGGTAATGTGTACATTATTTGTACACATAAACAGTAACACAGGGACAACACCACAAAAGTACTCCACACCAGTTTAGAAAAATAGGCACTTTTCATCTGAGTAAAATAAGACCAGAATGACAAAACTCCAACATACTCAAATCACACTATGAAGTTTTCAATAAAGGTCTTAGAAAAAAATAACCCCGACTGCGGCTAACAGGCCGTGCTTGACCGGGACAAATCCACAAGTCTGACCACCAAGGAACACGGGCTGGATACAGGAGTCATGGAGACCCAGTACAGTATCTTAGATGCGTCAAAAATCAAAGATGATTTGAGGTGCAGGGGAGGTGAGGCGTAGTGAAAGCAGGTGATGCGTCGGTTCCTTACAGTTGGGCAGGGTTGTTGCCACATTGGCGCTCGAGATGGTGCGTTGTGGAAAGGAGGTGAGGCGTCACTGTAGCAAGTGATGCATCACTTCCTGGAGATGGTGCAGGGTAGTTGAGCTGCTAACTCCAGGGACGATGCAAGGTGCAGGGGAGGTTATGTGTCGGTTGCAGGTGCGATACCTTGGTTCTTTACTGCTGTGCGTTATTGATGATGAAGTCGGCGGTCAAGCCGCGAGGCTTTGGGCGTCAAGGTCAAATCACTGGGTCACAGCTGCAGCATCTGAGTGGGAGTGGAGCGTCACCGATGTCGGTGGCTTAGTGTTTGAGACTACTGCAGTGGCAGTTCTTTGAAAACGCTGCAGTGTCATCAGAGCCTGCTTTGTAAATCACGGTTGTTGCGTTGAGCGGGGACCACAGCTTTGGTGCCAACAGCGTCACGGCATCAAAGTTGTAGACAGGTGCCGGTTCTGAAGTTGTTCGGCATCGGTTTCTTCTTGTAGCACTGAAACTCACTTCCAAGAGCCCAGGAACTGGAGTTGGCACCACATGGCAGGTAGGGCTCTCTGCAGATGAGCCCAGGTGCTACCAGTGAAGTCTTTAATAGCCCTGAGACTTCCAACAGGAGGCAAGCTCAACTCAAGCCCTTGGAGAAACTTTAGTAAGCAGGATGTAGAGAGCAAAGTCCAGTCCTCCTACTCCCAGAACAGAAGCATCAGGCAGCTGGCCAACACCGCAAAGCAAAAAGCAAAGTGGCAGTCCCTCCTGGCAACCCAATAGCTCTTCTTCCTGGCACAATGTCGTCAGTCCAGAAGTGTTCCGAGTAAATATTCTCAAAGGTCCAGTACTTATGCCCATTCTAACCTTTGAAGTAAGGAGACTTCAAAGTAAGGTCTTTGTAGTGCACAAGACCCTGTACTTCCTGGCCCTGGCTCCAGACACACTACAGAGAGTAGATAACTCTGTGTGGGGACAGGCACAACCCAATTCAGGTGCAATTGACTGCTCCTCCTACCACTCTAGCTCAGGGAGGCTCATCATCTTTGTGTGACTGTCTAGAGTGAATTCACATAGCCCAACTGTCATTCAACCCAAACGTTTATTCTGGGGACAGGCAGAGGCTCAGAATGGTTAGGTAAGAAAATGCTGTCTTTCTAAAAAATTGCATTTTCAGACCTGTTGTCTAAAAACCACCTTCACTAAAAGATGTGTTTTAAAATTGTGAGTCCACAGACCCCAAACTCCAATTTTCAATCTACTCTCAATTGGAAGATACACTTGTAAGATATTTCAAGGCAGCTCCAATGCTAAACTATGGCAGAGATAGGCCTTACTGTAGTGAAAAACACATTTAGCAGTTTTTCACTACCAAGACATGTAAAACTGACAATAACATGTTCTACCTTTTAAATAGACTACACACTGCCCATGGGGCCTACCTTAGTGGTGCCTTACATGTAATAAAAAGGAATGATTTGGCCTGGCAAGTAGATGAAATTGCCAGGTCGAAATGGCAGTTTAAAATTGCCCTCAGAGGCTCTGCAGTGGCAGGCCTGAGACTTGTCTGCAGTGCTATTTATGTGGGTGGCACAATAAGTCCTGAAGGCCCACTAATAACATGTGATTTACAGGCCCAGGGCACACATGGCACACTGTACTAGGGGCTTATTAGTAAATCAGATATACCAATCATGGAGAAACCAATTATCATTGCATTTTAGGGAGAAAGCATATGCACTTTAACACTAGTTAGCAGTGGTAAAGTGCCCAGAGTCCTAAGGCCAACAAAAAGAAGGTCAGAAAATAGGAGTATGAAGGCAAAATGTTTGGGCATAACCCTGCCAAAAGGGCCAGGTCCAACAAAGACATTTATATTGTTTTAAATCAAGTGCAAGTAAATGTGGCATACATGAGTGACGCAAGTGAATGCATTATTATTCAAGCACATAATACTTAAAACATCCATATTTGTAACAAGGAATACGACAAGAGACGTGAACAACGTGGAGGACCAGCTTCAGCATTCAACCAACTCTAAAATCGTTCATGTGTCAAAGAAGAGACAGGGGACAACGGAGTTAGAGGAATATATCAATCTATAATGTGCCCAACCATGTAGCCCAGATTTTGTTTTGTTCAAGGGGGCATCCACTGACCGTATAAACAGCCTTCTCTTATACAGCAGTTGTCCATTCCCATTCTTGCATTGTGGGGGGCCAGGGTGTTGGGTTCTCCATCTCTTGCCTACATGATACTTAGTAATGAGATAGCCAAGACCAATGAGCGTGCAGGCTTGCATGGTAACCACCTACTTTCTCCATCAGCCCCAATAGGGCCACTTTAGGTGTCTCAGGGTTGAGGACAGTGTGTGCAGAATTCGCCTCCAGTAGGGCTTTAGGTCAGAGCATTCCCAAACCATGTGCAGTAGTGTAGCTATGGAGATCGGCATCAAGTGCATGTCGGTGAGTGGGTGTGCTGCGATCATTTTATGCAATCGATCCGGAGTCTGTCCTGTTCAGGTAATGGATCTGGAAGCCTAAGTTGGGCCGATACTGCTAGTGCATGGGGGTGGGGGCATCAAGGCCTTCCTCCTGTTGTCATCATCTAGTGTTCCTAGGTCTGTCTCCACCACTTTCGTGGTGCACCATGGGGTCTGGCGCATTAGCAATCCGCGAATGATAATGTCTTTATATGCTGCCTTCCCCAGGGGCTCTAGCAACAATTTGGGGTCTAAGGTTATATTCTGTCAGGTGAAGGAGTATGTGCCGGAATGGCGGAGGTATGTGGCGCAGTATAGAAAATGGAAAAACTGGGATTTATGTAAGCAAAACATGTCCCGTAGTTCCTCATACTGTTTCATATAGTCACACAACGTGTGTTTGTTACATGTAATTCATGTGTGTGTGGGGCGAGGCGACATTGTAGAGGACATTTGGGACACAGCGTGTGAATTTTCACACCTTTCCCCACGGTTGCCTTTGCCTCCAGTTGGTGTGACAACCATCATTCGTTCTGGTTCCGCCCAGATACTGCGGCCTTCTGGTGGGCTGACACCAGCTGACATACCCCTTTCCCCTGTTCTGCATTGAAACCCACTGTTCCTCTTTTCCTGGATTGTGGTGGCCATTGCCTGTGGCTTAAGCAGTCTGGTTCAAATGAACAAACAGCCTTGACCGTTCTGACTACCTTGACCTCCACCTGCCTGCCCGAGAAAGCCCTGGCAGACAAGTGTAAGATGCGCTTCTTCAGGATTGGAAGAGTTTGAAATGGAAAGAAGGCTGACACTTTTGTTGACTCTTTCCGAAGTGGCATACACACTGTCCCAACAGACCGAGTACTCTCTTTTACGGGGACTCTGAGGTGACCACTATGAAAAGAATGTCTGCAAAGCACAGGACTTTGCAGGGCTGGAAATGTGCCCTGAGTTCTGGATCCACCTACTGCTGTGACACAGAGGCGTAGCTTTCACTAGTGCAGCAGGCGCAGTGGCACCAGGGCACAAGAGCATGATGGGCCCACTTTACCTCAATCAGGGACTGTTATTGACTGCAAAACAAGACAAGGGGGTGAGAGCAATCTTCTTGTTTGCATTCTGGCCCAGGATGCCCTCGTTATGCCACTGTTGTGACCAGCTCATGAGAAGGAGCCTGAGCTGCCAGGAGAAGGGAGGAACAGGCGACTGACTGAGTTAAAGTGCAACACAAGGCCCGACAGACTGTAGGTGTGCGTGGTGGACACAGGGCTTTAAGTGGGATGAAAAACTGGGGAAAGGGGGTCTCTCAAAGGACGTGGCCGATGTAATTAAGGGCGTGGCTTAAAAACACATTAGCTAAAAATCTGTGCTTAGCATAGCGTGCCGCCTGACTGGTATTTTGCTGTTTCTGTCATTGCATCCAGATATATGATACAACCAGCAACATTATACCTACCACAAGCCAGGACTATATGTTTTGTCAATGGTTGTTAGTTGCATAAGATAAGTAAGCAACAACTATGGCTTTGTTGTATATAATATTAAAAATGCTTCATTTCTGAAATGATGAGACTGTGAAATAACTAAAACGAGTCTCTTTGAAGTTACATCAAAGTCTTTGAGCAGTGGTACTGCTGCAGAGTTGAGATTTTTTTTTTCACCCTGAGGGTGACGGTAAAAATGGAGAGCCCGATAGGACCTGCTTTTAAGAACTTTGGGCATATTTAAAAGAGCTTTATCTCCGCTTTTTTGGCTTTTAAAGCCAAAAAAGCAGAGATAAAAATATCGCCCTATTAACAAGAGGGTACTAACATGCATTAGCGCATGTTAGCACCCTTTTACCCAACGCCTCCCTTTGCATCTCTAATGAGATGCAAAGTGGGCATCACTGGGCAGGACAACCTTGTAAATATCGCTGATAGGCACATCGCGATATTTACAAGGCTGCCCCAGCATTTTAGCACACATTAGTTTTTGGAGAAAACCACTGTTTTCTCCAAAAACTAACGTCTGCTAAAATGCAGACTTACCTATCCCTAACATTGGGGTGGATTATTCTGATACGACCCTGTGGGTCGTATCAGCAAGGTTATCGCCGTTTTGCAGGGAACATCGCTGGAAAACCAGCGATGCTCCCTGCTAAACGGTGATAACCTCGCTATCTCTGGAATTTTTATCGCCCTGGAGAAACGCGTTGTTAATAACGTGCTACCAGGGCGATAAATTCCAGAGATAGCCTGCGATAACAAAATTATAATTATCGCTGGCCATTGATAATATGCCCCTTTGGGTGCTGAGCAGCGGCAGGACCCGGCCCACTTAAAGCCCTGGGTGGACACCTTAAGACAGTGTGTCACCTCGGAACCACAAGAAACTTACAGTCGAGCTGCCCAAAACCACCTCCGACAAGCAACAAGAGGTAATCCAAGCTTGAAGATTTGCAGAGACTCTTCCCAGGATGAAATCGTTGGGAATCTTTTACTGGTCCCAGTTTCCTCAGTACCTCTAGGTGGGCCTTATCTGTCGCCATCCAGCCCCAGAAGGAAATACCGGTTTTTAGTCTTCACTCCCGCTTTGGGGGTTGTGTGCATATGGCTGTGGCTGGTCGCCCCAGTTCCTGAGGCCTTTTAACCAGCTCGCTAGCCCATAAGGATCTAGAGATATTCCTATGTGACATTGCAGTTGCACCCTGACACACAATCCCATTACTTGGTTCTGACTGGTCAAACCTATGTAAACAATGGCTGCCCCAGGTCCATGAGTGCCCCATAAGCAGCAAAACAAGCATTTACAATGCAATGGTCTCGGCACTGGTAAAGTTAGAGCTATTGGCATTGCTCATGACATTATTTTTGTTTATGTTTTTGTTTTTAAAACATTTAAAGAAACAGCATTGTTATTTACAATGTCAATAGCTTAATCACTCTCAAACGCGAGACCTATTGCATTTGCACCCACACACAGAGCCACACACCCAAAGCCACTCACATTGAGCAACCCACACACAAATAGAGCCACCCACAGAGCCACCTACACACACACAGTTACCCACACACAGACAGACCCACCACGCATAGAGCCACCTACAAGAAAAGCCACCCACACACAGAGCCACACAGAGCCACCCACACACACAGACCCTCCCCCACACACAGAGCCACCCCCACACACAGAGCCACCCGCACACACACAGCCACCCCCACACACACAGCCTCCCCCACACACACACAGCCACCCCCACACACACAGCCACCCCCACACACACAGCCACCCCCACACACACAGCCACACCCACACACAGCCCTGACAGGAAGGCAGGGTAATGCTGGCCTGGCAGGCTGTGTGTGGTCGGAAGTTTCAAGACTGGAGATAGTCGTGTTCTGTATTCACCACTGTGATGAGGAGGGGTTAGGAGTGCTCAGAATAAGGGAAGTACTTCAACTCAAACCCTGAAGGAGAGGCACATAAAAGTGTGCCCCAGTACTCCCCCCAGAGGACCCCCCCTCGCCTGTACTCACTGTGAGCCTCCTGAGCACCTATGACACTAGCCACGCACCCAATGCCCGGTGGTAACATCGGCCGCCCCTCTCCCTAACGAGGTCCACCCCCTCGCCTGTACTGATTGTGCCGCTGTTGTGTCGACCTCCTGAGCACCATCCCTACTGTTCATGGGCCTCTTGCGGAACAGGTCTGCTAACATATACATAGGGAGGCTGCCAAACCGAGCGTGGTGTCCCCACGCTCGGTAGTAAATAAAACAAGTGAAAAAAATAGGAAAATTAAGAAGTCAAGTCTCAACCAAATCAAAGTGAAACAATAGAGAAAGAGAGTAATGAACAATAAAAACAATTAAAACAGCGACAGAAAACAATAAGAAAGAAATACAACAATTGGAAAGTAATCAAGTAGGATAACATGGGATTAAGAGCTCTGTAAAGAAACAACGAACAGATTGAAATTATTAAAAGTATGTCTCGATAAAAGTAAAAGAAAGACACGTGATGATTGAAAGTATAGATGAGAGATAAACTAAAGCAAGTGGAGTTGAGGCAGCGCCCATCCCCCTACCCTCCGTCACCACGGCACTGCTGGGGGTGGGATGTATGTCGTTACAACGCACACTTTTACAACGCATGCACTTACAACGCATTTTTTACAACGCATAATCCATTACAACGCACTACACTTACAACGCATGACACTACAACGCATTTTTAAAAACTACCTTTACAACGCATACCATTACAACGCATAATATTAAATTGCATTTAAGGTAAGTATTAGATAGTATAGGGGTAAAAATTACTTTTCTAACTCCAGGGGGTGCAACAGTAGGGTAAATGTTGGATAGTATAGGGGTAAAAATTACTATTCTAACTCCAGGGGGTGCAACAGTAGGGTAAGTGTTGGATAGTATAGGGGTAAAAATTGCTATTCTAACTCCAGGGGGTGCAACAGTAGGGTAAATGTTGGATAGTATAGGGGTAAAAATTACTATTCTAACTCCAGGGGGTGCAACAGTAGGGTAAGTGTTGGATAGTATAGGGGTAAAAATTACTATTCTAACTCCAGGGGGTGCAACAGTAGGGTAAGTGTTGGATAGTATAGGGGTAAAAATTACTATTCTAACTCCAGGAGGTGCAACAGTAGGGTAAGTGTTGGATAGTATAGGGGTAAAAATTACTATTCTAACTCCAGGGGGTGCAACAGTAGGGTAAGTGTTGGATAGTATAGGGGTAAAAATTACTATTCTAACTCCAGGGGGTGCAACAGTAGGGTAAGTGTTGGATAGTATAGGGGTAAAAATTACTATTCTAACTCCAGGGGGTGCAAAAGTAGGGTAAGTGTTGGATAGTATAGGGGTAAAAATTACTATTCTAACTCCAGGGGGTGCAACAGTAGGGTAAGTGTTGGATAGTATAGGGGTAAAAATTACTATTCTAACTCCAGGGGGTGCAACAGTAGAGTAAGTGTTGGATAGTATAGGGGTAAAAATTACTATTCTAACTCTAGGGGGTGGAACAGTAGGGTAAGTGTTGGATAGTGTAGGGGTAAAAATTACTATTCTAACTCCAGGGGGTGCAACAGTAGGGTAAGTGTTGGATAGTGTAGTGTAATATTATGCGTTGTAATGGTAGGCGTTGTAATGGAATGCGTTGTAAAGGTAGTTTTTAAAAATGCGTTGTAGTGTCATGCGTTGTAAGTGTAGTGCGTTGTAATGGATTATGCGTTGTAAAAAATGCGTTGTAAGTGTAGTGCGTTGTAACAGTTGCGTTGTAAAGGTTGTTCCCCCTGGGGGTGGGGGGTACAGGCCTGTTGGCTGGCAGGAGGGGGCTTTCACACTCACCTCACTAATCGTATCGCCCCAGGCTCCCCTCCAGCAGCCTCCAGCTCCATGCTCAACCCTAGAGTGAGGGTGTATCTGCGCCAGGGTGCCTCCTTCCACAAGTGTTTCCCGCCTGCACCCCTGAGGCCTAGAAGCCCCCGCGGCCCGCAGAGACCCTGAGCACAAAGTGCCTGTCAGCGGAACAAAGGAGGTGCTCCCAACTCTACCCGGATCTACAGCAGCCCTCCCCCTAGCTGTCTTTTTAATTTACTTTGATCATGTGTCTTCTTTACACACTCCCTCTCCACCCCCCCTTTCCGCCCCTCACGTTCCGTGTTGCCCGAAGCAAAACTGCATATTAATAATAAATCGGTGGACAGTGCATGCTGTGTGGTTGTTCACGGGAAGGACGGCTGGGGAACCCGGAGTACACCGGGAGCAGGCTTAAAGCGCACGCAGGAGTGCACCAACTTGTCATGCTCACTTCTCCCTAAATTCTTCTCCCTCACCCCCTCCTTTCTCTCCATCCAGGGAGAAGTGTTCTCTGTGGGGAAAATGGGAAAACAGGTTCTACGGGGACGGCAAGTGGCAAGCAGATGCCGTTCCAGTAAGCGATCTCGGAGTCATACTTTGATTTAAATGGACTGGTCGTGGACGGTGGCTCGCATGCCGTGGTCACATGCCGGGAGCCGCAGAGGGGACTGCACAGCGCCACGCACTCTGAGCACTGCTGGGCACCGGCGAGAGATCTGCATGCTGCTGAGACATGATATCCAAACACTGGCTCAGACGAGGATTTGTGCACTGCCGAGAAATCTGCACGCTGCTGAGACCAGACATCCGTGCACTAGGTTTGAGGAAGGCTCCTCTAACTTCTCCATGCTTAGAATCACACTGTGGCAAACAGTCGTCCCTTTCAAATGCAAGGGCTGTTTTAAAGCAGTTTAGTTTGTCTTTATCAACCAGGATAGTTACTAAAGTATTTAATGGAATGTGCACAACCGTTTGAAGGGCGAATCCCGTAAAAGCTTTCGGAATAAATTGTTCGGGTGACTCAACGCTCACCAACAATTATATTTGTTTGTTTTTTAAGGACTAGAAATGCAGAAGTGCAATCTTTACCAATTAGTTAATCAATGCCAAAGAATACAACCTCGGAATAAAATAACACGAGAAACGAACGTCTTGCCCAGAAACGTTTAAGTGTATTATTACTCGCGACAGATATCAGCAGAATTAACGATTCCAAATTACTCCCAATTCTAGTCCAGACTTCCGTTCGACAAACCACTCTGTTCAGTGGGTTCATTTAAGGTGAACAGTTAACCACTCCCAGGGGTGTCAAATGCACGACCAGGGATAGACCACGACGCCCCTGGTGACACGGAGTCACCCGGTAACTCTAAAAAGTATCCTTACTTATAGGGGTCTGGTGCCGAGGGCCACAACAGAGCTAGGGGTGGCGCTGGCTTGTTGCTTGATTGGTGTTTGCCCTCTTGCATCCTGCCCTTGCGCTCCCATTGCTGTTTGGCCAGAATTTGGTCTAGTTTCAAATATTAGCTCACCTGAAGAAGAAACTGAGTTAAGTTGGTACATACAATGGAAGCTGAAACGTAAGTAGTCAAAACTCGAGAGAGACCCTCCACTCCTATGGGAGTGAGGGGGGCGGCGCTCAACCTGTGCACAAATACAGCGCAAAGACACGCGCTCACCTTCTTCGCAGGCGCCGGGGGGCGGGAATCCCAGTGCCAGGAGCCCCAGCACGACCGCCGCTCTCATGCTGACATTGTGTGCAGGTCTCGGACGCATGCAGCTGCTCAGACGTCACATTCTCGGGGATCGCAACTGCGAGCTCGAGCCGCGCTCCGTAGCCTTGAGCTTCCCTTCAGGACTCCCAGGCGGCTGCAGCTCTGTCACTGAGCCGAGAGCTCGGGGGAGGGCCCAGGCCGTGACTCGCTGCGTCATGCATGACTTTCAGGCAGGAAGCGCTCCTCTTACTCCCCAGGGAGCGGAGCTTTAACTCTTAACCCGCCGGGTTTCCCGTCAGAGGCCAACACGGGTTTTTCATGTTCAAACTGGACCCTTGGAGAGGTGAGGAGACCAGAGCAGCAACCGGACGAAGGGGGAGCGGACGAGCACACGACTGCCTTTCTCCGAGGCAGAGCAGAAATGCCTCGGAGAAAGGCAGCGTCCTTTTTGGATTCGGGGGCGTGTTTTGCTGTTGTCTCCTCCCTGAGACTTTTCGCAAAAACCACGCCCCCCGATCCGAAAAGGACGGGGCCTAATCGGAGTGACTGACCTCTTCTCCAGTGGCTGGCCAGCATTTACGAGGCCAGCCAATGGAGAACAGGGGAGAAGAGGGGCGGGTTCAAGCCCCTCTTCTCCAAGTCATTAAATCTCGCGAGCGAGACTGCGCAAGCGCAGCCTTCGCTAGCCGAGACCTAAAAAACAACTTGGTCTAGACCAGCCTGTTTAGAAACCAAACCCCTGTAGGTCCATGAGTAACATTTGTGGGTGCTAGTTTCACTTCAATACGTTTTCTACTTTACACATTGAGAGAACCCCGTTGGGCCATTCACTGGTCTTACATAAGAATTGTGTGTCCTTGACCGTGGCAACCAAACACCCTGAACCAACAGGTTTATGACCTTGTTTCAGCATCCTGTAGCTTGCCACGCGTTGGAACTTGTGTGGGACGCCCTTCAAGTTTAGTTGTTGGCATCTTTTCGAGCTTACTGGATATTCTGGAACTGTTTTTCTGGCAACCTATCTACATCATCACCAACCCACTGAGTTGCCGAGCCTTCCATCTGACTTGCAAGTACACTTGAGCACCAGACTAGATGTGACACTTGAGACACATTATTCCTAAAATAACTTTTGTAATCTCTACGCGCCTATTTTATTTGGTTATCTCAAATCATGTATCACAAAGATAACACCTTTTTTGAAGATCTAGATTTCATGTTTGGCATATTTTTTTTTCTTCCACTGGTATTTACTGACTTTGCCTCTCTGGAGTGCTCTGCCACCTTGTGTGCAGGTTCTTAACACACTAGATCATAAACCCAGATACATTTCTTCGTCTGGCACCTCTGTTGACTGCTGGAAGTAAATAAAAGCAAGGATGGACAAGTGCTAGAGGTTTCTGAGAACAACTGAAGGTGCCCCAACAGAATCACACATAAAAAGCACAGACTGCATGTATGTTATAAATACGTTTTGGGTTAGATCTCGGGCCCAGGGTGCGCCAGGGCTGTTTATTGTGTACCTCAGTTTGAATCAGCCTAGTTAACCTACCTGTAAATAAAGCTAAAGTTGCCTTTTTCATAGAATTTATGGTATGCACTGGTTTTTTAAATAATATGACATACCATTTACATTGCTGTGCTGCACCGGAGTCTCAAGGACCACCCACCTCGTAAAGGAAGCCTTGCTGCTCAGCTTCACTATCTCTGGCACCCGACATCCTCAAAGATGGTAACTCAGCTCTCCAATTGTTGGACTCGAGTCTTGGTGGCCGTGGAACACCGGTTGGAAACAGTGCCCTCCAAAGATACTGCATGGTAACCCAGGACACCACGAACAGGCCCCAAACTTTAGAACTATTTACTAACGACAGCACTGCTGGCCTCTCTGTAGGCGTCTTTGCTTGCATATGATGTGAAATTGTCTAGTAAGAAAATCCTCGTTTGTGCCCTTCAATGGACAGGTAAAGTGTATGCATGTATGAATGTATGTGATTTGTTCAGCAGAAACCTAGCTACAAAGTACTGTACGGTAGATTGTAAATGTAAAGATCTGTGTAAATGGCAAGAAGAGTACAGGAAAGGGGGCTAGAGAGAACACATGGAAGGAAAGGGAGTTTTGCAGGAAGATGGTGGTCAGAGAGGGTGGGCAACACTGCATGTGCACGAGGACATTGATATTTCACTCTCCGGCACTTTATAGTCTTAAGCCTGGTGAAGTGGGTTCTGCACAAACCCTCAGAGATGGTAGTCTTGGTTGCCAGTTAAGGGGGTGGGGGTGTTTCAATCCACTGTCTTGTAGCTGACACAGCAGATCTGAAATGTGATGCAGGCAGGTAACAGTAAAGGATTTGCCTCAGTTGAGATGGTGTTCCAGAAGTCCAGGTCCAATGCAAAGACCATCATGATGTGGTGGAGAGAAAGTTGTTCTCATCGCGTGCAACGTCAGTCTTACAGCGAAGGTTGGCACTTAAGTAGAAACCCACGGGCTGGGGTTAATGTATATACTCGTAGACATTGACATCATTGCTGGCCAGCAGGAGAGGATGGATCTTTGCAGAATGGCGGAGATCAGCTGATCGAGGGGAAGGAGTTCACCTCGATCAGCTGGATTCTGATCCTTCGGGAGGATGTGAACCTGTGCAGGCTGGCACCATCCAAACCCATTCTAGGGGTAATGGTATTGCATTGGATTTGATAGTTGATTGAATCAAAGTCACTGGAGAGATTTTGCAGGATGAGTAGGAAAGGGTCCATGTTGTCAGTGAACCCAAGTGCACCACTGAGTTGTCTCTGTGCTGAATTGCAGCCTGAACTCAGACTGGTTGTCAGAATGATGTTGTTGCTCTTGATCTTCTCATGTAGCTTGTTGGTGATTGCCTTGTCTGTGAGTGGCGTGCGTTGGCTCAGACAATCATTTACCAGGTCATCGGGAGCTAGGCTAGGCGTCTTCAGGAAGGAAAGATCTGTTGAATCTTGAGGGAATCATCGGGTGGAGGAGGCGTTCAGGAATTTGAGCAACGCCATGGGAGATTCACCAGTGATTTAATTCCTTTTAATAAGCAATTGATCTCATATATGTGTGAGATGGCCTTGAGTGAGCAGGGAAAATTTGAAAGGTCGCCATTGGAGAGGGTTTTGAAGTCTATGCATTTGGGTTTATTGTGGGATGAGCTGCTCATATTGATTTCTGGTGCTTCTTTCATGTCTTTAAGCAGTAAATTGAGCCAATCTTGCTTTTGAAACAGTTGTCGATTAGTGTGCACTTTTCCTTGGAGTGTTTGTTTACATCTGGATTTGGTGTTGGATTTACACCATGCTTGATTTCCCTGAAGAGCCCTCTGCTCCAGTGGGAAACGTTACTACGGGTTATTGTGTAGTTCAATAATATTCCTTTGGGTTTTGTAGGGATTCCTTACCTTTCTTTGATCAGAGACCTCCTTAGGGTCCTTTTCTCCAGCAAGATCCAGTTGCCTTATTCCCAGAACTAGTATTCCCTGCAGCTGACGGGATGGTTTTCATGGGTGTTTGAACAGCAGCTCCTGACCTTAGTGCATGCATAGAAATATCTTCATTTTGTAGTGCAGGGTGGATGACCAAGTCTAGTGCTTGAATATCTTTATATGTGCACCTCAGTCAAAGAAAAGACATCCAGGTCCGACTTGTTTGAAGCCAATACGTGCATCTCAGAGTGGAAGTTCACCTCTTAGGTTTTGACGGCGTATGACCAACATGCGCATCCAGATGGTGTAAGATGGAGTACTGGCCTGCTCCAAACTGCACTCACGGTCCCATCCATCAATGGCTTCGCAAAGCAATCCTTACTGCGTTTACATGCCTTCCTTTCCTCCCTGCAGAGAGAGCTTGGGGTGAGATATGAGTTCCCAGGAAAGCCCGCCAGCCCGAAGGTTCCCTATCGAAGCTGGAGACTCCACCAGCCTCCCCCCTGCAGCGGAGACTCAGGAGCAGGCCCCTACTGGGAACACCCAAGCCAGGTAAATGCAGTGCTTCCTACAACTTGTGACGCGCATGAACCTACTAATCCTTCACCTTCGCTTTACTATCCATCTAAACCCATCTCCCTCTCTCTCGGTCATTTCATCGTGTCCTCCTCCAGTGTCCATCCATCTTACTCTCTAAGGTCCTGTATGCCTCCCGCCTCCTGCTAGTTCACCTCTAGTCTGCCACCTGCTTTTCTCTGTCTCTGTAATTTAAACTCCCTCCTTTCTGTGTCTCTTTATCCTCCTTCCCAGTGTTTCACTGATCGTCAATTTTTCAATGTCCCTTCAATCCTCCTCTTTTTACGAGTGTCCCTCAAACTTCTTCTGCGGAGTGTCCCTCTAGCCCACCCTCTTCCTCCTTGTGTCCAGCCAAACATCCCTACCCTTCTAAATCGCCTCAGTCACTTATTCTGTATTTCTGTCCAAAACCAGCCTATTCCAGTCTCTCCAGTCCCTCTCCTCCCTCCCTATTAATATTCCTCCAACCCAACCCCTTCTTAGAGCTTGCTCTAAATAATCCCCTATTCTATGGGTTCCTTCCACCTACCCCTTCCCAGTGCTCCTTTGACCCGCCATCTCCTGCCTCTCCTCCCCAGTGTCCCTTCAAACTTTTCTTCTCACTGTCCCTCTAATTTACACCCCCATTCCTGTGTCACTCAAACTGATCCCCTTTCTCACATGGTCTGGAAAAGCTACTTCATTCACCCCTACCTCCGACCTGACCCTTTCTTGCTGTCCATCCACCTCGACCCTTCGGCCCCGGCGTCCAATCAACTCACCTGACTTCTAGAAAAAGCCACTCTCCAGTGACGTCCAGTACACACCACTCTCAGGGACAAAACACAGGCCCAAGTGGGGACACCCCACGAGAAATGAAACGACTGAAGTCGAATGTTCCGAGAGAGGGATATTGTGTCATTCGCCAGGGCTAGTACCTTGAGGGGTGTCCATGGGGCTTGGGGTAACCAGCCGCCATTCGGGAAGCCTTCTTCATGCAGGAGCGCAGCCAGTGTGCCCCGGGTCTCAGTGAAAGGAAGGGAAGGCTCCCGTTGGCGGCTGATGGAATTATAAAACACAAAAACAAGCAGGGTTCCGTTTGTTCCCAGGGCCCCGGTCCCACTCCACCAATGGAGGCAGCGCCCCTGCCGCCACGTGCTTGTAGCCACTCTTGGTCGAGGCCTGCAGTTCATCTGTTTCCATGATGTTGTGGACAGTAAAAACACACCATGAAAAATAAGGAAATATACAAGCGCAAAAAAACGAATCGTAACATAACGTTTCAGGAACAAAGGAAAAAAATAACAATCTATGGGGCATATTTACAAGCAAAAACACCATATACACAAGGGTCCACGGGGAGATAGTTTAACGACTAACGTACCTTGATACCCCTAACTACATAGAAACGACAAGAAAAGGTACTAAGTCAAAGCTACAGAAGCTAGTAGGAAGCTATAAACAAAGTGAAAGGACCTCTCAAATGAATACATCAATGTGTCAGAGGCAAAGAGTCCATCAGCCCACCCTTATTGGCGGAGCATCGTCATTTGAGACTCTACGGGGTCAAAAAGTCTGGGCCAACAATGTCGAACCAGCCGGCTCTACTGAGTGCCCGACCAAATGATCCCCGGTAGTGAAAACTCCTGACACAATGTGTAGACTCAAGAGAAAAGGTGCAGTGCTAAAAAAGTGATGGTGTACTAAAAATGACTACGTGGGCAAAAATATTCTTTAATAGAGATTGACCAGGTGTCATGTCTAAAAAAGACCAACTAGTCTTGAAAAAATAGACTATAACTCAATTTGGTCTCCAAGGGTCGACATGTTTCAGCCGAGGTGGTCACCTGACCCGGCTTTCTTCAGGACCTATATCAGTGAAACTAAAACTACTGCAAAAAGTGATATGTCAAAATGAGACAATGTGAAAAACAGGAAGACATAAGGTTTGTGGCAACAGCCACCCTACCGGGCAAGTAATTTTATGCTCGGGTATAGGAACTTGGTCCTCTTTCCTGAAACACACAAAAGAAAGGTACAACACACAATGAAAAACAGCTCCCATAACCAGCTTCCACAGTGACTATTGGACACTGTCAAACTCTTGAAACCCAAAACATGGTTACTTCTTACAAAAAGGAGAATAGTAAAAAAAAATTTTCAACTCACCCAACTTTCTGTGGGAGGACAGCCTCACCTCACCCGGCTGACTGCTCGGAGAAGGAGGCACTGCTCTGTTGACAGGTAGGAAAAGACACAACAAGTTGCATGTAGATACTTGTCTATCTACTTCCCCTACTCTTCGTTCAACATCACAACCCCATTTAAAATAATAACTCTAAAAGAACCACCCTAAAAAGTCAAAAATAGGCCTGGTGTCTGGGAAACTGGCAATGTGTCGCCTTCTACCCAAACAGCTGTCTTTCTCCCAGTGTGCCTATATATTAAGATGTATGTCATGTAGTTAAAGGGCACCCTTCCTATGCTGCCAGAACCACAGCTTCATTCTGTGAATCCTCAAACACGAGACCCAACAGAGTTCTGGCCCTCCATAGTTAAGTTATTAAACAGAAGTGGTACCATGACATTAACCATTCCCCAAGTCCAAATGTCAAAAACTAGGGTCATGAAACAGAGTCTACTCGTTACGAGGTCAGACAATTCCCTCTCCTTACCTATCTGTCGATTCCTCGAGCCGGACTCCGCGCAGTCTGGGAGGTGACTGCAGGCAAGTGAGGCTTCTTTAAATACACCCTCTGATACGGACGATCCTTCACAGGTGTAGGCAATCGTCTCGTGTCTATTGACGAGTATCTTAAGAGCGCATGAGCCGAAAGCGAAACGCTAATCTCAGACGCATGCGCAGTACAACAATATACGCGCGAGTGTGTACAGCATTTCCCTTGAGCCTGCGCTGTAAAAACTCAAAGTTTACATGACTCTTGCCATGAATGGGACACTAGTCTACCACTCATGTGCGGTCTTCAACACTGCAGGACGATGAAAACCATCGCTCGGGGGTACATTGAACATTACAAATGTAAATTTCACTCCCTGCGATCAAACAGGGGGATGTCCTATTGTATACAGGCCAGAGTATAGTAAATGAAAGCGTGAAACGATAGTGTTTTCACTCGTACTAATCACCAGCACCAAATAGTTAAAAAACTCATAACACTGGATCACCTTGCAATATTCACACTCTCTCGATATCCCGAGGTGGAAACAATTGTATTTTGGGTGGTTCTGCCTCTCAATCAATTAGCCATCATTAAGACGGCAAGGCGAGTAAATATACTTGGACAACCTATATAGCACAAATAGTGCTTGATCAGTCAACAAAATCTCAGTCGGCCAAATCAAGTAGCGACTCACACAAAGGCATGGAACATGGGCTACACCTCAGAGGTTCAAACGCACGACACCTACACCAGTGGAGTCAACCTGGATATTGTATATGCCTCGGTGTCAGGGAAGAAGGGAGGGCCAATCTATACACCCACTTTCTACAACCACTTGGTGGCAAACAGCTCTGAGAATCACACGCAGCCTGGGAATAATGGTATAATCAATCGAGTATCCTTGTAAATACGTCAGAATGAAATTACTACAAGACATATTTACAACGAACCCTCTTTCGTAGGTGTATCCTCATGCAGCCAGTGGAACCATACATTCTTTGTTGATTTCTGATTTTAGAACAGTCAAAGGCCATCATGCAATCTCACTGTACTGTATGGGTCTAAAAAATACCCAAACTCCAGTTGAGCAGACACACGGTTCACACCAAAGTCCATGGGATTTTGTCATTTAAGCCATGTGTGTCTGTGCCCATCCTGAAAATCATCCTCTGCTCTCTCAGAAACAAAAAACGAGTGATGTCAGTAACATGCTGGGGAATCAGAGGTCGTTCCAGCACGACCCACCTCAGCTCATCGGCTCTATGTTGGCTAAACAACATAGAGCCGATGAGCTGAGGTGGGTCGACCTCTGATTCCCCAGCATGTTACTGACATCACTCGTTTTTTGTTTCTGAGAGAGCAGAGGATGATTTTCAGGATGGGCACAGACACACATGGCTTAAATGACAAAATCCCATGGACTTTGGTGTGAACCGTGTGTCTGCTCAACTGGAGTTTGGGTATTTTTTAGACCCATACAGTACAGTGGAGATTGCATGATGGCCTTTGACTGTTCTAAAATCAGAAATCAACAAAGAATGTATGGTTCCACTGGCTGCATGAGGATACACCTACGAAAGAGGGTTCGTTGTAAATATGTCTTGTAGTAATTTCATTCTGACGTATTTACAAGGATACTCGATTGATTATACCATTATTCCCAGGCTGCGTGTGATTCTCAGAGCTGTTTGCCACCAAGTGGTTGTAGAAAGTGGGTGTATAGATTGGCCCTCCCTTCTTCCCTGACACCGAGGCATATACAATATCCAGGTTGACTCCACTGGTGTAGGTGTCGTGCGTTTGAACCTCTGAGGTGTAGCCCATGTTCCATGCCTTTGTGTGAGTCGCTACTTGATTTGGCCGACTGAGATTTTGTTGACTGATCAAGCACTATTTGTGCTATATAGGTTGTCCAAGTATATTTACTCGCCCTGCCGTCTTAATGATGGCTAATTGATTGAGAGGCAGAACCACCCAAAATACAATTGTTTCCACCTCGGGATATCGAGAGAGTGTGAATATTGCAAGGTGATCCAGTGTTATGAGTTTTTTAACTATTTGGTGCTGGTGATTAGTACGAGTGAAAACACTATCGTTTCACGCTTTCATTTACTATACTCTGGCCTGTATACAATAGGACATCCCCCTCTGTTTGATCGCAGGGAGTGAAATTTACATTTGTAATGTTCAATGTACCCCCGAGCGATGGTTTTCATCGTCCTGCAGTGTTGAAGACCGCACATGAGTGGTAGACTAGTGTCCCATTCATGGCAAGAGTCATGTAAACTTTGAGTTTTTACAGCGCAGGCTCAAGGGAAATGCTGTACACACTCGCGCGTATATTGTTGTACTGCGCATGCGCCTGAGATTAGCGTTTCGCTTTCGGCTCATGCGCTCTTAAGATACTCGTCAATAGACACGAGACGATTGCCTACACCTGTGAAGGATCGTCCGTATCAGAGGGTGTATTTAAAGAAGCCTCACTTGCCTGCAGTCACCTCCCAGACTGCGCGGAGTCCGGCTCGAGGAATCGACGGATAGGTAAGGAGAGGGAATTGTCTGACCTCGTAACGAGTAGACTCTGTTTCATGACCCTAGTTTTTGACATTTGGACTTGGGGAATGGTTAATGTCATGGTACCACTTCTGTTTAATAACTTAACTATGGAGGGCCAGAACTCTGTTGGGTCTCGTGTTTGAGGATTCACAGAATGAAGCTGTGGTTCTGGCAGCATAGGAAGGGTGCCCTTTAACTACATGACATACATCTTAATATATAGGCACACTGGGAGAAAGACAGCTGTTTGGGTAGAAGGCGACACATTGCCAGTTTCCCAGACACCAGGCCTATTTTTGACTTTTTAGGGTGGTTCTTTTAGAGTTATTATTTTAAATTGGGTTGTGATGTTGAACGAAGAGTAGGGGAAGTAGATAGACAAGTATCTACATGCAACTTGTTGTGTCTTTTCCTACCTGTCAACAGAGCGGTGCCTCCTTCTCCGAGCAGTCAGCCGGGTGAGGTGAGGCTGTCCTCCCACAGAAAGTTGGGTGAGTTGAAAATTTTTTTTTACTATTCTCCTTTTTGTAAGAAGTAACCATGTTTTGGGTTTCAAGAGTTTGACAGTGTCCAATAGTCACTGTGGAAGCTGGTTATGGGAGCTGTTTTTCATTGTGTGTTGTACCTTTCTTTTGTGTGTTTCAGGAAAGAGGACCAAGTTCCTATACCCGAGCATAAAATTACTTGCCCGGTAGGGTGGCTGTTGCCACAAACCTTATGTCTTCCTGTTTTTCACATTGTCTCATTTTGACATATCACTTTTTGCAGTAGTTTTAGTTTCACTGATATAGGTCCTGAAGAAAGCCGGGTCAGGTGACCACCTCGGCTGAAACATGTCGACCCTTGGAGACCAAATTGAGTTATAGTCTATTTTTTCAAGACTAGTTGGTCTTTTTTAGACATGACACCTGGTCAATCTCTATTAAAGAATATTTTTGCCCACGTAGTCATTTTTAGTACACCATCACTTTTTTAGCACTGCACCTTTTCTCTTGAGTCTACACATTGTGTCAGGAGTTTTCACTACCGGGGATCATTTGGTCGGGCACTCAGTAGAGCCGGCTGGTTCGACATTGTTGGCCCAGACTTTTTGACCCCGTAGAGTCTCAAATGACGATGCTCCGCCAATAAGGGTGGGCTGATGGACTCTTTGCCTCTGACACATTGATGTATTCATTTGAGAGGTCCTTTCACTTTGTTTATAGCTTCCTACTAGCTTCTGTAGCTTTGACTTAGTACCTTTTCTTGTCGTTTCTATGCATATTTACAAGCCCCTTGCGCCACTTTTGCGTCACTTTTCCCATGTTAAAAGTGACGCAAAAGTGGCGCAAGGGGCTTGTAAATCTGCACCTATGATTTTCTCCCAAATAACAGAAGGGGGTGCACGTGCACCAGCAATACCCGTGCCTCCTTCCAATGGCTCCTTACTCATCCGCCATGACTCTAGGCCTCTGGCCTGCGGTGGGGGCTCCTCTTCCGTCCCCAGTGTCAGCCTCGGCAGGGGGACATGTTTCGGCTGCCCTCACGCCCCCCCATCTGAGAATATTTGGCATGCTGTATTCTATGTCTTCGCCGGTGGTACTCACATTGTATACAGAGAGCTGAGGGCCTGGAACTCAGACTCACGCATAGGGGAGGGGCTGAGGCGGCTGGCAGCTACCATGCCCAGCATCCGCTCAGCATTGCATCCTCAGCCATCCAAGGTCAGAGGCACCCACTCCAATTCACCCTGATGGCACCAGCCGCACCCTATGCCAGGTCGACTTTTTAGTTGGATGAGGGTGTGTGGGCATGTCTCTTGAAGTTATGCTGCCGAATGTCAATGCAGACTAGTGTATTTTGGCAGACTAACCATACTTTTTAACTATTCCAAAGGAAATTTGCATTCAATCGGGATTTAAAGCAAGAATCAAGGTTTCCCTTGTTCACAGATAACTAAAAATCATTAATATTTCATTATTTCATTTAATTATTTTTTAACTTGCGTGTTGTGGCATCTTAGATTATTAACGGGGGGGGGGTGAATATCACAACAGCGTTATAATACAATACCTTGCTAGTTGAAAACACAGTCTTGTCAATAAAAAACCTGCTATCGCGCAGAGCGGGAGGCTGCTCCTCACGGAAATGCCTGTCAGTTTTTAAGCAGCACCAAAAGCAGTTGATTGAGCATCGGCGCTGATACAGGCAGTGAGGCGGGGCTTCAGGAGGGGGAAGCCAAGGAGATGCACATACGCTGGGGACATCATTTCAGCAAAACCAGCTCTCACCTTTGTGAAATCCAGCGCCTCATTGCTCAAAGGGGCCCCCAGTGCCTGATCTTTAACCCTGGTGGGACTGGAGTCCCAGAGCACGACGAGGTCATCCTTTCTACCGGCACCATCAGCAAAGGGGACTGCAAGTCCCCTTTGCTGATGAGAGGCCAGAGGCCAGTGCGAAGCCCGCAGCTGCCGCCAGTGAGGGGGATGTGATGTCTAGCAGCAAATAATGACAGACACCAGGATTCGTCTACATCTAACTTTATTGGGCTGCATCCATCACCTTCCCTGTCCCTACTCTATCTGCCGCGTCCTGTCCTCGCCCCTCCTCTTCCTTTCGCCCACCTGGCTCCACCCAGCCCAACGACTATACCGCTGACCCTCTACATCTTCCCCCTTTTTAACAAACGAAAAGAAATGACTGACTTGTTTATAGTTCTTCTATCAGTCGTCGCGGTCTGCGAATGTCCTGTCTCGGTCTCATTGACATCGTTCCTGGCACAGCCTCGGAATCTCCTTCAGGCCCAGGGCCCAGACTCTCGGCAGCTCCAGCATGTTGCCCACAAACCTCACTCTCTGGTTGCCCACTCAGTCTTTGAAGTGACTCCTTCATACCAGGCGTGCATTTCTGAAAACAAGACGCATTTCGGGTGACTCTTCGACTGTCCGATTCTGCGGTCACCATGGTACCCTTCGTCTGAGTGATTGTCAATGGTTCAGCTCGGAACCTGCAGTCTGTTTTTCGGCGTTGCTCCTGCTTGACGAGGACACAGTCTCCTTCATGGAAGGAAGGTGATCGTGCTCACCTTCTGGCGTCTGCATACGATTTCATTCTCTCTTTCCCACGACGATCTGCAGACACAACCTCTTGATGCATGCGAATCGGTGAGACTGCTCGTAGACCGCCTTCCCATGTGGGTATCCTATTCCGAATCGGTCTTCCTAGCATTAGGGTGGCAGGGCATTTACCCGTGGTGGCATGGGGAGTTGTCCTATAGGCACGGAGAACCTCATTGAGAGCCACCTGGAGGTCCCTTCTCTCACAGATCGCTTGTTGAAACGTTTTCTTCTGAGTGGCCATAAATCTTTCAATGGTGCCATTTGCCTGCGGCCATAAGGGCATTATTTTCCGATGCGTGAAGTTCATGTGCTGCGCAAAATCACTAAACTCATGTCCGTTGAACGGGGGGCCATTGTCCGTTTTGAGCACCTTTGGAATACCCCACGCCGCGAACACTTCATCCAGTACCGCGAGAGTGCTGGACGCATTGGTGGATGATACAAACTGGGCTATCGGGAACCGCGAATATTTGTCCATAATTGCCAGGACATATTTCCCTGACTGAAGGGGTCCATAGAAGTCCATTGCAAGTTCCTGCCACACGCCACTGGGTAATTCAGTCATTCGCAAGGGAGCTGGGGGACTTCCTTGGCTAACAAGCTGACATTGTAGACAGTCTTTGAGAGTCCGTTCCACCATTTGATCTAATAACGGGAACCACACTCGCTCTCTCAGGGCCCGCTTCGTTGCAACTACCCCACGATGACCTTCGTGAGCTAGATTGACAATCCCTTGTCGTAGTCGCGTCGGGATAACAATCCTGTGATCCCTTAGCAGAAGCCCTTCTGAGGTGGCAGACAGCTCCTCACTCACGTGTCTGAATGCCTGCAATTCTTGGTGGCCAGCTAGATCTTCCGGGTCCTCATCATCATCCGCTCTCCACCTGTTGGTCTGCAGGCGACTGAGTACTTTCTGAAGAATGACGTCTTGCGCCGTCGCTTCCACAATGGCCTCCAGTGGAACCGCCGGCGGTTGAGCCTGGCCCACGACAAAGTGGACGTATTCCTCAGAAATTGATGCCTTGGGTGCCGGCGCAGGTCTTGGGTGGCGAGACATGTAGTCGGCCGGGTTGGCTGACTTGCCCGGCTTGTGCAGTATGGTGTAGGTGTATTCTTGCAAACGCAAGCCCCACCGCTCTATCCGAGGTGGCATCTTCGACCGTGGATTTCCAAAGATGGTGACGAGCGCCTGGTGATCTGTCACCATCGTGAAGTGCTTGCCGTAGATGAACACATGGAAGTGTTCGCAGGCCCAGACGACCGCTAGACTCTCCTTCTCTGGCTGAGAGTAAGCCTTTTCGGTGTCAGACAAACTACGACTTGCATACGCTATGATATGTCTCTGGTCCTCCTCGTGGTCATACTGAGCCAGGATCGCCCCTAGGCCCACCGGGCTGGCGTCCACGGTTATTTCCGTCTTCCGTTTGGGGTCAAAGTATGCCAAGTTGTCAGCTGTCTCAACGGCCCGATTGATGTCCTGAAAGGCCTGCTCACACTGACGGGTCCAGTCAAACAATTGTCCCTGCTTGGTGAGGATGCGAAGTGGATGACTGATGGTAGCATAGTCTTTAATGTACCTCGCACAATAACTGGCCATGCCCAGAAAGGAACGGACATCGCTCACATCCTGAGGGCTCTTGGTGTCATTTAAAGCCAGCACTTTCTCAGGGTCCGGCTTCATCCCTGCTCCAGAAAACACATGCCCAAAGAACTTGAGTGTGGACCGATGGAACTCACACTTCTCTTTGTTCAATGTCAGGTTGGCGTCCAAGAGAGCGTGACATACCCTATCAAGGGCCTTGTCATGTTCTTGGACGTTGGACCCATACACAAGAATGTCATCACTATAGTTTAGCGTGTTAGGTATGTGACATATGGTTTGGCGTATTGCTTCCTGAAAGATCTCCGCAGCAGAAGAAATGCCAAAGCTTAATCGTTTATAACGATATAGACCCAGGTGTGTCGCAAACGTCGTTATGTACCTGGATCGTTCATGTAGTTCCAGCTGGTGGTAGCCTTTGTTTAAGTCCAATTTTGAGAATACTCTGGCCCCATTTAGCGCAGCAATCATATCACTCAAATGAGGCCCAGGATGTCGTTCACGCTCAATCGCGGTGTTGGGAAGCCGCATATCCACACACAATCTCACTTTTCCAGAAGTGCCCTTCTTGGGGACGATGACTACTGGTGACACCCATGGGGTGGGGCCATCAGTCCTTTCAATGATGTCTGACGCGAGCAGTTCTTGCAGCTCATCCTCCACAGCTTGCTGAAGGTGGTATGGTACCCGTCGGGATGTTGAGCGACAGGTCGGACCTGCTCATTGATGTGGAGCCGGACTTGACATTTGTTCAGCCTTCCCAACCCCGTGAACAGCTTGGGGAATTTGTGTAGTATGTCCTGATCCCCACTGACATGATATAAGATCTCAACCAGACGAAGTCTCTCGGCCGTCGGTAAGCTGAGGAGGCAATCAGCTTCCGGGCCATCAATTACATGTACTACAGCAGATATCGACTTGTTCTGGTGCCGAAGAGTGGTTTGGAATTACCCTAGACAGGGGAGTGGTTTCTTGGACATCCAGGTGAAAACTCGGACGTATGCCGGGCACAACGGTGGTGGTGGCTTCATCTTTTTGTACTCCGTCACCGGGATGTAATTCAGTGATGTCCCACTGTCCAGGACAAATTGCGTGTCATGATTGCCCACACTGATGTCCAGTCTGGGGTAGGTCTTCAATTGGTCTGGATCGGCAACCATACTGGCATACTCGACCGTGTACTCAGATTCGCACGACCCTGATCGAGAGTCCACAGATGGTGACCTTCTTGCCCAGCGAGATCTCCTGGATTCCCGGCTGGAATGAGATGAGCTGAAGGACGATATTGGCCGATCTTGTACTGCTTTCACGTGGTGTCGCCTGGTGTCCGAACGAGTCGGCCTCATCGCATCATCCTTCCTCTCCCGGCGATATTCACCACAAGTCGCCTCAAAATGATTAGTTCGCCCACACTTCCGGCATTGCTTCCCCATGGCTGGACACGCTTCTCGGTGCGGGAAGTCATATCCACATCGGTAACACTTCTTTCCCCCTTCCTGCCTCTTGTCTTTCCTCCTCGATCCGTGTCTTCTGTGCTCAGTGTACCTCTGGCGCGAGGAGGGCCTAGAGTGGTATCGGCGCTCCTTCGAGTGTCTACGTCGGTGACTGTCTTGCACCCGGCATGCTTGCTCCCGTCTTTCAGGGCGCCCGGCTTCCATACTCTTAGCTTGCTCCTCCGCCTGGTCATACACTCGAGTCATCTCTTCTATTTCCTCTAGGTTGTGACTTTTCCTCAGCAGCCTCCTCCTCAGTGTCTCCGACTGACACCCATCAATGATCTGCGACCGGATGGCATCATCCGTTGAGAAAGCATCAAAATTGCAATATCGGGACAATCGACGCAGTCGTGTTATGAACAAACTCATCACCTCTTCTTTCCCTTGACGAGCTTGATGAAAGGTGTACCTCTCATAGTTTCGGCAGAAACTTTCTGTTGAGTGCCTCACGCACTTTATCATAAGTTCCGGTGTCCGCACGAGGTAGTTCCTTGATGATCTTGCTAATCTCTTTGCCGACCAGATTGCGCAGCGCAATCACTTTGTCCTCATCTTCGGTCACCTTTGACCCTTAAATGTAATCCTCAAAATCTTCCAGCCATTCTTGCCATCTGGGGCCCATACTCTCCCCAACCGTCAACGGTAGGGGCTCTGGTGGGCGCAGGTGCGACACCCTCGTCACGATCGGCGTGGTTTCAGCCCGTTGCGGCAAGTTATGATTCGACATCCTGACAACACGTGCCTAACTCGTCCAGTCCTCCCACGGGCACACTTATTCTTGTCTTGCCTTTGGCTGATACTTGGTACCTTTCCTTCTTTCTCTTGGCTTGTCAGGTGCTTATTTAAGTTCGGGCCTGACTTAAAGATGGCCGCCCCTATACTTCTTATGGGGATGTCCCACTCAGGACCGCCTGACTCCAAGATGGCCACCGCTCAGGGTTGCTCACTCCCACGAGGTCTCGTCTGCCACTCTCAGCCAGCCTGCTGCACTAATCTTCACAGTCACAACACTCTCCTAGTGCATCACATGCACTTCAGGCCTCATTACCTGGCACAGCGCACTCGGGGTGAGCACCCGACGTTCTTTTCCTCACACGTGCCGTTGCTCACGCATCGGGCGTGAGATCGTCATTTAGCGCGTAGCAGCGCTCATGCAGCCACGTGGTTTCCCGCTCCGGTATAACCACCGGTCACCACAGGAACCGCCAGCATCAGTCGGGGTGGGCGCCCGCTCCTGCTCTCACGTCCTCTGGTGGCACTCGATACAGTGCGGCTCAGCGCTCGACGCAGGGTACGTTTTTTTCTCTATTGTACGTTACCGGCCACACCAAGGGACAGGGGCACGTTTTCTCCAGCTCGTGGGGGTACTGGGCTATACCATCCCACCCTCGTCGCCAGCTGTGATGTCTAGCAGCAAATAATGACAGACACCAGGATTCGTCTACATCTAACTTTATTGGGCTGCATCCATCACCTTCCCTGTCCCTACTCTATCTGCCGCGTCCTGTCCTCGCCCCTCCTCTTCCTCTCGCCCACCTGGCTCCACCCAGTCCAACGACTATACCGCTGACCCTCTACAGGAGAGGCGTTGCCATCGTACTTAAAGCGCTGCCTCTCCCCCCCTTCCTGAAATCCAGAGCCCTTTCATCTATCTTCTTGGAACACCTCTGCCACAAAAAACCCCAGAAGCCATTTTAAGGTACTGTGTGACTGTAGGCTGTAGGCTGTGCAAACCATTCGTAACTGTTTGTTATTTTCCTCTCTTGGGGTGTCCCTAAATTGACTATGTTCTAAACACCCTGCAAATTTTTTATCTCCAGAAGCCAGTTCAAACGCGCTTGTTGATACAATCATTCCACCTGTGACTTTTGTTGGCGATTTAGGCAGCTGACTCTCAGGCTGGGAATGGTTAAAAGGAAAACTATGGAGAGTACAGGGGGGGCTATGTGCCCCGTTAGCAGGGTGGGCAAGGGGAAAAAGGCAAGGAAAGCAGCAAAGAGTGCAACTGCCACCAATAACTCTGTAATGAACAGAATTGATAATCTGATCACGGAATGTGAAGGGCTTTTAGGTGTTGAGTTGCCTTCTGATTTTGCCAACAAGGATTCCATTCCCCTGCGCCCAACCACTGTCCCCCAGATGTTCCAAAAATCCTTAAAAAAAGGAGTAGGGATCGGCCACGAGTCCACAACATCGGGTCTTGAGCCAGACTCGCTGTCCGACACCCCCCTCCATTGCCCTCATCTCCCACTCATGATGTTGTAGGCTACCTTGAGCCCTCTATTATCTGTACGAATAGTTTTGATGTTCTGGCTGGGGAGCCCGATACTTTGGGGGAAGCGTATACACCACAACCTATCCCCTCTAGTAACAAGAGCTCAAATGAGGTAGCCTCCACTTTTCCTATCCCAACACAGACCCTTATTCAGATGGTCACATCATTAAAGGAGGAGGTTGGGTCACTGAAAGAGATGATTGAGGAACTTATGGGTACCGTTAGAATGTTAGTTCATAATAGTACACTACATACGCCAGCAGGTTTTCGATTTTGTAATCCAAAAGAATCATCCAAAGCAGGTGATCCCACAATTTGCGGCCAACAACACGCTCCTATAATTCCATCCAGACGAACCACAAAGGCTTCAACCCCCATCCAGACAGTCCCCCTTGAAGCTCACCCCCGCAACACTTCGCAAAAGCAACTCTATTCTCAAGTTGCCAGAAAACATTATAGGCCTACAAATGCTACAATAGATCCATTAATGGGTATCCATGTCCCAGCCCAACAGAACAAACAACCTACTCGCCCCCCTATTCAGACACAGGCGGTTTTTCTGGTTAATGACCCCAAAGCTGCTCCTAGTAGCAGCTTTGAGAACGCTGAATCTTTGAAAAACAAATCTATTCATTGGTTACGGCATGTCAGGGGTTGACGCTCGTTGATCAGGGAAGATATTATCAGGGCACGGAGATGCATGTCCAATAATAATTCTAGGGACTGCATCGAACTAACCCTGATCAACTCTGATCTGCCGGAAAATCTTTTGGCATTAGAGTATAGGTCCTGCCCATCGGACTCTTCATCTATCCAGATCAGGCATTTCCAAACAATTACTGCAGCAAGGGCCTATGACAACGTGTTATCATTACCTACATCTAGATGGTCCTCACTCGAGGCGGTTGATTGACTATGACAGGACTCACATCCACGTCAGGAACTAGAATTTACCCCAATCTTTAACATTTTAAGCCCTCCTATTAATATTCAATCATGTTCTGTTTTTGAACAACCTCAAATTAGGGCAACAGCCAATAGAAACAGTAGCCAATCTGTTTGTAGTGTGAAGGACCATGGGTTGGCAGTAACTTGTAATACTTCTGTTCCATCTTCTACTCTACCCCTCCTGGTTCAACCAATCCCTCCGGGAAATGGATTTTCAACTTTCCAGCTTAAGATCATTTCCTAGAATGTGGCGGGGCTCCAAAATAAAATGTCTTTACCTGACTGGAATAATTTGATTGAGGAACATCACATCTGTATATTCCAAGAAACATGGAGCCTAGTACCACTATACAAGTATGGCTACATCTGCTTCTTTACATCTGCTGTACACACAGGCAGGGGGCGGCCTTATGGAGGTCTTATTGTTTGGGCCAAGATTGACATGAACTGTGAAATAAAGGAACATCAATGTGTGAGCCCGGATATTATGTGGCTTTCTATCAAGGGTACTAGTGGTGGTGAAGCCCTTGAGTTGTTTAATGTCTATATAAGGGGGACCCCAGGGGGCAAAGTATCAGATATTGTTATGTCGTTGGAACAGGAGTTATCCAGCTGCCCATCAGGCTCATATGTCATGATTGCTGGGGATTTTAATTGCACCTTCGAGCCTTTAAGCTCTGAAGATTTGCTGGGGATAGATGAAGACGACGCCAAGTGGAGTATCCCATTGCTAAATATACCTCCTATCAAGAAATGGTCCCAGGTAGCAATACAGATCAGTGCTCTTACCTTAGAAGCTGGATTAAGGGCTGCGAACGGTAGAACCCCCTCTGACGTCGCAGGGGCTAACAATATTTAACATAACATAACATAACATAACATATAATAGAGTGTCTTGCCCCTCACAAATTGACTACATATTAATTGACGTTAGATTTTGGAGATCCATAATAGATATGGAAGTGGTTCCTTCTACTGATAGTGACCATAATACACTAAGCCTGATTATGGAATCGCCCTGGGCTCTTTCTATTCCCACAATCCAGGGCACAGGACCCCTCATGAGGACAAAAGATTTGGTCCCTTCAAACTGTAGTAGGTACCTTAAATGGCCAAGAGTGGCAGCTCAAGAATCTCAAATGATTGAGATTAAGCGCATACTTAACGAAAGCACATTTAAAGAGGCCCAGAGTGAAAAGGACGGTTTGTCTAGGGTCCCAGAGTTATATGGAAGTATGATGACTCAGTTGGGGTCTCTATTTATTATAAAGAATCATGCTGGCAAACGAGTCATATGCCGTAAAAACCGCCAGACGTGGTTCAATGCGGATTGCAGACAGAAGAAAAAGGCTTTGATCTTAGCGATAAAAAACAGACAAGGCCCCCTAGTTAGGGAAACCAGAAAGGACTATAAAACTGCTGTTATCCAAGCAAAGCACGAGTGGGATGATACACACTGGCAGAACTTAAAGGATGCAAGTGTAGCCAGGGATCCCAATTTTATTTGGGACATGGTTAGGCAGTCAGGTAATAAAGATCCTGATTTAATCCCTAACCATATCACAAATCAGGACTGGTTTAACCACTTTGGGAAACTTTATTCGGGGTCAAGTTTAATCCCCCAAGTTGGGTCAGATGGTCATTTAAGCAGCTACCTCACTCGGGATGTCATTGATCCCTTTAATACATAACAAATAGAGGCAGCCATCAAGAAAATAGTCCCAGCAAAAGCCTCAGGCCCGGATGGTCCTCCGGGTGATCTTTTTCTTGCAGACTCCCCAATTGGGCAAACTATATTATGCTTTTAATCAACTTGATCACAAAGGGTAGCGCAGTACCTGACACATGGAAAGGTGCAGAGGTGGTACCTATTTTTAAAAAAGGTGCCAGGGAGGACCCTGCCAACTACCGCCCAATCAGTTTGATCGAGGCCATGCAGAAAGTAGTTGGCAGGGTGTTGCTTCAGAGAATTCACCACTGGGTGGATGATAAGGATGTCCTTTCCCAGTATCAAGCGGGTTTCAGGGCGTGTACAGAGACAGTGGACCAAGCATTTAGATTGCTTTTAATTTATTGGATGGTTGTACTAATTGGCAAGGGCAGTCTTTATTTGGCCTTTATTGACCTGAAGACTACCTTTGACCTAGTACCCCGTGACCGGTTGTGGCAGCTATTAGGTGAAAAGGGGATCGACCCGATGATCCTGAATCTGCTCATTCGCCTTCACAAGGGCAATTATGCCCAAGTGAGGTGGGGATATCAGGACCAGAAGACAGACAGGATCCCTGTAAACAGAGGAGTCTGCCAGGGTTGTGTAATGGCGCCCACGCTATTTTCTCTATTCATTAACGGGGTGGTTAGTTTTTTTACAAGAACTTCCATCTGATGCCCCTTCCCTGGCAGGAGACAGGGTTCCTACCCTGCTCTTCGCGGATGACACTCTCCTCTTGTCTAAAACTCCGGCTGGGCTCCAGAAGCTCTTAGACAGATTTCATCTCTTCTGTGAGTCCAGGGGGCTGGTTGTTAACACCTCCAAAGCTAAGCTCATGATGTTTAATCCCTACAGGCCATATAAAGGTAATTTTACATTAGATGGAACACGCTTAGAGCGAGTCTCAACGTTCGACTATCTAGTTATTCGGCTTGCAAAGAAAATGCATTGGCGGCATCATATCGATAAAATGCTTTTGAGCCATAAAAGTGTGGTAGGAACATTACTCCGAGAACATCGCTCCTCGCAGTGCAGACCTGTGGCTCCTGCTCTCACGATTTATGCAGCCAAAGCAGTCAGTTCAGCCCTTTATGCTGCCGAATTATGGGGCTTTGACAATGTCGATGGAATTAGTAGATCTGAACAGAAATTCTTTAGAGATCTAGTGATGCTTCCCAGCAAGGTACCATTAAAATCTTTGATGAGCGACATGGGCAGGCGCTCTTTTAAAGATATAGCCAGGCTATGGCCCCTGTTATTCTGGGCCCGTCTGTGTCGGACCCCTGAACGTGGTAGCTATGCCTCCACGCTTACTGAAGTGATGGCTCTGAATGGCAACCAAAAGATCAGCTGGCTCCTTAATCTAAAAAAGTTCGTTTTTGCGCTCGGCTTGAAGGATTTGTGGGAAACCCAAATCCCACCTAGTAAGGCCGACCTCAAAAAGCGTTATTGGGCTTGGGTAGACGCACAAGAGCATTGTAATTCAAGATTAGGAAGGCTCACAGAAGAATTTTACTTACACAAGCAGCGCATATTTTTAGAACCGTACTTAGTTTTTATCCAGGCGCCACGAGACAGGGCGCTTTATATTCAGTTCAGGGTAGGCACACTCCCGATACGAGAATTAACTGCAAAGTGGAGTGTCCCGCATCAGTCAACAGCGGACTGCCCCTGCTGTAAGGCTCCAACTGAAAGCGTGGCTCATTTTATGTTTGCCTGCCCTGCTTACAAGAAGGCAAGAACAAGATGGCTAAAACCTATCTGTAGCCTACTGGGCACTTACGAACATAGTGTTGCTTTGCGCATTCTGAAAACGGACGCACGGACCCTCCTGGCCTGTGGTGTGGCCAAGTACCTCGGCCGTGCCTGGATAGTAAGGTTTAAAACACTACGTGTTACACTCTAAATGAACTATTGTGTTTTTTATATTTTCCAATTGCCCTGTGCATTTTTATTGCACTGTCACTTTATATTCTTTTATAAAAAGAAAACAAGCTGAAATTGAATTAATTTATGGCCACACAAAGTTTTCACCTGAAATAGTCCGCCGTTATTTTCCTATGGAAATTTGAATTTACTGTTTTTATGGATTGTATATTTTTAGACTATGGTTCATTTGATAACTCGTATTTTTATGATGATTGTATGTATTTTATTGCTTTTAAGATACTTGTTATCGAATAAAGCTACTTTTGACTTGACTTGAGAACATTTTAAACAAAAAAATGACACCAACAGGGTAATAAATGGATGAAGGGAACTAGAGATATGTTTTTATTTTTAAGTTTTGAAACAAAAGCACATAGCGCTAACATCAGTCAATGGCTGTGGCTGATGGGGACCTAGGCATGATGTCACACGATATTGTCTCCCTTCACACCGTCACCTGGTGAGGAGCCGATACAACACGGTGTCCACACAGCTGGCTAGAAGTCTCATGCTGAGAGCAGATGTTAAGCTAATCAGAGACTGCACAGGCGATGTCCATTCAAGGGTATGAAACCAACCAGTGACATGGACAGCAGCCTTAACATTTTTATTTTTTA
This sequence comes from Triturus cristatus, assembly GCF_964204655.1. Taxonomy (NCBI): domain Eukaryota; kingdom Metazoa; phylum Chordata; class Amphibia; order Caudata; family Salamandridae; genus Triturus; species Triturus cristatus. The sequence goes on from NC_140584.1 coordinate 589,163,656, forward strand.
TTGGGGTGAGGCTGAGGAGGCAGTGAGAGCCTCAAATGGCGCTCATCACAAAGCCCCAGCTCTCCAGAGCCCCGCATCCTCACTCGGTGGACATTTTTCAAAAGTTGTCAGGGCTGTGATCGAATGAACATAATTGCATCTGTCAAAAGTTTCACCATGGCACTTAGTCATATTTCTGGAAGTCAGACTTCTTTAGCAGGGCTCAGTTGTTGAGGGTCCCTCAAAGTCAGGTATGTCTAATTGGGTTTTCTGATGAGGCCTTCAGTTCTGTGCCAAAATCTCCAAGTTAGAGGTCCGTCATGTTTTTCGAAACCCTTGATAGCTCTGCTGGGGAAAACCTTACACCCATGGCCTGACTGATTTCGGGTCGTCCTTGTAAGTCATCTGCCATATTTAGAGAGGGCGGTCTGATGTACTTTTTTCTTACTTTTCAAGACTACCAGGAAAAGTCTAGCGGACACAAAGAGAAAAAAAAGAAAAACTCCTAGGGGCATAGTATCAAGAACGGCGTTAACATTATCGCCGCTTTAGCGGCAGGAAACTGCAGCTAAAGCGGCGATAATGGGCTTGATAATATTCCCTGGAGAATTCCAATAGAAGCCCATGTTCTGGTGTGAACCTGGGCTTCTATTAGAATTCTCAATGGCATATTATCAAGCCCATTATCGCCGCTTTAGCGGCAGTTTCCTGCCGCTGAAGTGGCGATAATTTTACCGCCGTTCTTGATAATATGCCCCCTAGGGCCATTATTTTTAGTTTTACAGACACAAAATCCTGCTGTGGGAGTTCGTGTTTGTACCACAACAAACAATAGCAGAGTGGACGAATGAAACTGGCAGACACTCAGCATACATCCAACGTCTCGGAAGCTTCTCTGAAGACATAGACATCTTCACTGGGGAGGCAGAGACCTCTAGATATGGCAGACGTTGTTTGCAGGGTAGCGTAGGCTATTACCTATGCACCCCTGGCAGAGGGCAGGCTGCTCGCCTAACTTTACACCAGGCTCACCTTCACTACTTGGTGCTGCTGAAACCATATTCTTTCATGGCAAAACCCTCAAGTGAGATGAACCTGGAAATCTTGCCCACCAATTGTACGTCTTTCCTGTGTAATATCCACATATTGTCACAGTCCTCTAGGGGTTTAAAAAAATTAAAAACTTCCAGTTTGCTGCAGGCGCTGGGAGACTTCCTCAGGGAAACTCCTACAGGTCACAGACTTCCAGGGGAGATTCCTCAGGGCCAGGTCTGCAATGGGTCCGGCAGGGTCTACGTCAGCCCATTCGCAGCTGGTCAACTGGTTCTTCCATGCGAGGGGAGCCCTTTCTCAGTCTTTTCTGCCCTTGATGCTGGATGGGGGCAAGCCTACTGACCCTTGAACAGCATTTCTAATCCCTGCTTGTAAGTAGAGGGTAGATCTCACTTCACTTCTCCCACCAGGCAACTCCACACAGATCTTCTGTTTCTTTACTTGGTCCTGTTATGTTCTGAGGGCTGGTAACAGGGAACCAGTTTTATGATACACACTAGCTAGTAATTGATGAGAAAGTGTAACCCAATCCACAAATAAGTTGAAGAGGCCTCAGCCTAGTCCTTATGATGGCATCCATGTACACTCCCCTCTTCACATTCCAAGATCAGTAGCCATTAGTTATTCCTTCTATTGTTCCTGCCAGATCTATTGTCTCTGGGCAGAGAGGTATTTAACACCTCACCAAAGGAGTAATCATTGGGAAGAGCCCATTAGAACTGATTTAATTACTGCTATGGCTTCCAGACAGCACACAATGGATTTTATAAAACCACCTTTTCCATACATTTATTAAGGTCTTAATAGACATGCTGATGGCATCTTGGACAAAGCTAGGGTTGGCTCCCCAAGTTAGTCAACGAATAAGTAGGTGGCACAGGCCAGCCCTTGGAGATCCTGCTTTTCTAACTCAGCACCCAACCGCTGATAGCTGAGTTGTCCAAGTTTCCAAGAGTAAGGTCAACCCTAGGGCGTTTCCTTCTGCACCACCAGATAGGCAGTGAAAGTAGATTGATTCCTTTGAAAAAGAGTGTTCTCTTCGCCCGCATGGCCCTTAGGTCTTTGAACTCTGTCTGTCTCTTGGGCAGACTCACACATTCCCTTTGGGACATGGCCATGAGATCTTACAGGTCGCCTCTGACCGATTCAAAAACGTTCTCGTCCAAACAATTTAGGATGATCGAGCCGCTGCAAAATATGTTATTAGGGCAAGCCATAATACAATGGATTGTGCGGGCTGTGGCATGGGTGCCAGTGTCATGTTCAGGCATCATGCATGGAATGCGTGGCACAGGTTTTTCAGGTGACATATAGGCATCTCTCACGGTCATACCTTTTGATGGTACCAGCCTTTTTGGAGAAAAGGCTGACTCCGTGCTACAGGATTTTAAAGATGGCCAAGTGACAGCCATTTGCAGCCATCCTTTGGCTTATCCACACCAGCCCGTCAGTTTACCTAATAGTACATACATTTCAGAGGATACTCGGGGGCCTAACTTACCACCAAAGGGATCCCTCGGAACCTGTGCAGTAGCGAGCCTAAACGTTTAGCAACCCCGGAGGACGTGGTGGTGGCAGAGGATGTGGACACCACAACGGCAAACATTCTTTCTCTTACTCCTCACCTGCCACAAAATCCATCAAGTCACTTTGATTTCCCCTCTCAGGGACACGCACAGCTGGCAGAATTTAATTTGTCCTACCTGTTTGGAGAGCTATAACGTCAGACCAATGTGTGCTAGAAATTGTTGGGATGCGTTATGTCCTGCCTTTCACATCCTCCCCATCATATACCATCTATTTTTCAATCAATATTCAGTGGATCATTACACTGTCATTCTGCAGGAAGCTCATTTGCCTTTCAACAAAGGGGCCATAGGGTTCTAGTGGTGAAAAAAGGTGAAGGGTGTTGCTCCTGCTACTCTTTGGTGCCCAAGGAAGATGGAGGGCTCAGGCTGATTTTCGAACTTTTTCCCTGAACTCCTTCTTGTGCAAGTACATATTTCAAAATGCTAACTCGAGCGCATGTTCTTTCTGCCCTGGATCCAGTCTATTGGATGGTATGTTTGGACCCACAGGTACTTTCATGTGCCTGTCCTGCAGTCCCACAGAGGCTACCTTTGGTTCATAGTGGGGTTCGGGCATTTCCAGTTTGACTTTCTATCCTTCTGCCTCACCTCTGCCATTTGTGTGTTTACGAAAATGATGGCAGTAGTCTCGGCCCATCATTATAGGCTGGAATACACGTATTTAGGTACCTTGGCAACTGCTGAAGGCAGGCCTACCACTGGCAGTCACAGACAGTGTCCAGACGACCATCACTCTTCTTTTATCCTTCGGGTTTTCCATCAGTGAGCTGAAATCCCATATGATGCTTGCACAGATGATTCCCTTCATATGAACCCTTCATATGGACCTGTACGTGGTGATGTTCAGGGCCCTCCCACCATTGCAGCGAGTCAGAGACATTCAGGATATGATACAGATGTTTCAGCTAAATACAGGGCTCTGGCATGTACGCTTCTGAGGCTTCTTGGAGCAAACTGTTTTAAGACTTCTTGGCCTCCTAGTCTCATACATATTTATGGTCCCTTATGCCCATTAGCTCATGCTGACCTTACAGTGAAACCTCTGCTTTAAGTGAATGCAACACAGGAGACAGCCTGTGGCCTTCAGAGCTGGCAGGTGCACATGAACCTGGGGTGTGACAGGGTTCTCCCTGCCCCATTCAGAGCTCACAGTAGTACAGATGCATTGTCTCTGCGTTAGGACTGTCATCTGGGAGCAGTAGAAATCAGGGGTCTCTGGTCCCGAGTGAAGAGAAAGCTCTACATCAATTTTCTGGAGCTTTGTGGCAGTTAGCTCAGAAGGCTTTCATCCCATCTATCAAGGCAAAGCGTGGGGTCTTGAACCTTTTTCCAGGAGGCACTGTGGCTTTGGACAGGAATGGATCATAAGGGGTATCCCTAGAGGCCAATCATTTTTCAGAATTGCTCAATATGAGGACGTATCAGATCAGCGGGTGTCAGCTGGCATACCATAAATGGTGTCTTCATCTGGGGGTGGCTTAGGGCTCCTCCGACCAGTGGAGCACGCCCTGGCTGGATCATTTCACTACTGCCTAGAACATGCAGTGTCACAAATACTGCATGGTAGAATTTACACCAAGAGAATAACAGGGGACATATTCCTTTGGTAGTGTGACGTAGGGCTCCGGTATTCCTTTCCGCCATTACCTCTCCTGTCTGAGTTCTGATTAGGCCTGGGCAAAAATTTCGTTCCGTTCGCGGAAATTGCGATAATTTGAAATTTTTGCGTTCCGCGGAGAGCGCGAAAATGTCAAAAATTCCGGTTTCCGCAGCTTGGCGATAATTTGTTTCTTGCTCGCGCTGTAAAATGATACATTCTCGCGCGCGCGCGATCGCCTTACCTGAATCCCTGCGTTCGCCGACAAGTTTTCTTGATCCGGTCGCGTTCTCCATGAGATGTTGTATTGTTTTTAGCCATTTGCGCTGTCTCGCGACAGTTCGCGCCCGCAGTGACGTCATGCGTCGCGCGATCACGTCTTTCTTCTCGCGATCATGCACCGCGAGAACAACTCAAAACAAGATGGCCGCGCCCGCAAGCAACCACATGGGTAAGTTGGCGACCCGCAACCATGCAGAAAATCTCGCGAACATGCCGGAAAAAAACTTCCGCATCTTCGCGATATTTCTGCTTGTTTGCGATAATTTTAAACATTCTCGCGATAATTTGCGAAGGTTAATTCCGCAAATTCCGCCCACCCCTAGTTCTGATGACTGTCAGGACTAAACAACGTTCGGATCATCTTGGTAACTCCAGATTGGGCAAGGAGAGTGTGGGACCTGGATTTGTAGGGCCTGAATATTGAAAAATTCACCTGAATCTCTACAACGTACACCTCAGTGCGTAGGGATTGAACTTCGACAACTGAGCAGGTTAGCTTTACCTGCAGAAGTAGTGGATTTGATTCTGGCCGCTAGATGCCCATCTATCAAATCTATTTGTATGCCTGGATGGTTGAAATTTGTGGCCTGGTCTGGGGATGGTTATCTTGATCCTCTACAGGTCAAGCTATCCGATGTTTGTTATTGTTCATCCTATCTATGCCCTAGTATGGCTTGGCAGTGGGAACTAGAGTTTCTATGTCCTGATGACCTTTTTACATCTTCCTGATCATCTTTTGTTATTTAAGTCATCAGTTGTAATGAGATTTCTCAAAGGACTGACGTAGATGTTCCTACTGACGCTTTTCAGTATGCCTCAATGACACCCAGTTAAGATGCGGATTCTGTTCAAGGCGCTTGTCTTGACCCATAGGGCTCTATAGCATGCAGGCTCACAATACCTTGAAACCAGAGTACACTTCTATTCTCCCACAAGCCAGCTATGCTCCTCTCAGCTGGCCAGGGGGGAGGTTCCTAGGATTCGGCTGTCTAGGAAAGGCTGCTGCGCTGTCTTCTTTCTTACTCCCATTGCTTGGAATAGATTTCCTCCTGAGCTTCATCTAGAGCTGTCAGAATCTGTATGTAAGAAAAAACTTAAGACTTGGCTCTTTGTTCAGGCATAATCTCTCTCCCTCTAGATGTAGGCCGGGATCCTCCTCAAAGCATCTTTTGTGCTTTATAAATACCTATTCATTCATTCATATTAACTTAGTCCTTAGATTTCTGGTATGCATGCTGTAGAAAATCAGCCTTGGCATATTTAACACGCTATAAGTCCCTAGTATTTGGGGCAATGATGCCCAGGTCCTGTAAGTTAAATGTCACTGGTGTACTGCAGCATCCACTGTGCCATCCACTGCAGTGACAGTTTAAACAAGGCTGCAGGCCTACTCTCTATAGCCTGGCTGTGCCATTTTAAATAGCAAATTCGCCCTGTCAAAATAACCCCTTTTAACAGGCCCATACCTGCCATTAAAATATTTATAAGGCACCCATAAGGCAGGGTGCATGGTATTTAAAAGTAGGATATGTAAACGTTTAATGTTACACAAGCTATTTTTATGATAGCAAGTTTAGCTGTTCCATAGAAATTCGGAAATGCAATATTAAATACTAGTGTTGTATCTTGGAAATGGGGCTAACTAGAAAAATAATTAAACAAATATTTTAATATTTATTAAAAATTCAATGCAATAGTAAAGTCAGATTTTGACTAAATATTACAGTAAAATAACTTTAAGAAAGGTACCTTTTTGCTGCCCTGAAGTTGCTGGAGGCTGACCTGCATTTTGCTCCCTCATTCTGCCGGACAGTAATTGGTATTTGGATAGGTGTGAAATGCCTTACAGGAGCAAAGAATAGGCTGACCTGAATGGCCAGAAATGACTGCTAGGCAGGGTGGGGCTGTGAGGATCCTTTTTTACATCAAAGTGTCAAATCCTGTTTGAATGTAACATCCTACTTGACAGGTTTGCTGGGGCTTTTCAGATTACACTTGGAGTGCACTTCAAAGAGGGATCCTCCATCAGGACATGGTAAATGTTAGCTGACACTTGGGCAGGACCCTTCTTTTGTCACGTCAGCCTGGCAGGCTCCAATCACAGGGGTGCCTCTTATTGACATCTCAGAGTCAAAGCCTGTATGACAGGTGTACTGGGTTTACATAGAACACACTTCAAAGGAGAGAAACAGGATGCCAAAACAAGTCTTGTGTATTCACTGTCTGGTTGCTGAAAATTCAACTTTTGTTCTAACAGACTGCTGTCTCTGAGATTGTTGTTGTTGTGGGTTCAGGGCCCGCCTGAAAATGGATTTTAGTGTTAGATATGGGAGGACACTCTGATTACAATATTACTCTCTGCAAACACGCACCCAACCCTCAGAGCCCAAGTTTAGTATGGCCGAAGACTGCTGCCATCTTGAAAATGCCCAAAGTGGAGACGGTTAGCCCAGGGAATCTTTGTCCCACCAGGGTTATTCCCACCAAATAGCTTGTGCCAGGCATATATAGGCAACTCCAGGCACCCGTTTCAGAGCACTCCTGGACCCGTTGAAGATCATAAAAGGATGGGCCTGAAGAGCCTAGAAGACTAGACCATCTCCCCTTCTTGTACCAAGGACAAAGAAGTGGACTCCAAAAGTCATAGTAATGACTTTCTGTTAAAGCTACAGGAACTTAACAAACTACAAGAGGCCTTTTCTCTGCAGCAGCTCAGCTGAGTTGTGGCAATTGGACCTGGACTGAACCCTGCTTTTGGCTTATGTTTGACACCGAGTTAGTCTCTAAGCACTCTGCTGATGTCCTGGGGGCTTTAGAAGTGTACTCCTGTGCTGGATTGGGAGCTAAAGGACTAGGGGCTTGATTTAGAGTTGTGCGGATGGGTATTTACTCTCTCAGGGTGATGGAGTAAAGTTCTCTGTTGCCAGTACCTGCCTGCCAAAGTTTGAGATGTCTGCCAGACCAACAGATATTTCTTGAATCTACAGGAACTGCCATTGCGGTGGTTGCTATAAATGCATTGAAAGTTTGACAGAGTACTCGTTCAACATGATGGAGCCGTGCAGAAAACCTTTAATGTTTTAGTACTTTTATAAGGAAAATCCTAACGTGGAATTTTCTTTTTGAAATAGAAATAAAAACCAATGCCCCCTCCCACCCCCATCCATGGTCATTTTACAGTTTTCACTGTCCCTTGCCACCAGGTTTACGGACAGTGAAAAGTATTCATTTGTTCGCTTCCACTCTAAATAGGGTGGGGGGACAAATAGCCAAACTTCTGATGTCCCTTTCTTTGTTGGGCTGTCAGAGGTGTTTGTCGGATGCGCAGATGGAGTAGTCTCTGCTGTCAACATACTGAAGGCCTCCCTGACTCTAAATGAGGCAGGTGGACCTTCGGTTTGGCTGAAAGGGTACTCTTTCGCTGTCGTGATGGAGTACCATCTCTGCCAAACTATAAACTGGGTCGTAAGTCAGAAGGTAAAATCTCTTGCCCAGAATGAACTGATTAGTGTATCTTCCCAAGCTTAATTGCAGTCAATGTCAAATTGCGCCTAGGTCCTGTCCTACAGCAACCTTTGACTATCATCAGCACTTCGCGCTTCTTGGCACTAGTTCTACTTGAAAAGTTTAAAACTCCTATCTCCGATTACCCTTATTAGATTTTTATCATTTTGGTGTCTTGTGTTCATTACATTTTCATCTATATTCCTAATATGTTTTGGCATTTTTTTGTTTTGTATTGTGCTTTTAATACTGTTTAGCTTGCACATTGCCTCTTAGTTAAACAGGTCTGCTCCTTGCCATACCTACCAGGGGATGAGATCAGGTCAATTTAAAGACTTTCAATCAATCAAACAGTATTTGTATAGCGCGGCTTATCACCCCTTGGAGTATCCAGGCGCTGAGGATCTGCAGCCTTAGTCAAAGAACCAGGTCTTGAGCCCCCTCCATAAGTAGGCGAGTAAAGGGTGGTTTAAAGGTGGAGGGGGAGGTCGTTCCAGGACTTGGGGTGAGGTAGGAAAGGGAGCGACCTCCACTGCAGATGTGTGAGTAAGGGCGAAGGAGGTGGAGCGAAGGTTTCTGGTGGGAAGGTGGAACATGAGGCGGTGGTTGATGTAGGTGGGTCTGATGTTGTGGAGGGCTTTGTAGGCCTGAGTCATCATCTCGAAATGGAGGATTCTGAGGTGAGGGTTGTGCTGGTCTGTTAGGGGAGATTGAGGATGGGTCTAGCTGCAGTGTTCTGAATGGTTTGGAGGCGTTTGAGGAGCTGTTTGGTGATTCCGGCGCAGAATGTGTTTCCGTAGTCGAGTTAACTGGAGACGAGGGTTTGGGTGACTGATTTTCTGGTGGTTATGGGGATCCAACTGAAGTTCTTACGGAGCGTGTGGAAGGTGTGGCAGCAGCTAGAGGTCACGGTCCTGACCTGTCGTTTCATGGTGATTTGACTGTCCAGGATGATGCCGAGGCCACAGGCGTGGTCTGTGGGGATCAATGTCGGGATTTTATGTGTTCACCCTGATAAGGATTGTGATTATTACTTGAGGTGGGTACTTACTCCCTCTGTTAACTATCCAGTTCCTTAGACATGCCTTTCGAGACCATGCATAGCTGTTATCTGCAACTGCTGACCATCCCGTCGGTGTTTCTTATTGTCTGCTGCATCAATGAACTGCAGGGATTTTCAGAGCATCCTTCATACACCACCTTCTTCTCTCACAAATTGCTGCTTAGCGTTTGTGCTTCATTTATACCGAATGCAAAAACAACAGTTGATGGACGGAATGCAGAACAATGTCATACATTCACCCCAGTATAGAGATCTGGGCCTAAATCCCTCGTTTTTTTTGCTCACCATGCCTTCCAGTTTGAACCCAGCCAGATGCAAATCAGTCTTGACCCTGTGCCTCATGGGAACAGTCCAGCCCGAACTGCCAAGCCAGGTCCTCCCTGGACTGTAAAAAAGCATCCTAGGACCGGTTTCGGGGTTTCACCCCTCTTCAGCCAGGGTAGCTTGTTTCCAGTGGCATGAAGAGCATGGGTCCCACGTCTGGGCATACCCGTCCCACTCGGGTGACAAATGCAACAACAAAAGTTGATGGACAGAATGCAGAACATTGTCATACATTCACCCCATTACAGAGATCTGGGCCGAAAGCCATCGTTTTTTTGCTCACCATGCCATTCCAGTTGGGACCCAGCCATATGCAAATCAGTCTTGACCCTGTGCCTCATGGGAACAGTCCAGCCCAAACTGCCAAGCCAGGTCATCCCTGGACTGGAAACAAGCATCCTAGGACCGGTTTCGGGGTTTCACCCCTCTTCAGCCAGGATAGCTTGTTTCCAGTGGCATGGAGAGCACGGGACCCACGTCTGGGCATACCCATCCCACTCGGGGTGACAAATGCAAAAACAACAGTTGATAGACAGAATGCAGAACAATGTCATACATTCACCCCAGTACAGAGATCTGGGCCTAAATCCATAGTTTTTTTGCTCACCATGCCATTCCAGTTTGAACCCAGCCATATGCAAATCAGTCTTGACCCTGTGCCTCACGAGAACAGTCCAGCCCGAACTGCCAAGCCAGGTCCTCCCTGGACTGGAAACAAGAAGGATCGATTTAACCCAGATCTTTTGACTGGGGGAGAATGTTTGCATTGTCAGCATTCCGTCCATCATTTGTTTGCTTTCACACTTTTCGCCCTAAGTGGGATGGGTATGCCCAGACGTGGGTCCCTTGCTCACTGTGCCACTGGATTCAAGCTAACCTGTCTGAAGAAGGGTGATATACCCTGAAACCGGTCCCAGGATGCTTGTTTCCGTTCCAGGGAGGACCTGGCCTGGCAGTTCGGTCTGGACTGTTCCCATGGGGCACAGGGTCAAGACTGATTTGCATATGGCTGGGTCCAAACTGGGGTGGCGTAGTGGGCAAAAGAGGATGGATTTAACCCAGATGTTTTGACTGGGGGAGAATGTCTGCATTGTCAGCATTCCGTCCATCATTTGTTTGCTGTTACTCATTTCTACCGAAAGTAGTATCACCCTTACACATGGTCAGTAAATTTCCCTAACCACCTTTTTCTCTCCACATTCCACTAAGGAGGAACAGAGGCTTCATCGGTTAGACACATAAAGACTCTCAGTTTCTACATCGACTGTAGCAGAGAATACCGAGCTGATTATCAGCTTTTGTGGGGTTTGCTGGTACTAAGATAAAGACAAGCTATGATCTGGCCAAGAAGGAGCCCTCCCAAGGGCCTGTGGGCTCATTCAATCATAGCCAAGGATGCCTCAAAAGCATTGGTGAGGAGTTTCCCAGGACTGCACATCTGCCAAGCAGATATATGAGTGAGACAGGACCACAAAAAGAGCTTTGTTACCTGCTTGGTCCTACAGGACTTCTTGGTGTGAGTCCACTCTTCAGACCATCTACCTTTGGGAAGTACCACTTGGGTATCTATTTACAATGCGACAATTCTGCAGTTAGACGCATCCATTAAATATCAAGTTATTTACAGGCTTGCAATGAAAAAATGAAGCATCAGTGCGGTTTCCAATGCCAGACCTATTGCCTTTGCCAGTGCTTGTATTTTGATGGATCAGACATGTCGGAATTAAAGCAAATCAGACACTCTGATGCCACAGGCTGGGTGGCAGCAAATGTATTCTTTACCTCAGTACAGTAAAATAATGGACGTTCTGTTGTATGTTGTATAGAACCTTCAGAGGCAGTCTCTATAGCCCCTCCTACTCGTTTTGAAGGTTGAAGCGCTACGTCATTACTCCTGCATTGAAGCTTATATAAAAGGATCAAAGGGCCAGCGCAGGTCCATCGTTGAAGCTGCATTCATGTCGAAGGGTCTGGCAGGCAATGTATGCAGGAGCACAGAACCAACTGGAGAAGCGTGCAGTGTCTGCCAAGGCACATTTATTCTAGTTGCAGTGATCGGTCATCAGCTCCTAGAGACCCATCTTGGTTATGGGTGACTGTGTTCTACTTCAGTCAGTCAATCAATCGTCTGTGATGTGAATTTGTAGGCAATCTTTTGAAAGGGCAGGGGCGTTGTTCTATCGCTATGCCAAAAAAGGAATCTGAAAAGTCATTCGGATTGGCTGGGAGGAAAACTACATGGATGAGGGAGAAAAGCTACATAATAAGGTTCATAAATAATGTGCGCAGCTGTACTGCTGATGTTAATATTAGTATAAAAAATAAAATGATTAATAATGTTAAAAATGCTAAATTAATGCAATAAATCCATGAAAGATCCAATGGAGGAAAAGGCGTCAGATTCCAATGATTACATTACCCCAACCTGTCATCGTGATGTTACTGTAAATGTAGCTTTTAATGGGGAAATATTTTTCCTGCATGTTTTTCCTGAGTGTTGTCCACATTTCACGGTGTGAAGTTAGCAGTAACTATTTGCTGTGAGTAAAGTGTTATTAGCACTTTTATGTAAATAGAAAAATCATGGTAAATGTGCAAGAATCAACTTACCCACATGTAATATGATACTATGCTTTCTAAATGAGAGAGAGCCTTGTTGTGCTCCTGAATCAGTAACCCTTCTGCAAGGATGGTATTTCACTTCCTCCTTCCTAGGAGAGGAACAAGCAAAATATAAGAGAAGAACAAGTGTCTTACCTTCGGTAACGTTGTACCTGGTAGAGACTCAAGTCACAGATTTCTTACCTTAGAATAATCTTCAGGTGTCAGACTGGATACGGAAACTTTTCGAGCAGTACCTCTGTGTGCCGGTAGGTGGCGTTGTTCAGTTCTCGGTCAAGGTTGTCTGCATCTGGGAGTGACGTGTGCAGTGCTTATAAAAGCGACACCCCAGCGCACCAACATCAGTTACTTTTTGGGACCTTTCCACGCCAGAAGCGCAGAGCCGCAAAGGCTGCTGATGTACCAATGTGCAAACACTGAGGACCTCTTAAGGGTTACCCTGTATAGAGAAATCCATTCACAGGGTGGGGAGGGTCGGTTAGGAAACTGTGGCTAAATAGACTCGCTAACAGATAAGGTGTTACCAAAAGTAAGTAACTTATTCATCTGATAGAGACTTCATGCCACAGATTCTTTAACTTAGAATAGACACCCGAGCAATGCCTCCCTGGAGGTGCTTATACCAGGAAGTCCTGGAGTACCAAACGGGCAAACTACCTGTAACAATGGACCTGACTGTCCAGGCATTACTGCTTAGTAAAGGTGCAGAAAAGCCCATGAGACATCCTGTCAGATATCCAGGACAGGGACTCCTCGAACTAACGCAGTGGTTGCAGCTTTGGCTCTGGTGGAATAAGCATGCAGGCCCTCAGGGGTTTGCTTTTTGGCCAGTGTGTAGCAGATTTTAATGCAGCGCACAATCCATCTTGAAAAATGGCCCATTTCTACGTGGCCCTTCATTTCTTTGCTCCAACAAACCCAGTGAAGAGTTGGTCATCCACTGGAAACTCTTTGGTAAGATCAATGTAGAACGATAATTCTCTTTTTGGATCCAGGTGGCGGAGTATCTCATCCTCATTGGAAGGGCGATGCGGAGCAAAGAAGGTCGGCAGTGCGATGGTCTGGCCTACATGAAAGGGTATCACCACTTTTGGTAGGAAACTTGCATGTGTTCTTAGAACCAGTATATTTGGAGAAAAAGTTGGTAAGGAGGGTATAGAGAGGGCCTGTAGTTCAGTAACCCTCCTGGCCGATGTAATGGGTGCTAGGAACACAGTTTTAATGGTCAGCAGACGTAGGGAGCAATTGTGCATAGGCTCGAAGGGCAACCATATCAAGAACATCAGAATAAGATTCAAGTCCCAATGGGGCATGATGAAGGATATTGGAGGGAACATGTGTTGTAGCCCTTTTAGAAATTGAGTCAGAACAGATGACTTAAACAGGGAGGGCTGGTCCGGCAATGTCAAGAATGCCAATATGGCCCAAATATACCCTTTAGCAGTGCCCAATGCAAAGCCTTGCTGGCTAACAAGAGAACAAATAACAGAACTTTAGACAAAGGTGCAGAAAGGAGATCAAGATTTCCGGTAGCACACCAACTCATAAATTTATCCCAAAGACAGGCGTATACTGTCTTGGATGTGGGAATCCTGGCTGCCAGAATGACATCATAGATTTCTGAAGGAAGGTCAAAGGCTGTCAACTGCTACTGCTTGATCTCCACACATGCAGGTGGAGTGTGTGCAGGTTCGGGTGCAGGACCCTGCCCTTTTTCTGTGACAGTTGATCCTCCCAATAGGGCAGCCTGATCGTAGGACCGATGCTGAGGCTCAGGAGTCCAGGATGCCATACCCTCCTGCCCAATCCAGGGACACAAGAATGATTTGGGCCCGGTCGTTCCTGATCTTCTTGAGAACTCTGGGCAGGAGTGGTATTGATGGAGAGGTGTGCTGGAGGCCTGGGCTCCACTGAAGATGAAAAGAGTCTCTTGGAAACGGCAGCATGCGGAAGTGCTGACATTGCATGTTTTTCATAGTGGTGAATAGATCTAACCAAGGTTCTCCCCAATCTCCGAAAAGACCACTCACCACCTCCGGATGGAGCTGCCATTCATGATCCGGTAAGCATTGATGGCTGAGTTAGTCCGCTCTGTCCCTCAGTGAGGCCACCAGATATTGAACCACCCGAAAAATGCCCTGACGTCCCAGCCATGTCCAATGATTGAAATCCTCTTGACATAAGGTCCACGAACCCACCCTGCACTGCTTGTTGCAATACCATATGGAGGTGATGTTGTCCATGGACACCAGAACTAGCCTTCCGTTGATGGAAGGAAGAAAGGCCTTCAATGCCAGTCAGACTGCTCTCAGCTCCAAAAGATTTATGTAAACCTGAGATTCCACCAGAGGCCAGAGTCTTTTGATCTCCACCCCTCCCAGATCGCCACCCCAACCCAGGCATGACATATCTGTCACTACAGTCAGCGCTGGATGGGGAAGGGAGAGGGGCTGCCGCTGACCCAATCGCAGTTTGTCAGCCACCACTGCAGGGCCTTTGCAGTTCCCTCTGATATCTGGACCAGGTCACAGAGTTTCTCCCGATGCTTCACCCACTGGGACTTCAGATCCCTCTGCCAAGCCCTCATATGCCAGCGGGCATGTGTTACCAGCAGGATGCAGGAGACCATGAGGCCCAGAAGCCTCCGAGTCAGTCTCATCGAAATCCAGGATAGAGGCTGAAATATCGAAATCATAGCCTGAATATTCGGGACTCACCATTCTGGAAGATAGGCCTGAAACTGTACTGTATTCAGAACAGATCAGATGAAAGGGAGCATTTGAGAGGGAGTTAGGTGTGACTTTGGCATGTTTATAGTAAATCCCAGTGAATGCAGTAGGCCCGGTTTAGTCTGGAGGTAGGATACAACTTCTTTGGTAAGCCCACCTATATAATAGTCAATCGTTGAGGTAGGGGAAGACTGGAACCCCTACCTCCACAGGTGTGCTGCAACCCCTGCCATCACCTAAGTGGCGCTGGTGAGGCCAAAAGGGAGCACAGTGAATTGATAATGCGCTTGGCCCACCATGGACCACAGGTTGTGTCTGTGGGCAAGCAGGATGAGAATGTGGCAGTAGGTGTCCTGCAAGTCAATAGCTACCATCCAGTCTCCAGGGTCTAGAGCAGACAGAACCTCAGCTAATGTAAGCATCTTGATGTTCTCCTTCTTCAGGAAGAAATTGAGAGGATGTAGGTCTAAAATAGGGAGGAGGCCTCCGTCCTTTTTGGGCACCAGAAGGTAGTAGGAATAGCAACCACAACCTACTTCTGATGTCAGCACCCTCTTGTCCAAAAGAGCCTGAACTTCCTGATGGAGTAGGGAGAGCTGGTCCTCCATCAGCCGGTCGAAGGATGGTGGGCAGGGTTTCTAGCAAAGAGATGGAATAACTTTGCTGAACAATCTGTAGTATGTCTGATGTTATGGACTGCCAGCAGGGCAGGTGATGGTGAATCCTTCCACCAACTGGGTGTCCGTGATGGTACAAGGGCAAACTAGGCTACTGCTGCTGGGGGATGGAAGGCAGGGTGGACCTCTGGTTTTGTGTCCCAAGAGGCTTGTGGGAACAGCAGCCATGAAAGGACTGGGGAATCTGTTGGCCTTGGTGGCTGGGCAGGAATAGACATGGTTGATAGCAGAATGTGGTTAGTGTGCAGCAAAGATAGGCCCAAGGACCTGGCAGTGGCTCGGCTATCCTTAAAGAGCTTTAGCGCTGAAACAAAGAGAAGGGTGCGATTAAAATGCATGTCCATAAGGGATGCATGGACATCCCCCAAAAAGCTACTAGATCTCAGTCAGGCATGGCATCTGAGTGCCACAGACTATGCAATCGCTCTGCCTAGCTCGTTTGTCATATCCAGTCTGCAGTAAATGGTGAACTTTGCTGCATCTCTTCCATCTGCAATAGCCTATGACAGAACGGCTCAGCCCTCCTTCGAGACCTTAGGCAGTAGTTGCGCAACCAAATCCCAAACGGTGTGGGTGTATCAGCCCAAAAGGCACGCAGAGTTCGCCAACCGTAGTTCAAGGCTAGTGGAAGAGAACATCCTCTTAACAATGGTGTCCAGCCTCTTGGATTTACTTTCTGGTGTTGAGCTTGGAGGTGGAGGCCTGAACAGTAAAACTCTCCATGGTGGGATGCTCTGTGAGGAAGGAAAACTGCACCCCAGGAGTGGGGCAATTGTCCTGTGCACAGGTGCCCCTGTGCAGGGCTTGGCCCGGGCCTCGAGCAGGACATCAGTGTGGGCCTTGTTAAAAGACAGGAGAGGTTCTGAAGGGGTGACCCCCAGATGAAGGACATCTGCCAAGACATTAGTCTGGACTGCCACCGAGGGCAGCATAAGGTCCAAGACCTCAGCTGCCCGTTTCACCACCATAGCAAATGAAACCCCTTCCTCTGCAGCCATACCAGGAGAAGAGACCAGGTCAGTGTCTGGGGAGGTGTTCAGACCAGCTGGTATCTGCCAGTTCTTCATACCACTTATAGTCAGCCTCATCAAGAGGGTTGGTGTAACCACAATCCCAAATCATACTCCTCTCCAGGCACTGGCTCCTACTCGGAAGTTTGAGCTCTAGCCAGTGCCGGAGTCGATGTTTGGCAATACCGAAGTGCTCCATATCAAAATCGGGTATGATTATGGGATCGGTACTGCCATGGGGCGTCAGCGGTGGCAGGAACGACGTCACTGGAACGGAACAGGTTCTGGGGAAGTTTGTGGTCTCGGGATCAGAGTTGCTCCAGATCCAGAACTGGATCCAAGGGGTCCGGCTGGCACCAAGGGCAGACCCGCTGGTGGAAATCGAGTGGGGACACCCACTGAACCCATGGGGACCGAAAGTGCTCCAGAGGGGTCGGTACACCAAAAATGAGGTGAAAGGCCTTAAAAACGTATTGGAGTTCGGCGATTGTTGCCCTGGCTCTAGGAAGCTCAGGAAGGGGCGGAGCGGACCCAGGGGCAGGCTCTTCATGGGAGCGGGGCCTAGAGTGATGTAGTTCCCATGCCTCGTCTGAAGATTTGGACCGGTGCAGTGAAGTTGAAGAGTACTTTGATGTCTTTGATTTTTTGGGACTTGCTGTAGAACTTACCAGAGGACTTCAAGAGCAAGGACGAGCACCTGGAATGACTCTGCACACAGGCCTGTGACTTTCTTTAAGACCAAGGCCTGCAGCATCAAGGATACGACCGGCGTCAGGCGACTAGGAACTTCAAGGAGCACTTGGGTTCCTGGCATGGCAGTCCTTAAAAGTCTTGGGAGTCGTGGTCCTGTTCCAAGCATCCAAGGCAGACCAGATGGAGGTCTGTCACAGACATTTAAACCACAGAGCTTAAACCCTACCAGTTTTTTAGGGGACATCCAACCACACTGGTAGACAGTCTTGAAATGAAGCAAGATGAAATGTCAAAAAAAGACAGTCAAAAATTGACTGACAGTAGATCTCTCTGGATCTGTGCTGACTAGCACGGAAAGAAAAGAACTGATGTCTGAGCGCTTAGCACGGATGACACCGCTGACGTGGAGCCGAACAACGCCACCTACCAGCAAGCAGTGGTACTGCTTGAAAAGTTTACGGATCATACCTGACACCTGTGGATTATTCTAAGGTAAGGAATCTGCGGCTAGAAGTCTCTATCAAATTGAAGGAGGTATCTCAAGGCTGAGTAGAATAAATAAACCATCCATCGACAGATAGTCACTGAAACCCATTCCTTTCTCACACATTTCCTCCAACCACCTGTTGCCTCTGTCCACATCTGCCACATTCTCTGTCTCCCATTTTCCTCTCTCCCTTGACCCCCTCCACCACCTCCTCTTTTGCACTCTGTGACACATGTATGAACCCCTTCTCTCTTGCAGGCCTTTGAGGAGATGTCCGGGGTGTCACTGCCTGACACTGCTCCATGTTCCCATCGACGTCTACATGGCCATGGGAGGACGTCCCAGGGCGGGAGCCACCTGAGGCGGCCGGGCTGAGCTCTGGGATCCAGAAGGGTGCCGCTGGGGCCAGGGCCCCCCCTAGCCGTGCTTCACCACCAGAGACCAAACAATGTACATTCTAATAAAGGCACACAGTAAAATCTTTTTTACCCCAGCCTGTAAGTATCTGTCTTTTCGTCTATGAGCAACGCTGGGGAAGGACGTGGTGGTGACAGGGAGGGGCCAGCAGGTGCCCGAAGTGAATGTAGCAGGAACCAGGGATGCCGTGGATCCGAGAGGCCCAGTATTAGCAGATCAGGAGATGGATGGGCGAGAGAAACCTGCCAGCAGTGCAGGGCACCACATGAGCAGGAGAATGGATGAGGTGGAATCATGGACGCCTTGGCTCATAGAGGCCCGACGGTTGAGCAGCAGGAGATGGATGGACGTAAGAGTCTTGCAACCCTAGGACCAACGGGAGTAGGGAAAGATGGAGAATCAGCGACGCAATAGCTCCTAAATCCCGACGTGTGAACAGCAGGAGCTGGTTGGATGTGAGAATCTTGCATTCTAGAATCCTAGGGGAGAATCGGGGAAAACACTGGGTGTGTGGAATTTTTCATCACAAAGGCTATAGTGTTTGGAAATGACGGTGTGGGACGGACTGGGCGAACCAAAAGTAGCCCCGGCAAAAACGGTCAAACTCCCTTCCTATGTTCACGGTACCTTTATCTTTCCATCCTTCCATTCCCTCTCGCCCTCATTCCCTCCTCTCTCTCGTCTCCCTCTTTGATCTCTTTCTTAACACCTCCTTCGTTCCCTTTCTCTAATTATCTCTCATCCCCCTAGAGCTGCAATTAACCCAGGGAGCTGCGGAAAGTGACTCATACTATAATTTAGTTTCATTATTTCAAAGCCAATAATACATTTTCTTTGTGCAAATAAGAATCATATTTCCTAATATGTGGATCAAAACTAAAAAAGGTATCTATACATGTAAGTACATCTGCCTGCTAGCATGCATGCAAAGCATTCTATTAAACGTATATGTGATGATTATTATGTAGTTGTGAATACATTTTAATTGCAAACTATCCAACCACCTCAGTAGTGACAATATGTTTTCTTTTCATTTTTATGGTACATGCTTGCAATACAATAAAAAATGAAGCATCAGTGCACGTTGCCAATGCCGGACCTATTGCCTTTGCCAGTGCTTGTCTTTTGATGGATCAGACACGTCGGAAATAAAAGCAAATCCGACACTGTGATGCCACAGGCTGGGTGGCAGCAAATGTATTCTTTCCCTCAGCACAGTAAAGGAATGGACGTTGTGTTGTATGTTGTTTAGAACCTTCAGAGGCAGTCTCTTTAGCCCATCCTACTCGTTTAGAAGGTTGAAGCGCTACGTCATTTCTCCTGCATTGAAGCTTATATAAAAGGGTCAAAGGGCCAGCACAGGTCCTCCGTTGAAGCTGCATTCACCTATATATGCAGGAGCACAGATACCCTGAGCTTGCAAAACCAGCCTCCAAGGTCTTCAGCCCACAGGGGAAATGCCCAGAGGAATAAATGGCCAGTCCAATGCTAGTGTGGGATTGTATAGTCCAGGGGCTAGAACGTGTACGTGGGGTGGTCGCAGTCTGACTCAGAGGTCTTATACATCGTACAAGGGGACCTCAGTATCAGGTGAAGGATATGTCGACCGGGTGTGGGTGCCGTGCGTTTTCTGGGCTGCAGGAACTCTGTTGGTAGGTGGAAAAAGATGTAGTGGTGGGCAGAGGCGGATCCTCCGCTAAGGTGGGGGAGCGTCGCCCCACTGCCTCTAAGCATGGCAAAAAATGAAATATAAAAAGATAATAACGTGATGTTATTATCATTTTATTTTTCCATGCTGAGGCAGTTTTATGGCGCGGGGCTTGCTGGGCAGCACAGGGGGGAGGAGTGGTGGCATCCTAAATGCGCATGAATATTCTCCACCCAGGCTGCTTTACAGCTTGGGTGAACAACATGCCCAGGCTCCTACTCCCCATCTGAGCGCCAAACCATTGCACTCAGACCAATCAGAACGCTGCATTGCTGCGTTCTGATTGGCTTAGGGGAGCTTGCACGCTTCCTGTTCGAACAGATGCCAGGAAGAGGACGGAGAGGACAGAGGAGATGTGGCGGGCAGCCAGATGGCCTGCCGACAGGTAAGTGATCTTTTTTTATTTACTCTTTAACCCCTCCTCCCTCCCTTACCCCCTCTTACCCAGCCACACTTCTGCTTCACAGGAGCAGCCGCAACTGGTTGTGGGATGCTAGTCCACATCCTGGTATGTATGGAAAGGTAGGAATCCTGGACCTCAGGAGCCCTGGTGATTTACTGGTGAAATATAGGGACCTGGGGGTCCAAGTACAGTAGTCTCTACAGCTCTTGTGAGCAGCAGGGATCGGGTGGAGAAGATGGGTCATCTTATATGAGCAGGAGAAAAAAGAGGGGGCTCAAAAGGCCGTACAGCACGGAGGGCAAAACCGACTTGGCACCCAGAAGTTTGCACACTTTTACAGAGCACTAAAGAAATTATACTTCTCCACGGGGGAGACTGCCAGGTTTAACAAAAGAACAGTATATGAGAGGGCTGCCACGAAGTGGAACAGGACGACTTGAATAGCATTAGGAGGCGTTTCGTTTGTTCAACACAGTGGTCTAAGTGGGCAGGATTGGAGGGGCACAACGTGCCCATACTTTTTTGATTCAAAGAAAACAGTTCCCCTACTTTCTGTGAAAAGATAACCGTTCAGGGACGGTTAATTACGACCCCTGAAATGCTTCGTCCGAAGTTTAAGGCAGGAAGCCTCCTGTGCTGTGAAACTGAGGGAGGAGCAGACAGCCAAACAGTCCTTCATGCCAGGGTGCATTCTTGCCTGAAAGAAATGTAAATGTGTGCAACTGGTCAATCTGCAAATGTAAAGGGAGCTCGGAATTGGCTTTAATGAATGGAATCACTTGACACTTCCTCATGACACACATTTATTATTTTTGAGTGGTATGGGAAAGGAGTTACCAGCTGAGCTACGAAGTGTGTGCTTTTTAAAGGGGCCTTAACACCGGCCTCTGCGCTATTCTCCACTTCTCCAACCAGGATTCAGTACCGCGGCTATCTAGTTACAGACACAGATCTCTGCACTGCACAACTAATAGAGGTTTCATAAAGTAGGATAGAGCATTTCCCACTGATTAACTTAACTTGCATTTATTTTACATTTAACCTGTGTTATTTTATATGTACATACCTGAAGGTAAAACACTGAAAAAAGTTATAAAATATTTGTTTTAGCTACGTCTTTGACCCCGCCCCCACTCATATTCGCCCCGCCCCCATTGTACACAGCATCACAGTTCTCTTACTTTTTTAATGCGCTTCAACCGCTGGTTCAACAAGATCCACATGCAGGAGCAGCTGCAGCGAGAGAAACATAAACTAAAAGGAAGGGCACTGACTCCCTTTGCATGAAATGTCTAAGCCACTGGACAGCACCAGAGCTGCAGTGCCATTGTGTGAGCACGTGCCCTTATGTGTGGGGAGGAACTTTACCTGCCTGCCAGTCAGATTTCTCAAAACATCTCCTCACAGCTCTCCCGGTTCCAAACTGCATAAAGTGACGCTCTCTGCTCTGCCGCCTGTTTGGGCAAGGGTGGAAAGGCTAGGGTCAGGGACAGGTTTCTGGAGGTCAGCACATATCTAAAAAACAAGCCGCGCCAGGCTGCTTACGCAGTTTGGGTGACTTTCTAGGAGGAAAGAACTCTGTCCCCCATCAACCAGAAAAGCTCCATGGACTGGTAACACGTCTGTTTGAGGCCCTGGTCTGAGATAGGTCTCTTCCATAGACAGGGGCGGATTGGGAACAAAATTGGGCACGGGCGCCAAAAGAAAAATTCGCCCACATTTGTGGATAATGACCTTTCATGAATAGTTGCTTAGTATTGGGAGAAATCTCTGATAAATGAAGCTTTCTTAACTTGCGTATTCAGTAGCATTGACCAAGACTAGACACACCACTCACCCACAGGTCTCCTCACCTCACCTGATCTTCAAGCCTATACATTTCTCTACTTTGAGTGGCTGAATTTGTTAGTCACCTATTGGTCCCTTAGTCTTTGCTCCCCTCTAAAGATCCCTGAATATCCTATATCAGGCCATGAGTAAGAGAACCATGTGCATCCTTAATTTCTGCAGGCTTCTGTTCACCATCAAGGAACCAGAGGCCTTCCTCTTTTGGTTATCACTTAGGAGCCTTTCTGCAAGCGATGTCTTTGGGGATTGCATACAACTTCGTACTTGATGTCTTTTGCATTGTGGGTAGAGACTTGATTTGAATCTGAAAAAAACTGCAGGAAATAATTCCAAATGCCTTTATTTCTATCAGTCTCTACACTTCTTACTTGCTGTGTTCTCCTCTCCCATTCTCCCTAAAACTTTTTTCTCCTCGCTCTAGTTCTTACTTTTTCTGTTGTAGTCCACTTCTTTTCCTCTCTTTGGTGTCTCATTCTACCTATGTGCTTCACTCAGTCTCTCATATTTCCTCTCTCTCTTTTCCTATCTTTCTCTCTGTCTCATATTTCCTCTCTCTCTCCCCCAATCGTGTCCTTCCTGTGGACAATTTCTTCAGTTATTTGTAACTACCTCATGCCCTTATTTATACTGTCATTTTGTATCTCTCCTTGCTATTTTATTTCATTTCTATGTCTTGCAAACCTTCCCTTCTTCTCCTGTCTTGCTGTCTCTTGTCAGCCTCTTTCACTTTCCCCTGCCACTTGAATTTCTTTGTTCTATACCTAATGTTATATTCTTATGTGTCCCCTTTATAGCTTTGCTGCAGAAAGTAACAGAAAGTCATCCTGTGCCTGGGGGCAGCATTTAAACCAAACGAGAATCCACAGATGCAATTTCCTTTACCATTCCACCCTTTTGATGGGGGATATTTCACTGTTGAATTGTAATCTATATTTAGCACTATCTCCTGGCGTGCCAACAACCTATAAACTAAGCCCTAGACTGAGGGAGAGATAGGATAGTGCATGTGAGGTAGTAACCATCCTTCTGTTTTTCTCATAGCCCAGAAAATGTTTAAGGCCCTCTTCTGCCATCCTCTCCTCTCCATCATTTGCTTTGTCATTCACTTTACAAAAACAATTCTATATAGCACAAACTCTACCCAAAGGCATTTGAGCACTTTACATGGACACATTTGTGGTTTTTTTAGGCATGGGAAGATTAGGTAATTTGCCTAGAATTGCAGGATGTTGAGCCAACGATGAGACTCACACATGGTTTCGAAGTTCAAAAGTCAACAGCTCTGGCTGTTACGCCACATCCTCTAACACTTTCCTGTCTCCCTCTTCTCCACTTTTGCTTTCCAGCTTTCTCTCTATCTTTAACAATTTCTACCCTTCTCTCTACTGTCTTCCATCACTTCTTCTACCTAAACTCTTCCCCCTGACTCCGTCCATCTGTCTGCATCTCTAGCACTCCTATTCACCCTCCTCTACCTTTCCTTTCTTCCTCACTTGATTCTTTTTCCCCTTTCCATTTTTTTGTCATTCTTCTCCACTCTGCTGTCTCACTTCTCCTTTTGTCTCTCTGCACATTGCTCTCCTCGCTCAATTAATTTTATTACTGTCCTTCCATGTCTATTCTCCTTTCCCTTTGTCATTTTGGCCCAGAATGAACGTTTTTATAGTAATGTTTAAATTGCTTTGTATTGTTAAAAGCATTTTTCTTTTTGTTCATTTTATTTTGCGTTCTTTTTTTATTTTCGTTCAGTGGTGAACCGGAGTTCCCCCTCAGTTTTTAGGATGAAAAGGTGGCAGCGGGAACCTGTGACTCGTCGGTCTAATTCTGAAGACAAAAGTAGAGCCTTTAGATGGCCACCACATGTAATCTGTCTCCCTGCACAGCCCCCTTTCATGCTAACCCAGGTAACATTAGTGCTAGCTGTGGCACTCAAAAAGAGCACAGCTACTCCAAGTGCCCTCACTGTCACACAGAGAGGCTTGGGACAGGAGGAGATCCACCCCCGGCTGTGCCCGCTCAGTTTTGCCCATTGTCCTGCTGCACAAGACAATGAGCCACCCATTCTCTGCACTTGGTTCGAATGAACTGCGATCTTCACTCTCAGGCTACAGCAGCCTTAAGATCAAGCGCCAGTGGCCAAGCCGGCCCACGAAAATGTGATTTTTATCTACAGCTGAAAAAAACAGCCCACCAGCTGGCCTTTGCCTCAGCCTACCGGGCAATGGCCAATTGCCTGCCTTGCCAATCCGACGCTGCCCATAAAACATATAAATGCAACAGGGCCCTCGCTTACATGTCAAAATTTTGGAAAAGGTAAGACAGAAAGTTCGAGAAAAATAGGGAACATTGCATTTCCACATTAATTTGTATTGAACTGCCGTACGTTATAAGTGGGAGGAATCTCAAATAAAGCCACTTTTTGCTTCAAAGTGGTACAGTCATTCAATGGATGGGCACATATATCCCAAGAATGGCTCACGTGCAATCTGAGGAATTCATGCAGGGCAGGAGCTATGTTCCCACTCTGCCCTACTGCAGATCTGGAGATCTACCTTGTGCTGATAGCCAGGAGGCTGGGGTGAGGACAGCAACTAAGTGTGATTGCCATGGTACACCTGCTACTACACCCCTTCAAATGGGAAGCCCGCAGCCAGCTGGCTTCTGCTCTCAGCATTCTCGGCTGTGAGTGCTGCTCTGCAGACCAGGCCCCTATCGTGTTGCAGGTCACTCAGTGACTGTAAAAATTCTCAGATTTCCTTCTTCAGTACTAAGGACACCGTTTTATTTTGGCTAATGGAGGGACTTCCCATCCAAAACGTGATTGAGCCCCAGACCTCAAAGGCTGTTGCATTTATCCAACACACAGATCACTGTGCTTAATTCAATGCTTTAATCCCGGATGCCTCTTGAATGTGGTGATCCAGCCAGCAGTCTTACACAAATGTTCTTGTTTCCCGGCTGCTGCGATTGCCATCCCTGGCCACCTAACCCTCCAGGCTTCCATTTCTTTGGTTGTTGTCATCTTTAGGACCTACACAGTGTGCAGCCTTCACCTGCTTCGCCTAAGCCTTGGCTTGTAGCTCAGCCTCCCAAGACACCATCATCTTCCTCAAGGGCCCTAGCTGGAACCCCCAAACTATGTGTACCTGAGTGCACTTCTAGTTAGGCCTGGCTGTGAAATTCCACTCCACTCCATGAGTTTTCCCCGCTCCCCGTAGAGTACGGAGCTCTGCAAAACTCCGCAGAGCATAGCAAAGTGGAATTTTTTCCTCGCTCGTGCCCGCCAACGTTAAGTTGGTGAGCGCCAGCGAAGAAAATCTTGCTCCAGACCACCTCCTGGTGGGATTTCTCAATGCGGGCAGTCGCGAATGGTCGCTACCGCTCGCGCTGAGAAACCTTCCGCTCGCATTGAGGAAGCTGTCGCTTAAGTAGAATTTCTACTCGAGCGGCAGAAAGAAGCAGCGCCCTTTTGTGCTGCGCATGGTGCCATTTGCGCTGATTTTACATTGTGGAACAAACGCCCAGCGCTAAAAATCTGCGCAAATGGCACAACGTAACACACTTGCGGAACTTCACGTAGCGCGGCAAAGTTTTTGGGTCACTTTGCGGATTTACGCACAGCAGAACTCCGGAAACTCCGCCCAGGCCTACTTCTAGGTAGGTCAGTGTTTTGGGGACCTGTAATGACACCATATAATTACTGCCAGTTTGCTTCAAATGACCATTATGTCTCAATGTTTCTAGTTTATCTAGTGTAGTGCCCATGTATTGTATTTTGCCTAGTGGCATAATGCAAAAGGATGGGGCCCACTTGCAGAATGTGATGAGGGACCGCAGCATTCAGGTCAATAATCCCTCACTGAACTAGTGGCCTTTGTGAGAAGGGCAAGCAGGGAACTCTTTTTCACTCCTCTGCATTCCTGCCAAGTGACAGACACTAGCCACATTTTCCATCCGTGAGCCCACTACTGAAATATCCAGAGCTGTGTAGATTGTCAATATAGGCCACAAACATGAATTACTGCAGAGGGGTGGGAGCCCTATAAAGGCATCAGCATGGGTGTGGAAGAAGAGGGCACATACAGGGGCGCAACTAGACCCGAACTTCTCCCAGCCAGGTCTTACCCTAGCACTGGTCGCACACGGTGCAACAGTCTTTTTTTGGCGCCCCTTTTCCCATTTCCTCCTTCTTCATGAATTCCCTCACTACCACTCACCAACAATGCACCTCATCTCTCTGTAGCATGTTTCTGACAAACATTTAATTTTTTATAGCGCTACTCCTAGTTTACTCACACTCAGTTCTGTGACCTGCATTATACACGTCCTTTGTAGCAGGCACATTAACCCTCTGCACTGTGTGGTCGGCAGGAGTGCCCATGTGAGTGCACGGTGAGCAATGCAAGAGTGTGAGAGTAGGGTAAGAGGAGTGACTGCAGGGTGAGTGAGGTGACCAAATGAATTTGGGTGCGGATGTAGGTGCAGAGTGGGTCGAATGATTGCATGGTTAGTGATGGGCTTGTTTGAATGAGATTCCAGATTGAGCAGGGACAGGTGAGTGAAGTGTCACATGAGTGCAGGGTGAGTAGTGTGCTCGTGTGACTGCAGGGTGAGGTACAGGGTGAACAGCCCAAGTGCATTGTGAGTGCAGAGTGATCACTGTGAGTGCAGGGTGATCGGGTGAATGGTGTGAGTGCATTGTGATCACTGTGAGTTCAAGGTGAGCGTGAAAGTGGAGGGCGAGAATGAGGAGTGAGTTGTCTGAATGCAGGGTTCATTCCTAGACACAAAGTAACTCAGCATGTTATTGACAGCGGAGTAGGGTTTCAGAAATAAGTTAAACTATTGCTATTATTTTATTAATCAGGGATCGAGGGTGGAGGAAATAAATAATGTGCTGATCCTGCAACAAACTTCCAGTCTTATGATTAGGGTTGCCACCTCATTATTTTGATGTCCCAGATGGTACAGAAATAAGCAGTCACCTAAAGCCCTATTTACAGCACTTATCTGTAAATACTTTGAACAGCAAACATAACTAGGAAGCACTTTTAATTGTGTGCTAGTGCTGCCTGAATGATCCATGACTGATAATTAAAGGAAACAAAGAGAGAGAAAAGTCACATTACAAATGAATGCATACTTTTTTATTTATAACCCTATTTAGGTGCCGATTCCGATCCTGTAAAACCCGGGTACAAATGGTCGTAAGGAGCGTTTTCTCCGTCCGACTCGTACCCGGGAAAAACACCTTACAAACTCGCAAGTACGATTCGCACAGAAATACCATTTCCGGATGAGTCGTACAAAAAACCGACAGGCAAAAAAATACATACAAATCTGAATCTGGACGGCGCATACGCGACGTCCGGACGGAGTCAGGCAGCGTTTTACGGACCAGCAAGTACGATTCGTGCCTACGTCACTCCGCACATAGCATTTTTTACGGGAGCCAAAAACTGCTGGGAAATTGAGGACGACGCAACGAATGAGCACCGGTATGCGACGGACAGCGATGGACCCCAACCTACGCGTCATCCCGGCCCTCATAGCCTACGACCTCGTGTTCAGAAACCGACGCAGACGCCGCAGAAGGTCAGAACAACCCCCAGGGGCAAAGGGGGGGGGGGTGCAAGGGGCAGGAAACATAACCCACACCCCACAAAAAACAAATATATCCTGCACATTAATTACCTCCATGGTCTGGTCACTTTGGGGGGCGTGTCCACCAATCCCACGTCCCGCCACAACGGAAGTGGACGTGGACACGTACCCATCACCACCACAATGGCGGTACGGGACGTACCCACGCCCCTCAGAGCATGGGTACGGTCCGTACCAGCATTGCAGTGGTGATGTAGGGGTACGCGTGTACGGCCCGTACCCACACCCCCCAGAGCGTGGGTACGGGCCGTACCACCCGTACCCCTACGTCACCGCCACAATGGTGGTACGGCCCGTACCCACGCTCTGGGGAGCGTGGGTACGGGCCGTACCACACGTACCCCTACGTCACCACCACAATGGTGGTACGGCCCGTACCCACGCTCTGGGGGGCGTGGGTACGGGCCGTACCATGCGTACCCCTACATCACTGCCACAATGGTGGTACGGCCCGTGCCCACGCTCTGGGGGCGTGGGTACGGGCCGTACCACCCGTACCCCTACGTCACCGCCACAATGGTGGTACGGCCCGTACCCACGCCCCCCAGAGCGTGGGTACGGGCCGTACCACGCATACCCCTACGTCACCGCCACTATGGTGGTATGGCCCATACCCACGCCCCCAGAGCATGGGTACGGGCCGTACCACGCGTACCCCTACGGCACCGCCACAATGGCGGTACGGCCCGTACCCATGCCCCCAGAGCATGGGTACGGGCCGTACCACGCGTACCCCTACGGCACCATGACAACAGTGGTACGGCCCGTACCCATGCATGAATGCGTCGGTACGGTGCGTACCACTGTTGTAATGGTGCCATATGGGTACGTGTGGTACGCACCGTACCCACGCATTCATGCGTGGGTACTGGCCGTACCACTGCTGTCATGGTGCCGTAGGGGTACGTGTGGTACGGACCGTACCCACGTGGGTACGGTGCGTACCACACGTACCCATATGGCACCATTACAACAGTGGTACGCACCGTACCCACGCATTCATGCGTGGGTACGGTCCATACCAGACGTACCCCGTTACGGCAGCAGTAAATTTTGGATACGAGGCGTACACACGCCAGGAATGTGGGCATACAGGACTGGCCCAGTATGTTACCTTCATATTGTCGTGTGTATAGGTCCTGGCCAGCAGTGTACAGCTCCAAGGGGGTGCATGGGTGGGTGCAGAGTACTCCCAGCAGTGTCCATACATATGAGGGGTGGGTGCAGAGGACACCCAGCAGTGTCCACACATATGACGGGTGGGTGCAGAGGACTCCCAGCAGTGTCCAGACATATGAGGGGTGGGTGCAGAGGACTCCCAGCAGTGTCCAGATATATGAGGGGTGGGTGCATATCACTACCAGCAGTGACCAGGCATATGAGGGGTGGGTGCAGAGGGCTCCCAGCAGTGTCCATAAATATGAGGGGTGGGTGCAGAGGACTCCCAGCAGTGGACAGAGACTTGGGGGTGGGTGCAGAGGAATACCAGCAGTGGACAGAGACATGGGGGTGGGTGCATATCAACTCCAGCAGTGGACAGAGACATGGGGGTGGGTGCATATCAACTCCAGCAGTGGACAGAGACATGGGGGTGGGTGCAGAGGACTCCCAGCAGTGGACAGAGACATGGGGGTGGGTGCAGAGGACTCCCAGCAGTGGACAGAGACATGGGGGTGGGTGCAGAGGACTCCCAGCAGTGGACAGAGACATGGGGGTGGGTGCAGAGGAATACCAGCAGTGGACAGGGACATGGGGGTGGGTGCAGAGGACTCCCAGCAGTGGACAGTGACATGGGGGGGTGTACATCATTATCAGATGACCACAACTCCATGGGTGTATGTACGCATCCCTAACTTTGGACAATGATGATAGTGCCATAACAACACATCACTGACAGCAGTGTCCCACTCCCAGGAGGATGGATGTCTTTCCCCCACTGCATGACTCACCACATGTGGGTGTGAGGACAAATAACACATGCATACCAACCCCTGGCAGATGCAGCACAATACACACACTGAGATCATGCCACAAGACTGTATAGTCATGTCACTGCCTAATAAACTAAGAGAGCCAAAGAGAACACACACTGTCACGCACATCCCAGGACTGATAGGAATGTTCAGGTGCTGGGCCAGCCACCAAGATGTTGTCTGTCATGGAAGGAATAGGGTGGAGTTCCCACAGATACAATGCCCACAATTGTGAGTCAGGTGTTGAAATACCCAGCAGAACAAGTACCATATGTGTACTAGGCTGGGATTACACACATGCATTGTGCGGAAAAGGGACAATTTCTCCATGAAGGCATGGCAAAATACTCTATACACAAGTACAGTGAGTACCAAGGATGGCACAGATGATGCAGCCGGAGACATTGCTGAGCAGGCAAGGCCAGAATTGAAGTGATCCATCACCAACAAAGGAAATGTAGACACAGGGCAACACAACAATTGTGCAACCCTCTGCAGGGGAGATGTCAGGTGCCACAGAGGAAGGAACACTCCTAGGGACAATGTCTCCAAACACAAAGAGCAGACACGACCAAAGATTAATTGCAGAGACCTTGTGAGGGCACGCAGATACCAGGTTCCAACCCATGAGATGCAGACTCCTGGAGCCTCAGCATCAACATCAATACATGAAATGCAAGACTTTTCAAAACGGAAAACAAAATGCTTTATTCAGCATGAAAAAAATAAGATGTAGAAAAGAACACTATGTACAAAGGCCAATGGCCAGTCCAGATATGAAGTCCTTGGGGGGAACACATGGCCAAGCGTCTCCCCTAGCTTGCCTGCACATACTAAACCTCTGGTTCAGCGACTGGGGGGGGGGGCATCATGTGGGGAAGGACCAGGCACCGCAGGGACAGGAGGGGGAAGGGTAGGTGTGGTGGGTGCAGGGACGGACGACTCCACCACAGGGGGTGGGGCAGCGCCAAAGGTGGAGGTGAGCTCGGCGCTGCACACTTCTGCCAGTTCTTCAAGCGTCTCCCCTGCACCCGGAGAAACAACAGGCCCCAAGGAGGGGGGGGGGTCGGAGGGATGGGTTGCAGCGCTACTGGGCGAGGTGGTGGACAGGCTGGGGGACTTAACTCCCCTACCAGTGGAGTGCCTTGACCGTTTCCGGCCAGGTGAACTAGTGGGGCTGAGGCCCAGCCCAGCAAAGTAGGCCTCCTTCTCAGAATCTGGGGCAGGGGAGCCAAGGGGAGTGACATCGGAGGAACTGGGGAGTGAGTCATGTGGACGAGGACTGTGGCAGCGTGCCTGCCTGTGTGCCCCAGACCCAGTGGGTGTGCCTGCTTCCCCCTGAGTGTGCGTGTCAGGAGGTGTACGCTTGCCCTTACGTGGTGGTGTGCTGCTTGTGTCTGGTGGGGTGCGTGTGTGTGGATGTCTTGGTGTGCTTGGGACAGGCATGGGTGTGGGACTTGTGGATGGGGCAGGGGTGGGGGGGAGGCAGCGCTGCAGGTGACTCACTACTGCCGTCAGTGACGAGTCCAGGGACCTCAGCAACATCCGTTGGTCAGGCATCGCTGATAACATGCCCTCCATGTACGACACCATCTGGGTCAGCAGTCTGGTGTGGCCATGGAGGACAGTCAGGATCGATGTCTGCCCAACTTGCAACTGCCGCTGAATGTCCACAGACTCGGCAGTGAGGGCAGCAGGGGGGACAGGGGCAGGGGTGCGGTGCCTGGCACGAAGGAGACACGGTGTGGCCTAGCACGGACAGAAGGGACCCGAGCAAGTGGGAGGGCGGTGATGGGAATGGAGGGGGCGGCGAGAGATGTACTGCTGCTTTCAGCTGTGGGAGCAGCCTCCGCCCCCTCTGGGAGCTCAGCCTCGGACCCGTCTGCCTCGTAGTCAGTGTTGGTACTGGGCAGGTCCTCCGTCTCACTCCCCTCGCCCTCCGTGCCACTAGATTCCACCGACTCCTCAGCAGTGGTGGCACCACTGCTCGATCCCTCCTCCATGTCCGTGCCGGTGTCTCCCTCGGTGTCCTCCGATGATGCTGTGGGCAAGGTGAAGAGACAGGAAAAAATCAGTCACCTGTATACATCTGACACATGAGTCCAAACTAAATAGGCAACAGTGTATATCAGGAAAGGCATCATGAGTAACATCTAGGATACTCCCCACATATGTAAGCCCTGCACTCCCCAGTTGGTTGACCCACCATGCCACTTGGAAACAATGAACATTAGGACACAACAGCAAATAACATGAAATCACAAGATCATTAGAAGCTAGTGTCTGGGATCTGTTGAGCACAGCAAGACTATGAAGGCATGCCACCTCTTGTTCACTGTGAACCAAACAGTATTGTCGCACCCAAGGCCAAATACCACATGCCAATGCAGAAGGTGTCCCCACACTCAGAGACCTGTCAGTACTTTTGACACCCCAAAGAAATACATTGTGACTCCTGGAGAATCACAATCCTTTACACAATAGACATGTCTAGAATGTGTGAATGTGGCACTCTGTGAACACAACACACATGTGTCTGTATAGCAGAAGTCACACAAGGAAGTGCACACCAAACTACATGTACACAGTCATTGTCTGAGCTGCCAGACTCATTCAAATCAGCCACTGTTAGGCTGAAATGGCGTATCAGTAAGTACATATACATGGTACCACGGTGGTCTGGATGACTTGACACTCGTAAGTTGGTATCAGCAACAACCAAGGACTAACCCAAATGCTACCACACTGTGGGAACATGTATATGTATGAACTCCAAACAAGTTTTGTTCAAACTGTGCCTTACTTTAAAATGTGCCAGCGTGTCCCTGGAAAGTGTAAAGGTGGTGTCTTGTGCACTTCCTTGGGAGACATCTGTCATGCAGGCACATCATTGTCCTTCACAACAAAACAACAAGGTCAAGCATATGAAACATTGAGACATGTTGACAGGTGTAGTGAGTGGCAATGGACATTTTCTCTGAGTAACAACTTGAATAATGCCATTTGTCACATGGCTATCCGTCACCTGATCACACAGTTGGCTACACATATGACCTACTGACTGTCATCTGGAGTGGCACACATGTCCACACCCAGGACAATGCATAAGCTAATGGGCCTGCAATTGTTTAGCAAAAAAGCCTAGCTGTACTGTGGGTTCCCCCTCATGGCAAGCCAGAATGTACCCACAGATGTCAGCACACAAAGTCACAACTGTGTAGCATCTGAACCACACACAGGTGCCAAAAATGCACAAGCAGGATACATGATTGTCAAAAACTGACACAGGCTATGAAGCACAAACATTAAGCACTGGCCAACATCACGGGGGCACTGCACGATGACTTTCTGTACTGCGAATCATCACACACAAGTCAGAACTGGCAATGAAACATCAGGGTTGAACATGTACGCCCCTCCCGCACACACCCACCCATACCTGAGTTAATGTGACTGATACCGATCAAGAAGTGACACCTCTTATTCAGGGTTGCAATAACTGTGCTTGAAAACTAGCTTCATTAACACGACATCACCTTGTAGGGCTGCCAAAACATATTGCTCACAAACAAACATCAACAGATTGTTGTGAATAGCCACACAGGCACTTGCCAGTGTGAGTATGCACAAGCAAACTGGTGTATCCCTGTCCAGTGGGCAAATGTATCACACATGTGAAAAATACTACCTAGGGAAGGGAACAATGCCACAGAGGCAGAGCCATGCTGAATCCACAGTGAATGTGCACAGTGTTGGATGACACACATGAGTAGGAGGGCAGGCTGTGTCAGGGGACTGTAGTGGGCACACTGCTCCATGGTCCTGGAATGAGCTGACTGTTACAGGAGCAACCGTCCCGGCACTATGCATATATCCCACTCATGCACATCATGTCTGAGGCCACAACATTGGTAATGCATGCTGCAAGTCTGTTCATTTGAACCCTCACACTCCTATGTTGAGACTCAGCATCAGTGCCAACAATTATGCACCCCCAAATGACTGAACAGGACAGGGCACAGGCAGACCACCCCCACACATGATGCTGAAAGCAGTGTGCACCTTGATAAACTGGCAGCCTAGATGACCAGGTGCAATAGTGATAACACACAGACCAGGTAACACATGTCAAGGAGGGGAAGGGAGGAAGAACAGCACAGGTTGACTTGGGGGAACAGGATATGCACTGCACATATATAGCCTGGCAGTGTGTCCAGGCGACTGAGCAGCTTCAAAAGCTGGCGACACACAACAAACACACATGTACCTACCCCCTTCCTGCTGCTGTAACTCCTGTATCCGCCTATCCAGGTCAGGGAAGACCACCGCCAGGACACGCTTCATCTGGTGGGTCAGGCGCCGGTGCCCGCCATGCTTGTGAGGAACCTCCTCCTTCAGCATGACCCGGGCGATCCTCCGGGTCCAGAACCGGATGTCCTGCCATCTCTTCCTCACTTGTGGCAGGCGCCGACTGCGACCCTCCACCGATTGCACGGCCTTGACGGCATCCTTCCAGATCTTCCCCTTGTGGTAGGCGGTTACCTGTGTGGATGACAAAGTGGGACAACATCACTACACCTGCACCATGTCACAAAGACACACATTTGAACATCTTTGATTTGTTGAACAGGGCATAGTATGCTGGCAAGTAATAGCACCTTAGTCATAGGGACTTTTTCCACTGGGGACGCACCAATGCACTACATGACATAGTAAGTACACAGGTGGCATGAGGGGTGCGAAACAATCCCTGATCATGGCACACACTGCATCCCAAGCAACACAAGGCTGATGGACAGCACCGCAAAGCAGTCACATGCCCCAGGACACTGACGAAACCTCAGCAGAGTACACAGACACACACAGGCACACATCAATCACCTGCCATTGGCAACAGCAGATGCAAACCTCACTCTGCACATGTGCCACTTGCCGGGGGGGGGGGAAGGGCACAGGTGTGGGGCTAGCTCAGCAAGTCAGTCACACAGCACGGCTTACTTCACACATCAGATGGATTGAGCAGTTGCTTCCTCCATGCAGCTGTGGTGCAACACTCCACATAGACACTCACCCACATGACAAGAAACATTCACACACATCAATGTCCAGGGGGTGTACACATCATTTGGACACTCTCACCACTCTCACCACAGCTCCACTCAACTCTCACACACATCTGTGGGTGCAGTCACCTGTCACACCGGGGTGACCACTGAATCACCGCAGGACAATAGAACAAGAATGCCCAAGAGGATTAGGCTGGCTGAATGTGCCATGCACTATGCAGTGAATGTCACATTAAGCACAATGCAAGTGAGGAGTGCACACATGAACTACATCAAGCCCTGCATGAGAGACATACGCCATCCACCCCCCCCGGGACCCACGCCAACCAACATTGCATGTCTGTCACACCTGGACACAATGCCAGAAGTGACACAATAAAGGTGCACAGGCAAAGGTAAGTGGAGTCAGCACTCACCTGCTCCCCTGGTCGACCATACGCATGGGGTACCGTGGGAGGATCACATCCAGCAGGGCCTCGTTCTCCTCCTGGGTGAAAGGCTGGGCCCTCTCCACAGTCCTTGACATGGTGCCAGAGGGAGACAATACAGTAGCAGTGGTATCGACTGACATGTTGTGCAGGCAAGTGCCCTCTCATGGGTTCTGCCTGCCTTATATCTGCCTTGCTGGCCTATTTCATTTACAGGAGTACAGAGTGATTGGTCAGACTCATTTGCATCTTACGTTTCCTCCAATCCCTTTAAACATACACCAGTGACAGCCTTAGCATCTTTCGATTTTGCAGCCATGTCAAGTCAACAACCACTTTGCAACAATGTTTAATGTGGCCAACTGCTTTTTCCAGACCACATGATGTTAAATTTTGAACTTGAAACTCGGTATCCATGACAACCAGCATGCATTTAGGCCCTAATACTTGTCCCTCATGTGTCCCCATTGTAATTCTTAAATCCCCACACAGGCACGGCGCGTTTCACACGTACCCCTAGGGCACCATCACTACAGTGATACGGGCCGTACTCACGAGTGTACGGCCCGTACACGCGTGAGTACGTGCCTATCACTATAGTTGGGGGTACCGTAGGCCCTAGTGATACGGCACGTACTCACGCGTATCACTAGGGCCTACGGTACCCCCAACTATAGTGATAGGCACGTACTCACACGTGTACGGGCTGTACACGCGTGAGTACGTGCCGTATCACTAGGCCCTACGGTACCCCCAACTATAGTGATAGGTACGTACAGTGGTGCGTGTTTGTGATATGTGGGGACTGCTCCTGTGCATGTTGTGTTACCATGCATACATGTCGACTCACCATGGGCCACATGACGTGTTGCATGGCTCCCATGAATTGATAGTCACCCTTCCTGACAGTCATCTGTAATGGTTTGTGGATTCTGATGAAGGCATCAATGTGTGTATAACGTCACTCAGGAACATACGGGATGCTAATGGTGGACATAGTGTGGGACATCCACATATGAGGCTCAATGGGGAATTGCAGACTCTCCGTGTGCAGCAAGGGGTGTCAGGCTCAACCCCTTTACTTGTGTGCCAGCTCAGTAGGATTTACCACATTTGTGTGTTGAAGGGGGTGTCCAGTGTAGTTCACACATGGTCAGCCAAATGACCTGTGAGTCTGTTCCAATTGATGCATTTCCCTTAATGTGAGGCTGAGTAATAAAGGTGTTCGTCACACTCCAAGGTGCCTCATCTCTGTCAATGCAGGTCTCTTGCCACTTTGCATGCGGCATATCTGGCATAGTTGTGGAAGATTATGCATAGGAGTCCATGTGTAGTTTAGCAACATGCATGCAGTTGCTCATGGATTAGGCTCCCTATTGGGCATGAAGTACATGGTCGTGTATGTTTTTTGGCATGTTGGTCCACACAATGGGCCATCAATAGCTGCTGAGGGTGTGTCTCCTGTGCGCAGGTCGGTCTTCAGTTTCCTGATCCGGTGTCATGCTTCTTTGGTGATTGTGCATGCATTGTCTCTGGGTGTGCCATGTGACACTGGACACTCCTTACTTTACACACGCGCCTGTTGCAGTTGTCCTTCTGACATCCTAGTCTTTGTGTGCAAATTCTTGCATTTTGCAAGGAGATGCCGCCTGCTGCAGCGGCCCCTGCAGCAAGGGCCCACAGAGTATCCAGATTTGGCAACACACACGCCTCCAAGATGCTCCTCACTTCCTCCCTCCACCCATTCATTTGGCTGTCCTCAGCTTGTCTATGCCACTGTTGCCGCCACGCGGTGCCAAAGGCTGGACCATCAGCACATGCAAGGTGCACATTGCACCACCATCCTGTCCTTGCATAACCCACATCACACTACAGTCTGATGTAGCAGCCACACTCCGAGCTATGTCCATCCGCACATCTAACGCCTGCTGTCAGACATACCCTGGGCACACACATGACACCTTTGCATGCTGAGTGTGCAACTCCATCTGCCTACACTGCGCTGCCCCGCCTTCCAGGCCCTGTCACACCAACCAGGTCACGTCCCTAATACTCCCCACCGGCTCTGTAGCCCAGCAAGGGCATGGGAGTGGGACTCAAGGCTTCAGCATGTAGTATGGTGTCATAGTCTGGGACATGGCACAGGTATCATCTCTCAGCATGTCAATCTACAGAGTGTCCAGGACCCCCCTCTCCACCATCACATGCGCACAGCACCTCATCATCAGCTCGTATGCCATTGACAGCCAGGTGCTCCTCACCCTCAACAAAGACACAGACATTGGCAGTTCCATCATTCAAGTATGCATGAGATCCATTGATGAATGGCTGAACACGAGCCACCTGAGGCTGGACTTGTACAGGACTAAGGTGATCATCTGAGGATTGTCCCCTTCCAGCTGGGTCAAGTGCTTGTGTCCCACCCGCAAGAGCCCTGCACAAGCACCCAGTGGCCACACACACAAGATGGTGTGCATCATGTTTGGCTTGCTCACATTTGCCATGCTAGTCCACAGCATCTGTACCTCATGCTGCAATGCCCTCTGCATTTTGCACTTGATCCACAGATAGATCCACTCCAAGTAAATACAGACCATCCCCCAGGTCCATGACAACATCCGTGTCAAATACTGCTGTGCCCTCTACGGAGCAAGTACATCCAAACTCCCAGGTAACTTGTTCACATCCAGGGTGCATCTGCACACCTCAGCTTCAACACCCTGTGCCCCAGCCACCTCAGCGCACACCATAGATAGCTGCAATGGATCACTGTCTGCTGCAGGATGACCTCCACACTCCCCACCCACACTCAGAAGGCAGTCCACAACCCTGATCCCAAACCAACCTTGTACGTCTGTCATCCTAGATCCCGTTGGGCCATCTCCGTGCATCCAACCTTGCCCTGGTCACCGTTCTTCACATCCGCCGTACTCCAGCATACAGGACATTGTTCTCCCACCTGGCCACACATACCTGGGACTCCCTCCCCGGGAACCTCCACATGAGCCATGACCTCTACGCCTTGATGATAATCTCCCAAATAGGTCTGTCCGCACAGTTTAGCAAGCACCCCCTCAGCAGCCAGAGGCCAGCACAGGTGAGTGCTGTGCTCCATGCCTACATTGAATGATACCTTGTGACCCATGTGTGTCCTGTACCAGACTCTGATCCCAGAGTATGGATGGCTGGAGTTAGTTCAAGACTCAGGCATAGTTTGACATTTCCACACACATATGTCGTTGAATAATGCAAAATGACAGGAACGTCTCATGACCAAAGTAATATATTTATTTGCGGTGGGGTACGTGTTTTGGTAGATGAAATTAGGTGCTCTACCGGGGGAATAGAATCCAAAGTTCACAGGGGGAGATGGTATCCTTGGCATTCAAAGTCATCAGAGTCCAGGGCACAGTGTTGGTCATCATTGGTCAGACTGTGACCAGCAAGTCCATGTGGCAGAGAATGTCATTGGTTGAGGTGCTGCTGTTGCGCTAGAGGGCCAGGTGCCAGGCCAGGTGACCTGGGAGATGTGGATCGTCCGCTGACTCTCACGGTCTTTTTACCGTGGACGACCCACCTTCCTCCGGGGACCCTCAGATGCAGGCCTTGGCGATGCTTGGGACGCTCCGTCAGACGAATCCTTCTCCTCCTGCTCCCTCCCTGTGTCTGGTGCTCATGTCCCTGTGCACCGCCAGGAGCTCAGCCAGTCTTGCCTCCATCCGTCCTTGGTGTTGTTGATGACTGGCATGATGCTCGACCTGCAGGCTCTTTATCTCATCGAGGGTCCCCTGCATCTCTGAGAGTCTCGACACGACCTGGTTGATGCCTCTGGTGTCACGCCAGTATGAGTCCAGGATGTTGCGTATGTGTAACATACCGGTGTCCTGAGCTGGCTGGTCAGGTTCGCGCCTCCGCCTGCCTCCACTCCCACCACCCCTGCCCACTTGAGCCTGGCCTGCCCTTGTGGGCACATCGTGTCTACGGGACCCCTGAGGGATGGCATTTGCAGGGTTGCCTGCCTCCTCCTGGGTGCCCGGAGAACCTTGTCCCTCCTGGTCAGACTGGCTGTGTTGTTCAGTGCGAGCAGGGCTCCTGGGTGTGTCTTGGGATATGGCAGGAATGGGGGGGTGGTTGGCACAGATGTACCTGACGCAGGTGCTGCAGGGGCTTGGGCACCAGAGGGTCCAGGTTGGTCGGGGTCATCCACGGAGTGGTGAGAGTCGTCGCTGCCGGTGGGAACATCTTCACGCTGAGCCTGGGACTGTGATTCTTCCCCCCCAGTGTTGGGGGGAGATCGTCGACGTTGCCCTGTGTGTGAGAGAGAGACAATGTTAATGATGTTTCATGTGACATCTATGCTTCATACATATTCAAGTTGACACAGTTCCTCCAGGTAGTTGGTTGTGCCTAGCATTCCTCTCAATGTCCACTTGGGGATGGGTATGTTGCGGGGGACAGATTGGGATGTTCTCCTGAGTGTTTGACCTGTAGATTGTTGGCTCTGATGCTTATTTGGCTATGGATTGGTCTTGTTGTGTCACATGTCCATTGAGGGAGTGTGTAAATCCGTTGCCTGCCCCGGGGGTGTGTGCTTGTGTTGGGGGGGGTTGTGACCGGGCCTGCTGTTGTGTGTAGTGTGAGTTGTCATTGGGTCTCCCAGGTGATGTGTCTGTCCCCTCATGGTGCATGCTGGCATGACAGTGAGTGTGAGTTCCTGTGCTAGATACCTGTGCTTGTGGAGTTGGTGTTTGAGTGTACAGTGGTCCCAGGAGGGCCTTGTGCTGCATACAGCAGGGCCAAGTGTCAGCTACCTTGTTAGTACTTTGCCAGTCCCTGTGCATTGTGCATGGGTATGTACCTATGCCATATGGGCTGAGGGCATTGGTGTCTGAATCTCATTTTCCCAATGTGTTGTGTGGGGCCCAC
The DNA here is from genome assembly GCF_964204655.1 of Triturus cristatus. Taxonomy (NCBI): domain Eukaryota; kingdom Metazoa; phylum Chordata; class Amphibia; order Caudata; family Salamandridae; genus Triturus; species Triturus cristatus. The sequence continues at coordinate 589,203,698 of NC_140584.1, forward strand.
CCTCCCAGCCTCCCGGACATCCAGTCTTGTGTTTGTGGTTGTTGTAGCCTTGGACATGGCCTTGCCTTGATTTGTGAAGGGTGCATGGAGACGTTAGTGGCATGAGCGTGGTTTTGAGTGTGGTTGTGTGCGGTGAGTGCTTGGGGGAAGTTGCGTGCATTTGGTGTATATGTGGTGTGGACCCCATTGCCCCCATGTTACGTAAGTTGTTTGTGTACTCACCAGGCTCTGCAACTCCTTCGACTCCGTGTACTCCCACCGGCGGTAGCAGGGCCATCACCTTCTCCTCCCAGGGATGGTAGTGTACGGGTCTGCGGGGCGGCCCACCTCCAGTGATGTTACTCTGGGCATATTCTTCGGTAATTTTCCTCTTGACCACCCTGCGCAGATCGTACCACCTGGCTTGGCATTCATGCCTGGTCCTTCGGATGGGCGCAACAGCATTCACCTTATCGACAATCCTCTGCCACATGGCAGATTTTTCAGCTATGCTGGTCTGTCTGACCAATGTTCCAAACAGCTGTGGCTCGACTCTGATGACTTTGTTGACAAGGAGGTCCAGCTCCACCGTTATGAACTTTGGATTCTTGTCTGTGGGCATGGTGTGGGGTGTGGGTGTGGGTATGGATGGTTGTGGGTGTGTGAGTGTGAATGTGACGGTGTGTGTGTGAATGTGAAGAGGGGGATGTTTGTGAAGGAGGTTGTATGAAGGTGTGTGAGGGAAGGTGTAGTGAAGATATGAGTAATGTAGAGTTGTTTCTCTGTGGGGTCTGGCAGCAGTGGGTCTGTTGCAAAGGCTCATGGGTTGTGTGTGTGGGCCCTTTTTATTGGTCCATTTTTGGGTGTGGCTGTGTTTGAATTTTGATGGGTGTGTTATAAGAGGTGGTTGTGATTTGGGACCTCTGTTTGCCTGTTTGGATGTGCCAGGTCAGTCATTGAGATGTATTTTGTCATGTAGACGTGTTTTGTGGTGTTGTGTGAGTCAAATTGACCCTCCTTGTGCTGTTTTACAGTGTCCTTGTTCTGTAGGAGTTTTTTTCGCGTAGGTACGATCCGTACATACGCGATGCTGGCTGAGGGTGCTGGGGTACGGTGTTGGAGTGCGGCGCGTACATGCGGTGTGGGTACGGTGCGTACACGTGCGGCCCTGGGGTACGGCGCGTACATGCGGGGGTACGGCGCGTACATGGGGGGGTAAGGCGCGTACATGCGGTGGGGGTACGGTGCGTACACGTGCGGGCCTGGGGTACGGCGCGTACATGCGGGGGGGGTAAAGCGCGTACATGGGGGGGTACGGCGCGTACAGGTGCGGGCCTGGGGTACGGCGCGAACATGCGGAGGTACGGCGCGTACATGGGGGAAGGCGCGTACATGGGGGGTACGGCGCGTACAGGTGCAGGCCTGGGGTACGGCGCGTACATGCAGAGGTACGGCGCGTACATGGGGGTGGAAGGCGCGTACATGGGGGTACGGCGCATACAGGTGCGGGGCTGGGGTACAGTGCGGACAGGAGGGGTAAGGCGCGTACATGGGGGGGTACGGCGTGTACAGTTGTGGGGCTGGGGTACAGTGCGGACAGGGTGGTGTACGGTGCTGACATATTTGGGGGTGGGGGGGCTGTACGGCTCGTACATGGGCATAAGTTTACCCGTGTACATGTGTGCTACTGCGTTGGCTCCGTACGGGCTATTTTACGTGCAATTGTGTATTCGGGCGGACGGTCGGGATCGTACTTGCGCGCTCGGACTTGTGTTTTACGATTTGCACGTAAAAATGTCCGGCTCACTCTCGTACACTTTTCCCGACGATATTCGGACGTAAAAACTTTCCGACGCACTCTCGTACACTTTTACCGACGCTATTCGTAGTTATTTTTCACGTACGAATCGTACTTGGCCGTTTGTACGGTACTTGTATGACTCGTACGTAAAAAAATACGGATACGGGTCATACGCAAATTATTTTTGACGGATCGGAATCGGCACCTTAGTGTTAAGACAAGGTATTTGTAGACTCTTTTAAACACATGGCTGGCATTTTTCTTTTGGCAACCCTATTTTATATTTCTTTTCATGAAATGCAACACTACGGCAGTAAATGTAAAATACAAATGTAAGGAATAGGCAGAGTGGGGCCAAAGGGGGTACTGGGACCACAAAAAGACTAAGCCTCTGTAACCAGTTAACAAAGGTATGTAAATATGCAAATAGTCTTTAAAGACCTGTGAAAAACTTGGGCATGCTGGAGATACTGCGGCCCATCATAGCGCTGACCTTGTGAACCAACTTTAACTGTGAAAAAGTGTCATACATCAATAGGAAAACCGAAACAGCGACTAAAAATGAATGTGGAGTAATGAGGCTACTACCTCGGTATCCAAAACTCATCACTGTCAGACGGCATCTGACACACAGAGACAAGTCTCTCTGTAGATAAGACTCCATACACTGCCCAGCCCACAGCAGATCGAGCTGCAGCAGCCCGGGCTGAGACACCATGAGGGGTGGGGTTCTGAAGCCCTTTTGGTCCTATGGGCATTGCACGCCTGGTCACATACCTCCTGTACATACCTCAGAGGCACCGCTGATAAATGGAATAGCGGAACTGAGCCCTGCCCACTGGCATATATTATCTAGTGTATCTTTTCTAGTACTTCATCGAAGCAGTGTCATAGTGGTAAGCTATCTGAGCCATCCAGGCCATTGTTGGTCCTGCCAAGCTGACCACCTTTTGAGGGGCTTTGTAGGGTGGGAGAACAGAACCAGGCCTGCTACCTGCGAACGTTTCCCAAAATGCTCACCATTCCAATGAGATCTGTGGAGGTTGGAGGTGAGCAAAAATATAGCCATTGTGTAAGCAGTACAAGATGGATGCTGTAGGAAGGTAGGATCCTTCTGCATGGGTACCACCACTTTTTGCCTGGTGCTAAGCTATATTTTGACTAGTCTGACTTGGATCCTGCTAATCAGGACCACAGTCTATTTGCTTTCTCCCTAAATTGTTGTGTTGAGTACTTAGGCACACTCCAGAGTGGATACTGGGGTACACCTTATCAGTCCCTAGTATATGGTACTAAGGTACCCAGGGCATAGGTACCCCAGAGGTCTCCCATGAGCTAAAGCATGCATTATGCCACTCATGGGAGACCCTGCAAAATGGAACTACAGGCCTGCCATTGCAGCCTGTGTAAGTTGGTGTATGTACCAGTTATTGAAGATATAGGTTTACTATATCTAAGGGTCACTGCACTTAAAACCTATACGCACCCCTATAGCAGGCCTTTGCAATCCTGAAGGCAGGGTGCTTGGTTCTATGTGAGAGGGTGTCCCTGCATGAGCAGGACACCCCTGCAGCCTACGGAGTCAATTCTCCCGGGTTGTCGGTGAAGCAGCCATATAATATATAGAGGAACACAGCGTAATTACACGATGACCATCTCGAAAACGGCTGCAACGAATCCTATCATGCTTGGTATCAAACATGCTAGAATCATACCCCCACACCATAAGCGGTGTGGGAGTATGATTTCAAGCACAGGAAGAGCCCACCGTTAGGCTCTCAGTGTTCCCGGTACCAGTCTTCTAGACCCGGACAGCACAAAATGGTTGCAGCCCACCATAGACACATTTCTGCCCTCCTGCTGCAGAGCCAAGCTCGAGCAGAGGAAGGTGATCAATAGGCATCCTGTCACAGGGAGGTGTGACCACCTCCCAGACAGGATTTAGTGTATTAGGACCTGTTGGGTGCGCCTGCCAGTGCCAGAAAGTCTGCATGAGGGGCACACTTGGTGTCTCCATGCATGGTCCAGTTCAAACCAATTCTGGGAGCCGTTGGCTCCCGCTCTGGCACAAAACTGAACAAAGGACATGGGAGTAGCCTCCCTCCTGTCCAGACCCTCCCCTGGGAGGGTACCTTGAATCTTCCCAACCCTTTTCCTAGGGTACTTAAGGGCTTACCTGGGTGTAGGTCCCTAGATTTGTCGTGGGATAAGATTCAGATCAGACACCACTGCACTTCTACCGTATGGGCACTCTGGACTTTGCTTGACTTCGATTAGGCCTGACTTCATCTCCCTTCCAGTCTGCTGCATCGTCTGTGCCTGTGCATCATACAGGAACCTTCCAAGGCCTGTGAAGCATAAAAAATGCCTGAAGTAATCTCCCTTGGAGGGAAAAAGTCACTCCCCTTCATCCATCCTGCAACACCCGACATCGGAGAGCATTCATCTTCCAAGTCTCCTGGTCAACCCTGAGTGACATAGACTCTGTCCCCTCTGCTTGCAGGTACCTCTCATCAAGAATCCAGCCTTGGGTTCCACCGGACACTTTCTCCTTCTTCACCAGTGGCACTTTCCTGAAGTCCTCCATTGGGTTCGACTGCGGTTTCCGACACCACTTCACACGTATGCACTGGCTTCCCTGGTGTAGGTAACGTGGGTACTAGGGTATCCACGGGTGGGGTGGCTCTACAACCTTCTGTCTTCCACTGGCTTTCTTCAGGGTCCACTGTGAAGGGTCCCTAATCTTTAAATCTCCAACCGTGACTTGCACATAGAGTTGTACGGAGCACACAGTTGTTTTTCCACACTGCACACGCTCTCCGAGGGGTCCCTATCTACTCACCTTGGGTGGTTCCTTAGGGTCCCAGCACTTCTATGTGCTCTCAACACTGTCTTGACTCGAGTCGTGGTTCCAATACTACATTCTTAGTATATGGTTTGGTCCCCCCCCGGGGCCACTGTTTATTTCGTGCTATTTACTGTGTTTCTTTGCTAAAGTATTGTGTGCATTGTGTTTATCTCTGTGTTGGAGAAATTAGAACATACTAGAGAGTATTATATAGTAAATACATATTTTTATAAATACTTGGTGTGGATTTTTCACTTAATCTATACTATAAGATTGCATTCGGGTAGAACAAGCTGCTTTACACTCCTTCTGGACTAAGCCTGAAGGCTGCTCTCCACAGCTACCACTTAGAGAGCTTTCTAAGGTTGTCTAAGACCTCTTAAATCACCATAAATGTTGTCTGGACTAGTGCAAGGTGCCCACTTACATAAGTGGACATCATATACCAGGCCAGCTTCTCACAGATGCCGTTGCTGCTGTAGCACGAGGAAAAGGGTACTGAAAAGCAGAATGTAGAACCATAACAGTTAACAGCTAAGTGGGCACACCTTTTGGAAGAAGGGGCAGAGTGTTTGGGCTTGCCATTTTAAAATTGAGGGGACCCATTCATGGCCAGAGAAAAGACCAGGGATCCTTGTGCCCCTGAATGTCATGCCGCCAAGTGCTTGCTCCACTGAGGAGAGGAATTTCCAGCCTGAAGGGTTTTCATTTGAGCAGAGAGGCACAGAAGGCGATCACGATTCTGTTGAAGGCAGCCAGCACTGGAGAGAGACAGGCTGCATACATGAGCCACTCTGAAGGCTTTTCCAGCAACTAGCCCGCAGAAAGGGAGTTGCCCCGTCTCAGTAGGACCTTATCTTTGTAGAGCACGTGCTCCATGTGGACCATGAAAGACAAATGACGCTTCTCAGAGTTTTGAGGGACGCAAAAGCAGTCGCCCCTTACTGATCACAGGGAGAAGGCAGCAAAGAGAGTTTTGAACAATGTGAATCTGCAGGGACCCTTGTGAGGGATACAAATCCATCAGGGTATGGGGACAAATGAATTTGGGGAGCTAGAAGAGCTTCATGTGCTGTTGGAGGGTCTTTTGATTGCCCATTTTCAACCTCTCTCGTCACAGGGCACGAGGAGCGGCCCATCAGATGGTATCTCAGGAGCTGAAAGGTAGGCGCCCTCAAATTGATGAGCACGTCGCCGCAGATCAAAGTGCTTCTCTGCTGCTTAAATGATCAGAGACAATGAGCATGATGTGTTCTAGTGCTCCAACCCCACTCATCTAGCCCAGGTATCAGGGAGATTCAGGATCTACTTCTCCACCAGAGCCGGAGATGTCCAGGACCTCTGCACAGCAACATCAACAAGTTCAAGAAGACCAGGGGTGAAGAAAACAGTAATGGCGTAAGCCCCAAAGCCCCCAAGCAAATGAGGAATATCAGTCAGTGCCCAAGGTACCTATTGGGCCCCATGGTGGGTGTCCTCAGTGGAACTGGTGGTACATTGCTGCATGGCCGCCATGGAATGTCTCTTCCGGGCCACTAACATGCCACATATAAAAGTTATTATTATCGTCGGCTGCCGCAAGCATCACTGAAGACAGTGCAGGGCTGGGAGAGCGGCATGGGACAAGCTCTCATTCATGAAGCCAAACTCCCAGATTGTTCGGCTGCTCAAGAGGCCAGATATCCCCTTATCATGCAGGCAAGGTCAAGCAAGGCCTGGATATCAGCCAACCTAACAGAGGGTCCACCAGTGCTCTGGAGCAGATCCTTTGTTTAAAGCGTTTCGCGGCTTCTCAACAAGAACTCAAAACCCACTTTTGAAAGGCTTCCATACAACAATTTAGCTTCAAAATATGTTACGAAATTAGTGGAGAGGATAATAAAAGGTTAGTAATCTGGTTACCCCTAACACCTCAGTCAACAAGTGACATATTTTTGTAGACTGCATTTCTGATCCTGCAATTACCAAAAATAGCTAACCATGGTACCATTTATGGACCATCTCTGGGACACCATCATGGCACCCAGATGAATCTTCAGAAGGATCGAAGAGACTAGGAACGGAGTAGCCACTCGACAAAGAGTTCCAGGCCATAAAAATGTTGCGATGACTCATTTGAACCTAGTGATGCTGTGGAGCGTGTAGTGGTTATCAGCCCCTATGGGCTAAGGAAGGGTCTGCTTCAAATATACAATTGTGTGTGACTTTCAGCAGGGCATTGATACCCATGGACACCGTGACATAGCTTTAATGCCATTGCGGATTTTATTGCTTTGTGGGCTTCATATGAGTGGTGGCCACTCCAGTGGACTAGATCTTGAGACTAGCTCTTGAGATGCTGAAGGCCACCCTCAAAGAAAGAGCGAGATGATGCGCACTGCACTGAAGAACACTTGAGAGCGGCAGGAGAAGCGTCTGCCCTTGCAGCCCCAAAGCTGGAAGAGATCATTCAAGCCACCCACGAGGTTGAAATCATTATCAGAGCTGATAGGGAAAAATGATGAACTCATCCCCTTGAAAATTCTCAACACAGGCCCCCGAAGCTGATGGAAACTGATGACCACCATGAAGGTTCAAAGAAAACAGGTGGATATGAGTATATTGCATGGGAAATACTGATGTGTCAAAATGTGCAGCCGAAGTATCGAAGATCAAAATCTCAAGAAAGAGAGTATATACATGAGTAACAATTTACTACTCTTTACGACACATCTATGTACCTTGATATATATCATCAAAGTGCATGTAAGTGAAGTTATACGTAATAAATCTGTACTTACCTTCACAATACTTTGCTTTCCGATGTTTCGACTATGATATTTTGGGACATTGATATTTCCAACACACTATTCAGACAGTATGCCAAGAAAACTGGCCATCTCATATCTGGGGCTGGTTTTGAAAGGGGAGCGCACACTGGTGTCCTAGAGGCATATTATCAAGAAACTGTGTTAAAATTATCGCTGCTTTAGCGGCAGAAAACTACCGCTAAAGCAGCGATAATGGGCTTGATAATATGCCCTTGAGAATTCCCATAGAAGCCCATTTTCTATGTGCTTCTATGGGAATTCTCTGCGCCATATTAACAAGCCCATTATCGCCGCTTTAGCAGCAGTTTTCTGCCGCTAAACCGGCGATAATTTTAGCGCCGTGCTTGATAATATGCCCCCTAGCTTCTACCGTTCAGAGCGGTTCGACTGACTAGTTGGCTAAGTTTAGCGCGTGGGCACCAGAGGCCAAGTTTAACATGTGGGCACCTGAGGCCAAGTTTAACATGTGGGGCACCAGCCAAGTTTAACACGTGGGCACCAGAGGCCAAGTTTAACACGTGGGCCCCAGAGGCCAAGTTTAACACGTGGGCCCCAGAGGCCAAGTTTAACACGTGGGCCACCAGAGGCCAAGTTTAACATTTGGGACACCAGAGGCCAAGTTTAACATGTGGGGCACCAGAGGCCAAGTTTACCATGTGGACACCAGAGGCCAAGTTTAACACCTGGGCACCAGAGGCCAAGTTTAACACATGGGCACCAGTGGCCAAGTTTAACATTTGGGCAACAGAGGCCAAGTTTAACACTTGGACACCAGAGGCCAAGTTTAACATGTGGGGCACCAGAGGCCAAGTTTAATATGTGGGCACCAGAAGCCAAGTTAAACACGTGGGCACCAGAGGCCAAGTTTAACATCTGGGCACCAGAGGCCAAGTTTAACATGTGGGGCACCAGAGGCCAAGTTTAACATTTGGGCACCAGAGGCCAAGTTTAACACATGGGCCCCAGAGGCCAAGTTTAACACGTGGGCCACCAGAGGCCAAGTTTAACACGTGGGCCACCAGAGGCCAAGTTTAACGCGTGGGCACCAGAGGCCAAGTATAACATTTGAGCAACAGAGGCCAAGTTTAACACTTGGGGAACCGGAGGCCAAGTTTAACATCTGGGGCACCAGAGGCCAAGTTTAATATGTGGGCACCAGAGGCCAAGTTTAACATTTGGGCACCAGAGGCCAAGTTTAACATTTGGGCACCAGAGGCCAAGTTAAACATGTGGGGCACCAGAGGCCAAGTTAAACATGTGGGCACCAGAGGCCATGTTTAACGCGTGGGCACCAGAGGCCAAGTTTAACATATGGGGCACCAGAGGCCAAGTTTAACGTGTGGGCACCAGAGGCCAAGTTTAACATGTGGAGCACAGGATGCCAAGTATAACGCGTGGGCACCAGAGGCCAAGTTTAATATGTGGGCACCAAAGGCCAAGTTAAACACGTGGGCACCAGAGGCCAAGTTTAACATTTGGGCAACAGAGGCCAAGTTTAACATGTGGGGCACCAGAACCCAAGTTTTAACACGTGGGCACCAGAGGCCAAGTTTAACATCTGGGGCACCAGAGGCCAAGTTTAATATGTGGGCTAAAGCAGCGATAATGGGCATGATAATATGCCCTTGAGAATTCCCATAGAAGCCCATTTTCTGGTGTCAACATGGGCTTCTATGGGAATTCTCTGCGGCATATTATCAAGCCCATTATCGCCGCTTTAGCAGCAGTTTTCTGCCGCTTAAGCGGCGATAATTTTAGCGCCGTGCTTGATAATATGCCCCCTAGCTTCTACCGTTCAGAGCGGTTCGACTGAATAGTTGGCCAAGTTTAGCGCGTGGGCACCAGAGGCCAAGTTTAACATGTGGGCACCAGAGGCCAAGTTTAACATGTGGGGCACCAGAGGCCAAGTTTAACATGTGGACACCAGAGGCCAAGTTTAACACGTGGGCCCCAGAGGCCAAGTTTAACACGTGGGCCCCAGAGGCCAAGTTTAACACGTGGGCCACCAGAGGCCAAGATTAACATTTGGGACACTAGAGGCCAAAATTAACATGTGGGGCACCAGAGGCCAAGTTTACCATGTGGACACCAGAGGCCAAGTTTAACACGTGGGCACCAGAGGCCAAGTTTAACACATGGGCACCAGTGGCCAAGTTTAACATTTGGGCAACAGAGACCAAGTTTAGCACTTGGACACCAGAGGCCAAGTTTAACATGTGGGGCACCAGAGGCCAAGTTTAATATGTGGGCACCAGAAGCCAAGTTTAACACGTGGGCCCCAGAGGCCAAGTTTAACATGTGGGCCACCAGAGGCCAAGTTTAACGCATGGGCACCAGAGGCCAAGTTTAACATTTGAGCAACAGAGGCCAAGTTTAACACTTGGGGCACTGGAGGCCAAGTTTAACATCTGGGGCACCAGAGGCCAAGTTTAATATGTGGGCACCAGAGGTCAAGTTAAACACGTGGGCACCAGAGGCCAAGTTTAACATTTGGGCACCAGAGGCCAAGTTAAACATGTGGGGCACCAGAGGAAAAGTTAAACATGTGGGCACCAGAGGCCATGTTTAACGCGTGGGCACCAGAGGCCAAGTTTAACATATGGGGCACCAGAGGCTAAGTTTAACGTATGGGCACCAGAGGCCAAGTTTAACATGTGGAGCACCGGATGCCAAGTATAACGCGTGGGCACCAGAGGCCAAGTTTAATATGTGGGGCACCAGGGGCCAAGTTTAACGCGTGGGCACCAGAGGCCAAGTGTAACATGTGGGGCACCAGAAGCCAAGATTAACGCGTGGGCACCAGAGGCCAAGTTTAACATGTGGTGCACCAGAGGCCAAGTTTAATATGTGGGCACCAAAGGCCAAGTTAAACACGTGGGCACCAGAGGCCAAGTTAAACATCTGGACACCAGAGGCCAAGTTTAACATTTGGGGCACTAGAGGCCAATTTTAACATGTGGGCACCAGAGGCCAAGTTTAACGCGTGGGCACCAGAGGCCAAGTTTAACATGTGGGGCAGCAGAGGCCAAGTTTAACGCGTGGGCACCAGAGGCCAAGTTTAACATTTGGGCAACAGAGGCCAAGTTTAACATGTGGGGCACCAGAACCCAAGTTTAACACGTGGGCACCAGAGACCAAGTTTAACATCTGGGGCACCAGAGGCCAAGTTTAATATGTGGGCACCAGAGGCCAAGTTTAATATGTGGGCACCAGAGGCCAAGTTTAACATCTGGGCACCAGAGGCCAAGTTTAACATGTGGGGCACCAGAGGCCAAGTTTTACATGTGGGCACCAGAAGCCAAGTTTAACATGTGGGGCACCAGAGGCCAAGTTTAACGGGTGGGCACCAGAGGCCAAGTTTAACATTTGGGCAACAGAGGCCAAGTTTAACACTTGGGCACCGGAGGCCAAGTTTAACATCTGGGGCACCAGAGGCCAAGTTTATTATGTGGGCACCAGAGGCCAAGTTAAACACCTGGGCACCAGAGGCCAAGTTAAACATGTGGGCACCAGAGGCCAAGTTTAACATGTGGGGCACCAGAGGCCAAGTTTAACATGTGGGCACCAGAGGCCAAGTTTAACGCATGGGCATCAGAGGCCAAGTTTAACATGTGGGGCACCAGAGGCCAAGTTTAACGCGTGGGCACCAGAGGCCAAGTTTAACGCGTGGGCACCAGAGGCCAAGTTTAACATGTGGGGCAACAGAAGCCAAGTTTAACGCGTGGGCACCAGAGGCCAAGTTTAACATGTGGGGCACCAGAGGCCAAGTTTAACGTGTGGGCGCCAGAGGCCAAGTTTAACATGTCAATCCACCTTTCACACATCAGCTCTAGCATCCCCTGTCAGTGCCTACTGCTCTAGTTGTCGGGGGCACCACCAAATTCATGCATCTGTCAGTAAAGGACCAGCCGCCAGTTAGGTTAGACACAAGAGCGTGAGACCGACGGAGAACAGCCACAAAGGTGGGGGCAAATACAACACTCGTAGATACCTCATTCCAGAGGAAACTTATATACACCTTTCGGAACCAGACCCCTGAGGGCTTTTTAGCCAGAAGTGTGTGACGCCAAATTCACTCCCAGCAATTGTTGCATTCAAAGGGTATCTCTGAACAGGGTTTGGCAAAGCAGGGGCAATGGACAATTCTGCAGCTGTATATGCCACTGAGCGCATTGCTACCCCACCATCCCCAACCCTACTTTCAGGGTTCCATCATCCCTCCCCCCGAAGGCCTCGCACCAGAATTGCCGAAGAGAAAGCTGGTGACAGCTTCCCTTCAGCAAATACGTTACCAATTAGTGGAAGGGGTCGGTAACTCTCATGGGCGAATCTCATTGGAGATCGGAGGGCATAACCCTTTCTTGCCCCAAAATAAGTCTCAACCCCACTTTTGCTCTTCAGCGCGGCATTTCCGAATCGCAAAAGGAGTTTAGTAACTTGTAAAAACATTTTTCTGGTTAAAAGTCATGTGATTTTGAAACGAGAGGGTTTGCAACATCAAAGGGACCTCGTAGATGACGCCCAATTTAAGATCTTTGTATGGAAGGTATGTGTGTATTTGTACTTGTTTAGACTAAATCATTACACACCTGCAGAGCGACGGCACTTTCTACTCATTCCACCAGATGGCAGTGTTTCTCCACTATCTCATTTATATGAGGCTGACACGGTTTGTAAAACCGCAACGGAAGTGGTTCACTCCTTATTCCAAATCTTCACTAGTGATCTTCATGGCACTGTTTCCTGCTTTGCACTCCTACATTAAGGAAGGAGCGTCCTATTGATGAGAAAAGCAACATGGCTGCCCCAATTAAAAAAAATGTTTGGGTGGATACGATGGCTCTTATCCAGGCTAAATGCTTCACCGTCACTTGACCTGTGCTATTACACAGGAGTAGGACCTATAACAGTGGACACCTCACAGGAACAGTGATATCGTAGGACTCGACGTAATTAGGATGACTAGTGAGTATTCTAAGCAACTAATAAAAAAAAATTGATGGGCAGCATGCTGGAATTATTCTCAGCCACTGGAAATGACATTCTAGCGCCAACCATCGGCAAACTCACTTTGCTTCTGCTACAAAAGGAACCGTGAACGCCAAACTTCAGGGACACATCCTCTCTGAAGAGGAGTGCAAGCAAAGCAGAGCGGTTTCTTTTTCTCAGTGAGATGCTGGAAGTGTGACGGGTACGCAAACAAAGCGGTACCCAAGCCTGCTTTCCCACAGGACTCAAGCTGCACCCCCTGATAAAGCCAGGAAAGGCTGAACATGAACCATGGCTGCTTCTGTTCCTGTTCAGAGGCGATGTGCCCCTCCGTTGGGGCGGGACTGTTCCTGTTGGGGCAAGACCAGATTGGGTTTGCTGTAGGTGTAGTGGCAGAGTAAGTGAGAAAATGTAGACTGTGATATGGTCCAGAGTATTCACCAGTTGCTCATAAAAATGCAAATGCAAAAACAACAAAGTGTTGGATGAAATACTTGGACTAATCTTAGCCACTGGCAATCACTCTGGTCGCATCTCAGGATATCGTTTTTTGCCCACCATGCAACCTCAGTGTGGACCCATCCATATGCAAATCAGTCTTGACCCCGATCCTCATGAGAACAGTCCAGCCTGAGCTACCAGGCCCTCCCTGAACTAGAACATAACCAACTACGGACCAGTTTCGCCCTAGTTGGGGCTCTTCAGCCAGGAATAGCTTGGTTCCAGTGGCACAGTGAGCCCGGGACCCATGTCTGGGCATCGAGGTGCAAAGTGTGCTCTAGGAAGAAGATGGACAAGTGATTGACTTCGCCCACATTTATGCACGTTATTGAAATAACCTAGACTATAGGCCTTCAACATTTATGGTCCTGATGAAAGCCATAAGATCCATACAGGCTCACTTTGGCAGAAACATGTCGACCTAACTAACAGGTGCAGTGGACTACTAAATTGCCCATTTCAACACCAAACACATTTTTAATCTTATTTTCATCCAGTTTTCATTCAAATCAATCGCACTGGATAAGAGATAATTTTAAGCAAGAGCCACTATTGTTACACATAGTCTCCCTCCTGGTTGGAGGATGTAGTATCCCTTGGAGGACGGGACGCTCAACTGATAGAAACTCAGTGATGATGGCATTCACCAGATCACACAAGCAGAGGTAAAACACACACTACAGGTCGTGACCGTGTGGTTGAGGGTCTCAATAAAAAAAGCCCCGAGACCCTGGCAAGAAAAAGATTTAAGTGGTTCATTCTCCCCTCCCCATTATGATTTTTTTGGTCTAAACTTCAGAATAATGCAAGCATTTCATTCATTTTATTTTTCTCCTATTGCATATTCTGGGTATTGGAATGTTGCCCACTTCCTCGCAGTAGTTCTAATATGAGATCTACATTCTATTGATTAGCAGGCATGCTCAGGCTGAACTGATTCAAGTCCTCATCATCGGTGTACTCCACCAATAACTGGGAATGTTGTAGGAAGGTGTGGGGACAAGCATGTGTGGCATCCTTGCAAACATCTGGAAAAGATACTCTGCGAATTATTCTTAGAAATGGGTATTCGCTCCTGTTGTGATGCTTGTGCTGCTGTTTTTAAAGGTAAAACATTGAAAATGATGGTCTGTTTGTTAAAATGTATTGATTTATTATGAATTGTAAAAAATGTATTTTGGTACATGGAAGTCAAAACTGTTTTTTAGATTCTGAATTGGCCAGATGGATTTCTGCTTCTGAAATGATAGCCTTTTCTTTCTTCATTGCATTGAATTTTATTGTTTTTGATTTTAATTAGCCCACAATAAATTATTCTCTCAATCGTACACTGCTCCATTAAGGTCAGTTTGCTACAATGCCATGAGTGCATCAGTATGAAGTTCCAGAATTTCCAGAGAGGGTTCAAAGTGTGGTAACTATAAGGCTGGAGAAATTATTCCTGAAATCCAAAGAATTATGGACCAAAGACCTATGGGCAAGCGTGACTGGATGATGCTACACTCTCCGTGGCCACTTGAGAACGCCCCAATGTATCCCTGAAACCACCTTGACAGGCGCAGGCATCTCCTGCTCAAAAGGGCTCAGTACAGTCAGGCAGGTATTTCAGGGGATGAGACTCTAGGTCTTTCCTCTCTTTGAGGATGACATCTTCAAGTCCTTGGAGGGCATAGGAAGTGTCCTGCGTTGAGTGCTCGAGTGGAGGCGTCTTGCTTGTGCCACCCTATGAAGCAACACATTGATGGAAAGCCCCAGCCCCACCTGCGAGGTTAGATGTCTGAATCAATTGTCTCTGGGTGGCTGCTGCCTCACAGGGTATCCTATATGATTATAAGGGACTGGTTCCTCCATTTTTGGTCACCCACCTTCCACTTCACTATAACAAATTCTTCCTGTGAGAGAACAAATCTGCTAAGGCAGAGAGTGCCTTCTCTCAAGGTGTCTGTGAGCTAGCATGTGAACGATCTTCTGAGTGTTGGACCATAAGATGGTGTTTTCCGACCTCGTCTCTCGTAGTAGGCAGTGCACGCTCTGTCAGCATTTGTTGAGCAATACATAAGGGATTCCACAGCCGTTGTTTGCTTTGTACTAAATTCATGAGGACTCTATAGCAGAATGGTCATCACACACTTACCTGCACCCTTGCTACTGTCTTTGAAATGCACCTTGTCGATAGTGGGCCCTTACATTCCCACTGAAGTTTAGTGTTCTCATCAAAATAGAATTCAGGTACTGCAGATGTCAAGGTGGGATCTCCGCCACTTCGCCCGCCAGTCATGGACCAAGCATCCCGCTGCGCCTGTCAGCATCCTCACCTACAATGTTGTCTTGTGTAGGAACTGTCCCTCCCACACCTGGCCAATCAGCTTGGGAGCTCCATCTTTTTATTGACTATACACTCCTTGGCCCATTTCACCAAGGCCCCTCTGCAACTGTGGTGGAGGCCCTGCAGTCATAGCGGGGACCTGAACTCGTTTTGGAACTCCCGCACTGCAGTTACTCATTGCAGAGGTCCCGCCACGAATGCGGAGGCCCTTTGTGAATCCCCCCCTAGGATTTCATATCCATTGGAATTCACTCATTGCTTGATCCAGTGTTAGGGGCTGGATTAATGGACATCAAAGTCACATTGATTCCTTTTAGAAAAATGATATCAAACTGCTGGGGAAAAGTAATAGTGAGGAGGACCGATGTGAGCTGTCTATTGTTTTTATATTGGTTGAAAAGCTATGAATTTTCAGGACTCCTTCTAAAAAGTAGGTGAACTATGTGCAAATAGCGAAGTGTAATTAGCCTCAATGTTATTAATGTACTTTTTTGGTGACAAAGAAGCAGATGAGTTTTGTACAAGATGAACTCAACAGAGATCCCTAGCTACCAGGTGGATCTGCCAGCTATGGAAAGCCTTCTCCGGACGTCCTCGCTTGGGAATGCCCTACGCCAACAACTAATCCTGCAAGGCTCGCGTAGGCCCAGTCAGGCCATTATATGACCAACAAAAGCACAGCATGGAATGGGGTGACGGGAGTATCATGAAAAATGAATCACTGCAATTGATGGTGTTTCTTGGACTCATGCAGCTGCCATTCCCTGTATCTGGTCATGATGCGACAACCCGTCCAGCACGCGTCAGTGAGGAGGCGGAACAAAGCAGGAAGTGAGCGTACTGCGAGGATGTTTATACCCCAAAGAAGGAGGAGTTATAGCGCTCTCCAATAATTGTTTTTTAATTGTTGCTAACAGGCTCCCTGTCTTCAGAGTGAACCTCGCCATTCTTTACGTGAGGACTGTGAAGGTAACGAAGGGCAAAGTGGTTTAGCAAATATCCGCAGGAAACATTATTTACTGTTTTAGAGAATTTCAAGAGTACCCCTGGCATTATTAAGCTCCAAAAGTGTTTCATAATAAAAGGGAAACTTTAATTTCAATAGTGGTCATTTATTGTTGTCGTACAATATGTTTCTTCTGCTTTGAAAAGAACACATGAACTATTTACAGTACTTTTTTACAACACAGAATTCTTTGCCTTTGATGCCCTGTTTGATGATTGGTTTGCTCACAAACTGCAGTACTTTCCTAATGGCAGGGGTTCCATCCGACTGCAGGTTAACGGACATATGTTTCACTCTAAGGGAACAGTAGGCCTCTGAGCTCACTTGGAGGCTTCCATGAAGAAAAATATCAAAATAGTGTTGAAATATATTACTCTCGCAAGATTTCTGGCTCTCGATTGTCGATATTTTTCATTCATGTCATATATTCATAATATTTGTTGGTCTGTTGATATGTTCGTGTGTGATCTAGTCGATATATAAGTCTCTGTCACAGACACTTCCAAAGGAAAGTTACTTTTTGCAGGAAAAAGGGTACTGTACATTGTTGAAGTAGGCTAGTCAAGAACAGAAGAAATGTATTATACTACAATAAAATATCAATCACAAGTCTACAAAACACTATCTCAATCATTTAAATGGCACACAAATTACAGAGCTCAATAAATATGGATGCTTCATCCATGAAATGTTGGTATTTTTTGTTGCATAGTAAACCACTGTTAATATGACCTGTGTCTAAAGTTGTAGGGTCAGAGTTAAAGTTTGGCGGATGGTCTACAGACTTTAAGGGTAGTGGAGGACATAATGCTTGCCGCCCTGAGAGACTACCGTCTGCCGGCTGTAGGATAACGGTGATACTTGCACCTTGATGGGAACTGACATCCTGACAGTTCCTGTCAACGTATAAAAAGTTTGGTGGACATTCATCGTCAGTTTTGAAGGCCATTCACCAACTTTAACAATGTTTTTTTTCCCAAAAACAAATTTGCAAACTAAGAATATGTTATTGAAAAACAAATAACTAATGACTCTCACACCCACTGATTTTTTCTATGGGTGTAGAGGAACACTATTTGTTTTTTCTTTCTGTCATGGCCAGGTTTTACCTGGTGGTGACTGACAGTAACAAGCATTTGCAATGCAATAGGTCTCGCATTTACGCAAGTTTGAGCTATTGGCATTGTAAATAACAATGCCTTTTATTTATGTTTTACAAACAGACACAAAAATAAAAGGCATTGTCATTTATAATGCCAATAGCTCAAACTCGCGTAATTACGAGACCTATTTCATTGCAAATGCTTGTTATTTTATTCGTCCTTCACCAGCAGGATTTCCCTTTAATAAGGAGAGGGGTAGAAAGTCTTTCCTCTAATGGCCCCTTCTCCATCAGGCCGTCGGCGGAAGCTTTCCATCGATTGAGCCTACAGCGGCTCCGTCAACGGAAGCTGATAGTCTACCCAAGTCTAAATAAGGTGGAAGGGGCAAGGCTTTGGGGGACAGGGTATTCCGCCACATCTGTGACAGAGTACGCTGTCTGCACAATTGTAAATCAGCACCTTAGTAATAAGTTTGTTTCTCTGCAAAGCGTTATGCCTATTCATCCTTTCATTCTTCCAGTGCTGATATCAAGACTACTGACTTAAATAAAAGAGAGCTTTTTTAACACAATATACACCTGTTGTGATGTGTAGTGTGTCTGTAATATTGCAATGGGTTGCATTACAACAGTTACAGGTGACTCACAGAGCGGTGCAAAGTAAAACTATCAGGGGAGAGGATGTGGTCCGTCGGCTAGACTGCCAACTTTGGTGCTGGAAACAAGGGTTCCAGCCTCGGGGTTGCGTCCACATCCTGCGATTCTGGGCAAAACACTTAATCTCCCTGTGCCAGTGTAAATACGGTGCTCGTGTAAAGCGCTCCGATACCTTTGGGTCGAGTTCGCGCTATATAAATATGCAAAAAAACAAAAGGCCTAGATTGCTTGGTGGGTCGATGATTTTTTCGGAATAGCATTTAAAACGGCTTCCATACAGCGCTACACACAACACATAATTGCGCGAATCCCATTGACATCTGCTTCATTACAGTTCGGCTCAGCAGCTTATTTGTATTAACAAACACCACAAGACGCGTGTTGCACTGCCACCCTCGAGCGCGGAGAGATCACCTGTTGCACGGGTCCTGTCGCTGGCGCGAGCTTGGCCGGAGCCTGCAAAAAAGCACTTCCTATCCTTCCCTTTAACATTCGCCCTTGCGTGCGTAAACAGATAAAACGTGGCAGTCGCCGGGGCCTTTTCACTGCCAAAAAAAACAAGGCAAAAAGGAGGCAGGAGGGTGGGAGAGAAGGATGTGTGTAAGTAAGACTAGGACACGTGAGAGACAATAATGGGGACGCACATGGACAACTGAGGATGGGGAAAGCACACGAAAAGCGAACGTTGATAGGTAAGCACAAGTACGATAGAGGGCATGCGGGAATGGGGAAAGACAGACAAAAAAGGGCAGGCAGGTGATGATGGGGAAGCACATGGACAACGCAGGGGGGCAGGGTAGCAAGAAAGGTAACGGTAGGTGAGTGAGAGGGAATAAGCAAGAATGGCAGCTGGGGGATGGAGAGCAAGGCGAGAAACACACGGGTGCGCAGAGGAGCACAAAGTACATGAAGAAGACAGCTGAAAAACACATACGCTCTCATAGAGAGCTTAACCATCATGCGTGGTGTTCTGTGCTCGGATTTTGTCGACTCATTGTTAAGCCGAAATGTAATTCTCCGGGGATAATGGACAGATTGCCAGAATGTTTACGTTACTACAGAGTGTCTTCTATTCGAAATATAGAACGTACCTGCAGGTACGTCACACGCAGTGTGCTACTTCTTGCCAATAATATATTTAAAAAAAATAAACTTACTGTACACAAATCACTCTGCCACAGCAGTACGTCTGTATTCGCGATATCACCCTACAATAGTTAACCCTGCTGGCTGAATCTGGAGTGAAGGTATCACCGCCGCCGGCCCGATTCGGCGCGAAAACCGGAAGTCAGGCAGCGTCATGCCTGTCGTGGGGCGGGACTTCCGCCTTCCGCGGGAAGCCCGCGCGCACGGAGTGGCTGTCCGAGAGGAGAAGTGGTGACGCGGGGCTCCCATGCCTGAGGGAGAGCCCCGCGGTGGCGGCAGAAGTAATGAGAAGCCCTGGGTCGGAAGTGGCAGCAGAGGCCGCCGATGCAAGTGCGGGGCTCCCATGAGTGAGGGAAGCCCCGCGTGTTCCAGGTCATGTGAGGCGGAGATTAGACCAGGGGAGTCCTGAGACGGAGCCTGTAGCAGCCAAAAAAGGGCCCGGTGAGTGGGGCTCAGTTGTAACGTGGGGGCTGGTGTGTGTGTTTGTTGTTCAGCGATCTAGTACGCGTGCACTGGCTGGGGGTGGCTGTTTGGTGGCGCAGTTACTGCATGCAGCTGGCTTGCGTGGACGGAAGGGGGACTGGAGATGTGCACACGTGCGAGTTGGTGTACGTGGGCGTACACCAACTCAAATCCGCCAAAAGCCTGCGCGTGCACATCTCCTGTCCCACTTCCGAGGCAAGTCAGCAACAATAGATCTCGCCGAAAGCAGCGCTTCGCGCTGCATTCGCAGGCGAGACCTAAAAAAAGGACATCACACAGTCCACCCTAAATAGGGCAGGCAGTGGAATGGCCTTCCGCTGATGGCTTCTACTATGTCGGGTTGTGAGAAAAAGCATTCCGTTGATGGAGTCTGTTGGTCCTCCATTGACAGACATCTGCTGGCCCACCCACATTTAAATGAGGCTAACAGACCAAGGGTTTGACAGACAAGGTGCTCCATCAAGTTTGTGACGGACTATCCTATCCCTAAACTTTAAATTTGACCCTTAGGCAGCACATTTAGAATTGGCCAGGATGAAGCTATGAGCATTTTTCAGACCCACCAGCTCCAGTGTGTTGCAGTTGGTTTAAAAGCCCCATCTACTTCAGTAGCCTCACTGCTCTCTAGATGCTGTAAGAGCTAAAACCTTTCAGGAAAATGTTATTGTCTGAATCGTGGGTAGATGCTGTACAGATGGTCATGGACTGTACAGAAATGATCGCTTCAGTGTCGTAACAAAACTTGGGGGGGACCTGCAAAGTGCATAAAGGGTGCTCCCCATTCTCAGGACCGGCTCTCAGGCTTGCCCGTGCACAGTCCTGGAGGGGGTCACCTGGAGCTCGGGCCACGGGGTTGCAGGAGCTATTGTTACGCCACTGGATTGCTTATCAGATGCTTACTGTTTCTGGAGATGCAGCAGAGACTGTACCGTTCCACCTCAGTTTGAGTGGGCCCAGGACCCTACCCAAGGAGCTTCAAGACAGAATCTTCAATGTACCCCATGATGATAAGGGGTTGTTTCACCGCACTACAAGCACCTGACCTAACAGAAGACCTTGCAAAGGCACTTTCTTGCATTTCAACCAGATCTTACCCTGTGCCTTTCCCTATGCCACCCGTCGACGCCACCCCTACTTCCTAATGCTCACAAATATGTGGAACGTCCCAAGGATGTACTACAAGGCGAAAGAAAAGTAACAGATACCAAACCAATACTTGCTATTTTCTTCTTTCAATAACCCAGGCATTGACAAGAAAAACTGGCTGTTCATTAGGGGTGGGTGTAACTCGCATAATTTGCTGTAGCATAATTATGCAGAATTACAACAAAATTAGGTGAGATTAAGCGGAATTACGCAGGGAGTGTAGCCCAGCAGTAAGCGCTATTTTTTTGCGCATTATACATCTTCGAATCCATCTTGGATCCACAACAGAACATGAACAGTAATAGGCTCACTAAGTTTGTTGTTCCAGGGCTCCTGTGATAGGATTTTACCCCAAATTACTCTTAATTAAGCGAACAAGCAGAATTGCTTAATTTTCAGTCGTTTTGTGTCACAAGAGTGATGCATAATTACCAAAATGACTCAGATTACTCCGACGTAATTAAAATGCTGCCCAGGCCCACTGCTCATGCCAGCTGGGGTTACCCTCTCCCGGATCAGACAACACAAGACAACGGTGAGAGAGAGAATATCATCTTGTTACAGGGAATAAATCTCAGAAGATCCACAGGTTATTTTTCGGCGAGGACTTCTCTTCTCGATATTCTGCACAAACCACAAGACGTGATTATGGAAATTCGAAAAAAGTGTTCAAGCAAGAAATGGTGGAACTTGTTCAAAGAATGTGTCTAGGGACAGGCTTTCTAGTAGTGGACAGAAAGACTGGGAAGCTATGCTCTGCACTGGAATCTCATATTTCTGGAGGGAACTTGGCCAGTGAATTACTTGTTGTATGCTTCCATTAACACCGGTCTGGACTCCTAATTGGAAGCACTTCAGATACAGCCTTGGGTGTAACAATTTGCTTGCACAACCCAACGTCTTCCCCCAGGTCATGGCAGTGGTTGCAGCTTCTATGGGAAAGGGAGGGGGCATTAGAGGGGTCTCCAACCTTTCCAGTAGCATGATCTACTTTTGTTAAATGAAAATCGAGTGCTACTACTAGTCGTTTTGTAACAGTGACCTCATCAGACAGGATTACTTTAGTGGCCACCCTATGCAAGATTACCAGCAGCGATCACCTCCATGCATCAGTGGGGTTGCCAGCAGCAGTGTAAAAAAAGGCTTTGCCAATTTGGAATGCCTTTACGTAGATAATACATAACAGCCATAGCTGCAATGCTGTAGCATCAAAGTAAAACTGTTAGTAATGAGTCTGCCACATGATTTATCACTCAAATATCAGCTTTAAATACATTATGGAACCCCAACCATTATTGTCAGTGGTCGAAATGTGGAGGATAGGGGGGGAACAGCGTGCACCTACTTCTTTAATTCAATAGATTCTGTTCCCCTACTTTTTAAAATCAAACAAGCATCCCAGGATGGCAGAAATAGCCACGGCCTACAGATAAGGCTCGGCAATCGTGGCCATTCGGGGACGGGCGGGTGGGCAGAGAAGGAAAAGGCCTCTGTCTTTTCCTTCTTGCCCAAAGAAGACAAGGAAGGTGTCCACTCCTGCTCTGCCGCTGGCAGCTGCCCACTCTCTTTCTTCCTCCTATTCCTTCTCTTTCTGTCTAGCTCCTCCTCACTTACTGAAAACTGTGACTTCAAGAACGGTTCTCAACCTCTCTTTCCTCCTTTCTTTTATTTGTTCACCTGTGAAATGGATCCAAAAAAGAAAAACACTATTTTTGTGACATTTTTCTATCCAAAGTGCAGCCTCGGGAATGAAAGGTTCAAAATATGAAAAATAAATAACTAAATAAAGCAAGACAGAGTGGCTGCAAAGTGACCAGATAGATTTAATTCACACCACCCAAACACATTAATGAACCTTGACAGAGTTTGCCAGTGAAGCCCTACTTTTGTGTTCTTGTCTGCCTTTGAACAGCATTGTTTTCCCTGGATGGGTAAGTGCACCAATTCTGGAGCTACTGCAATGCCTGATTGATGGGTGGACTGGAAAACATAGGGGTATATGTACAAACCCCTATTGCCACTGATTTTTAGGACGTTCCTGTGGCAATAGGGGCTTTGCCTGATTTACAAGGCAGCGTTCAGCCACTTAACGTGGCTGAATGCTGCCTTGTAACTAAGGCCCCCTTTCACACTATGCTGAGTGTGAAAGGGGAGGGCAATGGGTGTTGCTGTGGGCGTTCCACCGCAACACCCATTGATTCTGACGCTGCCTCCTATTTACAAGGGAGGTGTAAATAGGAGGCAGCACCAGAATTAAGGCCAGGGACAACCTGGTCTTACCCTGGCGCAATGAGGAGAAATGTTACATTTCTCCTAGTTTTTGCTGTTTTCATGTGTGCTGCATTGTGCAGCACACATGAAAACAACAAAAGGCCAATGAGTGTTTATGTACAAGAAGGTCCCCCTTCCTGCACAAAAACAATCATTATTAAAAAATGAGATTTTGCAACTTCTGCGTGTGCTGCATTAGGCAAAGCGGCATTTATAGATTGTTTATGTGCAGGAAGGGGGACCTTCCTGTACAGAAACAATCTTCCCCTGAATGCAGACACCCATGCACTATGGTGCAAGGGTGCCTGCGTTGGCGCTAGGCTGCTAAACTTAGCACCAGCGCAGGGGGAAACGCAGGGCTGCACCATATTCTTGCAAATATGGTGCAGCCCTGCGTTTCAGAAGTGGTGGAGCATGTCGTTAAGCCAAGGAGGTTAATGGCACTCTCCGCCACTTCTTTGTACATATGCCCCAAAACGTGCAGCGCAGCTCTGTGTTTGCAGATATGGTCTTTTTAAACCATACTGCTTACATTTTGTATGGATATAAGCAATGGACATTGAAATGGGTCCCTTCCAGGCCGTGTAGTCCTGTCCTTCACTTTTCAGGCAAAAGCACTCACTGATTTCTGAATAGTGAGTGTAAAAGTGTTAAGGTAACAATGTTGTTCTTGCTTACATTTCACATGCTTTACTTAATCTTGCATTCCGTATGAGTGTTTGCTTTTTTTCAGGATGTTTCATTTTTTTTTAGGCAGCATATTGCTCTTGTCTAGTGCACAATTTGAATTGAGTCGCATCTAGGTGTTTATAGCGGGGCACAATTGGGTTGTAGTTGAAAGCAGTGTGAGTTTCTCTCAGTGGGGCAGTATAATGTTCAGTAGCCCTGGGCGGAGTTCCTAGAGTTTCACTCTGCGAAATTCCGCAGAGTTGCCAAAAAACTCAACCAAATTCCACGGAGTTCTGTGTGTGAGAGCAGTATGTATTGCTTGGCCGGCAGACTATGGCACACAGCTCGCTATAGCGCCTTGTCATCCTGCTGCCCCTGGATGGACCGTGAACGGCAGACTACAGAGCTGCTGCAAATATTTTACCTCGGCTCCTTCATTGACTTATTTATTTAAATAACTTTGCAAACTTTGTTAAAAAGACAAATAATGAGAGAAATGCTTGCAGGAGAAAACTCTGTAAAAACAGATTTAGCAAGAAGAATTTCCTGCAAAAACTGTTTTCTCGTGGGAAATTTGAATAGGGATGCAGTGGCGTAGCAAGGTCAGGTGGTACCCAGTACGGAAATGTTGTGGTCACCCTCGGCTTGACAAAATGGCAAAAATATGTGTTTAGAACACATATATTTGCCATTTTGTCACCCCCTTCAGTGATGACACTTGTCACTCCCTCGCTTTTTGCCATTTTGTCAACCCCCTCTGCGATGACACCCGGAGCGGCCAGCACCCACCCCTTCCTACGCCACTGTAGGGATGGGGTGGTCCTTGTGGTTAGTTACGCTGAGTGCCCTGTAGTGTGTGGAGAAACAAGGAAGGGGTATATTATCAAGAAACGGCGTTAAAATTATCGCCGCTTTAGCGGCAGAAAACTGCCGCTAAAGTGGCGATAATGGGCTTGATAATATGCCTGTGAGAATTCCCATAGAAGCCCATGTTCTGGTGTCAACATGGGCTTCTATTGGAATTCTCTGTGGCATATTATCAAGTCCATTATCGCCGCTTTAGCGGCAGTTTTCTGCCGCTAAAGCGGCAATAATTTTAACGCAGTGCTTGATAATATGCCTCCACATGAGACATGCTTGGGATTGAGCACCCCAGGCTTCCATAGACTACCGCGGGGCTCAGTACCTCCAACGGGCAGAGGGCTTTCCAGCTCCTCCATTTATTGTGAAGTTAGGTCTTCACAATGTGCATGGCAGGAAAAAAGAGCCTCTGATAAGGAAACACCACAACACAAAGGAAACCGAAGGAAAAGTGAAGAAGAAACAAAAACAATCAAACAAGCTGCAGGGAGAAGAGCTGATGACAGAAACTCCATGGCTGGGAGACAAATGGCTTGTGCTTTCACTGTTAAGCGTATTTGGGACATTCTGTGATTGAAAACATATCCCACTTTGAAAATGTACTTTAATGTCAATAACTCAATCAATCAATCAGGGTCTTTTAAAGCACGTTACTCACCCGTGAGGGTCTCAAGGCGCTGGGAGGGGGGATGCAGCTCCGGGTCAGCCGAAAAGCCAGGTCTTGAGGCTGTTCCTGAAGGTGTGCAGGGTAGGGGTGCGTCTGATGTTGACTGGAAGCTCGTTCCAGGCCTTGGCCGCAACGTAGAAGAAGGCTCTTTCACCTGTTCTGGTTTGGTGGATGCGTGGGGTCTCTGCTAGGGCGAGGTTGGCGGAGGGGAGATTTCTTTTGGGTACATGGAGAGAGACTCTTTCGTTTAAGTATTGGGGTCCGATGTTGTGGAGGGATTTGTAGGCGTGGGTGAGTAGCTTGAAGGTTACTCTCTTCTCAACGGGGAGCCAGTGGAGGTCTTGCAGGTGCTGGGTCATGTGCTCATGTCGTTGGGTGCCGAGCACGAGTCTGACTGCTGTGTTCTGAATGGTCTGGAGTTTGTGTAGGAGGGATTTGTTGATTCCAGCGTAGAGGGCATTACCGTAGTCCAGTCTGCTGGTTATGAGAGGGTGGGTGATGGTCTTTCTGGCTTCGGGAGGGATCCACTTGAAGGTCTTGCGGAGGATGCGCAGGGATTTGAAGCAGATGGAGGCGACGGCGTAGATTTGGTGAGTCATGGTGAGGGAGGAGTCTAGGATGATGCAGAGGTTCTGTGCGTGGTCCGTCGGGGTAGGTGGGTTTTCGAGGGTGGAGGGCCACCAGGTGTTGTGCCAAGCGGTGGAGGATGGTCCCAGGAGGAGGACCTCTGTCTTCTCCAAGCTGAGCTTGAGGCCGCTGTTGCTCATCCAGGCTGCGACGTCTTTCATTCCTTCCTAAAAGCTTAGTCTGGTGTCTTCGGGGTTCTTCATAAGGGAGAGGATGAGCTGGGTGTCGTCGGCATAGGATATTATGCTGAGCCTATGCTGTCCGACGATGGCGGCCCATATTAAATCTTAAATACTTCTGTGTATACATTGATTGAATTAAATAACATAATAAGCTGCAACTGGTCAGTGCAATGCCAAACAAATACTAAAAATGAGGATGTTTTGCACATTCTGGACACTCCTCTGTCTCCGCCCACTGATCCAATCTTCGGATTATTCCCGCCCTCTGATTCTCCGCCCACAGTTCCCCTACTTTTTTTCCCCCCTTCGACCACTGATTGTCTCCACCTATCAGCTTATGAGTTCTGAATATACACACATTTTTGTATCAAGTACACACTTTTTAGGTCTCGCCTGAGACAGCGCATGCGCTGTTTCTTCGAGACGTTTAGTAAGTGGCTTTTAAAAGTGCCACCAGAGGCTTTTGCTGGCCTCAAGCTTGCGTGCACGTGAGCGTGCATGCACGCAGCCGCCATGTGGGTTTCTGTCAAGGATCATTAAGCCTTGCATGCCTCTCTCCGCGCTTCAATTCCCTCCTCCTCCCCCATCACAGATCGCGTCACTCTGCTGGCCTCCACCGCCCCCCCCCCCCCCAGCGCCTCTCTATACTGCAGCAGGCACGCGCACGGTCAATGCTTGTTGTTTTTATCTCTCCTCACTCAACATTACGCAGCCTGATCAGTGCTTCCTTCACACCTTGCCATAGCCTTGTGCCACAAAACGCTTGTATTGATCACGGGTTCAAACTGTGTGATCCTGGACAAATCGCCCATCACCCCTTGCTTTGTCCCCATTCTCTGTGTTGCCGATCACCACGATGACTGCTAGCTCAATCCACGGGAGCGACGAGGAAGTCCCCACACTCCTAAAGCCCCACTATGAGCGAGCCGTATTCAAAGAAATGCTCGCCTACAGGGGAACCCACGGAGATGTGGGGTGGTAAGGTAGAGGCAGCTGTGTGGAACCCCAAGTTGATCGGTGGCCACAGGAACAGAATGGGACAATCTACAGAAAGAACAAGCAAGATACCATTAATCAAGCGGCCCCCCTCCCCTAGCATAGAATATAAAGGAGACTTGCAATTGCTAACAATATGAATGACACACCACACAATGTCTCTTACCAACTGAACATCTCCTTATTCGAGAAGAATATCTGCATGACTCAGCAAGATGACAGGTATCATGCTACAGGCCACAGCGTCCCAAAATATGGCAGGTTTCATTCAGCAAAGGTAACAATCTGTGACTGAAACAGTTACCTCGGGTATAACAGGCTTTTATGTGGATATCTGTTATATCTCTCAGCAGTGGGGAAGGGTACAAGGGAATAGGGGAGAATCCTGAAGTGTCCAAAGCAGCGTGATAATTATACGTCTGACTACACTCCCAGGGCTTCTAGTAGCGCGGCCGCGCAAACTACTTCTAAAACTACGGGAAGATTCAGAAGTGTGGAAACAATGTAACTTGTGAACGTAATCAAGAGGGGAAGCTTTCTCGTAAGGATTCAAAGGGTACAAACTGGCACTCAGGTAGTATTGGGGAAAGGCAACAGAGCGACACCGTTCTTAACTACAAGACCCACAATGCATTGCCGAGAAATACAATACACGGGACGGAAGAGAGAGTCAATGCAGAGCAGAATACTGCCAACGATACTCGCGGTATGAAGAAAACTCAACTCACTGCATCTTTTTATGCCAGCACTAGATACTCCTACACTTCTCTCTCATAAAAAATAAAGGGAGCGCCTCTAAACCAACACAAACTTCCAGGCAAAGCTAAGAGGACTTAAACAGGAAACACCGTTTGCTCCGCTAGCATAGACCTCAGCCTAACGGACACAGCAAACGCTCAGACAGGAAACAGAGGGGCGTGGACCAGGGTTCAGAACTCCGAAAGCCAACCACCGGATTCGAGTCCAACCAAGGTTTATATAGGAGGTAACTTGTGAAGACTCCACCTCCTTAAGGGACCGTGTAAAAAGTGTGTCACCATAAGGAAAGCAAGCAATTCTCTATGCAACAGTAGCAACCCCAGTAACGAGTGCACAAGGCGTCTGACCCCTAACACTCTGACAAAGGTGGGAGCGCTTAGAAGCAAGCTGTATACCCGTGTTAAGTGGCACTATGAGGAACTGGACCGTTACATTGGCAGAAGCCGCTCGCGCTCCCCTCCAACACCCCCGCAGCCCCCATCCCAGGTTTAACTCTTCAGCGTCTCTACGCCTGCACAGTAATTCATACTTTACATGTCTCTGCCTGTGAGTTCATTCCGTAGGGACCCAGGCTCACTTAGCTGACATCTCAGAGCAGAGAAGGGATGTGCGCTGCCACCCACTCCCTCCCCCCGCCCCCTCCTGCTCTCATATAACACATGTAAATACATGACTGCGGATGGCCCTGTCTTTGCATTCCTATTTGCATATGGTGCTCTTGCAAGAACATTTCATGCTCCCACAATTTAAATCACCCCTTAAAGTAGAGCCTTGCGGGTTTATCAGGAGGCCGGGGAAGGGTAACAGAATGCTACAATATAAGGCGGATAACTCAGTGGGTCGAGTTCCTGCTACGGAGAGCTGAGTATCCTGCAGGGCTAAGATTCAAATATCAAAAAATCGCCATAAGTTGGCAGGGTATGCTCAGACGTGAGTCCCTTACTCACTTTGCCACTGGATTCAAGCAAGCCTGGCTGAAGACGGCTGAGATGCCAGAAACCGGTCCTAGGAAGCTTGTTTCCGGTCCAGGGAAGGCATGGCTTGGCAGTTCGGGCTGGACTGTTCCCATGAGGCACAGGGTCAGACTGATTTGCATATGGCCATGTCTGAACTGGGGTGGCAGAGTGGGCTAAAGAACGGTGATGGATCAAACCCAGATCTGTTGACTGGGTGTGAGTGTTTGATTGGTTCTGATGCTCCGTCCATCACCACCCCCTTTTGTACCGCTTTGTTCGCCATAAGTTGGCAGGGTATACTCAGACGTGAGTCCCTTGCTCACTTTGCCACTGGATTCAAGCAAGCCTGGCTGAAGACGGCTGAAATGCCAGAAACCGGTCCTAGGAAGCTTGTTTCCGGTCCAGGGATGGCATGGCTTGGCAGTTCGGGCTGGACTGTTCCCATGAGGCACAGGGTCAGACTGATTTGCATATGGCCATGTCTGAACTGGGGTGGCAGAGTGGGCTAAAGAACGGTGATGGATCAAACCCAGATCTGTTGACTGGGTGTGAGTGTTTGATTGGTTCTGATGCTCCGTCCATCACCACCCCCTTTTGTACCGCTAAGATTCAAATATAGGCAGGGCCAACTTAGACTTTCATCCTTTGGAAGTTGATGACCTGAGTGTCGTAAGATTCTGATGTTTAGTTGCTATGTCCTCGGTCAGCTATGTCCTTTATTTAATGCATAAATTCCACAATGGCTACCGCCCAGATACTTTCTTAAAGATGTAAAGGTTTTTCCTTCACAAGGCATTTTATGTATTGTATCGATCTATATATTTTCTAAGCACTTCCTTTAAGGTGCAGTTTTAGCTGAGGCACAGAAAGGTAAAGCGACTTGCCACGATTAAAAATACATGGCCAAGAGCATGTTTTCCTTAGCCAAAACGTTTGGTCGCAACTTTATCAATGTGAGCGCTATCTGTGCTCTCTCGGGCAATCTCTGCATTGGGGGTGGGCCAATTGAGGAAATACGAAAGGCAGCCGTTGAAACATTGGCTAACATTTCTTAAATCGCCCTTGTTGCTAAATGGTTAAAAGGAATGCACCGATTGCACCAAATAAAAGTAAATCGTCAACAGAATTAATCAATTCACTAGTTATTGTCAGACTGAAAAACAGCGAGGCAACTAAATCCCATCCAGAGTCTGACAAAGGAAGCGGTCGTTCTGCAGTGTTTGGGGCGCATTGTTTTGCTAATGTTAACCATCGCTCAACCGACGCCTACAAAAGGTGCAAAAGGCTGTCAAGTCATTTATCACGAGGCGGATGAGCACATACAGTGATGCATGCAAATATATCTCCCTGTGCTCCCGGTGATGGTCATGATGTACCGCGTGCTCTGCTGCTCAACTACCAATGTGACAACGTCACCCAGAACCGCCCCTTTAATGGAGGAAACTGGAGAAAGTCCCCGCGTACTGGAGGCCAGGGAGACTGCCTTCAGGGTTTGATCCGGCGGTGCAGCAAAGGCGCCATTTGCCTTGGTGTTAGCAAGGAAAGCTGCCCCCGCTCCATAATCTCAGAGCATTGGGTCCCTAATGCCCTTGGGCACTAGTACCACAGCACCTGCTACACTAATGATAAGTTAGACGAGATGCCTTTCAAGCTCCGAAAGAAACCGTGAAGGAGCAGGTGTTCTCTGCCAGCGCACCCTCGTCTGCAGCCTTCACTGTCCCAGGCACAGGAGCTCCAGCCAGGGAAAATGGGCATCGCTGGAGCTCTGGTTCTGTGAGAGAAACGGGAAAAGGGACAGGGACTGATGCCTGCCCAAGGCTTTAAGTGAGCGGGCTCCTGCCGGCGCTCAGTGCCAGCAGTTCTAAACAAGCATTGGCATAGCCAATAGGTCTCGCTTTTGGGACCTTATAAGTGTTTAGCCATGCAACAGTTGATCTTGTTGCACCAAGGATATTGTGCTGCATAACTAAATACTTATAAGGTCCCAAGAGCGAGACCTATTGGCTATGCCAATGCTTGTTACAAGAAATCAATGCGGCTGACCAAGGTTCAGCACTTCAATTTCAAAGTAAGAAGAAGTCCTTTATCTGTGCACGCCCGTCCGGAGCTTGCTGCACTTCTGCTCCACTGAGAATCAGACAAGATCATTAGGGTGAGGACGGTGCACCAGAAACGAAGTCAAGGGAAAGCTTCAAATTCATTCAAAATATCCTTTTATTCTATAAATTAGTTTTTAAAATTTCCACCACAGCCAACGCGTTTCGTTCCATAGGAACTTCGTCAGGGCTGGAAAAACACAAAGATATAAACATACTAAATACATGGACGCAACAGACAAACTATTATAAATAAACATATTACGTACATACAGTCACAAAGAAGAACAACAGACATATATAACCAAATGTAAAGTACACAAAAGTAAAACTTCTTAGTGCATTTCAAGAAACGGAAAAGGGGCAAAACCACTGTATGTCTAGTGCATATACACAAACATACTCAAAGTTGTTAAATATGCCATGACCAATAATATCATTGACCTAGATAATCAACTTGGTAAAATTACAACCCTTACATATTGTTGCCTACATGGAATTTGTAAACACATGCAATGTAAATCAATAAGTGAAGAATCTTAAAGAAACGAAAAGAAAAGAAAAGAAAAGAAGACCTTGTGTAAATGGGAATAGAACTGCTTTGAGCCCTCGTGAGACATCTCTTTTGAGGTGAGACCTATTGGAACCTTGGTTGAATATTTTTATCTTTCAACATTGTCTTCGCCTTTTGGAATATATTGTTAAACAAAATAGTATTGATTGGTTGGTACTATGTCTCTGGATTTTCTCTCTTTTCCTCTCTCTTTCTTCTTTTCTTCCTTTTCGTTTCTTTAAGATTTTTCACTTATTGATTTACTTACTTATGTGTTTATTCATTCTTCTAAAAATATTTTTGGGTTATCACATATATATATACAAAAACTTTTACTTATTTCTGTATTTGCTTACTTTATTGTTTTTCGTTGTGTTGCATGTGTTTACAAATTCCATGTAGGCAACAATATGTAAGGGTTGTAATTTTACCAAGTTGATTATCTAGGTCAATGATATTATTGGTCATGGTATATTTAACAACTTTGAGTATGTTTGTGTACATGCACTAGACATACAGTGGTTTTGCCCCTTTTCCGTTTCTTGAAATGCACTAAGAAGTTTTAGTTTTGTGTACTTTACATTTGGTTATATATGTCTGTTGTTCTTTGTGTTCTTATTTGTGTCTGTATATACGTAATATGTTTATTTATATGAGTTTGTCTGTTGCGTCCATGTATTTAGTATGTTTATATCTTTGTGTTTTTCCAGCCCTGACGAAGTTCCTATGGAACGAAACGCGTTGGCTGTGGTGGAAATTTTAAAAACTAATTTATAGAATAAAAGGATATTTTGAATGAATTTGAAGCTTTCCCTTGACTTCGTTTCTGGTGCACCGTCCTCACCCTAATGATCTTGTCTGGCTATGCCAATGCTTGTTCATATTGGTTACCGTATATTCAACCAAGCAAAGGCTTCAAATGTAGTAGGCTGGGCTGCAAACAGGCGAGCTTCTTACAGGTAGCTGGAGAACTACCAGTGGCTCACATAGCTTACTCGTTGGAAAAGCCTGCATTAGAGTGTGTGTACTCCTCCCTGGGCGATTGGCTAACAACGCCCTCTTCGCACGTCTCGCCCTTCAATCTCGCCCGGGTGCTGAATGCCTTGTTCGAACTAGGCCCGCGGCTAGCGGTGGAGAAAGCTATCTTTGTTGCGGCGACCCTGAAAAAGGCTAAAGGCAACATTCCCGCTCAGCTTCCAGCTCAGTGCCATGCTCGACTTGTGGCCAGCAGGTGGCGCTCGCGCTCCACGTTAGTGAATCCTGGGCAGAAATATTTAGCCAATACAAAACTGTGGCAACTGGTTTCGTGGAGACAAAAACCCCCGAAAGAATGCTGCGCCGGTGGCCATGTTAGCCCGGTTAACGGCGAGGTAGGCTCAATCATGTCATCCCCTGCTCGTCACGTTCATTTAGACCAGTATCCGGTGCGAACGGCTGAGGCCAGGCATAGGCACCGGACCCGCTGAGGCGGCACCGCCCTGACAGGGCCCGCTGTTGCTGAATCTCGTCCCGCGGTGCTTTTTGTCTCGAGCAGATGGGGGCATGGGCTCGACGTTCAGGCGAGGGGGCTCCTTTTGTGGTGGGGGCTTGCTGCTTAACGTATGGTTGGTGCCCCTCTGTGATAAAGATAAGCCAAACAAGGACTCCAGTGACAAAAAAAACACAGGGGCAGGCAAACGTTCTCACACCGAAGCACTGGCGGAAAGACGGACGTGCACAGAGGCACGTGCGCACGTACACGGAGACTAACAGAAAGTCAAGCTTGTACAGTCAGATACACTCAGACAGACCCCTACATAGGGTGACCAGACGTTCCAGATTTCCCCGGCCAGTCCCGGTTTTAAGCGGACTGTCCTGGAGTCCTGTCACTCTCATTAATTTTAGGTAAATGTCCCGGTTTTTTGTACATAGGTCAGGTCATTCTGCAAAGCAGATACACGCCCCATTCACAGGTCCCCTGAAGACTGAATAGTTTTAAGTAATTTATCCTTTTCCTGTCAGGCATGGGGGGAGGGGGCTGTCTACCCCCAGCAGAGACAGAGTGGGGAGGAGGGAGCTCTCAGGGTGGAGGAGTCCTGCTGTAGAGACACACACTCACACACATACACATACAGTTACAAGCCTAGCGCGTACGTATTTGTGTATGTATGTATACCAGGCGCGCAACGCCCATTGGGCTCAAAGGGCTTCAGCCCCCCCCCCCCTCCCCCCTTGTGTGTGTCAGCCCGGCTGAGACAGCTTCCCGGGCACTCACAGCCGCACCCGAGTACTTCACAGGTCTTTAAAAGACCATTTACGTGTTAACGAGGCTTTGTTGCTTTTCACCCCTTCTTAGTGCCACGGCATCTCCACTCTGCATAGTGCTGGAAGAGTCACCCCCCCAAAAAATCTTTGTAGCCCCCCCAAAATTTGGCGCTATTTGCGCCTCTGATGTATACACATATACAAGCACATTCACTTACAAACCTAATTTGGGTGTATATATATATGTATGCACACACATTTATTTACAAGGTTATGCAAAATGTCCCGTTTTTTGCTTCTCAAAACCTGGTCACCCTACACCACACAGAGCACACATGCAAACACAGACACACACGACAGACACCTAATCATCAAATCTCGCACACAAACACACTGAAAGCAACACATCGACAGACACCTACGCAGCTCACTGAGACAGAACACAGGGGCAGACTGGCCTACACAGCATATTTGGCAGTGTCGATAGGGCCGGTCCAACAAAATAACTGTAACGGCTGTTTTTGTGACTTTTTGTGGGCTATTTATGGTCTATAAGGTGTTGAATTTTCTGACATTACCACAAACATTGACTGCAGCGAGCACAAATGCATGCAGTCTCCGATACCTTGCAAAACACCTATATAGCTAGAGATATTTAAGTGGAGTGTCTGTAACACCATTGTGATGCCCGACTTTTAACAGGTGCAGCGCATGCACCTACTAAGACAGCCAGACCGGGTTTCGTGTAAAAAACAGGAATGCCTACTTGAAGCAGGCATAAACAAGGGGAAATGTATTCATTTCTCAAAAAAATATGATGCGTTGCACGCACACTGCAGTGGACAGCACACATCCAATGCAAGAATCTTTCTGATTTTGTCTAGGCAAAGGAATTTCCACTGGAAGTGTATTCTTCCAGTGTGAATACCAAGATACCCAGCTCACACTCACCTGTGCACAATGGTGTGAGGCTGTGCGTCTCTCACGACAGCCTCGTTAGAGTACCTGCGCAAGGGATGACAACAGCAGTAGGCTAATCTTAGGAGATATGTCATTACACTCTGTTTTCCCACTTGTGCAACGCAACACACCAAATGTGGTTGCTGAGCTGTGTTGCGTGATAAAATAGTAAATCTCGGCAATAGTTTGCTAAGCATTGCAATACCTATATCGCCCCTGCCCATATCATGCACAGAACACAGCTCTAATCTAAATATAAATATTTGCCCAGCAGTTTATCAATATCAAGTTATGGTCATACTTCACACTAAACCAATAGAATACATTAGACACACCACTTAGTGCCATTGCATAAACACCATGGCACCGAAGCCATGTGTGCTACCAACTCAACAGCACAGCTATATGCTTTTTATCAATCTACAAATCAACCATTCACGATAAATGTAAACATACTATAATCCCATGCACACAACATTGGATCAATGCCACTTAATCTGCGAAGTACCTCCAAGTGTAGACACTGGCACAGAAGCAAGCATGTGCACATATATGCATGCAGGGGCAGACACACCTGAAGATACTACACGTGTGCTCCAGCACACGCGTGCACACACAAACACACCATGCATTTTCTAAACTTTGTATATGCCAGGCCTTACTATCACTCAACCTAATAGTACTGTTGTTGCGCTACACGTTTTCTATGTGAATACGAAAAGTTTGACCTGCTGCCTGACACTGTTGTATGTTTTATGTCTGCATGAGGAAAAGAATCACTATTGCTAAGCCAGCTGCAGCCAATACCTGTATCCTCATCACTCGCTTCAGAACATACACATAGAGCAACCTGACAGCTTTTAGAAAGACACTTTTCATGCATTTAAAATGTGGGCATATGAAAATGCAAATACAGTAATGCCAAGAGAAATCGCACAACTTAATAAAATGTCTATACTGAAAATGAAGTAACTTTAGAGTTCTGACCTCATAGAGGTTGCTTCCCCAACTTCTCCTCCGCCCGTGTTGCTCTCTCATACATGCTAACCTTTGGGGACACTATAGAGGAGGATTTAGAGAAAAGAGTCTGGGCCTTTAACTTTAATAACTTGCAGTGAATGCCATTTTAAGAGGGATATATCCAAAGAAAACAACATGTTTTAACTCGAAAAATCGAGAGCTCTGGCCTAAGTCGGTAGCACAACATTTATGTGTGCCCTTAGCCCTGGTGTGACTCAGAAGCTGTCTCCCAGTACCGTGGATGTTGTGGCGCGAGCCTAGGGGGATAGAAAGCGCACTGCTAGAGGGTGGTAGAGATATGAAAGGTCTGCTCCCTGCAGCCCTCACCACCACCGACATCAGCTTCCTCGGAGTCTTCCTCCCTGCTCTTGCTGTTGATCCCAGTGCTGCCCTTCTGGGTTTCCGGGTCAGGTCCTGGTTACTCACCTCACAGCAGTGACTGACCTTGAACAAGTACCCCCCTCAACCTCGTCTGCAGGTGCTAAACTGGAGGTGTGAGGCCATAAGTAGGATTGAGGGTGTGTGGGAGAATGAAGGGGGGAGAGGTGGAGGGAGGATGACAGAAGACAAGAGCATTTATTGAGAGCCTGGAAAAAATGATCAGGTGTAGGCAGCTCAAAATAAAAAAAAGGTTAGCATAAGTTTTGTTAGGTCAGCGTCTGTGCATCTCTCTTAATGTAGGTGCCATAGGCATGTGCCCAGCTTGCCAGTGATGAAGGTGGCTCCTATACACACGCACGTATGTACACACACATGCATCTACACAAACATGCACACACAAAGTAAGGCTGACATGCCCACACAAATAAACAGCAGGGTAGGCGAGTCTGCCAACAAACCTCAAGGCAGAAGTAAATGGAACCATGAAGGGCACACTCTCTCTAAGATCCCACGCTGGTCTCTGGCTGTCTCCTTTCTGGCTCCTCTGTTGTCTCCTTTCTTACGCCACCACTTCAGTTCGTAACAGGTAACAGCCAAGCCTTGCTGCTTTTGTAGCATGTGCATGGGAATAGAAGATGCCTCGAGACCTTCCCTCATTCCAGAGGCTTCGGGTGAGGCACAAGATACAGCTCATACCTATGGGACAGTCCTGCAAACGTCAGCGCGGATGCCCACCATTCTGTTGCATCAGCCCGTGCTCTACGGTGGCAGGATCAGCGCCAGTCCACCCCTCCAACCCTACCTCCACTGCCTCGAGCGATGGCCAGCATAGGGTTCCCGGAGGAGGCATAGAAGTGGGTCTGCACCCCAGATCCATCTCCTACAAGGAAGGAGATGAGCCAAGCCTCACTGCAAGAATGCAGTGCATTCTACCACACATGCAATAATGCACTAGCCAATGGGCGCATGTCCCCAATTAAGGCTGATCTCGATCTGTTACGACGTCATGAGCCATTTTCTACTAAATGAAGAAGGCTCGATTTAAAAGGATCTAAAGGTCTCTGCAGCCAGATCTAAAAATGATGACATGACGGCATACCATTCTGGGGGCTTCGACATCATTTTAATAACATTTTACTTACACCATTCCGAACAACCAAGCACACAGTATAACACGACACATCACATGCCTTTAATGGCATGGCAAGTCAGGCAGGTTTTGCCAAGCATCAAGAACATATATTTATGCACAAATGACCATTTTCGTACATTTCATTTCCGGGATGCTTCCTGAGCAGGGCTAGGTTTATTTCTGTATTTTCTCGACCCTGGCAAAAAACAGCTTCTGTTGCCCTCTCTGGGACACTGACCACCGTGTGTGCCCTACACATCTCTGACAGACCTCTCCCACCTGGGTCACTGCCTCGTTGGTCAGTGGATGTGAAATGGATATCACTCCCATGTGCACCTCTTCACGTCACGTCACGTGTTGCACAAGAGGAAGGTGCGACGGATCCACCCCCGAGAAATGTTGTGGTCATGCCTGAACCTCTCCTGACCCCTGGTTGACTGTGCCACAATCCTACCAGCCTTTCAGAGGCCCTCCTGATATGTGCCACGCCCTTCCTCACTCCTACTGTCCTGTCGGTTGCTCACTTAGCAATTAGCATTCCACTAGTCCACACAGCGCCCGTGGTCTCTCAGAGACGGATCCTGCTCTGGCTCTTCAGCCAGTCTGGAATCCTCCAGATGTCTCTATCGTCTGTGACACTTCATTACCTATCCCACCCCGCGGCCATGGCCCCGGGCGCACATCTGTCCTTGTCCCCTGTATCCTACGCCTTCTGTACCTGGAGTCCCTTCACATCCCCAGCATCAGGACCACCGCTTCTGGTCACCATGGAAACAGATTCCGGCTCAGCGGAGGCCTGGAAGCAGCCTGTGTAGGAGGTACATGAGCCCAGGCCCGGCTAATTATAGGCCATGTAAATCTGTCCCTGTGTAGAGGAGAACATAAACGAGGGTATGGGGAGTGAATGTGTTCGCGCGTGAGTGCGTGACCGCGCTCATGGTTGTGAGCGCGCGTTAAACATGTCTATCAAATGGAGAAGAGAAATAACTGCGTGTGTGAGAAATAACTTTGTGGGAGTGTGTGTGCGGGGTCTGAAAAGTCTGTGTTATGCGTACATAGAGCGTGCGTTTGTATGTGGCTCCTCTAAGCCT
Organism: Triturus cristatus; assembly: GCF_964204655.1. Taxonomy (NCBI): domain Eukaryota; kingdom Metazoa; phylum Chordata; class Amphibia; order Caudata; family Salamandridae; genus Triturus; species Triturus cristatus. Next base: position 589,241,957 of record NC_140584.1, read on the forward strand.
GGTGGGCGGTGCCTGTGCGGGTTTATATAGGATAGAGTTGTGCGTGCACACGCAGTGGGTGAAAGAGCTGGGTGTCTGCGCTTTAGGGATGAGGGTGAGGGTTGTGTCTGCACCTGCTAAGTGTGCGGTAGATGAGCTTGGTGTGCGCGTTTACATGTGTTTTGAATGCCTATCTCTGGGCTGGGAATGTGTGTGAGGTGGTTAGCTTTGGACGTTAGAGGGTTATGTGTGTGTATTGATGTGTTTGTCGTAGGTGTGAGATACGCATGTGTGAGAGGAGTTTGTGTGTGTATACCTATGGGCCTCATTTACGAGGCCCCCTAGGGACACTTTAGCGCCATCGGTGTGTTACTTTTTTGATGCTTTAGTGGCTCACTGTGCCACAGCATATTTACAAGGCCAGGCAAAGCCACTTCCCGTGGCTGCTCAGGGCCTTGTAAATATGCGCCCCTTTTTCACAGGACACTGTGGGAACGGGGCGTTCCACGGGTGTTGCTGTGGGTGTTCCAATGCAACGCCCATGGAATCTGAAGCACTCCCAGATTTAGAAGAATCGTAAACCTGGGAATGCCTCAGATTCTAATGCCACCCCAGGGGTGGTGTTAGGGAGATGCAACGAGGAGAAATATCCTTATTTCGCCTCAGTGTTCTCCATTCTGCAACACACATAGAAAGTGGAAAACAACTCTTGTGATTGTGTTTGTGCAGGAAGGGATCCATTCCTGCACAAAAACAATCACCCCAACAGCGCAGACGCCTTTGCACCATGGCGCAAGGGTGCCTACGTTAGCGCGAGGCACCCCATTGTGCACCAGCGCATGGGAGAGGACAGTTCTTCCCTTTTCTTTTGATGCAGGCCAGTGTAGCAAGATTCCGTGCAGCGCTGCACTGTGCCAAAACCTTGTAAATGAGGCCCTTTGTGAGATGTGTGTGTGTGAGTGAGGTATGAGTTGTTAGTGGGTTCTTCTCACGTGCTGCATGCTTCCCTAGTGGGCTTCAGGGTGTGGGCAGCATAGTCAGGTTTGTGGGTTGAGTTCCCCGAAAGCTCCCGTGACAGGTTTTAGCCTCCCCCTCTACAGTTTACAGTACGGGCAGCCCTCGCACTTAAGTGAAAATTGGTTCCTTAAAAGTGCGCCTTATAACAAAACCTTGTACCTTTGAACTTCAGGACTTAAAGGTTTATCCAAACATAATTTTGCAAACATTAATTCTGCTTCCGCTTTGACAACATCAAAACACACGTTGTAGAGGCGAATCTTTGGCGTTTGGGACTCTAAGGTCGTAACCACAGGACCTTAACGTCGAACTTCCAACTAGTCTTTGCTTCTGCTGTTTTGTCGTCTTGTTATTAACTCACACCTCAACCGTACTTTTATTATCTACCACAGAAAGATGAAGGCTAATTCGACCCCCAGAGACGAGTACATTCTATTGGGGCGGAAGGAGGGGTGGGGCGGGTCATTGTTTTGCCACATTTGAAAGACAAGGCACATCCCAGTAAGTATTTCTAATGTTGCTCTTTGACACTGGTTCTTGTCAGGATGCTTGCTTATATAGCGCTTATTGCCCTAAAGGTGCATTGAAGCGCTGAGGGGTACTAGAAAATGGAAGGAGGAAGCAGTAAAGAGAGGAGGAGGGTACCTGAGGATATGTCTTGGTACAGTCCTCAGGAGGAGACCCTGAGAGCGAAGGTGAATGTGCAAAAGAAAAGGGATGGCGGTGCCAGCGAGGAGAATGAGTGCCCGACAGGGCTTTTGAGAGTGAAGGGCAGTGAGAGTGGGACCAGGCCTGACTGGGAGAGCCCAGGAAAGCCGCCTGCACCGTATTCCCTCAGTCAGCTTGATTGAATGGGCCTCCTGCTACTCTCTCTCTATCACTACTTCATACGTTTCCTCAGAGCTGTGAGAGAGTTGGAGGGGAGAAGAGCTTCAGTGCTTTATTTAAACAAAAAAAAAAGAAAAATAGCTCTCTGTGTCACATGGTTCTAGCTGCGCCTCACAGGTGAAGACCAATAATGCGGAAACACGTCTGGAGTTACTTGTGTTCCTATTCAGAAGGAATGTCGCCTGATAGTTCGGGCTGCAAGACTATGAATGACTTGCATATGGTTGGTCACAGTTTGGAATGTCACTGTGACCCAAATATCATGGAATAGAATAAACCTACAGGAAATAGACTAGTTAAGATTCATTCAAACATATCCATTGACCACTCTTTAGGTATCGCCTGAGATAGAGCATGCGCTTCTTGCTTGCAAGACGTTTGTATAGAACAAAGGGCTTTTCAGTCTGTCCACTGCATACCATTTAAAGGCTTTTTAGTCACTCTTATTTGCTGCCTTCTAATAGGACAGCACATGCAGGTGCCACGTCCTCTTCTTCGGCTGGAGCAAGGACCAAGTACAGATTGCTTCAGCTTGATTGCTGTCTTCCCTCTGATCTAAATACTTTTTTTTTCTCTGTGTCATTTCTTCCCCTCCCAACCCCTACCTTCCTATTGTCCATGTTGCTTCTTTCCATAAGAAAAAAAAACACTCTGACACGGCACATGCTGGCTGCATCATAGAGCTTTAAAAATACGTTTTATTTACCTTTTAGCCAAGTTGCACAGCGGCACCCCAGATGTACAACATGGCTTTGCCAATGCTTGTTTGTTTTTCTACGTGGTATCATCAATGTCAGAACCCTCAAATAGGTGTTGAAAACTATCAGAGTAAGCGAGGGAGGAGCAGAGGGGGAATTGGAAAAAAGAGGGTCCTTTGGGGACCCAGGAAAGTAAAAATCACAGCCAGACACTAAAGAAGGGAGTACCCCCTGGGGACACTGCTAAAAGAGTGGACCCCTGGAGTACAAAGGAAAATAAAGGATCCTGAGGGAGGGTTTGAGGGGTAACTGAAAAAGGGGTGAAGCCTGGAGAAATGGAGGACCCCACAGTTACTCTAGAAAACGGGAGGACTCTGTGGGGACACTGCAGAAGGGGAGGATCCAAGGAAAACAGTGGAGAAAGGGAGGACCCCAGGGGAAACGTGGAGGAGGGCAGAAGCCCTGTGAGGTACTGGAAAACCAGGAGGACCCCTAGTGGAACAAATAAGATGCAGCTGAAAAGACATTTTAAACTATTGAGTTCTGCCTAATGGAAAAACAAGCATTTGGCAAAGCCACTAGGTCTCGCCTGTGAGAGCTATTGGCAAGCCATACTATTTTTTTTTAAGTGCTGTGGTGCGTCCAGCGCTAATACCCTTTTCTTTAAGTGCAATAGCGCTGGCCGCATCATAGCACTTTAAAAAAAGATTTTTAGCCGTGTGCTCACCCATTTCCTCTCCGCTTCCTCCTTCTCCCCTGTCCTTCTTAGACAGGTGAGAGGAAATGGGCGAGTACATGGACAACAGAGGGTAGGCCGGAAAAGGCGGAGGCAAGCACAGGACAACGCAGTGTGGGCGGCACGGGCTGGGGCAAGCACACAGACAACAGATTGTGGGTGGAAGGGTCTGGGGCAAAAGCACACGGATAACAGAGGAAGGAAGGGGCTGGGTGAAGCCCACTGACAATGGAGGGTGGGCAGGAGGAGCTGGGGAAACACATGGACTAGCACATAGACATTAGAGGGAGGGTGGGAGAAGCTGGGCGAATCACACAGACAACAGTGGGAAGGGCTGGGGCAGCACACAGACAATGGAGGGTGGGCAGGAGGGAAACAGGAAGCAATACCGAGGGGGTAGAAGTACACAATGAAGACAGGTGGAAAACACATGAACTCTTGTAGAGTGCTTAAACAAGAAAGGAAAAAAGTACTGCCTGAAAAAGCAAGTAGTGGAAGTACACAGTAATGCGTCCATGCTCTAGGGAAGGGGCAAACACAAGAAAAGGAAGGAAAGCCTACTAAAGTTGACGAATAAGAAGCAAGCAAATGAGAGTGACAATGAAACCAAGCAACAATAAGCAAGGAGCATCCTCTAAACTCACTGCAAGGTAACACGAGGTCTCGCAAGAGACAGCGCATACGCTGTCTTAGGCGGGACATAATAAGAAGTCATCTTCAGCCCACTTAAACACGGTTTTGAAGGCTGTGGCATCTAACACAGCAGAGAGGCACAGAGGAGTCACACAGGTGTTCGTCCAGTTTGGTGTCTGGTACAGGCTGAGAGTCCGCGTGCTTGTGCTCGAATGAACCCATACACTCTGTGAGCTTTCTTGCAACGCTGGCAAGGGTAGATTCAATATGGGGCCATGGTTGGCGACGTCCAGTGAATCCAGTGAGTGTTACAGCTGTGCAAGACAGACCGATGGGAGGCAGGGGAGCAGTAGGGTGAGCAGGACCTCAGCTATGAACACAGTGTTGCTCCAACCCAGGAGGCAAGGTTTAACTGGGAGGCGGTGAATATTGAGGTAGGGTTTCTCCTAAGTGCAACGCTGAATATCTTTTGCGCATCCTATTTTTCTCTGGGTGTTACACAATGGCCCACTGTTAACAAAAGGCCATTTGCGTGCCTCAGAGTAGACCAAATTATTAATTGTGGTGAATACAATTTTTAATAGGATTGGCCAAACTGTATAGATTTCCTTCTTAAGACGTGTATTATATTACTGGAATTCCTGTATACATAACCGAGAAGAAGTGTCACAGAACAGTTGTATCATTTGAATTTGCGTAATTTAAGTTTTGATTTGCTTTTCTGTGCCGCATAACTGTGTTCCTCCAGTGCCACATCATTCCAGTCACCTCATCTGTATTGATTACTCCGTTTCTTGTTCCCTATAAATGGCAACAACGCTCATAGCTTAAAGTAAGTAAATAATTACAAGCCCGATGTTCTCCATTAAACGATGACGTTTAATCTTTTAATATACAGTGCATGTTGTTCTTGTAGTGAAACCTCTTCGAAAGAGAGAGAAAACGCCTCTGTAAACCCCTGATGTGCTTTTTCGCCCCGCTTTCTATAATCTACTTTTGTGTTAGAAGTCCTGCCCTTGCAACACCTAGCAGGAGGCAGAGCTACTCTTGTCTGCACGTCTTATGCTCTCCAATAAGCACTCCTCAAAGGTGCCAGACCCCAATTAACACCTCCGAGCACCCCCTCCTCAGCCCCATGCATGTCGGCGCCACCATCAGCATCTCTCAGGGACCCGGAGCCGCCCCCCCCCCCCAATCATCATCTCCCTCTGCCTCACAGCATGAATAGTGACCAACCCAGACCTTCCCTCTGCCCCAAGCGCTGCAAAAACTCTCGTACCCGTGCCCCCCTGCACCCCTCCCGCCTTAGCCTGCAGTTCCTCCCTTAGCTCAATTCTTGGCTCTCACCCAGAAATGAAGGGGGGGGGGGGGGCTCAGAAGCTCCTGAACAGCTCCCATGGCAACCACAGCAAAGGCTTCAGCGTAGCCATGGAGACCAGTGATGCAAGAATCTCTGGGTCTCATCCCACAGACCCCGAGGTGGAGGGGTGTGGTTGGAGGTGGATACAAGCCAGAGAGCATGGAATGGGAGATGGGGGAGAGTTGAAGGTGTCCAGCCCCGAGAAGCGCCCTCCATACCCCTGCCGACGGGCATGTTACCGCAGGAGATGCTAGTGGGGGTCGGGGACGAGAGGCGGAAAGAGGCGTAGGGATGAGAGAGAAATTAAGAGAGGCAGAGGCTGCGCGGGTGGGAGGGGGAGAGAAAGAGGAACGGAAACATGGATTGTAGGCGTTGAGGTTGGAGACGGCTGGGTAGGAGATGGGGCTGTAGGGGAGGGGCGAGGAGAGCGGGGGGCGGGGGACAAATGAGTGCTGAGAGGAAACGGGGAAAGGTTACAAGGAGGGAGCAGGAGAGGAAGGGGATGAGGAAAGTGAGGGGGAGATCAGAGGCGAGGGACGCAGGGAAGGCAGAGAGAGCAATGGATGCGAATGGAAGAGAGAAGGGAACGGAGATGGGCATAGGTGGGGCGAGAGGGGAGAAAGAAAGGAGAATGGAGAATTTAATTGTAGAGGTTGGTCATGAATGGGCGGGAGAGAGTGGGTGAAGGGAGGAAAGAGTGGACTAGGAAGGTGAGGTGCAGTGGAGGTAAGGGTGGAGCACGTGGGCAAGTGAGAAGCACGAAGACATGGAATGTGACAGGGGAGAAGAAAGATGTCGGAAGGGGGGAAGTGGCAGAAGAGAATAGGTGAGTAAGAGTGGGGCTGAAGAAAAGGTCAGCAGGGGCGGAAGGGATAGGAAGTGAAAATCTCAGAAGAAATAGAACTGGAAAGAGAGGCGAGAAGAAGAAAAAAAGGCCAGCAGCAAGGGAACACTCCATTTTTTTGTGTGTATTATATATACAATATGTGGTATTTCTGTAGCGTGAACCCGGCCAAAAGGCAGTGGAGACGCTGTGACGGTCAACAGCATGACTGATAGGAGAGGTAGCTGGGTTGTGGACTGTGAAGCATGGTTCATCTACTTTTTCATAACCTTTCGGCTCTCTAGTTGGTAGCGCCTAGACGCCTTCAGGCCTTAGCTCGCGCTTAATAGAAATTAAATCAAATCATTGTGATAGAGTGTTCTTTAAAGAGGTGCATCCTCAACTCTGTCCTTTATATAAGTAGTGTCGAGACGGTTCTGATGAATACAGAGACGTTGAAATGAAATTAAAAGAAATTTGTACAGCGCGCTTAACCTGCAGATATCAAGGCGCTGCAACCAAGGGATTCCAAAGCCCTATCCAGGATCCCCCAAAAAGAGAGAGCAAGACAAGACACCTCTAAGCAACAATCAGCAAGAAGAAAAGAAAAAAAAGGTAGCAACAACTGATCTAATACATCCTGAAAGAACCACCCTAAGACGTGAAAAGCCAGGTTTTTAAATGTTTGTGAAAGGCGACGAAAGAGTCAGTCTTAGTGATATATTTAGGCAGGGTGTTCCATAATTTAGCAGCTGCCACAGAGAAGGGGCAAGCAACCCATCTTGCTTTTTTAAATTTAGGAAATAACACTTTTTTTTCAGAGGTTGACCTCAGAAAGCTATATGGCCTGAAAAGTGAAAAGCAGGCCGGATTGCACGTGCTTCTGTATTGTGAAGCGCGAGGTGCACTATACTGAGCGCCTTAACAAGTATGCGCTTTCTAATTGGAAGCCAGTGCAGATTCCGCAGGCCTTTCAGAAAGGCGTTTCGGGATGTTGAGGATGAGTCCCTCAGTCGCATTCCGCATCACCTAGAGTTTGTTCAACTAGTAGTTGTTGATATCCAGATACATGGTATTACAGTCGTCTAATCGTGAGGTGATCAACGTGAGAGCCACTGCTTTGCGAAGTTCCTCTGGAATAAAAGGACAGATTTTCTTGGGAACACAAATAATAAGGAAAGAGCTACTGGTGGTGCAGTTTACCTGTAGATTAAAATTAAGAGAAGTATCCAGTAATACAGCAAGATTTTTAACCAAATCTACAGGGGAAGGGAGGACCCACATGACTCCGGCCAACACCGCTCTGACCTTACAGAGCGCTGAGCTCCATCACTGCGGTCTTGTCAGCATTCAGCGTAAGAACATTTTCCTTCATCCGGCGGCTCTCCTCCGTCGTACAGTGTTTAAAACTCTCAGCTGCTTTAGACAGATTATCACTAAACACAGAATGATTTGAGTATCATCGGCATATGACAAGACCTGGAAACCAACAGATCTCACCAAGGCTGCCAATGGCATGCTATGCAGGTTAAACAGAGTGGGGCTAAGCGTGGAGCCCTGTGGCGTTCCACAAGGGAGTCTAAAAGCCTGAGCGCTGAACTGACCACAGCTAACAATCTGATGACTCTCTACTGGGAAAGAGTGAAGCCGATCTAATGACTTATCACCCACCCTCACATATGTAGCCGCTTAATCATCCACAATCGGGAGATAGTATCAAAAGCTGCCAACAAGTCTTATAGGACTAAGACGGCAGTCCCACACTAGTCAATCGGCATTCTCATCGCATCAGCAATGAGCGCTGACTCTGTGCTGAGGCCACTTCTGAAGCCATTTTGAGAAGGGGCCGGGAGATCATGGTCAGTGATGGACTCACTGATTAATCAGGTTGTTCTTCTAGAATTTTTGCAGGAGTTGTTACATTGTTACAGTCCTGGGTGCATAGTTGTAAAAGACCTGCTGTCTTGTATGTTTTTTTTACACTTCTTATTCTCCAGTCTTGTTGTGTTTTGGCTGAGGATATGGCAAGAACCACCGAAGAAGAAACCGGCAGGGATTTGACAATGTCCGTCGCCTAGTCAATCCGGTACAAAAAAGCCCACAAACATAGTATCCCTGCTTCATTAATATCTTTAGACACAGAAAAAGTGTTCGACCGGGTAAGCTGGGCATTGCTTGGAGCCGTCTTGAAGAAGATCTGCTTTGGCCTCAGGATGTCGACAAAATCATGACAGCATACACCGTCCCAAAAGCGCACCCTTCGGATCAATAGTCAATGCACTAAGCCGTTCAACCTGGCTAGAGGGACCAGAGGAGGAAGTTTCTTATTGGCATTGCTCTTTGCATTGGTGATAGAATCCTTAGCAATGAAGAACAGGCAAACGCAAGACATAACAAGTTTCCATTTGGTGGCCGTATGCACAAAGTCAATCTATTTGCTGACAATGGTCTCCTAACAGTGACGAAACCCGACACATCCCTCTAACTCCTGACAAAGATACTCAATGAATTTGAGCAAGTATTTGGTTATCCAGTTATACAATGAACAAAAATAAATCACATATATTGGGGGAAATCACACATCTCGTAATAACAGACAATATACTGGAGTGCCTGTTGGGTTTGCGAAAACGTACTAGGGCCCAGAAGGTTAACCTACGCTTCCTGGACCTGGCGGTTATACTGGCTATTAGAGCAATCACAATGCGTTGGAAGTCCCCGAGGGGCCCCCCAGTGTTGGCATGGCGAGAAAAGGTAATTAGATGGGGCAGTGCTGAGGGTGCGGCGCTCAGACGGGAGGAGGCACGAGGGCTCCGGAAACATCCCATCTCCATGGAATGGACCGCTATGTTGGAGGAACTCACACAATTGGAAATCCCGCATACATTTGCGAACCCTCACTAGGGATCACCTTAAACACACGATGTGTGGTTAGTACTGGTTAGAGCGACCTATACGGAATAGTCCATCGTGCACCAGTGGTATAGGTTGACGACGAATGGTAACTTACGAGCATGTGACAAGATAGAGGGCAGAAAGTAGGAGGACCAGGAAGGGGAGGGAGGTGGGGGTAGTTAATTTAGTTTAGGGCTGCAAAGATCAGACACGTGATACGCTTCGTTTGAGGTACTGATAATCCTTCGGGATGAATCCCCATGTTCTCTTTTATCTAAGCTATTTAATTTTGTGTTATGTAACGCTGGAAATACAGATTTGAAGCTCGTAGAGTTAATGATAGTTGAAGGGGTGATAAAGATCAACAAAAATGAAAACGCCATATTTGTATTGGAATGCTGTATTGTACCCTACATGACGGCTCAATAAAGTTTGTTAAAAAATTTTTTTTAAATGACATGTCCTTAACCTAATGGTCCCCCAGACCATGTTGCACATCTTCAAACTCTAGTAACCCTTCACTAGGCTACATACTCTGTCCAGTACCTAGGGCTCAATGTCATGAGGCATCTTGGTGGATGGACGAAAGCAAATTGGACTGATTACAGCAAAAGTATCCTGGAGGCCTTGAGGAGAAGAAACCCCATGTACCTATCATTGTTAGGATGCATTAATGTCATCAAAATGAATATACTCCCTAGGAATCTCTATCTTTTCCAATCCCTTATACCTACATTCCCTAGGCAAATATCATCCAACTTTAATCCAAATTACGATTTTTTATATGTGATTGGGGGGGGGGAGGTAAAAAGCCAGCATATCTGATAAGATACTCATGGGGGTGTGGTGTGCCCAAATCTAGTAGAATACTTCTGGGTGGTGCACCTACGATAAATATCAAAATGGGTGGCTAGGGAGAGCAAAATACTGGTTCCATATGGACTGAGCTGCGGCATGCCTACTGCTGTGAGATCTGGCCTGGCTGCCCCACCAAGCTAGACCAAAAAGTTATTTTACTCCTACTCCAACAAAAATGGTCCTCGAGATTTGGGATCATATCTTGGGTCAAAGGGGGCTCAATACCTTCCCCTCCCCAAACACTCTTTTTATAAAGGAATCCCGACTTGAACCCACAATCCTTGCTGAATGGTCTGAAAGAGAGTGTAGAACACTGTGTGACCTCTTTCAAGGGGAATCTATTAAATCCTTTTAACACAGCCACACTCCATCAACTCACAGCTAGTCTGCATGTTTACTGGCACTAAAGGGCTGATTTCACAAACATATCATGCCCTACAGATTTCCAAACCAAATGCCCTACATACAATTCAAAAGTGATGGGAGAGAGATTTGCAGCAAGAAATACAATTGTGACGGGACATCTCCAAGACGCTTAGAAGCATTCCTCAAAAGGAATCTGCATTAAAAAGTAATATACCGGTGGTTCGTGACCCCAGTGTGGATGAATCCCTCTACAGCAACTACTTGCTAGACACGCAATCAAGAACCATGTACTTTCCTACATACATGGTGGGCCTGTGCACTAATACAAACATGGTGGAAAGAAATATTGGGACAAATCTAGGGGACGGCAGGATAGCAGATACCCGCTGATTCTGAAACCTTGATTCAGGGAATAACACCGGCAGCCTTGGAAGGCATGACAGGTGGACATTGACAGGGGAGGCTAATCAACTTATCGCCCAATAGTGGAAGAAGTCAGAGCTCTCCCAAGTACACTCTGATGGCAAACTCCTACAATGGATCAAATAAAACATAAACTAAACCACTCGGATAAAGAGTTTATTGGCAGGTGGCAACCACTCCTAGATCATATATCACGCCTAGAATTTCTTTTCTTTTCCCCCCCGAAACTTGGTACACCTCAACTATTTAGTTAAGGAGTATTCAGAGGCACCATCCTTTACTTATTCGAAAAGATTCGTGAAAAAAAAACCACTCACACACCGAGGGAACTCTCACTGCCACGCATCCTGAGTGCTTTGATGAAGACTTTGACAGCAAAGCACTATTTAATTCAAAGCACTATTTAATTAAACTTGTGCATGCAAGCAGTGGTCATTGGAGCTGCCTTCCTGCACCCTCTCCTCCTTCTCATTTCAGTACGACATATACCCTTTCTGGAGCAGCACAGGAAGTATGGTCAGTTACAATGCATAGGGTGTTTGACATCAGCGTGTGAGAAATAGTATATAGACACCCATAAACCCAGCAGATACACGCGCACAAAACTGTATTCAGTTGAGTCTCTGGATGTCAAAATGAGGGATCAATCAGAAGGGAGACAGACGCTGACAATGTCCATTTATTACAAATCCCTACTTTAAAGGGCGCGTGCAGGTGGACACCAGTAAAAAGCACAAGACCAGCGCATAAACCCTCAAACTGTCTCTCGAATTCTTTCATGGGAACCAACTGCAGGCGCTTTGTGAGTTTCCTCGGACACGCAGGGGCCCAGCCTGGCTGGGGCATGATCCTGGCCCGGCTGACGATCGCGCACCTCTGGGATCCCGAACCCTTGCTTCAAATTGTGCTCTTTCCGCCTTAGAGAAGCAGGTGAAGTCCGGGCTTTATAAATGCAGCATAGGCCCTGCTCCGGGCCCCAGCTCTGAATGCTGTCCCACTGTGTTTTTTCACTGATGCAGCGTGCATTTGTTAGCACTAGGCGCTACCCTACCTTTACAAAGTTGCATTGGTTCTGCTCATGTCAGCAGTTATGATTGCTGTGGCCGTTGTTCCCCTTACAAGACCCCTGCCTTTAGAGGGTTGCCTCCAGCTGGCTCTTGTCACCATCTGCATTAGTGGGCCTACTCTGAATCAACTCTTGTGGCTTAAACAAACAACGCCCTCCACTGGGTTTGCAATCTGTAGATGCCAACAAGCATGCAAGACACCTAAATGCCTGTCATCAACCATCTTTAAAGGTACGGCACACGCATCAACAAACACAACTTTAAAATAATACAGTAGACAGACCACATGGATGCATCCAACGCAGCACAGATATGCCATGTATTTGTCTATGACCATCATCACAACAGCACTTCCCCAGATGGCGCGTCAAACACCAACATGCTGGAAAGTACCCATAACAATCATACAACACGGCTCAGATGGTTAAACAAATGTTATTGTTTTCAATAGCAAGCATAAAACAATAGCTGCAAGTATTAGTTACGAATAATGAATAATGCACTAGTGTAGCAAATAATAAATAGATAAAAAATGACAAGCATGCAAATACAAATACATATAATATGTTAAAACTGACAAGCAGGCAAATACATTTATTAAATAGAAAAAAATGACAAGCAAGCACATACAGTCTGAGTGCAAGAGCCAACTAGAGCTTCCAACTAGCAGACAACAACCAACTTCCCCACCTACAGTCAACCCTTGCAAAGCTGTCATGTATAGGGCGCTATAATGACCAGCATCCTCAAAATTCACCACATTAGTTCCAAATCTCACCCAAGACGACCTACGCAAGGTCAGTTATTACCACCTTCTGGAATCTCCTGAGAAACCAGGGAGCTATTTGGTGTATCGGAGTCAACGCCTGGAGTCAACGCCTGGGGCCAACAAGCAATCCACAGGGTGTTCCAATGCTTTAGTCTATTAAATTATTTCCCGTCCTCTCCTCAACTCCTGAAACAACACAACACTCTCAAGACCTGCCCAGTTAACCAGTTTTTCTCACCATCTAGCCATTCAAGGGCCACACGCAGAATTTCAGTGCATTGTCAATTCACATTTTCTCAGAATCAATACCAAGTTAGTAAATGTAGTAGTAGTTTTCCCTTTTTTGGGGTGAGGGTATCGCCCCAGGAAGCAGGCCATAGGTGTATAAGGGGGATTGTCCTTAAAGTTATTCCATTTACACCGTCCATTACTGCCTCCCAGAACCCAGCTAAGGACGGGCAGGATCACACCATAGGGAACATTTCTGCCCCCAAATCTCTGCATCTCGGACATTTCACAGCATCAGTCACATAGAACCGATTGATCTTGCCTGGTGAAAGGTAAGCTCTGTGCAGAATGTAAAAATGTATTAATTTAAACCACGCATTCTATCAGGTATATGTGCTAAGATCTTCTCCCAGTCCATATCAACAATCTGGAGTTCTAGGTCCGTCTCACATTTCACTTTCAAATCAGCGAGGGGAGTAAAAACGCCAGCACGAATAGCACGTTATAGGCATGTGACTGCTTTTACACAACCCGTCGTTGTACAGAGCAGCTGACACACTTGATGTGTTACAGGCTCAGCGCCTCCATTCCAATGATTCCTAATTGTGGTGACCACGGTCCTGTGCAACAAGAATTGGCCAATTAATTAAATAAGGGGGGGTCTAGGAGCAATTAAGGGTCCAGCATCCATGCTCTTATAGAGAAAAGTAAAAAGGGGGAAAGCATGATTGGAATGTATTGGGATCAGGAAAATCTTCCTTATCAGAACACAGAGCCCTCACACACCCGAATGGATGTCATGCTTCATCATAGGGCTTTGCTCCTCGTGGGGCTGGCGCTGCAATGCCTGGTGGGCCCCGCGAGAGGGCTCTATGGCAGAGGTCTTCTATTTTTGTCGTTATGATGAGTGAGGGAATGTGGAGGTAGGGTAGTATGTATAGTAAGGTGTGTTTCAAAACTACCCATGGGGTACAGTTAGGTTCTAATCAGTGGTCCCCCTGGCACGGCTTAAAACAAGAATGTGAGTGTTGTCAGTGGGATATTATGAACCGTGACAGTCTCACAGTGTATCTAACAAGGTCGTCATGTTTTCACGCTGAGTTGTCCAGGAGGGATCTGTGACGTTTCTTCAGGACCGACAGAAAGAATATCCCTCCTCTTAATGATAGCATGCGCACAAATCCACTCATGTCCACTTGCGGTTATCACTACACCGCTAAAGGGGAAATGAACACGGCGGAAATCATACCGCTGTTATCTTTATATGTTGTTTGTCTCTACTTTCCTTTTCAGATGGAGCCTGGCAGTTGACACACACCCACTCTTACGTAATATCACGTGGAGCAGCTACTCTGCCCCCACCATACTGACAGGATAGGGACACCCCATCCCAGTAATTTCACTCACATAGGGGAGCTACATCCTTGCCCTGAAGAAAGTCCTGGACCATTTTTTGGCCCCTTTTTGGACTGAAACATGTCGGCACTAGGGTCCTAGGACCATAACACTCCTATAAGACCCACTTTTATCTTTTTTAATTACCCAGACAGACCCAAAAATAAAGGGAAACTGGGGATCTGCCTGAGGTATTTTATTTAGTTAACCCCCTCTGTCTTTAACATATTAAAAGCACTCCCAATACTGTGGTCGAGCCCACCCGGACTTCTAGGGGTCTGGGTGACCCGATGATGAAGCATGACACCACTAGGGTGTGTGAGGGTAACCTAAAGAAATACTTATTTCCCCCACGACCACGGTTGTATTAGGCACAACCTTTATTTCAGGAGTTTTCACTTTCCTCTTTCCTTTAGTTTTTCTGGATCCCTCTCTAGGTCCGTTAGAGTATTATTTTTTCGTGAATATAGTTACTTGTAGGGAGGATATACTCTACACATTTCTGCCTCTCTTACCCTTTAAGTCATTGGAATCTCCCAGTGCCTTGTTGTGTTATAGATAATTGAGCAGCGCACAGCTGTGGGTTTGAATACCATTAACCTGAGAACTGAACTGTCTCTCAAAAAATTAAAAAGAAAATAGCTCAGCACCTTTGTCTCCTTAGCTAGTTTTTAAATTGTCACCTAAATACTTATGATTTAAAATAAACATACACACACCACATACCTGCCATGGCTGAACAACTAGGGATTGGTTATACAGACGAGATGGCGTCTGCTATCTTAGCAGGACCATCATTGCTTCCAGACACAAATATTGGTCAGAGTCTTTCCCAAGCACAGAATTGGGATGAATTAAAAGAACTCAAGTGCTGCCAGATGAGAACTCTCCTACACGGAGCCATCATGACAGAATATCTCCGTGGGAATATAGCACCAACAGGCTTGTTGGTCTCGAATGCACCCAGGATATTCCTGGATGATCCTCTTTTTAAAAAAGAGTGGTCACTCATTGCATGGCGCTGCTCGAGAGACTGGCTTATCCTGATAATTAATACAGCCAAGCGCTTGTCAGATGCCATATTAATCAAAATCAAAACCAGCGAGGACCACCTCGTTACAGAAATTAAATTATCACTCTATAAAAAGAAGCTTGAAGAGGTGAATAAGGAGATTATTGAACACAAGGATTACCTCATGCAAAAAAAGATTTCCAAATTACAGAAAGACCTCAAGAAATTTAGCCATGAGAAGATATACCCTTACATAAAGGATGACTACAAAGGACAGGACAATTCGGACACAGGGTCCTCACGGAATGACCAATCTGGATCCTCTGATTCCGAACAGGATAGCTGGTCTAGTGATGGCTCATATAAGAATTGGCAAAACAAACCAAGAAGACCTCGACGAGGGGGCTACAATCAGAGATTTGGACACCCACAACTGTACCCATGGTCTGGTCCATTTGGCCCAGTCCCATTTCAAGGACCACCACAATATCCAATGGGACCCTACTTCCAACCTGAATTCAACCAGCATTTTTTAGGCCAGGGCGGAAGGAGGGGGAAACGAGGAAGACGTGGCAACAGAAGACTACAATGGGAGGAAGACAGGCCAGGACCAAACACAAGGAGCAACTCCAGGGATCAACAACAACCGGGGACAAGCACAATGAGGGACTAGTAGTTAACCTAACAGATATAACCCTCACTACAGATGAGATGTCAGTCCTGGAAAGAGGCCTTGGATTCGTTCCAACTACCCACTTAGACAAATTCCAGTTACGCTGTGAACTTGGAGAATTCTTTAGGAAAATCAGACTCAAGGTTTTCTTCCAAGACAAGGAAGAAGTCATCAGTGATGGAGAGTATACTGATTTAAGGCTAAAATCAACCTTCTACCCACCCTCGAACATGATGCCCCCAGAGGTACTAGCTTTCGAAGAAGCAGTTGCTAAAGAAGTAGAAGAACTACAACCCAGAGTGAATACTTTTAACAACTTAAGTAACAAAGAACGCACGGCCCTGACAAAATTAAAAAATCGAACAGAAATAATAATCAAACCCGCTGACAAAGGGGGTGCAACAGTCATTCAAAGTTCATCTGCCTACAAGACAGCATGTCTCACTCTTTTGGCTGACACAAAATTCTACAGAAAAATTACCCGAGATCCTACAAAAAAACTCAAGACAACTATATCGACACTAACATCAGATGCACTTGGTAAGGAATGGATCACTAAAAAAGAACACAAATTTTTGAATCAAGAGGAACCTAGAATTCCGCTATTCTATACCATCCCCAAGATCCACAAAGGGAAATTACCCCCTCCAGGGAGACCTATAGTCTCAGGAATTGGCTCGATCCTTGAACCACTCTCCCAATATACTGACTGGTTCTTGCGCCCTCTGGTTAAACGAATAACATCGTATGTACAGGATACTAAACATCTCCTGAATCTTCTGACCGACATTGAATATGACCCGATGAATTGTTTCCTAGTATGTCTAGATGTAGAAGCACTATATACTAGTATACCCCAGACTGAAAGCATCGAGGTCATTGAACAACTCCTGGAAAATGAGGACTGGCAATGGACTGCACCTAGGAAGTGGATCATCACTTTAATAAGACTGGCACTGACGGAGAACTTCTTCAAATTTGAAACCCAGCTGTATTGGCAAATCCATGGAACCTCTATGGGTAGCACCTTCGCTCCTAGTATAGCATGTCTATACATGAGCCATTTTGAGAACCTACATATATGGAATGCAAACCCATACACCGATAACATCTACAAATGGTATCGATATATCGATGATATCTTCATGGTATGGCGAGGCGACACTCAGAGTCTTTCAAACTTCACTCTATGGATTAATGGACTTAATCCTCACTTACGATTTACCATCAATAAAGATAGAGAAACAATTCCATTTTTGGATATCAACATCATTGCAAAAAATGGCACACTGAGCAGCTCGCTATACACGAAACCCACTGACAGAAACAGCCTGTTGAGATTTGACAGTGCCCATCCACGATCTCTCAGGGAGAATCTTCCGGTAGGACAATTCCTACGTATACGTAGAAATTGCTCCGAACTCCAAGACTACAGAAAAGAAGCAGAAATACTCACAGACAAACTTAAAGAAAGAAGTTACCCAATCAAAATCATTGCACAAGCCAAGAAAAGAGCACGGAACACTCCCAGAGAGGCCTTACTTGAAACTCAAGAAAGACAACAACCCCAGAATATGATTTGTGTTACCACATTCAATTCATCTTCAAATGAAGTAAAGAAGATTATAAAGAAGAGATGGCCCATCCTTATCTCCAACAAACTCACGTTTGAAAAACCCATGTTCTCTTTAAAAAAAAACCGCAGTCTAAGAGATACTCTAATTCACACAGACACATATGGAACCGTGGTCGACGTCCAAACAACATTATGGAATACACCGCCAGTAACCGGACATTATCCCTGTGGATCCTGTGTAGCCTGTGAATTCACCAGACACAGTAAAACTCTAGAACTTGGCCTACGTACCCCATGGGAACAAAGATCACATACAAACTGCAACTCAGAAGCAGTTATCTACCTTATCAAGTGTCCATGTGATTTAACTTACATAGGCATGACCAGCCGCAAAATAAAAATCCGGATAAGTGAACATAGAAGCACGATCAGACGTATGATCACAGCTACCAGACTCACAGCACATTTCATGGAAAAACAACATAAAGACACAGACATACGATGGACAATCATTGAGAAGATCAATGGTACCAGAAATCTACAGAAAAGACTCCTGGAGAGGGAACAACGCTGGGTATATCGTCTGAGAACGCATGAAAAGGGACTTAATGACTCTATACCATGGAGCCAGCTGAACAAATGATATCCTCGCTTCTCCAATGCTAAACACCAGACCTTGAGTTGAGGACAAAAATGCAAAACCTATGGGCTCCTATAGATATCCTTTAGTTCTATCATTCCATCACTGAGATACTGAACTGATAACGATGAACTACCTGTATGGCAACACGTCTTATATATCACTACAGTGGTATCCTTGCACTTAGGACAGACGGGTTCCGCAATATCACTTACATACGTTGATAATTGAATATTCCTATCCAACATACAACACCAAGTATCCTTTTTCCCATTTTGTCTTTCCCATGTTGTTTGCAGGATTCTAGTAACCAGCATTTTGCAGACTGAGCAGCGTCTCCCATTTTATTGACCTCTATCTAGTGTTGTTTAAAACATGTACTATGCACCATGACACAGAAGGCAATATATATTCAACCACGATTGCACTCTAATTAACCCAGGTTGATTACACCCCCCTCATCTTCAATATCGCCGTCTCTACATACACACGAACATTTATTACGATTCAATCGTTAACTTCTATAGTTCTTGATGGACCCATTACAAGTCCGCGACGCAAAACTACATTGCCCAACTAAAAAACTACAAATCCCTTCACACAAGTTCCGCTGCACGTCGTGACGTTCTACGTCATTTCCTGTACCCGGGGGGCGTGGTCTCAATTAGCCCGATGTCTCAGCGCGCTCTCATGCTACTTAAACGCAACACCAATGCAACAAACTTGCGAAAGCCGAGGACCAGAACCAAACAGGTAGCAGGCAGGGCGACCGATCTTAAATAAGACCGCCCATTCTGACTTTTGGTCCTGTGAGATACAGTCAGCCTCCCCGAATTGGGTAATGTATAACTGCAAACTAAGTATGATTGAATGTGTTGTATGCCTGTGTATTTATTTATATTTCACTTATGTATTTTTTTAAAATAACATACTCGTAGATAGGTTTTTGGAATCACCTGGACCATTTACGTTCGATGTGCACTAGAGACTGGAGACACTTTGTGCACGCTATTTTCAAGTACAGACATCACGCTGATATCGCTAGGATGCGAATAAAATCGCCACTCGCACAGAATGCCTGTCACATATACAATGATATGTTACAGTGATCTTGAGTGGCACAAGAAGAGGACACTCCTCTTAATGATAGCATGCGCACAAATCCACGCATGTCCACTTGCGGTTATCACTACACCGCTAAAGGGGAAATGAACACGGCGGAAATCATACCGCTGTTATCTTTATATGTTGTTTGTCTCTACTTTCCTTTTCAGATGGAGCCTGGCAGTTGACACACACCCACTCTTACGTAATATCACGTGGAGCAGCTACTCTGCCCCCACCATACTGACAGGTTAGGGACACCCCATCCCAGTAATTTCACTCACATAGGAGAGCTACATCCTTGCCCTGAAGAAAGTCCTGGACCATTTTTTGGCCCCTTTTTGGACTGAAACATGTCGGCACTAGGGTCCTAGGACCATAACACTCCTATAAGACCCACTTTTATCTTTTTTAATTACCCAGACAGACCCAAAAATAAAGGGAAACTGGGGATCTGCCTGAGGTATTTTATTTAGTTAACCCTCTCTGTCTTTAACATATTAAAAGCACTCCCAATACTGTGGTCGAGCCCACCCGGACTTCTAGGGGTCTGGGTGACCCGATGATGAAGCATGACACCACTAGGGTGTGTGAGGGTAACCTAAAGAAATACTTATTTCCCCCACGACCACGGTTGTATTAGGCACAACCTTTATTTCAGGAGTTTTCACTTTCCTCTTTCCTTTAGTTTTTCTGGATCCCTCTCTAGGTCCGTTAGAGTATTATTTTTTCGTGAATATAGTTACTTGTAGGGAGGATATACTCTACACATTTCTGCCTCTCTTACCCTTTAAGTCATTGGAATCTCCCAGTGCCTTGTTGTGTTATAGATATCCCTACTCTACACCAAAGCAGGATATGTGACTGGGTTTAGAGGTAATCTTTAGAGATAGCTGAGGTTCGCTATACCTACGTATATGTAGATTCCCTAGCTAGATCTGAAAATACAACCTAACAGAATAAATAAATCATACAAGAAAAGAGGGTCACATGTATGTGATACACATATCACAAATAACTTATGGGCGTCCACCTTAATAAATATAGATGGGGACTCCCTATAGTCATGATTACTATGTTTTTCCAAATACACATAAAACGTGCTTGAAGCGCAGCCATATAGTCGTAGTAACAGGCACCGTTATAACAAGAGAAACAAACATACATATATGGCAACCATACACCCACACAATATTGTTTCCCAGCTAAGGGTAGGGAAGCCATCTTACCCTGCTGGTTTTTGGTAAATGCACATTAGATCAGGGCAGAGAAGTGTGACTTAACTGCGGCTCAAACTACAAATACAAATAAGTTGGGGTAGTTAAAAAAGCAAAGTACATGTACCCCTCTCTGCCCATCTGGAGGTGTTTTTATATTTGCCTGGTTATCAGGTGTGCTGAGTTAGCAAGTACCCATCCAGTGTGAAAGATCGTGGGGGGGGAAATGCTAATCAGTGCATTCTTGACCTACCCCTCTCTGCCCGACTGGAGGTAGTGTGCAGGGCGGAGGGTAGCTGTTTTTATATCTGCTGAGAATGGTTCTCAGGTGTGGTGTGTTAGCAAGTACCTATCCCGTGTGAAAGATCGTGGGGGGTATGCTAATCAGTGCAGCCATCTTGGCCGAGTATTTGTTGTGTGAGACGTACTCTGTATTCTTAGGAAAAAATGGAAAAAGACTGAGCCAGGCCAAGTGAGTCAAGGGTGAAATCAAGGGATTGCCCGATCCTCTGTATAGTGACGGGTATACGGGCCGCACTCGCCATGGCACGGATATTCTGGCTCTCCATACCTCCCTCCTCTCAGGCACTTTCTCATGACGCATCAAGGCGTGTGGAAAGGACCCAGTTTGTTAACACATAACTGGTAGCTTAGACGGTGGCCATCTTGGTAGTGTGCTGTCTCTGGTTACTTGCTGACACTTTCATTTGTAAAAATGAAAATGTAAATTGAAAATAAATATTAAAATGGGGTTTCAATTTTAGTGCAGGTGTTGATTAAAGTTGCTCAATGGAACAGACGTCTCCCCAACAATGTTG
Organism: Triturus cristatus; assembly: GCF_964204655.1. Classification (NCBI taxonomy): domain Eukaryota; kingdom Metazoa; phylum Chordata; class Amphibia; order Caudata; family Salamandridae; genus Triturus; species Triturus cristatus. The sequence continues at coordinate 589,263,132 of NC_140584.1, forward strand.
TGGCATTGACCCAGGTTATCAAATGGAACTAATGTCTCCCAATCAATGTTGTGGGGCTGCCACCTGCAAAAAGTGCCCTTGTGGGGATATCAATCAATCAATCAATCGGGAGTTGTAAAGCACGACTAAATACACAATAAGCCTTCCAAGAGGCTTATTCGAACAGCCAGGTCGATGTGGAAGAAGGAGCGTCCTGCACTTCTGCTTCAGTAGATGCAGGGAGAATGGGCAAGGGGGGCAGAGCGTAGTCTTCTCGAAGGTTGGTGGAAGTTCAGGTGGTGGTTAATGTAGGTGGGTCCTTGCTTGTGTAAAGCCTTGTGTGCATGGGTCAGCAGCTTGAATTGGCATCTCCTCTGTACGGAGAGCCAGTGGAGTTTCCTGAGGTGGGTGTGATGTAGGTTCGTCAGGGAAGGGCGAGGATGAGTCTGGCTGCGGCGTTCTGTATGGTCTGAAGTCTTTGTAGATGGTGTGCGGTGATTCCTACGTAGAGGGCATTGCCGTAGTCAAGTTGGCTGCTGATGAGGACTTGGGTCATGGAGCGTCTTGTGTCTAGGGGTAGTCACATGAAGATCTTATGTAGCATGCTCAGAGTGAGGAAGCAGGCAGAGAAGACGTCATTGAGCTGTGATTTCATGGTGAGCTTGATGTCAATGATGATTCTGAGATTTCTGGCATGGTTGGAGGGAGTGGGTGCGGGTCCTAGGTCTGATGGCCACCAGGAGTCTTTCCATGTGTTTCTGCTGTTGCCAAAGGTCAGTACTTCCGTCTTGTCTGTGTTCATCTGCAGGCAGTTGTTCTTCATTCAGTCGGCGACGTCTGTCATGCATCTGTGGAAGTCGGTTCTGATAGTGGTGGGGTCATCAGTGAGTGAGAGGATGAGTTTGGTGTTGTCTGCATAGGAAATTATGTTGAGACAGTGGTATCTGATGATGTTGGCCAGCGGAGTCATATATGCGTTGAAGAGCATGGGCTGAGGGATGAGCCCTAGGGGGACACCACAGGTGATATCCTTGGGTTTAGAGGTGAAAGGTGGGAAGTGGATCCTCTGGGTTCTTCTGGTGAGGAAGGAGGTGATCCATCTGAGCACATCCCCTTGGTTGCAGATGTGGTGGTGTCTTTCTATTAGTGTGTGGTGGGATACGGTGTCAAAGGCTGCTGAGAGGTCGAGGTGGATCAAAGCTGCTGTTTCTTCTGAGTGGAGGCGGGTTCAAATGTCGTCGGTTGCTGCAATAAGGACATTTTCGGTGCTGGTACTGCAGCGGAAGCTGAATTGCGAGCCGTTGAGTAGCTGGTTCTGCCCCAGATGCATCATCAGTTGATTGTTGATGATCCTTTCCAGTACCTTCGCTGGGAATGAGAGCAGGGAGATTGGCCAGTAGTTTTTGAGTTTGCTGGGGTCTGGAGTAGTGGTCTGACTTCAGCGTGTTTCCAGGCGCTGGAAAATGTTGCGGTGGTGATAGAGGTGTTGAGTAGGGAGGCAAGCTACTAGCCGTTCCTTTGGTTTCTGAGGTTGCAGAAATGGTGTGGGTATCTTGTTTCGCTGTTCTGAATTCTTGGGTGTACCAGCTGGCCTTTTTGGAGGATTTCCTCTGGATGTTGCTCTTGATGGGGACTAAGCTGTCTGCGCAATTGGTGATCCAGACGTTGATGTTTTTCACTTCCTGTTCGAGGTTGGTGGCGGTAGCGAGGTTGGAGGTGTTGAGGGCATCCTCCCAGCTGGTCTCTGAGATTTTGTTTCACTTCCGGTGAGTGGCGTTGGTCATCTTGGGGGTGGTGGTGCAGGGTCTGGAGGTGCTGAAGTGGACAATGGAGTGATTGGTCCATGTGAGTTCTGGGACATGGCTGTATTTAACCCAGCTGTTGGAGGTGAAAATTGAATTCAGCGAGTGTCCTGTGGTGTGTAGGGTGATATGGGTCACTCTGAGGCTGCTCATACTGTCGAGGAGGTGTGCACTGTCGGGTCAGTGCTAATATTGAAGCCATATGGTAGCCATGAGATCTTGTGGTTACTGCGCAGTTATGAGTGTTGCATTTGCCTATGGGGAGATCAGTTATGAATTTGTTGATCTTGCACACATTGATGTGTCACGAAAGGGTATGGTGCTCTGATGAAATGTTGATGTCTGTCATGTAGGTATCTGGAGAGAAGGGTTTAGAGAAGAATCAGCCCTTTGTTGTAAATATATGTTGTTCTGAATAAATCGTGCATAGCATCATCTACTGTATTCATGCTAAGGAATCTCATAGTTCAGTCCACCAATGTGGATCTTCAAACAGAAGATCCAGTGTTGTTCTCTGTTGAACAAGAATTATTGATTCCAATGATCATTGGCTTCCAAAATAATCCACTTAATATCATCTGGTGTATAGTTGATAGTAAGGAAATGCACAGATATCTTGGCAATACCACGCTTGCAGCGCACATTGCAGCAATGTTCCATTTTCCTAGTCTTCATTGGTCTTGTAGTCATCCTTACATAGCTAAGCGCACAGGGACATGTAATTTGATATTCACAGTTTTTGGTATTACAATTGGTGTGCCCCTTTTGTATCCATGTGTGTTTTTCGTCTAAGTGGATCTCCTTTTTAGCTTTTGTGAACTGGCATGCGGAGCATGTTCCACACGCGTAATGTCCTGTCACTGGTGGAAGACCCCAAAGAGTGAGTTGTTGAGTCTTGGGTGTCACAAGAGGTCTGGTATGAACTAGAAGGTCTCTCAAGTTCTGAGTCCGTTTGAAAGCAAATCGTGGGCTTGGGATGTTGAGGGAGCCTGATTGTAGGATCCGCCCGTGTTTCCTGGTGATTTTCTTGATTTTATTTGAAGAAGGAGTGAAGGTGGTCACACAAGTTATCATGTCCTCCGGTGTTCTTTCTCATGGTTCTAACAGAGCTTCATGGTGATTATTTCTTGCTCTTTTGCACGCTTGAGTGACTATTTTGGGAGGATAGTTGGTGCTGAGTTCCTTGGCCTGAATGTCGTGCTCCTATAGGGTGTCACAGTTACATTGTAGGCAGGGGAACTGCCCGAATTGTAGATTGTCTCGTAGTGCTTTTGAACAGTGGCTTCGATAGAGGAGGAGACTATTCTGGTCAGTAGGTTTCTTGAAATTTGTCGTAGACAGCCTCCCCCATCTCGTGAGAACAGGCGATCCAAGAAGAAAACCGCTCTGTCTGACACCGTGCTGGTGAATCTCAGATATAGAGTGAGTGTGTTGACCCAAGTGCAGAAGTTCTGGCATGTCTCAGTGTACCTGTGTCAAAGGATGAGGATGTCATCAATAAATCGGTACCATATCAGAATGTTAGTGTTGTACGGGTTATTATCCACAAAGATATGCTGTTTCTCAAAGTGAGCCATGTAAAGACAGGCCAAACTGAGCATAAATGTGCTCCCCTTGGAAGTCCTCTGTATTTGATGGTAAAGTTGGTTCTTATATTGGAAGAAATTATTTATAAGGGCTATGGAAGCACAGTCGATGATGAAGCTGATTGGTGTTGCTGAGTCCCAGCAGGTCACTGACTGTCTGTAGGCTTGTCTTTCATTACCTCAGTGGTTTCGTCCTGTGGTATATTGGTATAAAGAGCTGCAACATCGAGGGTGACCTGAAGATCAATCTCTTGCAGTGGTGGGAGATCCTCATAAAGATTTGATACATCCCTGGTATCCTTCAGGTACAAAGGTGTCTTTGCAACCAAAGGTTGAAGGAAGTAATCACAAAATTTGCTGAGATACCTGATACTATTAGTCCTCCTGGTGGCCCTTGTGTATCTTTGGAAATATGTAGAAATAAGGGGGTTTTGGTGAAAGATTAACCATGAAGTCTGCTTCATTCTTTGTCACCCAGCCTTGGGTTTCTGCTGTGCTGACCATGTGCTTTATTCTGGTTGACAACCTCTCTGTGGGGTTGGAGTTGATCGGACGATAATAGCAATTGTCTGATAGTTGGCATAGGCACTCATGATCATAATCCGTGGTGGCCAGAAAGACTAATGCTCCCCTTTGTCCTCTGGTTCGATAATGACCAAGGGGGTCTTATGTCAGGGTTTTGATAGTTTCTCTCTCTTTTTTGGATAGATTGTTGAATGTGGTGGGATGACTCATTCGTTCCGCACCCTTGAGCACTGCTTTTTCAAAAGTGGCTTCCTAACTCAGTATTATCGCTGATGTGGTAGTAAACCTCGAGGGGTTGTGTAAGTCAGAATCTTCTTGGTCTGGAGCCTTTTTATCTTGGAAGAAAGCTTTGAGGCAATATGTGTATCACATACATGTGAACCTCTTTTCTTGTACTATTTCTTTATTCTTTTAGGTTGGAATTTGAGATCTAGCAGATATAAAAACAGTTACCCTCCGCACTGCACACTACCTTTAGACGGGCAGAGAGGGGTAGGTCACAAGCGCAAATCTGCATGGGACCACGTGAGTACTATGATCATAACAGCATGCCCCTGGCTTCTCCTGGTACGTGTACTTTTTAAAAAACTATTCCAACTTATTTGTATTCAAAGATTGAGCTGCAATTAAGACGCGGTTCTCTGCCCTGATGTAAGGTGCATTTACCAAAACATTAGGAGGGTAAGATGCCTTCCCTACCCTTAGCTGGGATACAATATTGTGTAGGTGTATGGTTGCCATATAAGTATGTTTGTCTATCTTGTTATAACGGTGCCTGTCACCACGACTATACGACTGCGCTTCAAGCATGTTTTATGTGTATTTGGAAAAACATAGTAATCATGACTATGGGGAGTCCCCATCTATATTTATTAAGGAGGGCTCCCATAAGTTATTTGTGATATGTGTATCACAGACATGTGAACCTCTTTTCTTGTGCTATTTCTTTATTCTTTTAGGTTGTATTTTCACATCTAGCTAGGGAATCTACATATACGTAGGTATAGCGAACCTCAGCTATCTCTAAAGATTACCTCTAAAACATCACATATCCCGCTTTGGTGTAGGGTAGGGATATTTTATCTGTCGGTCCTGAAGAAATGCCATGGATCCCTCCTGGACCACTCAGAGTGAAACATGTCGACCTTATTAGATACACAGTGAGACCGTCACTGTTCATAATATCTCAGTGACAACACTCACATTCTTGATTTTAGCCCTGCCAAGAGGACCACTGATTAAAAACCTAACGGTACCCCATAGGAGTTTTAAAACACATCTCATTATACATACTACCCTACCCTCCCTCCACATTTCCTCACTCATCATGCTGGCAAAAAGAGAAGACCTCTGCCAAAGAACCCTGTCGTTGGGCCCGAGGGCATTGCAGAGCCTGCCCCGCGAGGAGCAATGAAGAAGCATGGCACCCATTTGTGGGTGTGAGGGCTCTGTCTTCTGTTTCCCGATCACTATACAATCCAATCGTGCTTTCCCCTTTGCACTTTTCTCACCAGAAACAGCTACCCTCCTTTTGTATGCAACAAGAATTGACCACCAGGAATACCAAATTCTTTAGCAAAGTATTCAAATAAGAACAATACTCCATCCCGGTACAAATCCTCTACACGATTAACCACATAGTCAGCCTACACCTCTATCGCCCCCAACGCTTCTACACAAGCCACCATCTTCATCCACTCTAGTGGCAGATTGGGCGAATAAGGCACTGGGACAGGAGTCCAGTGTAGGCAACATCCCCAGCACTCCTGTATCACTAGGAGCTCTTGAGAGGCCGCAGGTAGTCCCCACCAAGGAACCCAGAGGACGTGCAATAAGTCCTGCAAGTCCGGTGGCGAGCCAATAATGCCCTCATCTGGATGCATCCTACAGTAAATCCACTGGTTTAACCACTGCAGCTGGTCTGCCAAGTAATAAGACTCATGGTCAGGTGCAGCCAGCCCACCCTCCGCCACAGGGTGCTGCAATTTAGTTAGTGTCACCCTAGACCTACCTGTCCCCCAAATTAGTTCCAAAAGTAGGGATTCCAGGTCTTGGAACAGCTGTCAGGGCACCAGCAGTGGCAGGGTGGGGAAGAAATAAAGCAGTCTCTGGAGAGATACCATCTTGGCCACTGCTTTTCTGCCAGCCACGGATAATGACAATGTCGTCCAAAAGTCTATGCTAGTTCGAAGAGCTCCGACGGATGCCCCAACATTACCATCAAGTAGTTCTTGCTGGTTATGGTATATTTTAACACCTAAATATTTGAGACAGATAGGGCTCCATGTGAGCCTGTCCAGATTATGAGGAGAGGCGTCATCCCCACTGAGTGGACATAAAAGTGATTTCTGCCAATTAGTGTGCAGGCCAGAGACTGAACCAAAGCGCTCCAATAGGTCTATTGCACCTGGCAAGTCCATTCCAACATCCAGGAGAAAGAGTAGCATATCGTCAGCATATAATGCTGCATAATGGGATTGCCCTTGGACCTCCAACCAACAGTAAAAAGGCTCCGTTGCAATGGTGAATAATAAGGGGGAAATATGTTAACCTTTTCCTAGTCCCACGCCCCACAATGTAAGGTTCAGATACAGTTCTGCCAGAGCGAACCTGTGCAGAGGGACCCGTGTAGAGAAGCTTGAGACAGTGAATAAACCCAGAACCCAGCCCATTCGAGCCATTACTTGATACAAGAAGTCCCAACTTAGACTGTCAAAGGCCTTCTCAATGTCTATCGCCATAACAGATGCCATCTGTTTATCCAAGAAATCATCATTTAGGAGTGAGATGAGTCTCCAGATATTTAGCACCCTATTACGCACTGGAATAAAACCCGCTTGATCTTTAGGAATCAAAGAAGGCATATGGGGAGGAGTCGGGTCACTAGGATTCAACTAAGAATGTTATAGTCCACATTGAACATGGACAGTGGCCAGTAGGCTCTGATATCCGCTGGAGGGCTTCAAGGCTGTAGGAAAGGGATGACCAGGGTTTTGCATGTAGACACTGGCAGGTGACCTGACTTCCAAGCTGTAGAGTAAAGTTCTACAAGTTTTGGAGCCTAGCTGTCCCTACTCGCAGCAAAGAACTCTGCAGGTAGGCCGTCTGCTCCAGGAACCTTACCGCTCGCCATGTTTTTAATTGCAGTTCTAACTTCATGTATAATAATATCGCCCCCCAAATCATCTGCATCCTCCCCCAAAAGAAATCGCAGGCAGCCGGGGGACAGAAATTCTTCAATGGCCTGAGAAGGTGTCTTGGGCACAGGGGACTAGGGGGGTGTATAGTACTCTTGGAATCTAGTGTTAATGGCAGCTTGGCTATAAGAGGGCCCACCTGTGTCTGAGTCAAGCTCTAAGATCAAGGAACCACGGGTATTCAGATTAATAAGCCACGCCAAAAGACACGCCAAAAGGGAACCTGTTTTATGAAGCTCTGCATGCCCACAAGTCAGGTATTGCTTGTAATCAAAACAACGGAGTCCTTTAACTCAGGCTGCTTGTAATTCCTTTGCCTCAAGTAACAGATACTTAAGAGCAGGATTACCTGGTCTCCGTTGTTCAAGGTCCCAAAGTACCTTGTCCTGAGTTTCCACCTCATCTACTAACGTTCAACACACCTCAATGACTTATGCAATACAGCGATATATGAAAGCGGGTTTCTGTTGTAGTAACCCCCCCCCCACTTTTTGCCAGACTACTGATGCACTTTTACATGGTTTGCCCTGGGTCCCTGCCAATCAGGTTCCCAGGGCCTGTGTTCTTCCCCCAAAACTAACCCAATTGGCATATCTGGCCACAGGTCAGTCCCTGGTAAATGGTACCTCAGGTACCCAGGGCACTGTGACCAGAGAAGGCCTCTAAGGGCTGCAGCTCTTATTGTGCCACCCTCAGAGGTCCTGTACCACTACACTCACACACTGCCTTTGCAGGCTGCGTGTTTTGGTGCAAAACAAAGTGAAGAGTCAACATGGCACACATTCCTGTGTGCCCTGCCTACAACCCACTGCCCTGGCATAGGTCAGTCACCCCTCTAGCTGGGTGCACAATACCAGTGGCCGGGGTACAGATACTTGAGCCCTGTGCCCCTACAGTGTCTAAGTCCATTCTTAGACATTGTAAATGCAGCGCTGCCATTAAGAGTATATGGTGCTGGGAGTTTGTCAATACAAACTCCACAGCACCATAATGGCTACAATGAAAACTGAGAAGTTTGGTATCAAACTTCTCAGCACATTAAACCCAAACTGATGCCAGTGTGGGTTTTAATTAAAAATGCACACAGAGGGCATCTTAGAGATGCCCCCTGAAAACGGCTGCCACCTCCAGATATGTTTCTGGACCCCTGGATCAAGAGCCTGCTGCTCTCTGGGGCCTGAAAAAATGCACATCCTGGGACGAGGTGCCAAGCCTCCTCCCCCAGGATGGGCAGGGTTCACGTAGGGGAAGCTTCAAAGGCTTGCCGCCTTTGTGAGCTTCCCCAGGCCAATTGCTGCTTTCAGAAACTGGTCCCCACTGGTTCTGACCCCCACCTTGGGTGGGAGAACCGGCGGAAAAACAAGTGAGGAAGAGATTAGCTAGATCGACATACAGGAAACACATTCTTAATGAAAAAGCATCCTTTTTCCAAACTCAACTTGATCGGGCCAAAAACAGACCCAGAGAACTGTTCTACATTGTTCATTACCAAACTTCCTCCGCACCTCCAGTTCCGCTGGTTTCGACGACTAGATGTGAAGAAATTGCCCACTTCTTCTCGTAAAAAATCACAAAGATAGATTAATCCTTCCTTTCAACTCCGATCCCAACCACCCCCCAACTCACCCCTAACATCGCCACAAAAACTCACTCCACAATCACAACACCCCCTGATCCCGCTTCTAACCTATATACTACTTCTCCTTATCCTTACCTTTCCGCACACACTCCCTACAATACCTCCCCTTAACAACTCCCCACACTTACCCATAACCACACCTCCTAAAATCAATCCTCATAGATCACAACTAAAAAACAATGCCTCCTGGCATAATTTCCACCCGGTAACTGAGCATGAAGTTTTTAACATCATTGCCAAACTAAAACCGTCCTCCCACACCAAAGACCCCCTCCCTTCCAACATTGTCCAAGACCTAAAACACATCATTACCCCATACTGGACCTTTATCATCAACATGCCACGGGTTGTGTCCCTACCTCCCTTCAACTTGAACAAATCACCCCATTCTTAAAAACCCTATGGCCGACCCCAAGGACCATAACAATCTCCGCCCCATCTCTAGCATCCCCCTTCTTTCCAAAGCCCTCGAAAAATGTGTCCTGTTCCAATTAGATAAACACATCGAAAATTTCAGCTTACTGGACTTCCTACAATCAGTTTCAGGAAAGGTTGCAGCACCGAAACTGCCATGCTTAACATTGTCGATGACATCCACCACTCCCTCGACAATGGCGAGACCTGCCTACTGATCCTCCTTGATCTCTCCTCTGCGTTCGATACAGTCAACCACTCTGCCCTACTTAATGTTCTCAAAGATCGATTCGGCCTCAATGGTATGACACATAAATGGTTTGTCTCGTACCTTCAACACCGATCACAGCAAATCAAAATTCACAACTGCTTATCTAACCCCACTCCGGTCTCCCTAGGAGTCCCCCAAGGATCTATTCTCTCTCCCTCTCTCTTTAACCTCTTCATGAAACCCCTCACCCTCATTCTTAAACAAGCTGGTATCAACTACCACCTCTATGCCGATGATACCCAACTCTACCATAATATCAAAACCCACGCTGACATCCTACACCTTAACAACACCCTCACCAAGATTTAATCCTGGTTCCAATTAAATCATCTCAAACTTAACCCCCAAAAAACTGAAATCATTCTCTTCTCCCCTAAAAACAACCATCTCCCCATTCAAACCTGGATCTCTGACTTCAATGCCCTCAACTGCTCCCTATCCTTCTCCAACTGTAAAATCCCAGGATATCTCCATCGATAATAGCCTAACTCTCAATGTGCACATCAAAAACTCGGCTAAAGGAGCCCTCTTCACTCTTCGTCATCTAAAGAAAATTAAGCCCTTCATCCCTACTGATGACTTTAAACTAGTTGTCCAATCTCTTGTCCTTTCGCATATTGACTACAGCAACGCCATCCTCACCGTAATCCCCAAGGTCCACCTTGCTCCACTCAAATCTGTACTCAACCTTGCAGCAAAGCTCAACACCGACTTTAAGCACTTCGACCACATCTCCCCTGCCCTCAAAACCCTTAAATGGCTCTCCATTGAAGGCAGGTCAGCCTACAAAACTGCTTGCATTACACACAAAGTCCTCCATCAAAATACACCGCCATATCTCACCAACAAAGTCTGCAAAGCGGGCAGCACACAACCCATGAGAAGCACCAACGCTCTCCTCCTTGCCCCACCCCTGCAAAAAAAGAAATCCACTCAGTCCGCTCCTTTTCCGGCAAAGCCCCAAACATCTGGAATGCCCTCCCAAAAGACCTACGATGCAACCTTTCCTACTCCAGCTTCAAAAAAGACCTTAAAATGCACCTCCTCAATAAATATTGGGGATCCTAACCAGTGCCTTGAACTCGCCCTTTCCCCTACCACTTCTCTGGTCCCCCCGTCTTTCCTACCGTTCTCTCTCCCCCCTCCCCTTCCACTACACTTTACTGGCTCAGCTTTCCCCCTTACCCACTTTACTCTTCCTCTCCCTCTCATAGTCCTTCCCATCCCCATCCCCCTCCCACTACCCCCCTTCCTACCAAACTTCCTCGCTTTGTTTCCCCCGCCCTGTCTCACGTCTAACCTCATATCCCCTGCTGCCCTTCATGCCTTCCCACTTCCCATACTACCATACGAAATCTGATCTCAGACTTCCTTATTTCACTTATGTATATAGCACCCACTCTTCCTACCTGTGTATTTGATTTATGTAAACTCAAGCTGTTTCTAATTTGTTGACATGTTGGTTTTACATGCTGTTGAATGATTGTTTTATACCGTGACCACCTTCTCACTCATGTAAAGCGCTCTGATACCTCTGGGTCCCGACAGCGCCATATAAAACCTCTAAAATAAAATAAAGAAGAGAGGTGTGCCCACTTCTGCCAAATCCACCTCTCAGGTGGGAGAGGCGAGATGAAGCACAATTCTCAGTCCACGCCATCTTGAAGATGGGAGGACTCAGCCAACCTCCCACTGGAGGGTGGCATAATAGGGGGTGTACCCACACCAGGGAGGGGACCCACTGGTCCCTGTCCTTTATCTACCTGTAACGCCCCTATATCTAGTATTTAGGGGCACCCCTGAACCTTGCTTCTTCAGATCCAGACAAGAAACTTGAAGAAAAGAAGAAGAAGGACTGAACAACGGTGCAGCAGCTAACAAGAGGAAGACGCCCACTGACTTGGCCCCAGCCCTAGCAGCCTGTCTCTGGCTCAAACCTGCTCCTGCGAACTCCCGGTGTGTCCTGCAGCCAGCAACCTCAAAAACCCCGGAGGACCTGCCTGCCTTCACGTTCAAAGACTGCTTCCCCGTGAACACCGGATTTGTTCAACTGCAACCTCTGGCTCTGGCCGGAAACCGCAAATCCGCCCCACTCTGCACCCGCCGTCCACGGCCCTAGCTTGAGTAGGCAAACACCACGAGGAGGTCCCCCCGGCAATCCTAACCCGAGATCCTGTGACCCCTGACCTGCCTCAAGCCTCCAGCCAACCCCTGCAGCCTAAATCCAGAAGACCCCCCTAACCGCGACCAAGAGCTGGTAAGAAGATCCAACCCCAAAAGGCACCCCTGCACCCGATGCCCCACAGCCTTGTGTGCCCAAACCAATGGTGCCTAACCAACCCCTAACCTCCCAACTTACCTCTCGAATTGGTGGTCGCACCCAAAAGTCCTTTGTCTCCCTGCCTGCAGTGCTCTTGCAAACCGGAGGTTCCATTGGAAACAACAGGGCATCCGACGTCGAAACAGCACCCTGCACTCGGCCGCCCTAGTGGCGCTGAGGGTGCACCTTCGGTGCTAATTTGTTTCCCCATTTGCCCTGAGCTAAAGTCTAGGACACAGCTTTCCAAACTTTTCATGTTGTGTCTGCAAAGCGGAGACTCCCCATTGAAAGCTACAGGGCGCCTGACGCCAAAACAGCACTCTGCACCCGGCCGTCCCCGTGCCGCTGAGGATGCACCTTTGTGCTGGCTTGAACCCCCATTTGCCCTGAGCTTAAGTCCAGGAGCTTTGCTCCCACAACCTTGTGGCCTGCTCGTAAGCAGTCACCAACCGGAGGCCCCCTACCCCCCATTGGATAACATTGGGCCTCAACACACTGCACACGGCCGCCCTAGTGCCGCTGAGGGTGTAACAAGAGTGCATCACTGACCCTGGGGGATCCCTGGGTCTACCCCCAGAACCTTAACTCCCACTACCAAATACTTACCTAAAAAACAATAACCATATTTTCCTCCATAGGATAACATTGACTGTTTTTCCTGAAAAAGTTTCCAAGTGTGGAGTTTTGAAACCTAAAGAAATTCTTTAAAATTACGATTTAACAAAAATGCTTTTACTCACCTGTTTACAGGAAATGCCCCAGTGCTGCATCTAGGCATACAGCACTGAGTAAGAAAAGTAATCCAAAAGTAACTTACCTGCTATTTTACTGAAAACTGTATTTACAAGTGAAACAATACTGTAAGTCAAACCAAAGTACATTTACAACTGCAATACAACTGTATAACATTCAGCATTTATTACTGTAAAGTATTTATTGCCTACCTGTGCCAGGCTTGCTTGGTTCTAGAAATAAAATATCTAAAAGAATATTTTTATACAAAAAACAATTGGTCTGAAGTTCAGTCTTTGAGTGTGTGAATTCATTCATTCATATCCTCTGATACTGCCTTACTGCTCGACCACACTACAACAAATAGAGAGTACGGTTCCATCTAATTTTACCTCTGCCTACCTTTGGGGCTCCACTGGACTCTGTGTACACTATACCTCACTTTGGTATAGTATATACAGAGCCAGCTTTCTACAAGCGACCCCTAATCACTGTCTTAAAAGCATGCCACTCAATCAAAGGGGATGTAGCGGTCCCTGCATTGTCAGCTAAATAAGCACTTATGGCCTCATTGATATTATTTTTAAAGACAAGATCATCTGGTGACTCCACCGGCAATCGCCAAATCAGAACTTGAGGATGCGCAGGCTACGAATTCAAAGAAACTAACACTGGGTTATGATCTGTAACAGTTCAGCACAAATATTCAATACTGTGAACCGCACCATGTCCAGTCGGGATCCATAACATGGTATCAAGCCGAACATGGAGTTCATGCAAGCCTGAATAAAATGAGTAGTCTCGTGCCAAGGGGTGAAGTCATCTCCAAGGGTCTACCAGTCCCCACTGCCATTGCCATGCAGAGAAAACGCGAGCCATCCGAGTTAGTGGGGAATTTCCCAGGGGCGATGCGAACAATCGAGTGCTGGATCTGCAACACAGTTAAAATCCCCATCCAATAATATGTCAGGTAAGGTGCCAAGGCCTTGGACAGATCTGCAAGAACCCCCTCCCCGATCTGTATTGGGGGCATAGATTCCAACAATAGCAAGGTCGCGACCTGCCAAACTCTCAGAAATGACCACGTACCTACCCTCTGGATCTACAAGTTCATATGTTTTCTGAAAGGTTAACCCCCGGGTCTTACCTATAGCAAAACACCTCTGGCAAAGGGCGAATATGTTGTGGCACACATCTGGCCCCGCCACCTCTTGTGGAGAGCCAGTCCTTCAGACCTAGTAAGATGGGTGTCTTGCAGCAGGGTTATATGAGTACCCTGCCGCTTAAGATAGGAGTACACCTTGTACCTTTAAGACATACTATTAAGACCCCGAAAGTTCTATTTGATGAAGTTGTACCTCACTGGGGTTGTCATGTTGAGTAACCAAGGGGGTGACTAAGGTAGACCACATGACAGCAGTGGCCTTTCCTTTTGCCAATGCCATCCAGGAGCAGCCGACAGAGGTAACTCTACCCCAAAACCAAAGTACAATACAACTAACCCAACTCCCCTTCCCCAGGAGCAGAAGCAAACAACTCCCCATCCAAACCAGTCAGATACCATCGAACTCACGTACATGCATGACAAGCACAAAAACAGTGGGGGAGGCACCAATCTAGGCACTTTCCAGCCTCGCAGCACACCATCTGCAGAATACAAACAGGATATTCACCTCAAATGTGTGCCCTACACAACAATTACCTCCACATTACAGCACTGGCGTCAGCATTCCACCAGCTTTCATATATCTCATCCGATATGCCTGGAGTAATCTTTGGCAACAATTCTGCAGAATCCCAAGACGGATGTTTGATCAGAGTTTGAGTCACACTGATCACTTTTACCATTGATAGACGGCAGAGCAGATCCCCCACCACTCTAGGCAGCAACCACCTGCATGACCTGTCGGCGTTCATAACGCACTTGTGACTGAGATAGAGCACCCTAGTGGGCACCCCTGGTGCCCTTCTTAGGTGCTCACCGGTGACATTGACTTTTCTTCAGCATGAGCTCTCCTTCTTGCTGGGTAAGGCGGTCTATCCATTCCCAAAGGAACTAGACAGAGTTGAAAAATGGCACCTCCTAACCAATGTCAACCCTCAATCTGGCAGGGAACAACATAGCGTACGAGATGGCAAGTAGGCAAAGGCATTTTTTGACATCAGTTAACGAAGCCCTTTGCTTTGGAAATCACGCGTGAACATAATGCTATGATTCTCAACCATAATGTTACCACGAAGTCGGACCAGCGTCAGAATAGGTTCACGGTCCCTATAATGTAAGAGCTTCACCACTTTCAGATGGGGAGCTGCGCCAGGCAGAGGGGGCTGCGAGGGAACACGATGAGTTTGCTCCAAGCAAAATATGGAGAGATGCCCTTCGGGCCACCTTTTCTTTAATCCACGCCTTGAAGAAATTGATCATATTTGCATCAGTGCGATCAATATGCTCCAGAAGCCCAATGATTCTAATGATATTCCGACAAGCTCTATTTTCTGCATCCCCTGATCTGGATTCTAAAGTGTTGTACTTTTTTCCCAAAATTGATACTTTATGAAGAAACGTCTAACCAGAAAGAGGAGTTGTTTCTGTTACTGCACGAAGAATAGGAAGGCAGCATTACTCAGGTGTGGCAGAGCCGCAGACTGTCAGACAGAAAGACAAGGCTTGGATGCAGCACTGCCGTGTCCCATCCCTCGGACAAAAACAAGGTGAATCTGCAAAGAATCCTGTTGTTATGATTTCCACAAATAAAGGTCTCTTCTGAGAGACTCTAGAACAGAGGTCTTCAAACTGATGGTCTGTGTAAGAAACTGGCTCTATATATACTGCACCAAAGTGAGGTACAGTCAGTGGTCGAAGTGGGCGGGAACGGCAGGGCACGGCGTGCCCCTACTTCTTTAATTCTATAGATTCTGTTCCCCTACTTTTTTATTTTGAACATGCGTCCCTGGACATAAGAAACATCCAAGGCCTGCAGAGAAGGCTCGGCATTAGTGGCTGTTCGGGGACGGGCGGGGAGCAGAGAAGGAAAAGATCTCGGTCTCTTGCTTCCTGCCCAGACAAGACAAGGAAGGTGTCCGCTTCTGATCTACCGCTGGCAGCTGCCTCCCCCTCTCTTTCTTACTCTTATTCCCTCTCTCTGTCTAGCTCCTCCTCCCTTACCGAAAACCGTGACTCAAGAAATGGTTCTCACCCTCTCTATCTTCCTGTCGTTCATGTGTTCCCCTGTGAAATGGATGCAAGAAAGAAAACCACTTTTGCTGGAAATGGCGTTTTGCCATTTTTCTATTCCAAAGTGCAGCTACGGAAATAAAAGGTTCAAAATATGAAAAATCAATAACTAAATAAAGCAAGACGGAGTGTTCTTAAAGTGGCCAGATCGGTTTTATTCAAACCCCAAAAACATTAGCGTCACTTTACTGAGTTTGCCAGTGAAGCGCTGTTTTTTCCCCGGTGGGGAAGTGCGCCAAACTTGGAGGTACTGCAATACCTGGTTGATGGGTGGATTGGAAAACAAAATGTGTAGGGCGGGTTTGTGTTCACAAAATGTGGTCTTTTTAAACCATACTGCTTACGTTTTGTAAGCATATAAGCAGTGGACATTGAAATGGGTCCTTTCTGGGCCCTGTAGTTTTCAGGCAGAAGCACTCACTGATTTTTTAATAGTGAGTGTAAAAGCGTTAAGTTCACCATGTTGTTTCTGCTTACATTTCACATGCTTTATTTAATCTTTCATTCCCTATGAGTGTTTGCTTTTTCCAGGATGTTGTTACTTTTTCCTATAGGCAGCATATTGCTCTTGCCTAGTGCGTAATTTGAATTGAGTCGCATCCAGTTGTTTATAGCAGGTCAAATTGGATTGTAGTTGAAGGCAGTGTGAATTTCTCTCAATGGGGCAGTATGGTGTTCAGTGAGGGAGCGGATGTAGCACTGGGGACAGAGCTGCCGAATTTAGAGCTGGGGAACCAGGTTCAGCCTTTATGACCAGTCCCCCAGACCATTCTCCTGAGGGAGCACATTCCCATGCTCGACCTTAGAAGGCCCCGCAAATCCGGAAAAGCCCTGGTGTCTTAACACCAGCAGGTGGACCCTAGCAGTGGGAAGTGTGGGTTCACCTTGAAGGCTTGCCCACCACAATCTATGCTGAAGTTCACCTCCAGTCTTGCAGGTAGGCCTATGAAGTAGCAGACCCTAGAGCAACAGTGACTCTGTCACTGAGGTCACAGGACCCCTGAGAAGAGCTGGCTCTAGGGCAGTGCGACCGGTGTGACCGCAACGGGTGCTGACTTTGAGTGGGGGCGTTGTATATTATGGGTTTAAAAGCACTTGCTGCCTCCTTCCTGGCCTACAGCAATTTTCGGCAATAATAAAAATGTCATGATAACTCCGGTGAATAAACGTCTTCCTAGAGCAAGTTTTGTCTAGTGGAAGGTTTGACTCATGGAAAGATAGGGTTAATGTGCCTGCTGCTAAGAACATGTACCATGCCCATCACAAAGTGCACATATTGTAAATAGGTCAGTGGGTTATTGCTTTTGTCAGTGAGATCCTTTTGCTACTTGCAGTTTATAAGTTAAAATCCTAACAAAGCACAGTGAGCTATTAACTTTCATCCTGGAGCTGCATACAAACTACAAGGTATAAACTAGAGCTTTATGGGTTTTTTCCCTAAGCCTTTGATTATCCTAATGTTGCAAAATGTGTTCATATGGATAGAAATCAATAATGTATTAAACTATACTGCCTACTAATATGGTTGTCATGTGACTCCTACACCTTGTAGTCCTTTGTCTTATGTAACATTTCCCATACAGTGATTTACAGACGTAAAATTGATTGTCTCTGTGTATATTGCTGACGACAGAAAATCCATGGCTCGGAAACAAATGGCGTGTGCTTCCACTTTTAATCATATTTGGGACATTCTGTGATTAGAAACATATCCCACTTTGTGAATTTATTTTAATGTCAATAACTCATATTAATCGTTAAAAAATCATGTGTATCGATTGGTTGAATTACATAACATAATAAGCTGTAACTGGTCAGTGAAATGCCAAACAAATACTAAAGATTGAGATGTTTTGCCAATCTTGGCCACACCTCTAACTCCGCCCACTGATCCAATCCTCAGGTTAATCCCGCCCACTGATTCTCCGCCCACAGTTCCACTACTTTTTTTTCCCCCACTTCGACCACTGGGTACAGTGTGTATAGAGTCCAGGGTGTCCAGAGGTTTGGCAGAGGTTAAAGTTAGATAGAACCGTACTCTCTAAAGTGGTAGCTTGGTCAAGCAGTTTCGTATGTCCTGGCTGGCACCAGAAGCTGCAGTTCAAATACGTCCGGTGTTCACAGGAGAAACAGCTTGGAAAGTGAAGGCAGGCAGGTCCTCCGGGGTTTTGAGGTTGCTGTCCGCTGGACATGCCGGGGTTTTGCAGGAGCAGGATCGAGGGGAGACAGGCCTGTAGGGCTGGGGCCAAGTCAGTGGGCTTCGTCCTCTTGTTAGCTCTGCACGGCTTTTTGTCCTTCTTCCTCTCTTCTTTTTCTTGTGGTTGCTGGATCTGAGGAAGGAAGGTTCAGGGTGCCCCCTAAATGCTAAATTTAGGGGCATTACAGGTAGGTGAAGGGCAGGGACCAATGGGTCCCTTCCCTGGGGTGGGTACACCCCCTATTCTGCCAATCTCCAGTGGGAGGAGGGCAGGAGCCTGTCCCTGGTTGGCTGAGTCCCCCCATCCACAGGATGGCGGGACTCAAGGTTGTGCTTCAGCTCGCCTCCCCCACCTGAGGGGTGGAGTTGGCAGAGGTGGGCACACCTCTTTTCCTCACTTGTTTTTCCTGCTGGTTCTCCCGCCCAAAGTGGGGGGTAGAACCAGTGGGGACCAGTTGCTGAAAGCAGCAAATGGTCTGGAGAGGCTCACAAAGGCGGCATGCCTTTGAAGCTTCCCCTTCGTGAACCCTGCCCATCCTGGGGGAGGAGGCTTGGCACCTCGTCCCAGGATGTGCATTGTTTCAGGCCCCCGAGAGCAGCAAGCTCTCGACCCAGGGGTCCAGAAACATGTCTGGTGGTGGCAGCCTAAGGAGCCACTCAGCCCGGTTACTAGTAGTTGGTCGAATTTCAGGGGGCATCTCTAAGATGCCCTCTGTTGTGCATTTTACATTAAATCTCACAATGGCATCAGTGTGGGTTTAATGTGCTGAGAAGTTTGATACCAAACTTCCCAGACTTCAGTGTAGCCATTATGGTGCTGTGGAGTTCGTAATGATAAACTCCCAGCACCATATACTCTTAATGGCAGCACTGCACGTACAGCGCCCAGGAATGGACTTGGGCACTGTAGGGGTACAGGGCTCATGCACCTGTACCCTCACCACTGGCATAGGGCACCCAGCTAGAGGGGTGACTGGTGAAAACCACCATTTACACTTATCTCAACCAGGCTTGCTTGGTTCTAGAAAATAAATATAACTAAATAATGGATGTATGACGTTACAACGCACACTTTTACAACGCATGCACTTACAACGCATTTTTTACAACGCATAATCCATTACAACGCATGACATTACAACGCATGACACTACAACGCATTTTTAAAAAATACCTTTACAACGCATTACCATTACAACGCATACTACCTTTACAACGCATACCATTACAACGCATAATATTAAATTACATTTAAGGTAAGTATTAGATAGTATAGGGGTAAAAATTACTATTCTAACTCCAGGGGGTGCAACAGTAGGGTAAATGTTGGATAGTATAGGGGTAAAAATTACTATTCTAACTCCAGGGGGTGCAACAGTAGGGTAAGTGTTGGATAGTGTAGGGGTAAAAATTACTATTCTAACTCCAGGGGGTGCAACAGTAGGGTAAGTGTTGGATAGTGTAGGGGTAAAAATTACTATTCTAACTCCAGGGGGTGCAACAGTAGGGTAAGTGTTGGATAGTATAGGGGTAAAAATTACTATTCTAACTCCAGGGGGTGCAACAGTAGGGTAAGTGTTGGATAGTATAGGGGTAAAAATTACTATTCTAACTCCAGGGGGTGCATCAGTAGGGTAAGTGTTGGATAGTATAGGGGTAAAAATTACTATTCTAACTCCAGGGGGTGCAACAGTAGGGTAAGTGTTGGATAGTATAGGGGTAAAAATTACTATTCTAACTCCAGGGGGTGCATCAGTAGGGTAAGTGTTGGATAGTATAGGGGTAAAAATTACTATTCTAACTCCAGGGGGTGCATCAGTAGGGTAAGTGTTGGATAGTATAGGGGTAAAAATTACTATTCTAACTCCAGGGGGTGCATCAGTAGGGTAAGTGTTGGATAGTATAGGGGTAAAAATTACTATTCTAACTCCAGGGGGTGCATCAGTAGGGTAAGTGTTGGATAGTATAGGGGTAAAAATTACTATTCTAACTCCAGGGGGTGCAACAGTAGGGTAAGTGTTGGATAGTATAGGGCTAAAAATTACTATTCTAACTCCAGGGGGTGCATCAGTAGGGTAAGTGTTGGATAGTATAGGGGTAAAAATTACTATTCTAACTCCAGGGGGTGCATCAGTAGGGTAAGTGTTGGATAGTATAGTGTAATATTATGCGTTGTAATGGTATGCGTTGTAATGGTAGTATGCGTTGTAATGGAATGCGTTGTAAAGGTAGTTTTTAAAAATGCGTTGTAGTGTCATGCTTTGTAATGTCATGCGTTGTAATGGATTATGCGTTGTAAAAAATGCGTTGTAATGGTAGTGCGTTGTAAAAGTTGCGTTGTAAAGGTTGTTCCCCCTAAATAATATTTTTTATACAAACAAATTGGTCTGAGTTCAGTCTTTGGGTGTGTGACATCATTTGCTGCGTGAGTGTGTACAACAAATGCTTAACACTACCTATGATAAAGCCTTACTGCTCTCCCACACTACCACAATTAGAGAGTAAGGTGCTATCTACTTTTACCTCTGCCTACCTTTGGGGTTCCACTGGACTCTGTGCACACTATACCTCATTTTTGTATAGTTTACATTGAGCCAACTTCCTACAGAATGTGCCAATTACAGCATCACCCGGGGACTAGGGTGGCTCCCGGCTGAAATTGGCCAATTAAATCTTATCCACGTGGGCACTAAATTTATTTGTCAATGAACACAAAGTTTGCACATTGGTGGCGCAGAAGGCAACTTCCCCATGTTACAGATACCTTATTAAGAAACAGCTAACCAGAATGAGAAGTTGTTTCTGCTACTGCACGAAGAATAGGAGGAAAGCATTACTCGGGAGCGGCAGAGCCGCAGACAGGCAGAAAGCCAAGGCTTGCATGCAGCCCTGCAGTGTCCCATCCCTCGGACAAATGGAGGGAGTTCTGCAAAGAATTATCCATCATGTGGTAGTGTGGCCGAATTTGAAGCTGGGGAGCTAGGTCGAGTCTGGCGGGAGGCTCAAGCAACCTGTGAATCTGGGCAAATTACTTAATCTCCCTGTGCCTAAAAATGAATGTGTCCTCTGTAATAGTATAAGTGCTCATGTAAAGCGCTTTGATACCTTCAGGTCGAGTTAGCACCATATAAAACTGCCACAAAAAAACACAGCTCCTGCTGGTATGATTTCCACAAATAAAGGCCTCTTCTGAGAGACTCTAGAACAGAGGTCTTCATGCTGGGTGTCTGGCCCCATGGAGGGTGTGAATTGAGGTGGGTGGGAGTAGGCTATGGCCAAGATGAGCTCTTAGTATGCACCTGGGGAGCAGAGACTAACATGATGAAACAAGCATTGGCATAGTGTAGGAAGGTGGAATCTGACTATATGGTTGCCCCCAACTTTGTGCCTGGTATTTGGATGGTTTTTGACTAGTCTGGCTGGGATCCTGCCATCCAGGACCCCAGCCTATCTGCTTCCTCCCTAAAACTGGTGTGAGTACCCTAGGTACCTTCCAATTGGATACTGAGGACACCCTATCAGCCCCTTGTAGATGGTACCCTAGGTACCCAGAGGATGGGTCCCTCAGAGGCCTACCAGGGGCTGTAGCACTCATTGTGCCACCCCTGGGACAGCCATACCAAATGACACCACCAGACCACTACTGTAGTCTGGGTAAGGTGGTGCTTGCACTCCTTACAGGGATATAGGTATCCTGTATCCCACTTAATACAACACATATATCCTCATAGGTCACCCCTAAAGCAGACCTTGCTAATCCTACAAGGCAGGGTGCTGAGATATGTGTGAGGGGGGACCCCTACCTGTGTAGGGCCCCTCTGCAACCTTCGTAAAATCATTGCTGGGTTGTTTGTAGTGTAGCCATACCATATACTTTTAACCGCATTATAAGTATATCGCGATAGCGTGATAACTTGAGAATGGCTACACAGAACCATATTGTGTTTGGTGTCAAACATGTAGTAATCATACCCCCAGTCCAGCCATGGGACTGAGGGCATGATTCCCCCCTGCTAGAGGGGCGATATGGGAAAAGCGGCAGAATTTAGACACCAATTTAAAAGTGCACACGTAGTACAAAATGGATGCTACCCGCCACCCACACGACTCTGGCTGCCTGTTGCTGGGCAGAACTCCAGCCACGGCAGCTGGACAATAGGGATCCTGTTGCAGGGAGGTGTTCCCACCTTCCCAGACAGACTATGTAGATTGGAACAGGGTGGGTGCACCATAGGATGACTTTCAGAGTTGCACGTAGGCTTCTCCAGTGCCTACATTCTGCATACACCGCCTGGAACCGGTTCAGGGGCATCCTGTCCCCTGCCCTGGCAGGAAACACACAAAGGGGAGAGGGTGTAGCCACCCTTTCCCACCTAACCTCTCATTGGTGGGCTCTGATCTGGACACTCCCCTAATCTTTGGATAAAGGTGAATACAGGGTCCCCAGAGCCTCAGATTAGTCTTGAACTTCACAGACTTGAACTTCGACTTGCTGCCGCACAGCTACCTGAAGAAATCTCCCTTGGGGTAAAGGAGTTACCCCCCTGCTTGGCAGGCACCTGAAACACTGCAAGTGACACAGTTGGAACCGCGCTGCTCCTACGGACATCGACGACTCTTCATTTTCATTTCATTTATTCCATTTGTAACGCGCTCGGCTACTCAAGAGTGTCCCGGCGCGAACCAGAAGGGGGGAGAGAGACAATCATACAAAAAGGAATGTTTTAAGCTTTTTCTTAAAAGATGCGAGCTCCTGGGTAAGGCGAAGATCAAGAGGAAGGGCATTCCAGGCCCTACTAGCTCTGACCACCAAAGAGCTACCACCAATCCTCTGAAGCTTGTAGCGAGGAACGACAGCCAGGCGGAGAGCCGACGAGCGCAAGACCCTTGCTGGGGCATAGAAGGCAAAGCGCCTTTGAAGGTAGAGCGGGCCCTGCCCATGAAGAGCACGATGGGCCAGGACCAGAGATTTGAATTTGATCCTGGCCGCGATAGGCAACCAATGTAGAGAGTGCAAGTGAGTGGTGACACTCGACCTAGATGAAATACCTAAGACTAGCCTAGCCGCCGTGTTCTGGACCACCTGCAGTTTCTTAACCATATAACCAGGTGACCCAGTAAACAAGGAATTGGCATAGTCTAGCCGGGAGAGAATCAGTGCACAGGTCACTGTTACTCTGGCTGCCTGCGGGATGAGCGGGAAAAAGTTCCTAAGTGTTTTAATAAGACCAAAGCAACAGCCGGCCATTTTCTTAATATGAGTAGAAAACGAGAGGTTCTCCTCAAACCAAATGCCCAAGTTCTTAGTGGGCTGTCCTTCCGAGAAGGGAGGAGGAAGCTCCTGAGGCCACAGCTGTTGACGAAAGTCTGCAGGAAAAGCGCCAAAGAGCAAGATCTCAGATTTCTGCTCATTGCACTTGAGCTGAGCATCAGCCAGCCAAGTGAAGATGGAGCGAAGGCACTGTTGGGCGGCCAGAACAGAACTGGAGGTCTTATCCCACGTAAAAAGTAGCTGGGTGTTGTCAGCATACGCCAGAACCTTGGCCCCCAGATCTTCTGCAAGATGAATCAATGGCGTGACATAAATATTAAAAAGCAAAGGGCTGAGTGCAGAGCCCTGCGGGACTCCCGTAGTGACCAGCTGAGGGGAGGAATGAAACGGAGGGAGCCAGATCTGTTCGGCCCTTTCCTCAAGAAAAGACCTGAGCCAGCCCCACACGACCCCAGAAACACCAATCTCAGTGAGACGGGTCATCAAAAGGTCGTGTGGGACCGTATCGAAGGCCGCCGAGAGGTCCAGTAGGATCAAGGCTGCTCTGCCCCCAGCATCCAGGCATGTTCGAACCGCCTCAACCACCTCAACTAGAACCGTCTCGGTGCAGTGACCTATCCGGAACCCCGATTGTGCTTGATGTAAAAAAACCTCCGTCTCCACAAAATCTGACAACTGTTTGTGCACCACCTTCTCACAAACCTTAGCAATAGCTGGCAGGAGGGAGATGGGGCGATAGTTGACCGGATTAAGCGGGTCCAAAGAAGGTTTCCTCAACAAAGGAAGAATCTTAGCCTGCTTCCAGACCTGAGGGACCGCCATAGACTGAAGGGAAAGGTTGATAATCAAATTGACCTCCAGATAGATACTATCAGCTGCCTCTGCTAAGAGTCTGGCCGGGCATGCATCAGCTGGGGATCCCGATTCAAGCCCTTTAAGAATTTTCAGAGTTTCCAGAGGGGGGACCGGGGAGAAAGTAGACAATAAAGTAGAGGGAGTAATCAGGTCATTCCGTGCGCCAGCCCGTGCATCACTGTCAGGGGAAAAGGATGCCTGAATGGCCAGTATTTTATCTCTGAAAAACCCAGACAGAGTATAACACCAATCAAAAGAAGAGGGTGTAGCACTTTTCTGGGCCAGTGGAGAGGTAAAGCCCTGGACTATGGCAAAGATTTCTTTGGAATTATTCCTAGCCGCCTCAATGTGGACCGCATAGAACTGGCTTTTAGCCGCAAATATGGAGTCATAGTAAGATCTTTGCATAGTTCGAAGTCTTGTTTTCGCCACAGGGCAGTAATTACTCTTCCGCCATGCCCGCTCCAAAATTTTGCAATCATGTTTAAAAATTTTAAGAGCCGGGGTAAACCACGGTTTAGAAGGGGATGCTCTGGCCGGTCTTATGGGTCGATGGGAGGTAACTGAGATCACTGCTTTGGACAACCAATCCGTAAATCCAGACATACACTCCTCCAAGCCCCCGGACATTACCGGCCTGGTAGAATCTAAAGCATGCACAAAATCCTGGGGGTCAATTTTCCCTAAGACAGGTTTCGAGAAGCCAGGCACCCAGGCCTCTGTCCTGGAGACTGTCCAGGAGAAGTACGAGATATAGTGGTCCGACCACGTCAAAGGGAGAGGGTCATCAACCACGATGGGAAAGTTGGAACATATAGGATCCAATAGATGACCAGCCTGATGAGTTGGCCGGCGGACAAGCTGGACAAGTTGGGCCATGGCCAGGTGATCCAACATGTCCGTCACCTCCCTCTCATGAGGCATATCCAAATGAAAATTCAGATCTCCCAGCACCAAGTAATGAGAGAACCTGACCGCCCTAGCAGTAAGGGAATCTCCCCAAGTTTGGAGAAAGGAGCCAGAAGGGCGCTGTGGCCGATAGATCAGGGAGGCCCCAAGAGTGGAGTGAGCTGAAAGTCGGACACTAAAGTCCAATACCTCACAGCCGGCCCAATCCTGGGAGTCACCCAAAAAAAGATCCCATTCTTTATAGATAACAGCAACACCTCCCCCTCTTGACCCTTTACGATCCACTCTCAGGATCTTATAGCCCAATAGGGTTACCAACACGACTATGGGGGCGGCGGAGGAATCAAGCCAGGTCTCAGTAAGAAACAGCATATCCAGGGCCCCATCCTCCAGCAGCCCATGAACTTCCGCATGATGTTGTTTTAATGAGCGGACATTAATAAGTGCAGCTGAGAGCTGCACCGAGTTAGCTCCCCTCTTAGGACAAGGGGTTAAATTAGAGGGAGACGCACAGCCCAGCCCTAACTGGAAGCCACAAGACCTGCAGGCTCCAAGAGGAATTGCTGTCACATCCCACGGATGTGGATGTCGACAGACTGCCACATCCAAGCCCCTGAGAGCGGCGCCAGAGTATACCACGCGGCCAGCAGTTACAGGAGAGAGCAGAGATCGTGAAGCAGCCTTTCTGGCGCTGGTCGCTACCGGGGCGCGGACGGGCGCAGACGGGCTTTCCTTAGGCGCGCCTACGGCGCGCCAGCGGCGCGTCCGCTGAGCGCGTCCGCTGCGCGTCCGTGCGATGCGCATTAAATGCGTCCCGGTAAAAAACAACTAGCGTGCTGACCTGCGCCAGTAGCAAGATGGCGTCGCGAGGGAAGGGAACGCCCTCCAACCCTCACCGGGACCAGCAGACAGTGAGGTAAGAGAAAGGATTGTGCAAATAAGCAATACTGTTTTCTTTTAAAATGCGGGTATGCGGAAATAGAATATAGCAGCAGGCAGAGAAATGTTAAAACTCGTCATTCAGTTAAAACATCACAACATAGGCAATATCACACATTCACAATACGTGTCTCAGCCCGGGTAAACCCCTTCAGGCGCTGCGCGTCCGTGCGACGCGCATTAAATGCGTCCCGGTAAAAAACAACTAGCGCGCTGACCTGCGCCAGTAGCAAGATGGCGTCGCGAGGGAAGGAAACGCCCTCCAACCCTCGCCGGGACCAGCAGATAGTGACCTACCTTGAGGTGGGTTTCCAAGCATCCCAGAGGCTAGTGAGTGTGCACAGCAAAGCTCAGCACCGTGGACCCCGTGGGTGCCGAGATCCCCAATACCCCAGGACACCGGCCACCTCTTGCACAGCACCCGTCCCCGATGAGTGGGGAAGTTGTGCTTTGGCCCATTTGTGAGCCAACCTCTCAGCATCGTCTGTGCCAAAGATCGACACCCTAGCCCGCTCCGGCGACCCGTGGGCGCATCTTTACGCACGCCAAATTGCTGCCTCCCGCGGTCCCTTGTCTCTCGACTTGTGGGCCCTAGCGGAGGTCAATCTTCGATTCCAAGAGTTCCCCTGGTTTGTCCGGGCCTGCTCTTCAGTCTCCTCGCTGTGGACCTCGCTCAGACCTCGAGGGTCTGCACCAGTAGCAGTTTTGAGTTTCTTGCGTGGGTTGCGGTTGCCAAGGCTTAGTGGATCCAATCCGGACACTAACACCGCAGCGACCCTCATCCTTCGTGGGACAGTCGCCCTCCAGAAGCTGGCCTTCCTTGATGCCTCCTGGACCCCGTGGCTGACGATCCAAGCTACACCTCTTCCACCTGGGCTTCTTCTCTTGAGCCCCCTGGTCACTGTGCCGTGACCCAGACTCTGTCCCCTCTGCTTTCAGGTCCTTCTCTACAAGATCTACATTTTCATTCTTCACGACAACGAGGACGCTTCTTGCTAGCAGCAGTTCTTCACGTTTTGCCATTGAAAATCAGCCCGTGACCCGACATCGAAAACGACCTATGCACCCGGCTTCCCTGGGGCAGGTAACAGTGGTACCTCGGTACTCTCGTGGGTGTGGGCTCTTCAAAAGCTTAACTCTAAAGTATTGAACTTGAACTCCTGCTAGAAGTGTTTTTAAACTTGTAAAATTCAACCGCGACATTCTCCATAGGCTTTAATAGAGATCCCAACAGTAGCTTTAACCACTGCACGCGTCTCCTGTGGGTCCCCTCCCTCACTACCTTGGGTGGTTTCACAAGGGGCTAGCGACCCTAAATGCCCTAGGCATTGTCTGTAGAATTGTCGTGGTTCTTATACCACTTTTTTGATATATGGTTTGGTCTCCCCCCTGGGGCCCTGTGATACCAGTGCTATTTATTGTAACTATCAATGCTTGTTTGAAATGTATCTTCACCTCTAGCCTCATAAAGAGACTAGTGGGGTTATTCCTAGAATAAATACATATATTTTTATATATATACCTGTGTGGACTACTCTTTCATTTGGTTATTCAAGAGGTTATCTATGGTAAAACAATAAGCTTAACACTCCTTCAAGACTTAGCCTGAAGGCTGCTCTCCACAGCTACCAATAGGATAGCTTTCTTTAAAGGTTGTCTTTAACCTATCACCATAAGAGTCGAATTGGACTGGTACAAGGTGTCCCCTATAACTAGAGGACAGCATATGCCAGGCCAACTTCTCACACATAGCCAATAGGTCTCGCTTTTGGGACCTTATAAGTGTTTAGCCATGCAACAGTTGATGTTGTTGCACCAAGGATATTGTGCTGCATAACTAAATACTTATAAGGTCCCAAAAGCAAGACCTATTGTTCTTTATAGAGGTCAAGCGGAACACCCTCCAGCCAAGGCAGTCCAGTGTCCTGAGAGACGTGCAGAACCTGTGCGATCTGTCTCTTTGTTTGTCTCATATTCTCGTTCCACCTTCCCTTTGGGAACTTTCACTGGTGCAGTGTGAATACAATTCATTGCAGCCAGAGAAAGGTCCTTAGCAGGAGTCGGGTTCTATCATCACGACATCTGAACTTCCTGGTGTTCAGGTGAGTGGCTCCTGACAGCTTGGCTCATGAAATCATGGTGAAGACACAACATGTAGAACAGTTGCTCAATATCACATGTATGCTCCCACCAAATGCACAAATAAACTAAATGCTGTATAAACAGCCCAGAATTTCAAATAAAGATAAAAAAATCACAGTACTTCACAATACCCCATACATCAATGGTAGTCAGTACTCTCACTACAATTCTATCTTTTTGAAGGGGGAGCAATGAATACAGGCATAGCAGCTGTAAACACAATATAATATCAGAACTTGGCCCCTGGGAATCACACCACAGTAAAGAATGTAAAGTTCCAATGTGTACAAAGTTCTGATGCTCAAAAAGCTCTAGTGATCGTGAATATTAGTGGGTACATCGAACATCCTGTAAGCAGAAAAGACACATTGGCAATGCATTGGAGTATGGATGCAGTATCGAGAGTTTGCAATCAAGTGCTACTTGTGAAGCTCTAAAGATGTGGATGCTTTTAATCTGAATGGGGGAATATGAAATCCCCTTAACAAAACTAAAGAAAATGTAGATTTTAGCTTACTTTAAAAGGGCAAACTTTAACGTTCCTGAACATTGGATTTAGTTAACAACAGTAACAGGGTAGTGGCATCCTACCATCCTGTGAGTCATGGCCCCCATACACTTCAGACACAGGAAACTCCCATGGTGCATGCGGCACCCCAATTAATACAAATCAGCTGCCAGGGGTCGGTTAAGCACAAAGGATGGGGCGACCTATGGAGGTCGCCCTTTCAGGTCCCACTCAAGGCGTGACCCTGAGACACCTGGCACCTGTGAGGGTTCCCTAAGAATTAGGGGCCCAGTAGACTGTAACCAAAGCAGAAATCACGTACAAGTGTACCCCTACTGCACAGCTTCCAGGTAATCACACCCTAAAAGTAGTCTAACATGTCTTACTTGTAGAAATGCGAAATACACCCGCAATATACAACTTGTCGAAGAAAATGCTTCACGGATGAGGGATATTCGGGTGTAATTGACATGTACGACAGACGTAGGATTTTCTCTCATAGAGCATCGCACACATTACATCTCCATGGGAAATCTCCCTTAGCAGTAATGTTATCTTGGGTGCATCCCCAAAGCTGTCAGAAGCCTGTTTGCACTTAACATGATGAACTAGTCTGTAGGTTAAATCGCCACTTAAGTGAAGTTGGTAAAAAGACAGTGTTGATTAAGAGAGTGTCGGAGGCGAGTTACATTAAAAGCTTATGTCCTAAATAGCCTTCAGACAACCTGTGGCTGTATATCCTTCACCAGAGAAGGGAATGAATCAGCTAAGTAAAAACAAAATACTAATCATTTCAGTTGCATCTGGCCTAGATTTTTTCAGCTACATTAATATTTGAGTAATGCGATGCAAATGTGTGATATAATAACATTTCAGATGAAGGAAACGCGTTTTAGAAGGTTCAAACGGAGAAATTCGCATACCTCCACAGGGTACGTCTAAGTCGGAGGCAGAATGGGAAATATCGAGCCCAGATGCCTGAAGTCAGCATATAAATTACACAAGGGGCGATCCCTGGTCACCTGGTAATTCATTGCCAATTTCCTGTGAAGATTGACATAACCTGGACTGCACGCGGAGCACATGGAATAGATGCAACCCCTTGCATTTACACACACACACACTGATAGAGTGGTGGGGTCAAGTTCTGCTGCAAGGGGTCGAGATCTGGCGCGCTTTACTTTTAAAATTAAAAGTAAAGTGCGGGTGCCGCGATTAAAGCAAAAGTAAAGAAATAGATGATTTTTCTATTTCTTTACTTTTGCAGCAATCGTGGCACAGGCGCTTTACTCATGGTTAAAGGTAAAGCGCCGGTGCCGCGATTGCTGCAAAAGTAAAGAAATAGAAAAAAACATCTATTTCTTTACTTTTGCTATAATCGCGGCACCCGCGCTTTACTAAAAGTTTTTAATTTTAAAAGTAAAGCGCGGGTGCCGCGATTATAGCAAAAGTAAAGAAATAGATGTTTTTTTCAATTTCTTTACTTTTGCAGCAATCGGCGGCCCGCGAAAGTGGAAGTGATCGCGATCAACGGAGGAAAGACAGATGGCGGCTGCACGCGTGCACGCTCACTTGCACGCAAGCTTTAGGCCACCAATAGCCTGTGGCAGCACTTGGAAAACCCACCTACTAAATGTCTCGCAGCACATGCACTGGCTCAGGCGAGACCTAAAAACAGCAATGTGATTTCACTGAAAGAAAAAGAGTGGGGGTCGCCACTCTTTAATGGGCATTCAGTAACTCTTGTCAGGCATGTCTAGGCTGTGAGTAGGGGCGAGAGGCTCCAAACAATCCGAACCCTCATTTCTGATAAATGATCACACTGTGGCCACTTTTGGGGTATCGATCTGCCTACAGCATGCTGGCAATCATTGTTTAATGCACTTTTATAAGGGGTAACTGCAGTGTTTGAGCTGTTAAATATGTTCAGAGCTAGTAAGTGGGCTGAAAAACCCCATCATGCTAAGTGCTTTAGGGTGAAAGACCATGACTGGCTGGAGGTGTCACAAGACATGAGGCCGGTTTCTGGCTGGGTGTGATATTGTGAAAAAGGCAAGAATAAACATCAAAAGTGAAAACTTAAACCCCATAATCTACTTAACCTATTTGCGGTGTTTACATTTTTATAGAATTATTGTGTGAATTTGTTAGTCATTTTGAAGGGGCCCAGTGAAATTTTACACGTAGGGGAGTGGTACAGCTGTAAAACGTTTACAACCATTGTTGTAGATTGTCGAACATATATATATGCTGGGAGCTTCTTTGTTCTGTGTCCAAGCGCTAGAATTCAGACCCGAGGTGTGACATTCCTCTCATGGCACCACAGATGTATCTTAATGGTGCCTGAAAGTAAAGACACTGTTAATGGGTTTGGTGTTCCTGGGTTTTGAACTGGTGACTTTAAAAGTCTCATGAGGGTTGACGGAGACTTTCCAGAGACGCCCCGAAGGCAGACAGACAATCGGTGGTCACCAGCTAGAGCAGAGAAGGACGTGATTGTGACGGGGCCTAAATTCACAGCTACAATATGTGGAAAAAGGATTTGACCATTCATGAAAAGAAAGATTCATGGCGAAAGGAGGAAAGAAACTCACAGTCTCCCTAACTTGTCATGGTTACTTCACACTCGTTTAGGAAGCCTCGGCAGAGAAGAGGGGATTCATGCAGGACATCCCTGCACCATTATGATGTGAAAATCATAATGGTGACAATCCTCTCGTGCTCAGTGGCAACTCCTCCGCTACGGCGGAGAAGCGTCGCCCCACTGGTTTTTTTCCAGCAGTATAAGAAAAAATAAAATGATAATAACTGAGATATTATTTAATTTTTCCATTTTATTGCCGGCAGCTTTGCAAGGCGAGGCGGGCCGACAGAGCAGCCGAGGAGTGGTTTGCCCCCACTCCCAAGAGCATATTACTGTTTGGCTGGCCCTCTGGGGCCAACCATGACAGTCATGCACCCTTTCCCTCTTCTCCACCCAGGCTGGGTGGAGAACATGCCCGGGCCCCCATGCTCCGCCTGAGCCCCGAGCCATGGCGCTCAGACCAATCACAAATTGGCTTGGGGGAGCCTGGTTGCTTCCAGGCTGCTTCCTGTTCCTGGCAGCGGGAGAAGGAGAGACGAGACCAGGAGGAGCGGCAAGGAGGACATGGCAAGCAGGAAAGCTGATTTTTTTTTTTAAATTTAACCTCACCCCAGCCGCCCTTCCACCCCGATCGGTGCTGGCCGCTGCTGCTTGTGCTTCTGATCCAGTTGTGCACGGTTGTGACCGCGTGCCCAAATGGATCAATTGGGGGGGGGGGGGTCCGAGCCTCCTGGAGCCACCCGATGCCAGTGGACAGTGACCGCTTTCTAGCGAAAGGACAGGAATTAGCATGGACATGGGAGGGAAGGGACATTGCACTGTAGGGCCTTATGGCTGTGTTAGTGGAGCCAATTTCCTGCAGTGGTAGAGGAAGGTCCCCACTACTAATACAGAAGGGAGCATGTTGGCTTTTGTCTCTCCTGTGCAGCAACACTGTCAAATCTACCTGGACACATGCAACCCTTTTGGGCATTGTTGTGAAAAATAGCCCGCATGGTGTGTTTGAGAATGCTGTGATTCCAATGTTGCGGACATGGAGTCCATGCTTGTGCTCCCCTCACGTTCATGGTTGTGAAGGTTAGCCTCGAACATGAGATCCAGGTGGAAAAGTTGTGCAGCTCATAATGTGATCCTCTTATGCAGATATGTGATCCTCATGTGCAGGGACCGGGAAGGCGTGGCTCATACCTGTGATCCCTCTTTCTATGCCTCTGTAGACCTGCTTCAGGCTTGTAATCATAGTGTGCATAACTGTGAAGGTGGGGCCCAGACTTGTGACCCCCGTGTGTACCTGTACGGTGGGACGGTGTAATCCAGAGTCGCAACTAGAGCCAAATTTAGTGGGGGGCTGGGGGGGGCTACAAAAAATTTCATGGGGGGGGGGCTGATTCTTTCAGCAATATGCAGAGTGGAGATGCAGGAGCTCTTAGAAGGGGTGAAAACACAACAAAGCCACCATAGCAAGTAAATGGTCTTTTAAAGACCTGTGAAGTGCTCGGGTGCGGCTGTGTGTGTGCTCGGAAAGCTGTCTCAGCGGGCTGACACACACGAGGGGGGAGCCCTTCGAGCCCAATGGGCGTTGCGCGCCTGGTGTAACCCATGCGTGTGACACTGTGCATTACTGTGAGCCGTGTGATTAGTGTGCATAACTGTGAAGGTGCGGCCTAGACGTGTGATCCATGCGTGTGACACTGTGCATTACAGTGAAGGTGTGGTGAAGCCGTGTGATCAGTGTGCATAACTGTGAGGGTGCGGCCCAGACTTGTGATCCCCATGTGCAAGTGTGATGGTGTGACCCAGGCTTATCTAACGAGTAGCTCGTGACCTACAGGTAGGCTCCAGCTGCCTGTAAGTAGCTCTCCTCTGTGCAGCCAGCCTACTAAATTAGAAGCTTTTGCTGGGCTGTATTCCAACATTGAAGAGTGTATCGGCGATGAAAATGTGTGCATTTTCAAAACTCATAACATGATATTTTGAGAAAAATTGTAAACTTTGTAACTTATATTTAAAGACAATATTTGAGTAATAAATCATGTAGTATCAGGGAGACTGTCGTGAAGCCGTGAGATCACAGTGTGCATACCTGTGAAGGTATGTGATCCCTTTGTGCACTGTGTGACATGTAACCCGTGCCTGTGACACTCCGAGCATTTTTGTAACGGTGTGATGAGCCTTGTGATCATTGTGTGCAGAACTGTGAAGGTGTGTTGAAGCCGTGTGATCACAGTGTGTAGAACTGTGGTGTGATGAAGCCGTGTGATCACAGTGTGCAGAACTGTGAAGGTGTAGCCCAGACTTGTGATTAGCATGTGCACGGTGTGATGACCTAACCCATGCGTGTGAACTATGAGCATTGTAGTGAAGGTGTGGCGGAGCCCTGTGACAGTCTAGACCCTGAGCTTTCACTGAGTGCACGACTGTGAAAGTCCATTTCTCACGTATCATTTTTGTGGAGTCAGTTGTGATGGTTTAACTCGTGTGTGTTCTCTGCCGCTGACCGTGGCCCCCGCAGGGGGCCAATCGGCGGTCGGCGCCTTAGTGCCCCCGGGGCACCGGTCACCCCTCTACACCCCCTCCCACTGGGGATGGGGGCGGGGACGCAGACCCCCGCCCCCCTCCTCGGGCTGGCCGGAAGTGACGCGCAATGCGTGTCACTTCCTGGCCCTGGTGTGAGGGGGAGGCTATTTGGCCTTCCCCCACCCTCCTGGCGACCTCTTTGTCGCCCACCTCGCCATTGGATCGGTCGTCGTCTCCAGCAGCATCGGTCGTTGTCCTGCCTTGTCGAGCGACGGTGAGTCTTGCTGCCCCCAATCCGCCCCGGCCCTGTCCCTGGACAGTACCAGGTTGACGGGGCCCTGTGGCTCGGATAGCCACGGGCGGAGGGGGCGCAAGATTTAGGCTTGGTGGCGATTTGTCTATGGGGCGGTTGACGGGATCGTGGCCGGCGCTGCTGAGGTGGGGCGGCATGAGCTGTGCGCAATTCTAATATCACACCCCTTGCGCCTTCCCTGGGTCGCGGGCGCAGACCCCCCCTCGATGGGGCCGGCCCGGTAGCCAGTGCCCCTGCGTTCCGTGGGGAGGTAGCTCAGTGGTAGAGCGCATATTTCGTGTGGACGAGGTCCCAGGTTCAATTCCTGGCATTTTCAGGAGTCTCTGTTCCTTAACTCCCCCCGCACAAGTAGCGGTTTCACTGCCTGCACCCCTGGTTTCGATAGGAAATCGCGGGTGCGTGCTCCCTGATGGGGCCGACCGTCCGGTTTTTCCGTCCATTCACCCTCCCCGCCCTTTGAGCGAGGCTGGGGGGGAGGGAAATCGAGGCCCGCACTTCCAGAGTCTCGGCGGATGAATGGTTAAGGTCTGCGATTCTACTCGCAGGCCCACGGGTGTCAATTCCCATTGCCGGGGTGCGGGTAGATCTGGGGGAAAGGTCCCTACGAGCGCTGAGTAAGGGGGGGGCCCTCAGGCTAGCTGAGGGCGGGGGATGCTGCTCCGTGAGCGCGGCCGTCTCGGGGGATGCCACCCTCATGGTCGCCCCCGCATGCCCGAGCGATGTAGATGGCAATTGCCCCCCCCTCCTGTCGGCTACGCTGCCGCTGAGGGGAGGGGGGGGCAGGCTGCGGTGTGGGCCGCTTGCTCCTGTGCTGCCGCCAATGTGCCGGGATGCGCGCGCGGGCCGGGTCACCATAAGGGGAGCTTTCACCCCCCCCTCCCTCCAGGGGAATCGATGCACGAGATCGAATGCGGGAACATGGAGGAGGTTGCGTGCTACACACGCGAAGGCAGGCACACTTAGGGCAACTGCAATTCTGAAGCCGTTTCGTTAGACAGCCCGAGGTGCTTCTCTGGAGCTGACCAGACTGGCACCTATTCATAATGAGGCGAGAGGTGGTGTTCCGTCGGCTGCGCTGCCGCCTCGGGTCCCGGTAACCAGGGCTCGAGTCTCGAGGTCGCTTACACATTACGTGATGCTGGGCAAATTACTTAATCGCCCGGCGCCGAAACGGGATGCAAATACGGTGATAGGAAGAGCGCTCCAATATCTTCGGGTCGATTTCGCGCTATATAAACAAGCGCATTAAGACCCTTTCTGTTATCTTGTTAAAGAAAAGGGCAGGATTTGAACTATGTGTCTTCACGGGTTTGGTGCTAGGCGTGAACAGTAGGCGCGCTCTCCCTAACCTGCCTGTGATATACATGTGTTCTCAATGAGGGGAGAGGATGTGGTCTGTCGGCCGCGCTGCCGCTTCTGATGCAGAAGACCAGGGTTCGAGTCTCGAGGTCGCGCCGCAGGATGTGATTCTGGGCAAATTACCTATACCTTCGGGTTGCGTTCGCGCTATATAAACATGCACAATAAGAACCCTTCTGTTAGCTTGTCACAGGGAAGGGCAGGATTTGAACTATGTATCTTCACGGGTTGGAGCTAGGCGGGAACCCTAGGCGTGCTCTCCCCAATTTGCCAATGATATATTTGTTTATTCCCGGTTTTGAATGTGGGAATGGAACTCTTGCCAGACGGGGCCATCCCTTCATCCCACCCCTGCCACATTGAACTGGGCCTCGGGGGGGGGGGGGGGGGGTTTCGCGGGCTCGATTAACCTATCCCCTGCCCAAGCGTCACCGCAGCATGATGCTGACAGTCACTGTGGCCTAATGTTGAGCGGTGTGGTGTGGCGGCCTTGGCACCCGACTTTGGAGCCCAAAGCTCATGGTTCGAGCCCCGGTGACACCCTCAGCCCCATGTGGCTTTGGACAAGGCCTCCATTTCCACAGTGGCCCCTGGCGCCTTGAGACCCGTAAGGGGGGAATAGTTCGTATTCGGTTAAGGTCGGAGACTTTTGCTCTCAAGGTTACCGGTTTAAGTCCCATTGATTCTTGAAAGCTCCATTAAGGTCCTGGGGTGCATTGCTTGATGGCGGTGGACCTGGCGCACGTTAGTTGGTATGGGAGCGGCTGGCCAATAAGCCGCGCACCCGGCGCACGGTGGGAGCGGTCATGAGCGTGCGTGGGTCCTCGGCCCTGGGACGCTTGCTCGCAAGGTCGCAGGTTCAATTTACATTGATTCGGTTTTCCGTTGGCGTACCTTTTACCCCCCCCCCCCGCGCATCCTAGGTTTCGGGGGTCTCGTGGGCACGGTTTAAGTCACCCCCTGCTCACGCGTCGCACGCGGTGAGCTATAGTGCGGTGTAAGGTGATCAATTACCGTCCGGCAGAGCACACATTTTAGTGATCGTGTGTCCGTCGGCCTTTCGCCCGCAGGGCATACTTCGCAATGGCGGTCGGCCTCGCGAGCAAAGTAAAGGAAGGGGGTGCGGCCGGCTAAGAGGCCGCATACCCTGCGCCGTGGGAGCCGGTAGGAGATTAGCGTGGGTCCACGGCCCCAATACACCAGCACTGCAAGGCTGGGAGCTGCCTGGGTCCCCGCTGATCGCGGGCGGTGCAACAGCTGTGGTGCTCCCTGGTTAAGGTTATCGCCCCCCCTCCCGTCGGCTACGCTGCCATTGAGGGCGGGGGGGGCATGCAGTGGGCTGCGTGCGGCAGGCGCAATGGACCTTGGATCGTGTAGTATGGTACGAATCTTGTAAGCTCCCCGTGCTTGAATGTGTAATGTAAATAGGGTGCTCATGTAAAGCTCTCCAACACCTTCAGGTCGCGTTCGCGCTATATAATTATGCAACATGTATTGCTGGCTTCCTATAAGGCAGATAAATGATACAAGTGCATGCATTGTTCACATATGCGATTACGGGCATTAATAAACCCCCCGCACCTCAATGGATAATCTGGTGCTGTACTCGCGTGATCCGGCTCGGGGAGAGGGTAATATGGTAAGAATTTCTTAAGCACCCCCTGCGTGAAGATGTAATGTAAATACGGTGCTCATGTAAAGTGCTCCAATGCCTTCCGGTCGAGTTCGCGCTATATAAATATGCATCATGTAATTGCAGGCTTCCTATAAGGCAGATACATGATACCAGTACATGCACCGTTCACATCACGTAATTACGGGTATTACTAATCCCCCCCGCACCTCAAGGGTTAATCTGGTGCGGTGCTCGCGTGACCTGGCACGGGGTTCGTGTTCTATGGTACGAATCTCTCACGCTCCCCGTGCCTGTATGTGTAACGTAAATACGGTGCTCATTTAAAGCGGTGCAATACCTTTGGCGTCGAGTTCGCGCTATATAAATATGCAACATGTATGTGCTGGCTTCCTATAAGGCAGATACTTGATATAAGTGCAGGCATTGTTCACAAGATTTTGCTCCAATACCTTCCGGTCGAGTTCACGCTAGATAATTATGCAACATGTAGTGGCTGGCTTCCTATCATGCAGACACATGATACAAGTGCATGTATTACTCACAAGAATTTGCTCGTGCCCACATTCGCGCGCATTAGGTGATTCCGGGCAGTACGACTCCCCCTGCACCTGAATGGGTTATTTGGTCGGTGCTTGTGTCCGGCGCTCTAATAATTTCGCGCGCAGGACGTTTTGAGCTAATCACTAATCGACCGTGCCCGAATAGGTATGTAAATACGGGGCTCATGCACTGCACTCCAACACCTTCGGGCGGGTCACGCTGTGACTCGCGGCAGATAATTATTATCTACGTGCCCGATGATGTCCTCCGGGCAAATCACTGATCACCCCATGCCCAGATATGCAGGCGTGCTGCTGGGCCTGGTCCACCTGGACCCCCGAGGGTCGCGAACATGCACGCGTGCTGCGGGGCCTGGTCTACCTGGGCCCCCGAGGGTCACGAGTCTCGGCGGCTCATGATCCCACTTCCGTCCCCGAATATGTATGTAGATAGGGGGCGCATGGACTGCGCTCCATATACCGTCGAGCGAGTCGCGCTGTGTCTGCGGGCAGATCACTTAATCTCCCCGTGCCCGATTATGTATGTAAATACGGTGCTCATGTACTGCGCGCCTATACCTTCGGATCGGGTTCGCGCTGGCTTTGTGACGCTGGGTAAATCAATGAATATCGCCGTGCCCGAATATGTATGCGAGCTGCTGGACCTGGTATGCCTGGGTTCCCGAGGGTCGCAGACCTGGCGGCTCATGATCTCACTCCCGTGCCCGAATATGTGTGTAAATATGTTGCTCATGCACTGAGTTGCCATACCTTCGTGCTCCCAAGTGCATCAGTCCTTGGGCAGGGCGGACCAGAGTGGAGATAGTCCTAACGTAGAACGGTCATTGCCATGTTAAGTAACAGTTAAACACGGGTCGCTGCCGACAGTCTAAAAGAGGTATACTTAAGGCCGCAACTCTGCCCCGCCAACATGCTTATGTGGGCCGCCTTCAACGGTCACTGATATGAGGGAAATCACACATATCTAACTGTAACCTAGACACCCAGGTGGGTGCCTAGTCGGGCAGGGCAACGCAACCGAGACAGAATGGTAGTTATTATCTAATGCTAAGGGAAGTCTGGATTGAGCCACTAGATGGGTGTAGATATGCGTGTAGCTCAGGGCCCCAATCGCATTGAATACGGGGATGCACTGACATAGCGGCAAAAGAATAAGTGGTCACCACATAGCGCATCACTAGGGCCATAATCACGGCACAAGGTTACCGGCGTGATTGACCAAGTGGTGCTCGGTTTACCTCTGTCTCAAATCGACCGATAGTTCATTGTTAAGCCGATTAGCCTGCAACACACTGAGCTGGGCCCCATAACCAAGAGTTAGGCCTGCAGGAGGAGTAGCTGAAGGAACCATATAGGAATAGGTCCAGATGTACTTTGGGGGGCATTCCCCTGCAATCGAAGACAGATTTCGGGTTGCTTCAATGAAGACCTTCCAGCCGCGCTTTAGCCAGGGCGGCTTGTGGGTGGTATAGTTGTTATATAGCAAGTGTGCGGTCGTTCAAAAGTTTGGTAAAGACCACGTAGAGGCCCTTGGCGTCAGGGCATTATTGACCATGCAGCATTTGCAACATTCAGAATAGGGCCGGTATTTGCACCAAAGTGTCCGGTTGGTTCCCACAGACTTGTCTGCCCCCAAGGTTATCCTCTAGGGGTAGAACTTGAGACTAAGGGGGCATTTCCTGCTTCGGCAGCACAAATAAGCGATAGCTACGCTGGGATGGAGTTACCATGCAGGTCCTGCCACCACTGGGTTCCCCCCAGGCGATGGGATCAATTTAGGTGGGACCACGAAGTCTACGGTTCCTGGGAAGCTTCCAGCGGTAGGGCGTTTAGCAACAGATAAAGTATCAGCGTGTAGGTAACAGACATCTGCTCGCCAGCAGCACCTTGCCCTGGGAGCACGCGCGTTGCCCTAACTCTGAGGCCTACCCATAAGGGGGCTGAGTAGCAAAACAAGTAAATAGGTTCCATAGCTGGGTGAAACCACCATCATTTGGAGATAGGCCCAGGAAAAATAGGGTTTCTTCATGTCTAGAGGACCATTGCGGTTGGGGGTATCCCCCAACGGAATCACTGGTCGCGTACTGCAGCTGCAGGACACTGGGATCCTGGTTTACGGACACTTTTACTGCGCTCAGGGAGTGCTGCCAGCCTACATATGGTGCTGCTGTCCCAATAACTGGGGTGTCAGCGGGGCAAACACAAGGGGACATTATGTCAATAGAACACTTGTCACACCCAGGGTGCATTAAATCTCTACTTCAACGGAGCAGGAATTTGGCACCGCTGGGGATGCTCTGGGTTTGTGGGGGGGGCACCCCCCCAGCCACCCTAGGACTAGGGAGCATGATGGGAGGGGCAAAGTAGGACTTAGTCAATCCTCAATGCTTGAACTTTACAGACAGCGCGCAATGCTTAAGCCAAACAGATTCCCGAAGCTGTTATGCCTAGCGCAATGCTTAAGCCAGACGGATTCCCGAAGCTGGTATGCCTAGGGGGTTTCATCACTGAGGGATCTGTAGGGGCATAACTCCCATAAGGAGTAAGGGATGGTGGGCAGGGGCAAGAGTCGCCCCTTGCCCATGGTCACACGATAGGGCAGCTAGGAGCACTCCTGTGCTCCAGGTTTAGCAATCAGAGGGGACTGGCCAAAGGTTAAGTAAAACCCTTCTCGCCTTAATAGCCAAAAAGGGCCGGCCCAGAATTGTGAAGAGGTGTAACCTTCCCGCAAAGGGGGCGAATAGTTCTTGGCACATCTTCGCAGGCCCAACGGGTCCTTTATTTCAGCAGACCCTATCCGATTGGGATGGCGTCTCGGGCTTTGGGGACATAGATGGGGCCATCTACAACACCAGGAGCTATAGCTCACTGGTAAGCCTTGGGCCTGTGGATATAAGGGATCTCACAGGGTTTGAGTCCCGCTAGCGCTGTCACACTGTCAGGAGGTGGCAGAATTACAAACTCTTCTTTCTGCTAGGATGGTTCCCTTCCAGCTAGTTGCAGGAAGCCCTAGTTAGGAGAGGTTGCAGGTAAGACTATAGCGGTTTGGTGGGGGGCCCTGGCTGCGACGGTGAGCCGCCTCCAGGGCTGTGGCGGAGTTACAGGGCGATCTGGAAGCAGGCCGGTACAAAGGGTACCTCTGCGCGACACCATAGGGGGTGCCTGAGCCAAAACCGAGGAGCCTCAAGGGAGGTCCCGGAAGCCGTGTCGGCGCCCCGCTAGTCCTGCGGGCGGTTGTGGGCCTGAACAACCGGGGGCTTGCTATGCGACGCTCCGCCCCGAGAGGGGGGGGCGTGAGTAGAATTACCAACGGCACGTGATCGTAGAAAGAATCACCTGGAGGGCAGCAACGGCGGGCATCGATCCCGCGCTGCCCGGCTCATCAGGCGGGCAGGCGACCCAGTTGGTTGCCTGCCCTTGGATCGCCCGTAAGATAACCCACCCATTACATATTCTGGAATTATGTAATAAACCTGCAGCATTGTTACCCAATACCAACTGTCTTATGTGTGTCATTTGGGTAACCTATTATGGGGGAGGGGGGATAGCGGGGTGCCCCTGGGGGTACTATGCCGCTGACTGCGGCCCGCGCCTTAGTGCCCCCGGGGCACCGGTCACCCCTCCACACCCCCTCCCACTGGGGGGGGGCGGGGACGCAGACCGGAGCCCCCCTCCTCGGGCTGGCCGGAAGTGACGCGCAATGCGTGTCACTTCCTGGCCCTGGTGTGAGGGGGAGGCTATTTAGCCTTCCCCCACCCTCCTGGCGACCTCTTTGTCGCCCACCTCGCCATTTCCCTCCCTACCGCTTACCCGGCGTAGGCGTTGGGTGGGGGGGGGGTTCTGAGTGTTGTAATGTTTTCTTTTTCGTTGCAGGCGGAGTTACAGGGCGATCTGGAAGCAGGCCGGTACAAAGGGTACCTCTGCGCGGCACCATAGGGGGTGCCTGAGCCAAAACCGAGGAGCCTCAAGGGAGGTCCCGGAAGCCGTGTCGGCGCCCCGCTAGTCCTGCGGGCGGTTGTGGGCCTGAACAACCGGGGGCTTGCTATGCGACGCTCCACCCCGAGAGGGGGGGCGTGAGTAGAATTACCAACGGCACGTGATCGTAGAAAGAATCACCTGGATGGCAGCAACGGCGGGCATCGCTCCCGCGCTGCCCGGCTCATCAGGCGGGCAGGCGACCCAGTTGGTTGCCTGCCCTTGGATCGCCCGTAAAATAACCCACCCATTACATATTCTGGAATTATGTAATAAACCTGCAGCATTGTTACCCAACACCAACTGTCTTATGTGTGTCATTTGGGTAACCTATTATGGGGGAGGGGGGACAGCGGGGTGCCCCTGGGGGTACTATGCGTGCGTGAGGGGAAAGATGCGTCTCATACTACCTCGGAGTGCACCACTGCGAGGGCACACCACGTGTTTGATCCTTGGGGTCACGGCAGTGAAGGTACATCTCATGTGCGTGACCCTTGTGCGCACGGCTGAGGGGGCAGAGGCATTAGTGCACATCCTCGTGAGCTCGGTCTGAAGGCGCCGCCCGTGCTTGTGTTATCTTGTCCCAGCCCGTGTGTGTGTTTTGGGGGGGGGGGCAGCACTGGAGGGTGGGGGAGCTGCGGAACACGAGGCGGTTCTGTGGACCGCAGCCAAGAAACCTGTCAGATGAACAAACATGGAA
Source organism: Triturus cristatus (assembly GCF_964204655.1). NCBI lineage: Eukaryota > Metazoa > Chordata > Amphibia > Caudata > Salamandridae > Triturus > Triturus cristatus. The sequence goes on from NC_140584.1 coordinate 589,305,298, forward strand.
CCTCCTTGGGGCAGTCTGACGTCACTGTTTTCTTAACTCGAAGTCTTGCATTAATCATGAGACTGCGATGGATCCCGGCTCATGGGCGTACGTGCTGTCCCGCTGTACTGGAGGAAAACAGATTAGGACAGTGGAGCCAAAGGGGTTTAGGTCAGGGGCTTGAGGCGTGGCTTGGGGGGTGGAGGGGGTTACTTTTCGAGCACTGGAGGGCTCCAGGGACTTAGAGCAGGAGGCCCTTAGTCTGAAGACAGAAGGGCCGCACGTTGCAGGGCAGGCGAGCCTCCTGAGTTTAGTGCAGGAGGGGCCTATGGTTTTAGGAGGGGGAGGTGGTGCGGGGTCAAAGAATTAAGCGAAGTGGGCCTCAGGTTCGAGGACTGGAGGGCTTCAGTGGCTTAGGGCAGGAGGGCCTCGGGTTGGAGCGAGTTTTATGGGGTTTAGGGCAGGAGTGCCCAGGGTCAAGAGGTCTTCAGGTTCGTGGTGTGGAGGACTTCAGGGCTTAGGACAGGAGGGTCTCTAGCTCAGAGACTGGAGCGCTCATTCCAGGACAGGAGGGCCTCGCGTTCCAGGACCGGAGGGCCTCGAGGGCTTAGCACAGGAGGCGCCCGTGGGGTGTTGGGATGGGGTGGGGGTTGAAAGCATCAAGGTGCTTAAGAAAGGAGGGCCACAGATTTTAGGACAGGAGGGCTAAGGGTCCTAAAGTAGAGGGACACACAACTTTGTCAGGAGGGCTACAGGTGCTTAGATAGATGGGCCACAGGGTCCCATACAGGGGTTTAGGACAGGAGGACCATGAAGGGGCCACGCGGGTTTATCAAGAGGGTCCCTTGATCCTAAACAGAAGGACCACCCAGACCAAGTGCATGAGGGCCCGTGGTGCGGGCAGGAGGAGCCAGGGGCCCTGCACAGTCACGAGGGCAGTGCAGGGAGAGGACTGAAGGCCCACGGGGTCCAGGCCATTACAGAAAGAGGCCAAAGCGGTCTACGGCGTGGGGCAGCAACACACAACGCATGAAAGGAGCAGCGTTGAGGGCTACAGTGAACTTCCGCGCTCCGGGGCAGGAACGGATCACCGGGGCCCAGGGCAGAGGAGGGGCCGCCGGAGCCCAAGGCAGGCCGGCAGCAGGGCCGTGTGCGGGCAGACAGACAGACAGACCCACCGGGTAAAGGGAAAGGTATTGGGGAGAAGCAGAGGAAGAGTGAGGAAGGAAGGAGGAGGGAGGCCTGGGAGAGCGGGGGAGTGGGGGGGAGGGGAGCAGGAAATGAGGGAGGGAGAGGATATGACTCACCCCTAAGGTCACAGGCTCCGCAGGATGCAGAAGCCTCACCCCCTGTGAGGGGTGAGTGTGAGAAAACAGTCACATCACATTCCTGGGGGCCAGCGTTCTTCTACGGAATCCCACCTCTGTCAGTCACTAACACTGGACACGCCCACCTCCTACCCTCCCCCCAGCACACAACACTACCATTGGGTGCCACCCTTACACCTAGCAGCATCCTTACCAGCTCCTGCACATTCCCACACACCTCCATCTCTCTTGAAACTGCCTCTCCTCCTTTTACCATTAACCCTCGCACAACTACCACGTACACAACTCTACACCCACAAGCATCCTTCCTGAACCTCTACCCACTGCCCTCTTCCATTTACGACCATACCTACCCAGTGACTGCCACTAACACTACACACAACCCAATAACCAGGTCCACTGGAACTATGGAATTCTGAGGTCGCTACGTTTTTCGCATGATTATGGCTTTGCCGCATAATTCATCATCTGCCGCGTAATTCGCAGATTTGAACACAAAATGTTTCTAGCTCAAGCGGATCAAAAGTTACTACAACATAGCCACACGTCTTGCAGTGCAGTGGCAGGCCCGGGGATATAAAAAAAACAAATATAGGAAAAAAGTTACCTGCTTGCCGCATCTCTCCTCCGCGTCCCTTGTCATCTCTCCTGGCCAGAACAGGAAGGAAGAAGCACCAGGCTCCCCAAAGCAAATCACAACTCTGCAATGCAACATTGTGATTGGCTCCCCAAAGCCAATCACACCACTGCAAATGCAGCATTGTGATTGGCTCCCCAAAGCCAATCACACCACTGCAAATGCAGCATTGTGATTGGTCTGAGCGCTGTGGTTCGGCACTCACATGGGCAGTGGGAACCTGGGCATGTTCTGGTGGAGAACATGCCCTGTGCAAATGAATGTTTGGCTGGCCCGAGACGGCCAGCCAAACTTCATGCGCACTTGAAGTGGGCAAACCACTCTTCGCCCTGCTCCTGTGTGAGCAGCTCGCCCGCAAAGCTGCCGGAGCAGAAGAACATAAAATGATAATAACATTGAGTTATCCTTTTATGTTTCCTTTATTTAATATAGAACAGAGATAAGAAGATCAGGGCACTCGAAAAACTGCACCAATCAAAAAAATATAATACAGTGTTGTAAATGAGCAAAGATGTGGTGCAGGGAGCCAGGGACGTGACCTTCATACGCCCCTAATATTTGGTGTCACCCAAAAAAATGCACAAGACAGAAGTGGCTCAGCACACAACTTAAATACGGATATAATGGACAAAATTATTCGTCACAATCAATAAACAAACAGATGTGTAGTGTATCCCCAAAGATTCACGATAAACTTCGAAGTCTTGAAGATGAATTTTTCTTTATTTGGTAGTTCAGATTTTTCATTTAAAAATACAGCATACAGTTCATAGCCAGTTCATAGCCGACGCGTTTCGTCCCTGCGGGACTTCTTCAAGGCTCGCGAACAATAATTTAAAAAAAATCCACACGAGTTAAAGTTTTCCCATTTTCTCTTTTCCGTAATTATGTAGTCAGATGTCTAAAATCTCAGTATTGGCAAAAACCCAGTATTTGTATGATGTGGAAGTACAGAAAACAAGGTACGATAGCCTTGATCGTGTGATATGGTCAAAACCACAGGGTCCGTGCTCCGTGTATGCAAAAAGGTCGAGCTCGACCTTTTTGCATACACGGAGCACGGATACACTACACATCTGTTTGTTTATTGATTGTGACGAATAATTTTGTCCATTATATCCGTATTTAAGTTGTGTGCTGAGCCACTTCTGTCTTATGTTTCCTTTATTTCACTGCTGCGTCACAGTGGGGCATCGCTGCCACTGCTGGTAGGTTGCCCTTCACTTGCTGATTGTTGTATTTAGGTGTTACACGGGGATTACTGGGATGAAACCTTTGCCCACACAATGTGAACAAGGGTAAAAATGCCAAAATAACAAAGCAAATCAGCCACAAGTGCGGTAATACACCACATAATTTGATTTTTATTGCTGCATAATTTAGTCAACGCAGCCCCATAATCTGCTTCTCCCTTCATGCATAATTCCAGTGGTCCTGCCCATAACTACCCCTAACGGTACACCACTGCACCTATGATCACCCCCTCGTAACTACCACTAACGCTTCACGCCTCCCACTACCACCGTCCTTCCCCACACTAGAACAATAACGACTAATTCTACACTCATCCACTGCCATCTTCCCGCCCAGGCTCAGCCCCTCCACCTATCATAGCCCTCTCTCCCCAGCCTACCCACTAATACTGCATTGCCTCCAGCATCCCTTTCCACGAATGTAGCATCCATGCACCTACCTTCATTGCTCCCTAGATCCTACCATTCACACTGCACGCCCTTCACCTACCACCATCCCTGCCCAGCCCCCACCCTGAATGCCCTACACACACACCACAATGTGACCGCACTGGCAAACACTGCACCCCTTCAAGTACTATTATCCACCCAAGTCCTCTTCTCTCCTTTCCTCCGAGTTGCAACACGTCTAGCACTAAACCCCACCCCCGTCCCCCAATCTGGCCCTGCCACATTCCCAACATGCCTCACTTCCTGTGCCCTGCCAATGACACTCAGCCAGGATGTGTTCACATCAGCTGCACAGACAGAGCAGCTTGAAGTGTGGTTTCTAGGTGTCCCCCTCCCTCTGCCAGTGTTCGAACACACCCAAAGGCTCAGGGTGGGGTTTACGGGGGTGTCCCGGTCCGATGCTGACGCATAAAAACTTCCGGGATGACGAGACCAGCATTTCACACTCTTCCGAACAGCGAATGTCAGAAATATGTCGAAATGGGAAATGTCAGCGTCTAGAGCTTCCTGACCCCGCCTCGTGAGTTAGGGCGAGGGAGCTGGAGAGGGCAGGAGAGCCCGTGGGGACGCCGCGTCACTCCTCATCATGCGTCGCTGGGCACAGGACGGACAGGAAATCTATAGGACACGCGGTTATGTAATGTCAGGGGCAGCCGGCAGGCCCTGGGGCCAGAGGGCATCGAACGAGGGCAACGCTCTGCCTGCCCAGCCACAGCAGACATGCATGAACCTCACTGCATTCCAAGATGCCCGGACCCAAAATACCCGTTTTGTGGCAACAGGGATCTGGGCAACCACCGTCTATGACACCAATACGGACTATAGCCAGGGCCAATGAAATTATGCGACAGAGAAGGGCCAATTTATATGGCAGTGTCGACTAAATTATGCGGCGTAATGCGGCACATTTAGTGATAGTATTTCTTTATTACTTTGTCATGTTTACACTTGTTAACACTGTCTGGGCATAGCTTGCACCTCATTATTAGCGGTTTAACACTCAAATTTAGCAATAAGCAACAGAAAGATGACCTGTCAACCTTTTCAAAGGGGATTTTACTGTGCTGCAACATGTGGTGCTGAGTTTTTAGTAACTTTTGAACTGTTTGAGATAGAAACAAAGTAATTTTTTTGATAATACTTGCTGATTATGCGGCAGAGGATGGAATGTGTGGCAAACGCAGCAAATCCATAATTATGTGGAATACGCAGAAGCTGCATGATTACATAATTCCAGAGCTATAGCCAGGGCCACTGGAATTATGCAAATGTGTGGCTGCCATTTTTCCCCATAATTATGGATTTGCTGCATTTGCCACATAATCCATCATCTGCTGCATAATCTGTGTAATTATACACCCAACCCATCATGGGAAACAGGTATATGTGGGTCAAGAAAACCAGTGTGTATGACACTCACCATATGGGCTACAACGAGGGTTTATAACACCCAACATATGATATAGAGCAGAGGTTCTTAACTTTTTGACATGTGTGGACCCCCACTGAATTACAGATGGAAGCCAAAGACCCCCTACTTAACCAATTTCTATGATTTGAACCTCAAAGTAATATACAAAAATACATATAGAACAAAACAAAATCCAAAATACGTTATTTATCTCACAAACAAAAATTCAAAAAACAAAATCATAATTTTAAAGGGAAGGTTGCCAAATTTCAAAATTAATAGGAACCATAGTTATAATGGTTCCTGTCACGGTGCAAAACGTTTGGAGGGCAGCCACACCTTGGTTTTGACATATGTTCACCATAATTTAGCACATTTATTGTTTTTTCAATAGCAAACTCCAAAAGTGGGAGTTTGTTATTGAAAAACAAATAATCAATGACCATCACATCCAGTGAGTTTTTATCCCTTGGTGTGAAGGTCATTATTTGTTTTGTGATGGACAGAAAAAAAGGACATCAGACCAGCCACTCTTAATGGGAGAATGATGCAATGCCCTTTTAAGGTTGAGCCTAGGCAGCGTTTGCACTGTCGCTTCAGGACATGCTGTATTCATTCTATGGGCTTCGAGTCTGCCCCCTGCTTTAGATTGGCTTTTGTCTGTGTCATTCAAAAATCACAGCCTTCAAATGGCTAATGATTGTTGCATGTCCCACCTTTTTCTCAGAAGTTTACTCCCATGGAGTATTACTGCAGGATTTGTCTGCTTCCACTTTTGGAATTTAATTTTGTGTCTTTGGAACTTAAAATTATCGGAACAGAATATCTACGGTAAGATATAATTCTCCCCTTACTACTCCCCCTTTCAAATCCATTCCAATCATTCTGTCCTTTCTGAACTCTACTAAACAGACAAGGAACCACGAGCACAAACCTAACACAACTAATGCACAAGGAAAAGAAAAAAAATTACTAATCTACTAACTTCGAATCTTGGGTCATGGAGTAGCGTGCTACTTGTCGCAAATCGCTTCAATACCTTGTCAGCGTAAGTGCTATATAAAAACAATTTACAATTACAATTATCATTTTTTTGGTGCATGGTATTGTTTTTAGGAATATTGTTTCATTTGTTATCATTTAGTATTATTTTAACTAATACATTTGTAATAAATACTTTAAAAAAATATAGTTTGTATTTCATTTCTTTTTTGAAAATTGAATTAGTAATTAACACTATTGTAGTGGGTTAATGGGGTTGTATGGGAATAGGATGGGAATAGGATGGGAAGTTAATTAAATTATAATAAATATATTTTGTATGTTAATTATTTTTATTGCTAATTACACATTTAACTGACTTAATTATTTAAATAGATTTTTGTTGTTGTATTTCTTTGTTTAATTTGTTAATTGTAATTTTTAAACATATGTTAGTCATTTTTATTTTAGTAGTGTGTTGTTGGGTTTGTAGGGGAACAGTGTGGGATGGTAATTAAATTGTGATTAATTGAATTTATAAGTCAATTAGATTTTATTGTACATTAAATATTTATTTTCTTAAAATTGTTTAATTATTTCCTATTTTAATTTATTCAAGTTTCATTAGTAAATCATAATGTATATTTTAATTTTTATACTTTTGTGAACCATGTATATCTTAGTAAAAGGGTAACTTGTTGGGTTTGTAGGGAAATATATTGGGAGGTTTTTGAAAATATAAATTTTGATAATGAAATGTTAATTTAATTATTTTCCTATTCAAAATCAATTATGTATATTTCTAATGGTTTGTTTATTATATACATTTTCTGTTTTATTTTATTTATTTATTAATTAATTGTTATATGTTTTCTTATTAATATTTATAAAATGTATTTATTTAGTCATTGTATTTGTTGCATTTAAGTAATATTTTCATTTGAATACTTATTTTTATTTTTGGGGTGTTTGTGTTTTATTGGGTTGTAGGGAGGGAAGTGAGTTTAGTTTAGTTTATATTGTTTGCATTTTCATAAAAAATATTAATTTAAAAATGATTGTTATGAGGTACTTCAATGGTTTCTATAAAATAATGATGAGTTTGAGTGGTATATGTAATTCTTACGGATTTCAACACTTTCCCTACGGTCGCATACACATGAAGTGGGAAATAGTAAATGTAACCCCTCCGAAGTCAAGCACTTTCCCTACTGTTGTTGTGAATTCAGTAAGAATAGTAAATCTCCTCCAAACTCCACTACTTTCCCGACTGTTGCTTACACTGGAATGGCAAATCTAACCCCTCCAAAGTCCTACACTTTCCCTACTGATGGGTACACTGAAATGGGGAATTGTAAAGTCCAACACTTTCCCTATTATTGTCTAACCATGAGTGGAAATAGTAAACCTAACCCCTCCGTAGTTCAACGCCTTCCCTACAGTTGTGTAAATTAGATTGGGAATAGTAAATCAAACCCTTCCGAACCCCCAACAGTTTCTCTGATGTTGGTTAGAGTGGATTTATATTATTTTTATTATTGTTATTTAATTTTATTTGGTTTTTTAATTGTTTGCCTTTTGAAAGCTTACATTATTTTTACAAAACAGTTTTTTATATTTATTACATAACTTCACTTAGGCCCTTATTATGATTTTGGCTGCCCATGGTGGCGGTACGGCTACCGCTGCACTGGTGGTCCAAACCCCCCTATTACAAGTAGGACAGTCGGACTGCCATGGGACCGCTGCTGTCGCCAGTGATCCATGATTTATGTTTGTCTTGCAGCAGTCTGAGGCACCTAATATGCTGTTGGTGCTACTGCGGCACTGCCAAGCATATTAGGAGTTTCTTCACTGCCACAGTTTTCATGGTAGTGAGCTCGCTATGAAAAAGTGTGGTGGTGAGGAAACAAAGGGGGCTCCACAGGCCCCCCTGTTGCCTCTGCACCAGGGGATGCATGCAGCGTGGCACATGGTGTGCCCCCCCCCCCCCCTGTATGCATGCACCCTACAGGAATGTACACTGGCTTTCCCATTGCAGTGTCTTGCTAAGGCTCATGTAAGAGCCTTAGCACAAATAAATTACTTTAAAGTTGATATTTATATTTAAAAAAATCTTCTTTTGGATATTTCTTCTCCAATATTTTTGACACAATATTTTGGTTGTTTCCATTATAAGTATAGGAATGTGATGTTATGCTAGATTAAATTCTTGACACTGTTCTTGTCCACAATTTTCTGTCAGACAACCAAACAGCCACAGCCACAAGTAGATGCATCCTCTGCCCCATGCTAATGTGGGAGCATCCAGCAAAACACATGTCCAGACCCCATTTCAAAATAGGGAGAAGGAGAACAAGGCCCCACCTAGAAGGTACAGTAGGCAAAGCAGCTGCAGTGAAGGCCATACTAGCCCCTCAACAAGAAACAACCCCAGCTCATTGCAGGAGAAGGGGGTGGCCCACAGAAGGCACAATCCCTATGCCACTCTTTTCATTAGAACCCCCAACACACAAAGAGGTATTTCATGACAGCTTTGCGTAATGCTTCCACCAAGCAATGTGGTTCATGAGTGACGCAAACCTCTAAGTCAGATTTCTGAAGTTTGGCTTTAAATGGCTTAAAAAAGCTGGAGTAACGCAACACAGAGCAAATAGCTGCGTTGCCTTACTCTGCGCAAGGGAGGCGTACCATGGGCGTTGTGGTGGGTGTTCCCATGCAACTCCCATGGTTTGTGACACATTCACAGATTTACAAGGACTTGCAAACCTGTGAATGTGCCAAAATCTTATGCCTTTCCATTAGAGGTGTAACGACGAGAAACATCTTCATTTCTCCTCGTTTTTTCCTCTTTGTGTGCTGCATTCTGTAGCACATATAGAAAGAGGGAAAATCCTCTCAGGGTTGTATTTGTGCAGTAAGGAGTCCCTTCCTGCACAACTAAAATTCTGCATGCAACAGAGGCATCCTTGCACCATGGTGCAAGGAAGGCTGCTTATGTTGGAGCTAGGCTGCCAAAATAGTGCCAGCGCAAGGGAAAAGGACAGGAACGCGCCGAAGGGGATTAGTACAGCACATTCCTGCCCTTTCTCTGTGACACAGGGCAGAACAGCAAGGTGATTTGCTGTGCTGCTCTGCACCATAAAAGACATACATATACCCCAGAGTGTTATGTACGGATGTAGAAAGAGGAAAACGGCCAAGAAAAGGCATTTCACATCTCACCCCACATCCCTAAGAAAACAGCAATTGAAGATGAAGGGAGACGAGAAAGAAGCGAGAACAAGCCAAGATGCCCAAAAAGCCAAAGTCCTTACCCCCAAGACTAGTAGGGGACAAAGGCACAACGCACAAAATGGAGCAAGTATTCAGTATACAAAGGATACACATGCCTAACCCCAAAACCCTGAACCTCACCGACATGACCCTCAGTGTCCCCAGTGAAGCAGTTAAGGTCACACAACAAAGCTGTAACACCTGAAGTTTAGATTCGAGAGCATGGAATGCCCCAAAATAATAAACCTGCCAAGGGGAACACAAGGCCAGCCAGTCAACCAGGGATAGGAGCACACCAACAGGACAAAAGCGCCCTATCCCGGGATAAGAACAAGTCCAAATGAGAGGCACATTGGGACAACCACCCACAAGACCACATGTCGAACAAGTAGGATGGGGTAAAACAAAAAAGCAGAAGACTCACTGGAAGAGTCAAAGACAAACTGGGGACGACACCGTGCCCTAACTCCCCCAGCTATTACAAAGCAGCACGCAGCCTGGGCAGAGGGTCAGAAAGTGGCACCAAAGAACACATGACAGGAGGAAGGAAGAGGAGCACACCCTCGGTGGACCAAAAGGAAACACAAAAAACATCAAAAGAGGACAGAGGGGACAGCCTTCAGTAAATATGAAAACCCCTTTATATGAGCCCCACAGTGTGGTGGGGTGGGGGAGATGGGTAGACCACCCCAAAAATTGCAAGTCCATAACAGGGTGGGGTTGTAACAAAGCCCAAACAAGAAAGTAGAACAACTCCTTGGCAGTGAAGTGAGAGGATAACAACCAGGATTGAACAGAGAAGAAAAGTCAGATTCCATAAGCATTAGGTCAACCAGAAATGCACAGTGAGCATGTAAAAAGAAGGGGAGCCAGGCATCTGGTCCCAGGAAACATTCAGAAATACAGCCTCAACCCCAGACCCAAGCCGAGCAGGAAGTTAGAGAAGGGCAGACCAAACACAAAATCAATATCAAATATCCTCAACAACCCTAGCAGGAAGGTGTTGGTACATACAAAAGCCAGCACAAACTAGTCCAAAAGGCTGTCAGGGGCTCAGGATATCTGCAAAATAATCCACAGCAGAACAAATACCTAAACAGGGCCCATAAGGTATGTAGGAACCCCACCCAGAGACCAGAAGCATTTTGGTGACTAGCTCCAAATGGAGACAGACAAAACAGGAGATTTCTGGGTAGATAGAGGTGGCCCTTTATAAACACTATGAAGGATGAGGAGTTTATTGGTTTTCTTTTAAGTAGGTAGCAAGGTGCCTGTCTCCGTAGTGTGAACACACTTCATGATATTAGGACTGAGACAAGAAAGCCCCATACAGACCGGCTGGTTGATCCCAATAAAGAGAGGAAGAGATCAGGAAGAGAGAGCCACACTTAGGATTTCCACAGACACTATATGCCAAATATATGGTTGGTAGGTGGACATCTCTCCACTCTTACAAAGTAATCACATGCACTGGCACTCCTGTGTTTGCATTGTCTTTGCAGTTTATGCAGACTGATCATCAACCAAGATGTTGGCAACATATTATTTACATACCTTTACTAAGATGGCCACCCTGCTTGATCATTCAAACCAAACCAAGATGGCTACAACACGAGTAGCAGATGAATGTCTTACAGACACTAATGGTGATGCAAGTGCCTCAAGCTCTGGAATTGTAGGTTAATATGGCATGCTTTCTTAGCACCTCACATAAGAAGGAGAGTGTGAGAAGACATGGACCATATAGAGCTTGTTTTTTTGGGTGGAATATAGGAGATGACAAGAGACTGTGCCCTAAACATTTTGTCTGCAGGATGAGGAAAAGGTTTCATTTTTTTGTAAGAAGCAGAATCTCCAAATTTTCTTCCGGATTGGCGAGTTAGAATACCTTACCCTGCCAGGAGATTTGAATGCACAGATGCCAGAGGATCACCCCGGGGAGGAACGAAGGATTCAACTTGGAAGTTCACTTTGGCTTGTATTTGGCCCTCATTGCTAGAAGAAAAGAAGAACTAGTCCATAACCCTACCCATGATCCACTGTGATAGGACAAAGAGAGCAGGTCTGTCCTACTGACATGCTCAGCTGGGCTGAAGGTAGCTGAGAGAGCCAGCAAGCGGGGTATTGTGATGCCCTGTATATGTAGTGCACTTTCCAATGCTTAAAGAGTTTCAAGTGCTACATCGCTGCTGGAGACGAAATAGCTGGAGCGTGGAGACTATTCACCTGGAAAGTGGAGCGACTGTGACCTTCTTGAGGAGCGATAGCATGGCACTGGGTGTCCAATTCCCAAGGTAATAGGAGATAAGTTGGTGTTCCTTAAGAGGAAGTGCGATTTGGCCAATTTCAGAGATGAATGAACAATTTATTGAAAGAGAAGCTGTGGCCTTTTGGATGATAACAGCACTGAGGTCAAGGGGTCTTCAGTAAGGTGGGCTAGGCTGGGCTCATCCAGGTTGGAGGATGTAAAAAGGGCTCAGCATCAGGGAGGCGCCCTGCAGACCATTATACGGCGAGGGCATCGTTTGGAGGTAAAAAGCACCGGCCTTCCAGTTCACCAGCCATCGTCTGACAAAGCTAAGAGAACCAGGACGCTGTCACTTCATACATAAGGCAACCATCGGAGGTTGAGAAGAACTGCTGAAAGGGCTGACTTATGGGGTCATTTAGAAAGGCAGATATGGGGCACCTGCGTAAGTGGGCAGGTTACTGGTATCTGCCACGCTCATGGAACCCTGTCCCCCACTCCTTGCCCGCCTTGCTCATAGCTGATCCAGTGAACCCATCCACTCGAGCCTGGCATCCAGTGGGTGAGGGCTCTTTTGATATCTCTGACCCTCAGCCCCTGCCTGTAGCCTGGGTGCCAATGTGTCGAGGGGACCTCTCCACCCTCACATCCATCCACAGATGCTTCCACCCCACCTCCCCCCCCTCCACACCTTGAATGGCACACAGTTGCCCAAGGGCTCTCGCCTCTGCCCACTGCTGGCTCCTTCCCAGGGAGGACAGATCTCACACTGCCCCTCTCCCTATCACAATTGCCCTCCTCCAGGACAGTGGCCTTTGTCCTGCTACCACAAGATGCATAGCAACCTGAGTACCACTTCACAAGATGCGCTCGAGAGGGCAGGTCCACATCCAAGAACTTTGCTTGGACGTTGCTCACCTTCTCATTCGTTCCTTCTTTTCTCATCTTTCTTCGCCTCTTTGTCTCTCGTTCTTTCTCCCTCTCTCCCCTCGCTTTACCACTTTCTGTCTTTTTTGTTTGCTCTTTCTTTTCTCTTACTTCTGCTTCATTATATATTTCTCCTGCCTCTTACTCTCGTTTGCTTTATCTCTCTCAATCCCTTTCCTTCTTCCTGCTCTTTTATCTCATTCACCTTCTTTCCAGTTATTGCGTCCTTTTGTCTCTTCCTTCTTTTGTGTCTCTAGGTACACACGGCTTTCTTCCTTCCTTTCTTTCTTTCGTTTCTCCTCTCCCACTTTGCTTGGCCTATTTATCTTTCTTTAACACGTTCTTCTCTCTCTCGCTCTGTCAGGGTCTTGCGGGAAATGGAAAGTCGGGTGGGAGAACAGGTAAAACAGGGGTACTGATGAACATGTCTACAGGAAACACATGGACAGAGGGTCTTTCACGCTCACCAACAATGGGACAGATTTTACCAGATATAACACAGGGACGTTTAATCAACGAAAAGAAACAATGGAAGGTAGAGACAGGCAGCGTCCAAGTGCAGAGACAGGGAAACAAGAACCCAGGATGCCATGTTCCATTAGAACCCAGATAAGGAACAATACACCCCACATGAAAAACAGAAGACCCACAAACACTGCACTCAAAGGACAGACATGCAACCACCTAGGCCACTCTGAAGGGCGCACAATCGGATCCATTGTAGCTGCACAACAATGCCATAGCCGACCCAGATGAAGTGAATGGCCTCAAGAAATAAACACCCATGCAAATCACCTTAGGGGTCACTTCTGTGTAGATAACAGGTGCGGCTCCTCCAATATGGCGGAGGAGCGTCGCCCCACTGCTTTTAAGCAGTGGAAAGAAGAAACATAAAATGAACACTTTGCGTTATTTTTTTAGGCTGCTTCCAGCTGCTTTGGGGGTGTGTGAGTGGGCGGGGCTGCTCTGGTCTTGGAGCAGGGCAGGGTAGGAGTGGTTTGCCCACTCCTAAGTGTGCAATGACTGTTGGAGTGGCCCTCTTGGGCCGCCCAAACAAGTCCTGTGCACTTTTAACGTTCTCCATGCAGGCTGCATTACAGTCTGCATGGAGAACATGCCCACCCCTACAGACCCTGGCAAGGCGCTCATACCAATCACAACGCTGCATTGCAGCGTTGTGATTGGCTTAGGGGAGGGAGCCTAGCTGCCTGCTTCCTGTTCCCGTCAAGGACAGAGGCAGGAGAGCAGGAGCAGAGAAGACGCAGGACCTGGCCTCAAGGTCAGTTTTATTTTATGTTTTATCATTTCCATCCCTAACCCATACACCCCTCGAACGACAGCCACTGGCCCACCCCCACGTGCTCACCACCCGCAAGCCATGCCGGCCGCCACTGGTAGATAACCAATACTCTCCACACACTATTCACCCACACCGATGTAGTTTAGGAGTTAAAGGCCAGATATACAAACTCCTAATGTATGAAACTCATTGAGTTTCATTTAGGGATTATTTGTGGGTTTCAAATCGACATACCTCATGAACATTAATGAGGTAGGCAGCAGTTTGTGACCCATTAGGAATCACAGCCATCACAGGGATGGGTGGCCTGCTGAGGTCAGCAGATCTCCATATCTATGATTGCTTTTTAATAAAGTAATCTTTTTTTCTTAAATGCAGCCTGTTTTCCTGTTTAAAAACAAACAAGAAAACCTTGAAGTTTCCTTTTTTAAGAGTGAGAAGTGGCCCGTTGAACCACTGCCTGTTATTAAAACATTATTATTTACATTCTCAAAGGGGACGAGGTCTCTTGGGGACCCGTGCCCTTTTCCAAATGGGTTATCACCAGTTTTAAACTGGTGGTAAAGTATTACTGTTTTGCAACCGTAATTTGTGGCCAGAGGTACAAAAAGCCAGTTTACGATTTCTAATTGCGAATTTCTGTTATTCGCAATTAGGAAATCAAAAACAGCTAAGTACAACAGTGTCTCAGACACTGTTCGCGATTCCTCATTGGTCGCAAATAGACATGCCTCAGCAATAGTCATGAGGCAGGTCACAATTTGCGTACCATTGGAAATGGCTACAATCACAGGGATGGTGGCCTGCTGGGGTCAGCAGACCACCATGTCTGTGATTGCTTTTTTAAATAAACCAATATTTTATTTATGTAATGCAGCCCGCTTTCGTTTCATTTGAAGAATAAAAATGAAGAGCGACCTCTTCATTTTTTAAGAGTAGGCCTGCTCTTAAAAAAATTGGCACCCCAAAGAGAAGGGGTTCCTTGGGGAACCCTTCCCGCTTGTGAATGGGTTACCACCAACTTGAACAAACATTTTGGGATCACATTCCCGGTCACAAAACATTCCTACATAACCAGTGCGACTCTGTATTAGGAAGGGACACCCTTAACAAGTCCCTGCCTAATAGTGATTCACAAACCCTATGTTGCTAGCCGGTAATAGGTTACTGACTCACAAAATAGGGTTGGTAAATGCCAAAAAGCATTTTACCGGTCGCAAATGGCCCGATGGGTTGTTTGAGAGTGGTAAAATCCTTCGTACATCTGGCCCTTGGTCGCAAAACAGTAATACATATCATACTGATTCGGTATTTGGAAGGGACGCCCAAAAGACGCCCTTTCCAAATACCGAACACAAATGCAAAATGTGATTTGTTAACTTTTGTGTATTTGAAAAATAATTTTTCTGGTCATATACTGCCAGATTCTGCGGACCAAGCCTTTTGCATCCGGAAAAAATACTTTGTACATTTGGCCCTAAATCCCTTTGTGGAGAACATTCGCTGCATGGATCACAACCACAGGCCTGTGACAGCACTAATCACCAAGAGGCTAAGTAATTCGCAAACCCTCAATTATACAAATTTCTACTTCACCTTCCGGTCTCTTTTATCCCCTTTTATCTAACCTATCATCCATTTTTTCTGTATTAGGTGTCTTTCTCTCACACTCTGCTATATGTCACTATCTCTCAGTGGCGGCTCCTCCATTAGAGCGGAGGAGCATCACCCCACTGCTTTCTCGCAGTGCGAGAAGCAGAAAAATAAAATAGTAAAGCTACCATTTTATGTTTCTGCTACTCGCACTGCGAAAAAGCAGAAGGGTTTGTTTGGAGGTGGGCAGGTGGGTGGGTCTGGTCTAGGGCAGGGGAGGAGTGGCTTGCCCGTGATTGGTTGGGACGCCGACCAGCCAGGCGCCTACGGGGAGGCTATTTTCTCCATGTCGGCTGCATGCAGCCTACATTGAGAAAAGGCAGAGTGCGCCTAGACTGGTTTGGTCGGCCTCAGAGGGCCGACCAAACAGTCAGCGCCCTCAGCAGTCAACGCTGACATTGCAGCATTGTGATTGGCTTAGGGGAGGGGAGGGAGGCTGCCTGCTTTCTGTTCCTGCCGGAGGCAAGAGAGCAGGACAGCAGGAAAACGCAGGACACGGACGGCCGGCAGACAGATGCGTTTTTAAAATGTATTAAATGCCCCTCCGCGAGCGACACCCCCGCCCCCCCACATGCGATTAATGCTGTCCGCGACTGCTCTCTCTCCTCCATTTACCTACTTTCGCTCTCTTCTCTTCTTTGTCTCGGTCTACTCACCTCGAATTTGCATGTCTCTTACTTTCTCTCAAACTCCATATATCATTCTTTTGCTTTTCCCTTCTCTCTTTCATAGCTCTTTCTTCACAATCTCTCTCTCTCCCTCTCTCTCTCTCTCTTTCATTTTATGTCTCTTTCCTGCTCTTTCACTATCCTGTCTCTTTTGTTGTTTCAGTCTTCTTCATTTTTGGCCTTGATGTCCCCTACACCAAGATCCTGTCACCTATGTTGAAGCTCAATAAACCAGGACATTGAAATAAAAAACTGTCAGTTTCACTCTGTATCCCTCCCCAAAAATAAATCCCCTATGTGCTACACAATTTAATGAAAGCTGCAGCTAAAGCCTCCTTTCCAAATCAGAAGAACTTCAATACAACCGTGAGCAGTTCTGCGCTCTAACGGGATCATTAGTTTTCATATGGCGCAAACAGGATTTGTA
This sequence comes from Triturus cristatus, assembly GCF_964204655.1. NCBI lineage: Eukaryota > Metazoa > Chordata > Amphibia > Caudata > Salamandridae > Triturus > Triturus cristatus. The sequence continues at coordinate 589,321,836 of NC_140584.1, forward strand.
CATGTTAGTCCACACCTGACACCCATTACACCTTGTATTTGCGAGTCTTTTTTTTTGTTGCACCGGTTAGTATAGTACGCCGCCAATGTCACATTTAGATTTAACAGCAGTGGATACCTGGTTCAAGGATACATCAGGAGTGGGCAATGCCAGTCCAATCAGAGTTCATTTCTTTCCAGGGTGCATTAGTATCGAGTCACTAACCTACTTGGAGAATCTTTCCTAAACTACCCGTTGTAACTGTAGGGCAGTGATACTCAAAGTACGGCCCAGGGGCCGCATGCGGCCCTCTTGACCTTTACATGCGGCCCCCCTGGTGAACAGCAGCCCGAACTGCTGTTTAGTTACTGAGCACTAACATTCAGAAAAAAATGTTAAACAAACAGGCAAGCATATATTAACCTACAAATAAATGATTGCCCGTTTATTTTTTTAAAAAAAAATGTATACCACCTTTCACAATCCCTGACACACTCAGGCCCCCTACCACCGCCCTGCTGGCATCAGGGTGGCCCTCGGTCACACAACAGACCCTACTTTGTGGCCCCTGGGCAAATCTTTGCAATTACCCACGCTGTAGGGGATGCTCATAGATATCCCTTGTTGAAGTTAAGGTAAGGGCCCTAATACGTCCGGAGCCACCGCAAGCTCAAGTGCAGCGTTCCTGCAGTGAGGTCCAGCGGGCGGTGCATCCCAGTGCTATCGTGCAGACTCCATTTTGCAGCACTCAGGGCCGGCTTTAGGGCAGTGGGACCGGTGCAGTCGCACCGAGCGCTGACCTGGAGGGCTTACTGACCTCAGGGGGGTGGGGGGGGGGGGCGGTGTGTTAGTAACAACTTGAGATTTAAAAACACCTGCTGCAGAGTTCCTTGTTTGTCCAGCTTTCATGCAGCAATAAAAGTGTCAAGATAACTCTTGTGATTAATGTTCCTGCTAGAGAGACAGATCAGTTTTGTCTTGAGGCAGTCGTGACTTGCCATAAAGTAGCTCAGAGGGTTAATATTCCTGCTGCAAAGAACAGATCTGCATTGTATGTTGATAGCTGGGTGTATTAGTGAAGCCAAACAAATCAAATGTAAGTGAGAGAGGGGCTATGGAGAGATGAGGGACACTTTTGCTGGGTAGCAGTGAGAGAATTCGAGGAGGAGTTCATGGGTTGGCGCTAAAAAAGATTATCGCATTAGGTGCCACCAGTGCTAAAGCCGACCCTGGCAGCACTTTCTCTGCTTTTAAGACTCATAGTTTCTCTCAGAGTCGTGGCTCCATCCTGACCGAATGTCCTCCAGGTACCCTGCAGAGGCCTGGATCTCTCATACCGGTTTCCTTTGAACATCACTCCGGTGCTCTGAGTCGCTCCAGCGATTGAGGCCTGAACTTTCTTACACGGATGGAAACTGCACACTAATATATAACAAGCTTTCAGTATGCCTAGGCTCTAGCATAGCTCCATGAGGAAAAGCGCGTTGGTGGCATTCATTAGGATCTGTCGATCTAAGTAATATTTTCTTGTGCAAACAATTGTGTGACTTTGGAGCTCCATTTTATATCCTACACTGCAAACCACAACTCTCTTAAAAAAGAGAACCCAATTTCACACCTATATTGAGTCAATCACACTTGATAAAAGGAGATAAACCATACAACTAGATATGCTAAACCCATAGGCTTCTGCAAGGGCCAATCCTGTTCCATTTCCAAATTAATGGAACTTAAAAATATGACCTTCCAGACAAGCAATTCAAGAAACTTCATGATACAACATTGGATTACACGCAATTCTGCCTTTTTACTTCATGTAATTGACTGCCCATGTGATAAAACATATTATAGAAACTCCATACAGGAGCACCACAGACATAGTCATAAGGATGTCTGTAGATTACTACTAACAGAACTTTACCACGCATCATGAACATGCTAGAACCTTTACTTCCTATGGAAAAGAGTAGATAGACATGTTCCGAAACTACAGTGAGGATGAACTTGAGAAATACTGCTACAACAAACAGAAAGCAGATGGATCTTGAAACTGTACTCAGTTCTTCAGAGTTTGAACTAAGAAGCTGAACTTCATTTGATTTACACACTCTACAGTAAGCCATACGAGACAGCTCTCTACCTACATACCTCACACGCTTTCACTATTCCTCCGTCTCCTCTCTTGATGGACTTGCCTGACAAATAGGGCAACCCTTTCACTGTTAGCCTTCTAGTATAAGCTCCTGTCCCAAGACCGTTTGCTACGGGCGTCCTTTTGGGTGCATTTTTTGTCAGATCTACCAACAGCTGCACAATTTCCGGCTCCTGAACATAAAGGACCATGGTCTCCACCATACCTGCATGCAGGGACCTGAGTTCAGTCACTCCAGTGGTTTGACGAGTGGCCCCCTCCATGATACTCATTGAGACCGCATGAAGCTCTACACCCACCCAAAGGCTGGAAGGATTATTCTGGCGTTCTCTGCTGGCACAGAACCAAATGTACGTAGAGAAACCTTACTTCGGTCCACCTCTCACCAATACAGTGAAACAAAATTATTTCCCTATTTTTTTCACAATTGTGCTTCTATTGATCTATTTTACATATCCTTATTGTTTCACAAATGCCCTTTATATATGCCTTTTGAGGTAATTTTTCCTGTCAATCCCTGATTTTCAGCTAAATTTACCTTTAACAACACATTGATACTTTTCTCCTCCACATCACCTTGCTTCTACAACCTCTCCATATGATACATGTCCCGCATGGGGGTCCTTTGCTTCTTCACTTCTCACACTGTGTTTGCTGTGCTTACATGTGTGCTGTGCTTACGTCACGAGTGCTCACAGACACTCTCTTAGGAAAAACAGTAGAGTCTTAATGTATTACTAAGTATATCCGGCCTTGAGCAAGCCCCAGGCATCAACCATAGGGGGCTAAACATGTGTCGGCTGGTAATATGATGCATAATGTTTATGCACAAGCATAATGGATTTATCTGGAACAAGTAAACTAGTTTCCAAAACAGCCACTTGACGTATTGATGTGATTTGTATCCAAAACAATAGGTTACAATATCGAATGAACAAGATTAAGGCATCAGTACTGCTTTATTTACCTGATAAAACAAAAGACCCTTACCTTTCACACCATTTTATCCTCCTGTGTTCATTTGTCAACATATTTTTTTTAGAGACATCAAAACTCCAACGCTGCAATGCTGCCAAGCACTACCCCCAAAACAGGTTACCACCACCGCACCATCACAACCCGGTAAGTCAGTCCCAAATGGACCGAGCACACAATACTGTTCTATCCACAGCACCTCACGTTCAAGATGCATCTACAACAATAAAAAGGTCCGCTATACACATTCCTACTGGTCACTCTATAACATACACCTAAACAGTAAAATCGCATTCAAGTTCATATAACTATGTGCCCGCCTTCTGATATGCAAGGGATCTTTGCCAAAGCCGGGCTGTCACTTTGCTAGAACAGCCCCCATAGCAGGGAGCAGGTACCTCTACTACTGAACCAGCTGATGACACCATAACAAATGACAGGTACCACGCGCATACAGCTCTCAAAATGAAAGGCTTAAATCTGCTGCTCTTAGACCGTAGTCACCAAACCACTAAGAACTTAAGGCCACACCTGGACAGTACAAGACTTACCGAAACTCAAAACAAGCAGGTCTAAAACTGTGTGAAGCCACAAACGTGGCTAGCGGCTGGCAGCTGGCACGGGCCAAGGCATTCATTAGAAGTGGGCTGGAAGTTTCAGCTGCTGGAGAACATGCAGGGATTGGCACGGGAACACACGTTCTGTCCTCAAAGCCATGTCATCTCTGTTATTTCTCCACTCCTGTAATTATCAGGGCCCCTGGCAACGAGTATTCCTTCAGAGATACCTATAGTACAACCTGTCTGTTTATTGCCGGCAGCAGACTGAAGTATTTGAAAGTTCTGGTAACTCAGTGACTTGATGACTTGTCTCATCAACAGTATGGTGTTTGCATCAGAGTGCTGTATGGCTGATTAAATGCAGTTTTACTTTTCATAGAACTACAAAGAATGCAGAAGGCTCCAGCAAGAAAAGTCCTCAGCCTTAACAGACGGGGCCTTATTACCCCCGACTTCAAAGCATTAAACTGGTTACCAGAAGAACAGTGTTTAAAGCACTATGCATGGCTCGGTGGAAGATCTACGAGCTCACACTTATGGGCTGATTTACTAAAATCTCACGCAAAGCAGCACAGCAGTCAAAAAATCTGTGTTGTACTGCACGAGAAGAGAGCAGGTCCTTCCCTCTTCCTAGCACCGGCGCTGAAATTAGCTGCTATGTGCCATGTACACACTTTTGCACCATAGTGCCAGGGTGTCTGCTTGAGTCTAGCATAGGTTTTGTACTGAAAAGATAGACTTCCAATACCAAATACTGCGCTCAGACTAACTTTAAACCGTTTCTACTTTCGGAAAACGTAGGAGAAATGAAAGCATTTCTCCTTCATAGCTCTTATTTGAAATGGGTGCTATTTCCTCATGTTAAAACGTGTCTTCTTTTTTAAGTAGATAAGGTTAGCGTTAGAAACCTTGGGTGGTTGCATAGGAACGCCCCTGCACCACCCATGGTACTCCCTCTTGGCGCTAAGTGTTGCAAAGCAGCTCTTTGCGCAGATTTGCACTACTTTTCAAGAGCTTTCCAGCGCTCAACAGCGCTGGAAAGTAAATAAGTAAAAATAGTTTTAGCTTTATTTTGCATCACTTTTGTGTCGCAAACTCATTGTTAAATCTTAGTAAATAGACCCCTGAGAGGCAGATTTTCAAAGAAGTCACGCAGCACAGCGCAGCAGGCAAAAATGCTGGGCTGCGTTGCGTGACAGGGAGGGAGCAGGAGAGCGCCATATATACAGAGAAATTGCTCTCTCCTCCCTTCTCCCTAGCGCCGGAGCTGATTTCAGCTACCGTGCGCCAGGCAAACAACATAGCTCCATAGTGCTAAGGTGCATGTCTGGTCTAGAATAGGTTTTGTACAAAAAGGGTACCCTTTCTGCACAAAATAGTATGCCTAGACAAGTTCAAACACGTTTCCCACTTTCTAAATGTGCTGCACAGTGCAGCGCACATGCAAATTAGGAAAAGAAAGGACATTTGATAACATTTCTCCTCTTAATGCCTCCTTTTAGATTACGTTAACTTTTGGCACTAAACCTCGTCTACAATTGTTTGTAGATAGGGTTTTGCATCAAAAGGCATGGGTGGTTGCATGGGAACGCCCATGTACCACCCATGTGCATGTACCACCCATGTAAAGCCCTCTTGGCGCTTAGTAATGCAAAGCAATGCTTTGTGCTGCTTTGTGTTACCTGTAGAGTACTTTCCAACACAAAACAAGTTTTGCGCTGGAAAGTAAATTGGCAAAAAACACAATTTGAGCTGGTTAGTGCTACTTTTGTGATGCTAACCCAGCGAAAAACGTTTTAAAACCTACCCCTGAGTTTCTTACATCTATCTGAGTAGTGAGACTGCCTGGACCCCAGCTGTGATGTACCGAGAGTATGCTGCCTGATTCTTCCTGGCTGGGATAAAGCCAAGACCCTGCTGAAGCTCTGCTTGCCTGCCCTGCTGCTGCGGACATGGAAGCCCCTTGCAACCAAAGGGTTCTGCCATGCCAAAGAGAGCATAAGCCCCCAGACCCAGCACCACAGGAACCACACGTGATGCTGAAGATTCACCTTTATCAGACATCGATGAAAACAAAACCCTGCAGAGGCTATCGTACTTTGCATCAGCAATGGAGGCGGCTCTGAGAGACTGGTTCCTGCAAACACAATGAAGACAATAGATTGAGCCTTGTGCACATACCACTCTCTACAAACTTTTCTTATATTTATAAATTTTGTGTTGCTCGATTTGCGTTGCTGTGTCCATCAGTACAGCTCCTGGTTTGCGAGACAGTTTGCTAAATCCAGGCACTGTTGATGTCCATTCGGATCTCTCTGTGCTCCGGGCTGTTGCCTCTTCAAGCCTCGCGACACGCCTGAGATCGGTGTATCTCGATCGTACCCTCAAGAGTGTGTACAAACTCCGATTCACTGCCCCCTTACCTTGCAGGTACTGTTAATACTGTTCTATATGCTTTCTGTGATATTGTTAAGATGCCCAGAAACAAGGTGTGCAAACATTCTGTTAATACCAAAGCGATGTATACTATCTGTTTTGACATAAAGGTTCCTGTGTTTTACACCGGGTTGATCCGCTTAAGACAGGAAATATATAATATATGAGTTAATATTAAGTGTTACGTAGACACAACCCATGCTTGACGTTTACACTTTATTGTTGCGTTGCTAATTGTGTTGCATTGCAGCTAGACTGACGCCACCTGGGAGTGGTTGGCCTTTTTTACCCAGAGAGACACAGAAACTTACGTGACCTCCACTTTTGTTGTGCATTGGGTACCTTGAGCGTGATTGCTGGGGACCTGGAGCTCTCTAGCACTGACATAGCCCAGTGGAACCTATCAGTACCTGTTTCATCGCTCCCAACCTGTTGCAAAGACTACCTACCACCCTCCCCTTTCGGCTGAATGAACTACCTCTGACTCTCCCAGCACCGCTCATTCCATCATGCCATGTTGCTGTTTCTCTGCACATGCCCAGCCCCACCCCTGTGTTCTTTTGAAGGTTCACTGAGTGTCCATTCCTGCTGCCTTTTGTTCCATTGCACTCCTCTGTCGATTTCATTACTACTCCTCACTCTGAGCATGTCTCGCCCCAAGCTTGTTTTCTTTGTCCTGTTGCAATGTACCTGTTTCAGCCCTGATTTCTTATTTTGCCCAGTTGCAGGCTCTCGCTCTTGCTTTCTCTTCGTCGCCACTTGCTCGCTCCTCTCTCCATCTCTATGATCGGCACTGCTCCCTTTACTCTCTGGTCTCTCGCTTCCCTCGCTCCCCAGCATCGGTGCTGCTGGAACTAGGGGCGAGGAAGGTGCTGCAGCACCCCCATAAAACCTGCAAGGTTTAGATGGAGAATGAGCAGGGCACGAGTCGGGGGTACACGCAGGTGGATAGCCTCCACCCACTATTACCACAGGGTGAACGCCGTCCAACCTGCTAATAACTTGGGCCCCACTGAATATTGTGCTGAACTCATCCCGGTGTAATTTCAAAACACCGGGACACTTTCAGCAGCGCCTGCACGTTGTCTGCTTTCCATCTGCAACAAGCAACAAAGTGCAGGCAGGGACGGGGCTTTCTTAGTTAAGACTCCTGCTAGGCCCATAACAAAGGCCGAATTTGAGGGTCATCAGGCCTCCTTTTGTTCAAATCTCTTGGCTGGGAACAGTCAGGAGCCTCACACCTGAGGCAAATGAAGCGGAGGGGAAACAAAGGCTCACACCTTGTTAGCACTTCAAACATACTTAAGAGAGGCAGCTTTTCACTTTGTTCAGGCTCTGTTTAGGAGATATACATGCACTGTAAGAATGTCAGATGTGTTGGTCTTTCCCAGTATTTACACAAAGCAAATTGCATTTATAGAGAGCTTACTAGACCTGAGGAGGCGTTGAAATAATTTAAGTACCACAATTATTTTTTGTATAGCCCTACTCATCCCAATGCAAGGTGTCAGAGCGCTTTACATCAACACGTACATATTACATGTACAGTAAATTATATAAGTTTGTAAATGAATGTACAGGATGTGTTACATAAATCTGGGGGATTGCAAGGTGTAGAAGTCACATATCATCTTCCATAGCTCACTGTGCTATTATCCTCCCAATGTGCTCTAATGTACACATGGTAGACCTGCTAAATATATATCTGATGGATTTAGATCTGATGTCCCTTTTTGTGATGCCACTTCCTGTAAAGTCGTGGCTTGTGATGCCCCTTTCTATGATGTCAATTCCTGTGATGCCATGTGTGATGTCATGCGCCTTGATGTCGCGCGCGGTGATGTTGCGCGCCTTTGATGTTTGCATACTGCCTAACTAGGTTAGTCCCCCCACTTCTTTTTTTAGGACTTGTGCCCTGAGAATGAGCAACTCAAATATTTTTTTTCTTGCACCATTTATCATGTTATCAAGGACAGGCTGCACATATCCCCACTGCCTTCAGTGAGATGACGTTATGGCCAGCGCCGTCGGTACTGTTCTCTGTTTTCACTCCCCGTCGCTCTTTCTCTGCCCCCTGCCTTGCCTCTCCTTCTCCTTCCGTTACCCCTGTCTGCCTGTATTTCCATCCCTCTCCTGTTCAGCTCCTCTTTCGTTCTGTATTCTGTGTTCCCGGCCATCCTCTTCCGGTTTCCTCGCGGCCTCTGTTCCGGGCTCCTACTCTGGGTCAATATTTGCATTGGGTTCGTCCGGCCTGTGCTTTGTCTGCCGCGTTCAGTCTGCTGGGCGCAGCGTCAGGGACTCAGCTGGCGCTGCTGTTTCCACAATTTCTCAGTAACTATAACACGATTTTAGAACCGTTTTCTTAGAAAATTCGCAATTATTCCCTTTTTTCTTTATTCCCAATGATTTTCACTTGTTAATCTCGAAAACCTTTTAATTAATCTATAATTTTTACCTTTTAACAGACCCAGCAGATGTGCATGAATTAAACACTCAGACACATCCCCATGAAATCCTTAGAACTACTGTGCGATGCTGAAACCCTGTGATCCCAATAAAAACAGTTTGACAAAAAAATTCCTTAAAACTTATGAAAAGCGAAACTTGAGAGATACATTTTGGAGATTTCGTGCAGATTGGTCTGTTGGGGCAGGGGCTTCAAGTTGTGGGGGTCGCTATGTCTGTCTGTGTTCGCCATTGAAATGCCAATAGAGAGTTTTGCCAAAAGGTGGGCTGCACCGAATGCCCCTCATTTTAGCATGAAAACAGAGGCTAATGTGTCCCGTGGAGACATCTCGAATCTCAGTATATGGTACACCACTGAAGTCGCAAATGATTCCTGCTGTACATGTCGATTCGCTCATATTGGAAAATACATTTCCATCACAAAGCCATATGAAACGCAAGCTGTGCAATATATATTTTTTCTGCCAACAGCATGACGTGACATGAGATGCCAGCTTCTAGTTGTTTAAATTGGGACTGCAGCCTTACAAAAAAGATGAACTGCTTCAAGGCCTATGCATTTTACAGTGCTTTTGTATTGTGATGATACCGGCGACATAGTCAGGTTGTGGAAATTTAGCTTGCAAACTGAACATTATCTGCGCCATCTTGCCTCTCCCCAGCGCCACGCACAGCGAATGCACGGCCGCCATTTTAGGCACCCCACTCTCTCCCCGCTCATTGTCAATCGCCAGCGCGTTCCCCTTGGCGCTGCGAGCATCCCCCGCGCGCTGGCCACCCCCGCTCTCTCATACAGGCCATAAACCCTCTCTTTCTGCGCGACCCTGCTACGGAACCACATCCGACCGACATCCCATACATGGTCATGCCTCTCCTTTGATAACCCCCTTCCTCTGCGCCCCATTGTCTGAACTGGTCCCAGGCCATCACCTAGCCCTGCGGATGCAGTTTATTGCCCCTACTGTAAGGGAAACACCCCACATCAAAGGGATTACAGTAGATCAAAGCCCCTACCCCCTGAGACCCGACCGGTCACACACACCCCCAGGAATTGGCGGAATACCCTGCTGCGCAATAGCCATCTCCTACTGTGGGTGGGGTGGGAACTTCTACTGTATCTATGTGTGGGATCGGATCTGAACCGGGGCTTCAGGGGATATTCTCCCATACATCAAGGGAACCTCAAGAATGTACTATGTGTAATAAAGCAATAAACCAGTGTATAAGAGACCAGGTCTCAGAGATGCAGTTAGAGCACCTCGTGACGATACCTTGCTGTCTGATCTGATGTGTTCTGCTCCGACGGAATAAAACTTTGTTTCCTGCCTTCCAGTCTCCGGCGCCTGCCTCTTTCATTGGTAAATTATCGAGTGGTATGAGAGGCGATTACCGCCGGGCAAATACTTGAAAGGTTATCGACTGAAACTGCCGCTACCATTTAACAATTGGCGTCCCAAACGTGGGGCCCATCAGCGACACGTGGATCCAGTGGGAGAGGTCCCGACGACAGAGTGAACGACTGCAACGATCGGGAGAGCTCCTGCCCAATAGACCCTCGTCTGGCAGCCGATCATCCGAACTTCACTGGTTCCGAGCAGACCTCTCTCGAGTGATCTACGGTCCTGACTGGGAACCATCAGGAGTGCCGCGGCAATAACGGAGAGTAGAGGACGATCGGGCGCTGGAGGCGGAAGACGAGAAACTGTCCACGCGGTCCGGGTAAGGTCGTGATACACGACAAATTGCGAAATAATTGATTGATTGTTTAAAGCTTTGGAAATACTAGTATTGCTCATTGATTGTTCTTTTTGAGATATTCGCTGTCTACAAACGGGGAGGAGTAGAAATACTCTCTCTCTCTCCCTTTGCAGATAGTGAAGGGTAGGTAACGCAGACTTTTGTCCCCGTTGAAACCCGTCGTGCCTATCTTTATCTCCCCATTGATTGATTGTCCGAACATTGATTGTTTTGGAGAATAGTGCTTTTTGAGATATTCTCTGTTTGCAAATAACGTAGAATAGGAATATTCTGTCTAGTCTTTGCAAATAGTGAAGGGTAGGTAACGCAGACTTTTGTCCCCGTTGAAACCCGTCGTGCCTATCTTTATCTCCCATTGATTGATTGATTGTCCGAACACTAGTTGTTCGATATTGGTTCTTTGGAGGTATTCTCTGCTTACAAATAACGAAGAACAGAGATATTCTATCTAGTCTTTGCAAGCAGTGCTGACTTTTGTCCCCGTTGAAACCCGTCATGCCTATCTTCTCCCCACTGATTGGTAGTTGGTTCTGCCCGGACCGCTTATTAGAGGTGAACCATCCGGCTCCACTGGAGGGCACCCCTAATAAGGACATGTTCACTAAATATGGACTAGTCGCCGTAGCTTATACCAAGCTATGGCATAAATATACAAAGAAGGACCCCGAGAGTCAGTGGCCACTGATGGGATCCTTCGACGACCATAAGATAGAAGCGCTAGAAATAGCTCTGCGTAGCAATAAGACGACGCCTACTATGCTTGACAGTATCGGCATGTGGCGCAAAGAAGCAACGCAACGGAAAAAGAGGGAAGAAGTAAAAGCAGAAAAGGAATTACGAAAGGCAGCTCACCTTGCCGCTAGAAGGTTAGAAGAAGACATAAAGGAGAGAAGGGAAACTAAACTAAGACAGGAGCCCGAAACCTCAGGCCAGTACGCTGTTAGGACCCTTTCTTTGCTCTACCCTGAGTTGTCCTCCAAGCAGCGAACAAATGACGAATTACTGTTAGGTCCCCCAATCATTTACATGCCCCCTCCGTATGCACCCTCCCAATCAGTAGTGCAACACCCACAACCCCCGAACACGAGCGAAAGCAGTACAGGGGCCTCGGCCCTCACGGCCTCCGCGCCGGCTGAGCCTCTTGTGCCGAACCCAACGTCGGCTATAACGCTAGATGACCATGAGATGAGAAAGAAAGATTCCACCAGAATGAATCGATTAACTAAGGATGAACGAGCAGGAATTGATAAGATAGTAGGGACGCTGGTGGAGCGAAAAGAAAGTGAGGAGTATATAACAGACGTGTATAATTCGTATGCCGACAGCCGCAGACGACACTTCGTCGTACGGCTCTGTTATCACGCCCTGAATGCATATGAGGACAGATACCACGATAAAGGTCCCGAGGGCTTAGCGGCCCTATATAGGAAGGTAGACATTGGGGAAGAAAGAGAGGGCGATGTAACGAACCTCTTCACTCGTACACTCGAGGTCTACCGACACCTTAAAGAACATGGACAGATCACCAAAACAGAAACCCCCATAGCAACTAAACCCCAGGGAGGAAGGGCTGATGCCATGATGCCCATTAAAGAAGCTGCCCCCTACTGGGTCCCCCCACGGGGTCAGGGAACACACGACGACATCAACCACCAAGATGCGAAGGGAAGGGTTGTATATAACTGGGTCTATCAGCCATGGGACCGGCAAGATATTTTGACTTTTAGAAAGACTCTACCCGACTTGAGAAAGAACCCGACTGCCTTCTACACAGAATTGGGTACAGCCTTAGGCTCAACGATAATGACGTTAGCAGATATCGACTTGTTCTTTGGGCTATGCCTGCCGGCTGATGTGTGGAAACAAATCCGGAAAGTTGACCACGCTGAGCCGTTCGGATATACCTGGGTACAACTCGATACCATAGATAAACAGCGAGAACCAGGACAGAAACCCCCGAAAGCCATCTTAGAGCTCCCAGACAAGATTGTACAAAAGCTGAAGACTCTAATCCCAGAAAGAAAGGTAGACTGGTCGATAGTGACGGCTTGCCGCCAGAAACCCCAGGAAGATGTGTCTGAATACTTCTCCCGATTCGAGACTGTGTTTTCCGATTACAGTGGCCAAGACATGACCACCGCAACCGGACACCACCTCTTTGTCCAGAATTATGTAAAGGGTCTGTCACAAGAAGTTTCCCAGAAGCTACAGACCAGCGAGAGTAGTTGGGCAGCCTCCAAGCCCGCAGCAATTCTCCAGATGGCCCAATACTACGAAAACCAGAAGAACGAGAACGATAGGGCGTCAGAGAAGAAGAAAAAGGAATTAAAGGAGAGGGTGATGATAGCACAGTTGCAAGGGGTGACAATAGGAAGGGAACCCCCGAAAGAGAATTACCAACCAACTGCCCCTAGAAAGCCACCCCCTAGAGACCATACACCTACACCCTACAACGGACGGAGAGACTTAGATGGGAATCAATGTGCGTTCTGTAGAGGGTTCGGACACTGGAAATCCCAGTGCCCGGTCCTTCTGGAAATGAACAAAAATAGGGACCCCAGAGACACAGCATATGACCCCAGAAATAGAGGACGGGGACGAGGGCACACGAACGACGCCATCAACGACAGGCCAGGCAGACCAAACACCTTTGATCGCCCCCGACAAAACCAGTGTCAGCAGTCCGACTACGAAAGCACTCATGACTTCGCATAGGACCGCCAGGGGCAAGGGAGGGATCCAGTCGAACTCCGTGTTGACCAGCAAGGTCCTTACGTCACCGCTAAGGTCTTGGGCACAAAATCTCCATTCCTGGTAGATACTGGGGCGACACGTAGTGCGTTATCTAAACGACTGATTCCTAGGGCACCCTTGTCTGGCTCACACGTAACCTCAATAGGCTTTGACGGAACGCCCTCCACTAACCCCTTATCAGCACCAATCCCCTTTGACTTAGAAGATAACACCACCGACACGACCTTTCTGCTCTCCTCCAACACCCCCGATGCTATTATGGGACTTGATTTGCTAAAACATTTTCGAGCTACCATCAGATGCTCCCCAGACGGAGTTCGAGTCATCCTACACGATAACCCAGATCTGTCCAGACCCTGTCACACACGGCGTATGCTCTCTATAACCGATGCTGATATGTCCCTACTCGACACATTACCTTCACATCTATGGGCTAAAACCGACTCAGACGTAGGGCGCATGGTGATCGACCCGGTACACGTGACCGTCCGACCGGATGCAGTGCTCCCAAAGCTTCCACAGTATCGGATATCACCCGAAGGCGAGAAGGCATTGGTGGAAATCATCGAGTCCCTAGTCGAGGCAGGAGTGGTAGAAGAAGTAGTCAGTAATGTTTGCAACAGCCCTATCCTACCCATTGTAAAAAAGCAAGGCGAGGGGGATGAGAAAGCATACCGCTTCATTGTTGACTTGCGAGAGGTTAACAAAGTAGTCGTACCCCAGTACCCCGTGGTCTCAGACATCACCACCATCCTCACCCTGATTCCATCCACTGCCACCATCTTTACCGTTATTGATCTCAAGAACGCATTCTTTTCCATCCCCATCCACCCAGACAGCCGCTACCTGTTCGGCTTCACTTTAAAAGCCCGTTCGTACAGATTCTGCAGGGCACCCCAAGGCTACACTGAGAGTCCTAGTATTTATAGCCAAGCCCTCAAGAGGCAACTAGATGCAGTCCAACTACCCGATGGAGTGGTGTTGATACAGTACGTCGATGACATTCTTTTGGCGGCCGACACCACTCCACTTGCCGTCACAGCCACCATTCACCTCCTCCGCTTCCTTGCGGAGAATGGTCACAAGGTCTCCAGAAAGAAATTGCAATTCTGCCAGCCCCAAGTAACGTATCTAGGCCACCTACTATCCAAAGACGGGAGGAAACTTACCCCTGACAGAATTCAAACCATCCTAGAAACCCCTGTTCCCAAAACTCAGAAGCAAGTGCGGTCCCTAGTGGGCCTCACCTCCTTTTGTCGTCAGTGGTTGCCAAATTTCAGTCTTATCGTAAAACCTCTGCTTTCCCTGCTGGCTAAAGATACCCCCTTCCCCCTCCCCTGGACACCCGAATGTCAATCCTCCTTCAAAGAATTACGAGACGCCCTCTGCTCGGCCCCAGTCCTAGGAACCCCAGACTACACTAAACCTTTCTCCCTCTACACCCACGAAAGGGAGGGATGTGCGTTGTCTGTCCTAACCCAGTCCATAGGCCCTAAGCAACGCCCTTGTGCCTACTTCTCTGCCACTCTTGACCCCGTAGCCAGAGCTTTGCCCGCCTGCCTTCGAGCAGTAGCCGCCGCTGCTGTCTCTATCCGGCAAAGTGAGGGGATCGTGCTCTCGAACCCCCTCACAGTATTGGTACCCCATGCTGTTGATACCCTCCTGAACCAAACCAAGACTCAACACCTGACTAGCGCACGACTGACTGGTTATGAACTGACTCTGCTTGCACCCCACATCACATTGAAACGATGCACCACTCTGAATCCAGCTACACTACTGCCTCTCCCTGACGCTGACCCCAATGCATCCCCTATACATGATTGCGTGACCCTCACCGACGAACAAACCAAGAGTAGGGTTGACCTCCGGGATACTGCCTTCCCGGACCCTGACGGAGAACTGTGGGTGGATGGCTCATGCATCAAGCTCCCCGATGGCACCACCTCAGCTGCCTATGCAGTCACCACAGCTCGAACAGTTGTTGAGACAGCCCGCATCACACAGCGATCCGCGCAAGCGGCGGAACTAATTGCCCTCACACGAGCCTGCATCCTGGCAGCAGGGACAACCGCAAACATTTACACAGACAGTCAGTACGCCTTTGGGGTAGTTCACCACTTTGGGCTCTTATTGAAAGAGAGGGGATTCTTGACTTCTCATGGCACACCCATCCTGCATGGAGATCTAGTCTCTGCCCTAACCGAAGCGGTCCTCCTCCCCACACGGTTAGCTGTGATCAAATGCCAGGCACACAAGAAGGTGACAGACATTATAGGACAGGGAAATGCACTAGCTGACATTACTGCCCGAACCACAGCCGAGAATAGGTCCACGACCCGTATGTACGTGACCAGGTCACAAACTGAGAAATGGAAGGATGCTAGGGAAACAATTAGGGATATCCAACTAGCCAGCACACCACACGAATTAACTGAATGGGCCCGGGTGGGATTGAAGGACGATGACGGTTGTTGGCGAACTAAAGACTCGAACAAATGGTTGCTACCCGACTCATACTTGATCCCCATGCTGACCATGGCACACTCCCCCGCACACATAGGGTCTGCCCCCATGATCGAACTCATCTCCAAAGTCTGGCACAACGACAGAATACCAGACTCAGCCAAACGTCTGGTCCAACAATGCCTAGTATGCCTCCAACACAACCCTGGGAAAGGAACTGCTGTACCCCGGGGAGGGTTTGGGGTCCCCAATCACCCCTTTGAAATCCTACAAATGGACTATGTCCAGCTAGAAAGGTGCCAAGGTTTAAAGTATGTACTTGTCGTTGTGTGTGCCTTCAGCAAGTGGGTGGAAGCCTACCCAACCCATGACAACACCGCTATGACTACCGCAAAAGTACTACTGAAGGAATTCTTCCCCCGATACGGCCTTTGTCGAATTTTGTGGAGCGACAACTGCCCCCACTTCGTAGCCGAAGTTATCCAACTCATCTTAAAAGGGTTGGGTGTAAAACAGAAATTCCATGCGGTCTTCCATCCCCAATCTGCAGGCCTGGTTGAGCGACACAATGCCACATTGAAGCTTAAGATAGCAAAAATAGTCGCCACCACAGGGCTAAGATGGCCAGACGCTCTCCCACTAGCATTGCTATCAATGCGTTCCACCCCCACCAAACACCACTTAACCCCCTACGAGGTCGTCTTCGGGCGGCCCATGAACCTTTGGACTGCACCAAAACCGACATCCATCCACGACGTCCCGGACGTCCTCATGTCTGATTATCTGTACAATCTAACTAAAACGTTGTCTATCATCCATCAGCAGGTGCTGCACGCCATTCCCGATGTTTCCAGGGGCCCCGGGCACGACATCCAACCTGGTGACTTCGTCTTAGTGCATAACGTCCAGCGCACCAAGAGTCTGGAGCCCCGGTGGACGGGCCCCCTGCAAGTCCTGATCACCACCCGAACAGCTCTTCGAGTGGAGGGGAAACGCAATTGGCTGCATGCACACCACTGCAAGAAGGTATCACCGACCCTGACAACCACGGACAACGTCACCGCCCAAGAGGAACTTCTGGACAAAGACCGACCATCCCTGATCCGCTGCCCGGATACAGAGACACTTGAATTGATTGAATATCCCGATCCCACTGTGCCATCCAAAGAAGGGTATAACTTGCGACGAAAGGAGAGAACTTCGGCTAAGCAGACCACAGGCTAAGTGGAAATCTCAGAGCGGTAGCCTAGTCACCTCAAAGGCCACCAGGAGAGAAACTAAACAAAGTCTGTGGTTCTGCCCGCTACCGAGTCTCTTGAAGGTGATGGAAGCGCCCAACATGAAGATGATGGAAGCAACCGGACGTCCGAAGATCCACTACAGAAACCCAAAGACTGACCGAATGCACAGCTTAAAGACTATTACACTTTTCATTACCCTTCTCTTTTGCCTTCTCCTCATGGTCACCTTCTGGATCATGGAGGAGAACACACCCGCTCATAAGACATTGCTGACCACCGTTCAACCTACCACCACGAAGGAACACCATCTGATCTCACTTTCACCCCAACTCCGAGAAAGGCGTAAGGAGTTCTGGAATAACTCTTTTGTGCAGTTGCTCCACCAACACAATCTTGCCACCAACGCCACTAACTGCTGGATCTGTGGATTGCTACCACATGCCACTGGGCACTCAATCCCTTTCATCCCTTCACCTTTTTCTGTCCATGGTTCCTGCCTCGCCTGGCTGATCCTCCTGCAGGAGAGCTACAAGGACAATGCCACTTCCGGCAGAACCATGTCACACTTCTACCATGGGTTCTGGCTGAACAAAACTGGTAGAACTTCCGCCCTCTTCTGCCCTCTGAGATCGAACACTTCCTTTCACATGGACATCCCTGCCAAAGAACGAGTTGAAATGCAAGTGTTCAACAATCCAGCCAGACCCACCTTCTCTTACCTCCGAAAACGGACGGCCGCCACCCTAACAGTGGCCCTGTCCGTCATCAACATCACTGGATCTGTATGCCTCTAAGGCCTGGGGGCACAGCTGGTGGGCCACAGCTCCTGCCTCATCACCCGAACATTGGACTCAGTTGACCCACCCTCCTTTGTTGCCTCCCCGAATATGTACTTCGTCTGTGGTACTAAGGCCTACACCTGGCTCCCGAAAGGTTGGGGAGGCACCTGCTACATCGCCTTTGTCCTTCCCCCGACATATGTGGCTCCAGCAAACCATCACCGACAGAAACGTGCCAAAGACATTGTACAAGCCGACTCCACCGGAGCGCATTTCATGGACGCAGTAAAAGGCCTTGTTCCACTCTGGGGTCCAATGGCAAACAGCCGTGCCATCCGCCACTTAACCCAGGCAGTCGAAACGGCAATGAACATTACGGCTGGCGCCCTCGCCAACAGCACCGCCGAGCTCCAGGCCGTCCGCTTAGTGGCTCTTCAGAACCGCCTCGTTCTAGACGTGGTTCTGGCAGATCGTGGAGGAGCATGCCGCATCATTGGGTCCAGCTGTTGTACCTACGTACCAGATAACTCACCCTCAGTCTACAAAGCAATTGAACACCTCCACAGACTGTCCACAGAGGTCCATCAAGAGCAAGAAGAATGGTCGCTGGGGAGTTGGTTTTGGGACGCTATTAAAAGTTGGGGATGGAGGCTGTTTTCATTTATCCTAATACCGATTGTGGTACTATGTGGATGTTGTTTGGGGATTCAGTGTCTGCCACCTTTATGTTCGCTTTTTATGAACTGCATCTGCCCTAAGACTTTGAACTTTGAAACAGAACGGATGAAAGCCCTTTATGAGGTGGAAGTCCGTAGTATTATGGGGATAAATCCGAACTAGACAAGCTGGCGAGATATGTTAAAAGGGAGGACTGTGGAAATTTAGCTTGCAAACTGAACATTATCTGCGCCATCTTGCCTCTCCCCAGCGCCACGCACAGCGAATGCACGGCCGCCATTTTAGGCACCCCACTCTCCCCCCGCTCATTGTCAATCGCCAGCGCGTTCCCCTTGGCGCTGCGAGCATCCCCCGCGCGCTGGCCACCCCCGCTCTCTCATACAGGCCATAAACCCTCTCTTTCTGCGCGACCCTGCTACGGAACCACATCCGACCGACATCCCATACATGGTCATGCCTCTCCTTTGATAACCCCCTTCCTCTGCGCCCCATTGTCTGAACTGGTCCCAGGCCATCACCTAGCCCTGCGGATGCAGTTTATTGCCCCTACTGTAAGGGAAACACCCCACATCAAAGGGATTACAGTAGATCAAAGCCCCTACCCCCTGAGACCCGACCGGTCACACACACCCCCAGGAATTGGCGGAATACCCTGCTGCGCAATAGCCATCTCCTACTGTGGGTGGGGTGGGAACTTCTACTGTATCTATGTGTGGGATCGGATCTGAACCGGGGCTTCAGGGGATATTCTCCCATACATCAAGGGAACCTCAAGAATGTACTATGTGTAATAAAGCAATAAACCAGTGTATAAGAGACCAGGTCTCAGAGATGCAGTTAGAGCACCTCGTGACGATACCTTGCTGTCTGATCTGATGTGTTCTGCTCCGACGGAATAAAACTTTGTTTCCTGCCTTCCAGTCTCCGGCGCCTGCCTCTTTCATTGGTAAATTATCGAGTGGTATGAGAGACGATTACCGCCGGGCAAATACTTGAAAGGTTATCGACTGAAACTGCCGCTACCATTTAACAAGGTAGCTTCCTGCAGGCCCAATAATTGCCATTTGTTGTGCATGGTTTTAAGAATGTGGATTTTTTGTGTGGATAATGGTGGAAGAGCTTAAATATTGTGCTCAAGGCTTGGAGGCTGCCCCGTTCGCGTTGTAGCATACCTGTAGCAGGCTGTAAGTGTGATATAGTTACATTTCCTATCTTTGGGCGGTTGTGTGGGAAGTTAACTTGAAGCTTCTTTGGGTTGGTTTGATGTGGGTTCATTATCTGACCTAAGTGGAAAGCATTGAAGTTGGGCTTAAAGTTAAAATGTGTTCTCCAATGATTATGTTTTCCTCTGTTAACTTGCTCTTCATCTGAATTGACAGTGGTCCTAATACCCCTTGTATAGCTTCCACCATCTGAGTCTACCTGCCCACTTTGGCAACCTGTTCTGTGCTGCCCTCCCTGAAGGACAAGGAAGACGTCATAACCCTGGCCTGTCCTGGCACCACCACTGGAGGGTGAGGAATGACTCAACAGGGTGAACAGTATTGGCTGTTTTACACATTTTTTTAAAGGTCTAGGGGCCAGATGTTCAAAAAAGTCAGTTATGCGAATGTTTGCGATTCGCAATTAGGAAATTGTAAACAGCTATGTTCAACAGTTTCTGAGATGGTTTGCAATTTACAATGAGTCATAAATCGATCCGCTTCATCAATATTGATGAGGTAGGTCACAATTTGCGACCCACTGGGAAAGGCTACAATCGCAGGGATGGTTGCCTGCTGGGGTCATCAGACCACCATGTCTGTGATTGCTTTTTAAATAAAGCAATATTTTTTTTTGTACTGCAGTATAACAAAAATAAAAATGAAAAGTCTTCTTTTCACTTTTTAAGAGTAGGCAAATGTTTTCACCCACATTCACAAAAGTATAGGGGTCCCTTGGGGGCCCCTACCCATTTGCGAATGGGCTACAGCCTCCTCTACGGAGTCTGTAAATTATCAATCAGGGGATTATAAGCGCAGTACTCACCAGTGAGGGTCTCAAGGCACTGGGGGGGGTCAAGGCGCTGGTCAAATTATGAATGTTTTGTGACTGCATTCCAGTCACAAAGCATTCATACGTACCAGGGGTATTCAGTATTAGGAAGGCGTGTCCTAAACACACTCCTTCGTAATACCGAATTGCAAAAGCAAAATGCAATTCAGTAACAAGTTACCTAGTCGCATTTTGCCTTTTGTACAAGGCAAAATTCATTTTACCTGTCGTAAATGAACCATCCTAAAATGCTTCATAGATGTGGCCCCAAGTCTTTAAAACTACATCCTAGCTCATCGATATAAATGCTGTTTCTGTATGTATCAATGAAAGTGATAAGCTGTTATGCACATTGCACTTTGGAATCCTGATTGGGGTAAAATGTATTGTTTGCTATTAGTTAAACGCACATTGCACTTAAAATGCTGATTGAGGCAGAATGAATTGCTTTTCTATTTGTCAAATTCTTATTATTATTTTGAATGAAACGTATTAAATACATGTGAGACCTTGGGTGGTGGATTGTATTGGGTCTGTCTAGAGAATCATTTTAATGTTTATATAGTTGTAATTGTATAATGTATAAGTAGGCGTGGCAATGATGCAACCATGCATTGTTGTTTTAGGCTGCTCAAATTGTTAATTTTATGAATTTGAAATGTGTGTAATATTTCTATAAGAATATATTTTTGGGAAATAAAGTTTTTCTGTATCTATCAATGAAAGGGACATGTAGATGTTGGAAACGGTCCTGCACCCTTCCGCTTGCAATTACCAGCCATGAGGATATGTAATGCAAGTGAGTCGTATTGCAGCAGCCTTTATTTCCTATACACATTCATGAGATTAGAAATTACATCACTGTAACCTCACAAATCACACCCACTTTTATATCATAAATAATGAAATGCCATAAGCCCCAAACGTTGTTTTAACATTTGTTTGCTAAAAGTGGCACTAAAGGCTTTTATTTTCTTCCCATGCTTCCGGAGCCCGCTGTGAGGTTTCAGGGAGGAGGGGCACCTGAAGAAGGCTGTGGCCTTTCCACAGCATCTGCTTGCTGACAGTAATATTTCATGTGTACAACTGTATGGAATGTAGTGATGTCATCAATGATGTCAATCATGATGTTATATGTATTGTCATTTGTGTGATAGCATGAGCAGGGTATTGAGCGAGTTATAAACTCTACTAAATACACATTAAATCAAGAGCAAAAAAACGAACACAATCAATACACAAGAAAAAACTTTTTTTTTTTTTACTAACAGACTAACTACTAATCTTGTGTGCAGGAGTAGCGTGTCACTTGCTGAAAAAATGTTTCAATGCCTCATATGAGGTTGTAAGCGCTATGTAAATACATTCACGATTTACCATCTATATGCGTTTAACAAGGAGACCCACTTGCTGACAGTAATTTTTCATCTGTACAACTGTGTTAAAAGTAGTGATGTGATCAATTATGTAATTATGTTATATGTATTGTCATTTGTGTAATACGATGAGCAGGTTATTGAGTACGTTATCGATAAGTAGCTAACCCCAATTAGAAAACTTTAGTGATTTTGGGGTATGGGGCCATAACCTCACCATCTCTAGAACTCCCTTCAAAGTAAACAAGCTTGTTAGGAAATGTATATGTTTTTAACAAGTTATTTGTGATGTGAGTAAACTGAAATTACTTCTCTACACTAACTTTTTTCAGTGTAACATGTAACTGACTGTAGAATCCTGATTGTCCCTAGTCCATGTATGTCTGAGCCGGTACCTGGCTGAACGTGAAGTATGCACTGGCACCAGGGTATGTAGAAGAGAGAAGAGATACAGTTGGAGGGAGGGTACATCCCTGACAGGGCCTACCTGCTGTGGCTGTAACCTAAAGGCCTAACACGAAACAAAGAAGTTACCTTCTACATGGGTGGCTCCAGACTCTTATAAGACCCCAGGGCTTTAAGTGGGCCGGGTCTGTCCGGGTCTGAGCACCAGCAGGTATTTTCAGGGGGCCTCAAAACGGGTCTCTATAGGGCTCTATTTTCGGGCCTCGCAGAGGTAGTCCGTTTACTTTCTTTTTCTTGGACTATTGTTACACACATACTTAAGCAAATCAAGCTAATGCGCTCACAGTACCCCTGGCATCCCCACACTAGCTTGATCAGAGGCGCAACTAGAGCCAAATTTCAGGAGGGGCTAAGGAAACATTTCGGGGGGGGGAGGGCTCATTAGTCCAGTAGTAGGAAGTGTGGAGATGCAGAGGCTCTAAGAAGGGGTGAAAAAACAACACAGAATGATTAACATGCAAATGGTCATTTAAAGAGCTGTGAAGTACTCGGTTGCGGCTGTGTGTGTGCCCAGGAAGCTGTCTCAGCCCCGGCTGCCACACACGACGGGTTGGGGGGACTGAAGCCCTTTGAACCCAATGGGCGTTGCGCGCCTGAGCTCGATTATAAGGTCTTCCTTTAAAGTCCACTTTGTTCCTCCGATTCTGAGGTACCTCTTCGATTGCCAGTTTCTGAGTTGAGCATTGCGCATATGCCCGAGGTCGGTAGAGCTCTCGACATTGGCATTTGGGTTCACCCCGTCCGGATTTTCCAGTTTATGTAAGTACCGAACGGACGCCATGTTTATCAAAAACACCTAATTCCAATGATAAGATACCTCACGTGAAGCCACCCTATACGGGAGGTGTCGGCCTGGGCATTTCCCGGGATGACGACACCGGTCTTGGGGTACTGGGGAGGGAGTATGGCGTTATCCATACATAGACGTGCTGTAATAAGGAGGGGAGAGAGCAAGCCTGAGAGGGGAATTCCAAATCTGATGACACTCTGAGGAGTCCTAGAGCTGACGGCTTGTCAGAGCAGGGGGTATTGCTCAGCTACGGCCCGTATAGGGCGTGCCACCGGGCGGTGATGTGGGGGTGGGGAAGGGGCAGGGTGGGGGGTTGTAAAATGCGGCATACAGACGATTTCAGGTAAGTAACGGGAAAAAAAAACGAATTTCGTTGCGTGCGCTGCATCGCCAAATGCAATGCAGCGTGTGCAACAAAATTAGTTTTTTTTCCCGTTACTTACCTGAAATCGTCCGTATGCCGCATTTTACAACCCCCCGCCCCACGTCACCGCCCGGTGGCACGCCCTATACGGGCCGTGGCTGGTATTGCTACACTAGTTATCTTTATTTAGACCACGGCCCCTTCTTAGATAGGCCACCCCCCTTTAAGGTTTGCCCCGTCCCTTTTAGCGCACCCCCATTTTTTTTCCCCACTTAAAGCCCTGGAAGACACTGCACTTCTGCACTGACCTTTTCTTTCCATCTTTGAAGAATGTAATGCTTGCGTGTCACATCCACCGCCGCTGCGCGCACAAACAGACGCACACATACTCCAATACACACTAACACAGACCAACAGAGACTGACATATATGTGCACGGGCACGCGCAGATAGTGACGCACCGACACGCAGTGCTAATTGAGCATGGCACAACCAGACCTCACCAGCTGAGACACTGCTCGCTATCACTACACTGCGCTGTTGCTCTGCAACGAAGACACATTGGCAGCTAGTGAGCGCAAGCATCTTTTGTTGGGTTTCATTTTGTTAAATTGACCAATTTAAGAATTCAGACACCCTTCACTCTCCTCTTCTGATCTCCTAAAGTTGTGTCATAGAAGCTGCGTGTGAAATGTGCACATCCTGGGGAAGAGTGTGACCCGGATCATTGCCCCGCCCCCTCCAGTCCCACTGCATGTCTCGTGCTTTCTTATGACATCAGACAGTTGGCACTGAGTCAGCCTGCGCAGTCACCCGCTGCCCTCTGTCAAGGCTGATGCATACACCCCTGGCACAGGTACAGCTCCTCGCCTGGGTGGCAGCAGCCGGAGCCTTCACCGACCGCCCTCCCTGGCTGCCTCTTGTGTTTACTCCTTTCGCAGTCTCTGCTTCCTGTCCCTCCCTCATCGGATCCCTCACGCAGTCAGTCCATTATTTCCCTAGACGTGTCCCTCCCTTACTTTCGTGGTCCGTCCATACCCTCCTCTTATCTCTACTCTCTCCCTCAGCTAATAATTACCCCGGTCCCACCTCTCTGGCTTACTCTCTCTCGCTTTCACTCTCCCTCCTTTGCTCTGTCTGCTCACCCTTGTTCTGCTCTTGTCTCTTGTTCACCTTGCATTGCCTCTATTGTTTATTCTTCACCAAGCTTTACAAAGCGCTGCTGGAGCCTCGCTCAAGAAAGAGCACAGTGGGAGGACTGGGGAGTTCGAGTGCAGCAAGTAGGCCCAGTCTGGGGTTCTTTGCTGCTGCACACTTGTGAATCGAGTGCAGTTGGAGGCAACTGGAAACAGATGATCATGAAATATTTACATTGATTTATTTGCAGATTTGTACAGCATGAACCAGATACAACAAATTGTCAAAACGCTTTACAAACGTTAAAGGTATAGAGCAGATCCACAGATTTTTTATTTTTTTTAAATCTTTTTTTAATCGTAGTTCTTACTTTCCATTTTGTACTTTATTGCCAATTTTTTTCTGAAACAAGGACTATTTTTGCTTTCCCCAAAAATATAACAATCACAAAAAAGTCTTATTAAACCAAAAAACATGAGGCCACAGGTATGACGGTCAGGTTTTGCGACTCGCAAATTGTAATTATTAGCGACTCGTAATTGGAAGTCGCAAAACCTGATGTACAAGTGTCTCAGACACTATCTGCGATTCCCAAAAGGGTTGCAAGGGACTTGCTGCATTAATATTCATGAGGCAAGTCACAATTTGAGACCCCCTGGGTATGGCCGGCACTCACAGGGATGGTGGCCTGCTGGGGTCAGCAGACCACGTCTGTGACTGCTTTTTAATTAAAGCAGTAGAAAGTTAGAGAAAGTGAGTGAAAGTGAAGAAGGGTTTGAGGGAAAGTGATTGGAAGTGTGGGTGAGTGAGAAAACGATTGAAAAACCAATGTGAGGATCTGTGCTCAACCCACCCTGGACAACCAGCCACCACTGTGCACAGCCTTCGGCTGTGTGTAGTGGAGACTGGCACCAGGGCCAGGCCTCGGGCCAGTCCTTGCACTCAGTGCACCTGCGGCTGATAAACCCCTGCGGTGCACAGCTTTCATCCATGCACAGGACGTGCTGGCGCAGAGTCTGCCATCCAGCCTGGTGCTGATCCCTGGGCGGCCAACACTAGGTAAACATGGGCTTTGGCCATGCACAGTAGGAGTTGGCCACATCCGGTTACAGCTGTATCCAACCCACACGGGGGCTGCCAACCCCCACTGCACCCAGACTTTTGCTGTGTGGAAGAGGGTTGCAGGCCTTGCACCCAACCACCCGCAAGTGGCCAACTTCCGCTATGCCCAACTCATGTGCAGGGAGCTGGCTGCAAAGGCTGGCTTCTGGCCTGGCTCTGATCCCAACCATCCAAGGGTGGCTCCTCCTCGCATCACGCGGCCTCCAGCCAAGCCTTGTAAGCACTCATCTGCAGTTGGCCAACCCCGCTGCGCAAGGCTCAGGCCAGGTGCTACGCACCACCTTTTGTGGGATGCCAATCCCTGCTGTGCACTGCTAACAGACATTAATGTGGGGTGTTTGCCCTCCATGGGGTTTGGCCACAGGTCCGGACTTCGGCCTGCGCACAGCGTTCGGCCAGACCCTGTGCTTAGTCCTCCACTGACATCCAACCCCCAATCTACATGGCCAAAATCTGTGGATAATCAGGTTAGTTGGAAGGCCTAGCTTCCGGCCAGGGCCTCCACCCACCTCACCGCAAGTGGCAAACCTTCACTGTGTAAGGGGGTTGTCTGCCGATCCTGGTCTTTTGCCATGCTCTCTTTATATATATTTATTTGATCAAGATTCAAGGGTCCTTTAGAGGTTTTGCAGGACCATTAACCTACATTGACCCACCCATGGGTTCAGCAGAACTGGTTTCTGGTTTGTGGACCCAACCAATTGGCCAATATGAGTCCTTGAAACTTGCTTTTGGACCCATAACCGGGAAGCTTGCACAGGGTTAGCAGTCTCGAGGCAAGATGCGCAGATCTCAGGGCAATGCTGAGCACCACAAATCAAGCTTTGGGATCTGCAAATCCTGCAGCGAAATTAATTTTTTTAGAAAAAATTAAACACATGTATGGTCCCTTTGACCCTTCCCTACCCCACTTGAGCCTGAGGATCAAGGTATTCTAACTCTGCCCCCTTATGTGCGTCTTCAAGCATTTTTTTAGGACTGGTGGACCGAGTCCTTTTGTCCTGTAATGGAGACCGCCACATTTTTCTCAGAGTTGCAGCCAGCAAATCAGATCATTTTGGATTAGTGGATCTGGCAGCGGATCCGCAAACCTGCAATAGCTAACGGGTGACAAAGCTCCCTCCCCCAATAAGATTCAAGTATTTTTTGTAGTTTTGGATTCATGGAGGTCTGCAAAACCAGGTTCAAGGAGCTCTGTAGATTAAGGGTCCAAATATCTTTAAACTGTAACTTCTTCATTCCACGCCTGAAACACTTTTTAAATGCTAATTCCTTGAAAACTACTAAAAGGATTCATATGAAACCAAGCAACGGATCTATTTTCATTCCATGTTTGGTGTAATTACGTTCAGTCGTTTTTTTCTGTATCAAACAACAAAGCATCCCATTAGAGTTAAAATCAAAAAGATCACTTTTGATAACAACCCTACACTTTATTTCACCTTTGCTTGACATGAAACGTGCTATGAAACCTTTGTGTTGATTAATCAAACTGCATCAAAAATATTAGCAAAAAAAAAAATCTTTTCAAAGGAAACACTGACCTAACCCTAATTACAGGACACCATATCTATCTATCTATCTATCTATCTATCTATCTATCTATCTATCTATCTATCTATCTATCTGTCTGTCTGTCTGTCTGTCTGTCTGTCTGTCTGTCTGTCTGTCTGTCTGTCTGTCTGTCTGTCTGTCTGTCTGTCTGTCTATCTATCTATCTATCTATCTATCTAAAAACTATATGCATATGTATATATTTATGTGTTTTATGCCATTCTCTAACTCTGCCTGTCTGTCTCATTCTGAAATTCTGGCTTCCTACATAGACTTTATTCCCAACTATTTATTCCTTGTTTTCCCTCTTTGTATTTCTGTTGATATACCCACTCTTTCTTTATATCTTTGCGTCTGATCCATGTCTATTTGACTGTCTTCCGTCCTGTTTCTCATTTTACACATATTTCTCTCCCCCTCTTTCATATTGTATTGTATTTACTTCCATCCGTGTGAGTATGTTCATCCATTTATATCTATTTCACATTAGGTTTCCCCTTTGACATGTATTTTCGATGAGCACCTCATTCGTCCCTAAAACACAACAAAACACAATGAAAAACAGTAACACAAGTCCGCTGACCGTGGTCAACGAGAATCCCAGAAGCAGATATATGGCCGAGATTCAGAAACCACTTTGGTACCATACAAATGGCAGAAATGTGCTATTCATTAATGTAACATAAGATAAACATCTCTTCTCACACTGCCCTTCTCCCTATCCTTGGGCCTCATGTACAAAGGGTTTTAACAATCGTATAGCCTCAGATTCGTTAAGTCTGAGGTTTGCGACTGCTATAGCACTTTTTGAAATGCACTAAACCCAATTAAGGGTTCGGAAAAGGTTTTTCTCATCGTTTAATGGGTAAAGGAAACAATAAGGAATCGGTATTTGGAAGGGGGTTGTTTAAGACTCTTCTTCCAAGCAGCATTTCTAATGGTATGTATTAATGTTTAGTGACTTAAATCTGGTTGCAAAACATTAATATTTTACAACAAACTCAAAGGAGGTGGTAAGCCATTCGCAAATGGGAAGGGAGTCCTCGATGCACCCCTTCCCTTGTGGGAATGTTGTGAAAAATTTGTTTTAGGAGAAGGCAGTGGTCGATAAGACCACTGCCTACTCCTAAAAAAGGTTTGTTCCTTTAAGGCAAATGGGCTGCATTTAAAAACAACAACAAAATGCTTCATCTAAAAGCAATGCCAGAGACAGTGGTCTGCTGAACTCAGCAGGCACACATCCCTCTTGCCAATCATGGTGGGTTGAGATCTGCATCCTACCTCGTGAATATTGTAGTTGTTCGAATTATGACCCACTGTGATTCTGTACTTTGTGAACCAACCTATTAGTACATAGGCCGGTTCGCTAAACACAAAAGCTTTCGATAAAAGTCGGTACACAAATTGGAAGCTTTTTTACCAAATGCATTCTTCGCACGAGACCTGGTATTCTTAAATGGAAAATCCTAAGAAATCGCTATTCAAGCCATTGGACTCCTAGGGCCATATGTATCAACACATTTCCCCATTGACACAGAATGGGCAAAACCCTTTGATACATCTGGCCCCTAGTACAAACATTTTGTGATTTCTAAATAGAGAATCGGTATTATTCACTATTTAGGAATTGGAAAATGTACTTTTTGTAAATAAAGCTCTATGGTCTAATTTTGCAGAGTCTCGCTTTATATAAATCACCCTCTATTACTTTTTCAGTTCCTCAAGATTTTTTTCTCGGGCTTGGTCTCTGACTCTCTCTGTTCCTTGGTTTGCACGGCTCTCTCACTTCCTCTTTTCTGTGCTTCTGTTTTCCTCTCCATCTGTTTCAGGTTCTTTGCTCCTCCATCTCGCCTCTGCATCCTGGCGACCGAGTGCCTGTTGCCATGGTTACACACACACACAAACACACACATACACACGCACACAAATGCACTACACGGTTTATATACATCTGGCATTGAAGTATATATATATATAAAGCAGACACTGAGATAGAGGAGGGAATGGGGCCTCGGGATATAGGCACAGTTCAAGGTCAGACACTGAGGGAAGAAGGAAAGGAGGAAGTAAGAGAGGGAAGGAAGAGAGGGAGGGAACCTGTGGCATCGGGAGAGAAGCCGAGCTCGGTACCAGACACTAAGAAAGAGGAAGGAGAGAAGGAATACAGAGAGGGGGGACGGCATCGGATCAGGATCAGACACTAAGAGAAGAAAGGTGAAGGAAAGAAGGGAGAGCAGCAGGGATTGAGACTCGGAATGGAAGTGGAGCTCAGGACTAAGGAAGATGATTTAAGAAGGGGCCACGGTGAGGACTCGGGGTGGAAGAAAGATGCAAAGAGTGAGGCATCCATGGAAGCAGGTCTCAGTGCAGACACTCATGGAAAAGGAAGGAGGGTGAGATCACACGGTGGAAGCACAGCTCAGGCCCGGATACTGGGAGAGAAAGCAGAGTGAGTGCTCAGAGCTCAGGTCCAAACCCTGGGGCAGGAACAGGAAAAAAGAGTAAGACCACATCACACCCATGAACTAAGAGGGAGGAACAGAAGCAAAACTGCAGGATACAGAATTTAGGATAAGACGTTGAGAAGGAGGATGAGAAATATTGCCAAG
Source organism: Triturus cristatus (assembly GCF_964204655.1). Lineage (NCBI taxonomy): Eukaryota > Metazoa > Chordata > Amphibia > Caudata > Salamandridae > Triturus > Triturus cristatus. The sequence continues at coordinate 589,351,531 of NC_140584.1, forward strand.
AGATGAATAGCTAAATTACCAGATAGTGAGAGAGAGAAAGAACTGCGAGGCCTCACAATGCAAGAAGAGCTCATGGCCAGCCACTGAGATGGAGGAAGACGTGAGGAGGGAGGCTGCAGCACTCAGGAATGGATACTGAGGGAGGAAAACAACTGAGGATGAAGACGGGAAGAAGATTTCAGAAAAAGTCACATAGTAGGAGTATTGTGAATAAATTAAACACAGTCGCAGACCTCTAAATGGACGCAAAGCCCAGGACCAGTCATCGTGGCAAAGAAGGGGACTCAAGACCACAGATGGAAGCCTTAATCTGATCCAGTGTAAGCTAATACTAGGCAGAGCCAAGGGAACGCATGAAAGGTCTAGAGATTGAAGATCAACTCAGAACTGGACATAGATGAAGTAAGGAAAGCAGGAAGCGGGATCTAGAGGTGAAAATTGGGCTCCGAACAAAACTCAACAGGAGGATGCAGTGAGGTGTAGAGACTGAAGTCAAGCTCAGGACCAGATTCAGAGGAAGGACAAAAGGAAGGAAAGTGAGGCCCGGTGATTATACTCAAGCTCAAGGCAAAACTAAGGGAGAAAATTGAGGCAGAGCGAAACCTACTGATAAAAGCTTGATTCTGACACATTTGCTTAATTTCATCTGGTTGACATTTATTTGGATTTTTTGCCCTCAGATATTCCAAAAAGTCAACCAAGAAAACAAACAAGTAGTGATGGTCATCATGTTCCAACTTAGACTTCCCTAGACCTACTTGTGATACGTGTCAGTGTGCACATCAAAGTTGGCTCCCATTCTTCTTTACCCAAATTTGTTCTTCCCTGTGCAGGAATAAAAGTTCAAGCACTTGCACAGCCTCTCCCATTCTGTCTTCCAAAGCCACTGAATGGCTATGTGTAGACTATCAGGCTTAAGAAATGAAATGTCTACCTCAGGTTAGTCCTTGAAAACCAACAATTAGCAACACCAGAAAAAAACTCTCCCAAGCCGCCTCGAACAAGGGTTTCAACTAAAAAAATCTCTCTTCTTCAACTGCCTTTTGCAGAACTGTTGGCATGGAACGAAGCACTCCCAGAAATTGCCACCATAAACCTTGTTCAGAAGCAAGACTTAGATTTCTTACCTCAAACCCGGCTTAGTGATTCCTCCAAATAAGAAACAGATCTCTTATTCCCTCAATTTGCTCTAGGCTGTCTTGACCTGATCTTGAAAGAATGAATGCGGTTGAGTAGGACAGTCTGAGATAGTTAAAATCAAACTCTTGCCCTCTCACCCCCTTCCTCAGGGGTCCCACAAGGTCTATCCTACCCTCTACCCTCTACTCTCTTTAATCTTTATATCAAACCTCTAGGTGTATCCCCCGGACCTCTCCAATACCCAATAGCATCTCTACACAGATGATACCTAGCAATACTTAAAAGCATTGTCCGCTAAGGACTATGGGCCCGATTCACAGAACTAACTTAAGACAAAATCCTAAACTTACTACCATTTTGGTATTCACAGAAGGCACTTACTCATTTTGGTATCCACAGAAGGCACTTACTCATTTCGGTATTCACAGAAGTTAGGAGTCCTAACTTTAGGACTCCTAAATGCCTTCTGTGAATACCGAAAGTCTTAAAATTAGGATTTTTCTCAGTTTAGTAGTAGTATAGTTAGGACTCCTAACTTTAGGACTCCTAAATGCCTACTGTGAATACCGAAAGTCTTAAAATTAGGATTTTTCTCAATTTAGTAGTCCTAAGTTTAGGACTCCTAACTTTAGGACTCCTAAATGCCTTCTGTGAATACCGAAAGTCTTAAAATTAGGATTTTTCTAAATTTAGTAGTAGTATAGTTAGGACTCCTAACTTTAGGACTCCTAAATGCCTTCTGTGAATACCGAAAGTCTTAAAATTAGGATTTTTCTCAATTTAGTAGTCCTAAATTTAGACTTAGGACTACTAAATTGAGAAACATCCTAATTTTAAGACTTTCGGTATTCACAGAAGGCATTTAGGAGTCCTAAAGTTAGGAGTCCTAACTATACTACTACTAAACTGAGAAAAATCCTAATTTTAAGACTTTCGGTATTCACAGAAGGCATTTAGGAGTCCTAAAGTTAGGACTCCTAACTTCTGTGAATACCGAAATGAGTAAGTGCCTTCTGTGAATACCAAAATGAGTAAGTGCCTTCTGTGAATACCAAAATGGTAGTAAGTTTAGGATTTTGTCTTAAGTTAGTTCTGTGAATCGGGCCCATGGTCTTCCTGGCACAGATACTCACTAGTATCAAGTCTTGGAGGTCCATCCACCATGTAAAGCAGAATCAGCACCTAAATTCAATCCTTCAGACTCTCCTTGCCTCGTTACCCTCTTCCAGTACATACATGGTTTAAGTCTAAGCCCACTGTCACAAAGTACACAGGTCGATGGGATTTCTGTTGGACACAAAATTGAATCTTTATGCCCACATAAATTCTCTAGTCAAAAGTGCACGTCCTCAGTTAAACCTTAAATTGCTGAGCATGATTTCAAATATATGCCATATCCACTTGTGTTATCTAGCATCAACTATGGAAAGTCCCTACTGGTACCTACCCACAAACTCCACCGCCCTTCCCCGATGGTTGCTCTCCTGTGGCTGCAAGGTTAGTTAAAAAAAATTAAAAGGCTGATCATATTCAGTGGCGGCTGGAATATAAGGAGGGTGGTAAGGTGGAAAAAAAAAATATAAATAAATTTAAAAAATAATTACACTTATATTCAATCCTGGGGCGACATCCTCCTCGCTCAGATCTTCTCCAGGGATGCAAGCAGGGTCCAACGCGGGACCAGGAAAACACAGTAAGCAATCCTGGCACTGCTTTCGTGCAGCATGAGAGAAGTGCCAGGATTGGAGGAAGCGGCCTCAATCAATCAATCAATCACGGGTTTTTAAGCGCGACTACTCACCCGTAAGGCTCAAGGCGCTGGGGAGGAGGGGAGGTGCAGGTTCCAGTCCATCAATGAGGACGTCTGTCGAAGAGCCAGGTTTTGAGTGAAGATGGGGAGTGATGTCTGCCTGAGGTGGAGCGGTAGGACGTTCCATGCTCTGGCTGCGAGGAAGGAGAAGGAGCGGCCTCCCGATCTGGTCTTTCTGGAGCAGGGAACCATGGCGTAGGATAGCTGGGCTGATCGTAGGGTTCTTTGGGGTGCGTGGAAGTTGATTCTGCTGTTGAGGTATGCTGGTCCGGTGTTGTATAGGGCTTTGTGTGTGTGCGTGGCCTCCCTCGGCATTCCTGTGGACACTAGAGCCCTATGATGTAGAGAGGTTTAAACCGGGTTTGTCTGGGCGACCGTTGCAAGATGGCCTGCCAAAGAGACATGCACACTTTAAACATAAAGTGCCCTGCCCATCACTGCTTTCTGCTGCTGCCTGACTGACAGCAGCAGAAACCAGAAAGCCACGCCCCCAAATTCTGACGCTCAGCTCGGGACGGGGTTTTGAGAAATAAAACGGTAATAAATGAACTTTATTACCATTTTATTTTTATTTCTGTTTGATTAGTGGGGCGATGCTACTCCGCCTTAACGGAGAAGCCACCCATGATCATATTGCAACTCAAATCTCTCTCCATTGAACCCAGAAGTTTAGTAAAACTGGCCTGCATAGTGCACCAAACTCTATATTCCAAAACTTCGCATTACATGGCTCACAAATTTGCACAAGTAAATAACATATCTGAGATGCTTATTTTGTTGAAAAGTCGCTGATACTGGTATCAAATTTAATTTGAGAGGTTTTATTAGATTCTCCAAAAGCAACCCTTTTGCATTTTATGTTTTCTCTATGGCAATATTATAGCTAGCATCACACCCACCATAGAAGATTTCTAAGCAACGCAAACTAGCTCTAGAAAAGTCATCCTATATTGCTCTCCCTGGGTTCCCACTCTTGAAATGTTGAATTTGATACCAGCGAAGAAGGAAGATGCTGCTGTGGTAGAGGCTCAGTGGCACAGGGCTTCTGGATCTGGTGCGATATCCATGGTGGATGGAGCTCAAAAGAATATATAATCAAATACATAAGGAGGTTATCTAATACCTCAACAGTATTTAAATCACAAGCCTTGTTTTCAGGCTATAAGGCAAGTTAATGTGTTTCTCTATTTGCTGCCGTCTGTCTTTTGTTTTTAGAAGATGCATTGTATTTTACGCATGCATTAGTCAAGATGGATGTGCTAGTTTTGCAGCATCCAGAGAACTAGATTTTGAGCTACCATATTGAGTTCTTGAACTTTTTTTTTTTACAGAACCCCCAAGTTCCAGTTATGTAAAATAGCCCGCAAAAAGGACTCTTCAGCAAAGTGCCAGTGACTAGAAAGACAGTTGAAAATCAGCCAGATTATAAAGGAGAAATCCACAGCAGGGCTTAATGTGTAATAAAAATAAGTGCCAAGGCCCTAGTCAGGAGACCACTGCAGCGTGCACCACCCAATGCCCCTGCCAGCGTCGCCAATGACAGAACCAACACAACTACTAAACATCACACCCTACAAGTGTGAAATTCAGACTATTCCATGCCCCCAAAGCTTTAAGAATGGCTTGGGTGGACGTTATTAGTCATTGTTAATACACATTCAATTAAATAGCTGTTGTTGTGCTCATCCCTAATTAGGCAGACAGTGCCACCATGTGTCAGACTGTCACATGGGCCAGTGCTGACAAGTAAGTGCCAGTGCCGGGCACCGGAAACCACCGGCTCAAATTAATTACTGATCCACAGCCTTGAAGTAACAACGAGCAATCACATTTCTTGGTTCACGCGCTATCTTTAATATTGCTGATATTAGCAGAAAATCGAACAGAAAACAATAGGTTATTGTTTTTTTTTAATCTTATACCATTGAAAAATGTAATGTCCTGTATTTTGATCTGCCTCTCTTCATGCCTCATTATGCTTTAACATCCCCTTTATGAAATGTAAATAGTAGGGGAGGAAAGTAGACTGCCTGCCTGTGCTATTCTTCCCACTGCATTCTGATAGATGCAGTCCTCAATAGTGTTCATACTGACAAATAATCCAGTGTTTGCCACCCAGAGTTTGCACAGCAAGTGCTGGATATCCTTCGACCCGTTTTGTGCAAATTGCCATTTTTCAGAAAGGGGCAATCCATTAGTTTGGGGGTGCTTGGCAAGCTGCTTTAGCTGTACCAGGTTCTGTATCACTCCATCCACACATGTGCATCCATTGAGTTTGTCAACCCACTATCCTTTCAAAAATGTAAACATTGGGGCATGTGAGGACATTACAAAATCAGAAAAAAGAGGGTCTTTACCTCCCCTGATTATCCCAATCTTTGATTTTTAATCCTACCAAGGGGTTACATGAATAAAGAGAGATGACGGTTTCCTCTTAGGTAGTTTTAACGGGGAACAACCTTTACAACGCAACTGTTACAACGCACTACACTTACAACGCATTTTTTACAACGCATAATCCATTACAACGCACTACACTTACAACGCATGACACTACAACGCATTTTTAAAAAATACCTTTACAACGCATACCATTACAACGCCTACCATTACAACGCATAATATTACACTACACTATCCAACACTTACCCTACTGTTGCACCCCCTGGAGTTAGAATAGTAATTTTTTTTTTTTTTTTTTTTTTTTTGAAACCGTTTATTACAATCTCAAATATATACAGGTATGGGCCTACAACCTTCCGGCCGGCCGCTAAAGTGACAGCAATAAATGACATATATACAATAAGGCACTTGGCGTTACAGAGACGCTAAAGCAGGAGGTATCAACAACGTGGGCCACATGACTCTGAGCCCACATTACGGTTTCGTTTTATACAACACAACAACATAAAACCACACCCGCAAGGCAACCCGAGAGCGAGAGTGACAACATATGCTCCTCAAATGGGGGGACCCCAACCATACACTAAAATCGAAGGAGGGGAAGGGAAATAGGTCCGGGACTGGGAAAACACTGTGCCCGGGATTGAGGGAGGGGATCATCTAGGGGGACGGAGCTGGTGAAGCGGGAGGCAACAATGGCGGCTCGCAAATACCCCCGCGGTAGGCGTTCCAGGGGCCCCACACCTTCAGCCACGCCCCAGGCTTACCCCTCGCCACATACACCACCTTCTCTCGGAACATGCACCAATCCATGTGTTCTTTCCAGGCCGACACTGCCGGGGGCCTCTGGGATCCCCACAGTTGAGCGATGTCACGTTTAGCAATCATATAACCCAGCGTCACCCATCGCGTCTGCGGAACCGAGTAGTCGGTTGGTTCCCACACATTCAGCAGGCATCTCCTTGCTTCAGGCACCAGCACGACATGCGTAACCGCTCGCAGGACCTCATGCACACCACGCCAGAATCGCTCCACCCTCGGACATTCCCACAGAATATGTAAAAAAGTCGCCAATGCACCGCACCCACGCTTACACAGTCCATCCTCGGCATAGCCCATACGCAGAAGCCCTGGCCCCGTCATGTACACCCGGTGAAGTATCTTAAGCTGGACGAAGCGAAGGCGAGCCGGGATGGCCACCTCCTTCGGGGAGGCCACCGCGGAAATCCAGTCCTCGTCGTCCAGCTCCAACCCATCGGCAACCCAAGCCTCGCGGAGCCCAGTCAGTAAGCCCGAGCGGTCATTAATCAACTTCTTGTAGATGAGGGAGATCGTGCTGTCCGGAACGTGGCCATCTAGCACTCTATCCTCCAATGGGGAGGACTCCGGGATGGCGGCCACGTCTGGGAAGACTGAACCCAGAGCGTGACGGACCTGCAGGTATCGAAAGTATTCACTGCCCTGCAGCTGAAACTCCGCCTGCAGTGTCTCGAATGTTTTGAATCCTCCCCTCGTCCAGAGGTCCCCCACTGTACTAATGCCGATCGTGTCCCACCTATCGAAGCCCTTCGAGGTCCATAGGGAGCCCAACCTCTCAGACGCATACAACGGTGACGCCCGGGTCAAACGGTCCTTCCATCCCATAGCTGCATTGGCCGCGTGCCATACTCGCACCATGACACGCGTGGGTCCCGTCAGGCGGGAATCGGGCACGCTAGTGTAGAGCGCTCGATTATAATCGCCACCGGGCAGGAGCATCTTGTCCATTTCAAATGCCGGGTTTAAGGCGGGCCCGTAAAGGCCGTGATTAATTGCAGCTAATTGGGAGGCCCAGTAATACCGCTTAATATCCGGGAGGGCAATCCCTCCGTCATACCACGGGAGCGTCAACTTTGCCAGGGCTATACGCAGCCTCCCGTCCCAGAACAGGCGGCGCTGCAAACTCTCCACCTCACGGAAGTAACGCGCCGGGACCAGGTCCATCGAGTTCTGGAGAGCGTACAAAAAGCGTGGCAATGACATCATCTTGAACAATGCCGCCCGGCCGAGCGGCGAAAGCGGCAAACGCCGCCAGCGCGCGACGTCCTCCTTCAAGCGCTGGAGGGGGGGAAGCAAATTCCGCTCGTAGCGGGCCACAGGGTCCAGCGTAATATAGACGCCCAGGTAACGAAACCCCTGCGAGGCAATCTGGATCGAGCAGCCCCGCGGGAGAACAGGAGCCTCCCCGGAAAGCACATAGATACAGGATTTGGCCCAGTTGATGACAAGACCTGAGTTACGGCCGAAGGAGCGCAGGACATCGACCAGGACAATCAGTGATTTACGCGGGGAGGCTAAGTACAACAGGATGTCGTCGGCGTAGAGGGACACGCGGTCCTCATACTCAGGGGTCCAACGGAGACCACGAATAGAAGGGTGCCACCGCAGCCACTCCGCTAGGGGTTCCAAGGCCAGTGCAAACAGGAGCGGCGACAGGGGGCAACCCTGTCGCGTGCCCCGTCCCAGCACAAATGGGGCCGAGATTCGACCATTCACCACCACCTGCGCCAATGGGTCAGAGTACAACAATTTGACCCAGCTGATGAATCCCGGGCCAAATCCAAATTTCGCCAACATCGCCCAGATGTACGGCCACTCGAGCGTGTCAAACGCCATGGTGGCGTCCAAGGACGCCAAGATGGCCGGCTCCCGCACGAACGGAACACGCGCGAGCACCCCGTGCAAGCGCCGCAGGTTAAGGGCCGTGTTGCGATGGGGAATGAAGCCGGACTGGTCTTGGTGGACCAGATCGCCCACCACGCCGACCAGCCGGTTGGCAAGCACCTTGGCGAGGATTTTAGGCTCCGCATTCAAGAGCGAGATCGGCCGATAGGATGTAACCCGGTCTCGCGGTCTCCCCTCCTTGTGGATAACCACGATGGTAGCTAGACGCTGGTCCGGCGGGAGGGAGCCCCGCGAGTGGGCCGCAAGGAACATCGCACGGAGGTGAGGTGCCAGTACATCCGGTCGCAGCTTATACAATTCGATAGGAAGGCCATTCGGGCCCATGGCCTTGCCCGAGGCAACCGAGCGTATGGCGAGGGCGATTTCATCCGAGGTGGGAGCGGCATCCAACGAATCCCTGTCCTCCACTGAAAGCGAGGGCAGCGCGATGTCCCGCAGCAGGGCATGGGAGTCCTCCTCCGAGCAGGGAGAGACCGGAGAATATACCTCGCGGAAATAATCAGCGAAGCAAGAAACAATGCCTTCCGGCTCAGTAATTCGTACACCATCCATCCTCTCAATCAGCGGGACCACACGACTAGCTCTCTCCTTCTTATCCAACCACGCAATCAGTTTGCCAGCCTTATCACCCACATCATACAGTCGCCCCTGTTGCTCTCTGCTAAGGCCCCTGGCCGCCTCCGTGACGAGGGCCCTATAGGCCGCCTGTTTAAGGTGTAGAACATGCAGCGCCGCGTCAGTCACCCCACTCCCCAGACCACCCTCCAATTCAGTAATTTCGGCCTCCACCCGGGTCACCTCCTCCTGTGCGCGTCTGCGGGCATGGGAGATAAAGGAGAGGGCCTCCCCTCTGAGAACTGTTTTAAAGGCTTCCCACAGGGAGATAGCCGACGGAACGGACCCCACATTCTCCTCAAAATACCGTTGCAATGATTTAATCAGGTCAGCACGAATAGTGGGGTCACGCAGGTACCAAGCATTGATTGGGGCTACCCTGCCCTCTCCCCTCGGGAAGACACCCAAGTGCAACAGGAGCGGGGAATGATCTGAAATACCCCGCGCCAGATGGCGCACCTCTCCCACCCTCCCAGCATAGGCCGCAGGGACAAGGACATAATCAAGCCGCGAGAGGCTACCATGGGCACCCGAATGGAAGGTGTACTGCAGCTGGGTGGGATGCTTTAAACGCCAGCAGTCCACCAATCCCAGTGTGTCCAAAAGGCCCGCTAACCACGCCTGTGCCCGGGGGAGGTCCCTAGGGGGATGACGATCCATAGTCCCAGAAGCCACCGCATTGAAATCCCCCCCAACCACCAGAAGCCCCCCCGGGAGGTCAAGGAGGAGGCGTCCCAGATCTGCAAAGGTGGTGGACTGTAGCCCCGGTGGGACGTACACAGAGACAAAGACAACTACCTTGCCCTCCATCCTCCCCACCAAGACAGTGTAGCGTCCCCTCTCATCATGGCGTACCTCGTCTATTTCTAGCGGGAGCGAGGTCTTAATCATGATGCCCACCCCCCGCGAGCCTGATGTGAAGCCCGAGTGGGCCACCAAGCGAAAGCCACGGCGATTCATGGCACAAAAGGAGTTACCAATAAGGTGTGTCTCCTGCAGAAAGACCACATCAGGCGACATCCGTTTCAAATACTGCAGGACCACACCCCGCTTGATCCTATCACCCAGTCCGTTAACATTCCAGGACAACAAAGTCAAATCCCTACCCCCCATCACATAACGAAGCCATCATTTGTCCCCCCCAGAGCATCTCAAAAACAACAATACAATAACGGGTTTGCCTTGCGGTAGAAAGGAACCACACCCCACCCCAACCCACCCAACCCAACAGAACTCCCCCCACCCTGCACCCCTGCATGAGCCCGAACAGCCCCCCCAAAGTGCAGTGTGCCTGTCGCCCCATAGATAAGAAAACTAACTAGTCCCCCAGAGGAGGAGGGAGATCCCCCAAGAGACCCCACACGACCTCCACAGGAGGGGAACTTACCCTAACAGTCAATAGTGACAACAACGCAGTCCAGAGCAAGGCCTACCATTAGTCCCTCAGTCCTGATCCGGCGGGCCCTCCCCACCAACCGCACCCCCCCCACCCCCCCGGCCCCGATCTCCGGGCAAAGTGTCTAGCCAGTCCCCGGCCACCTCGGGTCGATCAAAAAAGTGCGTGTGGCCATCCACCTCCACTCTCAGCTTAGCTGGAAAAAGCATCGCATATTTGAGATTCAGGTCCCTTAGGCGACGTTTAACACCGAGAAAGCTCAGTCTCTGCTTTTGGACTGCCGGAGTGAAGTCAGGATAGAAATTGATGTCCATATTGTCAAGTTTGACCGGCCCTTGTAGCCTGGAAGTCTGTAGGATAGCGTCTCTGTCCCGAAAATTGAAGATCCGGGCGATGAGAGGCCTCGGAGGGGCTCCAACCTTAAGCCTACCCCCGGGGACCCTGTGGGCACGCTCCACCGCAAAGAATTTACTCAGCCCCCGAGGCTGGAGATGGGTGAGAACCAGGTCCTCAACAAATAGATCCGCCGCCTCCGCCTCGCGTCCCTCCGGCACCCCGATAATGCGGACGTTGTTCCTCCGGGCCCGACCCTCGGAATCCTCCAGCCGACGATTCATCAGGGCGCTCGCCTGGCCAAGCCTGCGCACCTCCTGTTGGAGGGCCGCCACATCCGTTGTGAGGCCCGTGGTAGAGTGGGCCAAAGAGTCGACCCGGTCGTTGGTTTTAGACAAATCAGCCCTCACGAGGCCCACGTCCACGAGGACCGAGTCAATCTTCTGCGCCAGAGTGTCGAAGCGCTGGTCCACCGAGGCCTTCATCTCGGCGATGGCACCCATGACGTCTCGGAGGGTCAGGTCCGTGGGCAGAGCGGAAGCATCAGTCGGGCCCGTAGGGGACCTACGCGGCGCCTCTGGGGATCCCTTCTGGAGGGTGTAGCGGTCCATACTGTTGGATTGCTGGGCCGCGCCACGGCGGGTCGATTTTATCTTAGCCCGATCGCCATCTTGTTTTGTGGACATGGTTTCAATCCCCAAGACGAGTCAATCTCCTCAAGAAAGGGGGGGCCGACAGTCCAGTTCAAGGGGTCCAGGGGGGAGCGACCACCGCTCCGCAGGACGGACCGCAGCTGGCGGACCGGCAGGGCACCCCAGCGAGACCACACCACCGCACACCGCCCCGCAACCCAACCTCGCCTGGCAGCAAGGAGGGCGCAAAAGCGAAAGTGAAAGTGCGGGGTACGCGAGTCACCCAGCCTTGCCCGCCGCTGTTGTTCACTTTGTGTCCGGATCGCCCCACCACTCCAGTACGGGGGGCCGGTGTGGAGAAGGCCGCAAACCTCAATCGATGCTCCTGCCGGTGTCCGAGGTCCGATTTAAAAACGGAAAACGGGCGTCACCTCTGCTCGGGCTCACAAATACAGTCCCCTCATATGGGACAGGATTCTGTCAGGATTTATGCAGGAGGTCGCGGAGGTCCTCGGGAGCCTCGCACCTACGCGGCCATCTTGGTTGCGCGCTAGAATAGTAATTTTTACCCCTATACTATCCAACACTTACCCTACTGTTGCACCCCCTGGAGTTAGAATAGTAATTTTTACCCCTATACTATCCAACACTTACCCTACTGTTGCACCCCCTGGAGTTAGAATAGTAATTTTTACCCCTATACTATCCAACACTTACCCTACTGTTGCACCCCCTGGAGTTAGAATAGTAATTTTTACCCCTATACTATCCAACACTTACCCTACTGTTGCACCCCCTGGAGTTAGAATAGTAATTTTTACCCCTATACTATCCAACACTTACCCTACTGTTGCACCCCCTGGAGTTAGAATAGTAATTTTTACCCCTATACTATCCAACACTTACCCTACTGTTGCACCCCCTGGAGTTAGAATAGTAATTTTTACCCCTATACTATCCAACACTTACCCTACTGTTGCACCCCCTGGAGTTAGAATAGTAATTTTTACCCCTATACTATCCAACACTTACCCTACTGTTGCACCCCCTGGAGTTAGAATAGCAATTTTTACCCCTATACTATCCAACACTTACCCTACTGTTGCACCCCCTGGAGTTAGAATAGTAATTTTTACCCCTATACTATCCAACACTTACCCTACTGTTGCACCCCCTGGAGTTAGAATAGTAATTTTTACCCCTATACTATCCAACACTTACCCTACTGTTGCACCCCCTGGAGTTAGAAAAGTAATTTTTACCCCTATACTATCTAATACTTACCTTAAATGCAATTAAATATTATGCGTTGTAATGGTATGCGTTGTAATGGTATTTTTTAAAAATGCGTTGTAGTGTCATGCGTTGTAAGTGTAGTGCGTTGTAATGGATTATGCGTTGTAAAAAATGCGTTGTAAGTGCATGCGTTGTAAAAGTGTGCGTTGTAACGTCATACATCCAGTTTTAACTGTGTATGTCTGCACTCTTTGGTCCCGTTTCAAGGGAGAATATATTTTCTCCTTCATACCTTCTAGTAAGGTTTGTTTGTTGTTTGTTTGTTTCTTCACATTTTCTGTAGCCTCGCCAATAATCTTCGTACAAACAAAAAAAATTGCGCTCCGTCCAGTGTGTTGGTCTGCACCTGGACGTCTGATGTGGCCCTATGATGAAGCATGACACTGCAAAGTGTGTGAGGGCAGTATTAAGACAAGTGTTGTCCTTTTCCTTTGTGCACTATCCTCTCTGAATTGCACTATATTGTTGAAGGTGTTGTATAGCACAACTTCTTCGCCCTTGTTTTTTCAGGACAAGGGATCTTATTGGTTTTAGTGCTTCTCTGTTTTGTGAGTTTTCATGTGAGGACATTGCCTGCCGGCAGCGGTTTTCTCAATACACTATGGGAGATGCAGAACTCAATAATGTTAATATTCACGATTAATCAATTGTTTGCCACCCATCGTTGTTATAGGAAGGGCTGGATATCGCTGGACACATAGGGCCCGATTACGATGGTGGTGGGACCGCCACCGTAATCAATCGTGGCGGTCCTACCGCCATCTGCCCATGCAGGACCGCCCGCTGCATTACATGGTGAGCAGGCGGACAGATCGTCCGCCTGAGCCCGTCGGATGGACTGCAATCCCTACAATGGTGGCGGTGCCTGCTCAGGCACCGCTGTTTGGATTACAATGTCCCTTTCAGCAGCCTGTTTAATGGCAGTTAACCTGCTATGAAAAGGCTGTCGGAAAGTGACTTTCGGGGCCACTAGCAGGCTCCCCTTACCCTCTGGCCCTCCGCCCTTGGGGGCACCTAAGGTGCCCCTCTAATCATCCCTGCACAATGTGGCAGGCACCGGATGGTGCCTGCAACATAGTGCAGGATTAATTGAAATGTGGTTTTTTTGTATTGCGGCGTGTGCTGCAGCCCGCAGCACACTGCGCAATACAAAATATACACATTGCGACCGCCGTGAAGGCGGTCGCATCCTGATGCAGCCAGCGAGACCTCCGATTCCTCGTCGGGTGGTCCTTCCGCGTTGGTGCCCGACATCATAATCAGGCCCATAGTTTTGGGGATATTGGCAGTCATCACCAAGGGGAAATCCATTACTTCGGAAAGCTGCTTTCACTGTACCATGTTCTGTATAACTCCAAGCACACAGGTGCATTCCTATGTTAAACTGTATGTATTATCACAATCCTATCAAAACTACAGCAAAATGATCCGGTGGCAGCCTGAAAACTCCCCCACGTAGGTTGGCACAGACATCTTTGACGAAATACAGATATACCAATTGAATGTTCAATCTATTCAAAGATAAAAGAATTCTAAAATATTCTTTCATTCAGCCAACATGTTGTGGATTTGACAAGTTTATCTAAATGTTCACTCCTGGCCTGGCAGCACACTGTTTTAAACAAAGAGTAACTGGCCTTTGACTTTCGAAGGAACAGAGAGGATGACCCCTGGTGCAGAGGATGGCCCCTGGTGCTGAGGATGGCCCCTGGTGCTGAGGATGGTCCCTGGTGCAGAGGATGGCCCCTGGTGCTGAGGATGGCCCCTGGTGCTGAGGATGACCCCTGGTGCAGAGGATGGCCCCTGGTGCTGAGGGTGACCCCTGGTGCTGAGGATGACCCCTGGTGCTGAGGATGACTCCTGGTGCTGAGGATGACCCCTGGTGCTGAGGATGACTCCTGGTGCAGAGGATGGCCCCTGGTGCTGAGGGTGACCCCTGGTGCTGAGGATGACCCCTAGTGCTGAGGATGGCCCCTGGTGCTGAGGATGGCCCCTGGTGCTGAGGATGACCCCTGGTGCTGAGGATGGTTCCTGGTGCAGAGGATGGCCCCTGGTGCTGAGGGTGACCCCTGGTGCTGAGGTTGACCCCTGGTGCTGAGGATGACTCGTGGTGCTGAGGATGGCCCCTGGTGCTGAGGATGCCCCTGGTGCTGAGGCTGGGCTGGCCCCTGGTGCTGACGATGACCCCTGGTGCTGAGGATGACCCCTGGTCCTGAGGATGACCCCTGGTGCTGAGGATGGCCCCTGGTGCTGAGGATGACCCCTGGTGCTGAGGATGACACCTGGTGCTCTGCCTGACGCTCAATTAGACAGTGAAGAAACCACAAAGTGCAGGCATTGAAGCCAATCGAATAGGGTTGAATAGACTCCACCTGCGTTTGACCAGGTAATAATTCTTTATTCTTTGGGGTGCGGGCGGGTGGGGTGGGGAATAGTACTTCAGACCACACATCTTCAGTTTCTAATATCTATAAATAACACATTTTACTATTACCCAATGTAATGCTACACAATTTACTTGAACCATCCTCCCAGTCCATTTCTCCTGTCAGACGACAGGACCACAGCACCCTCAGTTTGTGAGAGGCACTTTTAATATTACATAATTTAGAAAGCCTTGTGAACTCATAACCTAGTCCATTTTGGGAAGATTTGAGGATGTACTCATAGTCCCAGGAAACACGGTAATACATGAGCTAGGATTTCATCTAAAAAGTGTCAGTTGAGTCAATGGGAGGTCATTCATGTCTGTATATAGGTGTGGCACCAGGTCTGTGTATAGGTGTCTGAGTGGACATGTGACTCGGCGTGGATGCATGTATTTGTGGATGCAGGTATTTACATACCTGGTCTGTTTTGATTGTTTGTGAGGTGAGGAAACGGTGTAGCAGCGGCTGCCTTATGACTGTAGATGTGCAGTATGAAGAGCTATCCCTGGGCTGCCATTTTCGATGCAACATAGAAGAGAATGCAGCTTTGGATGCTCCAGAGCACCCATGCCCAGACTAGTTACAGCAGAAGAATCACATCCCGTTTCCATGGAAACTAACAGAGCGCTCACATGGGGACCATGCTGGGGAGAGAAGGCACCAGCTTCTGTGTTTGTAAGAAATGCTAATCACAGGGCTTGTTGCTGCTATTTTGGGGTGCACGGCTGACAGTGATTATATACCGTGTGCTGCTGCTCATGCTAACGCACGTGTGTGAGATGAATGTGACACGCAGATGCATACGTGCTCAGTGTACATGCCAGTGCACATGCCAGTGCACATCAGTAAAGCTTGTATATCTGTGCCTGTATAGGTGTCTCGTTTAGACATGTAAAATAATTATAGGATGCCCATATCTTACTGTCCACAATGCCATTGAGAGGCCCTGGTGAGATGAGCGGTGGTGTATTTATATGTTACGCTCAGAAAATATTTTAATAAAATAAAGGCTCCCATAAATTGAAGTGTATGATTCACCGGAATAATCCCAATGAAAAGTAAAATATAAATCCACAGGCATGGCATTATTCTTATAAATGATGGTCTGCCAATTGTATAGTACTCAATCCTCCAGGGTAATCATATCACAACTTTGGCCGGGGCAACATTTAAACTAGGTGGCGTCATTCGTATAATTTTGGGAATTTCACATTATGCTTGTATGCAAAATTCCTGAAAATTATGCCACTTTTTGTAATTATGTGCCATTTGTAGTAAAAATGTACTGCAAATGCTCAATTATGCACAGAAGCAAGAGAAAGTGAGCAGCTGTTGTTTGCGATGCTTTTGTTGTTTTGCACTCTTTTAGCACACAATGGGGCCCATTAGCATGGCGGGCGGATCGCCACCGCCCAACCGGCGGTGGCGATCCGCCCGCCAACACACCCCGACGGACGGCCTTTTACCCCCCCGCCACATTAGCATGGCGGGGGGTACCGCAGCAGACTGAAAGACCGTCTGCCGCGTTTCCACCTGTAGGCAATTGTCACGATTGCCTGCCGGGCGGAAAAGGCCTATAATATGGTGGCAGTGCCTTGAAGGCACCGCCATTCATATTATGATGTGGGCGGTGTTATGCCTTTCCATGGCGGAGACTCCGCCATGGAAAGGCATGCGGGAATCGCTTTGGGAGCCCGTTGTGGGCCCCCGGGGGGCTGCACTTGGGGGGTACCATCGGTATTGGCATACACAAGGTGGCAGGCACTGAGCAGTGCCTGTCACGTTGTGCATGCCAATGCACAACATGCATTTCCAACATTGTGGCGGGTGCTGCTCACAGCACCGCCCGCCACAATGTTGGATATGCGGGATGCGACCGCCAAGGTGGCGGTTGCATCCTAATTGGCGCCACAGGACCGCCACACCACTGGACCCCAATGTGTTCTTGTGTCAACAAATTGGCAAGAGGGCACATTTCTAGATAAAATATAGTGCTAAATAACAGATTTGCATTTTACATGATGATGCAAAATTTTGCTGAGATTTTGCATAAATACACAAAAGCACATTTGATGAATTTCGAACCTCCTAAATTCACAACACTTTTTGCAGTCCGAGGGCGACTATCCAATGGTTCTAAGGTTTCTATCACAGACTGAGTCTGAATTCATTTGTGAGCATGTGCTGTGAATAGTGTGCATAGTTTTGCTCCTATCTTAGATGCATTTGTCACCTACAATGAGCTGTGGGTAAATGTGCTTGGTCTTTGCATACTTGCTAACTTACAATTTAATGCCACCGTGTGACAAGGGGGTGGGGTGCTTGGAGAGGGCAGGGCTTCGTGCCGAGAGCTACCTCAGAGGCACTCTCTCCCTCACCAAGTCCTCCCCCCCCCCCCCCCCCCCCCGTCCCTCTCAAAAGCATAAATACAAAGGGTCATTGAGGCTGTTGCCGATGTCCTGGGGTGTTTTTACACCTCTTAATGGACATCAGTTGGTTACTGCCTCCTAAAACGAGCCGAAAATCCACTGTTTACAGTGGCTTTCTGTTTGTTTTCCCTGCTACCAGGTGCTTTCGGCTCCTCACCGCGTGACCGTGTGAAGGGAGCCGAAATCGTGTGACACACGGTGGCACCGTGTGAGTTGGCAGGTCTGTTTGATGGGTGAGATCAAATGCCTACACTGAATTGCTTGAGCAACTTCTAGGATGGTTGACTTTCTCAGTGCTGGGCATAAGTATACTTGTGTCTAAGACATTTGATGGTGTGATGCAGTGGGGGCTGGTAATTGTAGGAGGGAGGGGCGGATGGGACACACACACACATACACACTCACAACCATGCATTCACAAACACGCGCACACACCCACATCTATTCACAACACTAATTACTTAATATTCAAGCATACACGCACGCACCAAACATTAAATTATATATTTTTTAAAAACACTTATCTGCAGCTCTACCTTGGAGGTCCCAGGAGGCTTGGAACTGCTGCCTTCCCTCATTGGCTGGCCTCAGCCAATGAGGGAAGGCAGCAGTCCCTACGTCGTCCCAGATTGGGATGGGGTCAGTGAGACTGCTGACCCTACCCCACTCTGATGAAGTGTCACTGATTTACACTCGACCCTAGGCGCTTTAGGGCTTAAAACTGAAGGCAATGAGTGATGCTACCCCTTGTCATGGAGGCATAGGGCCTCAGGGACCTTTGCTGAGCTGAGGAGGTCAGGCCCACGGGAGCTGTGACATTTTCATCCCAGCAAAGTTCAGCTCAGGCAGCCAGCAGCCTGCGCATTTAGCGCATGTCTAGCTCCTGGCTGCCTGACCTGAAAATGAACATTGTCCGTCAGGCCAACCTTTGCTCAGCATGACAGATACTGTTCGTGAGGGGCAAAGGGTGGGGGGGCATGACCCCTCAGCCCCAATGGACCAGTAGTGGCTGGTATGAAGGTGGTAAGTGTTGTGAGGTACTGTAATAGTCAAATAATGGCATATTTAGGATGTGCAGGATGTAAGTTAGAAATTCTGTGTTAACATACTCTGTTGTATGATTGTTCATGTTGTACCCTGGTGGAGGTTGCTGTTGTAAGAATTCTAATATCTAAGTACATGGGTATATTTGTGTTGCGATGGATATATGCAGTGGTCTGTCTAAAGTATGTTGTTGGACGTTATGTACATGGAATGTGGTTAGAGAAGTCTGCATTTGTGAGTATGGTGATATTAACTTATGTGGCTCGTCTATGATTTGCTTTATGTGTGCGCAGTATTTTGTCTAATTTTCTTTCCAAATCCTGCATCATAAAGTCCGGCATGACAATTTTAATGCAGATTCGTGTACAGTTAAGAACATTTTAAGGGAAGGTGAAAAAAGATGTGTTTTCCGATTTCAGCTCGCATGGGAAAGTTTGTTCGCAGCTACAGCAGAAGCTGCTGAATGGATTTATACCAAACTTGGAATGAAAGTAAAACTTTACAAACAAAAGCATGGTTTAATTTGCTTGATATAAATCTACTCAGTAGTTTTGGAGATATAAGGATTTCAAAACGTTGCACCACTTGCTAAAAAGAGTTACCACTTTATTTTAATCTGTGCTATTTAAATCCGCGATTCACAAAATCACCAATTCTGTCAATCACAATTGAATTTTTTCTCATGTGTGATACTCTGAGGAAGGAAATTAATTTATTCTGCTATCTTGAAAAACATGATTGTTTTTTTATATCTGTAATTTAAAAAAAATTGTTGTGGGATAACATTTCAACCACACTCAGGGTGCACCATGATAGGAACCCGAACAGATGGAATGCTGGGCAGAGGAACCCTCAGGTTTGGAAAATGGTGTTATAAACTGCAGAAAAAAGTGAAGTTCCTCATGGTAAAAAGCACAATTTTTGCCTCCATATTATGCTTCTGAAAAAAATAACTATTTGGAGTAAATAATTGCAATTTTCAAGAATAACGCATGTTTACACAAAAAAGCAACAAAAAAAGAGTGTATAATACAAGATCTCCCATTGCACAGAGCCAAAGAATGAGCTCATTTAGGTAGTCTGCCTGCAAAAGGATTGGATAAAGTCTTGTTGACACCCTCCGTCATACTGAGCATTCGGCAATGCACAGCAGAGATTGGCCACCCATTGTGGGTTCAGCGCAGTGCCTGATTCAGTGGCGGCTCACAAAGGGAGTGCTGCGGGGCGGGGGGGTAGTGGAGTCAGACGTATGACAGCCAGATGTTGTTAGAAATGGGATGTTTGGTAGGCTAGGGCATGTGCCAAAGCCAGGCAGAAACCACCACTCTAGTCAGGATATAGGAGTTAAGCTCCTAAAATAACCCCTGCTCACCCCCTTGGTAGCTTGGCACGAGCAGTCAGGCTTATCTTAGAGGTAGTGTGTAAAGCATTTGCACATAACCAACAGTAATACAGTGTAAGCACTACAAAAGGACACCACACCAGTTTAGAAAAGTATCCATTATTTTTATATACTTAAGACAAGACCAAAAATTATAAAAATCCACAATACAGTACTTAGAAATCTTCAGTTATCAAAATGACCTTGAAAAACAGTTCCTTGAAGTCGATAGCTCTGTCCGGGGCTATCACAGGATCGTGAACAAACAAATCTGAACATTTCTGACAGACCGCGGCGTCGCGGGCCAGCTACGGTGTCGGGAAGACCCGCAAACAGTACCTTTTAGAAATGAAGGGTGTCGGCGACCTCTCATTGAGCTTCCAAAAGCACGGCGTCCGCAGGCATCGGTTCCAGAGGTCGGTGCAGGAGGCGTCGGGGCCCTCGAAGTCACACACGTTGCAAATCGAACTCCTCTCTATTGAAATTAGGGCCGCTGGCGTCGGCAGGCGTCGGGTGCTGCGGGGCGATGTGAAGCGGTGTGGCGTGCAGTACCCTCAGGTCCCGATGAGAGCAGCGGCTCGGTGGCGGTGTCAGATGGCGTCGTCGGTGAGACCAGGCTTGCGGTGTAAAGTGAATGTGGTGCTCGTCGCAGTGCTAGCAGGTCGCGGTGCAAGCAGCGGCGTTGTTGTTGCTGGAGCGCTGTTGTCTGGAGTCGATGGTGCCGGCGAAGGTAGGCCAAAGCTGCGGTGTGGGAGGAGTGCGGTGCGTAGTGTAACTTTACGAGCGGTGCCCTAGAACCACGGTGCAAGCAGCGGCGCCGATTTCGGCGTGGAGCGTCGTCGTCGGGGAGGCCAAGGCGTCGTCGTGAAGCGAGGTGGTGCGGAGTGCAGTGCCCACAGGTCGCGGTGCGAGCAGCGGCTCAGTGGCGGCGTCAGCAGGCATCATCGGTGAGACCAGGGTCACGGTGCGGCGTTTCGGCGGTGCCCTCTGCGGTGCCTTCAGGACACGAGTCGGCAGCGGCGTCATAGACGGCGCCGGGTTGCTTTTTCCTCTTTTGCAGCACAAAACACACAGTCCCCAGTGCTGAGGGCAGAAGAGCTTGATGTATTTGCTGTTCCTGAGACTTCTTGAACAGGGGGCAAGCTCTACCTCAAGCCCTTGGAGAAACTAACAAAAGTAGATTGCAGAAAGTTCAGTCCAGTCCTTTCACTGCCCAAGACAGAAGCAGCCACTGCAGGCCAACCCAGGAAAGCACACAGCAAAGTGGTTGTTCCTCCTAACAGCTTCTCCAGCTCTTCTTCTTGGCAGTCTTCTTGATCCAAAAGAGTTCTAAAGTTCAGGGGTCTGGGCCCCAATATTTATATCCTTTGAGGTGCAAGGAAATCTCCTCCCCCTTCCCCAATTGCTGTCCAGGTCTATTCAGCCCTTTCCTGACCCACCTAGACTATCTGGAGCCACTCCTGCTCCCCAGCCTTTTGCCATCCAAAACCGAGACAGGCAATCCACATTCCAGCAGAGGCACACGGGATGACTGAGCAAGAAAATACCTACTTTCTAAAAGTGGTATTTTCAAACACAGAATGTAAAAATCAACTTCACTAAAATATGCATCTTTAGATTCTGAGTTCAGGCATACTAAACTTTATTTTCCTACCTAATTCCCCAGGCCAGTTATGTTTAAAATATGTTATAAATAAACTCCCCATTCTGTCCTACGGGGAACAGGTAGCCTTGCAATAGCGAAAATTGAAATTGGCCGTAATTCGCTATCAGGACATGCCACACACACCAGGGAATGTCCTACCTTTCACATACACTGCACTCGGCCCACAGGGGTACCTTGGGCCTACCTTAGTGGTGGCTGACATGTAAGAAAAGGGAAGGTGAGGGACTGGCAAGTGTGTGCACTGGCCAAGTCGACATGGCAGTTACAAACTGCGCACAGACTCCGAAATGGCGGGTCTGAGCTACCTTTTCAGGGCTACTCATGTGGGTGGCACAATCAGTGCTGCAGGCCTACTAGTAACATTTGATTCACAGGCCCTGGCACATTCAGTGCACTTTACTAGGGACTAACAAGTAAATCAAATATCCAACCATGGAAACACCAATCCATAACACAGTTTACTACAGGAGCACTTGCAGTTTACCACTGATCAGCAGTGAGAAAACTGCGCAGAAACACTACGCCAGCAAAAACAGAGTAAAAACCGGGAGGTCAGAGAGCAAAAACTCAGGACAAACACGCCAAAAGATGCCAAGTCTAACACATGTCCCCTCCAGCTGAAAGTAGGGAGAACAACCCCCCCTCCTGGGAGTTCTCTTCACTAAGGAGGAAGAACCTGGACAGACCATCTGCATTGGCGTGTTCTGTGCCAGGACGGTGTTCCACCGTAAAGTCCATTCCCTGTACGGAGATGGACCACCTCAACAGTTTTGGATTCTCACCCCTCATTTGCATCAACCACCTGAGGGGCCTATGGTCTGTCTGAACCCGGAAGTGAGTCCCAAACAGGTATGGTCTCAGCTTCTTCAGTGCCCAGGCCACAGCGAAAGCATCCCTTTCTATGGCACTCCACTTCTGTTCCCTGGGGAGTAGTCTCCAGCTAAGGAAGACTACAGGCTGGTCTAGGCCCTCTTCTTTCAGTTGTGATAGCACCGCTCCCACTCCATGCTCTGAAGCGCAGTCTGCACGACGAATTCCTTGGAGAAGTCGGGTGCCTTGAGCATGGCGGGTGCCGTGCACATGGCGGCCTTCAGGGCATCAAAAGCCTTCTGACGGGACTCAGTCCAGATCACCTTCTTGGGCTGCTTCCTGGAAGTCAGCTCTGTTAAGGGGGCAACAATGGTGCCATACCCCTTAACAAACCTCCTGTAGTACCCAGTGAGTCCTAAGAAGCCCCTCACCTCTCTCTGGGTCTTGGGGAGCTCCCAAGCCAGAATGATGTCAATCTTGGGTTAGGGGCGCCACCTGGACGCTTCCTACCTGGTGTCCCAAGTACACCACCGAACCCTGCCCGATCTGTCTCTTACTGGTCTTGATCATGAGGCCTGCCCTCTGCAGCGCCTTCAACACTTCACCGATGTGCTGCAAGTGTTCTTTCCAGCTGGAACAGAACACTGCGATGTCATCCAGGTAGGCGGCACTGAAATCCTCCAGCCCTGCCAACATCTGGTTGACCAACCTCTGAACGGTGGCAGGGGCATTCTTCAACCCAAAGGGCATTACCCGGAACTGGTAATGTCCTTCTGGGGTTGAAAATGCTGACCTCTCCTTGGCCCCATCGATTAAGGCAATCTGCCAGTACCCAGACATTAAATCAAACGTGCTGAGGAACTTGGCAGCTCCCAACCGATCAATGAGCTCATCAGCTCTGAGGATGGGGTGTGCGTCAGTCCTGGTGACGGCATTGAGCCCACGGTAGTCCACACAAAAGCGCAGTTCTGGAGTGGCACCAGGTGCAGCAGCCTTTAGGACCAAGACCACTGGGCTGGCACAAGGACTGTTGGAAGGCTCGATCACCCCTAACACCAACATCTTAGAGACCTCCTCTTTAATGCTGGCCTTGACCCAGTCAGTCAACCTGTAAATCCTGTGCTTCACAGGAGGGCTGTCACCGGTGTCCACGTCATGGGTACACCAGTGAGTAACACCTGGGGTCAGGGAGAACAGTGGGGCAAACTGTCCCAACACCTGGTGACAGTCGCTCTGGAGTCAGTGTAGGGGAGAGGATCACACCTTCCACTGACCCATCGTGCTCCTTGGTAGACAGGAGGTCAGGGAGAGGTTCACTCTCCTCTTCCACCCAATCATCTGTCACCAAGAGCATGCTCACTTCGGACCTCTCAAAGTGGGGCTTGAGGCAGTTCATGTGGAGGATCCTCAAAGGGTTCCTTGGAGCCTGCAAATCCACCAGGTAGGTGACATCAATTTTGCAACCCACCACCTCAAATGGCGCAGTCCACTTGTCCTGCAAGGCACAAGGTTCCACTGGGACCATGACCCACGCTTTTTGACCAGGTTGAAATTCGACCAGAGTGGCATTCTGGTCATACCACTTCCTCATTTCTTCCTGGCTTGCTTCTAGGTTCGCCTGAGTGATTTTCCTGAAGTGGGCAGTTTGGTTTTTGAAGGCCAGCATGTAACTGAACACATCCTGGGGAGTTTTCTGGGGAGCTGCCTCCCAGCCTTCCTTCACCAAACTCAGAGGTCCTCTCACCGGGTGAGCTCAAAGGGACTGAACCCAAGAGACTTCTGTGGTACCTCCCTGTATGCAAAAAGAAGGCACGGCAAGAGGACATCCCACTTACGCCTCATGGGTTCCGTTAGACCCTTAATCATGCCCTTCAAGGTCTGGTTGAATCTCTCCACCAGACCGTTACCTTGTGGGTGGTAAGAAGTGGTGAACTTGTAGGTTACACCACACTCCTTCCACAGGGATGTCATATACTTGGATATGAAATTGGTCCCCCTGTCAGAAACCACCTCTCTGGGGAACCCCACTCGGGAAAAGATCCCCATTAATGCCCGGCCCACCACTGGCGCCGTCGTTGTCCTGAGAGGGGTTGCCTCCGGGTACCGGGTGGCATGGTCCACCAAGAACAGGACGTACCCGTTGCCCACGGCTGTCTTGGGATCCAGTGGCCCCACAATGTCCATCCCCAGCCTTTCAAAGGGTGTTCCAACCACTGGAAAAGGTTGGAGAGGAGTGTTGACCTTCCTCCCACTCTTACCACGTGCCTGGCAAGTTTGGCAAGACCTGCAATGTCCATCTGACTGCCTTCACATTTGGGGCCAGAAGAAGTGGGTGACAAACTTGTCAAAGTTCTTGTCCTGCCCCAAATGTCCTGCAAAAGGCACGTCATGAGCCAGACCCAGTAGGAAGGTTCTGAAGCGCTGGGGCACCACTAGCACACGGGCTGACCCAGACTCAGCGACCTTAGGCTCACTGTACAGATCATACTCCCAGTAGATCCAATGTGAGCCGGAGTGATCACCAGCTGCCTGGTCTGCAGCCTGCTACCGCAGACCCTCTAGAGAAGGGCACTCTTTCTGATTTTTGCAGAATTCCTCCCTGGTGGGACCCCATTCTTGCTGCCAATGGGTCAGCTCAGATATGTCCGCCTCCTCCTGGTCCGTGGGAACATCAGGGGACCGTTTCCCACACCCCTTGCCCTTTCCCATGGCAGGGACTTGGGCCACTGTTTCAGGCTCCAAGTCCTCTTGATCACCCTTTCTGGCCGCCATTGACCGAGTGGACACACATGCCCACTCTGGCAACCCAAGCATCTCCAAGTGAGACCTGAGCTCAACATCCTTCCATAAGGACTGCTCCAGGTCGTTACCTAGCATACAATCTACAGGCATGGAAGGGCTCACAACCACCCTCCAGGGACCTGAGACCCCCCACCCACTCGAAGGGAACCAGCGCCACCAGACAATGGCGCTCTGAATTGCCCACCGCAAGTACTTGGTGGAATGCCCCTGGGACTACCTGCTTCTCAGAGACCAGGTCACACCGGACTGAGGTCACCCTGGCTTTAGTATCTCTGAGAGCCTCTACCCTTTTCCCATTGATGGTCACCCAGGTGCTGTATTTCTTTGTGTTAGGGGGCACTGGGTTTCCTAGGACCATCTCACTGTCCCCTAGTGAGACGAGGGTCATTTCTGCGGGGTCCCCACCCTCCTGTGGATACTCGTCCTCCCCAAGAGCTACACTAGCCAACACCTTGTACTGCCCACCGGTGGGTGGCTGTGCCCCCTTTAGGCACTTGGAGTCCCCCTTCATTTGCCCACCTGGTCACATGCAAAACACTTGCGGGGCCAGTCTCAGCAGGTTTTCCTGACGAGACCCCTTGTTTCTTATCTCTGGAGGATGGGAACCTTTACCCTGGGTGCTAGTTTGGGGCCCTTTGAAGAACTCCTGTGTTTTACCCTTGTCCCCCCCCCCACACTTTTCTGCTGGGGACCCTGCCCACCTTTGGCTGAGTCTCCCCCATACGCTTTCCTGTGGACCATGGTACTCACCCAGCGGTCCGCCTCCATAGCAAGCTTCCTGGGGTCAATCAGCTTACTATCAACTAGGTGCTGGCGCAGATCTGCAAAACATAGACTAGACAAGTGCTCCCATGCAATCAAATTGTAGAGCCCCTGAAAATCTGTCACATTACTGCCCTTCACCCAGCCATCCAGTGACCTGCAAAACATATCTACACATTCCAACCAGGTGTTGGCATCGGACTTCTTACTGGACCTGAACTGATCCCTGTACTTTTCAGGAGTGAGACCATACTTAGTGAGAAGGGTGTCCTTCATGTCTGTATAGGTGAGGTGATACCCCTTACCCATAGCTATTAAAGTATCCCTTGCTTCTTCTGGGACAAAACATTGTTTTGTTTATCCTCTGAGGCGGAAAGCCGGAGGACTGCATTTTGCTCCTTGTTTTTAAAACTTGTACTTCACTGTTTTTGATTTACAAAAAGCATTGACCTCACCTGCATTGAAAGCGCCGGCTCACACGCGCTAAAGCAGCCCTCCTAGACCTCCCCTGATACAGCGACATCCAGCGCTGACACAGGGTAAACGCCCATACCGCCATCGCGGTCCGAAGGCGGAGCCACGCCCACTGCGAGGCCACGCCCACCAGGACACCTACAAAACGCTGACTGAAAGCGCGACGCACTTTTGTTTTGTTTATCCTCTGAGGCGGAAAGCCGGAGGACTGCATTTTGCTCCTTGTTTTTAAAACTTGTACTTCACTGTTTTTGATTTACAAAAAGCATTGACCTCACCTGCATTGAAAGCGCCGGCTCACACGCGCTAAAGCAGCCCTCCTAGACCTCCCCTGATACAGCGACATCCAGCGCTGACACAGGGTAAACGCCCATACCGCCATTGCGGTCCGAAGGCGGAGCCACGCCCACTGCGAGGCCACACCCACCAGGACACCTACAAAACGCTGACTGAAAGCGCGACGCACTATTGTTTTGTTTATCCTCTGAGGCGGAAAGCCGGAGGACTGCATTTTGCTCCTTGTTTTTAAAAATTGTACTTCACTGTTTTTGATTTACAAAAAGCATTGACCTCACCTGCATTGAAAGCGCCGGCTCACACGCGCTAAAGCAGCCCTCCTAGACCTCCCCTGATAAAGCGACATCCAGCGCTGACACAGGGTAAACGCCCATACCGCCATCGCGGTCCGAAGGCGGAGCCACGCCCACTGCGAGGCCACGCCCACCAGGACACCTACAAAACGCTGACTGAAAGCGCGACGCACTATTGTTTTGTTTATCCTCTGAGGCGGAAAGCCGGAGGACTGCATTTTGCTCCTTGTTTTTAAAACTTGTACTTCACTGTTTTTGATTTACAAAAAGCATTGACCTCACCTGCATTGAAAGCGCCGGCTCACACGCGCTAAAGCAGCCCTCCTAGACCTCCCCTGATACAGCGACATCCAGCGCTGACACAGGGTAAACGCCCATACCGCCATCGCGGTCCGAAGGCGGAGCCACGCCCACTGCGAGGCCACGCCCATAACACTCACTACAAATGTGTCGACCATACCAGCGCAGCGGACGAGCGCAGCGGACGAGCGCAGCGGGAGCGCCGTTTGCGCGCCGAAGGCGCGCCTAAGGCAAGCCCGTCTGCGCCCGTCCGCGCACGGCCAAGCCTAGGGCCAGAACCCCTGTCGGACAAAGCTGCCTTTAAGGTAAGCTACTCACGTCGGGACCTCTTAAGTCTCAGACCCACCACCGCTACTTCTTGTAAGTACGTTCATGATCTTGAAGGTCCATTCACCAGCTGCACCTTTTGCCACCCAGTCCAGCTCAAACTCCTTAACCGACCTTATAGGCCCTCAACCCTTAAACTCGCCACCCTGAACTGTCGCTCTCTCCCCAAACACGCGATGTTAATTAACCATCTCATAGAAGACCATGAGATCGACGCTCTGTTCCTGACAGAAACGTGGCTCTCCTCTCACTCGGACTCAGATATGGTCCTAGCTACTCCCCCGGGCTTTCTTATTCAGTCCCTACCTCGTCCCTCCGGTAGGGGTGGTGGTGTTGCCATCATCCATCGGGATCATTTCCCCTGCAAAACTAACGATGCGCACGTCCTTGATTCTGAAAGTCTTCAGTTCACGATCAAGTTGGACCCGACAAACTCACTATCAGGCCTCCTAGTCTACCGCCCCCCCGGTCATCCAGGCTCTTTTTCCAATGCTCTCCTGGATACGGTGAGAAAAAGGGAGGTTCTGGAAAAACCAGAGCCTGTGTGAATCACAGCTAAGACCAAAGGTCTCAATATTCGTAAAGCAAAGTATTTGTCAAATGTTAATTTACATAGAACGCAAACAAAGCATGATTTAGTATTCGAAATACAGAAACACCATGATTGTTTAGAAACAAAAATATATTGTTTGTGTATTTATAATTCAAGCTATTTGGTATGCATTTGTAGTTTCACATCACTTATAACAATGCATAGCTATTCAAACTCAAGAGAACATACAATGTTAAAAATCCCAATGCATTTCGGGTAATGCCTACCCTTCGTCAGGGGATAAATACGTACAACACTAACAGTAAACAATTTAGAAAATTTCTTGTGTTGAGTTCTTCTTGACCTCCATACGGAACTACAACGAAAGGCACATGTGTGCTGTTAGACATGTTTGTAATGACAATGGAAATGTTGTAGAATTTGCACTCGAAATAAAGGAAATTAGGGGAAGATAGGAAAACCTGTGGAAAGATTCCCATACGGTGATGCGGTTCAAAGAAAAAGAAAAATGGGGTATCACCCAAAAGTGAGAACGCAGAAGTATGTTGCAAGCTTACCGAGAATATCGGCGTTGCCAAGTGTTGGTAAAAGGTCTCTGGGCAATAGTTGACTAACCGTCTGCAAAAGGTTATATTTGATTAAAAGGCCAGGTTGCGTTAGCCGTGATGTGTTACAAAAAATCAAACTGCAATTGTTACGTGTTTTATAAACTCACCCTCTTCAAGTGTTAGATGTCGAGAGCGGCAGACGCTGCTCCGGTAATGCGCGAGATGCCGTGCCTGTAATGGAAGCGACCAGAGAGGTTACTCTCGGTTGCTATGACGAAAAGGGTTCAGCGGTTTCAATGTTACTGCTCCGCAAATTAGCGGAACGAATCTTACCTGCTATTTTTAGTCCGTGTGTGTTGGAAAGAGCTTCCAAAACTTCTCCCTCTAAGATTTGGCGCATGCGTGTCTACTGAAACTGAGGGGTTTAAAAAGTGAAGAGGGTCTAAGGCAGTAGTGATGAAAAGAGGACTGCGAAATGAGTAAAAACAGACGTAATCGGAATGAAATAGAGTGTGTCTAAAAAGATGTGACTGGTGGAACCACCATATATAAATTCTAAAAAATAATACTCTTATTAGAAACTTCTTGTCTGCCAATTCACAAGAAATGTGAGAGTTTATATGAGCAAAAGATGAAGTGAAAGTGGATGTGAACCTTCACGAGAGACTAAAAAAAACTTAATTGCGAGTGCAAATCCATTACAGATGTACAATATGTTGAAGCCTAAATAAAGCATGATAATTCATAATGATCATTTAGACCATCCGGACACACTGTTCCTAAGAATTTTATCCAATGTGTTTCTCTACGGGCAAGAACATTATTCATGTCTGAGTCAGTATGTACATGAAGACGTTCTAAGATTGTGAAGCGTAGTTGTGGAATAGTGTGAGAAGTGTTCACCCAATGTGTTACCAGGGAGGATGTCAAATTACTGTTACGGATCCTACTCTTGTGTTCAATGATCCTGGTTTTGATATTTCTGCTTGTTTTCCCTACGTATACAAGGCCACACGGGCACTTGATGGCATAGATGACCCATTCTGAGTTGCAGTCTGAAGTATGCTGAAGTTTAATGCCTTTGCCTGTGTGAGGATGTGTAAACACATTTCCTGTGATTACGTTACTGCATTGTCCGCAATTGTAGCATTTTCTCATGCCGATGTTCTTGGATATTACAGGACGAGTGTGACTTTTGAGAAGATCCCTCAAGTTCTTTGGTCTGGTATGTGCAAAAAGAGGCGGATCCTTAAACAAATCTTGAAAATCAGGTTCCTGATCAATTATATCCCAACGTTTGCGAATAACTGACTTGATCTGTGTCGCTTGAGTGGAATGTTTTAGTACAAAAACTTCTCGTTTAGAAGAGTTTTTTGGAGTACTCTGAAGTAGATCTTCTCGTTTTTTTTGGTCAACCTGATTCTTTGCTTCCTTAAGAATGTCCTCTGGATATCCTCTCATTTTGTATCTCTCGAGTTGCTGTGTGATATCAATATCACACTGCTGTTGGTCCGAAGTGATTCTTTTGATTCTGGTGAGCTGAGATACAGGTAAGTCCTTCTTCAGGGAATACGGATGGGCACTCGAAAAGTGAAGTGCGTTGTTTACATCTGTAGGTTTTCTGTACACCATAGTTGATAGGCCACGTGTAGATTTTTGTATCTCTATGTCGAGAAAATGAATTTTCTCCAATTGGATGTCATAGGTAAACTTGATCCTCGGGTTGCATTGGTTTAATTCATCAATGCATTGTTCCAAAACTGTCTTGGATCCTTTCCATATGATGAGAATATCATCAATATATCTTAAAAAAAAAAAGAAGTAGGTTAGATTGCCATGCTGGGTTTTGCAGAATATGTTGATATTCAAAGTAAGCCATGAAGGTATTGGCATAAGCCGGCGCTCCTGGAAAACCCATGGATGTTCCAGTAATTTGTAGGTAATATTTGTCCATCCACGAAAAGTAACTGTGATACAGTGAGAAGTGTAGAAGCTCCAATAGAAAAATGCTTTTGTCTTTAGACTGTGATGAGTGAAGGAGTCTCCATTCTACTGCCTCGAGTCCTTCATTGTGTGCAATAGAAGTGTAGAGAGCCACTACGTCGATTGTGCAAAGTAAGAAATCTGTGTTAAGATGAGGTATGATGGCTTCCAATTTCAAAAGACAGTCAGTAGTATCCCTGACGTATGTTTGCCAAGATTGAACCAACGGTTGCAAATGGTAACGGTACGGATACGGTAGCATCACAGGCACACTCCACCACCAACTTTACGATACTAGGAGACCTGAATATTCATTTTGATGACCCTCTAGATACAGGGGCAGCCGATCTGATCACAGACCTGGCGGCCTACGACCTCTACCTCCTAAACTCCGGAGCTACACATAACAAAGGCCACTTGCTGGACCCGGTGTACACGAGCACCCCCACCATGCAAGCTAGTGAGTCCCTCCCCCTCCCTTGGACGGACCATTTTTTAGTCTCCTTCCAGCTACCAGGAGTCTTCAGTAAACCTCACAAACCTCCCACTTATACCAGGGACAGGGCATGGTCCAAGCTCCCCACAGAAGACTGGGCCAGGACCCTGAAGGCAACTACCCCTTCTTATTCCGAAGACCCTGTTATCGCTGACAGTAATTTCAGAGAGTGGATTGTCACATCCCTAGACTCCATACTCCCCTTTAGAACCCGGGAGGATAAAAACGGGAAACCAGGTTCCGCCCCATGGTACATCCCGGAACTTCGGATGCTACGCAAAAATTGCAAGAAAGCTGAGCGGCTATGGAGGAAAGACTGGCAGTACGCTAGCAAGGAAGATTACCAGAAATCAGTGAGAATATACAAATCTGCCCTTAAATGCACCAAAGCCTCCCATTACGATACTCGGATAAAAGACTCCACCAACTCAACAAGGGAATCCTTCCTTAACGTAAAAGAGCTACTGAAAATACCAGCTCCTCCATCCTCTAACACCCCCCCGGTAGACCGAAGCAATGAACTAGCTACCTACTTTAATGACAAAATCGCCTGCATTTTAGCATCCCTTCCCCCTCCCTGTCTATCAAGCCACATGGACAATGAAACCCCCATCAGTCAGACAGGAAACAGCTTGCGCCCCCAACTAGCGACGTTTAGGGCAGTAACCAATAACGAGGTAGATGTAACCATGGCCAAAATGAAAAGCGGATCACCTCTGGATCCCGCACCTATCAGATTTCTCAAAACCGTAGCCCCAGTCATCATACCAACGATCACGGAGCTTATAAACAGTTTGCTCGCCCAAGGCTCTGTACCCGCTAGCTGGAAGAGTGCAGTAGTTAAAGCACTCCTAAAAAAAAAACAGCTGGACCCAGCAGATATGGCAAACTACCGGCCAATCTCACTTCTCCCTTGCATTAGCAAACTAGCCGAGAAACTGGTCAATGGACAACTGTCACATTTTCTCGAGGTAAACAACATCTTACGGCAATCCCAAACTGGGTTTCGCCCTGGCCATGGCACAGACACCGCCCTTCTTGCCGTCATCGAGGAGGCAAGGCGCATTTTGGATTCAGGAGGGTCAGTGGCAGTGATCCTCCTGGATCTTAGTGCAGCCTTCGACACAGTCAACCATCGTGTCCTTCTCCATCGGTTGGCGGCAGCAGGGCTCACTGGGGCGGCGCTCAGGTGGATAGAGTCCTTCCTTGCTGGGCGTTCGTTGCAGGTATGGGATGGCAATCACCGCTCGACCATCCTCCCCCTCACGTGCGGGGTTCCCCAGGGGTCGTCTTTAAGCCCCACGCTTTTTAATGCCTATGTGGCCCCTCTCGAAGATGTGGTGACCCCTTTCGGGATCAAAATAGTGAGTTATGCTGATGACACACAGCTGGTCGTCTCTCTATCCCAACTGGACGACCACCCGGACAATCTGGCAAATTGCCTCACGGAAATTCACAGTTGGATGTGTGAATCATCACTTAAATTAAATGGGTCAAAGACAGAAGTTATGCTCATGGGAAAGCAATGGGCGACTATCCCCCCATCGGTCTGGCCAGACGTGTTCGGGGAAATTCCCACCCCGAAACAAGAAATCAAGACCCTTGGAGTCTGGCTGGAACCCGAGCTTTCAATGAAAACGCAAGCGTCCAAAACAGCAGGTACCTGCTTCGGGCTTATGCGCACCACCCGCAAGATTCTCCCCTTACTCCCGCCCACATCTAGAAAACTCCTAGTCCAAGGTTTAATACTGGCACGGTTGGACTACAGCAACATGGTTTATCTGGGAGCCCCAGAGGCCACCATGGCTAAACTTCAACGCACACAGAATGCAGCAGCCCGACTACTTATGAACCTTCCCTCCAGAGTATCAGCCAGACCAGCAATCAGGGCCCTGCACTGGCTGCCAGTGCGCCAAAGGGTGGAATTTAAGGCCATGTGCACTGCACACAAACTGATGAATGGAGTTGGCCCTATGATCCTCAGCGACCTGGTGACTCCTTATAAGGCCCCCAGATCCCTTCGGTCTGAGTATGAGCGACTGGCCAACATCCCCAAATACAGAAAGACACGGACTGGAGGCCGACGCTTCTCCGTGAAGGCATCTGCCGGGTGGAACTCCCTCCCCCGCACCCTTAGACTGGAGCCCAGTTATCTGATCTTCAGAAAAAAACTGAAAACGCTTTTATTCCCAAAATAAAGTCCCTTCTCTTTCTTCCCCTCTCCTCTGAATAATACAATCAATATAGCGCGGGGATGCCTTCGGGTCACCAGGCGCTCTACAAATCGTTAAATAATAATAATAATAATAATAATAATAATAAATAAATAATAAGAGAGGCTTCAATCCTGCTCCCTAATTCTCCTCAGGGACCCCATTCATGTTTATTGTTGCCTCGTAACTCTGAAACCACCTTTGTATGTCATCCCCCTTCTTGAATTCTTTGCCTACATTCTTAGGGATGTGCACAATCCTGTCTGCCTGTCTTGATGGGTTGCTGCCACCATCTGAGCTGGCTCTACTCCTCTGATCCAGCTCCTTTATCCTGAACTCATGCTCTAACATCATTCTTTTCTGCTCCATGGCTAACTTAAGCTTCTCCACTTCTACTGCAACTCTCCTTGCTTCCCGCCTGTCCTCCAGCTCTCCTGGGGACAGGCCACTGCTGCCTGGCCCGGAGGGTTCCCCCCTCCCTAAAGCACATCCACCCTAGGAATAGGCTCCTCTGCCTCTTCACTGAGATCACCAGACTGCTCGCTGACATGTCTGGCTGCTACCTAGGCCCTCAGCGCTTTTTATAGCTCCTCCTTCCTCGTGAGGCCTCTGACTTGGACTTTTAGTTTTTTGCAAATTGATTTCAATTCCCTAACATTGTAGGATTCCAACCTATCCTCTTCAAAGGCAATTTCCAGGAATGCAACAGATGATGCTCTGGATTCAGGCATGATGAAGTAGCAAGTTCAAACTGGCAAGATCAAAAATAGGCCAAAAAGAAAAAGAACCAGTATGTGGCACATAATGGTCTGCGATATGGTAGTAGTGCACACCAATCACTGTAAGTCAAGTGCAAACGCAAGTCCTATCCTCACCGCTGACAACCAATGTTAGAAATGGGATTTTTAATAAGCTAGGGCATGTGCCAAAGCCAGGCAGAAACCACCACTCTAGTCAGGATAAGGGAGCTACATTCCTAAAATAACCCCTGCTCACTCCCTTGCTAGCTTGGCACGAGCAGTCAGGCTTATCTTAGAGGCAGTGTGTAAAGCATTTGCACATAACCAACAGTAATACAGTGTAAGCACTACAAAATGACACCACACCAGTGTAGAAAAATATTAAATATTTTTATATACTTAAGACAAGACCAAAAACGATAAAAATCCACAATACAGTACTTAGAAATCTTCAGTTATCAAAATAACCTTGAAAAACAGTTCCTTGAACGCGATAGCTGCGTTCGGGGCTATCACGGCGTTGTGAACTAACAAATCCAAACAGTTCAGGCTGACTGCGGCATCGCAGTCCAGCTACGGTGTCGGGAAGACCCGCAAACAGTACCTTTTAGAATTGCAGGGCGTCGGTCTGCAGGCGTCGGTTCCGGAGGTCAGTGCAGAAGTCGTCGGGGCCCTCGAAGTCACAAACATTGCAGATCAAACTCCGCTCTGTTGAAGTCTGGAACGCTGGCATCGGGTGCTGCGGGGCGAAGTGCAGTGGTGCGGCGTGCAGTGCCCTCAGGTCGAAGTGCGAGCAGCAGCTCGGTGGTGGCATCAGATGGCGGCGTCGGTGAGACCAGGGTCACGGTGCGAAGTGAATGCAGTGCTGGCAGGTCGCGGTGCAAGCAGTGGCGTAGTTGTTGCTGGAGCGCTGTCATCTGGAGTCAATGGCGTCGGTAGGCCAAGGCTGCGGTGCAGGATGAGGGCGGTGCTTCGTGTAACTTTACGAGCAGTGCCCGTGATTCGACATGGAGTGGCATCGTAGGGGAGGCCAAGGCATCGTCATGAGGCGGTGCGGAATGCGGTGCCCACAGGTCGGTGGCGGCGTCGGTGAGACCAGGGTTGTGGTGCGGCATTTCGGCGGTGCCCTCTGGGGGGCCTTCAGGACACAGAGTCGGCAGCGGCGTCGTAGATGGTGTCGGGTTGCTTTTTCCTCTGTTGCAGCACAAAACACACAGTCCCCAGTGCTGAGGGCAGAAGAGCTTGAAGTCTTACCTGTTCCTGAGACTTCTTGAACAGGGGGCAAGCTCTACCTCGAGCCCTTGGAGAAACTCAGAAAAGTAGATTGCAGAAAGTTCAGTCCAGTCCTTTCACTGCCCAAGACAGAAGCAGCCACTGCAGGCCAACCTAGCAAAGCACATAGCAAAGTGGTAGTTCCTCCGAACAGCTTCTCCAGCTCTTTTTCTTGGCAGTCTTCTTGATCCAAAAGAGTTCTAAAGTTCAGGGGTCTGGGCCCCAATATGTATATCCCAAAATCCTTTGATTTCTTAGGCAGAGAGTGTCTGTGCCCAGCCAGAACCAGTTCTGCCTTCTCTGGTGTGACTTCCAGGCAGGAGGTGGAGACGGCATGGTCAGAGGCAGACCAAGCCCTTTGAGGTGCAAGGAAATCTCCTCCCCCTTCCCCAATTGCAGCCCAGGTCTATTTAGCCCTTTCCTGACCCACCTAGACTATCTGGGGCCACTCCTGCTTCCCAGCTTTCTGTCATCCAAAACCCAGACAGGCAATCCACATTCCAGCAGAGGCACAAGGGATGACTGAGCAAGAAAATACCTACTTTCTAAAAGTGGTATTTTCAAACATAGAATGTAAAAATCACCTTCGCTCAAAGATGCATCTTTAGATTCTGAGTTCAGGCATACTAAACTTTATTTTCCTACCTAATTCCCCGGGACAGTTATGTTTATAAGATGTTATAAACAAACTCCCCATCCTGTGCTCTATGGCAGTGGTTCCCAAACTTTTGACTCCTGAGGACCCCCATTGAGTCACCACTGGAAGCCGGGGACCCCCAAGCAATTTGTAGGATTTAAATTTCAAACATTAAAACAGTAATTCGAAAAAAAATAAACAAACGTGTGCACACAAAACAAATACTCAAATTACTAAGGATTTTAGGGGCATATTTACAAGTCCCTATCGCCATGGGAACATCACTTTTTGCGATGTTCCTGTGGCAATAGGGGCTTTGCCTTATTTACAAGGCACAGTTAAGCCACTTATTGTGGCTTAACGCTGCCTTGTAAATAAGGACCCCTTTCACGCAATGCTTGGCGTGAAAAAGGTGGGCAGTGGGAGTTGCAGTGGGCATTTCACTCCAACAGACCATTGATTTTGACGCTGCCCTCTATTTACAAGGTCAGCTTAAATAGGAGACAGCACCAGAATTAAGAACATGAAAAACCTGGTCTTAACTTGGCGAAATGAGGAGAAATGCCTTATTTCTCCTCGTTTTTGCTTTTTCCAACGGAAAAAGCAAAACACCTTTGATTGTTTATGTTCAGGATGGTGACCCTTCCTGCACATAAACAATCTTTAATAAAAATGATGTTTTGTAACTTCCATGTGTGCTGCATTAGGCAGCAAACATAGAAGTGACAAAAAGGCATTACAAAATTGTTCATGTGCAGGAAGTGGGAACATAGCAGCATCAGGATAATGATAGACTGGGAATAAACATACGTTGCTAACTTTTACCATGCAGTTTGCAAGCAGCTCTTTGACAGTTTATAGGACACTGTGCTAGATTACGATTGTCCCCACTGACCTATGCACATAAAATACTGTTTTTTAAAATGCATTGTACACGTTCTTTGCAGTAGGCATATTAACCCTCTGTGTCACATTAGATAAGTCAAAGCTGCCACTAAACAAAACTCTCATCTCTCTCCAGCAGGTACATTAATCACTGGCATTTTCTTGACACTTGTTTGGGAAACACTGCTCTATGGGGAACAGGTAGCCTTGCAATAGTGAAAAAACTAAATTGGCCGTAATTCGCTATTAGGACATGCCACACACAC
The DNA here is from genome assembly GCF_964204655.1 of Triturus cristatus. NCBI lineage: Eukaryota > Metazoa > Chordata > Amphibia > Caudata > Salamandridae > Triturus > Triturus cristatus. The sequence goes on from NC_140584.1 coordinate 589,388,487, forward strand.
CAGGGCATGTCCTACCTTTCACATACACTGCACCCGGCCCACAAGGGTACCTTGGGCCTAACTTAGGGGTGGCTGACATGTAAGAAAAAGGAAGGTGTGGGACTGGCAAGTGTGTGCACTGGCCATGTTGACATGACAGTTACAAACTGCACGCAGGCTCCGCAATAGCGGGTCGGAGTTACCTTTTCAGGGCTACTCACGTGGGTGGCACAATCAGTGCTGCAGGCCTGCTGATAGCATTTGATTCACAGGCCCTGGCACACTAGGGACTAACAAGTAAATCAAATATCCAATCATGGAAACACCAATCCATAACACAATTTACCACAGTAGCACTTGCACTTTACCACTGATCAGCAGCAAAAACAGAGTCAAAACCGGGAGGTCAGAAAGCAAAAACTCAAGGGAAACACGCCAAAAGATGCCAAGTCTAACAGGAGTAAAGTAAGTAAATAAATAAATAAAACTATTGGCGATACTGCGAGCGCACTGTAAATAGTTTTATTTATTTACTTGACTCCTGGCCGTCACACATCCGAGTCCACTACCCCACCCCATCCTGGCCCTCCCCCGCCCCACCTCTCAGCACTCCCTCTGCGAGCCGCCACTGGCCTGATTGCAGGCCAGACCCTGCAATCAATCAGTGCTTCAGCAGGGGTTGGACAAACACTGCATGATAAAGCAGTCGCAGAAAATCACTCATGTTATGTACCATGAACAAAACAAACCACCCATTTTAAAATTGCAAAGATAAATAAGACTGACTACCAACAACAAAACATGGCAGGCGAAGTGAGTTATGGCCTGCGTTGTGTTAAATGTATATCATTGCTGGCAAATATCAGTGATTTTCAATGTTAAACATAACTCAGTTATTAAATGTGTTGTATTCTGTGACCATTTATATTTTTCAATTAAAATTATATAGCAGAAATCTATAGAAACAGCAGAGCTCCTCACTTTGTTTCAAATCCATAATAACTGCTCAATATGCTTCAGCTTGCTTTCCCAAAAAGATTTGGGGGCGTGGTCTCACCATCAATTGAGTGAGACGCACGCCGCGGGAGCTCTGGCCGCTCGCTGCTTTTGAAAGCGATTTAAGCGGAGCTGGGGCTTTGACGGCGCCGATCCCTGAGGTGCATATGTGGCGGAGAGTGAGGGGCTCCCCCTGACAGGTGGAGGGCGACTGAAAATCGACGACAGCGGTGGTGCGGCCGCCTCACCTCGGCCTCCCGGCCCGGATCGCAGCGGCCGCCATTTTGAGGCATCCTGGCACGGACCTCCTTCGTGGCCTGGAAGAGCTGCCCTGGGCCCCCTCGGACTCCCCCCAGTGCTGCGCTGCCCTGACGGGGGCTCCGGTGTGCGTTGAGGGCGGCCTGCACCCCTGTGGAGCCGAGGATCGGGGAAGATTCTCTCCTGCTGCTCCGATTGTCCGTCATCTTGGGACCAGGCAAGGCCCCGACCGAGACTGGATCTACCCCGGAAGGGCGAGTGGCGAAGCAGGCCCCTGGGCCCTCTGGCGGTGAGTGCTGCTGCTGTACGATTGGTGGTGAGGGGAGCCAACGAATGGAGGGCCTGATTGAGGAGGGACCGGCCCTGATTCTGCTGTCCCACGCGCTGGAGGCCTGCTGGATAAGGTGCGGGGTGTGGGGGCTTGATCACTGCCCCGGGAAACGGATCTGCGCTGAGGCCCCACACTCTGCCTGACTGCCCGCCCACCTCCTTGTGGTGCTCCTGTGTGGGGCTCGCCTGGGGCCTTCCCTGCCTGCGCTGGCCGCACTGGACCTTGCCGCACTGGGCCTTGCCGCACCAGACCGCGTGGTCGAGGCCTAGAAGAGGAACAGCCTGACATTGGCGCGCGTGCCCCAAGTAGGGGACTCATTCAAACATCGGACCGTCTGGGCCCTTGCTGACCTGCTGGCCGGGGTCTTCAAGGCGGATACCCTGCACTGCTGCGGCCCTAGCGGACTCTAACCTTCCCTTGAAGGCCTTTGGGAACCTGCTCCGTTTCGCCCTCGAGGTGAGGGACGTGGCGCCTTGCAACATTCTGGACCGGCGGACCGGGCCTGGGGCACACAGACAGATTCTCCCCGCACCTCCCAAAATGAGGCTCCTGGTGGCTGCGGCTTGGCCCTGAATACTCGACCCGGCAAGCCCAGGGGGCCCTCGCCCCACGGGACTCTAATTGGCCTGTCTGCTTTACGCTGGATGCGCGACCCGGGGTGGACTGGGCCTGTGCAACTCAGCCATCGGGATTTGACCACTCCAGGGGCGAGGATCAGGAAGCGGCTTGGTGTTACGCGCCACTGCCTGCTCTCTCTCTCGCCATAGTGACAGTGGGACCCCGCTTGACGCACCATGACCTACGCCACCCGACTTCGAGCAGGTACAACTGATGTGAGGTTGGGCGCTGGCCACAGCTGGGAGATGACACGCACCAAATCGGTAAAGGACACAGTGGCACCCCGAAAGGACAATCCTGTCGCCGCTCTGTGGGGCAAATCGGGCGCAGCGGCATTTGGGGAGATGGCCTCACAGACTGGAGGGGACTCGCCTCCTGTTACCCAGGCTTTTATGGCTTGCTTCATGGCAGATCTCAAGACTGAAATAGGCTCCTTACGTACCGAGGTTCATTCTTGTGTCCGGGAGCTCAGGAAGGAAGTCACTGACCTCGGGGACAGAGTAGATGGCCTCGAGAAGTCTGTAGATGCATGAACAGAGGACCAGGAGCAACTCTGGCAGTGCCTGGCCACCCTTGAGGAACAACACATCGACCTGCAGCTGAAACAGGAGGACTTGGAGAATCGAAGACGCCGAAACAACCTCCGCATCCGGGGGGGTCCCTCTCGGGGCGGAGGGGACAGACATCATGACCTACGTGGCACAGCTTCTACACGAGGTCTGGGGGGATGATGACGCCTGCCCGCTGGCTTTGGATCGGGCACACCAAGTCTACAGGCCCGCGGGCAGACCGGGCCTCCTCCCCGACATTCTGACTCAGGTCCATTTCTTTACAGAAAAAGAGGCTATTCTCAAAGCGGCACGCTGAAAACCGGATATCACCTACAATGGAGCCAAAATTCAGATCACCAGGACCTCGCGCCCACCACGCTCCGGAGACGCCGAGATTTTAAGCCTGTGACGGACAAGCTGCGAAGTTTGAACATTGAATACCAGTGTTGCCACCCCTTTGCACTCATCTTCCGTGGGACTCCAAGCGCCGGATGGTGAGGTCCCTTCAAGAAGCGGCACAACTTCTCCGTTTCTCCCTGGTCTACCATACGCTGCCACCGGCGCTCTGCACATCCTGGAGAACATTCATCTTCGCAAGCCAAGACTGACATTATACAACAAATCCGATCCATGGAAGGGGACCGCTCTGCAAACAGCTCCCAGCCTTCTTCGCCTTGACTGACCGGAGCCTAACCCTCGCCGGTGGCAGAGCACGCCGGCCTTGGAAAATATCTCACTGCCCAGTGGTGTCGGCGCCCAATCCCTTGAGTTGACCCTACCCGAGCTCCCTACCTGCAGTGCTGACGGTGTTGGACTGTCCACCCGGATGATACTTCCTACGGCTGGCGACCCACCCCCTCCCTACTCCTGGGAGAGTGACTTCTCCAGGATCACTCGTGCCCCTGGGCCTCGACTGACCCACGACTGGAACAGGACACTATGGCCCGGTTGGCCAGCGTTGGTTATATATACTTTGGATGTCTTTATCTCTTCTCTCTCCCCTTTATTCTTCTTCCTTCTCTGCAACCCTTTCCATGGCGGGTGGGGGTTCCCCTCATGGCGACCTTTCCCCTTAGACTGGAGCGCTGCTTATCTGCCCTCCTTCCCTAGTGCCCCACCCCGCTCCCTACAGTGGCATGACGGACTACTTCAGGCTTTGACAAAACCATGGCTGTCGCCCATCCTCTGAAGATCCTGTCACTCAATGTTAAGGGTTTTAATTCCCCCAACAAGCGACACCAAATATGACGCTACCTCTTACAACAAAACCCAGACATCCTCCTCCTCCAGGAGACCCATCTTCTAAAAGCTGATGTCCCTCGTATGGCCCAGCCTAGATATCCTCTTCAATTCTGGGCTAAAGCCCCCACTAAAACGGCTGGAGGGGCGATAATTTGTAGATCAGGCATCAGGCAGGGGGAATCTAGGGTATTCTGTAGCCAAGATGGCCGCTGTATCAGGGCTGGGGTTCGGATTGGACAACGCCTCTTCACACTGTGTAGTATCTACGCGCCCAACCAGGAGCAAGATTCCTATCTCCGGGCGATCTTGCAGGAACATGCCCCCCAGGCGGACCCCTCGCTAATCATAGGGGGGGATTTTAATATGGTGTGGGATACTACAATGGATCGCAGTGATGCCTCCTTCCATGGGACAGGAGCTATGTCCTCGGCTCTTCGGAGGCAAACTGGACTCCTGGCGTTACCACTCTCCAGACGCGCGTGAATATTCGTACTTCTCACACGTGCACCGCTCCTACTTGTGCATTGATTATATTTTTATTTCCCACGCCTTGATCAGCGACTCATTCTCGGCGTCTATGTCCACAATCTCTGTCTCCGACCACGCTCATCTCGAACTCCTCCTGCAAGACCTGTCTGCCTGTGCCCCTCGGACCCCAAGCTGGCACTTTCCACCGCACATACTATGGGACCTAGTTGACGTGGCAAGTCTGAGAACCGCCATTAACTCCTACTTCGCAGCCAATGACATCCCCGAAACCCCCTTTCTGCTAGTGTGGGATGCATTCAAGGCCATGATCCACAGTCATATCACATCTCTGGCAATCGCGCGAGCGTGCAAGGCGCGCCTCCTGGAAAATAACCTTTCCAAAGACATCAAGGAACTGGAGAGACAGGACCAGGGGCGCCCCTCGCTCGCATGCAAACGTCGCCTCGTGAACCTTCGAGGGCAACTCCGCTCCCTTCGGACTAACAAGGCTGAGAGAGCCCTCTTAACGTTGAAACAATGCTACTTCGAAGGGGGAGACAAGGTGGGCACGGTATTGGCTCGACGCCTATGAGTGCGCGCTACTAAAGCACACATAGCCAATGTCCAGATTGACAATGGCATGAGAGCCACCGCAGAGAAGGCTAAATGTGAAGCCTTTCACGCATATTTCTCAGAGCTCTACGCCACGGACGAACCGCCCCCGGGCCGGGTACAAGATATCCTAGACAAATGCTCCTGGACCCCAATCAGTCCATATCATGCTCAGCAGCTGGAGGAACCCCTCACTCAGGAGGAGCTCGTGAGCGCTTTGAAGGACTTTCCCCTCGGGAAATCGCCATGCCCCGATGGCCCCCCCCTGTCCTTTTATCACCTTGTTTTTGCCACAGCTCCAACCCTACCTCCTACGACTGTTTAACTCCTTCTCCGACATGGAGGGGCCGTCACCCTCTATGGGACTGGCAGAAATTGCCCTCATCCCCAAGCCTGGTAAAGATCCCAACCTATGTTCTTCATTTCGTCCTATAGCCCTTTTGAACACAGACCTTAAGATATTCACTAAAATATTGGCCAAGCGCCTTGACCCACATCTGCCTGGACTTATAGAGCCGGACCAAGTTGGCTTTATCCGGCACCGCCAGGGTGCGGACAACGTGCGTAGAATTGCTCATCTCGTAGGGAGGGCTCAACATTGGAACATACCGGTGTGTCTTTTGTTGCTCGACGCGGAATAGGCGTTCGACCGAGTGGACTGGACCTTCCTGCGAGCTGTACTGAACAAAATTGGGCTAGGTCAGATCATGATAGCCAGGATCATGGCCCCTTATCTTTCTCCACAGGCCAGAGTGCGAGTCAATGGTCAACTCACAAACCCCATCTCCATACGACTAGGCACGCAACAGGGTTGCCCTCTATCTCCCCTGTTGTTTCACCTAGTAGTGGATACTTTGCGCGGATGTACACGGCATCCCCCTTGCAGGTCAACAACACAAAGTGGCTCTTTTTGCAGACGACCTTATCCTCACGCTATCTCGTCCGCACACTTCCCTTCCGGCGCATCTCTCTCTGCTGCAGTTCTTCAAATTGGCCTCTGGCCTCAAAATTAACCATGAGAAGTCCTGGGCCCTGAATCTTACGATCCCTGAGGAGGAGATCCCGGCTCTGCAATCTCTCGTCCCCTACCAGTGGGCTACTAGCTCCATTCACTATCTGGGACTCCAGCTTACCCCTACCCTTGCCACATGGTCCCAAACGAACTGGCGGGAATGTAGAAGATCAGTTTTGGAAGACCTGAGGGGCTGGAAACCCCTTACTCTCTCCTGGCTGGGCCGCCTAAACGCCATCAAAATGTCGGTGCTCCCAAAAATGTTATACCTGTTCCAATGTTTACCCCAGCGCCAGATCCAAAGTCTTCAGCGCGACCTCACTGACTTCATCTAGGGCAGGCGCAGACCACGAATCTCCAACAAAATTCTTATGCTCCCGAGGGACAGGGTTGGGCTTGCATGCCCTAACCTGCTAGAATACTATTGGGCCTCCCATCTTCGTTTCGTCTCTGAGTGGATAGCGAGAGAGAGTGAAAAGGTCTGGTTCCATATGGACAGGGCGGTCACTGGGCGAACCATTTGGGACCTTTCCTGGCTCCACCGGACTGCGCGCTCTCGTGGCGCCTACATCACCGTGCCCACCAAGACGTTGCTGGACATCTGGGACAAGGTAGCCGTTCCCAAGGGGCTCACAACTTTCCCCTCTCCCCACACCCCCATCGCAGGCAATTCGCTCTTTCCGCCGGCCCTCAACCTGCAGGCGTTCTCTAAAAGGCCGGAAGGTGGCTGTAGAACGATCCGAGATCTGTTTGCGGGACACACATTTAAACCCTTTGCTCAATGCAAAGAGGAGTTCTGACTCCCAGAGGGGGCCAGGTTCCAGTACGTACAGCTTCAACACTGGCTGTCCATGCCTGATATGCTTCAGGCAGCTACCTGACCATTCACTCCCTTTGAACGCTTGGTGCGCTCCTTCGACGACTTGAGGGGACTCATCTCTCGGACGTATCAGATCATGCAGCACCCCCTGCAGGTAACCACTCACCCATACCAACACCAGTGGCAGTCCGCGTCTCCCGCTGAAATTACGCCCGTCCAGTTGAGCCGACTGTGGCGGGACATACCGAAGGTATATCGCAGTATATCACAACGGGAAACGGCATACAAGATTATGATGCAGTGGAACTACACGACCTCTCGATTGCATTGGATGTTCCCCACTTCCTCCCCGCTGTGTTGGAGATGTTCGAGTGCCTCTGGAGACTTTATTCATATTTGGTGGACCTGTCCGTTCTTGACCCTGTTCTGGAAGGAGGTACTTAGTCATATTAAAGGGGTACTTGGCTTCCCCCTGCCTGAATCTGCCGCCACAATCCTTCTAGGCCTCCAGCCTGATAATTTGCGAGCGCTCACTCGTAGTGATTGGCATATCGCCCTCCACATGAAAGGGACCGCTAAACAGCTCATCGCTCTATATTGGTAAAAAAAGGCAGAGACCCCCCCATTGCTATCTGGTTCACGCGCCTGTGGCACACAATGACTATGGAACTCTTTACTGCACGCCTTCAGTCCCGAGATAACCGATTCACCAAAATATGGCAACCGCTGGTACAATACCTCTGTAGAATGGAACCGGATGCCGACCCGATTAATGAACGCTATTGTCCCTCTTTACCCCCCCCCCCAGCCCGCCAGTTTCTCCCTTCTTGCAACCACCTTGCCCCCCACTACTTGGAACTTCACGCAATGCGATTCTCTCCCCGTGTCTCGCTCTATCCCCCACAGCCCCCCTGTCACAGCTCCCTCTCTCCTACTTGGCTTTCCTGTCCTCTCGCTATTCTCTTTCTGTTGGTCTTCCTCTGTTCCCTCTTACAGGCTCTTTGCCCTCTTTCTTATCTTCTCTTAGTTAAGATAATACGCACGTTGAGAATGGGTCTTGAAGCTCCCCCACATTGCAGTCTAATGCTCTGCCTCTTGCAACACGCGGACGGCCCTCCGAGGGTTGTAGGCGATTTGCTGTGTAATACTTGCATAGATGTCTGTTACCGAAGTCTCCCATGCCTCCCCTAAATATCACGGCCGGCCCTAGGTAGGGTTGTGGGCCCTATGCTGTATATACATAGACCCTTTCTATGGTACCCGTACGAAAATAAAACAGATCTGATGTTTTAGGTCTCGCCTTGTGAACGCAACGCATGCGCTGCATCGCCTTGGCGAGACTCTATTGTCGTCGGTTGGGTGCGCGAAGGGAAACAAACCATGTGCGCGCCCGCACAGGCGATATGCGCGCGCATAGCATCTTCTCACACGCTCCCACCGCACACTTGATTTACCTTTCAGTACATGTGCGCGCCCGCATTGCGGCTCCTCGCGCGCTCACACGCTCCCATCACGCGCGTGCCCTTGATTTCGGCTCCTCGCGCGCTCACACGCTCCCATTGCGCGCGCGCGCGCTTGATTTGGCTTTTAGTTACTGTCATGGCCTTCCGGAATGATCTGGTCTCCAACATCAGCGTCGTCGACACCGTAACCTGCGCTTCTGCGGCTTCCTGGCCAAAGTGCATGAGCTGGAGCGCCGAAACAAGCTCCTCGAAAAGCAGCTGGCCCAAGCGCTAGACGAAGGTCGGCACCATCGTGCTCTCACCCGGGACCAGTCTGTCCAGACCAGCTTCATTGGACCCATCCGGCCGCTCGACCTGGCCATCGGCTCCAGCACTAACATCGGCATTGGCAGCCCCGGCTTGTTAATATTTCTACGACTCAAGTTACATTTTCACACGCCATGCTTTACGTATGCTACACGGTGGCTAGCAGGCAGTGAATTCACCCAGACCTTCTAACGAGGCTGGTTGCGGTATTTTTATTAATTGGTGCTTTGATTTAGACATATCACAGTATGCATAATACATAATCCACACGGTTGTGTTTTTTCGCTAGACCGTATCTGAATTCTCCGAATATGTCCTTTCTACATTGCAGCAATTGTCCAACCTCCTAGCCTACTGCAGACCTGTTATCAGCCTGAATGTACCTTTTAAAAATAAAAGAAAATTGTCCATGTTACATTCTTACATGCCACTGTGTATTTATGCCACCCTCTCGTGAGCGGGCATCTTTACCTTTGAACATTGGTAATTTTGCACCTACTTTACAACAAGGCTGTATGTGGCATTTTATGCATTGGACTATCGTTGGCTCCCACTTAATGGACCTCGCGGCATTCCTCATTTCCTTCACATGAAGTGGTAGATGACCTCTGACCGTCACTCGACTTTCAACGTAAGTTGTTGAGTAGGCGTGCACGCTTAAACGGTGGCCGCCACTCTCTCTCTCTCTCTCTCACTCTCGTATATTAGACGTGTTTCCCCGGTCACATTTGCTCCATGCGCCGAGGGAATAACACGACTAAAATTAGCTGATCTAAGTGAGTCTAGGGCTGCCCTTTTGAAATAATGTTTCACCCAACTGATTTGAAGTAACTTTCTCTGAATACATCACATTTTTGAACTTTCTAGAAACCTGTGGGGATCGAGAAGATATGCTGCTCTTATCGCACTCTCTATACCCAACTGTGCACTTTCCTCAGACTCCGTATTTAACCTGACTTTTTTGCCAACTGAAAACTGATGAGTTATTGAAGCCCCTTTGGCTTCTGTCTTTTGTATATGTATGCAGATATATGTACAAATGAGTGCCTTTCTTAACAATGGAATCATTCTCCCCTTTGGGGACCACCCCCTGTTTTTCGGATACTGGACATATATCCATTGATACGTTTTGATCCATTTTCTGGGCTCCATCCTGAGCTGGAGGAGCTTCTCTTTCCCTAATGACCAATCTAAGGCCACCTTACATCTAGGCGTCACTTATGGCACCTTCCTTGATTTTTTTCTTTTTAACTTACAGACCATACACAATTCTGGTGTGAGCATTTGTCTCCTCACACAGGCTGTTCAAGTTTATTTAGTGATGTCTAACCAAAAGCACGTAGCCACAGGGTCGAAATGTCGAAGATCACACTATTGATCCATGTTTTCAGTCAACCAGTGTAGAAAAAGTGCCAGTGATAATATAGGTTGCATGTTGAACTGTTTTCAAATGAGAGAAAGGTCATTTCTTTATTGAATTATTCCTCTGTCTTATGTTTAGGCTATTTTGCATTTTGTATCGTCAGACTCACATGTCCACATTGTGTCACTTTATCGCAAATTCACAAAACAAATGTTTGTACAACTTGGGTGCATGATTTAAGACTATACCAAGTAATTACAGGTGTTGGTGTGTGTTGTCTGATTTATTAAGGGACTTTGTGTGGACCTGATGTTGTTTGACACGAGTACATACTTGCAAAAAAACTTCACTGATCATTCATTGGCCTTTATACATAGGTGTATTATTTAAACACATTTTTTTACGCAAAGCAATTGTGTCTCCCAACAGAACTCACTGTAGCTCTTTAACATGAAAAGGTCTGTGGATGGAGGCTGCAAGGCCCAGGATAAGTGGTCCCTCACAGTTGAGGTTATCAATGGTGCAGCAAGGGGCATGGCCAAGCTATGCAATAGGTCCCGCCTTTCATTAAGTTAAAGCCATTTGCTTTGCTATACAATACCATTAGCAAAGCAAATGACTAACTTAATCAAAGGCGAGACCTGTTGCATTTTCAGTGCTTGTTTTCCTGTAGTATAACGTGTTTTGTGCTGGAGCAAGGTAGTGATTAAAGTGCCTAACACATTTCGGGGTGTGACAAAACGTGTGTTACATTGTTACGTGTTTTGGTGATTTGATTGCTCAAAATGTATTGGTTTCAAGAGCCATATTTTACAGGGACAATGTCATACCCATTAAATATTTTCTATATTTCATAGAAATTACGTAATTCCTGTGAAATATGGATTTTATCCCGTGGGAGGTCTAGTCGCAGTCCGCTATCCATGCCACCAATAAATTAGACTGTATAGTTGGCAGTGCATGTAAACTAGGGGTGGACGTAACTTGCATAATTCTGTGTATCATAATCAAGCAGAACTACCTAACGGTTCTGTGAGATTAAACTTGAGTTACACGAGAAGAGTAATTCTGCGTTTAGAGCTATTTCTTAGCACACAAATGACCCATCGCATCCAAAATGGACCTGAGGCTGCACGATGAGCTCAGAAATAGGGGTAAGTGTAACAGAACACACACAGTAAGTGCGAGCAGTCGATCGATAAATGTGCTCTTGGGGTAGGATTTCCCCCAACTTACTACTAGCATTTAGCGCTATTTGCTTATGGCAAAATGCATCCTCAAGTGCGAAATGGACATGAGGATGAATTTTGCACTAAGAAACAGAGCTAAATGCAGGAGAACACAAATAGCAAATGCGAGAGGCCGCTTGCGCTTGCTAAATGTCAGTAGCGGTCCGTGAAGGGAGTTTGGTGGGGCAGTGAGGCGGGGCGGGGCGGGGGAGGGGCAGGGTGGGGAAATGTAAACACCGGAATATGGATGAACGGAGGTAAGTACACATTTAAATAAATTAACCAAATTTTGTTGCGCGCGCTGCATCGCATTTTGCGATGCAGCGCGCGAAAAGGAATTCGTTTTATTTATTTGAATGTGTACTTACCTCCGTTCATCCATATTCCGGTGTTTACATTTCCCCGCCCTGCCCCTCCCCCGCCTCATTGCCCTACCGAACTCCCTCCATGGACCGCTACTGCTTAATGTGCTCTTGCTGTAGGATTCCCCTCCACAAATTACTCTTAATTACACTAGCAGGAGTGATTGCGTAATTATCAGAAATTCCGCATCAAAGACTAACACGGAATGACCGAAATTACTCCTATTACTCCAGCATATTCAAAATTCTACCCAGGCATGAATTCAAAAAAAGACAACCCAAAAAACACTCTGCTGTGCTTTACCATGACATGACCTCAGTACTTACAACTCCACCCTCCTGGCCTAGAGTTCTTTGTCCTGGCTCCAAAATGGAGCTCTGTCATTCTACAGGTGGTGTGACGTGGACAGGAAGAGGACGCCAGATAGTACAGTAAAGAAAGGAAGGAAGGAAACCCGTCTTACGCATCAAAACGTTTGCAACGAGTTCAGGTTTCCGGATGAGGGGACATTCCTTTAATGGCAAAAGGCAAAGAAGAGAGTCAGAGAATGACTATGACTGTTTAGTAATTCAGACCGTGCTCTTCAGTGACACTGTCTAATAGCCACTAACTCCCCAGGACCCAGAGAAAAGCGCTGACGCTCAGGAGTTTTTCACTTCACCAATCAGCATGTCCGCTGTCCTTGGCCAACACACTTAGGCGACCCACGTCATGTAACCAGCGCGTGCAGCAGAGCTGTCATGCCCGCTGTTTCCCGGAATCCAGTTGGTAACCCTACCCCATCAATTGGAAATAACTTTCGTTTTCATAATGGGGGATTATTGGCTAACATCCTTCGGGCTTTTCCACCGGCCGCTGCACCGGGGGATTCCGCAGGAAACTTTGGAAGAATCAGCCTATTTCTGTGTCTTCAGGGGGTTCCCCCAGGGAGAATCCCGCACATGCGGATGTGAGGGAGGGAGGGGAGATACTGGCACATCGGAAATCTCTGCGGTCGAGGGCGGTGGCTCACGCCCCCACTCTGGCGAAATCCGGATTCTAGGCACGTGATGTAGAAAGGATTATTCACCTAGGTTTTTATACAGCGCCTAACTTTTAAGAGTTGGTGAGAAAATGATCTTTCGGAAATACGATAAGATATGGAGCAGTTTAGCAAACACAGGCGCGGCAAACCAAAGTGTGCGAAGGGTGTGAGCGGTCGTGAGAGCGGGAGGGCAAATCAGAGTGTGCGCAAGACTGACATCGGGTGTAAGAAGGGCTGTTAAGCTGCTGCAGTGAGAGGAGGGAGCGTAAACCAGTGAATATGTAAGAGAGAGTGAGTTGAGTAAGCATCAACTTGTAAGCAGGGGCGTGTGAGGATCGCATATATCAGGATGAGGGCATGGTAAAGAGCTGAGTATACATCACGATGTAAGCAGGAGGCTGACCGGAGGGTGCGGTGCAAGTGTAAGCAGCAGGTAAAGTGGAGAGTGTACATCACGATGCACCTAATTAAGTGGGACTGTCCTAGAGGGTGTAAACAGAGAGGTTACTTCCAAGTGTATGGAACGCACAAAAGGTGATGGGAGGAATGCTTGCAATTTGTCTAACCACTGGCAATCCGGGGTAGCGTCTCAACCCAGCTCTCATTTTTTAAGTTCCAAGTGTATATCAGAATGTAGGCCAAGTGGGAAGCTGAGAGTGAACGCCAGTGTGCAAGAATGGATGGCAGTTACGTGCATGTAAAGGTGTATCGTGTATGCATGGTAGAGAATGGAGATTGTGACATTGGGTGTGAGCAGGGTGTTCACCTGGGGGTAGAGAAGTCCTTATGTAGAGTGGTGAGCTTGGCGCACACTACGGTGTACGCGCGCGTCAGCCAGCCATGTGTGTACGTCAGGGTAGTGAACTAAGACTACCACAGGAGTTGGCCTAACGGCTAGGGCGCTCGACCTCGGACCTGAGGAACTGGGTTCGAGTCTCGGTAATGTCGCTGAACATCCTGTGATTCTGGGCAAATCACTTAATCTTCCCTTGCCTAACAAAGAATTAATGTGTGTCCTAATGTAACGTTACTGGTGCTATGTAAAGCGCTCTGATACCTGATTGGATTTGGGTCAAGTTCGCGCTATATAAAACTCTACAAAAAATAAAAAAACAGGGTCAATGCAGGAATGTGAGCTGCGTGTACACCAGGGTGTAGGAAGAGAGTCTGGACCAGAGTGATGTTTAGAGTGTACGCAGACCAGCGAGCAGTTAGTATATCACAGTGTATGCATGTGGCGGCATGGAAGGGAATTGGGTGGATGGTGTATACCAGGTTTAAGCAGTGTGTGCTTCGGAGTGTATGCAGGGCAGTGAGCAGCCTGTACAGGGTGTGCGCTATGGGTCTGAGCTGTTAATTCTTCATGGTGAGAGTAGGAGTAGGATGGTAAGCGGTGCGTAAATCACACGTAAGCAGGGCAGTGAGCTGCGTGTGCATCAGCGTGTAAGCAAGAAGTTTAGCACAATGGGTCATCGGGGAACAGGCATTAGGGCATTGAGAGGATTTGGTATAACAGTCGGAGCTGCCGACCTTGCACCTGGGGAATCGGGTTTGAGTCTCAGCATGGGATCAACATCCTATGAATATGGCCAATCACCTAGTCTCCACGTGCCTAGACACAAAAATGAATGTGCGTCCTTGTGTAATATAACTGGAAGTCAAGTAAAGCGCTCCAATACCTTCGGGTCGAGTCTGCGCTATATAAAACAAACAAAAAAAGCTGATCGTGCGCATCATGACACAGTCCGGCGTACTCTGGTCTCACATTCATAGAAGGCACCAGAAGAAAAATCCCATCAAAGAAGCTTATTTTCCCACGTAATCTTGAAGCACCGCCCCACCCTCTTTTACCTTTTAGATGACTCCCACCACCCTATCCAGTCCCTCTGTAATAGAACACAGTTTTAACAACCAACAGCGTACGCAGCTCTGTGAGACTCCCTGGCCCAGTTGCCTGCACGGCACTCTAATGCCTCTTGGGTAGGAACAGGAGCAGAGGCCAGGCTGTGCATCCGTGCGCCCGTAAGTCCTCCTGGGACTGTGCTCTTGTTAATGCTTTTGTTGGGAACTCCACTTCAGGCATCACTGTCTCCTGACAGCCTCTCAGCCGTGCTGTGTGAGAACAGGTTACAAGAGCATCTACCATCTCCAACCCACCAAGGTCATTCCCAATAGATAGTCCTTGCTGAGTGCGGCTCTGCACCTCACATATGACATAGTGAAAACTTGATCCCACTGTTGAACTTGTGTAGCCAAAGTCCCCCTCATTTAGAAGCAGGTTCCCTGGCTGCCAAGATATTGGTGAGCTCACCAGGAAAGTAAAAGGATTCCAGCTGTCTCCACTCAATTTTCACACACGCAGTCGCATTGACTGTTGAGCACTGGAGGGGAGGATCTGACCACTCAGCTGTGAGAACAGGTCAACCCTGCTGGGAGAGAGAGTAAGTGAGGCTGAATAAGGTGTATTAACAGATTAGTTACCAGATCCACCTTGCCTAGTCTGGAGCGAACAGAATCAAATGTGCTTAATCATCCAGCAGCTTCTGCAGTACTCTTGACAGAAGTGGGATTGGCGGGAACATGTACAGCAGGACCTGAGACCAGTTGAAACTGAAGCATGCCTTAGGGAACCATTTAGAGGGAAGTGTATGGCACAAAACTGAGGACACTGCCTGTTCTGGGCCGTGGCGATTAAATCCATGAATGGCACCCCCATCCTGAAGAAGATCCCCTATGTTACTTCGGGGTTCTCCAGTGAGAGACGACTAACATATGCCCATGCATTAAAGGAGCCTGTTAGGCGAGTGCCTACCAGGAGGATTCCCAATTGCTTCATACACTACCATATGAGGATTGCCTTCCAGCAAAGGGTCCAAGACTCCACATTACCCTTTCTATTGATATAATGTCCGGCGGTGGTGCTGTCCAACAGAATTTGGGAGCTGCTTTCTTAGATGGAAGGGAGAAAGCCCTTCAGGACCATATGGACCACTTGCAGACTGGGCAGATTATGCAGCCATAGCCTAAACGTCAGCTTTCATTAGCCATGCAGAGCCAAGCTTCCAGAGGCAAAGTCTTTGTTACCCAAAACATCAACCTTTTAGGATCTCTTCCCCGGGGTTTCCATAGGGAAGATGTTTGGGATCTATTCTAAAGATCTGAACTGCCTGACTCTCTGACGATGAGTGGAAGAACAAAATGTATGGACCACCCAAGCTGGCCTATGGCATCTGGTGGTTTCCCCCTTTCAGCTTTATAGAATCTACAAAAGCTTCGTTTAAAGGGAGCAAGGGCTTTACAGAACACGTAGAGGTTTGCAATATTTCCACCAGAAGGTTAAACTTCACGTCTGCAGAAGGCAAAGTCAGTTCCAAGGACTGTTGTAAAAGATACACCTCCTCCTAAGTAGGGCAGAGGGATAGGAAATGTCTACTTTCGAAGAATTATGTAGGTCACTGATGTTTTGTAATCCCAAGTAAATGCACACATCAGTATTGTAAGGTGACAGAAGGTGATCAGCCTCTGAGTCATCATCCTCTGTACAGACATTTTCTCCATCCTCCACAGCCTGGGAACATGAATCTGAACCAAACATTTTGATTAGTTGGGAGAGGCTTACATTATGATTCATTGTTAAAATTTACCCTGATCTTCTCCTTTGGCAAACGGAATCCTTGGCTGGAGTCACAGTCAGCTCTGTGACTGGTGTACTTATCAACTTTGAGATCTGTATCGAGGAACAGCGCAAACAAACACAGATTGACAGACTGCACATTCTTGACTTCCCCCTAGGTGCAGTAGCCACAGCTCATGAAAGTACAGTTATTAGGGTCAAAGCCACTGGAGTAGCCAAGCCTGCAGGAATGGAACGGCCGCACCTTGGAGAGTAGCCTAGAGGGTTTTGGTGTCGTCCTGAAAAGTTGTGGAAGGGCTCAACCTATAAGAGATCGGCGAAAGGACTAGGAAACTCCAGGCTTGACTTCTTAGGTGGAAAGGGTTTGTCCAATGTCAAGGAAGAGTCCAGCATTGACGGAACAACATTGAGACTCTGAACAGTCCTGATAAAGGGAGTGCATTCTCAAGTAAAAAAGAGGACGTCTCCTTCCTATTTCGCTTCTTGTGGGAAGATCTCTTAGGAGAATGTGGAGGCAGAAGAATCACAGGCCACAGCCTCATGTCTTGACCTCAAACATCAAATACATTTGTCATGGTGGTCTGAAAGGGGCATCTTCTTGCTACACCATTGGTAAGGCTTAGAGCCTGTAGACGTTTGATCAGACGTTTGGAAAGGTAGCTATAGAAAACAAGAATTTGCCAGTGAGACTGTGAAAGAGAGCTCTGCACACTCTTGAAGAGGTGCAGAAAAACAAGTACTGGTACCAGCATACTGTTTGACACCTAACATACTACAATGACATCACATCCAAAAGCTGAGTTATGGCTGGCAGGCTATTGCCAGGGAAAATGTGTTCTGAACCAGTCTGAAGTCTGGAAGGTCTATTCATAAGGTGATTTGCAAGAAGATGTATCCCTCAGAAATGGATACACATCAAGTACTGTGGGAAGCAGAGGGGGAGCCTCAAGCCCTGAGAAGCCCTTGAAGCAGGGACGGACAAGGTCTTGTGCAGCAATAGTTCGAAACAGGAAACGCTCCTCACAAACCATCCGAGGATTGCTTCATAAACTTCCATATGAGGATTACCTTCCAGCAAAGGGTCCAAGATTCTACATTGTGCTTTCTATTGATATAATGGACGGGGGTGGTGCTGGCCAACAGAATTTGGGAGTTGCTTTCTGAAATGAAAGGGAGAAAGTCCTTCAGGACCATATGGGCCACCTGAAGACTGAGCAGATTATGCAGCCAGAATGTATGACGTTACAACGCAAACATTTACAACACATGCCTTTGCAACTCAGTTTTTACATCGCAACATCCATTATAACGCATTATTTTACATCGCATGCCATCACAACACATTTATAGAAACTACATTTACGACGCATTTCATTACATCGCATTATACCACTACAACGCATACCATTACAACACATACCATTACATTGCATTTAAGGTAAGTGTTGGATAGTGTAGGGGTAAAAATTACTATTCCCACTCCAGTGAGTGCAACAGTAGAGTAAGTGTTGGATAGTGTAGGGGTAAAAATAACTATTCCCACTCCAGTGAGTGCAACAGTAGGGTAAGTGTTGGATAGTGTAGGGGTCAAAACAATGCGTTGTAATGGTATGCATTGTAATGGTATGCGTTGTAGTGACATGCGTTGTTAATGACATGCGTTGTAGTGACATGCGATGTAATGGCATGCGATGTAAAGGATGTTGCGTTGTAATGACTGCATTGTAAAGGTAGTGCGATGTAATGACTGCGTTGTAAAGGTTGTTTCCCATGCAGCCAGAACCTAAACGTCAGCTTGTATTAGCCATGCGGAGCCAAGCTGCCAGCGGCAAAAACTTTGTTACCTAAAACATCAACATTTTAGGATCTCCTCCCCGGGGGTTTGGTAGGGAAGGTGTTTGGGATGTATTTTGAAGATCTGAACTGCCTGATTCTCTGACGATGAGTGATAAAACAAAATGTATGGGCCACCCGGAGCTGGCCTATGGCATCTGGTGATATTCTAGGCCCAAAAAGGGTTTCTCCCTTTCAGCTGTATAGCATCTACAAAAGTCTCATGAAACGGGAGCAAGGGCTCCACGGGACCAGTACAAGGTTGCAATATTTCCACCAGAAGGCTAGACTTCACTTCTGCAGAAGGCAAAGTCAGTTCCAAGGCCTCTGCGACTACGACTGTTGTAGAAGATGACACCTCCTCCTAAGCAGGGCAGAGGGATAGGAAATGTCTCCTTTCGAATAACTATCTAGGTCACTTTTGTTTTGGTTTTGTAATCCCACGTAAATGCACACATCAGTATTGTAAGGTAGCAGAAGGTGTTCAGCCTCTGAGTCATCATCCTTTGTACAGCCATTTTCTCCATCCTCCACAGCCTGGGCAGATGGATCTGAAGCAAATATTTTGATTAGTTGGGAGAGGCTTACATTATGATTCATTGTTAAAATGTACCCTGGTCTTCTCTTTTGCCAAACGAATATTTTGTCCCTATATTGAATCCTTGTCATCTGGCAGCGCAGGGAAGCGATGAGGCTATTTCCCAGGACTGATGGGTGACCCGATCTGACCCACCGAACTGGACTGCCGGATAACCATGTATAATCCTGGGAAGAAGGCCACATAGTACGCTCCCACTGGCATACAGGAGATCATGACTGTGAGACACCAGCATGAAGACAACATGCCCGTAAAATAAAGAGACACATTGCGGCAGGAGCATGGGAGTGTCACAATGAGCCCGCTAAGGTGGCAAACTACGACAACAGAGGCTAGTTATTCAAACAGTTCACGGTTGTAGGATTACCTGAGATTAACTGGCAGCGTGCCAATCTTTTAGCCTGGTTAATGAATATTCTGTATATGGCCATACTGTGGGGAAAGACTGTACCAATGTCACTTAAAGCTGCAAGGCAAATAAACAGTCACTGTTTCTCTAGAACTGAAATTATTTGGTTAATTTAAACATCGGTTTCAACACTGATTAAAGGCAACGTAGTCAGTCCACTCACTACCATTTAGAAATCAGCGGGCACCCAACCATAGTGAATGGGTGGGTCAAAACAATCACCATGCCACCAGATAATGTGAATGCCACGAACGCACTTTGAACCATCTTCCTGCTAATTCTCTGCCAGGGCATAGCTCTTACAGTACTGAAAACAGGCTGCCACCAGTTAACATGAGCTTGAGCCTAGCAGGCCCCCCAAACCCTGCAACAGCTTAGTTGGGCCCAGAAATAGTCAACTCAGCGCCCGGGGCAGCAGGGAGCCCAATAGATGATTCCAGGGGGCAGGGCCATACAGGGGGCAGCACTCGGATAAGTTCAGGGGCCAGTACATGAGAACATCTCCAGAACAGCCATCTATTGTGGCCAAGTCAACAGGACCAGATGCCCTCGGTATCGGTGAAGGACAGGCTTAAAACAAGGAGTACATCACCATCTTTTTACTCTTGAGGGTGCAGTTGGAGGGTTTTGACCTGCTCAACCATTACAAGAAACAGGAAGCTAGGAGAGCGAGAACGTGGGTGAGAAAAGAAAGGAACATTAAGAATTGGTTGGATGCCTTTCGGGTGATGGCTTGCATCATAGTAGAGAAGTTCCCATATTACTTGGCGGACATATGGCTGTGTGAGTACAAAATAATGAAACCCAAAGATGTATGGGGGAGATGCATGGCTGCAATATGACCGAGGTTTCAGAATGAAAATGCAGAAGTGGCCTACACTAGAGTGGCGTCACAAGGATATTTCAAGCTACATGCACAACATAGTGGCGGCAGGGAAGGGGTAGCTAAGACGTAGCAGCTCTTTTGGACGTAATACAAAAGTAAACAGAAGAGGTTTTGACTTCATAGCAAAAAAAAAAGCCAGCTGTGGACCAATGAGAGCAGAGCTACACTAAGGGCTCCAATGCCAAATACTGGAGATACGAGAACACTAAGGGCTCCAATGCCAAATACTGGAGATACGAGAAAGACGACTGCCCTTGGTACAAGTCTTGCACATTCAAACACATATGCAGTGCATGCGGAGGGTGGCACCCAACTACAGAGCGTAAAAGAGACAAAGGCAGCAGGGGTAAAAAGGAGCAAACAGGAACTAATGGGAGACACATCAGCACAAGACAGGACACAATGGTCTGCAACACAAAGACAACCCCTAGCAAGGCATTGGGAATTCCCCTAGCACAGACACCAATAGACAAGATAGGCTAGGACATCATTTAAACAGTTACCACAAAAGAGGCCAATATTATGATGGGAGGGTTCGAGGAGGGTTTCAGAATTCTTTATAGGGGCCCAGAGAGGAGCAGGGAATGCAGAAATATCAGATTTGTCAAAGAACATCCAGAAGTAGTCAGGCAAAAGATTCTGAAGGAATTGCGCAAGGCATGAGCGAGGGTCTCCCTGCGGACTCCCCCAAACCCCGATAGTATCCCCACTGGGGGTGGTACCCAAAAATGAGCCAGGTCAATATAGACATATTCACCATTTGTCATATCTAGAAGTTGATTAGTTGAACAACTGGTTAAGTCAGGAGGAATACACAAGTCTATCACAGCTCATTTGACAAGGCAGTTGAACTCTTGAAAACCGTGGACAGAGGGGCTCTGATGGCTGAGGCGGATATTAAATCAGTCTTTAGGCTCCTGCTCATACACTCAGACAGTTTCTACTTGTTAGGTTTTAAGTCTGCGACACTCCAGGAAGCTGCACTCCACTCGGCATTACAGAAAACAGCGGTTTTCATTGATAATGTACTTGATTATAGGATGGGGTGAAGCACGAATGGGGGAGTGCGGGTGTACTGTTCCAAAAACATAATACAAGATAAAGGGGAGAGGAGTTGGCCCAACGGCTAGGGCGGTCGACCTCGAATCTGGGGAACTGGATTCGAGTCGCGGCAACGATGCTGAACATCCCGTGATTCTGGGCAAATCACTTCATTTCCCGGTGCCTAACAAAAATTAATGTGTCCTCATGTAACGCAACTGGTGCTATGTAAAGCGCTCTGATACCTTTGGGTCAAGTCCGCGCTTTATAACACTCAGTAAAAAAAAAAAAAGTTTGAGGGCAGCTACTGCTTTTACAAATGCCTCTTAATGGGCTATTCCATATCATGTGCCTATTTCAAGATGTTTTGCCCTTTTGTACAGCTTACCCTACAGAAGGAGCACCTGGAAGAGTGCTACACGACCTAGATGATTTCTTACTGGTGGGGTAGCAGGGAAGAAGTGTTACGTACTCCTCAAGGTGCTCATAAATCTAACATACAAGCTGCAAGTCCCATTAGCGAGGGAGAAGACTAAGGACTCCTCAACAAGGTTGGGCATCAAGATAGACTTGAAATCTGATGTATGCAGCTTACGAGAAGAAAAGTTCACTTTCCTACGAGCTACTCTGAAGGAGCTGGGAGGGTGGAAAAGACACCTGGCGAGGTCCTGGGCAAGCTAAAGGAAAGGCTCCTGGAAAGGTTCAGTGGGATGCTGCTTTCGAGACAGCCATGTGTTACATCCCAATAATTAGCGTCGTTCACAGACGCAGCAGGTAACAAAACTTTTAGGATGATACTAGGCAAAGTGTGTTGTACACAAGTATAGCTGGCAAGCTGGAGGCCACAAGGGCTCACTAAGAACTTCACCATGCTAGAGTTTTTCCCAATAGTGGTAGCCATTTGCATGTGGAAAGAGAAACTCAAAGATAAGAAACTGATGCTCTGGTCAGACAAACAAATGGTAGTGCAGCTGATAATCTGTGGTTCAGCTAAATGTCCTTGAGTCATGTGTTTCACAAGAAGTCTGGTGCGGGCCAATTGTGCCCCAATGTTGAATTGAGATCAAGGCACTTTCAAGGACAATTAAATGCCAGAGCAGATGCCACTCTCGTTTCCAGTGAGCTGGCGCCGGAAGCAGAATAGCAAATGATCCCACTCTCCTGGGCAATGGAGACTTTGATAGAGCAGGGTTGGACCAGCTGATAGACAATTCTTTTGCACCAAAAACAGGCCTCGGGTACAGCAAATGCTAGGAGGCATTTGAAGAGGTGTCCAGCATGAGAGAACTAACGGACACGAGGAAGGTTCTGTCAGCACGGGAGCGCTTCATCGATTTGGCATTTTAAGGGGGAACACCAGATCATGGACACTGGCAGATGCAGCTCACCATTGCAAGACTATACATGGCATGAACCCCACAAAAAGTTTCAAAATTAGGGCTGCAGTGAAAGACTGGGGTTGCATAGGGGCACGAACAGAGGACAACAGGGTGCATATTTACTTTGAATGCCTTAGGTTTAGGTTTTTTCTAAGCGCATGGCTGCCCTAGGCCTTCCCAGCGCTGATTGAGAATTGCAGACAGAGACAGAGGAGAATGACCTAATTAGGGAGCTACTGGGGGAACAGCCGTGCCTTGAGATATTTCCTAAAGCTAGGTTCCTCTTTCAGAAGTCTCAGCCTAAGGCGCATGGAATTCCAGAGCTTCGGGACCAGAGGAGAAAATTATCTACCTCCCCATCTCGATCTCTTAATTCTTGAGGTTCTTAGGAGTCGTTTGTGGTCCGATCTTAGACTTCTAGTGGGTACATAAGGGGAGATCGGACCTCTGATTTTAAGAGGACCCCTGCCATTTATTGCTTTATGTGCAACGCAAAGTGATTTAAATGTGATCATAGCATCAATAGGCAGCTAATGGAGCAGTTTCAGGCCTCCTTCACCGATTCACGGCTCAGTATTTTGAGGAGTAGCCTAACTTGGACAATCTGCAGTTTTTTGGTGACAAATATTGGTGCTCCCAAATAAAGAGAGTTGCCATAATCCAGGCGGGCTGTGACTATGTCAAAATTCTTCTTAGATTTTCCAGGATGAACTCCAAAATCTTCATGATCATTCTGAGTAACCCAAAGTATGAAGCAGCAAGCTTTTTTGCTTGATCGTCCATCGTTAGCGCTTTATCCATCCACATTCCCAAATTCTTTATGGGGGAATTAGGGACAGTAGGATTTTTCATACAGCTCAGCCAACTGATCACTGGGTTCGGACAGGGATTGTTCCCCAGAATCATCAACTCGGTTTTATCGCCGTTAAATTTCAGGCAGAAGCTCGCCATCCAGTCAGACACTTTTTACAGACAGGGCACTAGTTGATGGGGTTCCAAATTGGAACCATTAGCAAAGGAGATCACCAACTGCGTGTCGTCCGCGTAGGAGACTATGGGCGTCCCAGACTCCTGTACAATTCTCACCAGCAGAGGCACATAGGCATTTACCAAAGCAGTGCTAAGGGCCCTTACTGCGGGAATGGAGCACCATTCAGAGCAGCCCTTGCTCTTATATTCTGTGGGGCGATGAGGGTGTTGGAGATAGTCCCGCCATCAAAAACAGTGGCGGGGGATTACTGCATGACGCCGGAAGACATACAGCTGGGGAAGGATTATATGGTGTTTGAGATAAAGAAATCAAAGAAGGACCAGGCAGGCAAAGGCAAAGTGGTCAGTCTGAGATGTATGGCAGCCTCAGAGTGCTGCCCAGTATTCCCCACAGTGGATTTACATGTGAAGGCGACCGGAGGGACATTTGCTGCACCTGGTGCACGAGGATGAGTTATTCCTCTGTACATTGAAATGCACAAGGATCATTTCTGCACCAGCACTGAGGCAGGCAGGGCTCCCCCACATACGATTCTGGACCTTTTCCTTCAAAATTGGGGCTGCAACGACAGCAGCTGCACTAGATATGGATGACACACGCATAAAAAAAATCGGTAGAAGAGAATCCAGGGCACACAGTCCTACGTAATAACAGGAATGGGAGGGTGTTAGGGGGCAAAAAATGAAAAATGCCAGTTCTTTATAAACAGGTTAGGAGGGCGATACGACAAAGATGGTTTACTTTGTGCGACACTCATTTGTGATAAGGGGGGAAAGATGTGCATGAAAAGGCAGGGTGTGATGAACACTGCAGGAGCAGCATTCCATACATGAAATAGGGTCAGCTAGCAGGGGTTGTGGAGAGGCTGCAGGGGATGAAGCAGGCTAGACATACTGCTCATACACCTGGGGAGTAATGACCTGACAGCTTTAGGCAGAGGATAGCTATTGAATGACATAAAGAAGGGCCTCATCACAGAAGCAAAGCCATTGGGGAGGAAGATGATAATGTGGTCTGAAATCATACCATGCTATCAGCGGAGGGGAACCGTATCACAAACAGGGGTGGGAAATGCAGGAGAAAACTTAATATAGAAATGAGTAAATTCTGCAAGCACATAGGTTTTGACTCTGTGAGACAGTGGCCAATCATTTTGATAGAGCCAGGTTTCTAGAGGGTGGGGGGGGGGGGGTTGTCCACCTCTTGGCAGTGGGCATACAGCTGTTCATAAATAACGTAGGTGGCGGACTGGAATTAGCGTGGTGCACACAAAGGGGAGCCGCAAAGGGGTGATAACCCCTTGGCAGAAGAGCGATCGAGGCAGTAAAAACTTAAGAACCCTCAGGCCTCAAGCGGCCAGAAAGGGGAAGGGAATGAGCTCCCTGGGCTCTGTCATGCCAAATGGCAGGGCCAACGGAAGAGATGGGTACCAAATAGGGACAACTTGCACTTGCAAACCCACCTGTGCAGAGGGCATGCAGGCGATTAGAGTGGTGTACCTGCCCGGTACCTGAAAGTTATATAGGGTTAAGAGAAATGTGTAATGCTTCTATGTTCTTCACTCAGATACCAGCCGACTGAGCCAACAAGGTGTTGCGCCCTTCCTGTTTTTTCAGGTCCTCACTATTTGTAGGCGCTGAAGGTTTTGCTGAGTTTTGAGGGCTTGCTGCGGAGTAGCTCCCTATGGCCTGCAAATAGTGCACGTGAGAGACCCTGCTCTCCCCCAACGAGTAGTGTCGGAAAATGGCGGAGAGAAGGCCTAGTCCTGTAGGTGCCTTGGTTTGGAGCGTCCAGGTTTTGTTGATGTGGTGTGTTCAGGGCTTTGGGCGCAAGTTAGACACCTAGGTTTCTTGAGACTGCACCAGCGCAAGTGCGCTCACAATGGAGGCAGCCTTGGTGAATGCGGGCCTTGGGGAGCCAGGCGCCCCTGTGATCAGTTCTTGTCGGGTTGCCGTGCACAGTGCCC
Organism: Triturus cristatus; assembly: GCF_964204655.1. Classification (NCBI taxonomy): domain Eukaryota; kingdom Metazoa; phylum Chordata; class Amphibia; order Caudata; family Salamandridae; genus Triturus; species Triturus cristatus. Next base: position 589,413,859 of record NC_140584.1, read on the forward strand.
CGGCCTTGTCTTTAGGGCCAGCAGCGAGGTTCCGACCAAGCAGGCCTCTGTGTTTCACATCGGCTTGGGCCGCGGGCCATGTACAGCACGCCGCATCGCACAGCCTGTCTCTACCTGATCAGGGCCTGGGACTGACCCCTCGTAGATTTTTAAGCAATGACGCAGCACACCACTCACTGAGCCTCCGCTTCTGCCTCCAGGGGTTTTGAGCCACGTCGTCGGGACAGTGGGTTTCCCCTCTCCGGTTGATTTCTGGGTGACGCTCTCTCATCAGCCTGCAGGTGTGTGCTAGTTGTGCGACTGGTTGCGGGCCTCAGTACTCACCCTCAGTCCTGGGCCCCTCCGGCTGCCGCCACCATGATCCACCTCCACGGGTAAGGCCCAACAGACCGATGTCGCCTATGCAGGGGCCTAGTGTGGGCCCAGATTCAGCTGTGTTTTTCAGTCCTTGTTGGAAGTCCCAGTTGCCGTTTGTGTGGACCAGATCTTTTCCTGTGTTCCGCAAACCCCATGTCTTACGACCGGGGCAGAGGCTTCCCATCCTGCAGTTCCAGGGCGGCGTGCACTTGCTATAAGACTGTGACGCTAGTCGTTTCCGCCGGTCCCGGGCCTCACAATCGCCACCTACGTGCCTGCCCGTATCTTGTGCTACTCACCGCTTAGGGGTTTCGCCGCTTGACTGTCCACTCATGTCCTGCACTCGCCTTTGTTGTGCGTGAAGAGCAAGCGTCCTGTGGGCAGGGCCGCTGGTCTGCCCATGGCACTGGCGCGGTGGCGGTCTGCAGCCACGCTACGACAGTTAGGGTCTCTCATGTATCAGGGGTTGAAGGTGCCCAATTTTTGGGCTGATGAAGCTGTATTCCGTCTGTTTTCAGGATAATCGTGGGTTTGCGAGCAGAGCATTAGACGTTCACGTCTGCCATCTTGGCTAGTTAGCCACACCCCGATAGTGGCCAGTCTTGCCATTGAAAAAACAATGTTGCTCTGCTAGGGAACTTCAACATTTATTTTGAATAAATTAACAACCCTTAGGTCTCAAATATCCTACATGATCTAGACTGCGTGTCTCTAACCCAAAGGGTAAATGGGCCTACTTGGGCCTACTCATGTTAAAGGCCACTTTATAGACCCAGTCTTCAGTAATGCGCCCTATCTTAAAATTAAGAGTGTCAGTCCAATGGCATAGACCGATCATGCCCTCATTTCAATTATCTTGGAGGGTCCTTCTTTAGGGGCTGTTGTTAAGGATCTCTGAGCCATTGACAAAGATGGTCCAAGCTTAACAGAGAGAATTGGCGATCAGTACTTGCTAACACCATACCTACATTAGGAAATGACCCTCAGGCTGCAAATGTTATAGTAAATAAGTGGATTAATCACTCCCTTGGTGATATAATTCCCATTACTACTCTAAATAAGGGATGCAAAGACAAACATGCCCATGGTTTAATGAACATTTAGTCTCACTTAAAAAAGGGCACAAAAAGCTAGAGAGAAAGTGGAGACTCAAATTTGACAATAATGTAAAAGCGGCCTATCAGGCAGCTATCCGTTTATGTCATCAAAAGATAAAAATGACTCAAGCTGCATACTACGAAGACTTCTTGGTAAAGTCAGTGAATGCTCCAAGGGGAACTGTTTCGGATTAATCCCTCAACACCCTTAAAGCAGAAAATCCCTTGCCCAGTCCTCCAGAGGGACGATGCAATGAATGTGCAACTTATTTCCAAAATAAAGTATCCTATTTACACAGATCCCCATAAGAGCAGAGCAGTCCCACTTACAGAACCAGAGACACTGTCCCTGGTTGAAGATATAGATTGCCTTCATAGCTTCCCTCTAATCAAAGAAGAACTTCTGGAACTGTTTGGGAGAGTAAAATTGGGCTCACCTCTGGATCCAGCCTCCTCATATATACTTTTGGAAGGAAGTTAAGAAATCTTTCCTACCATCCTTGAATTACTAAACCTCTACATTTCCAAAGGCTTAGTGCCTCAAGAATGGAAACACGCTGAGGTCAAGCCGCTGTTAAAAAAGCCAAGACTTAATCAGACATTGCCAGGAAACTATAGGCCCATTTCCTTGCTCCAGGCTCGGGGAAATGTCCTGGAGAAGCACATCAATCAGTACCTCTCCTGGCATCTACAAGAAAACTTGCTCCTCGACCCCACCCTGATTAAATTCCATCCGAAACATAGCACGGAATCGGCGCTATTGGTGGTTAAGGAGGAGGTAAAACAAATTCTGGAAAGGGGTGGAGCGGCAGCAATCATTCTCCTCGATCGGAGTGCAGCGTTCAACACTGTCGACCATGACACCTCAGCACTCAAGTTCACAGAAATAGGTTTAAAGAGGGGTACTTTAATATGACTCTAGTCCTTTTTATAAGAAAGATCCTTGCAGATTTGGGAGACTTCGTGTTTTTCAGCCTTGCTCCCTTTAAAATGTGGGGTCCCGCAAGAGATGGCACTCAGCCCCACACTCTTTAATATCTATGTTCGACCACTGGCCTCCATTGTTAAGGAATTTGGAGTGTCCATTGTATCCTATGCAGACGACATGCAGTTGGTCACAGTTGTGGCTGGGAGGACTTGTGGGTGGTTATTTTAATTCAAATGATGTCCCAAAGAAAGCCCCTGAGGTTTAGGAAGCACTCAAACAGGAGGATGGTTCGACAGAGCCTTTATTTTGGAAACCGCGCCAACATGTCCAATTATATCAATGTCCCTGATGCATTTCGGTGCAGCTGCACCTTAATCATAGGGAAGGGGAGAACAAAAACACGGGCTGCATTACGTTAAAAAACAGTACATTACCACCAGGCACTCTCCAGTGAATTGCATGCTGGGAAACGTAGTGCTGGCTATTTCCCATCGGTGGGGTCTGTGTCTTCTGTTGTTAATTCATGCCCCCAATCAATTTCATTATTTGTTTAGCCCTCCGGTGGGCCTCAGATCAGTTGTGCCGTTTCCAATTCAAGAAATCCTCCATTCCGTTTTATAACTGCACACCAGTTTGCAGCCAACAGTCCATTTTAATATTCTGTGGACGGTGCATTACTTCACGGCCGAGGCCGCCGTGTATTAACATGTCCCAAAGAAAGCCCCCGAGCTTTAGGAAGCATTCAAACAGGAGGATGGTTCGACAGAGCCTTTATTTTTTAAACCGCTCCAACAAAATATATATATATAATTAAACTTACCTTCCCCGCTGGCCGGGTCCCGCTTCTTCTCTGCTCTCCAGGAACAGGAAGCAGGCAGCCAGGGTCCCTCCCTCTCCTAAGCCAATCACAATGCTGCAAGCAGCATTATGATTAGTCGGGACGCCGCCCAGCCAGCCGCTTATGGAAAGGCCAATTCCTCCATGTAGGCTGCATTGCAGCCTGCATGGAGAAGGGCAGAGTGCGCAAGACAGGTTTGGGCAGCCCCAGGGGGGCGACCAAACCGTCTATGCGCATTCCGGAGTGGGCGGGCACACCACTCCTGCCCTGCTCTCAGAGCAGCCCTGTCCGCCCACAACCAAACATAAAATGGTAATAACTCAAAGTTATTACCATTTTATGTTCCTGCTTCTCACACTGCGAGAAGCAGCGGGGCAACGCTCCTCCGCCCTAGTGGAGGTGCCGCTCCTGGTTGGTCATCTCTCTAGCACCTAGTGAATGTTCTCAGCATCTGCTGGGTCCACGCCTTGAGAAAGTGGCCCACTGGATGGCAAGCTGTTCAATTAAAGTTAATGGAGACAAAACGGAGTTGATAGTAGTGGGGAATAATCTTTCTCCTCTGAGAACACTAGGCCGGCCGGACAGCCTAGGGACTCCACTAGTGCCATTGTCTCTGATAAAACGCCTTGGAATATGGCTGGATAGTGCCCTATCAATGGAAACACAAGCAAAAAGAACTGACCAGCACATGCTTTGCATTGCTCAGAACCTTGCGCAAAGTTTTGGACTTACTACCTTATCACTCCAGACGAATCGTAGCCCAGGCACTTATTCTGTCACATTCGGACGTCGGGAACTCCTTGTACCTTGGCTTACCCAGATCAATCCTAAAGAGACTTCAAGTGGTGCAAAATGCTGTGGCCAGAATAATCTTCAAGATTCCCAAACGTTTATCAGTCAAGGGTGCCTTGGCCTCCTTGCACAGGCTACCCGTGGAGAAGATAATAAAATGTAAGACACTTTGCATGGCTCACAGGGCGGTCAGTCACAGAGTACCTAGAATGCTCAGGGCTCACCTTACACCGTACACCCTGAATAGGACTTAAAGGTCCTCGAACACTGGTCTCCTAACAGTCCCTCGCATTCAGAGGTCACGGTGGGGCAGAAGGTGCTTTTCTTACATATTCCCTAAACGGCGGAATTCAATGTCTATAGGCTTGACAATAGAGCCGAAAGGACTACAATTTAGAAAACTCCTTAAAATGTGGCTCTACCATAATTAATTCCTGTACTACATTAAAAGGTCAGACCACTACTTACTCTCTCAGCGCTGGGAGCAACATGCTCTACTACCAGTTGGAGAAGCCTGTTCTAGCTCAAACCACAGCTTGCCTTTTATTCTGTCCTCTCTCTCCCTACTCCTCACTGGTTTCTCCCACATCCCATTTGTATCACTCCCCTTTGTCCCTACTACCCTTCGAGGCCCTAGCTATGTTTCCCAACTGTTCATATCTCGTCCCTTACCCATCCTCTTCTTCCCGCTCTTTCACGCCCCAGCGCCAGCCTTTCTCTGAAAACACAACTGTCCCAACTCGTTTCCTGAAGCTGGCGTGCCCTTTAGCTTTTTCTCCCCTCCTGAACTCAATCTCTCTCACCTTTCCATCGCCCTTTCCTTGCCTGCTCTCAACCTCGGCCCCTCTTTTGTACCGCCATACACTTGCCAATATTTGGAATCGGGGAAAAAATGATGAATTCATTTTCTCTATTGGCTTACACTGAAGTGGCGGCAATTTTAGGTGGTAGGCAACTAAAATAAAGTTGTTGGGGGTTTTAAATTGAGTTATCTGAACAGGTCAATTTGCATTTGTGTGTTACACCTAATCCTGTGACTGACACATGCATCCTCTCGCAGTGTGAGTGTCGCCTCCCCTCCCTTTATCTGCACTCACCTTGTCTTCGTTTCTACTTCCTGTCTCGCTAGCTCCCATTCTTTGCGTTTGCTCTGTCTCGCCAGGGGTGTAACGCAGGCCAGAGGGGGCGCCCACACTTTACTCCCATGCGACGAGTTGAGGGCGGAGTCCCTCCAGGAGGCCGCCTATTCGTATTAAGGCTTTTTAGAAGTGTTTTTGTTTTTTTAATTCCTGAGTTATTCGAGTCTCAGTGGCTCGTTACCACGTTCGAAGTGGGCCCCATCTTGCTGCATTACGCCGCTGTTTCCCGCGTCTCACCTCGTCTCTGGCCCTGCAGGGGGCCCCCTTCCCGTCGCTCCCCCTTACTGAGCTCCCCCGCTGCCTTCCTCTCTCCTCCCACGTGACGCTCTGCCGGGGATGCGCCGGTCAGATGTTGCTGGGCAGCACAATGAGGATATTGTGTTTTGTCACTCACTGATCGGAACCCGGCAGCAGAACAAGAGGAGACATTGAATGTCTGGGAGAAAGACAGGGCTTTACACTTCGGGACAGCAGACAAGGCCCTGGGTGTGAGAGCGAGGCCGTCCTCACACCAGCAGCGCCGGTGCCAATATCCGGCAGCGCCAGCACCAGGCCTGCTAGGCCAAGGAATGTCAGCTGCAAACCCAGAGACGCCCCCTCCAGGCCCAGCAGAGCCGACGTCACGCCAGACCCCGAGCCCAGTGGTTAATTTGCAAAAGTAAAACGTGCTGGGGCTCTCCTCAGGAGGCAGCGCTAACAGGAGAAATGTGCTGGTGCAAACTGCCTCCTGACTAGAGCCCCAGCACTCTGGAGAGGACTTGGCCTAATGGCTAGAGCTGCTGATTTAGAAGCTGGGGAACCGGGTTCGAGTCTCGGCGTGGATAAACATCCTGGGATTCTGGGGAAAATCTGTGTATTCCAAATGAGTGTGTCCTTAATTGGTGCTATAAGCGCCAGTGCTGAGGATTAGGTGCTGAGCACCGGAAAGCACCGGCTCAAATTAAAGCACTGCCCGAGCCTCGCCTGAAGCATGTCAGGCAACCCATCAGCGGAGGTCCCAGCAGTGTAAGCACTGAACCTAACACCAGGATGAGGCCTCACGGCCAGAGCTGTCTACTTTGGAAGTGGGGAACCAGGTTCAGTCTCGGCGTCGGCTCAACTCCCTGTGATTCTGAGCAAATCACTTCATATCCATGTCCCATACAAAAAACGTGTGTGTTCTTGTGTAATGTAACTGGCAGTCACGTAAAGCGCTCCAGTACCTTCGGGTCGAGTTTGCCCTATATAAAAGAGCAACAGAAAAAAACACCAGGCTCAGCTGTGTCTGCACCCCCACAAGCGATGCCAGCACCGGGGCCCACATGTCAAGACCCAAAGCAAGCATTAAGCACTGCATGTATGTGCTGAGCGGTGCAGGTTTAATGCCATGAGCAGTAGTGGTACCAGGCACCGACCACACTCACGAGCTCTGCTGACAGGGTACGGGGCAGAAGGGGCCCCCTGGAGCTCAGGACCCCCGCACCGCGGGGGCTGCGGGGCCTTTGTTACGCCCCTGAACAACAGGGAGCGACTGCAGCACTAGCACCAGCATCACCAGTGCCTAGACCAGAGGCTTCAACCTTTTTGACCCCGAGACCCCCTTGTCAAACATTTTTAGGCGCAAGGACCCCCTTCTGACACACATTTCTATAACCTATTCCTCCTCATCATCAACAACTATCACAACAAAACGCCCCAAATTCCCCCAGCAAATAATTTTTACGGCGGGGAAATAATATTAAACAGTGTTTAGCAAACCAAAGGTCAGAGGGAAATGCACTGTAGTACATTATGAAACCTCTATTAGTTAAAACACCGCAGAGGTCTATGTGTAACCAGAGAGCCAAGCTGTGGAGAATAGTTACGTGTATTTTGAGTGCTATAAGGTCACAGCCTATGACAGAAAGCACTGTGAATATGTAAGTCATTATTTTATACTTTCATTACACACAGTGTAAGGTAGAATGCTGCAAAACGTGCAAATAGTTTTACACTAAAATAGTGCTTCCAAAATGTCGATTTTAGTAATACCAGTGCGTATGTAAAGCAATTTATTTTTACATAACTGTTTCTTCAACACGTCTTTAGGGGTAATAAGGGCTATGTAAATACAATTAAAATTAAAAGCAAGCACTTCACAGCCCAGTTGTTGACTCTTTGCACTACCCCTCTAAAAACAAATCTTTTTCATCACAAAGCTTCGAGTGATTTGATCAATTAAAGCCAGAGCCAGCTCCCAAGCACCCTTTACCATTGCAGATTAACTGATAGGCACATTTGCATTTCATTCAGGGAGGCAGGCACCCTGGCACCAAAGGTTTTCACAGCACTAGAAACTCAATTGCTAAAACTTCAGCTGATAAAGATCTAAATTAGACGTCCCAGGACACCTGTCTTTTTCCAAAAGGAAAGCAAAGTTTTGAATTGCAGGCACAAGTGAAGCTGTGGAATGCGCGACCCCCTTTCCAGGATTCCACGGCCCCCCTGGGGGTCACGCCACACCGGTTGAAGACCTCTGGCCTAGATGATGCCCAGCAGTGCCAACACCACAGCCAGTTGCTGGCCTACTACCCTCTGGAAGAAATTTGCCTTGTGAGTAGGGGCGGAACCATGGAGGGGGTGGGGGCCAGAGGGACTTTACATTCACCCCCCCGTGTTGGGTTTAGTGGTCGCAAGTGGTAGTAGTAGGCCGCACTCACCACTGGTGCACAATAACTTGAGGGTTACACATTGTCTGCTATACTACGAGGAATGAACCCCAAGCGGCCACTCCTCCCTTTACTTAAGCCCTCAGCCGCGCCCGGCCCTCAGGATGAAAAAGTGCCAACATATTATGGTACAGGTCGGGTGGCACTCTACCTCCCCCACCCCCCTGTGATACCAAAAACACAAACCTGACTCTACTGCCAATGTTCTGGGGAGGTTTCATACCCGAAATGGACATCTGCTGCGAAAACAATTAGCGGGAAACATGCTCTCTGCAGGAGTTTCCAGCCATCTGTGTGCACTGTGATATTGGCTCCTCTTTGGGTGACAGTGTGAAGGGAGCCAATATCTGAGACACAGGGTGGCACCATGTGAGTTGGTACATCTCAAGATGGAATTCCCTTGGAATTTTTCCTAGCATCAATGTACTTTCTGAATGTCTAATTGTCTTTTTCACTAGTCAAAATGTATTATTTATCTGCATGACGAATTGCACTTTATTTAATTTCTATGCTTGCGTTTTTAAGATGGAACACTGTGTTGCATGAAGCACTTTTCGCACTTTAATGTTGTTTGTTGCTGCTATTGCCTACTATCTATTGTGTTTTTAAAAAACTTTTTGCAGTTCTGCACTTTAGAGTTATTTACTGCTGCTATTGTTCACCTTTGATGGCAAAGGTTGTTTTTTTACGATCTAGATAATGTAACTTATATCTAGATAATGTACTTTGTCTTCTTATCTGCCCTGCTCGGTAAAAAGTAAAAAAACACATACCAACACTAGGCCCAGACTGTGCCAGCAGCAGGATCAAAGTACCCCAGGCTGAGCACCAACACCTGAATATGTGCAGTGCCATGCACTAATCGTGGATAACAACAAACTCCGAGCAATGCAAATACCAAGTTACATGCAGTACCATCAAGTGCTTCTTTGCAGTGCCTGCTTCTGAGCAATGTCAACACCAGACCCTCATCAGCGCTAACACCTGATTCCACATGGAGGAAAACATCACGCTCTCTACAGTGCCACTGTAGACCCCAGTGCCAACTTCAGACTACACGGGACTATAAGCAATGCCAACATGAGATTCTAGGCAGTGCAAGCAACAAAGTCGAAGTAACATTAAGCAGTATCAGCACCCGGCTGTAAGCGGTGACTCTCAGGCGAAGGTACATTCAGGCTGCATGCTAGACTGGGTACGGTCTATTCCAAGGTATAGTCAACTCTGGGGTAGAGTCTACCCCAGGGTAAACTCTGCTCTAGGTACAGTCTACTGTGGAGTATACACTGGGGTACAGTCTACTCGGATTGTTTACTCTGGATATGCTACTCGAGGGTACAGACTGCTGTAGTACATAGTAGTAAACAGTGGCTCTCAGGAAAGGGTACATTCGGGCTGCAGGAGACATTGGTATGCAGTCTACTCTAGGGTAAGTTAACTCTGGGGCGCAGTCCGCTCTGGCATGCATCTACACTAGAGCAGAGTCTACACTAGGGTCCAGTCTGCTCTGGAGTAAACTCTACTCTGGGCACGCTGTGCTCAGGGGTACAGTTTACTCTCCTCTACAGGCTAGTCTGGGTACACCCTTCTTGAGGGTAAAGTCTACTCTGTTGTAGAAAGTAACCTGGGATAAATTGCACTCTACAATACAGTCTATTATAGGATGCAGTCTACTCTGGGGTAGATTTGACTCTGGGTACAGTCTACTCTGTGAGACAGTCTACTACAGGGTACAGTCTGTGGTAGAGTCTACTCTGCTGTAGAGTCTACTCAAGGGAACAGTCTACTGTAGGGTGCAGGATACACTACAGAAGAGTCTTCCCAGGGTAAAGTCTACTCTATGGTGCAGTCTACCCAGGTTAAAGGCTAATCTATGGTGCAGTCTACCCAGGGAGAGGGTCTGCTCGGGGTACAGCCTACTCTATGGTGCAGTCTACCCTGGGGGAGAGTCTACTCGGTGTACAGCCTACTCTATGGTGCAGTCTACCCAGGGGGAGAGTCTACCCGGGGTACAGCCTACTCTAGGGTACAGTCGGCCCTGGGGGAGAGTCTACTCGGGGTACAGCCTACTCTAGGGTGCAGTCTACCCAGGGGGAGAGTCTACCCGGGGTACAGCCTACTCTAGGGTGCAGTCTGCCCTGGGGGAGAGTCTACCTGGGGTACATCCTACTCTATGGTGCAGTCTACCCAGGGGGAGAGTCTAGTCAGGGTACAGCCTACTCTAAGGTGCAGTCTACCCAGGGGGAGAGTCTACCCGGGGTACATCCTACTCTAGGGTGCAGTCTGCCCTGGGGGAGAGTCTACTCGGGGTACAGCTTACTCCAGGGTGTAGTCTGCCCTGCAGTAGAGTCTATCCTGGGTAAAGTCTACTCTAGGTACAGTTCTTATGTCACACAGGAACCGAAGCAAGCCCAGAGCAGTGCCAGAATAAAGCAACGAGCAGCGATGGTACCAAACTCTGGGCAGTTCCAGGACGAGTGGCGTCAACACCAATCCCAGGAGTCTGAATATCAGGGCTATCAGTACTAACACATAACACAACCTTGATAAGCCTGTAGTGGTGACAGCTCAGATTGTGTTCTCTTCCGATGCTACAGACTTATCAAAGCTGTGTTATGTGGAACTGAGGTAGCGGGAGCGGATACATACCAGTTCCCAGCACTACAGGTTTTTACTGCCAATGCGGTTTTGATCGTTTTCGAATATACTGACTCTGGAATTACGACATGCTCGACTAGTTTTTCTAGCCTTGAGAAAGTCCTTTCGGACAAAACACACGTTGGCTGCCTGTTTCTTATGTACTGGAATTTTTTATATGAAATAAAGGACATACAGAAGGAAACAAAGATCGACTTATGGACTTCCTAAAGAAATCCTTGGGGTAGAATGTTCTCTTGGGTAAAGTCTAATCTTGAACATAGGCTTCTGTTGGTGTAGTCTGCTTTAAGGTACAGTGAACTCTAGGTTCAGTCTACCCTGGGGTACATACAGGCTGCTCTAGGTACAGTTTACCTTGGGCTACACACTACTCTAGTGCAGCATGCTCTAGGTCAGTGATACTCAAAGTACGGCCAGGGGGCGCATGAGGCCCTCTTGACGTTCACAATCTGTCCCCCAATCAACAGCAGCACTGGGCTTCTGTTTACTCGACTCAGCATTAAAACAAAAAAAATCAAAATAAAGAGGCAATTATTTAGTCCAAGGTTAATCAACGTTAAAGAAAGGTAGTAACTAGGATGTCTTACACCACTTAGCATTAGGAACATCTCTATTTTTAAAGGCATCTTGCAACAAATCTGTAAAAATATGATAGTATCTTTAAAATGCAAAAAGTGTATTTCATTAACATGCAGAACCGTTTCTCCTTAGTACAAGAGATTATATCAGTGCATTGAGAAGTATAATTTTAAAAGTGATAGTGTTCAAACATGAATTTAGAAACACATTCTTCCACACACACTGAAAAATATGCAGAGAGTGAACTAAGAGGCACGTCAGTTGTTATGCGCACCCTCTGATTGTCCTGGGTTCCTATTCTACATGAACAACACTATAATTTATTCAATCAAACACAGGAGAAGGTTTTGTACAGCGCACATCCTGAAGTCATATATTTCGAGGTTCTATGTAATAATGAAGAAAAAGGAGGGAAAGTGAAACAAAACAATTGCCTAGGATCACATTGTTTGGTATAGTGGGAAAGCAGTGATTAAACCCAGGTTTTCTGGTTTCACCTTGTGCAGTTCAGCCTCTAGAGATATATGTTTTGCTCCCTCTATACCCAACATAACACCAACACCACCTCCCCCCAAGCAAACACCACCCCACCCATCCCCTGTCCAACCACCACCCTGCTAGCATCAATGTGTCCCTTGCTCACATCACAGACCAAACATTTTGGCCCCTGACAAAACATTTGCTAGTACTCATGGTCGGGGTTATAGCTATCTCTAGGGTGAAATTTGCTCAGGGGTACAGTCTACTGTACAGTTTGTCATGGTGTACTCTATGGTGCAGTGTGCTCTAGCGTTTAGTTATATTTAAGGTAGAACCTAACCAGCAGTATGGTCTACTCTGGGGTGCAGTATGCTTTTGGGTACAGTCTAGTCTGGGGTACAGTCTACTCTGGTGTGCAGTTTACTCTGGGGTACAGTCGTCTCTAGGGTCGAGGCACAACCAGTAGGGGGAGGGAAGGTTAGAATCTGACCACCGATGTCTCAGCTCGCGGTCACAGTGTGTGGGTGGATAGGGGGAGGGAAGGTTAGAATCTGACCACCGATGCCTCAGCTCACGGTCACAGTGTGTGGGTGGATAGGGGGAGTGCTGTGGGATCAGGGTAGTGACAGTGACAGTCAGTGGAGTCAAAGCCATGTGGGGGCTGGCACTTGCCCGGCAGTGGCATAGCTAGACGTACTGCCACAAGGGCGGCCCCTAAGTTTGCGGCCCGTTGCAGGTAAAAGCGGGTGGGAGTACGGCGGGTGGGTGGTAGTCTACAGACACAACTTGTTCACATCCGCCGATCCCCAAAACGGGTGCCGTCCCACCCTAGCTACGCCCCTGTTCCCCGGATCGAACCTAACTCATTTTTCTCTCCAGGACATAAACCAATTAATCTAAACTTGTTGCTCCATGAACACATTAAACAACCCACACATGACACGTTTTCTTTCATTGGTTGGCCCATCTAAAACAATCCCATTGCACATTTAATGTCCCTATCTCGTCTCCCCACCCTCCCGCATCCGCGGCACAATCTTGTCTCAGATTTGTTTTTGTATGACCTGTCGAGCCCCCCCTGCCCGGAATCTGTTTGGGGATTGCCCTAGTCTGTGCCAGGCAGCCGTCAAGGGCCTCATATCCGCGCGCAGGGGGCAGAGACTCTTCAGATACATATCTGAGCGAAGCCCCCGAGGGAACAAAATGCCTGTCACCTCTGTAATCCCATCAGCGCTGCCCGGCCTAGAGTGTTACTCCGGGAGCTGGGCCTGGGGCAGGCGGGCTTCCTCCTGTGGCCATCCGCAGCCCCTCCCCACGCCACCGCCATCTGCACCACAAGGGGAAGAAAGGAAACCGCCCGGCCCTCAAAGCCAATGGAAGAGGAAACGCACTTATGGAAGTCAACCGGAAGAGCCCAGCACTGGCCACAAATCAGAACTTGAGAGAGGAAGTGGTGTTTGGTAGGAGCAGGAGTGTCGACGAGTGTATGGATTGGCGTTTGTGGGTGTGTATCGGTTTGAGAGATGTGTGTGTGTTATGTAAAGGATGCCCTTGACTAGTGTGTATGTTAGATATATATGAAGACAGACTACAGTTTAAGTGTCTGCATATGTTTGAGGTAAATGTGTAAGGTATGCGTGCGTATGAGAGGTGCGTCAGTGTTTAGGTGGGTGTGTATGGAGATTTCTGATGGGGTTTAAATGTGTGTGTTTTATGCAAGTTGTGTAGACGAGATGAGTGTGATGGGTATGCGTGTATCATGTATAATGTGTGTGAGACAGGGGTGCATGAGAGAGCAGTGTGTATGTGGCACGTGTGTGTAGTGTCTGTGAGCGGTGTATGTGTGAGAGAGTAAAGAATGTTTGTTTCGGTAATGCGAGAGACGTGTATGTGTGGATAGAGGGCGTGTTTAGTATAAACCAACAAGGCATTTGTTTACAAATACATATCCTAGCTGATTTTGTAAATAATAGTGACTAGATCCAAGTCATTTAAAAAGTAAAATCGTAGGGGGAAAGACAGAACAGATGCAAGAATAACTGGAACACAACTCTTTGTAAACAACTAACAGTTGGGCTTTGCCACAGGAGAGGCACCAAGTGTCTGGTGCCATCAATGACAGGCAGCAGTTTGATCAGCTTGTGGCCCTGGGGCCCATGCGTCACAGTTGAAGAACCTACAAGGATGGGCTGGGTTACAAGGACCCGCCATAGAGTGGATTTCCCTCCTCAATTGGGACCCCAGTATGATCGTAGCAAGCATTGGCATAGCCAATAGGTTTCGCTTTTGGGACCTTATAAGTATTTAGTTATGCAGCACAATATCCTTGGTGCAGCAACATTAACTGTTGCATGGTTAAACACTTATAAGGTCCTAAAGGCGAGACCTATTGGCTATGCCAATGCTTGTTGTTAAAACTATGAGGAATACATAATATCTTTTGAAGTAAGCCGCTCGTTCCGATCATGGCCAGTGGTGCTGAAAACCCAGGTACAGTGTGCTGTTTTGAAGTCAGGTGGGAAGTTCGTGCCCGAAAATGCATTAAAAAACATATCTGTGCAAAGTTCGAGAATGTTGAGTCAGCGCCGCAACCTGTACCTGCGCTTCAAGTGCTTATTTTGAAGCACTGATCAATGCCATTTGCTGAAGTAAAGTAAAGGGTTGACATAAGAAGAAAAGGAGTAGAGGGGTGGAGGAAGGAGAGATGGCGGAGAGAGGCGGGTGGAAGAGAGAGGAAGGCAGGGCTAGAAACAAGAGAGGAAAAGGAACACTGTGGTTGGTACAGGAAGAAGGCGGTATGGACGGCTGAATACGAGAGGCAGTGAGAGAAAAGAGGAGACATAAAAAGGAGAGAGAAGCAAAGGTGGAAGTAGAGAGGGAGTGAGCGGCGGATAGGGGAGGGGTGGAAAGCAGGGTTGTGGCGTAGAGGGCAGGCGGAGAAGACAAGATGAAGAGGGGGGGTGGATACAGTAAATGTGAGAGAGTCAAGATGAGAGGAAGGTGGACAGGGTGGGGAGAGGTGGCATGAACGCGGAAGGGAGAGGGCAAAGCAGACGAGAGAAGATAGGTGTAGAAGAGAGGGGTGCTAGTCGGAAAAAAGGGGCTAGAGGGAGAAATCGAGGTAAATGAGTGGAAAGTTAATTTGATAGACAGGGCGGAGGGCAGCTGAGTTTGGGAGTGAGAGTGGTGGAGCGGATGAGGAGAGGGAGGTCCAGCCAGGACACATGGAGTGGAGGAGACCGAGCAGAGAGGAGTAAAGGAGGGAAGTATGCTGACGAGGGAGAGTGCAGGCCAGTGAGGCTTATGGAGGGAAGGAGATGGAGAGGGAAGGGATGAAGAGGAGGGCTGAGGGTAGTGGTGATGAAAGGGGAGATGAAAACATTGGAACTCTCCGAAAAGGGGACAGCAGGGGAAGGAGGGAGCGTCTATGGGTAGCGAGGGGACGGGCTAATGCAGGGGGGAGAGTAGTGGAGAACAAGGCGGGATGGTAAGTGAGGTAGGAAAAAGTTGAAAAGGAAGAGGAGTGCGGGGAGAGGGAACAGACCTGGTGGAGGTCATGAGAAGGGAAGGGGGAGAGGAAAAGAAGGAGAAGAGCTGGGTACAGGAGATGAAAGGACAGGGAGAGTAACATAGGAAATTATAGTAAGGGTGTCTAGTCAGGTCGAGGCGCGAGGGCGGTAGTAGGGGAGTAGGGAGACACGTCATAGAGGAGGCAGTGGAAGGCGAAAGATCATTAAAGAGGAAAGCAGTGGGGGAGTTGTAAAGCACTCCAATACCTTCGAGTCGAGTTAGCGCTAAACAAAACTGCAAAAAAAAAAACACAATAAAGCTGGCTGCTAAACAGAGAAGAAGGTGTAGAAATGAAGGGAGAAAGAGGGAGACAGAAATTGTGAGGGAGCGAAGACAAGAGTCAGGGAGTAGAGGGTGTGAGGTGTAAATGAATGAAGGAGGGATGGGACATGGAGACGGGACGTGGACGAAGGAGGTGAAAGAAGTCCTACAGAATTTGAACAACAAACCCCAGAGAAAAGTGAGTCATTTATAGAGCGCTTTTCGGACTCGAAAGGGCCCCTTGGCGCCACCTTTGAAATGCGGTTGACGAAAAAAAATCGCTACTATTGTAAGCTATATCAGAGAGAGGAGGGGGGTTGATTTATGCCAGATGAAAAGTGGGGGGAGAAGGGCATCACAATGCGAAAGGACAAAAAAAGTGTAAGATGGGGTGTAGGCAGTTAGTTCGTGTAAGAGGTCTGGGTAGGAGAGTAAGGGGTCGTAGCGTGACAGGAAGCAAAGCAGAAAAAGTGGGAAAAAAAAGTCCAAAAGGGGCCCCAGTGGAGAGGGTGATCAGCAGTGAGGGGTTGGGAAGCGCCAACAGGCAACAAGCAAAGTAAAGCGGAGAAGAGAAGAAGCTGGGGTGAGAGCAGAAGGAACAAGATCGGCCGCGAAAGTTAAAGCGACACGCACTCTTGTGGAGGTGGGGTGGAGGGGATGCGCCTTTGAAACCTGACCCAAAACAGATGGCCCCTGCGCGCCGCTGCTGGCTCCTGAGAGCAAAATGCTCTGGGAGTAAACATTTCACGAAAAGCTGGGACATCCACACACCTTTGCCCAATTGCTTGCTAAAGCCAGACGCAAAGGCCAATTGCGTGTGAGCACCACACGCACAAGCATCTACAAAAGCTGAAGTGATTCCAAGAGGCCGATTTCCTAAAGCAGCGCATGCGCGCTGCGCTAGGCTCGACCTGAAAAAGGGAGGCGCAATAGGGGCCCTCCCTCTAGCCCTGTTGTTCAATATCTCTGTGTGCCCACAGGTGCTAGTTCAGAAAGTACCCTGAAGACACACATTCCTTCCAGACCAGAGAATGACAGAGAAGTACGAACAGACTGATGAGGGACCGGTAGGTGCATGGCGGCTCCAAACCCTTGACAAGTGTGTGACTAAAGGGTGTGACGAAAGGGTGGTTGCCCTTCATCATGTCCATTTTCAACAGAGCCGCCGACACCTTCGCACCCATTCTCTGCCACACCATCAACCGCTCTCTGGCAACCGCCTCTGTCCCCGAAGACTGGAAACACGCCGAGATCAACTCCCACCTGAAGAAACCCTCAGCTGACCCCACCGACCTCAAAAACTACAGACCCATCTCCCTGCTCCTGTTCCCTGCGAAATTCATCGAGAAAGCCATCAATAGCCAACTCGCCACATTCATCGAAGAGCACAACATCCTCGACTCTTCCCAATCCGGCTTCAGAAAAAACCACAGTACGGAAACCGCCCTCCTCGCCGCAACAGACGACATCCGCACCCTATTGAACAAAGGAGAAACAGCATCCTCAACCTCTCAGCGGCGTTCGACAGTCTCTCACCGCACCCTAATACGCAGACTCCACGACGGAAGGATTCAAAACAAAGGCCTCGACTGGATCCGCTCCTTCCACTCCGGCAGAACGCAGCGGGTCAGACTCTCCCCTTTCCTCTCGAACCCTACACCAACCACCTGCAGAGTCCCCCAGGGGTCCTCCCTCAGCCCTACGCTCTTCAACGTCTGCATGGCTCCGCTCGCACCCCATCATCAGAACCCACGGACTCAACATTGTGTCATACGCAGATGACACCCAACTCGTCCTCTCCCTTTCCAACGAACCCAACGCCGCCAGACACAACTTTCGAGAAGGTATGGAAGCCGTCGCCAAATGGATGAAAAACAGATTCCTATAACTAAACAACAACAAAAAGGAAGTACTCATCATGGGCCCAAACCCAGACGCCTGGAACAACACCTGGTGGCCCCCCTGTCCTCGGAAGCCCGCCCACCCCCATGGACCACGCACGCAACCTGGGAATCATCCTGGGCTCAGAGCTCAAAATGGACCGCCAGATCAACTCTGTCTCGTCTTCTTGCTTCCACACCCTCCGCCTCCTACGTAAGACCTTCAAATGGATCCCCCTCAAACACAGAACGACCGTCAGTCATGCCCTGGTCACCAGCAGACTCGACTATGGCACCGCACTCTATGCCGGAATAAACAAAAACCTCACCCGTAAGCTACAGAACATCCAAAACGCCACCGCAAGACTGGTCCTCAACCTGCCAAGACACTGCCACATCTCCCAGCACCTGGGCACACTCCACTGGCTCCCCATCAAAGCTTGAGTCACCTTCAAGATGCTCACCCACGCTCACAAGGCCCTCCACTACACCGGACCAGCATACCTGAACAGCCAACTCAAATTCCATGCACCCCAAAGGACTCTACGATCAGCCCAGCTCTCCTACACCGTGGTCCCCCCGCACCAGAAAGACCAGATCGGGAGCCACTCCTTCTCCTTCCTCGCGGCCAAAGCCTGGAATGACCTTCCGCACCACCTCAGACAGACAACATCGCTCCCCATCTTCTTAAGAAACCTCAAGACCTGGCTCTTTGACAGACCCCCTCCTTGATGGACTGGAACCTGTGAACCCCCACCCCCCAGCGCCTCGAGACCTGTACGGATGAGTAGTCGTGTTTAACAAACACCTGATTGATTGATTGAAAGCACAAAAGTAACCAAAAACTAGGCTAGAAACCAAAACCAAGTAGATTTAATTATAAATTGCGCATTCCTCGGTGTGATGCTTGGGATGACTATTTAATAGGTAGGGATACTAACCTGAGTAAACCCTGATGATGGCTGATGACCCATATCAGCAAGTAGTAAGGCCAAAACATGTTTTTGAGACATAGGTGGATGGGTGAGACATTGCAATTCACCTAACATCCACTGTTAACTGGTTTTAACCATATCTAGGGTACCAAACTATTAAAAGGAATACCTGAAGAGTATACCCTGATAGATTTTTATTAGAGAAATCTGGATCCCTGCTATATCCAGCATAATTTGTCAGAGCTCTGGACTAGTGGTTGAATCCGCCACGGTGGTATTCACGTAGCTTTGCATCTATAGGTCACAGCTGATGAAGCAAGCCATAGCAATCAGTGGGTAAGGTGACCTATCGAAATCTTTCTGGATACCTGCAGACCAGTCGGGGTAAGGAAATTATTTACCTCTTACATTGACTTTTGGACCTGTTGTGTTGTATGTAATGGCCGAGGAGACCCTGATACACAAACACTGCAGGAGGAAAGGCTAGCTCTTCTACTTGAATACAGCCAAAACCGGAATCCAAGTACTGGCCACCCCCCTAAACATGGGGTACATCAAGTTGCACTGAAGGCAGCAAAAAATCAGTTTGACACAGATACTGGGGCCCAGATTTATCAAAATTGAAAGCAGCACAACGCAGCAAGACAAATTGCGCTGCATCAAATGGAGAGGGCAGGAATGTGCCGTATTGATCAATATATGGCGCATTTCTGCTCTCTCCTTACTCTGGCATACGTTTGGCTGCCTAGCGCCAACAAAGGCACCCTTACACCACGGTACAAGGGGGCCTGCATTGCAGCAGGATTGTTTTTGTGCAGAAAGGAATACCTTCCTGTACAAAAACAATCCTTAGAGGCTTTTTCCTCTTTCAAAGTGTGCTGCAGAATGATATTTGTTGCGACCTCTATTAGGAAGGCATACAATTTTGACACATTCCCAGGCTTACTAGTCCTGGTAAATCTGGGAATGAGCCAAAATACATAGGTTAGTGCGTGGCAACACATATCCTCCACGCATGTAATGCCTTCCCGGCGTAGAGTAACGCAAGGTAACAACTTGCTCCCTTTTGCGTTACTCCAGATTTACCAAGCCACGCAAGGTGGCCTTAAGTGGCTTGGTAAACTGACTTAAAGGGTTGTGTTGCCCTTGTGTCACCTTACATGACGCAAGTGCAGCACAATCCTCAGATCAATATGGCCCATGGTGTTAAAAGGACTACAGAACTAGTCGGCCAGAATATGTCTGATTATAAGCAAATGCAATCATGTGAAACTAGCTGTGAGATGAATTCACAACACTCTGCACCATGCACAAGACCCACTCTTGCACAGACACCAGAAATGAGCAGGCACTCTGGCCAGAAACCCAGGCCCTGGGACCTCACACCTCATCCACCAACCAGCTTTCAGGTGACTCAGCAGGTTATGCTGTGAGCAGTGCGGGTTGTGTGCAGGGGATCCCACAGACTGGGATGACTACTAAATACCTGCCTCCCTAACCACATGCGTGTCACAACAACGTTCTCCATGTTGGCTTTCGACTGAGGGCATGCGGCCATAAGTGCAACGGCTGGGGAATGTAGGATCAGAGGCCCCACCTCGCATCTGCTTGGATTCTTTTGTACTGGAGAAGCACTACATCATATTGTTAGCTTAACAACCTGTTGCTATAAAGAAGCAGTACAGGGGCTCCAGGTGCTCTACAAAACACCGGGGTGTGTTTTATGTGTAAACTCGCGGAGCTTTTCTCCATTAAATTATGTGCCACTCTCGCTTCTATGGGGCTTAGGCCAGAGGCTATGGATTTGCTATTAGTGCTCGGATAAAGCAATACATGGGCTTGGAATGTTGTGGTGAGTCCAAACTCAGTAATCCGACCAAACTCTCAATAGCAAGGGTTCTTAACCTTTTGACTTCTGTGGGCTAGGACTTAATCATACCTGGAACACAGGGACCCCCACTGAATCATTAGCAGAATCTGGGGACCCCCAATGAGTCCAAGTTTGAACAGCAAAACAAAATACAAAAAAATACAGGAACAAGCATGCATCAAACAAATACTCAAATGAGAAAATATTTTATTTAACTCACAAATATATTGTAAAAACTTCTAAATGTTAATTTTAAGGGAAAGGTTGAAGCTTTTCTAAATTCAATTGAGGGCAGTCATTATCCATACTATATTCTCTTTGATTCACTTGCACTGCTCCAAAAAAATCATTGAGGATGCTAACATTTACCAAATGTTTAATTTAATTTTATTTTTTTACAATGTGCTTCTTTATTTTATTAATCTGTTGATATTATTTAGTTTTCTAAACAGTCACAAACCCCGACGTAGGATTCACGGACCCCCAGGAGTCCCCAGACAACATGTTAAGAACCGCTGCTCTACAACAGAGACACCAGCTATCAAGCTTGTGCTTTAAACAGGGGCGTCCTTCAAGCTATTCTATGAGTTTTTGTACAACACACAGTGCAAAGTGAATAACGTCTGTGCGCTTTGGAGATTCCAGTGTGGTGAGTAGTACACTGCAGCTGCAGGCTCTGGCCTGCCAATAAGCCACTCAGGTAGCTCAGTAAACTGAGCATTTTCTGCACTTGGCAAAATGAATGTGACCTGTAGGTATCAGCCTGGATACTGACAATGTAACCTTCACATTTCAACTTTCGAAGGTAGTTAAAAGGAGGGCGTCTGTGTTGGAAAAAAGAAAACACCCTTTTTAAATTCCCCCTTCGTCCTCTGAGCTGTACATCACTTATATATGAACTACTCTAGTTTCATGTCAGAGTGCTGGCCACAGGACACAAGAGTTCTGAGACAGAGCAGGAGGTCGCCTGGGAATTTACCTAGTTCTCCAGCCTTGGTATCCTTCATAGATTCACATGCTTTGAATGTCTGTCTGCAGCGCCAGCGGAGGGAGGTTGCCAGTAAGGTGTGTGCTGGGGCTTGTTTATATACAGCAGTGTGGTAGAGAGGAGACAGATGGTCTCCCCAGGAGACAGCTACACAAATGCGGGTGGGAAGGCTGACATCATTTGCATCAGTCACACAAGTCAGATAGAAAGCAAAGCTCCTCTTAGGATTCTGGAGATCCCGGCTCACATTTCTGGGAAACCCCAGCACGGAGCTGGAAATGATAGCTGACAGAAAGTGAAAGAGAAAATACCAGCTATGGGCCTTCTCTGTGAGGGGAACTCCAGTGGAGGAATTATGGGATGAGCTTCTGCAGTTGGGCCAGAGACGTGCCTAGCGCCCAGCCCAGTTCCTGTGAGGACAAGCACACCTGAGATCATACACAGACATGTGCTATAGTTATCATAGAGACATTTATACCCCATGTTGAAAGCCCAGGCTATATACTCATTTGTGCAAAGTACTGATAAGAGAAATACACACTTCAGGCAACAGACATTGGCATGGAGTTGCAGGCAGGCAATCTCGGTTAAAGTCAAGTGGTAGCTAGACTGCAGGCATGCACACAACTGAGGCCACAGACTGCAAAGCTCAGACTATATCCGCAAAGCTACGCCTCTAGATGTGCCACCTGCATGTGCCATGTATTTATTTAGTGTAGCAGCTAAAGTATTTCAAGAGATGCTCTACAGCAGTCCAGCGCACATAAGTAGCTACCAATTAAGGTGGGAAAGTACAGAGGTGGGACTGGATTTGTTGGGTGATGGATGTTCAACATAGGCACGACCATACTTATATTTACATTCAAACATGGCCAAATGTAGGACTTATTTAAGGTTTAACAGAGTGGAAGTATAGATGTAAATCGACAGGGCTCCCGCCATGCCAAACACATGTTCCCTAACCTCATTCCAAGGCAGGGGTCTACTGGGTTCCTGACAGCAGAACCTCAGTTCACTCTGCTGTTAGAAACCTATGACTTGGTGCATACCTGCCAACTCATACAGTGCCACCGTGTGTCACATGATTTCGGCTGCCTTCACATGGTCACCTGGTGAGGATCTGAAATAACATACAGTGTATTTGTAAAGCACACGTCCACCCAAGGGTATTGTGGTGCTGAATAACAGATGTTTATTGTTACCCAACTCAATGGTACTCATCAACCTCAGAAGGATAAAAGGCTGAGTGGACTCACCGGTATTTGAACCTGTGACCATGAGGTTGAACACAGGCCCCTACAGCGGACGCATTAGTCCACTAAGCCACAAGACCTGAAATCACACAGTGGCAGAAAAAACAAGCTGAAAACCACTGTAAATAGTAGATTTTCAGCTTGTTTTCAGAGGCTGCAACAGCTGATGTCAATTAAAAGGTGTGCCCGCCCCTCCTCACATAGTTTCATACATTTTTAAGTTGGCAGGTATGTTGGTGACACATCTGCCACAGAACAGCTTGGCCAGTGCATCAGAAGTCTTGGTCTAAATATGGGAGGCGTCCAGACGCATATTTTTTTTTGCTCGAGAAGGCATGGCAGCCTTGAGCAGAAAAAAATATTAATGGCGAGCATGGACAGGAAAGAAGCTCCATACATGTGAGACATTCTTTTTTCGGTCTGGCTGGACCCCACAGCTGTCAACAGACCTTATGTGATCAACACAAATTGGGCTTTAAGAAGTACTACTAGCAAGGGACTTTGGCTCCTCCTATATGTTGACTCCTTTAAGTACGTTGCATGCGTCCACTGAAAAGGAGTGCTTGTTTTGTTGGAAAGCATATGCTCAATACAGGAGGCTTGAATTGGGTATAATGGCAAGTCAATGATGATAGATGGTCAGAAACTATGGGTCGGGTCTGTTATTATGAATAATTATGACAAAGGCGGCAGGCCTGACTTATTTATTGTGAAAAAAGCATAAGTTCAAGTCAATGGGTCTGTACGGATGAACTCTTAACACACCATAGGCAAAGACTATGCACAGGTATTTTGTTAAATGGAATCTCACAAATTACTATAGTATAATTTTGGTGCCGAGTAGCCTCTCTGAAAATCCCTTGTGGTACAAGATTTGCACGGCAAGAATCCCTGTTAGGTCCACCAAGGGGACTCTGATTCTGTGCATATTTGTAATTTTATGACCGTGCAAATGGCTGCCTTGTGTGAAAGCCTATGTTCAGTACAGTAAGCCTGAGTGGGTTACAGTGACAAGCCAGTGATGAAAGTTATAGTAGGCCTGATTGGTTGACTGGGAAACATTAAGTCAGGAGCCATATGTCTAATATTTTTATCATGAGAAGTTACAACAAAGTCAATAGTTAAAGTGAAATAAACTTGTTAAAGCAAATAGACCTTTAAGGGTAGATTGTTATTATGCTCTATTAAGCCTGTATAGAGAGAGGTACTTTGTTACAAAGCATCTCACAGATTGTCATAATAGGTGAGTGTTTTGGTGTCGGTTATTGGCTCTGAAAAAACGCTGAGGGGTAGAATATATGCATTGCATTGTGATAATCTGTTTTAGGCCCTTTTAGGATGACTAGTATATTGTTTTGTCAGCTACAATTTTTATATGTGTAATTTTACAAATGGGTGCTTGGGTAGTTGCCTTGTGACAAAGCTGAGGCTCAATACAGTAGGCAAACGTTGGTTATGGTTACAAGCCAATGATAAAGCTATTGACCTAATTGGTTAATTGGAAACAGCTATGTCAGATGCCTAGTATCTGTTCTCTTTATTACAAAAAGCTATGGCAAAGGCAGTGACGCCGACTTGTTTGTAGTGAAAAACATATGTTAAAACGCTAAAGGCCAGATGTACAAAGAGTAGGAACTGCAATTTCCTAATTGCGATTCGGTACAATTTCCAAATTGCGATTTTTACCCCATCGCAATTAGGAAATCACAATTCTTTATGTAAGAAAACATACAACTTCTAATTAGCGATTCCTAATGGGTCGGAAATCGACCTGACTGGACTACTGCCTGCTGTTAAAGAATATTTTTTAAACATTCTCTAAGGGAAATTTATCATTTACAAATGGGTTCCCATCACTTTTAAAATGGCTAGAGGTGGGACCAGAGTTGCCAGCAGCACTTAAAAAGCGCTTTAGCAGCCGGCAGCGTGGCTGCCTCCACAGCAGTTTCCTTGCTGGGGTTGGACTTCATCCCCCAGCATACGCCTGGCTGGAGGTCGGGCCATAACCCTATGCGCAGCTTAAGAACAAGGTTTGTTAAAGACTGACCAGGCACACAGATTTATATTTACATGAATATGATGGTATTCTGTTGGTAAGGAGGCTGGGATGGGTGAGTCAATCTTCTTTAAAAGCATTAGAGGGGATTGTGAGGTTGTTAACTGCAGGAATCCTGATCTGGTCCAGAGGTTGGTTAGGAGCGGGGCTAGAGCCCGTTTGGGGAAAGATGACATAAGACTTGTTCCATTTTTCTTTTTACTCTCCTGGCCCCATTGGAAAGTTTGCGTTCTAGGCCCTTCCCCCGTGGCATTACTAATGGAGATGAGTTTCCTGTCCCAATTTCAAATAGATTCACCCCACTATCTGACTTAGATGGCCTAGACTGACATTCAGCTTTGTCCATTAGTCATGGCGACCCACTGGCTGTTGGGGCAGTGATTCTCAACTCTCCCCTTTCCAAGGTTAGGTCAGTCACAACTTTCTCCCCTGGGCCACCAAGCTCTGAATCTATTTCTCTGGATACAGGTTCTCCACCAAGGTGTTGTACTGGGTCCCAAGCTGAGTCCCTCACATTGATGGTGCCCCTTGTCTCGGGTGACCCAGCCTTTCACCTGCTTTCTAATACTAAGAATGTCTCCTGGAATATTGCTGGCCTGGTGTCCAAACTTGAGTGCCCCAATTGGGGTTTATCCATTGATTCATTTGATATATGTGTGTTTCACAAGACCTGGTCAGTTTCCCACAGTATCGAGCTGGGTTTGTAAATTTTTCCCTGGCTGCTGCTTCTTCAGGGAGGGGCAGACTTTTGGGTGGGTTGGCAGTTTGGATTAAACCCACCCTTTGCTGTACATCCAAGATGATTGCTTTGGGTAGTGCTGATGTTCAGTGTGTCTCTGTCCCTTTCCGTCAGGCAGGGTGTATTTTTTGTACAATGTACAGGCATGAGGGTAACGGTGCAGAGCTATAGAATATTGATTTGATTGAAACGCAAATGGCTAACCTGCCCGCTAAATAGTGGCAAGTGATTTAAATTGTACGTATGAGCTGCTGTTTGTTCTTTAAGAGGACCCTATGGGCCATATTCTCAAGGAGATATCGCCAAGTTAACGGCACTTTAGCGCAGCCAAAGTTGCGATAAATTCATCACCCCATTCACAAGCTGGTGTCAACAGCCCATAACACCAGTTTATCACCGAAAGCGCCGCAAAAAACATCGCCACAGATGGCCCCGGCAACTATCGCTAATGAGATGCAGAGTAGGCGTTCCCGTGCAAAAAGCCGCAACAACACCACTCCTCAACATTCTCAACGAACAGCCACATTGGCGAAAAGACCACGAAACATGCGATAATGCACGTTAGCAGGAGGAAATTAACACCTGCTCTGACCTGGTGTAAAATCGGACAACAACCAGCAGCAGCCAAGGGAACACAGCCCAAAGCCAAACATGAAGAACAACAGATGCCCCCTAGCAACTGAACATGCAGCCTGGAACCCAATAGGGCAAAAACACCTACTGCCACCACACCCAGGACCACAAGCCCCCCTCCCCCTGGAACACCATAGAGGCAGCACGGATAAAGACAGCGGACCCACAGGAAACGCACCAGCCTCACAGACTTAACACCAGAGGATGTCATTGCCCACTACAGGCTCAAAAGGACAACCAACTTACGCATCCTGGCCATGATCGCCCGACCGGCCGATGGCACCAACACAGCGGACAACCAACATCTCACCCCACACCAAGCTTCTGGCTGTGCTGCACCCGTTGACCTCTGGTACCCCCCAACCAGAGTCGGAGGAGTCTCACAGCCAGTCGCATCCATGTCCCTCACACCTGTCCTGGATGCCATCATCAGCCTGGTACCCCAGTATCTCTACGTCCACCACAATGCGCAGGATCCGCTGGAGACCAAGCAAGGACCATACGCCATAGCTGGATGCACGCACGTGTTGGGGGCAATCCACAGCACACATGTCCTACTTGTGCCCCCTGGTGACACAGTACACACTCACTGCAACAGAAAGCACATGTCTCTCATCAATGTGCAGGCAACATCCGAACACCTTGGAATCTCCACCAACGTCGTCGCCAAATAGCCAGCCAGTGTGAATGATTCCATCATCCTCCGACAGTCCATCATAAACCAACGCTTCCAGGATGGCACCAATGGGAATGCACTGCCTGTTGTCAAGTGCCAAATGAACACCCTACACACCTCAACTCCACAACCATGCAACTCACAACTCTGGCAATGCACACGTCACAAAATCACATACAACATTCAAAACAACATGCCCACCCACCAGACACGACAGAACAACTTACAATGGTAACCTGGGCAAGCCATGAACGTGAGCCATCAACAGCATGGCATCTCAGCCACACAATAGCGGAATATGGGGAGAGGTGGGAACCAGGTATGTGTGAAGGAGGCAGGAGAACCATGATTGGAAAAGTACACAATGCCAAGAGTGGCGGCAATGTGCTGGACAGCCCGCAGTATGCATAACACACCCATATCCATGGCGACATACACTGCTGGTGTATGGAGTGTACTGGACGCAACCATGTCACCTCAGCCAGTGGGAGAGTTCACGGAAATGTTGCCTGTTACGTCTCCCCTTTAAGCGGAGTGGGATGGCCCAGCGTACACCAGGCCAGCATAGGGGTGTGAATAAAAAGCACATTGCCCTGGTTGTGGGCCTCTTCCGGAATGCCAAATGTCTCTGCCAGGGAGGCGCCTCTCACCCCGTTACGAGGCCGACGCTGTCCTCCTGAGCTGAGTTGCTTGCGATCCTATGCGCCTGCCGTACCCCGGCTCGCAGGGCCCCGAACCTGCCAGGCCTGCCCCTACGCAGCCATGCCACACTGATCACCTGCCGACACCGGCGTGTGTCACGGAGGGCCCACCACGTGCCAGCGCAAGCTCCAAGCCAGAGGCCCTCGACACAGGCTGCCTCCTCCGACCATCAAGGCCTCCATGACACAGGCCCACTTTACTCCTTTCTCGTTGACGAACTCTACTGCTGCATCCGGCCTACACTACGGTCAAGTAGGTCACACAATTGGAACTGAGTCTTGATTACAAGATGGCAGAGTACATTTGTTCATTGCAGATTTTATATCAGTGTTCTCCCTTCGATGTGGTGCCACCAACTCTGCGCATGGCTGTTGTCCCCTGCTGACTACCGCCTTCGGCCTACACTACGGACAAGTAGGTCACACATTTGGAACTGAGTCTTGATTACACCATGGCAGTGAACATTATTTAGGGAAGAGTTTATGTCACTATACTCCCTTCGATGTGGTGCCACCAAGTTTGTGCATAGCATTACAACCACACATGTCTGTGGGCCTATGCGGACTACTGCCCTCGGCCTGCGCTGCACACGAGTGGGTTACAGAATTGGAACTGAACATCGATTAGTCAAAGGTAGAATACATATCATCACACGCAAGGAGAGGCATAAGAGGATGACGCGTTGCAGTCCGGAGGGAATAGGATCATCGTTACGGAGGTGATCGAACACTACCGACAACTGCCCTGGTGTCACTAACTCTGTGCATCGCGAGCCAACAACACGTGGCTGTGGGCCACTGATGACAGCTGCCTCCGGCCTACACTGCGGTCCAGTAGGTCACAGAGTGTTGAATTAGCGATGGCGGAGTTCATATCAGTGTACCGGCCTCATCGCAGACTGCATACCCCCTAGCCCCGGTGCAACTAAGTCTGTTCCCCGACATTCATGGACACTCACTGGTTGCACATTGGTGGCGTCCGAGTCTATGGACTAGAGGGTAGTTTTCATCCTCATGTAGCTGATACCGAATTGGTGGTGAAAGCGAGGCTGTCGCTTTCCACTCCACCATTTGCTGCTTCCGGATAACATCAAAGCTTTACAACAAACAAATGATGGACGGAATGCTGACAATGCAGACATTCTCCCCCAGTCAAGAGATCTGGGTTAAATCCATCGTTCTTTTGCCCACTACACCACCCCAGTTTAGACATGGCCATATGCAAATCAGTCTTGACCCTGTGCCTCATGGGAACAGTCCAGCCCGAACTGCCAAGCCATGTCTTCCCTGGACCGGAATCAAGCATCCTAGGACCGGTGTCTGGCTATCAGCCGTCATCAGCCAGGATAGCTTGACTCCAGTGGCGTAGTGAGCACGGGTCCCACGTCTGGGAATACCCATCCAACTTAGGGCGAAAAGCGTTACAACAAACAAATGATGGACGGAATGCTGACAATGCAGACATTCTCCCCCAGTCAAGAGATCTGGGTTAAATCCATCGTTCTTTTGCCCACTACACCACCCCAGTTTAGACATGGCCATATGCAAATCAGTCTTGACCCTGTGCCTCATGGGAACAGTCCAGCCCGAACTGCCAAGCCATGTCTTCCCTGGACCGGAATCAAGCATCCTAGGACCGGTTTCTGGCTATCAGCCGTCATCAGCCAGGATAGCTTGACTCCAGTGGCGTAGTGAGCACGGGTCCCACGTCTGGGAATACTCATCCCACTTAGGGCGAAAAGCGTTACAACAAACAAATGATGGACGGAATGCTGACAATGCAGACATTCTCCCCCAGTCAAGAGATCTGGGTTAAATCCATCGTTCTTTTGCCCACTACACCACCCCAGTTTAGACATGGCCATATGCAAATCAGTCTTGACCCTGTGCCTCATGGGAACAGTCCAGCCCGAACTGCCAAGCCATGTCTTCCCTGGACCGGAATCAAGCATCCTAGGACCGGTTTCTGGCTATCAGCCGTCATCAGCCAGGATAGCTTGACTCCAGTGGCGTAGTGAGCACGGGTCCCACGTCTCGGAATACCCATCCCACTTAGGGCGAAAAGCGTTACAACAAACAAATGATGGACGGAATGCTGACAATGCAGACATTCTCCCCCAGTCAAGAGATCTGGGTTAAATCCATCGTTCTTTTGCCCACTACACCACCCCAGTTTAGACATGGCCATATGCAAATCAGTCTTGACCCTGTGCCTCATGGGAACAGTCCAGCCCGAACTGCCAAGCCATGTCTTCCGTGGACCGGAATCAAGCATCCTAGGACCGGTTTCTGGCTATCAGCCGTCATCAGCCAGGATAGCTTGACTCCAGTGGCGTAGTGAGCACGGGTCCCACGTCTAGGAATACCCATCCCACTTAGGGCGAAAAGCGTTACAACAAACAAATGATGGACGGAATGCTGACAATGCAGACATTCTCCCCCAGTCAAGAGATCTGGGTTAAATCCATCGTTCTTTTGCCCACTACACCACCCCAGTTTAGACATGGCCATATGCAAATCAGTCTTGACCCTGTGCCTCATGGGAACAGTCCAGCCCGAACTGCCAAGCCATGTCTTCCCTGGACCGGAATCAAGCATCCTAGGACCGGTTTCTGGCTATCAGCCGTCATCAGCCAGGATAGCTTGACTCCAGTGGTGTAGTGAGCACGGGTCCCACGTCTGGGAATACCCATCCCACTTAGGGCGAAAAGCGTTACAACAAACAAATGACGTGGGACCCGTGCTCACTACGCCACTGGAGTCAAGCTATCCTGGCTGATGACGGCTGATAGCCAGAAACCGGTCCTAGGATGCTTGATTCCGGTCCAGGGAAGACATGGCTTGGCAGTTCGGGCTGGACTGTTCCCATGAGGCACAGGGTCAAGACTGATTTGCATATGGCCATGTCTAAACTGGGGTGGTGTAGTGGGCAAAAGAACGATGGATTTAACCCAGATCTCTTGACTGGGGGAGAATGTCTGCATTGTCAGCATTCCGTCCATCATTTGTTTGTTGTAACGCTTTTCGCCCTAAGTGGGATGGGTATTCCCAGACGTGGGACCCGTGCTCACTACGCCACTGGAGTCAAGCTATCCTGGCTGATGACGGCTGATAGCCAGAAACCGGTCCTAGGATGCTTGATTCCGGTCCAGGGAAGACATGGCTTGGCAGTTCGGGCTGGACTGTTCCCATGAGGCACAGGGTCAAGACCGATTTGCATATGGCCATGTCTAAACTGGGGTGGTGTAGTGGGCAAAAGAACGATGGATTTAACCCAGATCTCTTGACTGGGGGAGAATGTCTGCATTGTCAGCATTCCGTCCATCATTTGTTTGTTGTAACGCTTTTCGCCCTAAGTGGGATGGGTATTCCCAGACGTGGGACCCGTGCTCACTACGCCACTGGAGTCAAGCTATCCTGGCTGATGACGGCTGAAAGCCAGAAACCGGTCCTAGGATGCTTGATTCCGGTCCAGGGAAGACATGGCTTGGCAGTTCGGGCTGGACTGTTCCCATGAGGCACAGGGTCAAGACTGATTTGCATATGGCCATGTCTAAACTGGGGTGGTGTAGTGGGCAAAAGAACGATGGATTTAACCCAGATCTCTTGACTGGGGGAGAATGTCTGCATTGTCAGCATTCCGTCCATCATTTGTTTGTTGTAACGCTTTTCGCCCTAAGTGGGATGGGTATTCCCAGACGTGGGACCCGTGCTCACTACGCCACTGGAGTCAAGCTATCCTGGCTGATGACGGCTGAAAGCCAGAAACCGGTCCTAGGATGCTTGATTCCGGTCCAGGGAAGACATGGCTTGGCAGTTCGGGCTGGACTGTTCCCATGAGGCACAGGGTCAAGACTGATTTGCATATGGCCATGTCTAAACTGGGGTGGTGTAGTGGGCAAAAGAACGATGGATTTAACCCAGATCTCTTGACTGGGGGAGAATGTCTGCATTGTCAGCATTCCGTCCATCATTTGTTTGTTGTAACGCTTTCCGGATAACATCAGACCTTCCGGATCATGCCCTGGAGGACACCTTCCTCTGTCCCCCGCAAGCCTCCGCCACATTCACCTTCGACATCGATGAGGACCCGCTCACTGTGCCTGGCCCTACCTCAGTGCACTGCAAGGCATCGTCCCGTGGCAGGGTGCCTGTGCCGGCCGCTGTGCATCCGAGGCCACTAACTTTGTGCTGGTCAGGTCTGGGACCCCTTCTTCTGAGATATTGGATGGCCTCTGAGGCGATGGCCTTGGGGTCATCAACGCCATGTGTCTGTGGCCCTGTGCTGTCCGCTGCCTCCGGCCTCAACTGCAGCCCACCAGGGTTCACACATCAAATCGAGTCCTGACCGGCCCGGACGTCGCATTACCGCAGGAGGCACACGCCACCACCGCAAGGACCACCTCTAACCGCCATCTGCCAGAGTCGAAACGGTGGTCCTGACAGACTTACGGAGTTGCTCACACCTGTCGTGGATGCCATCATCGGCCCGATACCCTGCACAGCTCTACAGGTGCCACTAACTCAGTGCACCGCAAGCCATCGTCCGTTACTGATTGAGTTTTGTGCTGTGGAGAGGTTGCGCAGCGATGTCACCTCAAGCAGTGTGGGAGACCTGGGACGTTGATGAAGAAGATGAAGCAGGTCTAACACACCCCACTGCATCTGCATCAGGAATATATCAAAGGGACACAATCCGAGACTTTTTCTTCACATCAGTTCGCTCATCTCTAGTGCCCCAACCCCAGTGCACTGCAACTCACGGACACTTCTGTTTGCATGTTGGGTGTTGGGTGTCCTCTGGATTTTCTCCGGCTCCCTCCCTGTTGCTCAGCAGTTGTCTCTGTTATGCAGGTGTTTTCAGTTTCCATTGCACTGGTGTCCACTGTTCAAGTGGTTGCCAGCACCAAGCATTCCGTGAGGGCTGGCTTACACTCACCCCACACACATCCAGCACAGGCATCACTGTACATGTACATGTGGCCCTGCCAATAAAGGGGCCGGGCGCACGTGCCCGTAGCCAGTTCAACATAATATCTGCATGTGTCCCTGTGGTCTTGTTGTATGCATGAGGGCCCTGGGCCCTACAACATTACATTGTGCTGTGTACAGCGGATGCAGACATGTCACCGCAGGCAGCGGGTTAGAGCTTGGACATGTAGCTTTGTCGTCACCTGCTCAATTCGTAAGGGGAGTGGCCTGGGCCGTTGTACGCAGAGCCAACATGGGTGTGTGACTGCTATGTGCGTGCTCCTAGGCGTTTGTCTGTACTGTGAATGTGCATCTGCATGTGTCTATGGCAGTGTGGGTCTCCTTTGTAGGGTGTAGGTGGTCCTTGAAGGGTAATAGACACCAACGTATGTGATCTAGTTCGCCTTCCATGGGTTCGGACCCCGCCTCTTTTTGGCATGCTGACACATGGCATTGGGGTGCCATGGGTGGGTGGGTGAAGTGTTGTGAGCCAGCTGTGCTTGCGGGTGCTTCTTGCTGTGTGGTCTGTTGCAGGCTCTGTGTTCTCCTCTAAGTAGCTTGGCTGCCCGGGTCCTGGTGGTGGGTTGCGTGGGATGTCCATGGGCTGTTGTAGGGCGTCGGTGTCGAAGGTGTGGTGGTCCTCTCCGGTATCACAGATGTGTTGTCTTCTGTGCTCTGCTGGAGGTGTTGTATGCCCCTCTGCAATGTGAAGGGGAGATGCATGTAGACATTGTGTTGACATGTATGTTGGCGCATTGTTCTGGTTAACACGGAGACTGTATGACAATGTACATTGTGACTGTTTGGGAGGTGCTGAATACTGCTGCGGGACAGTGTACATTTGGACTACATGACGGATGTGAGGTAGTATGCGTACATTTCCATTTCACAGTTTCCTGCTCTGTCAGATGTAGTAGGCATGTTTCTGTGCGTGTGCGGAGCCAGTTGGGTCCTCTGTTCTGCAGTGTCAGCTTTGCGCATTGTACCACGTTGTCGTCAATGTGGGTGTGCTGTTCTTATTATGGGTGTGTGCTGCGGTTTGCCAAGGGGATCAGGGACATGATCCAGGATATTTGTGGGTGTGCAGTGTACTACACCTCGTTGTGCATGTGTGCCATTGTGCCCAACTCCCCCCGTCCCCCAGTCCCTGGTCGTTACTCACCCTGTTGATGTTGTATCAGGTCCTCTTGAGCAGTGTCCGTACTCCCTACTCCTTGCACCGTCTCCACACTGATGACTGTGGCCTTGGTTTCCTCCAGCTCCTCCTGTGGCACAGGACTGCCACCTCCTGTCGCCGTTGCAGCCTTCCTGTTGGCAGCGGATTTGTGCCTGATTTAGGTTGTCACATCATGCCAGCGCCTCTTGGCCTCCTCGATTGGCCTCCTCGGCACTCCGACTGCCTTCCAGGTGGTCTACATGTGGGTCAGTTGATGGTAGTGTTCTGTTACCTCCATGACGCTGATCTGGTTTTGCTGCGGACTGCACCCCGTCTTCCACTCCCTCATCTCCTCGGCCGTCCACGTTGTTCCTTGCTGGTGGTCTGTGGGGGTTGTGGGGTTCGCGTTGGCCTCTGCGCTCGGTCAGGGTGCATCCATGTTGCTACACGCTTTGGATTGTTTCTGGTGTGTTGTTTCTGTGGGTTTTATGGTGCATTTCCCCCCCAGACGCGTGGGATCTGCAGGCCTGTGGCTGTTTTTCGCTGCTTTTTGTACCGCGATTGGCCTCTAAGCATGATTTTTTGCGTTCGCGTTTTGCATTTTTGCAGCGTGGCGTTGATTTTAATGCGGACATTTGTCGCATTATCTGGAGACTATCGCATGGTACCGCCGTGTTGAGAATGCTTGGTTAACATGGCGTAATTTTCCCGCGATAGACTGCGATGTTGAGCGTTAAGTAACTTTTGCAATGGTTATCACACGTTCTTCAGACTATACCCCTATGAGTCATAAGGATCACATTTTGAGAATTCCTGACTTTTCTCTTGCCCCAGTTAAGAGGTTGGCTGCTGCCATCCTCCAGCTTAATGCCTTCACATATAGTAATGGCCTAAGGGCGTATAATGGCAGAACTGTCTCCGACCGAATAGGAAATCACATGTATCATCGCTCTCTAGTTTTATTTATTATATTATTATATTCTACAAGATAGAAGGTTATGGCAATCTCTGGTAGACATTGCTATAATCCCCAGGCAGGAAAGCGATTACAATGCCCTGGGACTAACGCTGGGTGCCTTAGGCAACTTCCTTCCATGTTCCCTGTATAAGCCGTTTGAGAGAAGGTTCGTTCCTACTAATAACCAGTGGTGTTCCTTGGCAGGATCTGAGGTGGCCTTTGGGTAAAGTGTTCACGATCGTGACTGCAGGCCTGGATGCTGTAGTCTCTGTTATTGAGAGCACAGGTGACGCAGATTTGTTCCCTAGCTTAGGTGAAATCCATAATCCCATGTTTTCATCACTTAGGGACATGTTCATAGTAGAGTCTCAACAGCTGCGGCTCCTCCGCTAAGGCGGAGAAGCGTCGCAACACTGCCTTGAAGCAGTAAAAGAAAGGAAAAAATAAAATGATAATAACGTTATGTTATTATCATTTTATTTTGTTCTTCTACTGCAGCAGCTTTGCATGGCGGGCAGGGCTGCAGAGCAGGGGAGGAGTGGTAGCACCCTCCTAGGTGCTCAATGACTTTTTGGCCGGCCCTGTGTGGCCGGCCAAACAGTAATGCGCAATTTCCCTGTTCTTTATGCAGGCTGCATTGAGATCATGCCCAGGCCCCCAGTCACTGGCTGAGAGCCGAACCAGGGCACTCAAACCAATCACAACGCTGCATTACGATTGGTCAGGGGAGCCTGGCTGCCTGCTTCCTGTTTCAGTCCAGATGCGAGGAGAGACGATGGAGAGACGCAGCGGCAAGGTAAGTTTGTTTTCAAATATCCCGTTCCCCCCTCCCTTGACCTGCCCCTCCCCAACCCCACCACCCCAGATCCATGCCGGCCGCTACTGAGTCCCAGTCTATGCCTAAGAGGAAGAAAGAAGCGCGCTGGTATACAAAATCTTGTTGGTTAGCTAGGAGTTCCCTTTCCTGTGCAATTTAGTCTGGGTCTAGAGCTGCCGCTCGGATGGCCAGGTCACTGTATAATGATTTGATCTCTGATGCGAAAAGGAATTGGGAGCGGTCTAAATGGGAGTCCATGTTGAGCACCATTAGTAGTAAGGACTAATGGTCTTTCTGGTGCATCGTTGCTAATAAGGACGCTGGTACCCAGGCCCCTTTGGATACTAACATCTCTACAACTACATGGGTAGAGTACTTCTTCCAGTTATACTCAGGAGCTGAGGAACAGGGATCGACACAGGCAGCCCTCAATGCCCTAGGTTTTAAGGTGTTGAGTTCCACTCCAACTCCCATCAATACAATTGAATCTTCAATTGAGCCAGCATTGTGAGTAGTTTCCAGTGTCTCTGATTTCAAGATTTCATGAGCTATGGATCGCATTATACCTAATAAAGCCCCTGGTTTAGACAAGGTACCTGGCGATCTTTTTAAGTCTTATAGGGATGTCTGGCACCCTCATTTCTCAGTGTATTCTAGTGCTTTAAGAAAGGGCACTTATGTCTCCTACCTCGGCAGAAGCAAAGATCATTCCAATCTTAAACAAGCATTGGCATAGCCAATAGGTCTCGCTTTTGTGACATTATAAGTGTTTAGCCATGCAATAGTTGATGTTGCACCAAGGATATTGTGCTGCAGAATTAAATACTTATAAGGTCCCAAAGGCGAGACCTATTGGCTATGTCAATGCTTGTTTTATATGCTGGTGAAACCTTATTGCACACTGGGGTGAAGCTGCACTAATTGGTATACATTGGAAATAGTGTGAGACCACTCAAACAATACATCCAGTAACATCTCAGAGTGATTAAAAATGGTAACTTCGAGCTATCTGCTGGCAACACACTTTCAAGAAGTACATCCAAAAGGATGCACATTTTGGTTTCATGTAGTTGAACATATTGAAGCCCATGAAGGTGGAAGCAACAAGAGATTATGCCTAAGGCAAGGTGAAGTATCGTGGATGTGCAAAATGAGAATTGTAGAATTTGGTATAATACATATTATAAGTCATATTACTTTCAATGAAGTTGTATATGCTAACATTTGTTGAAAACATCAAAGAACATGTTTTGAATGACTCTGAAATGCTGTCATCTTATAGTTGGAGAATTAGTCACTCATAAGTGCTGCAATGTTTGAATATATCAGGATCACACCAGGAGAAGGTGTGTTTGAACAAAGCCGGTCGTTAGGACTGCCTAAAATGTAACTTGAACAAGGTAAAGACAGTTCTCTCGTTTGTCCTCAATGGTTTGGTATTTTGGATAGGATTAGGAAATATGGACTTTAATAAATGATAAAGTAAATAATATCACTGTATCAATAGGTACAGAAAAGATCAAACAGCAGAATGTTCACCGTTTGTAAACCATTTGTAATGAGTCAGACTGGGTTTCGCCAGATGATAGTACGGAAAGAAGGGGAGAGGAAGGGAGGAGAGGGAAGAGAGGACAAGAGATGAAGAGAAGAAGAGGGAGGGCGGGGCAGAGAAGCAGGAGATGTGGTGAGGAAAGAGGTGGATTGAGGGAAGGACAAGCAGAAAGAACTTGATTTTATATAGTGTCTCGGACTATACTGCAGTTGTTTCTAAGCGCTGTAAATAATGAGTGTTACAATTATATAATTAATAGTACTCAAAACAGAGCTTCAGGAGCAGAATGCATTGGAAGTATAGGGCACGAGCGTAATTTATAGCAAGAGTAATGGGGGCGCGTAGATTAGAGGAGTTGGAAATTATGGGCGTCAACGAGCTGGAGAAGCAGGTACAACTAAGAAAGGATGACGCGTGGTAAGGTGAAAGGTCAAGACAGAAGGGAAGATAAGAAGGAGAAGGTGTAAGACAGAAAGAGAGTCCAAAAAGACGTAACAAAGAATATAGAGAGAGAAGGTGACTCAATGAAGCGTCTGGTGATGGAAAGTAGAAAAAATAGAGAGAGAAGTTAAACGGGGAAGAAGAAAGTAGGCGAGAGTTGAGAGAAAGGGGGAGGGGACAGTCACGGCGGAAAGAATACAGAAAGGAGACAGAACAGGTAGAGGACAGAAGCCACAGCATAGGGGAGGGAGGAGAGAAAAGGGAGAAAAGAATGATCCTCAGAGGTGTAACAAATTATTTTAAACTATGACTTAGAGCAAAGAAAGTGGAGTGGGCAGAGTGTGTTGAAAAGGGGCAAAAAGCGAAAAGGACAGGGAGTGTTCAGATTGGGAGAGAGTGGAAGGGGTAGGGAACAGAGATGGCAGTGTATGAATAGAACGGGCTGTGTGTGAGTAGAAGGGGTAGAAAAGGAAGGCAGTGTATGAACAGACTGGGCAATGTGTGAGCAGAAAAGGTACGGTTTGTTCCAGGTGGGTACAAAGAATCCGTGTATGAATAGTAGGTCCTGGGAGCAGAGAGGAGTGTGTGACGAGAATGGGCAGAAGACAGTGAGTGTTCAGAGAGGGTAAGCATAGGAGGGACAGTGTGTCTACAAAAGGGGCAAGAGTGCAGGGGGAGAGCAAAAATTTGGCATTTAAAGACATTGATTATTCTTAAAATGAATGGAAGTGCATACAGTTCACAAGTGGATTAGCTGCTGCATTCCAGTAGCATCTGTAGTTCTACACAAGATATATTTGAAATGGGGTTATGTGAACTGTATCCGACCAATAATTGTCTGAACCTGGCTCCCATGGTGGTCCGCATACTAGCAGAGTGGGATAAAGCTTTCCACTGGAAGTAACCCGGAGACAGATAAACCAAACCTGGTGGACACTCATGGTACAGCTGCAGCTGAGCTGGCGAGTTCACTCAGAAGTAAAACATTCAGGAGTCACATGAGGACATCCGGTAGAAAATGCATGGGGCATTGACTGAGCTTGCAAAAGTTCTGCAGTGACTTGGCGGTTTACTCCTGGCTGCAATCCGCAGCTTCTAAACCTAATGCCAAACTAAGCGTGTGTAAACTGCAGGTGCGTACAGACACACATGCCAGAGGACCAATTTACTACTAATGAAATGCTATTAATGTATACAGCAGCAAAAACCTATTTTTTAACGAAAGTCGAGGAACACCGGAAATTAAGATTTGTACGATATTACTAAACACAGATTTCAATGCACTGTTTGATTTTTACTTTATATTTACATAGTAGCATGTGACAGTATTAAAAAGCAGGGGCACACGTAAAAGAAATGGAAAATATCAACTGCTTATGTTGTACTTCTCGTCTTTAAATATGCACTAGTGATATTTAGTTAGGTAGAGAAATAGGATGTGCCGGTTTTAAAATCAGACAACTAATTTAATGGAAAATGAGCTGCCGAGAAGAGTAAGGCACGCTAAAAGTAAAAAATAAAAAACATTGGCCGCGCGGCCGTAAAAATGACGCGGCCGCGAAAGTGATCGCGGACTGTAAGGGTACACGCGAGATGGCACCTGTGCTCATAAGCGCGTGCCCGCGCGCGTAACCGCAAGCTCTAGGCCACAAGCAAAAGCGTGTGGCAGCATTTTCTGAAGCTCACTTACTAAAAGTCTCGCCGGAGTACCGCATGCGGTGGCTCAGGCGAGACCTAAAAATGGTCCTAGGTCTCTGCCCTCAAACTACAGCCCAATTAGCCTTATTGACAGCGCACAAAAGCTGTTTAGTCGGGTCATTTTCAATCGGTTGAGTGAGAGGAATACATACCATACCGAATCTGTATTTGGAAGGGCTGTCCAAAATACGCTCCTTCCAAATTCAGAATCACAAATGCAAATTGCAATTTGGTAACAAGTTACCAAATTGCATTTCGCATTTTGTACATTAGAAAAAACATTTTTCCAGTTGCAAACAGCCTGATTCTGCACATTGGGTGTTTGCGCTCAGAAAACTGTTTTGTACACCTAGCCCTAGGCCTTTAAGAGTGGATTGTTATTATGCTGTTTTAAAACCTGTAGACGGGAATTTTGTTACATGGATTCTGACAGATTACTGTAGTAGGCAATCGTTTGGGTGTTTGTGACCTCCCCCCTAACAAGCCACAAGGGTAGAAGAGTTGCATTTGAGAAAGATTTTTAGTTATTTTAGACGGGGTTGCATATTGTGAGGGCCGCTGGAATTATGTGTCAGGGGAGGACTAAATCAAGCAGCTCGGTTGACTAAATTATGCTGCAAGAAAAGGCAAATTATGCTGCATTATGCGTAATATTTTGTGATAGTATTTCTCACTATTTTTCCACTTTTATGCATGGTAATACAGTCTGGGAAATTGTGTACCAGTTTAATACCCAAAGAAAACAATAAGCAACTGAAAAATGACTAGTCAACCTTTGCGAAGGGCCTTCTACTGTGCAGGAACATGTACTGCATTGATTTTAGCACCTTTTGATCCATTTGAGCTAGAAACATTTTGTTGTTGACATTTGCAGATTATGCAGCAGATTATGATTACGTGGCAAATGCAGCAACACCATAATTATGCAGAAAACGTTGCAGACTCAGAATAGCATAATTCCAGTGGCCCTGCATATTGTTTTGCCAACTGTAACTTTATACTTGTATCAATTTCCTGCATAGCATTTAGCAGTTTGTGCATTAAGGTATGTTTTGTATTCTCCCTGACAGATTAAGATGTCTGCCAAGCTATTGTAAGAAATAAAATCATATACATAAATAGAGGGGCTTTTTGAGAGCCATTCACTTTCCGTTTCTGCCAGTTACAGCATAAAGCATGAGCAAGTAAGTCCATCCGCTTCAGCCACTGCCCGTATTGCCTTCTATCTGACAGCATTTAACTGATCACATGTGGACACCCTCCTGTAACTGAGTGCACTGCAGTGCCAGGGATTGTGCGTCAGTCACATTCGTTTTGCATTTTCTCCTTTTATAGATCCCCTTTTTTCTTTTTTGTGTGTTTAATTTGTTTTTTTTCTTGAGCAATCACTAGCTTCCTAGATAATACTACTGAGCCACTCATTTATTGTTAACTTAACCTGCAGTGTACTGCATCCCCCTTGTTCACTGATTCTAAACCAGGCGGTCATCTTGAAGGGTATTGTCCATAGTGTATCAATGCTTTACCATTCCAAGGTAACGTTACATTTAGAAACAACAGGTCAGCCATTTTGGATTTGGACAGGAATTAATCACTGTTCACAATATCAATTCACGATGGCCACTCTCTATATTTTATGTTGTTTATTTATTCTTAATTGCAAGCACATGCTCGCAATGTTTATGTGATATCATTGTTCTTTTTCTATTATTTCCTGTTTTGATTTCTATTGCATATGCTTGTTTAATACATGTGTGTTTTATTGTGAATGAGTGAGTGGATGAATATAAGAATATGTCAGTGGGTGGATCAATGGATACATGAGAGCAAGTGTGAGTGACAGAGTGCATGTATGGGGAGGTATTAAGTACCTACACTCGCCAGCAACTGAAGAGGCACTTTTACTTATAAGCAAAACCTACTGGAATTGCCTTTTTTAGGTCTCGCCTGACCCAGCGCATGCGCTACTCTGGCGAGACTTTTAGTAAGGGCTTCAAAAAATGCTACCATGGCTGGCCTACAGCTTGCATGCATGTGCGCGGGCGCGCGCTTATGAGTAGAGGCGCTATATGGCTTACCTCGTCATGCTCATTAAGCGCAGCACTCGCAGCGCGCAATTGCGATCACTTTCACTTTTGCGGCCGCGTCACTTTCGCGGCCACGCAGCCAATGCTTGTTGTATATTGATGTTTGATGTACCCGAGGCCTAGCGTTCAGATATATGTGCAGCCCGGACTTCATTCTGTGAAATCCAATAAAGTGCTGCCTCTTTAATGGGACTTCATTTATTTGTGTAAGGGTCTGGGGTACATTTCTTGGACTATTACTTAAATCTACACAACAACAATCCTCAAAGAGAAGGGGTGAGATGAGGAAACCGTTCAGTGGCACGGAGATTACCTGACCGTTTGCTACGTATTTTCACGCATTATCTACACAGGATGTGTGCAAGCACATCTTAAAATTCAAAACTATCACTCAGGGTCATGCTGGGCTCAGGGCAGCCTGCTCACAGACCCCAGCGCGCGGTGCATTATATATTAATTACGCCTGGAAACTCCAGCTGTCCATCTGTGGCTCTGACGTAGCACGCAATGAAACAGCCAGAATGAATAAACACGCCGGAATGTTTAGCTATGTTTACGATACCACTCAGGACCGGGCGGCAGTGTTTATTTTCTAAACAAAAGCTCTCTTTCCCTTTCAGTGTAATTCTTTCGCCCACTTTCCTTTCGGGATACTTTTGTCTTTTAATACCATTTCTTTAAAAAAAAAAGACTGGCCTGAACATCATGCACATCTGTCTGCCATTAGTGGTGTATGTGATATATGGTATATGTGTGCCCTTGGAACATATATACCATTGCTAGGGTTTTTGTAGCGTACCCATTCAAAACTTGGCCCCATGAAGAATGCCGTCTCGTGAACAACAACCCTTGCTAGGATTGTGTTCAG
This sequence comes from Triturus cristatus, assembly GCF_964204655.1. Taxonomy (NCBI): domain Eukaryota; kingdom Metazoa; phylum Chordata; class Amphibia; order Caudata; family Salamandridae; genus Triturus; species Triturus cristatus. The sequence continues at coordinate 589,455,524 of NC_140584.1, forward strand.
CGGGGAAATGTCTCTCTGTGCCTCTCGGACACCTAACAAAAGAGTTCCTGTGGTCAGCCAGCATCGGTCAATGCCCGGGCATGTAAGGGGACCAGGGTCCTTGCACTCATTTGGTTTGTCCTGAATAAGCAGGGGCATTGTGAATGCGCTTTGGGAGGTTGGGCCCATCACTGAGAAGTCAGTCTCCTCTTTAGTTTTAGTGAGTTCTGAAAATGTATGTGTGTGGTATGTACATCGCGCATTACGAGCCAATGCTGAGATCTGAGAAGGAAAATACAGCCATTAATGAGTCACTGGCTACTAGCTCCCATGAGGGAGACTTCCTCCTTCACTGAAAAGAGCAGCCCTGCAATCCGGCCCACGACCCCACCCCGGAGATGTTAAATATTTTCACACTAATGCACACGCACTAGTGCCATCTGTGTTCATCAGATTGACCCACGCTGTCTTTTGAGGCTGTGCATGATATGTTCTCCAGGGTAGTGCAATACTGTGCTGCATACATGTAGGGACTCAGCTGAAAACCAGCTAGGGCTTAGAATGCTACCTTCTGTAGGGATATGACAGCCTGAATTAGCCTGAGAACCTTCATCTACTGACACTACAATTGCTATTTAACCACCCTTCGAGCATCTTTGCCCCTCACTGCACCACACTAGCACCAACAAAGCAATTAGCGTCTGTGGTTGTTGACAGTTTTTTTCTTTCTGAAGACTGCTTAGATTTTAAGTTGACCCATGTCTGATAATGCGCTTCTTCCAATTATTTATAACCAACCTCGTCTGTTGAGTTTTCTTCTTATAAGATTGGCCCTCCTGGTCCCAGCATGCTATGTGTTGTTGGAGTGTGTAGGAATGTGAGTGGGGATAATGTGCGGCATGGCTAAACACTTATAAGGTCCCAAAGGCGAGACCTATTGGCTATGCCACTGCTTGTTTGTTTATTTTACAGAAATAAACCCTGCTTTGGGGTTTTATTTTCTCTAAACGAAAAAAAACCGACTGGCATTAAAGTCTTGATGTCAGACATTGTCCAAAATGATCCTCACCATCATGGCTGGGATCTCTGATTATAGTGGGAGGTTATATGCAGTACTAGTGGAGGTGATGGCCTGGGCAGTGGGCTTGTGGGCTGTCTGCCAAAGAATAAATGACCCCCTCAGAGTAGCAGTAAGCTAGGGATGTGATGAATTATTATTAGTCTGGACCATGCAGTTGCAGTCTTTACCAAAAAGTAAGACTGCAACTGCCTTGGTCACATAGGAAATGGATATTTTGCGTTTTCATTACACATACTTAGTAGGAATAAAATGTATGATGCAAAAATAATATGCAGACTGGGACCCTATGCTTTGGTGGGTGCTTGTTGTGATTTTTAGGAATATTACAGTTCTACGGTATTCAAGCACGTTCTTGAATTCATCTTGATAGCCCTCAAGAAGTCTTCCAGACGAAACACGTGTTGCCTGTATCGACTGCTCTTATTGAGATCATACAACACCATTGCGCTTTACACTACATATACAATCTGTGTATTATTGGAAACATATCTTAGACATGCTGTCTTTGTTCCTTGGTGCTCATTGTACAGAATAACACTGTTCAGTCATATTGTGATGGGTACCGTACCTTGTATTTGGTTTTATTCCATGCACATATACATGGGACATCATTGATGTGTTGCTCTACTATGTTCATTTGGAATCATAATAAATGTCTTTTGTATTTTTTCAATACATATGTATAATACGTTTTGTACACATTGGTGGTGCACTCCGAACACTCTTATCTTTTTATTGCTTGAGCTATAGGTTTGCCCAGGGTGGTCAGTGACCAAGCCCAGCGCTTGACCAATTATTTAGAAATACATTCCCATGATGCCCTGTAATACCCCCTTGAATGGAAGACTCACTACTGAAGTTGTGCACCGGTAGTCAGATGGGTTACGTATCTCAATCTCAGACAAGGCCTCAGCCTGAAATACTCTGTCAGCTACAAAGCTAACCTGCACTTACTCTCAACCCTCATGCCGCCAGTGTTTGGGGCATGCAATGGGAGTACCATGCTCAAACTAGGCACCACGTCACAGAGCTCACTGAATCTCATTTACCAGCACAAGTAGGACTTTTGCATACAGAGTGTGCCATAATCAAGGAGCTTATACAAAGGCATATAGAAGGCTCCACATTTGAGGCTGCAAGAGCTAGACTCACAACTTGGTGCCACTACAAACATTAATTTCTCTTCTTTAATCTACTTGGCATGGTATGGGTATCACTTATTCCCTCTGCTGAGGCACTGGCTGTGGAGTCACTGGGGGTAGAGTGGTACAGCACTTCACGATTTCAACCTCATTGTACTCCATCAACAATGCCGGCAGACTAGAGGGGAACTGGAAAGCACTGAGGGATAGATGGCAGCTTTTATATCCCACGCGAAACCAATAAGATATATAGATCCTCTCTATCTCTTACTTAATATATGAAGGGGGCTTCCAGAAGCGGGAGAGTGAACCATTTAAAAAGAAGCATTCACTCATGTCAAAAGCTGAAGCTATCTCCCTAGTCCCCCTACTCTAACTTAGCCTGAAACCCCACTTCGAAAAAAGTGGAAGGCCAGGAACACCATCCTCTGGACAACATGCAAGTTATCTCTCCTTTTAATTGAATTCAGCTCATCCTCTAAGTGCTGGTTCTATCCCGCTTGGTTTACAATAAGGTGCTACTAGAAAGTCTCCTTAGTAAGAATGTCTAACTCTTTAAAGTTCAAAATGCAAGTACACAGAATGTTAGCCATCTCTCAGTGGAGTCTCTTCTGAGACACAGGTATCTGGTCACAGAGTGAAAGGCCGTTCATCTCAGGCCAGCACTTGGCCTGACCCTAAAAAAAAGTCTCCTAGTGTCAGATGCTCATTATGGCCAACCAATGCCACTCTCTTTTTGCCTCTCTAAAATCCTAACACCCTAGAACAGCCCACTGCAGATACTGCCGCCTTTTTTCAAAGTCACTTATCTCATGAACTATAGCCATGTGACTCGTTGTTTTCTGGTCTGTTGGGGATATGTGGCGCTTCAGTGCCCTTCTGAGCATTGTTCCAGATACTAAAAATCCTAAAACGCGGAAAAATATACAGGACCAGAATCCCAACATGAGTCCCACTTTGAATTCACACCATGACACTTCTATTTTTTACAATGGGTGAAGACAGAGGATAATGCATTTTCTTCAAAGGGATTGTTAGGACCACGTGTGTTAGTGGGAAATTGTATCTGCAGTGCGGTCTGAATACTGCAACCACCTATAGAAGAGCCCTTTCAAAATGAGAAGAATTTTGCCTGGAAAATGTATACCTATAGTCCTAATGGCTTCAGCACTCACTCCTGCCTAAGGGATGACAAAGTTTGATGTTATTGTTACACAATTCAATGGTATCCAAATTACAGATCCTGCAAGATGGAAGGTTCAGCTGCCACTGTCCAGATTCGAATTTGTGGCATGCAGATCACCAGATGTCAGCAACTTAAACAACAGAACAAGCCATCTCCACAACATAAAAAATACTGAAACCCAATGAAGTTCCACTCTGAGAGGTCAAGTATCTTACGAACAGTTGAGTGGAGCTTATCCAGTCCATCATTTTTAGGTGCAGCGGTAGTCAGGACATTTTGTTTTTACTAAAAATATATAGATTAACATATGTACTTAAAGGGGCTTTCAGCTATCCATCTTCATCCATTGGTCACTGTCGGTGAAAACCTGTCAGCTCCTCAAACAATATAGTAAAAAACAAAATGAGAAATCAAAACAAGCCTCAACAAAGCCAAAAGGCAGCCAATGCCGGGGATTATTGGTTTGTATCTATGCTTGTCTTTTCATTGCAGTCTCATACTTGTAGACCTGCATTTATCAAGGAAAACACAAAACTATAGACCACAGAATACAAAAGGATAAAATAAAGCGCTTTATCCCAATACAGGACATCTTGGGAGCCCCTTCTGAGACCTTTCGAACGACTACCACCGAGATAGGCTCCGAGCTGCAGCTATTACTTACAGTACTGCAGAGCAACACGACTGCTGTAGCAATCAACAGAAGTGCATTATATGTTGTATATGGATGGTAACATTGCATGCAGCGTCCTCAAGTGAGACAGCCAGGCAGGAGCCACCCAGCCTGGTCTTCCGTTGCATTCCAGTACTTGCAGCCATGACACTGCGGCCCGGCAGGTGCTCTGCACCCGCTCAGGCAGGCCTGGCTCTGCCGGGAAAGAAGGAAGAAAACCCCAGCCCTCTTGCCGTTTCTCGTCTGCGCCTCTGGCTTCCCCTAGGGTGAGAGGAAAATAAATGCAATAACCAGAACTGCAAGTAATCCCCGACACCCACCCTTCACCCAGCCGAAGTTCAGGACATCAGAACTTTCAAAAACCGGAAAGATACAGCCATAAATGAAAATAGCACGTTCTATGCAAAGCACACCGGCCACACTCCTCACCTCCAGTGAGCAGCCACCGCTGTCAAGAAGACAGCGAGCTATTCCAACTCTGAGCAGATTGCCAGGCACCACGTGTACCCTCTTAATGTACAGACACCCCCAATGAAAGCGACATGCGCGCCACACAGACGCTCTGTAGGGATAACAGATAAAAGAATGGAGCCCTTTGCTACAGCTGTCCCACACCGCCATTCTATGACGCTTCCCCCAAACGTCCCCCCAGCATGTTTTTCAACTAGTCCCCATCCAGGTGCCAGCTCATAGTGCTTGCCAGCCAAACCCTAAGCTCTAGCTGGCTATTTCAATATAATTATTTGTAGCAAAGAAAAAATATTCAGATCAGAAATGTGTACAAGAAGATATTTTTTTAGTACATAGGGCATTATGCACAATAGATAGAGGAGGGGCACCCAAAGCGCGCCCACCTTGATCTCACTAGAGTAATTTCCGTGACTGGTTATGGGAAAAATGTCTGCTTGCCGTGTAGCAGGTTTTGGGGGCGTAGCCTATTTTACTTTACTCCTGGAGTGAGATCTACCGACGCCCCAGTGGAAAATTCATGTGGTCTCCATACCAAGACCCATCCTCATAGCCAGTTGTGTAGCAAAAAAGCAAGAATGAAAGCCTTGATTACTTACGCTTCTTTCCTCTTGGAATCATCTTCCTCAACTAAACTCAATGCGATGAACCAGCCATCTGACAGGCTGAAATGAATACCAGTATCTAACCCAGGCATTACCTCCTGGGAGCAGTTCCTCAAACCACTTCTTAGACTGCGAGGACATACCCAATTATGGGTTCTCGGGCTTGGGGAAACAATCACGGAAAGCGAGCAACAGCACCACACCAGAAATGCAGCATCACACACAAAAATCCTTATCCAGTATCTGCTAGCTTCTGTCACACTGCTATCATAACCTCACTGCCAAGCTGAGCTCCACCCGGACCCACAAATGAATCTGTAACCCTCGACGAATACCAAAGTGACTCAGAAACACAGCGAAAAATATCAGAGAATGACAGCATCTTGTCTAGGACATTGACATGTGTCTGCAGGTCCATTCGTACTTCGACATGAGCTGTTGCACCCACAGTTCTCACTAAGAAAGTCAACTTTCTGAAGTGCACTTATCTGTAGAACTAGATTTCCAGGCCTCTGCATACATCCAAAGAATGAAGCACACACCCCTAGGAACAGAAGGATTCTTCTGGAACATAGAAGTTACATTTTCACTTTCAGAGTTCTCATTCAAAGGATCTTAGTACTGTAGGATTGGGCCTAGTTTAAATACTATGCAGTGCTATGCAGTCAAGAAAAAGCCACAGATAGGGAGCCATATAATTGTCCTAGCCCAGCTCCCCCAACTATCTGGGTTGAGTCATTGGAGCATGACAAAAAAATTTTCTGCATCAGGCAGAACTGAGATTTCCTGTAATGATTCGAAGGGTGAACACTGCAAAGCCTGTAGTAACAGTGGTAGGTACAGACTAGAATGGACAGCTTGTAAGCAGGTCTAGAAATGATACACTCCATAAGTGGTGCCGGGAACAAATCTACTTGTTCAACCTCCCCCAGTTTTGATTGATCATGACCCTGAATATGAAGTGGAGACTATTGTGGATTCCCATAGACTGAGACGTCGTTTGCAGTATTTGGTTCACTGTAAAGGGTATGGTCTGAAGGATCGTACATGGGAACCTGCTGTCGCGGTACAAAAAGCAGCGAAAACCAGCCACAGGCCTGCAGATCCCACGCATCGGGGGGAAATGCACCATAAAAACCACAGAAACAACACACCAGAAACAATCCAAAGTGCGTAGCAACATGGATGCACCCAGTCCGAGCGCAGAGGCCAACGCGATCCCCACAACACCCACAGACCACCAGCAAGGAACAACGGGGACCGCCGAGGAGACGAGGGAGAGGAAGACGGGGTGCAGTCCGGAGCAAAACCAGATCAGCTTCGTAGAGGTGACAGAACACTACCATCAACTGACCCACAAGTAGACCACCTGGAATGCAGTCGGAGTGCCGAGGAGGCCAATCGAGGAGGCCAAGAGGCGCTGGCATGATGTGACAACCTAAATCAGGCACAAACCCGCTGCCAACAGGAAGGCTGCAACGGCGATAGGAGGTGGCAATCCTGTGCCACAGGAGGAGCTGGAGGAAACCGAGGCCACAGTCATCAGTGTGGAGATGGTGCAAGGAGTAGGGAGTACCGACACAGCTCGAGAGGACCTGACACAACATCAACAGGGTGAGTAACGACCAGGGACTGGGGGACGGGGGAGATGGGCACAATGGCACACATGCACAACGAGGTGTAGCACACTGCACACCCACAAATACCCTGGATCATCTCCCTGATCGCCTTGGCACACCGCAGCACACACACATAGTAAGAACAGCACACCCACATTGACGACAACATGGTACAATGCGCAAAGCTGACACTGCAGAACAGAGGACACAACTGGCTCTGCACACGCACAGAAAAATGCGTACTACATCTGACAGAGCATATAGTCCAAATGTACTCTGTCCCACAGCTGTATTCAGCACCTCCCAAACAGTCACAATGTACATTGTCGTACAGTCTGCATGTAAACCAGAACAATACGCCAACATACATGTCAACACAATGTCTACATGCATCTCCCCATCACATTGCAGAGGGGCATACAACACCTCCAGCAGAGCACAGAAGACAACACATCTGTGATGCCGGAGAGGACCACCACACCTTCGACACTGGTGCCCTACAACAGCCCATGGACATCCCACGCAACCCACCACCAGGACCCGGGCAGCCAAGCTACTTAGAGGAGAACACAGAGCCTGCAACAGACCACACAGCAGGAAGCACCCACAAGCACAGCTGGCTCACAACACTTCACTCACCCACCCATGGCACCCCAATGCCATGTGTCAGCACGCCAAAAGGAGGTGGGGTCCGAACCCATGGAAGGCGAACTAGATCACATACGTTGGTGTCTATTACCCTTCAGGGACCACCTACACCCCACAAAGGAGACCCACACTGCCATAGACACTTGCAGATGCACATTCACAGTACAGAACCACGCCCAGGAGCACGTAAATAGCAGTCACACACCCATGTTGGCTCTGCGTACAACGGCCCAGGCCACTCCCTTTACGAATTGAATGGGTGACGACAAAGCTACATGTCCAAGCTCTAAACCGCTGCCTGCGGTGACATGTCTGCATCCGCTGTACACAGCACAATGTAATGTTGTAGGGCCCAGGGCCCTCATGCATACAACAAGACCACAGGGACACATGCAGATATTATGTTGAACTGGCTACGGGCATGTGGGCCCGGCCCCTTTATTGGCAGGGCCACATGTACAGTGACGCCTGTGCTGGATGTGTGTGGGGTGAGTGTAAGCCAGCCCTCACGGAATGCTTGGTGCTGGCAACCACTTGAACAGTGGACACCAGTGCAACGGAAACTGAAAACACCTGCATAACAGAGTCAACTGCTGAGCAACATGGAGGGAGCCGGAGAATGTCCAGAGGACACCCAACATGCAAACAGAAGTGTCCGTGAGTTGCAGTGCACTGAGGTTGGGGCACTAGAGATGAGCGAACTCATGTGAAGAAAAAGTCTCGGATTGTGTCCCTTCGAGATATTCCTGATGTAGATGCAGTGGGGTGTGTTAGACCTGCATCATTTTCCTCATCAACGTCCCAGGTCTCCCACACTGCTTGAGGTGACATCGCTGCGCAACCTCTCCACAGCACAAAACTCAATCAGTAACGGACGATGGCTTGCGGTGCACTGAGTTAGTGGCACCTGGAGAGCTGAGCAGGGTATCAGGCCGATGATGGCATCCACGACAGGTGTGAGCAACTCCGTAAGTCTGTCAGGACCACCGTTTCGACTCTGGCAGATGGCGGTTGGAGGTGGTCCTTGCGGTGGTGGCGTGTGCCTCCTGCGGTGATGCGACATCCGGGCCGGTCAGGACTCGATTTGATGTGTGAGCCCTGGTGGGCTGCAGTTGAGGCCAGAGGCAGCGGACAGCGCAGGGCCACAGGCGTTGATGATCCCAAGGCCATCGCCTCAGAGGCCATCCAATATCTCAGAAGAAGGGGTCCCAGACCTGACCAGCACAGAGTTAGTGGCCCCGGATGCACAGCGGCTGGCACAGGCACCCTGCCATGGGACGGTGACTTGCGGTGCACTGAGGTAGGGCCAGGCGCAGTGAGCGGGTCCTCATCGATGTCGAAGGTGAATGTGGCAGAGGCTTGCAGGGAACAGAGGAAGGTGTCCTCCAGGGCATGATTCGGAAGGTCTGATGTTATCCGGAAGCAGCAAATGGTGGAGTGGAAAGCGACAGCCTCGTTTTCACCCACAATTCGGTATCAGCTACATGAGGATGAAAACGACCCCCTAGTCCATAGACTGAGACGCCACCAATGTACGACCAGTGAGTGTCCATGAATGTCGGGGAACAGACTTAGTGGCACCGGGGCTGAGAGGGTATGCAGTCTGCGATGAGGCCAGTACACTGATATGAACTCCGCCATCGCTAAATCAAGACTCTGTGACCTACTGGACCACAGTGTAGGCCGGAGGCAGCTGTCAGCAGTGGCCCACAGCCACGTGTTGTTGGCTCGCGATGCACAGAGTTAGTGACACCAGAGCAGTTGTCGGTAGTGTTCGATCACCTCCGTAACGATGATCCTATTCCCTCCGGACTGCAGCGCGTCATCCTCTTACGCCTCTCCTTGCGTGCGATGATATGTATTCTGCCTTGGACTAATCGATGTTCAGTTCCAATTCTGTAACCCACTCGTGCACAGCGTAGGCCGAGAGCAGTAGTCCGCGTAGGCCCACAGACATGTGTGGTTGTAATGCTATGCACAAACTTGGTGGCACCCCATCAAAGGGAGTATAGTGACATAAACTCTTCCCTAAATAATGTTCACTGCCATGGTGTAATCAAGACTCAGTTCCAAATGTGTGACCTGCTTGTCCGTAGTGTAGGCCAAAGGCGGTAGTCAGCAGGGGACAACAGACATGTGTCGTAATAATGCCATGCGCAGAGTTGGTGGCACCACATTGAAGGGAGTACACTGATATAAAATCTGCAATGAACATATGTACTCTGCCATCGTGTAATCAAGACTCAGTTCCAAATGTGTGACCTACTTGACCGTAGTGTAGTCCGGATGCAGCAGTAGAGTACGTCAACGAGAAAGGAGTAAAGCGGGCCTGTGTCATGTAGGCCGTGATGGTCGGAGGAGGCTGCCTGTGTCGCGGGCCTCGGGCTTGGAGCTTGCGCCGGCATGTGGTGGGCCCTCCGTGACACACGCCGGTGTCGGCAGGTGATCAGTGTGGCCCGGGTGCGCAGGGGCAGGCCTGACGGGTTCGGGGCCCAGCGGGCTGGGATACGGCAGGCGCACAGGATCGCAAGCAACTCAGCTCAGGAGGACGGCGTCGAGCTCGTAACGGGGTGAGAGGCGCCTCCCTGGCAGAGACGTTGGGCATTCCGGAAGAGGCCCAGGGCTATGTACTCTTTATTCACACCCCTATGCTGGCCTGGCGTACGCTCACGCTTACAGGGGAGACGTAACAGGCAACATTTCCGCAAACTCCCCCACTGGCTGGGGTGACATGGTTGCGTCCAGTACTCTCCATACACCAGCAGTGTATGTCGCCATGGATATGGGTGTGTTATGCATACTGCGGGCTGTCCAGCACATCGCCGCCACTCTTGGCATTGTGTACTTTCCCAATCATGGTTCTCCTGCCTCCTTTACACATGCCTGGTTCCCACCTCTCCCCACATTCCGCTATTGTGTGGCTGAGATGCCATGCCGTTGATGGCTCACGTTCATGGCTTGCCCAGGTTACCATTGTAAGTTGTTCTGTCGTGTCTGGTGGGTGGGCATGTTGTTTTGAATGTTGTATGTGATTTTGTGACGTGTGCATTGCCAGAGTTGTGAGTTGCATGGTTGTGGAGTTGAGGTGTGTAGGGTGTTCATTTGGTACTTGACAACGGGCAGTGCATTCCCATTGGTGCCATCCTGGAAGCTCTGGTTGATGATGGACTGTGTATAGCTCTGCACCGTTACCCTCATGCCTGCACTATACATTGTACAAAAAATACACCCTGCCTGACGGAAAGGGACAGAGACACACTGAACATCAGCACTATCCAAAGCAATCATCTTGGATGTACAGCAAAGGGTGGGTTTAATCCAAACTGCCAACCCACCCAAAAGTCTGCCCCTCCTTGAAGAAGAAGCAGCCAGGGAAAATTTTACAAACCCAGCTCGGTACTGTGGGAAACTGACCAGGTCTTGTGAAACACACATATATCAAATGAATCAATGGATAAACCCCAATTGGAGCACTCAAGTTTGGACACCAGACCAGCAATATTCCAGGAGACATTCTTAGTATTAGAAAGCAGGTGAAAGGCTGGGTCACCCGAGACAAGGGGCACCATCACTGTGAGGGACTCAGCTTGGGACCCAGTACAACACCTTGCTGGAGAACCTGTATCCAGAGAAATAGATTCAGAGCTTGGTGGCCCAGGGGAGAAAGTTGTGACTGACCTAACCTTGGAAAGGGGGGAGTTGAGAATCACTGCCCCAACAGCCAGTGGGTCGCCATGACTAATGGACAAAGCTGAATGTCAGTCTAGGCCATCCAAGTCAGATAGTGGGGAGAATCTATTTGAAATTGGGACAGGAAACTCATCTCCATTAGTAATGCCATGGGGGAAGGGCCTAGAACGCAACCTTTCCAATGGGGCCAGGAGAGTAAAAAGAAAAATGGAACAAGTCTTATGTCATCTTTCCCCAAACGGGCTCTAGCCCCGCTCCTAACCAACCTCTGGACCAGATCAGGATTCCTGCAGTTAACAACCTCACAATCCCCTCCAATGCTTTTAAAGAAGATTGACTCACCCATCCCAGCCTCCTTACCAACAGAATACCATCATATTCATGTAAATATAAATCTGTGTGCCTGGTCAGTCTTTAACAAACCTTGTTCTTAGGCTGCGCATAGGGTTATGGTCCCGCCTCCAGCCAGGTGTATGCTGGGGGATGAAGTCCAACCCCAGCAAGGAAACTGCTGTGGAGGCAGCCACGCTGCCGGCTGCTGAAGCGCTTTTTAAGTGCTGCTGGCAACTCTGGTCCCACCTCCAGCCATTTTAAAAGTGATGGTAACCCATTCGCAAATGGTAAATTCCCCTTAGAGAATGTTTAAAAAATATTCTTTAACAGCAGGCAGTAGTCCAGTCAGGTCGATTTCCGACCCATTAGGAATCGCTAATTAGAAGTTGTATGTTTTCTTACATAAAGAATTGTGATTTCCTAATTGCGATGGGGTAAAAATCACAATTTGAAAATTGTACTGAATCGCAATTAGGAAATTGCAGTTCCTACTCTTTGTACATCTGGCCTTTAGCGTTTTAACATATGTTTTTCACTACAAAGTCGGCGTCACTGCCTTTGCCATGGCTTTTTGTAATAAAGAGAACAGATACTAGGCATCTGACATAGCTGTTTCCAATTAACCAATTAGGTCAATAGCTTTATCATTGGCTTGTAACCATAACCAACGTTTGCCTACTGTATTGAGCCTCAGCTTTGTCACAAGGCAACTACCCAAGCACCCATTTGTAAAATTACACATATATAAAAATTGCAGCTGACAAAACAATATACTAGTCATCCTAAAAGGGCCTAAAACAGATTAATGCAATGCATATCTTCTACCCCTCAGCGTTTTTTCAGAGCCAATAACCGACACCAAAACACTCACCTATTATGACAATCTGTGAGATTCTTTGTAACAAAGTACCTCTCTCTATACAGGCTTAATAGAGCATAATAACAATCTACCCTTAAAGGTCTATTGGCTTTAACAAGTGTATTTCACTTTAACTATTGACTTTGTTGTAACTTCTCAGGATAAAAATATTAGACATATGGCTTCTGACTTAATGTTTCCCAGTCAACCAATCAGGCCTACTATAACTTTCATCACTGGCTTGTCACTGTAACCCACTCAGGCTTACTGTACTGAACATAGGCTTTCACACAAGGCAGCCATTTGCACGGTCATAAAAGTACAAATATGCACAGAATCAGAGTCCCCTTGGTGGACCTAACAGGAATTCTTGCCGTGCAAATTTTGTACCACAAGGGATTTTCAGAGAGGGTACTCGGCACCAAAATTATACTATAGTAATTTGTGAGATTCCATTTAACAAAATACCTGTGCATAGTCTTTGCCTATGGTGTGTTAAGAGTTCATCTGTACAGACCCATTGACTTGAACATATGCTTTTTTCACAATAAATAAGTCAGGCCTACTGCCTTTGTCATAATAACAGACCAGACCCATAGTTTCTGACCATCTATCATCATTGACTTGCCATTATACCCAATTCAAGCCTCCTGTATTGAGCATATGCTTTCCAACAAAACAAGCACTCCTTTTCAGTGGAAGCATGCAACGTACTTAAAGGAGTCAACATATAGGAGGAGCCAAAGTCCCTTGCTAGTAGTACTTCTTAAAGCCCTATTTGTGTTGATCACATAAGGTCTGTTGACAGCTGTGGGGTCCAGCCAGACCGAAAAAAGAATGTCTCACATGTATGGAGCTTCTTTCCTGTCCATGCTCGCCATTAATATTTTTTTCTGCTCAAGGCTGCCATGCCTTCTCGAGCAAAAACAAAAATGTGCGTCTGGACGCCTCCCATATTTAGACCAAGACTTCTGATGCACTGACCAAGCTGTTCTGTGGCAGATGTGTCACCAACATACCTGCCAACTTAAAAATGTATGAAACTATGTGAGGAGGGGCGGGCACACCTTTTAATTGACACCAGCTGTTGCAGCCTCTGAAAACAAGCTGAAAATCTACTATTTACAGTGGTTTTCAGCTTGTTTTTTCTGCCACTGTGCGATTTCAGGTCTTGTGGCTTAGTGGACTAATGCGTCCGCTGTAGGGGCCTGTGTTCAACCTCATGGTCACAGGTTCAAATACCGGTGGGTCCACTCAGCCTTTTATCCTTCTGAGGTTGATGGGTACCATTGAGTTGGGTAACAATAAACATCTGTTATTCCGCACCACAATACCCTTGGGTGGACGTGTGCTTTACAAATACACTGTATGTTATTTCAGATCCTCACCAGGTGACCATGTGAAGGCAGCCGAAATCATGTGACACACGGTGGCACTGTATGAGTTGGCAGGTATGCACCAAGTCATAGGTTTCTAACAGCAGAGTGAACTGAGGTTCTGCTGTCAGGAACCCAGTAGACACCTGCCTTTGAATGAGGTTAGGGAACATGAGTTTGGCATGGCGGGAGCCCTGTCGATTTACATCTATACTTCCACTCTGTTAAACCTTAAATAAGTCCTACATTTTGCCATGTTTGAATGTAAATATAAGTATGGTCGTGCCTATGTTGAACATCCATCACCCAACAAATCCAGTCCCACCTCTGTACTTTCCCACCTTAATTGGCAGCTACTTATGTGCGCTGGACTGCTGTAGAGCATCTCTTGAAATATTTAGCTGCTACACTAAATAAATGCATGGCACATGCAGTTGGCACATCTAGAGGCGTAGCTTTGCGGATATAGTCTGAGCTTTGCAGTCTGTGGCCTCAGTTGTGTGCATGCCTGCAGTCTAGCTACCACTTGACTTTAACCGAGATTTGCCGGCCTGCAACTCCATGCCAATGTCTATTGCCTGAAGTGTGTATTTCTCTTATCAGTACTTTGCACAAATGAGTATATAGCCTGGGCTTTCAATATGGGGTATAAATGTCTCTATGATAACTATAGCACATGTCCGTGTATGATCTCAGGTGTGCTTGTCCTCATCAGGAACTGGGCTGGGCGCTATGCACGTCTCTGGCCCCATCTGCAGAAGCTCATCCCATCATTCCCCCACTGGAGTTCCCCTCACAGAGAAGGCCCATAGCTGGTATTTTCTCTTTCACTTTCTGTCAGCTATCATTTCCACCTCCGTGCTGGGGTTTCCCAGAAATGTGAGCAGGGATCTCCAGAATCCTAAGAGGAGCTTTGCTTTCTATCGGACTTGTGTGACTGATGCAAATGATGTCAGCCTTCCCACCCGCATTTGTGTAGCTGTCTCCTGGGGAGACCATCTGTCTCCTCTCTACCACACTGCTGTATATAAACAAGCCCCAGCACACACCTTACTGGCAACCTCCCGCCGCTGGCGCTGCAGACAGACATTCAAAGCATGTGAATCTATGAAGGATACCAAGGCTGGAGAACTAGGTAAATTCCCAGGCGACCGCCTGCTCTGTCTCAGAACTCTTTTGTCCTGTGCCCAGCACTCTGACATGAAACTAGAGTAGTTCATTTATAAGTGATGTACAGCTCAGAGGACGAAGGGGGAATTTAACAAGCATTTGCAATGCAATAGGTCTCGCATTCGCGAAATTTTAAGCTATTGGCATTGCAAATGCCAATGCCTTTTATTTATCTGTTTTCAAAACCAACACATAGATAAAAGGTTTGTAATTTTACAATGCCAGTAGCTCAAATACTCGCAAATGCGAGACCTATTGCATTGCAAATGCTTGTTTTCCTGGTTCCAGTACTCCCTGGGTCCCCACTCAGCCAATTCCTTTCATTTGTATTTTACATTTACTGCTGTAGTGTGAGAATGCATTTCAAGGAGAGGAATACAAGGCTTGCCAAAAGAAAAATGCCTGCCGTGTTTTGTTTAAAGAGCCTGCAAAGATCTCCTCTTGGTACTAAATAGACTTAGAAATAAAAAAGTATGTATGCATTCGTTATGTGACTTTTCTGTCTTTGTTCTCTTTAATTATCAGTCATGGATCATTGAGGCAGCCCTAGAACACAATTAAAAGTGCTTTCTATTTATATTTGCTGTTGGAAGTAGGCACAGATAAGTGCTGAAAATACCGCTTTAGGTGACTGCTTTTTTTTGTACCGACTGGGCCATCAAAATAATCTGCTGGCAACCCTAACCATAGGACTGGAAGTTTGTTACAGGATCAGCACATTATTTATTTCCTTCATCCTCGATCCCCGATTAATGCCGCAATAGTTTAACTTAGATCTTAAACTCTACGCCGCCGTCAATAACATGCTGAGTTACTTCATGGGTCTGGGAATGCACCCTGCATTCAGACAACTCATTCCTCATTCTCGCCCTTCATTTTCACACTCACCCTGCACCCACAGCGATCACAATGCACTCACACTGATCACCATGCACTCGCACCATTCACCCGCTCACCTTGCACTCACAGTGATCACTCTGCACTCACAATGCACTTGTGCTGCTCACCCTATACCTCAACCTGCAGTCACACAAGTACACTACTCATCCTGCACTCATGTGACACTTCAATCACCTGTCCCCCTCACTACTCAATATGCAACTCACTCAAACAAGCCCATCAGTAATTATACATTCATTCATCCCATTCTGAACTTGCATCCGCACCCAAATTCATACGCCACCTCACTCACCCTGCAGTCACTCCTCTTGTCCTACTCTCACTGTTGCATCGCTCACCGTGCACTCACATGGGCACTCTTGTCACCCACACAGTGCAGAGGGTTAATGTGCCTGCTACAAAGAATATGTACCATGCAGATGCCAGAAATGAGTGTGAGTAAACTATGAGTAGTGCTATAAAAAATGAAATGTTTGTCAGAAAGGTGCTATAGAGAGATGCGGTGCATTGTTGGTGAGTGGCAGTGAAGGAATTCATGGAGAAGGAGGAAACGGGGGTGGGGCATCAAAAAAGACTGATGCACCGGGTGCGACCAGCGTTAGGACCAGCCCTGACTGGGAGTGTTAGGCCCCCCCCTCTGAAGATCTGGTCTAGTGGCTCCCCTGCTTCTGCCTATTATTATTTACTTTTGTAGTGCACTACTGTTACAAAAAGATGTCCTGGGGCTAATAACCATCTACTGCCTGAAGGCAAATGAGAAACACACAGAAGGAGAAGGAGAACCAGCCAAATGGGGTAACCTACAGAGCATAGAGAAAGGTTTTTATATCTTCCTAAAGGATAATAGATTCTTGGTGGAGCGAAGAAAAGGAGGGCGCACGTTCCATAACTGCGCGGCCTGCACCAAAACAGCGAGACAGGCAATTTATGCCTTCTTGAATTAGGGAACAATAAGCAGAGTGGCACCTGCCGAGAGGAGCATACGGGTCCGACCCGTATGCTTGGTGATGAGAGGATGAGAGAGGACAGCAAAGGAGTGAGAGAATTTGATTGAAGAGGTCAGGGATGAGTAGAAATGTGAATTGCCGAAGAGAAGTGTGGACACACAAGAAGTGAGTGTGATCCAAAGGTGAGGGCTTCTGTTAGAACAAAGGGGAGATGTGAAAGAGGAATGGGGGGACTGCAGAGGTGTAAGATACAAATAGACAAAAATTTGAATGGAGAGACGAGGTGAATGAGAAGTGCTGAGGGGCACGGGAGGTGACAGGGCCAGAGAGGCCATGAGATAAATGTGAGAGACTGTTAGAGATGAGGGCAGTGAAAAGACAAAATGGCAAGAGGTGATTAAAGGTGAAGTGAGAGGTTGAATGGGGAGAATTCAGAAGTTGTAAAAAGGGGTGAAAGAAAATGGCCTGCAAAGTGAGAGAGGGATCCGGGGTTAGGAAAGGAGAGAGGGATGGAAGGGAGGGGGTGAGAGGAAAGCTGCATGGGTAAACTGCTTAACTCTGCACAAGACCCCCAGGGTTTTAAGGGACTCCTGCTACTCCCGTCCAGGGTCAGGTGAGCTTCTAATGTGGCAGCACATATTCCTGCAGAGTGGAAGGGCCTTCACAAAGGTTGACTTGAAATATTTCTGATGATAATTGCTGTATTTTGGTTATAAATGGGTACTGATTGGGTGAAATCTTTCCTCATTGTTACTGTGTGTAACAAATGTCAAAATAATGAAGCAATGCTATCCCAAAATACGCGGCATCACATAACCTCATTTACATTTTCATCCCACACGATTTAGTCAACAGGTTTAGACATTTTTGTCAGGAGGAGGTCCTTACGCTTCAAAATGTTGACAGGGTGGTCTCGGCATCCAAAAGTTTGAAGACCTCTGGTCTAGATGCTTGCTTTTTTTCCCCATGTCGTGTGATTATAATGTGAAAAAGAATACTGATATAGTTTTTACTACAGCTGGTTTCCATAACTGGAAAAGTGCGCTGGCATCTGTGGCCAGTCAACCCCAAGGTGAAACAAATATCTGTTTATTAGATATGAAAGAAATAGAAAATTATCGATAGTACTTAAAAAGCATTGGAGAAGTCATTCAATTTCTTATTGTAAGTGAACTCTTGCTGCACGTTGACACTGAAGATGTTTTTGATTCAACAAGTGGATTATAGTTAAAGTTTTTTCAATACACTTTGAAAAAAGATAAAAAGCTAGCCGATATTATACACTATATTCCCCTAAATGCAAAATATTCATCTAAATGATTGCAAAACAAAGTAATAGATCCTTTAAGTGGCATGGTTCTCTCACAAGTCAAAAGGCAGTACAAAAGTTGTGACTCGAAGAGTTTTTGTGTTAAATGCGATTGCACTCGTGATAAATGTAATATTGAAAATCTGTCCCTCATTGTGTGTTTTGTGAGTCAAGCCAAACCTGAGGAGCATTTAATTGGTCTTTTATAGATGGAGCAATTAGATGCTGAATATATCAGAAGACATTTCAAGTGAGTGCTATTATGGAGCATCAGCGATGCATGGATGCAATGGGGGATATTCAAGCTGTGTTACAGAGAAGATTAAATAACTATATTCCTTACATTACACTGTTACAATCATCAGCTTTATCTTGTTGTCATACATACCATCCAGAATGAACCAACAGCAAAGCGGTTCTTTGACCTTTGTAATATGTGGTACAATTTCTTCCTTTGTCACTATGCGAGTCAACGATATAATGGCCCGACTCTAAAACATCTTCTTGAAATTCGATCGACTAGCCATTATGAGGTTACAAACTGTGTGGTTGAAAACATTGACAGAATTTCTGATGTTATATCAGACATTTATCATGATGACAATCCTACATCTGAGTTGAAGGTAGAAGCTTGTTGACTATTAGCTCATATTCAAAGGGAAAATGTTCATGTTATTGGGAAATTTATACAAGATCTACGTTGAGATTTAAAACCTGCTATTGCTGCATTTCAGACACATTAAACACATTTGCCTTTTGAAGTGGAATTTGTACAGTGCACACTTAGGGGTCGATTATGTTGGCGGGCGGATCCCCACCACCCATATGGCGGTGGCGATCCGCCCGCCAATTTCCACCGCCCGCCTACCATTTCCCCCTGCCACATTACTATGGCAGGGGGGACCCCGGCGGACGGAAAGACTGTTTTAAAAATGTGTTTAATATGGTGGCTGTGTCTGCAGGACACCACCATCCATATTATGATGATTGCGGACATCAGCCCTACCATGGCGGCAACGCCGCCATGGAAAGACATGCGGTTTCTGCCTTTGGGGGCCCGTTGCGGGCCCCCAGGGTGTTGGGGGGGTGGGGGTGCCCAGCATTTACATGCACAAGGTGGCAGGCACCGCGCAGTGCCTGTCACGTTGTGCATTCAATTGTACAACATGCATTTTTTTCCTTGCGGCGGGTGCTGCTTGCAGCACCGCCCGCCGCAATGTAAAAAATGCGGGATGCGCCCGCCAGTGTGGCGGGCCCACCCTAATGTCACTGGTGGGACCGTCGCACCTTCGGCATGCGGCCTTGCGATGGCGGGCAGACTTTGTCCTGAAAGCAATACATGTAGATCCAGTGTTTTCTACCAAGTACTGCTCTTGTGTTGATATGTCAGATGAAACCACACGTGTTAATCATGGACCAAAAAGGAGAACTCTGCACTGCAGATGACTCTTCTTTTGCTCAACAGCAAGTGCTTCATGGAAGCCCCTTTTAAACATTCTTGTTAAAGCATAGCTGAAAGGGAGATCAGATTCTCCCAGAAGTACATGGAACTTATCGAAGCCATTTCTATCTTGGTTCCATCATCGCCTCATTTTCTAGATGTGAACAAGTCTGAACCCCTTCTTGACCTTAATTGATGTAAGCGAAGCTACTCTTGCAGCAGAACTAACTGTTGGTAAACTATTGTATCAAAACAAAGTCACAGATGGTGCAGATGTGACCACCATTTGCGAACTGGTGCATGATTATGCTGAAGCTTTCCCAACACTTATGAAATATATGCATCTGTCCTGGTTATAGGGGTTTCAACCACAGCCTGTGAGAACTCCTTTTCAACCCTCTCCCATATCCTCACACCTTTCCAATACACAATACAGAATGTGACTATTTTAGCACACGAGAAGGAGCGCACTGCAAACCTATGTATGGATGAGTTTGAAAGGGAGTTTTCAAAGAACAACAGAAGGTTACCTCTATGACTGCAATTACTAGTTTTGCAATTGTCAGGCATGTAAACTACTATCAGTTTTCAAAAATACTCCTTTTTTAAAAATCTGTTGCTGTTTAAAAAAAAATGTATCTATGAAAGTGCATCGCAAAAGAATTACAGGAAAATAAAAAGTATAAAGTTTGTCTTGTGCAGAGAAATAAGTGTTGCAACAAGTAAACAGCAAGCCTTTCTAGTGCAATGATGTTAATGCGTTTGTGTGATTATAGGGACCTCCATATTCTTGAACTACTATTACATTATGCCTGGTATTCAAGAGCTTGTGCTGAAGCCTGGCCTACTGGAATTTGAGAATTTGCGCTTAAGTATGGACATTGCCCTTACTTTCGAGTAACTCTCTACATGCTCTGCATACACACAGAATCTATCCTTTGTATCATGGTGACTGTTCAGAAGTAGATATGATGTAATCTAAGGCTTGCAGTCAACCTCCAGAAGCAACTTTTTTCGGTGGCGAACATGGATTGAGAAATTAGATACGGATCAAGGTATCATCTGGGAGACTCTAATCCCCTGTGCTTTGTTGAACGGGATGAACATACCAGATTGATGGACCTTACTGATGATCACAATGTTCATTTGATTAAAACACTTGCTCGAATCAGTTTATGAACTCCTTGAATTGATCTTTTTAGATCCTCACACTAAGAGTATAAGCAATGTGAATGATTTCGAGCCCTGACATTCAGAATTTGTTTGAACGAAATGCGTTGGCTGGACTTTCTTATTTATGGAAAATTGATTTTATGGAACAAAAAAAGAAAAAATTATCTTAAAAGCTTACTGAGAATTTGTAGACTATCATATTTCCGGGTGCACTATTCCATTTATTGATTTGTAACTAATACCTTGTTAAGTTTCAATCGTTTTTATTTAGGTCCAATTAACACGTTGAGCGACTCACTGCAGAACGCCATATACTCAAAAGAGTGCCTCAGTGAAAGAACCTATCCAATCACCAGGTAAGTTCAATGTGTTGAAACGCCATCCCACTTCCCACCCTAATATGGAAAAGTGTGGGTGGGGGGGGCCAAAAAAAAGGGGGACGTAGACAAAGGGATGGCATGATGGAAACAGAAGAGCAACCATTTTTTCCTACAATTGTAAACCCCATTAGTCAGGGTTTCCCCAACAGATGCCCTTCAGTATCTAAAACCACTTTTCATACCTTGTTCATAGGTATTCTCTCCAGGAGTCCACCAAACATCACCATTGCTAACAGAATACTGTACTGTGGCTGCCCATGGTGCCTTTTGTTTGCCTCCAGCAAACTCTCAGGGCCTCCTTTACAATATTTTGACGCATGACAGTGTATCAAGCCTTCCTGCTGCGCTGCCGTCTGTCGAAAGAAAAGGGCAGGAATGCACCATATCTACAAGATATGCCGCTTTTCTTACCTTTTTCCCTGCACTGGCACACAATGGGCTGCCATGCCCCAACCCCGGCACCCTTTCACCATGGTGCAAGGGTGTCTGTGTTCTAGGCGTGATAGATTTTGTGCAGGAAGAGAGCCCTTCCTGCACAAAAACAATCATGAGAGGTGTTTTCCTCTTTCTATGTGTGCTGCAGAATGCATAACACATAGAACAAGCATTTGCAATGCAATAGGTCTCGCATTTACGCGAGTTTGAGCTACTGACATTGCAAATGACATTGCCATTTATTTTTGTTTTCGTTTTTAAAACAAATAAAAGGCATTGTCATTTACAATGCCAGTAGCTTAAACTTGCGTAAATGCGAGACCTATTGCATTGCAAATGCTTGTTTTTTTAATGCCATGGCCCTCCATACTCCTCGCTCTGTGCCCTACATGTCAGTGAGTTCCAGCTAGGCCATCGTCCTGGTGCCATCAGGACTGTAACACGTTGAACCTTTCAGAAAGTGATTCGATGTTGTTGCCAATGAAAACTGCACGTGATGACAGTGTAGAAAAAAAATAATCAGTCCACGTTGTTGTAAAAATGCATGCACATATTATGTATGGACAACGCGCTGATAGAGGGTTTATCGTATACGGAGGTGCGTGCTCGTTAAAGGAAACAGTTAAGCCGGAGATCGTTGTCTATCTGTTCTTGTTGATCTTGGAATCGGTTCAAGTCCGCGGAGCTGGAGTGTACAACCGGTAGGACCTGAAACGCGGTGTTTATCGCGCGCCTGTCGTCGGAAGAGTTTGTGTGCGTGGTCACCAGGGCCGGGCGCCAGCTCCTCGCGCGCCGCAGCGCCAGCAGGACTGCGGGCAGGGCTCCACGGCGCGTTGGGAGGCGCCCGCCGCCTCACGCAGTCACCTCAACTCCGCAGCCTGCTCGGTGAGTGCCATGGTTCTTGTTGTTTCCGTTTGCATCAGGCGCGTTTTGCCTTGTGTCTATGTCGATGCTGTGTTTTTTTTTTTTTATTATTTCTAGACTGCGCCACGGAGCCCTTCCGAGGCCTGCACCGAAATGTTCTAGTCGCAGCCAAGAGGAAAACTGTTTCCTTATTGGGGCCCGCTGTCCTTTGCCAGGAAACGACACTTGTTCACGTGTGTGATGTGGTTAATCAGGTGTTAGTTATGCCCTGTGGCAATTGGCAGCTACGAAACGTGAGGAATGCTGATGTTTCTGGTTGTGTATAGCTTTTGTTATTTTGACGGAAAGATACACAGCTTGCCTGTGTCAATCGTGTTTGAAGAGCGAAGCGAAGGCTGTTTTGGAAATTACAACTGGGGTGGGGCATATTTACCTCTTTAGGGATAGGGTTATCTCTTTAAAGTGTCTTGTCCGTACTGTTAGTGTTACTGCAGAACTGAAAGCATAAACAAGGCAAGCCTTCTAGGCAGCAGCTGCCAGGTTTTCTGGCGTTCATAGCCAAGTGTCTTATTTGTGCTTCTTACGAGAGCGAATTTTCGTTTTATTGGAACTAATTCCGTGCATATTTGAAATCTCAGAGGTAGAACCAGTGCAGATGTTTTTCATAAGGATGCCAAAATGTTATGACCACAAACTATTTCAGTGTAAGGCTCGCACAGCCAGGGATTCAGTGATTTCCACTGCATCACATGCTCTTTGACCTCACGTGAAATGACATGAAGCTACAACAAGCCGTCTCCGTGGAGCAAGTCAGCAATGAGGTGTGTGCGCGCGCGCGTTAGGCAACCGGGGTCGGCAGCGGCGGGGTGTGTGCGCGCGCGTGTGTCTGTGTGTGCGTCTGCGCGTCCACAGACCCCGATCGCTGCGCGTGCCCCGATCTGTCTCCCTTGGGAGGCAACTAGGCAACAATAGTACTCGTTGGCGGCAGCGCTTCGCGCTGCAACGCCAGCGAGACCTAAAAAGGGTGTTTTCTTTTTTCCAACACAGACGCCCTCCTTTTAACTACCTTCGAAAGTTGAAATGTGAAGGTTACATTGTCAGTATCCAGGCTGATACCTACAGGTCACATTCATTTTGCCAAGTGCTGAAAATGCTCAGTTTACTGAGCTACCTGAGTGGCTTATTGGCAGGCCAGAGCCTGCAGCTGCAGTGTACTACTCACCACACTGGAATCTCCAAAGCGCACAGACGTTATTCACTTTGCACTGTGTGCTGTACAAAAACTCATAGAATAGCTTGAAGGACACCCCTGCTTAAAGCACTTGCTTCATAGCTGGTGTCTCTGTTGTAGAGCAGCGGTTCCTAACCTGTTGTCTGGGGACTCCTGGGGGTCCGTGAATCCTACGTCAGGGGTTTGTGACTGTTTAGAAAACTAAATAATATTAACAGATTAATAAAATATATATAAATAAAGAAGCAAATTGTAAAAAAAAAAAAATTAAACATTTGGTAAATGTTAGCATCCTCAGAATGATTTTTTTGGAGCAGTGCAAGTGAATCAAAGAGAATATAGTATCGATAATGACTGCCCTCAATAGAATTTAGAAAAGCTTCAACCTTCCCGTAAAATCAACATTTAGAAGTTTTTACAATATATTTGTGAGTTAAATAAAATATTTTCTCATTTGAGTATTTGTTTGATGAATGCTTGTTCCTGTATTTTTTTGTGTATTGTTTTGCTGTTCAAACTTGAACTCATTGGGGGTCCCCAGATTCTGATAATGATTCAGTGGGGTTCCCTGGGTTCCAGGTATGATTAAGTGGGAGCCCACAGAAGTCAAAAGGTTAAGAACACTTGCTTTGCAGTATTTGGTTCACTGTAAAGGGTATGGTCTGAAGGATCGTACATGGGAACCTGCTGGACATGTCCAAGCCCCTCAATTGTTGCGTTTGTTCCATAGATGCTATCCTGGTAAGCCCAAACCGGTGGGGGGTATTCTGAGGAAGGGGGGGGCAAGGGGTGTTGTACTGTCAGGCTTGCTCCACTCCCGATCGTGTGTGTGCAAGGGGCTGAGCAAGACAGGAACAAAAGAGGCTGAACAGGACGGAAGAGCGCTATGCATTCTAGTCGACACGTGCTCGTCTTCCGTCCTGCCCCTCTCCACTTACTTTAATTCCTTCAGGGTTGCATCGAGGTTCATCGGTGTCTCTCGCCCGACTCTTATTCCTGATCGCTGCTGTTGACCGGCGCTGCTGGTCCCTTCTCGTTGCTCTTGACACGTTGTCGGCATTCTCTATCCAAACACCATTTCCTGACTTATTCTGTGCACCCGGCGCTGCGGGGACCTTCGCAATGTCTCCGGACTTCTGCTGTTAGTCCGACGCCGCGGGGGCCTTCACGGTGTTTCCTGAAATATACGAGAAAAAATGTAATTACTCACAAAGAATTCACCCTCTTCAATACAGTACATGTATTTTGATTTGCATGATTTACATAAAATACTTATCTGATATAGTCTCTACGGTGCATGGAGATTCTGCTCCCTTGCTGACATTGCTTGATGACTATAAGAAAGATAAATATAAAATGAGTCTCCCGATAACCTTAGGGGCGGATTTATTTTCTTTGTACTTTAGCCCTGCACATTTTTGTATATATTTTTATTTTCCTATCCTTATCCATTTCTGGGAGAATATGTTTTTGTGTTTTTCCTGGTTTTATTGGATATGAACAAGTTGGGCGTAATTGGATTCCGCGTTGATCATCTCTTAGGTCAGTTATATCATATACCTCCTTGATTACTCCGTGTTGTTGTTCTAAGTAGAAAGCTCCAAATAGACTACTCTTCCATATAGATATATACCACTGACTCTGCTTTTCTAATACCGGCAGAGCTAAGCGGAAGAGGGGTCTTTTACAGGTAGTTACATCCCGTAGCATCACACTAATTGTGTGTCAGTGTTATCTCCCTAATACATGCCCATTGTAATACATATAACTTTATTTCCACTGTAGGAATCACATAAGGACCCTTCAACAAGACGATCCATACCTGATGCGCGTTGGTAACGTGCCTCCCCTTTTTCCTTTCATTGTTTTGTTTGCCCTCTCCCCCCATTTCTACTGTGTTGACTTTGACAGTGTTGGGCTGGCATTGGTGGGTGTGGGAAGTTGGTACCTTGCTGCAGATCTTGCATCTTGCCCCTACCCCTATGGAAACGACAAGTGAGAATTACAGCCGGCTGGTCAAGCATAGACATGCACGTCCCAGGCAGCATTAGCAGAAGGAATTTCTACAGGCTCTCAATTGTAAAGAAAAAAAGGAAAACACAACAAAGTTATGGTCATGGAAATATATTGATTGATACCCTTCAAGTTCAGTATGAGTCTCTAGAGCCCTGCCTGAAGCGTGGTCTATGAGGGGTATCACCAAGAACACTTCTCGGTCCCCATTTTACTGAGGGATATAGTATGCTGCCTACTTCCTGATCAGGTTCGATGTTTCTTATTTCATTATACAACACTTGATTGTTTTACCAACACCAGGGTCTTCGTTACATCTAAATCAGTAGGGTCTGATAAAAAATCGATCTGGTCTTCTGTCATCATCGTATTCTAGTCTGACAAGCTGAAAAATGCCTTACTTTGGATGTAAAACCGGCACCTGTGACTGGTCCTCCTGCCAGGCATAGTCACGACCTCTGTTTTGTAGTAGAGTGCATCCTTGCCTGGACTGATGCACACACCCAGCATTTATTTATAGTACTCGATTGAGAATTCTGGGCATCATATCTGTAATGAGCACAAAAACCTCTTTGCGCTAGGTTACTTTTTTCTACCACTAGAAGCAAATGTTTCCTGTTTTTAATATCTTGGAAACTTACTCTTCCAACTATGGGCCAAACAGTCCTTGACCTAGGAAGGATAGCCTGAATATAGTGTTATTGTAAATACCCATAGTCTTACATTCTCTAATCTAGGCCTGAGTTCTATTTTTTCTATATATTTTTTACTATTTCCTTTTTATCAATCAATAAAACCAAAATATGTATATAAGCGCTGACGTCTGTTTAGTGCCCATCCAACCACATAACCAACTAACTAAGCAGCAGGGCTTTCCGGTTTTCCTCAATGCCACTGATGTACACCCAGAGGCAAAATCCAGAGCAGAGTGTTCCAGAGCAAGTCTCCAGTTAACACTAACAACTTTCTTCCAAAGGGGAACTTTTAACGATCAGGACCACTTGTTGCTTCAGATCGTAGCTTTTGGAAACCTTTTAAGCATTTAAGTAGGTTTGTGAGATATGCTGACAGTTCGGCCTGAGAGTTTTGTGGATCAACGCAGCTGTCTTGCAATGAATTTCTTTTCTACCAACACCGCAGTAATCTGCCAAAGATCGAAAAAGTATGATTTTTCTTCTTCGATTCTTGGCAGCTGAATTCTGAGCTTGCTGAAACCTATACAGGGGACATTTGAAATGCACGAGAAGAACACCCAAGAATCCAAGAATGGACGGAGTGGTCATCACTTTCATCATAAAAGGCCGCAGCCTCCAGAGCACATATAGCTAGCAATGACAATTACTTGATACAGTTTTGATGTGTTGCACCTCAGACACAATTGGGTGTAACATAACCGCAAGGGCTTTCACCTCTTAACCTGTGTTAGTTTGGAATCCTTGAAATGAAAAGGATTTACATTACTTTGGTATGTGGGCCGATGCATCTTTGGGTTTTTAGCGTACCATCTTTAGCTTTGATTTATAAGTATTCAGTCAACCACTTTTCTACATCCATTTTTCAAGGACTGGCATGAGCCAAGACCTTATGATTAAAATAAAATTATATATAATCAACTTGTAGGGGCATTTAGCCAACTCTCTTAATCCATTGGCCTTGTAGTGTGTCATTTACATTTTTGTTCTACCCATTACAGCAAAGACCCTGGGGGCAGCGTGAGCCCACGTCACACATTTACTTACCTCTCTAAGAGGGATGGAAGCCCGCTCTCTCACAACATGCACAAATTTGTCCCATGTACAGTTTTACAAAAAATATTCACAAATATTAGCAAAGTCAAAAGCTGGCAGACAATTCAGACCAGTTGTCTTTGCCAATGCATGTGTTTATTATCATGTAGTGATCATTTAGATGTTTTGCATCTTGCTTACAAACGTAAGTTGACTCAAAAAACAACTGCACGTTGTCAGCATTATTATGGAGTCTTGCTTTACAGCATGACAACTTATAAAGTGGTGGTAATTAGATATTTAATATATGTGAAGAGTGTGGGGATTCCCAACAAAAGATCCAGATGACAAACATGGCTGTTGCCTGCTGACTGTAAAATATCAAACCCAAGAGGAATATTGTTTGTAGCTTTGCTTTCTTTAGTTGTCCTGAACAGTCCACCCACTGTTGAATGCATGCAATCTCTTTAACCAATGATTGTGGTGCATAGGTGAGGGGGAGAGGATGTGGCCTAATTGCTATGGCGGTCGATCTTAAATCTGGGGACCCAGGTCCGAGTCTCGGCAATGACACTCAACATCATGTGATTCTGG
Organism: Triturus cristatus; assembly: GCF_964204655.1. Taxonomy (NCBI): domain Eukaryota; kingdom Metazoa; phylum Chordata; class Amphibia; order Caudata; family Salamandridae; genus Triturus; species Triturus cristatus. The sequence continues at coordinate 589,483,367 of NC_140584.1, forward strand.
GCAAATCATGTAATCTCCACGTGCCTAACAAAAATGAATGTGTCATTGTGTAACGCAACTGGTGCTCATGTAAAATTTGCGCTATATAAATCGCTGAAAAAAAAATAGGTTGTATAAATATCTGAACTTACAGCTGGATTTAGGTATAATATGCTGTTTATGGCACCATATGCTTTCTTATCAAGTTGACCAGATGGAGTTAGATCCTCTTGGGCCATGATAGCTGTTCAAGGGGCATTTGTCATCGAGTGACACTTGTACTATGAAGCAGATGTCAATTTCTGCCCTTCTGATATCTGTATTGTAAATTTTAGTATGGACCCCTACGATTTCATAGTATCAAATTCTTAACCATCAACTCAATCCGTAGTTTGGGATTTGTTGACTGGTAAAAGTGCTCAAATTGCCAGCTGCTGGTTCTTGATGATGTTTCTGTTTTAGGGAGCCCCAGATGTCTTCTGAAATACATATCTTCGAAATATTCTCCTCTTAAACAGCTACACTTTTGGGCTTGTCAGGTTCCTCAGAAAAATTCTTTTTGGACTTTTGCTCATGCAAGCTTTAGTCAACAGTCATTGAGAAAACTTCTCATTGTGTCCTTACGTTGTGCCTGTCTGACTGTGTTAGTCTGTTGGACATCATCTTCTCCCACCTGGTTTTTCTTCACTGTCCAGTTTTTCGCAGAATGAGAATCTCGGGAAGCCCCACCTTCTTTTATGGCACTCCTGGGTGTTCTATTTATCAGTCTTGCTTGACATTTCTTACGGAAAAAACACATATTCACAAATGAATCTGTTCTTGTGAAGCACAATCAGGGCATTCCACAATATCAACTAACAGGTCTCCCGTGGAAGCACAGGAGGCTTAAGCACTGCCTGGCCGACAGTGGCAGCCATTCTTCAGTGTTCATGTGTGTGCTTTTCAAAGTCTTTCTTCTCATGGGCACTTGTGCATAAGCTGCAGGAACTGGTACCCGTTTTCCACCCCTCCACCTCACTTACATACCTGGCAGTAGAAATGCTAGCAAGGCCATGCGCTCTGCAATTCTTGCCAAGACTGACAAATCAGGTTTTCTCTGTGGTAATGCAAGCAGACCAATCCCCAGCCCTGCAGCCTAGCAATCGGGTGGAGGGAGCCCTGGGCTCCAAATCTTGTCCCAGGGCGGTACTTCCAAAACAAATAAATTCATTTAGGTGCATTGCAATGGAAACCCAAGGTTGTGAAAGTACCTGTCTTAGGAAAGACAGGTGAAAACAGGCGGCCTATTGGAGAGAAGGTTTTTTATAGTACCTCAAGGGAAAAAGGGCAAACATGTAGATAGCAGGAAATGAGTTAAAACCCTTCGTGTTTAAAAAAAAGTGATACAGCAATGCCTACATGTGCCATCACACTTTATGGAATAAGGAATTAATGAGGACCTTCTATCAAAGTTATATCTGAGTTCCCTGCTTAACAGCTGCCTGAGTGTGGAATTATTGTTACTTCTTACTAGAGGGCTGCACGTGACCTCACTCCTCTTGGAGGCACTCTCAGAATCATATTGCCCATATAACCTGTTTTCAGGTTTTCTGGCTTGGACCTGAAATACCCAAAGACTCAATTTTCCTTAATTTGCCTGTGAAAACGTCACCTTCCCCGAGTGGCTACCTGTTCAAATTTCAGAGCAAAATCCTTGCTAAATGGTAGCTTGACCCAAAATGGTCCTCCAAGATACCCATGATGTCATGGATTGTGTGTGTTTGGGAGGAATGTCTCAGCAGAACCCTGTGCTGAAATTCAGAGACAAACCCAAAGGGATGGAGTGTAACTTCATATCTTGCAGAAATCTGTTTGCAACCTGCAAGTCACCGGTCCAATCCCGTCACTCACAGCTTTTTATTATGGCGGAATCAAAAAAGTATTGTCTTTATGGTGGTTTGACTCCCATTATGCTCCACTCTTCCACTTTCCTTTTGTGTGGTTGCTAAAATATATTCTGTGGAATTGCCCTGGTAGCTTTTCATCATTCTGTTTTATGTTGATAAAACGGGTGCCATTGAGTTGTTTCAAATACTATTGTCTCCTCAACCTCCTAGATTCTAAACAAGTGTTTGCAAGTTGGCTGAAATCCCAATCGCCACCAAAACATTTTACCAAGTTTAAAAGAGGGCTTTGGGGTTTATTTGCCATGCACGGCCCTCTAGGTTCTTCCTCCCTAGGTTAATAATAAAAATGATCTTTTTTAATGGGTTGGAGCCTCCTTGCCTGCTCTGCCTTTCATCATTCCTAGGATAAAGAATGGAGTACCTTTGACTTAGACGAACGCCCATTTGTTTTATCAAAGCATAAAACGAATTCAGGGTGTACTGTTATTGATTGCTTTAGTCAGCAGGAAAGGGCGAGGGGGGTGAAATGACCCCAGAACCATTGATCAGTTGTGGAAAAAGGTCAGCCTTGTGCACTATCCATCCAGTTAGCCTGTAGGTTGGCAACGTGTGTGCTTTGAAAAAGGGACAATTTAGAGACCATGCTCGAACACCACAGAAATACAGCAACGCCGCTCATCTCACCTTTAATATTTAGAAGATTGTATTGACAATTTTCCAAGCACCAAAACAGGTTGAATATGTAATTCCATTGGGCACACACACTCCAATAAATGCTTCACTGGCTTTACATCTATAATCCTTCAGTTGGCAATGACCATCAGTTCCTGAATTCACATGTGCCCGACCACCACCCACCATAACACACACTCGGGAGCAGCAGGCTGTGTTAGCAAAATGCACCGGCTCCCATCACAGGCATCACTCCCAAGGTTAATGGTGGAGCAGCCTACCAGAAGCTCCGCAAGGGTCAGCTCCTTCAGCCCTCACAGGCAACGGGTTCAGTACCCCATAGGTAGATGTAAATGTCCTACTGCTACGGCAAAACATGAGTAAAAATGTGTGGCCGGCCTCCAGACGCTGCCAGACAGTTGGGTGTGTTCTACGGTTCAGAGTCATGTACACAGCGTGTAGCTGGAAAGCTTTTGTCTGTGTGCTTGCAAAATTGAGCCAAGATAAGCCGTTTTCAGATGAGACACGTCTACGCTGTACTAATCCAAAATGTGGACAGGTCAGTGCCTTTTAATGTCCATAGGGCTGGAAAACAATTAGTTGCATGACAAACTCAGCAGGCACACACTTTAGTTTGTACCTTCTACATTAGGGAAACATACAGATATGTTTGCAGAAATTGAGTTAAACCACCGTATGTTTTTAGCACAGTACCTGCAAGAGTTAAGTAGAGTGTGAGCCTGGATAAGAAGCTCATCCACAGCACAGTTAAGATCTCTGATTCCTTCCAGTCTCTGAATAAACATGGTTGGGCCTTCAAGAGAGGTCCTGCCTTTCACTAGCAAACCGACTCTTCTCACCACAAATCAGGAGTGTATGTGTACTCGATAGTTAGGTAAATACGCATTAGCTTGGGATGGTCTTTATAACGATTGCATTAACTAGCCCAAGGCTCAGGCACGCATAAAGAAAGGGTGTGTCTCCCAAGGCTTACCGTCTTATACAGTTCTAAAGGATATTAGATGTAACAAATTATATATCTTATCCTTCTTATGTGCTCCTTACCGTACGAGCATTTGTGCTCATTAGAAATTAAGCTGCTGATATTGATTATCTGACTTTTATCAAGGACAACCACAAAAGACAAGCACAAATGGAAATCCTAATGTTGGGAAGGGCTGCTTCCAAATTCACTTTGTTGGCTGCAAAGTATGGGCTCATTTGCGACCCCGTAGTAGATTAGAGAAAAACTGACCGTCTGGTTTCACAACACACTTTCATTCATACATCATATTCGAAAGTTCTGGACCTCCTGGCATAACCCGCTTTGTCAAAGATTCTTCCATTTCTCCCCACTGATAAACACGCACACATAGTGGGTGCCTTAATGATTGTCCCACCGTGACTACTGCAACGCCTAATACCTGGGTCTGCAAGTTACTTAGATGGAGAAGTTATTGAGTATACAAAACATGGATGTGCAGCTGACCTGTGGTCCGTGTTGATTCAATCACATTTTATCAGCTCACTGATCATTAGTGGGCTTCCAGTCCACAAGCACATTCCCTTTAAGGTGCAAAAGGCTCACCATCAAATTTGGCCAAAGCTTCTCTCTCACAAAATTGCACCTCACACCATCTAGAACCTTGCACTCTCGCTCCCTTTGTCTTCACCTTATCTATCGATCCAAAAAGGATTGTTGTAGGGCAGGTGATTTGGCGTCTTGAGCCACAGATTCTTGAATGCTCTCCCACTTCACATACACCAGACTTCCAACTTTGCTTTATTTAAGAAAACGCTGCAAACGTACTTGTTCTTTCAAGTTTTCTTATCCTCTCTGTGTTTGTTTTGTGTTGTGGGGTTAGTGACTGCTCTAGGTGTTATGATGCGATCAGATGACTACCGTCCTTTATAAATAAATTAATTAATAAATCTTGCAAGACATCACAACTCGACCACAGTCCTTAGTCAGCCAGTTCCAATTTGATTAAACATTGAAACATTAAAAGGCCTAAGCCAAAGACGATCACTTGGAGTAAAGGGACTAAAATTCGAATGCCTTTCAACCCAATTTGAGAGCAAGAGCCATCCACTTCCGGGTTAGGAACTCCTGAAGACAGAGGTGGTCAGGATGGCATTTGACTAAAAAAATAAAGAACAAGGTGGCGACTGAAAAATACTACATGGATTGTCTTTTAAATACAGCAACTGCTACCTCCAAGGGCCTTCCAGAGTGGAGAAAAAAAGCAGTTTAATATGGCCTTGAAAGGTGTTATTTGAAACCGAACTTCCTTTTTGGGCACTACCCCTATTGTCATACTATCAGATCTCCAACAGACAATTATCAACAGGCCTTAATCTTTGCAACAACTTTTTCCCGCCAACTTTGCCTTCACCCTTTAAGATATTCTTTAAATGAACACTAATTCTCCACCTACTTGCTAATCCCAGGTCTCGTATACCCTAACCTAAAACCCTTGCTGAATTTACCCCACTGTAGTTTTGCATCATTGCACTCAGGATAAAACTAGACCAAGCTCTGCAGCCAAGGACCCAAAATATCCATATTAACTGACATGCCGGCCTTTCTCTACTGACCCTGACCCCCTTTCCATTTAGGCATCTGTCAATGATCCCCTTGACCCACTTGTTCCCCTCACTAGTATGAAGCAGTGTAAGACTGGGTGCTTGTGGCCCCACTTTAGCACACAAGTCTAGACATAGAATATTCACAGTTGCAAAAACTTCTGTTCAAGGCCCAAAATGCACCTCCCTGTGATCCCTGACCACAAGGCCTTATAAGTTGTTGCTGCTGGCCTAGAGGGCGCCATCCAGTGCAACCAGAGGTCAGTATCTAGTCTCCCCATCCTCCCTTTCCATCAGCATCAGTATGTTAACTGAGCCCACAACTCCTCATTGTAGCATTCTTAACCCCTTCGCCGCGGCACGAATTTTGTCGTGGCGCTTGGGGGGTTTGGGGGCAGCGCGGCGCCGCCATGCTCGTGACGGAACCACTCCGTCATGAGCCACGGGCGCGCTGTGCTCATGACGGAGTGGTTCCGTCACGACTCCGCCCACTCGCGCTAATCGCCCGCACAGGCGGGGAATCAGCGCCGCTTGGGCGGAGCGGCCGCCAACGGCCGCAGCATGACGGAACCACTCCGTCATGAGCACACGGCGCCCGTGGCTCATGACAGAGTGGTTCCGTCATGAGCAGGGAAGGGGTTAAACCAAAGATTATCAACACTTTCCATATCACATTAATTTACTTAAAAAGTGCCACCCTTCTTTCTGGTTATTTCTCATAGAAAACACTAGCATATATCAAGAAAGCGGCTGTCCAAGTTGCTCCTTCAGCGTCTTTCACGGCTCCAGTTCTTCCTTTGACCGCTCTTTTGCACTCCTTTCCCTGAGTAAAAGCTTAAAATCTTCAATATATTGCTCTTTCCATATATTCTCTTTTGTGGCTGCCATCAGGATTACCCCCCTAGCAGTTAAACTTCTTGGGTAGTATTGCATTAGGTTAGGTCTTACCTTTCCCCACTCCTCCCTCGTTCAGTAGTTCTCTGTTGTCCCCTGCCCCTTTCCTTCTTACTTACGCTAACCACTTCAACATTCTTCTCTATCCCAATTCCTTTATCTAGAACATACCTCCCTCTTCTCAACTGCCACTCCTCACCCACCTGCACAGTCCTCCCTCCAACCTCAATTAATCCCGTCCTGGCACCACCTCCAACACTCCCTCTCTGCAGTAGCCTGAAAAAACTCTCTTCCCATCATTGCCACTCTGCTTATCCCGGACATCCACATCCTCCCCCCATCTCAACAATCGTTGCTTCCTCTTCTTTCACCAAGACCTCATAATCCACAATGTGTCTTCACACCCCACCTCTTCACTCATATTTCTCCCAGAGCTCTAGTTTGTCCTCTCACCATCCAAACCAAATGCATTTTTAAAACCACACCTCGTCATTTTATTACACTATGTTGACTGCTCTTCATCAGAGTGACAAGGGCTGACCCTTCCTTACTTGGATTATCTTGGTTCCTTAACATCATCAGGTCAGATGCTCTGGGTCAAACCCAGCCGTTCGGCCACACAGAGTGCTCCGAGATCCAACACTATGGTACCTCCCAATTGCCATAGTTGCCTTTCAAAGCCTATACTTCCAATATAGTTGCTTGTGCTGGTACTTCTTTCCTGTGTCCCCATCACTCCATTCTTACTCATTCTCCACACCCACCAACTAACATACACCCTCACCTCATTTCCACCTCCAGATCACTCCACAATGTCCTCTTCCTTCACAACCTTCTGCTCCACCATCCGTCTTCTATCCATCTAGTTTTCCCTGTAACATCTTACAGACCCTTTTGTGCCCATGCGCCACACCTATCATTTCCCCTACACCCCCAATCTAACAAAAGATTATCCTCCTCATCCATCTCACATGTCACCCTATTTCTGCGTGTTATTGTAATTATATTATTTACCCCTGATGAGGCATTCAAGCACTTTACAGTGAGTAGCACACTACTCCAGAACCCAAAGTGTATTAGTATAGGGAAGTCTACGTTGTTAATTGGAGTGGTGGACATGTGAGTATGTTAGTTGGATTGAATAGGATAAAGGAGGGATACAAGGGAAGAGTCTAGAAGGTGTTATTTGGGAGATCATAGTAGTAAAATGAGGTTTGGGATGAGTCAGAGAGTGGAGGTAAAGGATGAGACATATAGGAGCGGGTTGAAGAGAGTTGAAGGTTTTTTTTCCCTTACAGTGTGAGTAAAGTAATAAATATATAGATACATAATACATAAAAATGTATACATGTATACATAAAATAATAAAGAGATATAAAGTTGTATTATATAAAGGGGGCGCTAGACAGCACACAAGATGATATCTTCGTACATTGCTCAACCAATTCATTGCTAACTTCAGCCCCCTTGCCAATACACCTCTTGAGTTTTGCTTGCTCTTCTTTGTCCCTCTACCATCTCCTCCTATTAAACTGGCTCACAACGTTCAGAGCAAACATATTTTGCATTGGGGAAGAATCCCCTGTTACCTACCCACAACCCTTATTCCAGCACTTTTGCTTGCACCCCTCTGCATTACTTCTGCAATATGCCCAGAAGGCCCGGCCTCTCCTCTGTCTTCTTAGCACGGTTTAGGCCTGCACACCCACCTGCTGCTGTATAGCCACCACCTGGTGGCCAGGTATGTACGACTACCTTAATGCCACCAGATTTCTGTCATTCCCAGCCACGCTATAATATTCTAAACCTCTGCTAGTGCATCTATCCTATACACTAAAGACCTTCGAAACTGACACTCTCCCTCTATGGTAATCGATGTGCTGCCAGACTTACCAAGAAAAGAACCACCAACTAGTCAGCACATCCTAAACTAAGGTGACCACCTATATCAGGCCATTACGGACCATGGTTGAAGTCCTGTTGTAAAGGGAACACGATATTAAATAAAGATGTAATTCTCTTGAAGTTGAGTTGAAGTTTTATTCAGGTTAAAGACCCACGAACTTCCTGTTCAGTTCCCTGGTCAGTTCTCTCTACAGTCAAATACTAACATTCCTACCACAACATTCCAGACATTCTAAACCTACGTTCCTTAAAGTTACATGCCATTAATACATTCTAAACACTTAATACCTACAAAGAAATAAAACAATACACTTACACATATTACAAGTCCTGGATTTATGTTTGACAACCTAACACAGTCTAGGTGTTATAGCTTTACTTTGATTTCATTGAACTAATTCGACTATCACACCTGAAATCAATGATTTGTAGAACAACTCAAATGGAGACAGCGTCTGCAATAATCTCGAGTGAGGTGGTCACCCTATCCTTGCCCCCTGTCCCCTATTCCTCTCTACTAACCCCACCCCCGAGGTCCAATCCCCTCTTGCTATGGTGCACTGGACCGCACCACTCACCGAACAGTGCTCCTGTTGTTTCCTACCCCCGATTTCTTATTCTCATTATGATGTTGGTTTGTCTTGTGACTTCTTTCACTGGACGGCCCCTTTAACACACTGCCTCGCCGTTAAACACAGAGATAACACTGACCGTTCCATGCTACATCCCAATGACCCGTACAAACTGTACTTCGCCACTAATCATACAGTACTTCGACACTCCATATGCCCCTACAGCCCATGAGCCACCTGCCTTTTCGCTCATTCAATGTTATTGAGACCTATTCTCCAAGTTCCCCGCGGCAAACAATTTAGCCATATTTTGCACCTAAAACTGTTTCTTCCCAGCACCGACTCGGTTCTTGTGCTCCTCAGGAGCTGTTTCGACTAGACCTGCTTCCTTCACCGTCCTTAAGCCCCCACCTCCCCCATCTGCTCCCCATGTTGTTGTTTGAAAGGGGCTGCACAATCAGTGGCGACCGGAGCTACGACCACGCCCTCATTCCGCACGGGGCTCTGATTGGCCTACTTGTTAAATGCCCGCGCGCAGCCTTTAAAGGCTGTGCCCGCCCCACGCTGTGATCAAAGCTGTGTGAGAGGAGAGGACGCAGTACCGAGACCCCGGTCCCACACGAAAGCAAGCCTCCTCGCCACAGAGCACTATCCGCCTCCGGTGGCTCCAAGTGCAGCGCCGAAATCCTGTAAGATAGTCGCGCTCGTCGGGAGTAGCGTCGAGATTTTCCCAAGTCCACCGACTACAGCCAGAGCCCGAAGATGGGCAGCAGCGACTCCAAGAGCGCGGAAAACGCCTGCGTCCTCCAGGGTGTGGCGAACGCCGACCCAAAAAGCGGAGAGGTGAGTCGGGTGTGGAGTAGCCCACATGGGGCTTCGTCTGGGGGTTAAACGAGTGCATATAGGGAGACGAGAGACGCGTAAAGGGGAGTCCGCGATAATATGCCCACGCCCAGACGATTTCCCGCGTGCTGTTCCCCACTGTACCATATTCTCAACACGCCTATGTGTTTTACATCGCTTTCTAGCATTAATTCAGACTGTCGCCGGGCTTGCCTGGTAATAGTTCTGACACCACGCCTTCAAGACGGCATCCACCATGCCGCCGTTTACACCCCGGCCTCACGCCGCACATCGCCCACTCCTCGCGCCTCGCTCGCCGAGGCGTCGTTCTTTGTTCCTCAAGAGAGGGATGGAGTTCTGCGGGGCGCGCGCGCCTCCTGTCGGCGGCCAGCTGCGTCGTCTCGTGGGTGGCCGCGCGTCCATAGCCTGCATCCCTATGGTTGGTGGATCGTCGCCCTCTTGTCTTATACGTATGATTTGCGCCTTAACATGTAAATCGGATTGGCCAGCTCCGTACGCAGCCGGGAGCAGCGCAATGTCCCGTATGTTGCACCCAAGAGGGTGCAGCTGCCAGCGCTTCCCTTGTAACCCCTCTACAGTGATGTGTGTGTGTGTGTGTGATCATAGTTACCCCCAATTTCAGGGTGTCTTAGGGCCTGGCGCGTGTTCACGTTGTGCCTCTAATAGGTTTACGTATATAGGGGTCCATTTTGTGGGTACTCTTACTCTGATTTGATGGCGGCTTTAGTCGTAGCGCCCTCTAGTGTTTGCAGTGGATGTCTTTGGTCCATGGTTTTAGTCTGGTGGGGGTGCCTGTTTTCTCTAATGGGATTTCGTTTAGTGTTCTAGTCGCTTTTCATAAACTGAGGACTTGTTGGGCGCGGCCTTTAGATTTGGCCCCTGGGTGTTTTTTGGGCGGGAGGGTCAGACGGAAGATGCCGCTTTTTTATGCCACGGCCCCAATGAGCGCGTTGGGAGGTGGCGGGAGGGTATAGGAGCAAAGTTAAAGGAATGGCTTTTCTTGGGGGTGAGTGGATTATCTCCTCTCCGCCAGAGGTTTAAGTTTACTTGCTCCTATTTACTTACTGGGGGTGGCTGTTTTAGCTAACACGTAGTCTGTTTGTCGTATGTAGCCGTGCCACGCCCTTCGTTAGTATTGTGGCAACTTCGGTTAGTCTGTTTTCGATATCTTATTGGTCACGGCTCACTGGCAGCCGGTCCTGATCCATTGTGTTACTGATTTTGTATTTTTCTTCCTCCTACAGGAGAATGGGCACGTAAAGACCAACGGGGATCTGTCCCCCAAGGCTGACGGCGGAGACTCTTCTGCTGTTGACAATGGTTCCGCTGAACCAGCAGCTGATGCCAAAGCGGAGGTGGGTTCAGGGGATGCCATTGAACCAGCGCCAGAAGGAGAGGCTGCAGCTGCCCCTGCTAAGGAAGTCACCAAAAAGAAGAAACGCTTCTCCTTCAAGAAACCATTCAAGCTGGGAAGCATCTCATTTCGCAAGGCGAAGAAAGAGGCCCCTGCAACAGAAGTGGTGGCTAGTGATGATAAAGCTGAGGCTGCCCCGGAGGAGGCTAAAGCGGCCGAGTCAGCTGTGGCTTCTGTCCCGGAACAGGGAAAGGAAGAGCCAGCTGCTGCGACCGAGCAGGAACCCTCCACTACCCCGCAACCCGAGAAGGAGCCTGAGGCGGCTACTGATGAAGTGAAGGAAGAAGTAGCCCAGCCGGCAACGGATAACCCAGAGCCTCCGCAGGCAGAGCCGGCAAAGGAGGCGGGACCAGATAAACCCGTAGAATCGGAAGAGCGTCCACCGGTGGAACCTCAAGCGGAGGAGGTTACTCAAGCCGCCCCTTGAGGTGTACTTTGGACACGGGCTTAGGCCTATGGACACTCCTCCCCTCTCATGAAACCCTGGGTCTCTTGCACCTGGACACTTGACACAAAGCACCACTTGCACCATGGTGCCATTTCTCAGCATCCTGGCCACAAACGATACCATCCGGACCCACTTCAGAACATTTTGCCCTGTTAACAGCACAACGGTTTCTGTACCCGCTTCACTCTGCAATTCCCAGACATGACACTTCATTCCTCACTTAAATTAAACGGCACCAACGCAGCTGAGACGCGTCCTAATGGAGCCTAGATTGACACTTGGTATCTACTTTAGGAGTGGCTTGATGGGGCCCACAGCCACTCTGCACCAATCACCCCCCTTAACCACTATACGGTTCTTGGGAGTTTTCTCTCGGGGCTGTCCTTGGACACGGGTGTTGGGAGGGAGACCCTTTTGCAAAGAGGTTAAGAATGTCTTGTTGGACAAGTCTGGTGCCATTCCTGGAGCCACCTGCCCATGCTACTAAAACTCACCAGCTCAAGACTCTTGCAGGTAGCAGCTGGCATCAGGACAAACTATTGCATTTACATTCTGTTTTTATCCTTTTAAAATTGTTGTGGTTTTAAAACGCTGACCTGGTTTAATTGTCTGTCCTTGGCTTCGGGTGATATCCGTCACTGCATTCCGGTTTTACTACGAGGGAGGGGGGTGGATTCAAGCTGTGAATTATGAAGGTGTTTGTAAATACTTTTTTAATGGCCACTTTTTTGTTTTGTTCAATTTTTTCTAACTGTTAAAATTAAATGTTTACCTCTTTCCACTGAAGTAATGAATGTGTGCATTGTTTCTCTTAGGCCTGTAATGCATTGCTTTTCTTGATCCATAACTTTCCTTAGTGATTTTGCGGACCACATGGCATTTGCTGTGGTGCTCTGGGCTCCGACCCATGATCCCAGTGTATAGGAAACTCTACATATCTATAAACCAGTATGCAGGGTTTTTTTGTTGCAAAAAAAAAAAAACAGGACAGTATACGAGTTTGAACTAGAGGTGGAATGTGGTTTTCACGGTTTCTGTTTAGAAGGGTGAGTGTGTAGAAGACGTGGGCAGAATTGTACTTGCGTGATGTGTATCGTGGAGGTGTCGAGGACCAGCCGACTCGCTTAGGCAGTAGTGCTGTTTTGGGAAGGGGTATCCAAACATGATACTGGTTTGGAAAGGGGGCGGTGGATGCTAGCCCTGCTGGAAGGGAGTATACGGTCACCTCCTTCGGGGGAGGGTGGCAAGACCTGGGTAGGTGAAGTTCTTATTGAATTTGAGCTTGTAAAGAAGTTGATGTGAACATTCTTCTTTTTTTTTTTTTGTGGGAAAATAGTAATTGCGCGTGACGATCTGCATTTCTTCTGGATGCTCGTCCTGTACTTTATTTCCCGCATACTAGTGCCTGGTTGACTGTCAGGCCAGCTCAACCCCCAACATTTTAAAAAATATTCAAAGTGGGCATTTCCCACTTGTCACTGAAATTAAAGTCGCTCCCTTTCCATTCGATTCTAATCGTTAGAAGCCCTGTAATCTAACAGCAAGATTCTGTAGTACAGGCAACACCGGAGCATCACAATGGAAATACAAACTTCAGAATCAAGCGCCAATCCTTTGACCTCTAACTTTCGGCCACACTGCACTTATTCCCAGCAGAACAAAAAGTACATCTTCCCACGAGGTGGGGCAGGAGCGCCTACCAGAAGGAGCTGGAGCCGCAGAAGTAGCAGGGCTAATCCTCCACCCTGTCATATCATCCCTCTACTGCAGCAAGGTGATTTCATGGCTGCCCTGGACCTTAAAGATGGCCACTTTCACATCAGAATTAATGTAGCTCACCAGATCTGACTTTACTTGATGGTGTGTGGACCATGCAGTTTATGGTGCTGCCCTTCGGCCTCACCAGAGCGACATGGTGGTAGCCGCTCACCTCTGAAAGAATGGAATTCATATCTTTCATTTACATAGGCACCTGGTCCACACATGATGCAGTGTCTGTGTTTAACAGCCTATGGTTCATACTCCATGGCATTCCACAGCCAACTGTTTCTTGGGCCAATCCCCAACTAAGTGCACAGCTTTCCTCCTAGCGGACAGACGCGTATTTTAGACTTTTTAATGGAGACTCTAGTTTTAGTAAGGACCCGCACATGTCACTTACAGTGGCAGAAGAGCAACCATCTGTTGCAGTGCAGCCCTGTGCAGACTCCGTTCTGCAGGTGACTGTTGCCTCTGGTATATCCATAGCTGGCTGGGGAGCACATTGCAATGCCAGTTCTGGGTTTGTAGCTACTGGCCTCCACATCAACCACTTGGAATTGTTGGACCATAACAGCTAGTTAAATGGCTTTCTTCTGCAGATTCAATTCATGGTAGTCTGTGCACATAGACAACATGACCTTGTTTTATCAGCAGAGGTGGGAGTACAATTCCCCCCCCCCCCCCCCCCTCCCGATGTTGGTCCTAATGCAACAAATGTTAAGCCCTCGATATGTGAGTTCATCTCCTGGCAAAGTATCTTCCTGAAGTGGACAATAACTGCTAGGTAGGGCACAGCAGAAAGTCCATTAGTAGGAACTCCACCCACAAGTCCTACTCCCTTACTTAACCAGACACACCTTTTTGCCATGTTTGGAAATTTAAAACGCCCAAACTTTGCTGCTAAATATCAAAACTCCCAGACCACAGGCAAAGCTCTGTGTAGGAACTGATATGGGATATTTGGCTACTCTTCCCCTCCTCATTGAAACTACGTGGTCAGGAAGGTGAGGCAAACATCCCTCATCCTGGTCACCCTAATGTATAACAGACAACCATGGTTCTCAAACCTTCCTAATGTCCATTACCCCTCACAAGATGCCCCCCCCAGGACAGACCTCACTTAAACCCACAGCAAGGTAAGACCCTAGACATCTCAATCTGGGGGATTGACTCCTGGGTTCTTAAAGGTTAGTTAACCCCTTCGGTGCTCATGACGGAACGGTTCCGTCATGAGCCACGGTTGAGCTGTGCTCATGACGGAACCGTTCCGTCATGACCACGCCCGCGCAAGATTCCGTCAGCACAGCGGCGGAATTTGCGCAGCATGGAAGGGGTTAACTTGTTGCCTAGTTACCTTAAGTGCATAGATATACTCAGAAAACATGCACACCTCCTATGGGGAAGTGTTTTGCCCATTACTGTACTAAAACACAAAAGTGCAAGCCATTTATTACCTCTTACAGTTATTAAAGTTGGGAGGGTTAGGCTACACCAAGCTGCCATTGCTGCATATATGATCTTCCCTTCGATATCCCTGTCATTTGTAGGGCTTTAACGTCTGATTCCACCAAGGGTGCTTTCTTCTGGAATCTCAATGTTGTCCCTGCTAGACTTAAGGGCCCCTGTTGAGTCACTACATGTTCTTGGAAGGTCGCTTTCCCATTAGCAGTCACTTTCTTGAGTGTTGTATGCCCTCACACTGCAGGGTCCCATGTTTCAGGTCCACAGTGACATAGGATTTTCGAAGTTGGTTTTTTACAACCAATCCTAACACTAGATAGCAAGAATATGCAGAGTATAAGAATCTACTGCACTACATACAACGAACAGAGGATTACAGGGTAAGTAGCATAATTATCATATAGTGGTTATGACCCCCCTGAAGTGGTGTTGGTGTGCTTTGTGGCATGTCACACCACTCGACATGATGCACTATCACTTCACACCATATGTTGCCACTACTCCCAACAGATTATGGATAGGTGAGACCTGGCATTGCCAATGCTGGTTTTAAAAGAGATTGAAAGGATATTGATCTAGAGAGTATTGGATATAGGAGGGTGGAAGCACACTGCCTCATCCCAGACCTCAGTTTGTACCAATGCATAATGGTAAATGCAGTGCACGATAACACTCACTTTAGTAGTTGTTGACTCTTGTTGTACAACCTGTGTATCTCTAGATGTGTTTCTGGATTAATTCCTTTATCAGTAGAGGGCAACACTTCATTATGAGGGTGCTGGAAATGCTCAAAGCCTTTTCAAGTCTCTGTACCACTCACTGGGTGCAGGTGCATCAACACAAGCGTGTCAGCTCAGTAACTCACAGGAGCATATTCGAACAGGACGAGAGCGGGGAGTCACAGCAGCTGCTGGGAACTGAGGACCCACTCATGGTTTTAGGGGAATCCGTCAGCTTAGGGAGTCTCCTTGATTGTTCTGAACTCCTAGGAGATGGACTGCTGTGAGCCTCAAGTCTCTGGTTATCAACAATTCCAGCGAATTTGGGCTCCCGAGTTGCACGACTCGACCTTGTTCCTACCTGCAGATTCAGATAATACATAGTAGTTGTGTTTATCAGAATAAAGCGCGATTCCATCCTAGAGGATGGTAGAAAAGAACCTCATTCGGGTGTACATCCCTCAGCTGCTGCAGATTTGTGGAATCACTTCTTTTGAGGGCTGTGCTTCTGAATATTAAGTTGATACAAGTGCGTACTGCAAAATGTGAGGGAGCCATTAGGCACTGTCATCTGATAAAAAGCCTTTCCATTGAGGAGGTTCTTTGGATGACACCACTACTTGAGAGAAAATGCTGCTTGGAGCAAAAGGGTGATCTCCAAACTGTCAGAGAACTGACTCCACTCGTTTTTTTTAGACCATCCTGCTATGAACTCATGGAGGTGGGACCAGAAAGATGCAGGATTCCATGGAGACCAGGAGAGACAAAACCTACTTCCCTCTTGGGTGGTGTAGGAAATCTGCCTTCAATGTACACATAGCCTCCAAGTTAAACCTTAAAGCAGGGGATTGGACTCAGATTATTTATTGGGGTGGGCAAATAATTCGGCTCCATTGGTGGATTTAGTGGAGTTTCGACCATGCTGCGTTCCTCATAGAATGCAGAGTCCTGGCAAATCTCTGCGAATTGGCTTTTGTCGGAGTTTTTCTCACCGGTGCTCCCAAACACGAGCAAGAATTTGCGTCCCCTACAGTTATTTCCAAGTGCTAGACCGCCTTTCGACAAGATTCCTCAACGCGGGGAATCGCGACTGGTTGCGACCGCTTACATTGAGAAAACTGCAGCTCGAGTTTAAAATCTACTAGAGTGGCAGAAGGAAGCAATGTCATCTGGTGCGCCACATGGTGTCATTTGTGCTGACTGCAAAATGTTTTGAATGTTGCGTGAAAACATGGCAGTCCACAAGGTGAAAATGGAGCACAAAAGAAGGTATATTTGAAAAACTAGGACTATTCAATGATTATCAGTGGAGATCCCCTGAAGGAGAACTTATGTTATAACTTCAAGTGCCACTGAGTGCTTGAAAACCTTTGGTGTCCAAGCAGCATCTTCTCAGCTCCTTCCAATTTTCAGAGTGATGCCAAAAAGCTTTCGAAGGCTATCAATGTATGCCTAGTCTCTACTATACTGATCTCTGTGTGCATTGCATAGACAGTTTTAAGATTTAGGGCATAAATCTGGCACGCACAGGCTTTACAAACCTTTCCTGTGTGGCTATGCTACACTGCCCTCTCAGCGTGTGTGGGCTTTGGTATAATTAAAGCGATCCCAGTAGCACCAAGATACCCACATGGGTGACAGTGCCTTTTTCATCATAACATATTTCACCTACAGCCATCGTCCATTCCCATTGAAGGGGTGGGGGGTTGAACGGGGAATCAGCCATGGTGGTTGGGGTGATTTGCCACGGGTGACCTGTTTCCTCCTAGTATGGTTCTTCAAACCAGGCACAGTAAAACTCTTTCTGCACTTTACTCTTGGAGTAGGACAATGGCAAGTAGTTGTAGTCTTCTGAGGCAGATCCTTTGGGGTAAGAGATCAAAAGACTAGCACTGGGCTGTTTACAGTTTAGAAATGCTGTGTGATTAAAGTACCTTCTTCTAAATAAAAATGTCAAAGGTGGTTCTATTATAGGATTGTATAAGCCCCTATAGGATATAATGAAATGTAGATAACCCCTAAGGTATCTGCTTCACCCCTCCCCCCCTTTCTTTCGTGTGACAGATGAGGGTAGAAGCATAAGCTAGGTGCAGAACACTAGTGATCACCCCCCCCCCCCCCCCCCATTAATTGACCTGTGTCAGTTCCAGTGTCTTCTGACCTAACAAGTCAGATGTGGCAACGGTTTGGGGTTTCTGTTGCTAGTAAGACATTTGCTTCGATGCCGCCCATTGCTTACCATTGGTTGCTTCATTGTCACTCATTTGCTTTCTTTTCATTAGTTGTCCTGTGCTGCATTCAATTCCACTTCTTGTGATTGTCCTTCCACAGCTCCTTATATGGCGCTTGTTTGTTATTTTCGTCTAAACACTCAACTAGAGTGCACATCTTTTCTAGCAGTTCTAGTGAAATGTGCGAACACACTGAAATCTGTGGCCTATTCGGCTGTTATATTGCTTCAATCCCTCCCCTTTACGACTGTAGAGATGTATCCCTATCTTTGTATTTTACTTTCCATCATGTTTGCTTGGCCTCAAGCGCATCCTTCCTAATTGTACTTTTCATTTGGTTTGTGTACTATTTTAGGTTTCACCTACACAGCGCATACAGTGCCCATGGCTAACCATTTGTTAGTTTCAGTCTTGCTCTCATTTCCTTTGTCTCATTTGTCACAGCATGCTGGCATCAGGTCCTCTTATTGGGTTTGCCCCCCCCTCCCCCTGGTGCATAGATCAAGTACTTATGTCCATCCACTGCTCCCATTTCTGGAACTTCACTCTACGCCGCTGCACTTTACACCACTCTATTCTATGCCACTGTACTCCTCACTACTCTAGGCCTCTGCGCACTTTATGCCACTCTAATCTACTCTGCACCACTCTATGCTTCTGCATCCTATACCACTGCACTCTGCGCCACATCGCTTTACTCCACTGCAATCAGTAGCATTGTACTCCTCAGTGTTACGTGTTTTTTGCTGTTCATCTGCCTACCTATTCCTCTGGTCCCTTGGATATTATTGCTCTGGTTGGTTGTTAAACAGTTTCAAGCCTGTGAGATGCTCAGGATGCAAGGCGCATGAGTATGTACCAGTTATACCTTAGGCATAGCATTTCCTGGATTTTGATAAACATATAACTCAGGTGATCACTTGAAATCCTCCATTCTGTTGTATCATTTTCTGAAAAGAGTATTAAACATCCATAAAACCAAAGGTGCCAAAAAGCTATAAACCCCCTTTCAACTTTTTATGTTGGCCTTCTCAACAAGCATTGGAAAAGTCCATAGGTGCCATTGACTTTTTTTTTTTAAGACATGTTGCATAGCAGCGCCTTTGCCTTGCAACATGGCTGAAAGTTATTTTAAAAAAAGCTATCACGCAACAGGTTTTAAAACTTTCGCCCATGTTGTGCAGCTGTACAACATGGCAACCAAGCATTAAAAATGCAATATGTCTCGCAATTGTTTTAGTTAGAGCTATTGGCATTGTAAATGACAATGTATTTTACCTATGTGTTAACAGGATCATTTTGAGAAACTGGGTGGAAACTTAAAGGGAAATTTGCCAGAGAAATTTACAAGATGCTTCCTTAGAAGCTGCATGTTGACACACATTCTGCCATGCTCTGGGCACAGAACGTCCAACCATGTTGTTGGGGTGGTGACACACTGGGCTGTGCTCGGGACACCACACGCCCAACTGTGATATGAGGCTGGGGACGCACATTCTGCTGTGCTCCCGACACCCACCCGTGGTGTGGGGGTACACACATTCTGTCGTGCACTGGGTGGTGATGCACTCACTACCCTGCTCTTACACACACTACCCTGGACACTGCAGACAACCACCCCTGGTGTCGGGGTGATGCCACATTCTGGTGTGCTCTGGACACTGCATGCCCAGCCGTGGCGACACACATTCTGCCATGCTCTGGACACCACACGCACACCTGTGGTGACACACATTCTGCCGTGCTCTGGACAGCGCACACCCACCCGTGGTGGTGACAAATATTCTGCAGTGCTCTGCACACCTCACACCAACACATGGTGTCGGTTGTTGACACACATTCTGCCCAGCTCTGTAAACTGCACGCCCTCCTGTGGTGTTGGGTAGTGACATTCTGCCATTCCCTGGACACCTCATGGCCTCCCATGGTGGCGGGGTGGTGACACATTCTGCTGTGCTCTGGACACTGCAACACATGCCCACCTGTGGTGTTTGGTGGTGAAGCACATTCTGCTATGCTGATCACCACATGCAGTGTGGGGGGGGGGGGATTACGCACATTCTGCCGTGCTCTGGACACCGCACGTCCTCCCCATGGTGTTGGTGTGAAGGCACACATTCGGCTTCTGGGTGGTGACACATTCTGCCATGCTATGGGTGGTGACACATTCTGCCCTCTGGACAATGCACGCACACCTGTGGTGTCGGTGGCTACAAACATTCTGTTGTACTGGACACCGCATGCTCCCACCCATGGTGTTTGGGTGGTGAACAAAATTCTGCAGTGCCCTGGACACCGCACGACCACCTGTGGTGTGGGGGATGAGGACACATTTTGCTGTGCTCTGAAAACCGCACATCTACCCATAGTGGTGACACGCCCTCGGTCGTGCTGTAGACACCACACGCCCACCCATGTGTCAGGTTGAAGACACCCATTCTGCCGTGCTCTGGGTGGTGACACGCATTCTACCCTGTTCTGGACACCTCGCGCACAACCATGGTGTCGGGTGGCAACACACTGCCGTGCTGGACACCGCACCTTCTCACCCGTGGTGTTTGGGTGGTGACGCACATTCTGCCATGCTCTGGACACCCCACTCTGGAGAGGCGCGCATGACGTGATACAGCCGCGCGCGCGCATTGCTTTATGTTTCCGGTGCCGCGCGGGAGGTGTTGCTGTTAGTAGTTCGGGGGGGGGGGGGGGTTGGGTTCACTCATAGCACAAGTGTGGTGGGAAAGCATGTGCTCGGTTAGTAGCGGACAAGCAACCGCTTTGTGGTACCAGGGAACGTGTTAGGTAAAGAAGAATGGTCTGTAAACGTCACACCACACCCACTGATAGCTGCAGGACCTGTAAGAGTTTAATTGGAATAAAGTTTGCACTCCGACAGAGGGATTATGTGAGCCAAAACGTCTAAATTACTGTCAAAGATTATTCCAGGGTTTCTTGATGACGTTACAAAGCGATTCAATGGGTGGGAGCCTGGCAGCCGCAACATCTTCATAGAGCTTAGAGGAAGTGTCTCGGGTTCTGCCCCTTTAATGTCTGCAATTAATAACACATACACAACAAAACCTCTCGTTGCAATTCCAGTTTAGATACTTTGCTAAAATAACTTACCTAAAATAACTAAGAATGTGAAGGCACGCCATGCGCATTGTGCGTGCCTGCAGTGGAAAAAAATCATTAAAGAAAGTAGAGCTCATAGACCAACTTCGGAAACATAATCGTCACTACACGCCCCCTATAGATAAGAAATACCCTCACGTCAGCCGTCGAGCAGACGATCCAGTCCGGATTGGCTGTCCAAAAGGGAGACCGGGCGATAACCAAGAAGCATTCTTTCAATGGGAAGCCAGCGTTTAGCATAAACGGTGGAGCAACCCAATAAAAATGATGGGCGGGGCTTCAAGTCCCCTTCTGAAATCTCAATCACAATAGCCCTCGCAGAGCATGCACGCTGCAACGCTAGGCGAGACCTAAAAACACAGTGAATAGCATTTGTAGGCAATACCTATTCGCTTTGACCATGCTTCTCTTCAGGCAGTCTCAATGCAGAACTGTCTCTTCATGAACTATCGGCTCAGTGATGGTTGCGACTCACAGGCAGTACAATCAACATATTCGCACTCAAACTTAGGCACAGTGGCAGCTGCAGCACTAGGCCCTCTGGATTGGTTGCTGGCACAGTGACAGTCTACAATGGTAGCTGCAACAGAAGAGGGGGCCCTGGTGATTATGGGTGAGGAATGGCTTCGCGCTCTCTCTCAGCTACTTCAGGATTC
Source organism: Triturus cristatus (assembly GCF_964204655.1). Classification (NCBI taxonomy): domain Eukaryota; kingdom Metazoa; phylum Chordata; class Amphibia; order Caudata; family Salamandridae; genus Triturus; species Triturus cristatus. Next base: position 589,504,547 of record NC_140584.1, read on the forward strand.
CCCACTCACCAAGAACACCCTGGGCTTCTTTTCATGGACTGTCTCTCCTCCTGCAGGACCAGGTACACGGGTTGCCTTTCAGAGCAAGAACATAAATTTCTTTTGCATTTAGGCAGACCCTCAGCAGCTCTAACAAGTGCTAGACTTCGGGTGATGTCCAGAAGCATTTTGATAACAACACTCATGAAAATTCTAATGGTAGCCCTGTCTCCATCCTGATCACTTTAGTGTCAGGGTCTCCACAGAAATGTGCAGGACATACACTTAATGTCTGTGGAAGCTCCCCTTGCCCCCCCCGTACCATGCTAAACCAGGGGAATTCAAAATGGATTCCACTGACACTAGTACTCCTACTACAATGAACAGTGTGCTGCACACTCTGCAAATACTCAGAATGTCAGTGCAAGCTTTTTGCATTTGACATAATAGCAGAACTTTTCACAAGAGGATTCAGTAGACCACACTCTCAAAGACAAAGGTCTGGGGGCTCACTTTCACAAATCACAATTTTACAAATTCCTTCAACTGCATCATACACTCACTCCTCTGATCCACACGCTTGAGACCCTTCCGGAATTCCTCTCTTTGGAAGGCCGTCTACTAATGGGCGACCTTGGCCTCCACAAGATCAGGCGAATATACCAGACCCTGACGACTCACACCGACGACTTGACAAGACACATCTGGCGTGACAGGCCGACATTCCAGACCTGACAGATGATGATGACGGCTAAAGCTATAGTTAGCCCACGGGGCACGGCAGTCTCTACACAATACCGCCTGGTACAGTTTAAATACCTACACCGGGCTTATTATACACGGACCAGACTGGCAGATAGGTGTTATCCAGTCCCCGACAGGTTTGCGGTGTGACCGTGAAGATGGGACATTCTTTCACACAGTCTGGAGCTGCACGGCGTGGCAAACCTGTTGGCGCAGAATTCGGTCTTGCCTTAATGAGGTGCTTTCGTGAGAGCTCCTGCTTGACCGGCGCCTTTTCCTTCTACATAGCACAGACAACATTGGGGGTAACAAATACAAGCAGCATTTACTGTTTCTGGCCATCAATTTTGCCAAAACGGACATTGCACAATTATGGAAGGCGACATCTCCCCCAACCCTGGGCAAATAGAAGTCCGAATATGGGGGCAGAGATTGCGGTATTTATAGTCCGGGGATGCCCTGCAAAACATCAGAAAATATGGACTCAATGAGCTTCATACCGAGGAATCGAGCTTCCCCCCCTGCTACCCGCAGACCCTTGAGAGGTGCCCCATATTCCCAAGTGCTCCCTGATCAGTCTTATCCACGCTATTACCAGATCCTGCTTCAAATAGGTTAGGTTACTGTGTCTTGAGCTTGACAACTGTCTGCAGTTTGTCTTATTTGTATCACCCGCATGTTTGGCTGGTGTTGAAAATTGGTAAAAATGCTGGTACTTTCGTGATGATTATCCTTTTTCTCCCACAGGCCATTGTAGGGCTGTTGTCCAATTTTTCAACGAAAACCCTAATAAAATGTGTTTTTTAATTAATAAAAAAAAAAGGTCTCGCCCACTATAAATTCAAACACGGTTTGATCATACCGACACTTACTTCATGAACTGAGGTCAAGAACAGTAGTCAATTTCGATCTAGGACGGGGTACACTTTGTGCACCTTTGCAGGACAGGTACTGGATCTCACAGCCCACACTGGATTAGCAGGACAGGGTCAAAATAAAATCTGGATAGCAGTTTCACATGCAGTCGGAGACTCAAGACGGGTAAATACCCATTTGAGATGTAGAAGACATCCCTGTCCCAAAATCCACCATACGGTCCTGGACCGCCTCTGTGTCATCTCTGAAATTACATTTTAGGAGTAAGCAGACTGAATTGACTGTGTTCTCTAGCTCAGTCAGTTTCAGAAATCTGTTTTGCTGTTTGAAATACTGAGCGGCAGCTCAGGCCTAGTACCTAGTACCATCGTCCACAGCACCTAACATTTTTCTCTCCAGGTTTCAGAACCTAAGGGGATAAAATATGGACAGAACTGACAATGTGGGCTATTGTTCCATACAAACTATGTTTAGAATCATTAGATTCTGCCGAATTGTTGCGCTTCCCCAATGGCACGCTAAAGTGGTTTGCAGGTGGGGCTTTGGCAGTCTGCTGACTGTGGCCTCGGTCTGGGGTACCAGGACCTCAAAACTGATGGGTTGCACACTGAGGCTGATGGTACAGGAGAGCCCAACCAGAGTGGTAAGGTTGGGGAGATGGGGCAGAAAAGCCCAGCAAGCGTGCAGTAGCTTTACATCGCTGTAAAGCAGTATCAGCCTTGTCCCCAAACAGGCAAGTCGTAGTCAAAGAGCATGCCCATAAGGGAGGACTGGACACCCCCAGAGAACCGGGTTGATCACAGCCACACACGGTAACACTGGTTCCCTTGGGGGAATGTGTGGTGTCCAAGCCACAAGGATTTATGAGCTTGGCCGCATGACGACCATCTTGGGCGCGCTGGGCAAGTACGGGTTGGAGATCTTCAGGGTTACCGGGGAGGAGTTGAGCCTCCATTTATTGACTGGAGAGTCAGGTTGGCGGAAGAGAAAACTTGATTCCCAAAAAGTCTCCATCCTTTTGGACTACTTACTGGGTGGGATATTCGGAAAAGTGTTGGGATTCGATCTACTCGTCGATACCTGCACCACTAAACACTCAGGGGAAGTGTGACGAGAGAGGAGCGCAGGGTCACCTGGGGCAGGGCAATGGAGTCTTGCTATTTGTCTGTTGCCTCAGAGGCTAAAGCAAAGCTCGGCTGAGGCTCCCAACAAGGTGTCTGTCAGTGCCTCATTGAATGGCATAAGGGTCTCAGAAGATGTTTGCCCCGACTGGAGGAATTCTGTCAGCACATTAGTTTTTACCTCCAAGGTGAAGAACTGGAGGTCAAGACCTTAAGCATCCCTATGCATTACGATAGCTTAGGAAGTGGATTCTTTGGTGGCTCAACCAGGGGGTTCAGTGATGGCTCATTTAAAAGTGAGAGGGTGGACTCAGAGTACGTTCTGTGTCTGGTGGCGTGGAAAGGAGCGGACTGTGCAAGGGTAGCAAATATATAGGCCCACACATCATTTCCAGAAACCGGTTAGTGTGAAGCTGCACAGTACCACTTAGCAGCACGTACAGGTAGTATTGAACATCTTTGGAATCAGTCTGACACCTAGGGAATATTCACAAGCATTGCTAATGCATTGGTTTCACCTATGTGACAAGTAAAGAGCTGTTTTTATTAATCATCGTTCGGGAGAAGGAAAGAGCTCCTTGACAAATAACACACGAGTGGAGAGGACGTGGTGCAGTGGCCAGAGCTACTGACAATAGCTGGGGATCCTCGTTCAAGTCTTGGTTGCGCAACATCCTGCAATTGTATGCAAATCACTTAGTCTCTAAAGGTGATAGATTATTATATAAATATGCTTCAGGAGTAAAAAAGCAAAAAGAGACCCAACTTTATGGAAAAATCATTCCACCAAAGCAGATGTTAACAGTATTTCTGCTACGGGAAACTAATAGGAGAAGCAGACGAGCAACAAGCATTGGTAAATGCAAGAAAATATGCTACGGCCAATAGAAATGGTGGAAAAGTAAGAAGAAAGCACAGGAACCAATGAGAAGCCAGAACAAGCATTTACAATGCAATGGTCTCGGCATTGTTAAAGTTAAAGCTATTGGCATTGCTCATGACATTATTTTTGTTTGTTTTTAAAACATTTAACCCCTTCAGTGCCCATGACGAGATAGTCTCGTCATGGGCACAGCGCAACCGCGCTCCATGACGAGACTCTCTCGTCATGAACCCCGCCCGCTAATGAAACTCCCGGCACAGGGCGTGGAAAGGGCGGGGCACTCAAGGGGTTAAAGAAACGGCATTGTTATTTACAATGTCAATAGCTTAATCACTCTCAAATGCGAGACCTATTGCATTTGCACCCACACACAGCCACACACCCAAAGCTACCCACACACAGAGCCACCCACCCACACACACAGAGCAACCCACACACAAATAGAGCCACCCACAGAGCCACCTACACAGACAGACCCAGCACGCATAGCGCCACCTACAAAAAAAAGCCACCCACACACAGAGCCACCCCCACACACACAGAGCCACAGTCACCGAGATCTACCGTCAATAAATCATTTCGTTCGCCAGGCTACCTCAGTATTCCGCGACATCGACCTCAAAATAATCGCACTTTCACGGTCCCAAAGAGATCCTCACCTCAATCACTTTAGCGCTTCATTTATACTGCTTCGACAAGAAACGCTAGGACGCGCCACATTCTAAATCGCGGGATGTGATAACTTTTTTGGCCAATCATTGCCAAAGCCGGGTACCCTGATGGCCAATCAGTAACTAGGAGTGGGAGTGACACGTTGGCTACATTTCCGCTGCCTCGAAACTAGCCAATACATTTAAGGCACTGTAATACCGGTTGGAAACCAACCATAAATTAGAAGAGAAAGCAGTCATCCCATTCGAAGGCAATAGAAAACTTCTGGTTGGGTACCATTTTTTGGGACGCCCTTAAAATACAGTGGGAGTCATACGGACGTAGCGAGATCACTCTGCCTCCTGTTTTCCAAACTTGCCTGTGCACAAAGTCCTCGGCGGACAAACTTTGAACTCATGGCAGCCAACCAGAGCACGATGCCAGTAAAATGGAAGGGAGGGGGAAAGGCAATACCTGCGCCTAGCCCATCCCCCAAATTCAGTCTAGCTGTCTGGGTACAGGCTAATTTAGAGCCTACCTGGGTAGAGGCAGACACAGTGGAATAGTGGGTAAGAGTACCGTGTCTTAATGGGTTCCAAGGTTTGGTAGTGGAGCATTCTTGCGAGGCTTAGTGATATTTAAAAAAAAAAAAAAACTATATCTCACTGCACGTTAAGGCCCGGATTACAACGAACAAGGAGAAAGCGAACATAAACTAATAGTTGTGCAGTGAGAGCGCATGTCTTTGTAGAGGTCTCACTTTTTATAGTTCTATGATAGAGAAGTTCCTCTACTCCATTACTTTTCTTTTAATTCTAGGACTTGTCCTGGTTTTATAGCTGGTGAGCGAGAACTACAAATTCCAGCGTGCAACGGAAAAAACCTGGACCGGGTGAGTTGCTTGCGCACGGAACTGTTTAACAGGACACCCCTGCCTGTCTGCTCGTTATAAAGGCCATATATGAGGATAGTATAGGATTGCCGCGTATGCCGTTTTAGAGGCAAAGTCAAAGTGGAGACGAGCGCCGCAGAGAGATCGCACTGAGCTCGCTATAAAGTAAGTGCGGCTGCGGGTGGTGTGTGGACTCGGCGCAGTGTCACTCCCCCCCTCCTATATTCAACAGGCGCCACTGGGTCGCGGTCCGTGGGACACAATTAAGCAGCAGTAAAAAAGTGTGGCAGTGTCTGGTGACAATACACAGGCGAATAGGCGGCCTACTCCACACTGCAACTTCACCAAAATCCAGAGCGGAGACAGAGCACAGGGTGAGCGTGGGTTCCAGCTCATGCACTAGAAAGTGCCGTGTGTGCTGCTGCTCACACTACAGGAAGGAATTGGCAAATCAAGAACCGGGCTTACCGCTCATGCTGCGGAGTGCATCCTGCGGGAGAGTGCAATATTGTGAACGCTAGACTGCTATTGGGCCCATGATAGGAGTTACCGACACGCAACGCCCAGAACTATTATATGCTAATACCTGTGCAAGCGGCGACGTGACGCATTGAGAGCCGACAGCAGGGGGAGAGGACGCCATTAACACCACCGCCTTTCTCCGAGGTGAAGCAGAAATGCCTCGAAGAAACGCAGTGGCGTTTTCGGGGGCGTGTTTTTCTTTCTCTCCTCTTGCCATTGGCTGGAATGTTTACATTCCAAAGGAGAGAAAGAATCGAAAAAACACGCCCCCGAATCCGAAAAAGACGGGGCTTGTTTGGAGAGACCATGCTCTTCTCCAATGGCTGACCAGTATTTTAGAGGCCAGCCAATGGAGAAGAGGTAAAAAAAAAAAAAGGGGGGGTGGGTTAAAGCCCCACTCCAAAACATTAAATCTCGGAGCAAGACTGCGCAAGCGCAGCCTTCGAGCCGAGACCTAAAAAAGAGGAGGCTGGATATATTAAAAACAGATTTCTCAAGCACAGCGCAAGTGCTATGCAGGCTAAACCAAAGAAGGGGAGTAATCTGAATCTAGAAGACTATCAGAAGTCAATTTGGGGATGTAAAGAGGTGACATTGAGTGAGCCTTGTTCACAATGGTCTTAAAATTGATGATTTTTGCATCACTAAAACAGATTTTGTTTTGGGGTGAACAGAGGGTTTTGATACTGGTAAAAGGTCACAGTGAGGGGAATTATCTGAACAGCCTAATCTACCAGTTTGGGATCACCGGCTGTTCAGTGAGGACGTTTGGATATGATGTGGTATGGAGTAGGCCCATGGATTATGTGGGTTTCTCGCATTGATGCAGGAGATCATTTTCACTGCCCTTGGTACCCCAACAAAGTATGATGTCACCCACGAAGTAGAATCGGCTATTGGAGTTTATTAACTGTGATGCAAAGAACTCCATGCTTTTGTCGACAAAAGTTGTAATTTCACCTCAAGTGATCTAGAACGCACTGAAATTGGTTGAAACCATCATTTCCGAAATCTCAAAACAGTGCTGAGGAGCACTTATGGAGTATGCATCTGAGAGAAGAGCTGGTGAATTTAGGTACTGGTGTTCAAGAGGTGCGAGGAGCACTTGGATACGATTTGAGCAATTTTGGGTGGCCATGTCGGAAGGGTCAGGGAGTATGCAGTTCGTGATGATGGTGGAAATGGGTAGGCTGCTCGCTGGCGGCTTTGGGATTTTTGTAGCCGATGAGCACGGATAGGCCTTTCTCATCGAGGGAGGAAGTCTAAAGGAACGGTTGAGTCTGGGAATATGGAGTTTCTGTGGGCTGTTGAGAGAATAGTGTTGATGCTGTGGTAAGCAACATTTGTGGCTTACAAGCAAATCACGGAGCAGAAAGAAATTTTGATTTAGGACATGGATTTTCTTCGTCAGATGGAATAAAGAGCACAGGAGTTCCAAGATGGAAGGTGGGAATTTGAGTTGAAGTTACTAGTTAGGTATTGGGATGGACTTGTGATTCAGAAGTACCAGTGGTTGGAAAAATGAGATGGGGCGGGGGGGGGGGGGGGGGGGTAGCAAGAAGAGGTGATCTATACGATGTGCATAGTTGCCGATAGGTGGAAGGTAGTTAAGGTACATAGTGCTGAGCTTGGGAGAGTGGCTGATTAAGATTGGACAATTGGCAGTGGGGTGGTGGATTGTGGGCAAAAAAGGGGGGGGGGGGGGGGGAAGTTGGCTGATTAACATTGGGTTATTGGAGGAATGTTGTGAGAATGTGGAAACTGTACAGAGTGCTAGGATAGGGACGCTGGCCAGTTAATATTGGTTGTTAGTGATCTGGTGGAGTGTGAGCGGGGCAGGGTGAAGTGATTTGGCTAGTGGTCTGCCTGGAGTAGAGACTAAAAAGGATGCGAGCAGTTGTCCACAAAGAGATGGTCATGAGTCTGAGAATGGCTTAAGATTGGGAAAGAGCTGGTCGACTATGGCCAAGGCGGTTTCATTTGCTTGGAACATTATTTTCCCATTTTTAACAATGAAAAACCAAACGGTTGCTGTGTAAGTGGTAGTGCGATACACAGTTAAAGGGAATGTTTGACATGGAGGAGGCATGCAGATTATTTTATAAATCTGACCCACATGTGCAGACGAGGAAGTCTATTTTGAAGGTCCCATTTCCTACTGCAATGCTATTGGTCTGCGAAGAGGTTTCTGTAATTCTCCATGGATGTTGCATTTAAAGTTTTTCAATAAGTATTTCGATAAATTTGGAGGATAGGTGATCTTAAATGCATTGCCTCTGGATTTTGAGAATCTTTTCGCCAGCAAAGTGAGATAGGTGTGGACCCCTGAAGTGAGGCATCCAGGTGCATTCCCTGCAAGTCTGAAGAACAGAGGACGATTTTCCATACAAAACACTATTTAAGCATCACTTTTTTGGGCTGCAGAATTAATTTACAACTTAATGGTGAGGCGGCTCATAAGCCCAACAAGACTATGGCATCCAGTGGTATTAAACTAGTGGCATTTCTTATGGCATTTACCTCACAGGTTATCACGTTCAGGTTCACCAACATTCAAAGTACTTTGTAGCTAACGTTCTGTTCACATCTTTGTAGTGTTAATTCCATATTCTTTATTACAATTTTGAGAACAACCTGGTTCATATGAGAGTTCAAAGATCTTCACCATCCTCCACGTGTCAAATTCCACCCTGAAGATGTTTATTCAAGAATCTGCCACAGGATTACCCCTCAAAGTTTTCTAATCATAAATTCTATAGACAACCAGGGAAAATGCAGGAGCAACATGCACATGATGGGGAAAAAGTATAAAAAAAAAAAAACTAGTTCTTTCTTAGGTGGAGCTGATTTCAAAGGCCCCAACAGTTTCTCCTGTCATCCAACTGTTCCAACACTAATCCATATTATTCAAGCACCGTTATTCTGATGAAAACCTTTTCCACAAAACACTCAATTTTACATTCACAATAATGGACGAGACATCTTTAGCACACAAAAAACAAACGTTACAAAGGTACCAGTTTTATTATAAAGATTTTCAAAAACGAAAATAAAAATAAAAAGTATTTCAAAGGAAGAGCAAATGTCGGTGTCATTTGTGCAGACATACAATGAAGAGATCTTTACAATCCGATGATCCCAAACAGGCTATTCCACTCACAAGACAACCCCCCTCCCCCTAAGAAAAAAAGACATATGGATTAAAAATACAAATATTTAAAGAGACAAAAACAAGTGTGTAAAGTTAGCAGCAATGACTCGACTTAGACCCGACTTAGTGTGATTACTAAGCATCGGTCCATATTCGCCGTCACTCTGAGTGGAGGTAAAGGTCCTAACCGGAACCTCGGAAACAGCTCAAAGAGAGTAGGAGGCAAAAACAATGGCAAGAGCACCCAGGTACTTGAAAGAGGATGGCACAGCGTGTGGTCCTGCAAGGAGACTGGATCCAAGAACCACTCTCCGTTTCATAACATAGGGTGCCCAAGGAAGAAGTCAAAAATACATTTCCAAGGACAACCTACAGGGTAGACTACAAGTGTAGCAAGTACCTCCTGCACAAAGATGTGCCAAGAAAACATTGGAACTTGGCCTGGATTAGACCCGACTGCAAATGGCTATCTTTCCTTCTATTTAGAGCTGCTGGAGATCTTCCATGGGTAGGGCAAGTGCATAGAAGGGAGACCGACCATTCCCCATCAACCCCAGGTCTCGCAAGAACATACTTTCTTTGGGCATTCCACCCTACACTACCAGGCGACTTGAACTGTACTTACACCAACCTCTTCATAACTGGTTACTTCACTGAACATAATGCCTAACTCGCAGAACTCAAATAAGAGTGCAAGGGACGCATATCTTGTGAAAGAGTCAGCTGACATCCCACAGGCAAGTGACATCGACCCTAGATTCTGCAGAGGCGCACAAGTCGAATCAGGGAGTGTATGTAAAGCTTTGTCCATGCACATATGGCAGGCCATAAGCAAGGCACCGATTGGCCCCCATGTCAGTCTTCTCCCTCAACCCCTACCCCAGCAGCTGTAAAACTGAATTTGCAAATACAAAAAAATACATAAAAGGCAGCAAATTCCAAGCAGCTGCCAGTGGTGTGGGGCGAGTAGTAGTGCAGGGATAGGCACATATCCCACTCTGCATTTAGAGCAAGCTCAGGGTCACTCCACTTAGCACCACGGTAAACTATGACTGAATGGATTTATATTTTATATAAATGGTAGAAACACACAAACATACATAAAATATAAATCCTGGGATTGAGACTCCCTTTACAACAGAGCCAGATCATCCTTGCATTTCACTCTCGCATTCTGTAACGGAGGGCGTTCTGCTTCATCCACGGAGGTTGTTCAGCTCACTAGAAAAAAAAAAAAAGAAAGATTTCGGCATGAAAATTCGAGCAATTGATGAAAATACCATCTCTCATACATAAACAAGCAACTAGAACCACGGGACATGCCACTATGAGACTACCTTACAACCATTCAGATGTCTCGCTCCCAAGGAGGAGAGCACATAACAAAAGAACATCCATTTTACAGTACTTCTCAATTCAAGTCCTATTTCTACAGTGATATGCAACTAGTTCTCCTCATTCTTTCACAAACCATATGTAAAGCCCTGTGCTCCCAGGATCAAGGGCATATCTTCGTTTTTGACATTGCTTGTCCTACACAAATTTGTTAAGTTAATTCCCACTGTATCCTGTTGCTAAAATGTGTACAAATGCTAAACCAGTGCAATCTGCCACTGCAATATTAACAGATACTTTATGCAGCCTCTCCAACAGAGTACCATTTGTGCCAGTAGTTTACGCTGGTTGTCACCCACACTCCTTTTTCCCAGCACTTTGTTTTGTTTTTATCATCGGACTTTTATCCAGAGTAAAAGAAAGCCAGAAAGGGAGGAGAAAAACAGGAAACCAGTGACAAAAGTAGAAAGTAGGGATAGAAAACTCTGCAAGAGCGAGATAGACTGAAATGTAAATTGGCGGAGGCAGATACAAAGGTTTCGAAAATAGTAAACGTAACTTTTTTTTAACAGGGTGTTGGGCAAGACATTTAGAACCTGACTGATATTCCAATGGTCTGCCATGGGACAGAGACTATGGCCTCCATCACCCCGGTCGGGTACTGCCTGCCCTATTAAGAGATCCCCATATGCCTGGCAAGGATCTCCATGCTGTGAAAGGAGCTACTATAGTCCCCCTCACAGCAAGATTGCTAAGCAAGCGCCTGGTTTAAAAAACACCACCTGGCAAACTTTTTGGATAGAGAAAAACTCCCAGCAAAGCACAGAAACTGCATTTACAGTTAGATTCAGAATGAAATCGGCCTGGCAGGACTACCCCACCATTTTTTTTTGTAAACCTTTTAATTAGATTGTCCATATACGTATTGGATATACATCTTATAACTTCAGTAACAGTTATTTAACATACAGTGTTCCTGTGCGGCACGGGACCAGGGACCTAGCAGGACTACCCCACCATGTAAAGTCAACTTCCACTAATGAAAGGATGTTCTTCAAACAAAAAAAAAAAACAAAGGTGTTCATATAAATAAAAGGGGCTCTGCCTGCTTGGAGAAGTGCCTCTGTGCATTGTCATTTTTGTTTTTTTTAACAACAAAATTTATTGGCATGCCGTCCATCACCAAAGTCTTTATCATGTTTACATCATTATTTTGGGAATGCATGGATACGTTTTCAATTCTAATATATCTTACAAACATAACTTCCCAACAAGAGTAATCCAATGCAATCATAAGTCAATTTTAAATTAGCAGATAGATATATATTATAAACATGTTCATTCTACTTTCAAAGTATTTTTTTTCCTGTGCTTCATAAGACCTGATTTCAGAGTCTATTATATCTGTTGCAGTCCCCAGCCCCAGAAGGACCAGTCCACGGTAATCCCCCATCTCTGCCAAATTCTTTAATGTTTGTGTGCATCCATGGGACTGGAAGCTCTAAACCCATGCAGAAGTCGATTCCTGTATCATCACATTTTACATGCAAGGCACGTTATCTGTTGGCATCCATACCAGGAAGAGCTGAATGAAGTAAAGGAAAGTCTTGCTGACTAGTTTTTGTGGTTCAATAGCCATTTAAGATGGGGACCCGGAACCTGGGGTGATAATCTGCAACTAAGCAGCACTGCCACTCCAAATTGAAATGAAGGTGTCGCCACTAGCATGGTCTTTTGAAATATGGAGTTATCTTCACTGTCACCTTGCTTTCCCAATGTGAGCTTTCAATGATTGAATAAAGCCAGTACAACAGCAGTTCGATGCATGACAGATAAAATGAACTCAGCAGGACCTTGTTCTGGGAGAAGTTATCAGAGTGCATTTGTTTTCCTACGTTCTCTTCTCATGTATAAAGTTTTGCTGCCTGCGTGTGTCCTGGAAACCCAGGAAAATGGTCTGCAAAGGAGTGAGATTAACATGTTGCATTTACAAACAATCAAACTGTTCCTTAATCTTGAGATCCCTAGATGTAGAATCTTGCAGTTTGTATTGTAGACCTTTCAGCTGCCAATTGTCCAGAGGAATTTGAAACGGAATGGTTACTTACCAGTAGTTTTGTAGCTTGAAGTGTTTTCTGGATACATATGCTGTGCATTATTCTGCCATCTAGTGGTTCGGTCTGGAAAGTCTCCGTCCCTCTTTTTAGGTCTCGGCCTGACGTAAGCCGCGCATGCGCTACACTCTTCTTACGAGGCTTCCTGGAATCGATACAATTCCAGAAGCCTCGTCCCAGCTCCGCTTTAAGTTTTGATTAGTGCACGTCATTTTGCGTCACAAATTATGCAAAAGGCAGTGCAATGATTGCACCGAAGGCATGTCACTCGCTGATTGTTGCCACCTTGTCTCCTTTTATCCACGCCAAGCGGGATTGGATCTCTCACCAGCGGCACGACACAGTAGGTTTATTATAAGCTTGCTGCACTTTTTTTTTTTAAACAATTGCATAGGTTTGTGTGTGTTGTTGAATGCATTGTACGGTTCAGCGCTCCGCTGTTCTCTAGCTAGGTCTGCGCGCCACGAGTTTCCAGACATGCCTTCAAGCGAATGCCCCATCCCTTCTCGTCTCCCGTTTGGAGTGCGCGAGACCTCCGTCTTCAAACCTCCATCTCTAATTGCGCACATACTCTGTGTTACTGATATACATGCCCCTGGTCTCCCTCTCTCATTCCTTTCTATCACTCCCTCTTTCTCGGTCTCCCGCCCTCCCTCCATGCGATAATTCTCACCCCCCCCCTCTCTCTGCTTCCTCACTGCGCAGAGTTTATCACATCTGCAGCCCCTGGCTCACTCACACATGGCACCCCAGTAATCCTCAGAGCTCTGGAGGGAGCAAAAAACACCAGGCGGGAAAACAAACAGTGCAGTGGACTGTGGAGGAGGAATGCAGTGTATCCCAAGGGACTTCGGGATTCAGTGTCCTCACTGCACAGGATGCAGAGCTCCCCAAGGGATGCCTGTTCTTGCATCTCACTGTCCTGGATACACAGCATTTCAAGGCAGGTCTATCCTTGCGTCTCACTGCACCACTGCATGAATACAGAGCATTTCAAGGCAGGGCTCTACTTTTGCGTCTTACTGCGCAGGATACAGAGAGCCTCATGGGAATGTCTATCATTGAGTCTCACTGCACCACAGCATGGTATACAGAGCCTTTCGAGGCATGTCTATCCTTGAGTCTCACTGCACGGAGTAGACCGAATCACTGCATCACTACGCGGGGTACAAAACGTCTGTTGTTGCGTCTCACTGCGCAGGATACAGAGCCTCTCGGGGCATGTCCATCCTGGAGTCTCACTGCACGGACTACACAGCCTCAGAACATCACTGCTCACGGGATACAAAGCACTTAAGGCATGTCTGTTATTGCACCTCACTGCATTCACTATACAGGATTCAAAGCATTTATCAACTCATGTCTATCCTTGCATCTCATTGACCACTGCACAGAATACAGAACCTCTCCAGCTCACTGTATCACTGCATTATATAAAGAGCAGCTCCAGGCATTTGTATTCTCTCAAACTCTTACTGCACGGGATAAAGAGTATATCAGTTCTCTCACTGTATCGCTGAAAAGAATACAAATAATAAAGGGAAACCTCCACCCCACCTCAAGGCATTGCTGCACGAGATATGGGCATCTCTGGCCATTTCTATCCCCATCAGAACGTATCACTGCACAGGTTGCAGAATATCCCTGGGTGGTTTTAGTTCATCTCCTCTCACTATCACTGCACAACATAAAAAGCTCCACAGGCATTTCAATATTTGCGTCTCACTGTATCAATGTAAAGGTACATAACTGACCAGGGCTTTTCCAATCTATTTCACTGTTCAGGATAAAGAGGTTCCACAGACATTTCCATTCTCTCACTAAATCAATGCAAGGCAATTTTTCTCTTCATGTGTTCCCATACCTGGCATGTCACGCAGTTTGGTGCTTACTTTCCCTCCAGGTTAAAAAACAGTAAATGTTTCAGCAACCAGGCTAAGGTGCTGCATAGCTAAATACATATAAGGTCCCAAAGGCGAGACCGATTGCATTGCAAATGCTTGTTTTGTCGTGGGTGTCATCAACCATTTGGGTTGAAACCTCCACGCAGTCACCATCTTCAGATTCTTTCTCTGGATGGCATTTTTTCTCGAGTGGAGTTTGTCAATGCACCTCTACTGGTGTAGATTGGGTGGGTTTCATTGAATACAGAAAATTCTTGAACCTGCAAAACTACTCCTACAAGTAACCAACCATTGACTTTTAGCAGTGTAAACATGTGCGTGGCTTACATAGCGGTTTTCTTTCATGTGCATTGGCTATATTCTTTAGAGTGTGTATTTGCAAACAAATGTTTCCGCACTTAGTCCTATTTCTGCCTCTGTTGATCTGAATGTCCATGCAGTAATGTTTTGTTAAGGGATGTATTAATGACCATGTAGCAACTGCACAAAGGTCCTCTAAAGCGGCACTGCGTAAAGCGGCTAGTGTTGCTCTTTTTCCTCGTTGAATGCGCCTTTTGCTCATCTGCCAGGGTAATTGTTTGTAGTATTCACCTTACAATTGTTCCTTTTGTGACTGAGAATCCTTTTCTAGAGTGTGCGAAGGATACAATGAACCGCTTTACTTTCCTGAAGGCCTTTGATCTTTCAAAATAGTACACAATTGGGCTTCTTACATCTAAAGTGTGTAACGCTCTTTCCGCTTGCATTTTATGTTGTTGGAAAGAAAGAAAGAAAAAAAAGCTGCAAGGTGGATTACTTGGTTAACATGAAATTCCGATACCACCTTTGGAACGAATTCTTGGGTTACTGTTCATGACCAACTTGTCCCTATGTATCCGGAGGTATGGCTCTTGGGTGAGGAGTGGTTGTAACTCACTTACTCTCTTTAGCAAGGTAATGGTGATGAGAAGTTTTGAGGGTTAGTAACCTCAGTTGTGCAGTCTCATTGGTGCAAAGGGTGACGTCATTAGCTGGGTGAGCACCGCATTCAAGTTCCATGTAGGCACTAACACTTCTTGGGGCTGCTACTTTCTTCACTCTTTCTAGGAAGCGTTTCACCACTGGTGTGTGCCTCTTGTGCACTCTACAATGGTTGCCAAGTGGCCCTTAATAGAGACATGGGCTGTCAGTCTACTACATGTGTCGGGTATCTAATGACCATAGCGTCTTGTGCCCAGTCTCTGTGTTCCCAGGCCTGTTACACCATACCAGGAATTACTTACATTTGTTGTAACATTTTTATCTTGATGGTCGACTTGCTTCCTTTAAAATCTCAATCGCCTTTCTTGGCAACTTGAGGTGCCAAAATTCTAAGTCCTCAGAAGCCATGTTGCCAGGTTGAGGATATTTGGTTCCAGGTGCCACACTTGTCCCTCCCGTAACGTTAAGAGGTCTTGGTGTACTGGGAGTGGGACTTTTGCCCGTATGATATTCCCATGAGGTCTGAAAGACCATGTCTACCGAGCCGATTGAGGGGCTATCAGGATCAGGTTGACCTGTTCCTGTCTGCACCTTTGGATAATCTTCGGTATAAATGGAATTGGTGGAAAGGCATAGGAAAATCTCCCTGACCAATTTATCGACTGGGCGTTCCCCAGCAACTCTGGGTGGTAGAACTTGGATCCAAAATGTTGGCATTTTGCATTCTTGTTTGTTGCAAAGAGGTCTACTTATGGAGTCCCCCAGATCTTGAAGATCTGTCTTATCGTTTTAGTTCCCAATCGTGTGTGGTGTTTGCCTTCCTGCTTATCCAGTCCCCTTCTGTATTTTCTTTTCCTGGTTGGTGCACTGCTACTATTGATCCCCTGTTTGCTATTGCCCATCTCTATATTTCCTGGGGCAAGGTTGAAAGCGGGTAGGATCTTCTCCCGACTTGTTTGTTCAAATAGTGCACTGTCATTGTGTTGTGAATTTGAACGTAGACCATCCTCCCAGTCACGTTTCTGGCAGGCCTAAAGTGCCAGAAAAAAAAAATGTTTTCCACTCCAGCACATTTATGTGGAGCACTGCTTCTCTGGGGCTCCAGATACCCCCGACGTTCAGCTTGTCCATGTGAGCTCCCCATCCCACGTGGGATGCATCTGTTGTGCCGTTCAGAGGGAGTTTGTGTTTGAATGGTTTCCCCACTGTTCGGGTTTTACCTTTTACGTTTCCACCATTGTGTTTCTTTCTGACTATTGTTTGTAACAACCACTAGATCGTACCAACTGCCAGTTGATGGTGACCATTGCTGTTGGACCCATTCTTGTATTGGTCTCATATGTAGTCTTATAACTTCCGCGAAGAATAGAAACACACAGAACTCAAACCACCTTCTCAAGAAACCATACGCCGACCCCAGTGAACTCAAGAACTACTGTCCCATCTTGCTGCTCCCCTTTCCAGACAGAGTCCTCGAAAAGGCCAATCACCAACTCAAGGAACAACTGGAGAACAACACTTTTCTGCACACCTCCCAAGCCGGATTCCGCACCAGTCACAGCACTGAAATCACCCTGATCGACAACATCAGAACTCACCTAGACCAGGGACAAACTGCCGCCCTGATCCTAGACCTGTCTGTAGCATTCAACACCGTGTCCCACAACACTCTGATCAAGTGGCGTCATCACACTGGAATCCAAGGAGACGCACTCAAATTGATTGCCTCCTTCCATACAAGAACTCAGAATTCACCTACCACCTTTTCCCTCGCAACCTAAGAACATCTGCTGTGCCTCTCAAGGTAGGTAACTCAGCCCAACACTGTTCACTCAGCCCAACACTGTTCACTCCTACAGGACCCCCTTTTCCAACATAGTCAGAACCCACAGACTAACAATCAAATCCTACGCAGATAACAAGCTCATCCTCTCGCTATCAGAAGACCACCAACACCATGATGGATAACTTCTGCAGGTGCATGACTAGCTTCGCCGACTGGATGAAAGACAATAGTTAAAACTCAACACAGGCAAAACAGAAATTCTGATCTTCAGGAACATCACCTCCCTGTGGAACGACACCTGCTGGCCTTCCGAACTAGGACCCTCACCCACTCAGACAGACCATGCCCGCAACCATGGCATCATCCTGGACAGAAAGCTCACCATGAAAAGCCAGATCAACACAGTCTCCTCCACCTGCTTTCTCACTCTTCGCATGCTCCATAAGATAGTCAGCTGGCTCCCAGTCAACACCAGACAAACTGTCACTCAAGCCCTAGTCAGCAGCTGACTGGACTACGGCAATGCACTTTACGTAGGAATCGTGTCGTCCCTCCTGAATAGACTGCAGATCATATCGAATTCAGTGGCCAGAATCCTCCTCCACCTCCCAAAGAAAACCTGACCCCCACCTCTAGAAGTTCCACTGGTTCCCCATTATTGTCAATTCAGGATGCTGAGACACCTACAAAGTCCTACACAACCAAGGACCAGCATAAAACCACCACCGCCTGAACTTCACCAACCCTCCAGACACCTGCGCATAGCCTCCCTCTCCCAAGCTCACACCCCCTGGCATCTAGCAAACTAACAGTGGTGGGCGCTCCTTCTCCCTACCTCGTTGCAAATTCCTGGAATGACCCCCCCCCTCCCCCCCCCCCCCTTCACCGCTGGACCTCATCCTCTGTTGGAAATCAGGAAAGGACTCAAGACCTGGCTGTTCAACTGAACCCTCCCAAAGCAGCAGGGTTCTCAGCACCTGGTTACCCTCACTGGTGAGAAGCGGTGCTTTATAAGGAATATGCTACTTACCAGTATGCATCTGTTCTTAGCATATAGAGCTGCAGATCTACACACTGTGCATAGATCGCCATCTGGTGTTGGGCCCGGATGTTGCAGTTGTTTTGCTCTTGGAAAGTCTTTGGAAGTCACGAGGTATGTGACTCCTCCTTTGGATCATATTGCGCATGGGCTTCGGCTCCATCCTCAGACTGTTTTTCGCCAGCAGGGAAATGATTGAGCTTTGTAAGAAACAGGAAAGCTGTCCATGTGTGTTGTATCTAAATAAGATAAAACTGGAACAGATAAAGGTAGCCGGGGAGGCGGGTGGGCGTGTGCAGATCTGCAGCTCTACATGCCAAGAACAGATGCATACTGGTAAGTAGCATATTCCGTTCGAGGCATATGAGCTGCAGATTACACACTGTGCATAGATTGTGTAGCATTACCCACTCTTAGTGGTGACCACCAGTATCTGTTGCAGTTGTTTGAAACAGTGTTTTGAGGACAGCCTGGCCCACACTAGCTTGCTGCTTAGTTTGCACATCTACACAATAGTGTTTAGTGAAAGTGTGCGGTGTAGACCATGTAGCTGCTTTGCAGATATCATCTAAGGGGATGTTCCCTAAAAATGCCATGGAAGCCCCTACCTTACGTGTAGAGTGGGCTTTAGGGGGGGGGAACAGATCGCGTTAGTTTTGCTTTGTGGTAGCAGATCTGTTTGCATTTAACAATCCACCTAGCTATCCCAGATTTGGAGATGGGGTTGCCTTTGTGCATTTGTGAGAAAGACACAAATAATTGTTTGGTCCTGCGAAAAGGTTGTGTTCTCTCGATGTAGTAGAGTAAAGCTCTTTTGACGTCTAGGGTGTGCAGAGCTCTTTCTGTAATGGTTTGTGGCTGTGAGAAGAATACGGGCAGTCCCACAGATTGGTTTAGATGAAAGGGAGGAGGAGTAGTTTCTTACCTGTAACTCCAGTTCTGTAGTAAGGGTATCTCTGTTATAGTCAATCTATGAATAATCCCCACCCATGTGCGGGGACCCCGGAGCAATCAAAAATATCTCTTAAGCTGTCCCGCATTTGCAAACCTGCAAAGACACTTAAGAGACAGACAAAATAATACAGCCTAATCACAACAAGGCTGCACTGGCCAGCACTTCCTCTGAAGTGAACACAAAAGCCAAAATAAAGTTGAAATGTCATTTTTATTCACATCTGACATGTTCCTTTATTATCACACACTCCCTTCACCAAAATCCCTTTAAACAATAGAGAGGAAGGGGTGGACAGACAAGCCCTATAGGCTGTCATTATGTGTCTGCTAAAGGGATACCGTGCCTTTAAGAAACTCTCCAGAGACCCCCGGTATCCCAGGATGCACAGCCAATACAAGTTACTTTCAGTTCTTTTTGAAGGTGTATAACAACAGGCCTGATACTGTCAGGTTACTCCACCGGGGAGGAGGGAGGGTCGCTTATGACTATAACAGAGATACCCCTACTACAGAACTGGAGTTACAGGTAAGAAACTACTCCTTCTGTAGTAGGGGATCTCTGTGTATAGTCAATCTATGAATAGAATGGCAAGCCCATCCCAACCAACAAGCAGCGGTGGAGTAAGTCCAACCACCAACAAATCACTGTGCAAACAAATTCCTCAGCGAAGCCTGTCCAACCTGCGCATCTGCCCTAGCATCAGAATCCAGGCAGTAATGCTTTGTAAACGTATGGACTGACTTCCAGGTGGCAGCCTTACAAATGTCCGCAATGGGAACATTCCTAAGCAAAGCGGTAGTAGCAGCCTTGCCTCTAGTCGAATGTGCCGTAGGCTTACCCCCCAATGTTTTATTAGCTTTTTGGTAACAAAGCTGAATACAGGAAACAATCCATCTGGAAATGGACTGCTTTGAGGTAGCTAAACCAGTTCTTACCGAACCATAATTAACAAACAGTTGATCCGACCTGCGGATATCTTTTGTCTTATCCAGGTAGAATTTCAACACCCTACGTACATCAAGTGAATGCAGAGACCTCTCCGCCGGAGAGGAAGGATGCTGAAAAAACGTAGGCAAAGTTATCATCTGATTTACATGGAAATCTGATATTACCTTAGGCAAAAATTTAGGATGGGTACGCATCACTACTTTAGAAGCATGGAAAACAGTATACGGCTCTTGACAACACAGAGCCTGAATCTCACTCACCCTCCTGGCCGATGTAATGGCCACAAGGAAGGCAGCCTTCCAAGACAAATGCTGCAACGAAGCCTTATGGATAGGCTCAAAAGGCTCCCTCATCAATCTAGATAACACCACATTCAATTCCCATGGTGGAGAAGGTCGTCTAACAGGGGGAAACACCTTACGCAAACCCTCCAAAAAATCCTTAATCACAGGGATTTGAAAAAATGAGGTTTGAGAAGGGCCCTTCCTATACGCAGTCAGAGCTGCGAGATGAACCTTAATAGACTGAAAATTAAGCCCAGATTGAGCTAACTGCAGCAGATAAGGCAAAATAACATCTTCTTTACAGGATGTAGGGTCAAAGTCCTTTGCCTTGCACCATAAGCAGAATCTCTTCCACTTATATGCGTAAGAAGTCCTCGTAGACGGTCTCTTCGCCTCTTTCAAGATCTCCATACAGTCCTGAGGTAGGTTCAAGTGTCCATACTGCACTAGCTCAGGAGCCATGCTGCCAAACTCAAGGACGAGAGATTGGGGTGAACCATCTGTCCTCCGAACTTCGTGAGAAGGTCCGGCCGACACGGCAGGCGTCTGTGTGGCAGAACAGACCGGTGAAGAAGGTCGGTGAACCACCATTGCCTCGGCCACTCCGGAGCAATCAGGATCATTCTGGCTCTGGATTGCGACAGCTTGATCAGCACCGCCGGGATCAGGGGAATGGGTGGAAAGGCGTAGAGAAAGCTGTTGGACCAGCTGATCCATAGGGCATTCCCCAGCGTCCCTGGTTGGTAGTACCTGGACACGAAGTCGCGGCATTTGCTGTTTTCTGCCGTAGCGAACAGATCTATATCCGGAGTGCCCCACTCTGCGAAGACGTCTCTTAGCACGTCGTCGTTTAGCACCCACTCGTGGTTCTCTTGAACGAGCCTGCTGAGCGCGTCTGCTTGGGCATTCTGCACCCCCGGCAGATGGGTCGCCGTGATCGTCGGGTTCCTGGCCACCAGCCAGTTCCAGATCGCCTGTGCCTCCCGAGACAGGGTGCGTGAACGTGAGCCCCCCTGCTTGTTGAGGTAATACATGGTCGTAGTATTGTCCGTCTGAACCAGCAGGGAGTTCGTCCTGAAGGAGGGATGGAACGCCTTCAAGGCCAAGTGTACCGCTCTGAGTTCCAAAAAGTTGATATGGTAAGTCGTCTCCATCTGCGACCATATCCCCTGAATCTGAAGAGGGCCCGAATGCGCTCCCCAGCCCTGGAGAGACGCATCGGTCACTATGGTCTGGACCGGAATATCCTTGTGAAAAGGAGTCCCCTTGCAGACATTCTCTGGGGCACACCACCATTTCAGAGACTGCCGAGCGTGTTGAGACAGCTGGATCTTGTCCTCCCAACGCCCCCGCCTCTGGTCCCATTGATCCTCCAGACATTCCTGTAGGGGCCTCATATGCAGACGTGCATTGGGGGTGAGAAAGATGCAAGAAGCCATCGACCCCAGTAAGGAAGACACCGTCCTCACCGCAGGAGAGCGGGCTGAGATGAGATGCCGCGCCTTCCCACGGATCGATAAGCGTCTCTCCTCCGAAGGACACACGCTTGCGGTCAAGGTATTGACTGAGGCCCCCAAGTACTGGAGACACTGCACAGGGATCGGCACTGACTTCGACATGTTGATGTGCAGGCCCAGGCGATGCAGCAAGGCAGCTGTCCTGTTGAAATGGCACTGGGCTTCCTGGTAAGTGGACGCTTTGATCAACCAATCGTCCAGGTAAGGATACACAAACACCTTGGTCTTCCGCAGGTGTGCCGCGACCACCGCCATGCACTTGGAGAACGTCCGTGGTGCAGACTTCAGGCCAAACGGGAGTACTGAATACTGGTAATGGTTGTTGCCTACCAGAAACCTCAGGAACTTGCGATGTTTTGGTGCGATCGGCACATGAAAGTAAGCGTCCTGCAGATCTATGGCGCACAGCCAGTCTCCTCGATGCAACTGAGGGTAAATCTGATGCAGGGACAACATACAGAACTTTTCTCTGCGGATCCACTTGTTGGCTTGACGCAGATCTAGAATAGGCCTGAACTCGTTCTTGTCCTTTTTTCTTACGAGAAAGAACCGTGAGTAGAGTCCTCTTCCTTTTTGCTGCAAAGGAACCGCTTCTATCGCCCTCTTTTTTAACAGAACGTCTGCCTCCCGCTGGAGCTCCCTTACCATGTAGGAGGAGCGCACTGGTGGAATCTGTGGAGGCGGGCTGGTGAAACGAAGACAGTACCCATTGCAAACAATATTCAGCACCCACTTGTCCTGCGTTATTGTCCTCCACTCTGCCAGGTAGTGTTGAATACTTCCCCCCCACCGGAGCGGGTAATGGATGAGGGGGAAGTAACTTTTCAGGGCTTCGACCCGGCCGGGCCTTTGTTCCCCGACGAGGACTGATGCTGTCCTCTGCCCCTCTGGCGCTTCTGAAAGGACTGCCTCGGGAACTGCTGCTGTTGCTGGGGCTGTTGTTGGTGGCCCGACTGACGCCCTTGACCTCTCTGCTTGGCGTAGCGCCTGCCCGAGGATCGGAAGGACCTCCTCTGCTCCTTGGGCCTCTCCAGCCCCACCGCCTTCAGAGTTTCCGCCTCAGCCTTCATGCGGGCCATCTCGTCATCCGCATGTGACCCGAACAGCGTCGTGCCAGAGAATGGTAAATTGGCGATCTTCTGCTGTGCTTCAGGCTTGAGCGGGGTCAGCCGCAGCCAGGAATGCCTCCTCATGTGTATGCCGTGGCAGTACCCATGGGCCGCCAGCAGCGACACATCCCCCGCCGCACTGATGATCTGATTAAAGACCATCATGCCCTCGTTCAGCACCTCCTGAAAGTTCTCCCTCTTGTCTCTAGGCAGGGAGGCAGCGAACTGTTGCAGGGAGTCCCAAAGAGACCTGTCATAGCGCCCCAACAGAGCGGAGGCGCTAGCGGCCTTCATCGTAGTGGCCGACGTGGAGCACATCCTCCTCCCCAAGGAGTCCATTTTGCGACTCTCCTTATCCGGAGGAGCCGTGGATGAAGGCGTCGTAGAGTGTTGTTTACGAGCCGCCGCCACGATAACAGAATCCGGTGGAGGATCCACTCTGAGGAACGCCGGGTCCGAGTCAGGAGCCCTGTACTTTTTTAGCAGTCTCGAGGGCGCCGGTTTCACCACGGCCGGCGTCAAGAACGCCTCCATCGCAGGTTCCTCCAACCCCGGAACCAACGGGAGGAGGGGGCGCGACAGATGAGCCTTATGCAAAGTTTCAAAGATCACAGAAGTAGTGGGAATAGGGGTAGTGACTGATATCCCCAACTTCGCCGCCCCTCTCATCAGCACCTCCTGGAACGTGGCAATGTCATCCACCGGCGAGACGCGGGTAGGAGGAGTCTCCGACAGCGAGGGCGAAAACCGGCCAGTCCCAGAAGAGTTCGTGCCCCTCGAGCCTCTGGAACGAGACCGATACCTCCGTCGTCCATGTCCAGAGCGAGTGGGCGATCTGCGCCTACTCCGTGATCGCCTGAGAGGGCGAGAGCGAGAGCGAGATCTCTGCCTGTGAGGAACCTTCGGGGGCGGAGGCGGCGGCTGCGGTGGAGATGTAGGCAGCTGAGGCACGGGCAGATTCAGCGGAGGAGGGTGCGGAGGGAGAGGAGGAGGAGGAGGAGGAGGAAGGTCAGGCACCGGTGGAGGAGCCGGTGGAAGATTGGGCACAGGAGGCAGAGGCGGCTGCTGGGTACGCAGCGGGGACAGATGTTCCGAAGCCCCATCACTCCTAGCAGGCGAGCCCCCACCAGAACTGTCCGGGCTCGCGGCCACTCTCCTCTTCTTGGCGGGCCTGTCCCGCGTGGAGGCCACCGACGGGGAACGTCCGCGTCTCCCCGATCCCTGACTGGAGATCGTAATCACGGAGGACGTGTTCCCCGATGTCTGTGACGTCGAACTGTACGTCGACCTCGTCCGGCGTCTCTTAGCCCTCGACGTCGAACGCAGTCTCGCAGTCGAGCGTCCTCTCGACGTCGAACCACGCCTCCTCGACGTCGAACCACGCCTCCTCGACGTCGAACCACGCCTCCTCGACGTCGAACCACGCCTCCTCGACGTCGAACCACGCCTCCTCGACGTCGAACCACGCCTCCTCGACGTCGAACCACGCCTCCTCGACGTCGAACCACGCCTCCTCGACGTCGAACCACGCCTCGACCTCTGTCGCCGCGGTGTCGACTTCTGCCTCGACGTCGACTTCTGGTGCTTCGACGTCGAACGCTGTGTCTCGACGACGGCGACCTGTGCCTCGACGGCGACCTGTGCCTCGACGGCGACCTGTGCCTCGACGGCGACCTGTGCCTCGACGGCGACCTGTGCCTCGACGGCGACCGTCTCCGCCTGGACGGCGGGCGCCGGGATCTCGGCGTCGACTCCGTCAGCGTCGAGCCGTGGGTCGACGGCGAAGGTGGCGAGTGAAGTCTTCCATGGGGCTCGTTACGACGTCGATGTGTTGACGTCGACCGTGACACCTGCGACGGCGACCCGGTCCCGGGTCTCGCCGGCCCCTCCCTCGACGTCGAACGCCGAGGCTGCCGCGACCCAGAGCCCTGGATCGACGCCGAACATACCGGTGCCTTCTCTCTCGCCGTCGACGTCGTCGCCTTCGACGTCGAACGCGACCTACCAGCCGGTAGGTGCCGTTTCTGCTCCCTGCTCTGCCCAGAGGTCCCTCCAGGGGCTGAAGCATGGGCGGAGGAGGGAGAATGAGATCCTCCATGCCCCGAAGTCCCACCGGTCCTCTGCTGCTCCTGTCCCTGAAGGCGAATCTTCTCCCTGTCCCTCAGGGTCCTCTTTGAAAAGGTTTTACAGATGGCACATGTAACTGGCACATGTAGCTGGGACATGTGAGGGCGACAAGCAGAGGATACACACATCATGTGGGTCCGTCTTGGCCTTTTTCCTCCCACACTCAGGGCAGTTATCGAACAAAGCCATGCTAAGAGTGGGCCAAAACTGCTCCAGATTGCAGGCAGTAGTAAACAAAGGCTCTAGACGTCCAATGAAAACACTATTTATCCAAAAAATCCAATTTTAATCAAGTAAACCACCCAAAGGGTAGAGCTCAAGCTCCAGGGTCCTGCTAGCAGGAGCCGGAAAAAAGAACTGAAAGTAACTTGTGTTGGCTGTGCATCCTGTGATACCGGGGGTCTCTGGAGAGTTTCTTAAAGGCACGGTATCCCTTTAGCAGACACATAATGACAGCCTATAGGGCTTGTCTGTCCACCCCTTCCTCTCTATTGTTTAAAGGGATTTTGGTGAAGGGAGTGTGTGATAATAAAGGAACATGTCAGATGTGAATAAAAATGACATTTCAACTTTATTTTGGCTTTTGTGTTCACTTCAGAGGAAGTGCTGGCCAGTGCAGCCTTGTTGTGATTAGGCTGTATTATTTTGTCTGTCTCTTAAGTGTCTTTGCAGGTTTGCAAATGCGGGACAGCTTAAGAGATATTTTTGATTGCTCCGGGGTCCCCGCACATGGGCGGGGATTATTCATAGATTATGACTATAACAGAGATCCCCTACTACAGAAATGAATTTAGGAAGGAATTTTGGATTAGTTCGGAGAACAACCTTATTATGATGCATTTGCAGAAAAGGTTCTTGAATGGTGAGTGCTTGTATCTCACTGACCCTTCTGAGGGAAGTAATGGCTACAAGGAAAGCTGTTTTCAATGTTAAAAATTGAAGCTCGCATTTATGTAGAGGTTGGAATGGAGGCCCCATTAGTCAGACCCTCCAGGATTTCGCGATTTGCAAAAAAATCACGAAAATCTGCAGTTTTGTAAAAAGGCCGCGATTTTTACAAAACTGCCCGCAAAATCTGGAAAATGCAATCATTTTTATTTTTAGGCTCGTCAAAACAGGGAAATTACTTCCTTGCATCTGTGGGCTCATGTTCGGTAACAGCTATGTTCCTTAGAAAAGAATGGAATACAGCATTAGAAATGGCAACCACTTGTCTCCAGTGACTTCCTGTTCTACGTTCAGTGAAGCATACGTAATAGCTCTAAAGAAAACGAGACTGATAGCAAACAAGAACATAATACAATAAAGTAAACCTGGAGACACCCAAACAGTTCACTGCTCTATTGGGGAAAGATGCTTCAGCCAAAGCGAAAACAAATTAATCTTTTAGCCACCTTCTTTAATCAAAGTGTTAACACGATATTCTGTTCTGGAATGGCACGAGTTAAGAATTTCTCTTGCAGATTCAGACATCTGCAAACTTAGCTGAGTGATGACATCAATGACAGAAAGCATTCACATCGCTTCTCTGGCACAAAGTTTTGCTATGCATGGGCAGTGTTGCAAATGATGACAGCCATTTTAATGTCTGATAGCAAGGTGTAAGTGAGATGCGGAAGGAATGAGGTTATTGGTTCTTACAGTGTATTCATATATTTCTAAAAGCACAGCTTCGGTAAAAATATGAAGTATCCCTAAATAAATACTGAAAGCCAAGCAACCATTTATGATTTTGCCTGTTTCCAGTTGAATTTATGGGGCTGCTTGAACTCAAAGCCGAACACAAACATAATGCTTTTTTTAGCTTTTTGTTCAGATTATATGGTTGAGCGTTTGTATGTGACTAACTATGTTTCTCTTAAACTGTACACATCTTAAGATGTCCACAATATTAGTAGTTTTTCTTCGTGTGATAATGTTTCATCACAAACCCTGTGTGCTGTTGTAGCATCGCTCTCCAAAAAGTTAAACATGTTGTCCTTTGTGTAGTCACCGGCTCTGAAATGTCTGAAATATAGATTTTAAGCAGGTTTGTTGGATCACGGGTGATTTGCAACTATCATGAAACCTTTAAAACATGTATGTACTTATTCATTACACCTATTATATAAATGTGTGTATTGCTGCCAACTTTATGTTATAAAATATTATGCTACTTTATGCTTGTGACAATTTGCTATGTAATGCATATTTTTTTCACCCAAACAGACTTTGTACGCAAAACGTATGCATAAGAATATAATTTGTTTTCAGTCTACGCGTGTGGGAAAAACAAAACAAATGTCAGAAAGTGAATATGAACAAAGTGAGAGGATAGCTTAGACACCCAGTTGATAAAATATACAAAAAGTCCAGCAGAGAAACGACGACCACCAACAGTCGAGCATATATTATTGCAGATGGCATAGCATTTTCAGCAGTGAATGTCGTTGCACCCAATGCAGAAAAGGCAGGCAGGCAGGCAACAACAACATGCAAGCAGGACAGAAGGACAAAGAGGCAAGACTCGTTAAGCTTTTCAATTGGCATTTTACATGAAAAATTAGTTTCAGCCGCTATAATTTATTTTAATTATTATTTAGATCATTAATGGAGTCACCAGGCCCCATGATAGGGTGCTTTACATAAAGCACAACATTTAAGTCTACATTTTAATTAGAAGGTAAGTAAAGGGAATTCAAAAGGGAAGTTTGAGAGACACAGGGATGATGGTATTGTAACATATCAGTGCAGGACGACATCAGGCGGACAGTTCTCTGCAAAAGATACTAGTTTAGGTATTATCAAAAGAGGTGGGCCTTTAGGAACTTACTGTAGGTGCAAAGCATGGACGTCATTTAGGGGTAGCCAGTAGTTGCAGGTGTGACCCCCGGCTTGCCCCTTGCAACTGCTGACACTGCCTTTGCGACCTCTGGCTTCAGAGGTGGCAAGATCAGCGCCAGGAAAACAGCGGAAATTAGTCCTTATGGGCGTTGGTTGGGGCTCCACTTTCCATGTTTTCTTTTCTTATTACACTAACTGTGAATAATACTTCCTGGACGCTGAGGTAACTAAAAAATGCATGTTGTGTGCAAGCTTGCAGGCGAGTGTGTGTTTATGCGAGAGACAGTGAGTGTATGTGTGAGTGTGTTCATGTGTAAGTGTGTGAGTGAAAGTAAAGGTCAAAGGGTGTGGGATGTCACCCCGGCAGTGCATACATGGGCACTAGAATATCCCAGGAAGAAATACAGCTCCCTCCCACAAGGTTAGGACTGGAGCTGTGTTTCGGTAGAGCTGCAGACACTTTAAACATGCCTATTGCAAAGTGGAATACTCTGCTAAAACAGTTTCCATTGATTTCAGGTTCAAAATGAATGATGAGTAAAATAAAATGCTGCAAAAATGCCGCTAAATTTCCAAATTTGTGCCACTAAATTTACATATTTGTGCCGCTAAATTTGCTAATCTATGCCGCAATATCCTGGGGGGTCTGATTAGTCTTGTGAGAACGATGTTTAGGTTCCACACCAGTGAGGATGGCACTCTATGGGGAATTATTCTTTTGATGCCTGCCATGAAGGCTTTTATGGCATGTACTCTAAAGAGGGATAGATGCTGTCAATTTTGTAGATCCGCTGCTATGGCAGCAAGGTGTAGTCTAATAGACGTGTAGGCTAGGTTGCATCTTTGTAGGTGTAGTAAGTAGCCTATGATGTGTTGGATAGACACATCCAAGGGATTGATATTGTTGTGACAATAAAAAACGAATCGTTTCCACTTGGCTGCGTAGCAAGCTCTAGTGGTAGGACGTCTAGCTTCTTTGATGACGTTCATACAGTCAGGAGGAAGGTTAAGGTAGCCAAATTCTAGGATTTCAGGAGCCAGATCGCAAGGTTGAGCTGAGCTGGGTCCAGGTGTCTGATCTCTCCATGGTTCTGGGTTAAGAGGCGTGGAGTGAGGTGTAACTTTTGGTGCGGAACTACAGAGAGTTCCAGCAATGTGGTGTACCACGGTTGTCTGGCCTAAGTCGGAGCAACTAGGATGCGAGTTAGGGAGTGTTGCTGTAGTTTGCGCACCACTAATGGAATGAGTGGGAGAGGCGGAAAAGCGTACGCAAATTTGCCTGACCAGTTCATCCATATCGCATTGCCTTTGGACAATGGGTGTGGATATCTGGCGGCGAAGCTTTGGCATTTGTGGGTGGCGAAAGAATGGTTGAAGAACTTGTGGATGAAGTTCCCACTCGTGGATTTGTTGAGTCTGACGGCTCAACAGGTCTGCAATGGTGTTGGACTCCTGGGACATGTTGTGCTAGGAGAAAGATGTTTTGAGGTATGGCCCATCTCCATATGGTCTGTGCTAGCTGAGAGAGCTGCAGAGAGTGAGTGCCGCCTTGTTTTTGGATGTAGTACATTGCTGTCATGTCTGTGCGGACTAAGACAGCCTTGCCTGAGACGTGTGTTTGCAAGGCTTTCAGGGCTAGAAATATGGGCAGTAACTCCAGATGGTTGATGTGGAGTAACTTTTGTTGAGGTGTCCACCTGCCCTGCATGGTGTGATGTGGTAGATGGGCTCCCCAGCCGGAGAGCGATGCGTCCGCTGTTAGAATTATTTGAGGAACGGGCTCTAGGAACGGTCACCCTTTGGAAAGGTTTTTGGTGGTCCACTACTGCAGAGAGCGATGGGCACGACCGTCTACCAACACCAGATCTGTTAGCTGACCTTGAGCCTGGTTCCACTGGCGTGCTAGGCACTCTTGGAGAGGACGCATCTGGAGTCTTGCATGAGGTACTATGAATATGCAAGAGGCCATCATCCCTATAAGTTGCGTAAACACTCAGGCTGGAAGTGAGTGTTGAGGTTGAAATTTGGCGCGAAGAGCTTGTATGCTTGCTATCCGGGCAGGGCTGGGGCAGGCTAACATTTTTTAGGTGTCTATGATGGCACCGAGGTATTGTTGTACGTGGGAGGGACGCAGAAGGGACTTGCGTAGTTTAGTGTGAAGCCCAGGTCGGGAAGTAGTTGGATCATGGCGTGAGTGCGTTGTACACACTGGTTGTATGAGCTGGCTTTTATAAGCCAGTCGTCTAGATATGGGAAGACGTGGATGTGTTGTCTTCTCAGGTGTGCTGCCACTACTGCTAGGCACTTGGTAAACACTCTTGGGGCTGTGGTGACTCCGAAGGGGAGTACTTTGAATTGTTAGTGGTGACCGTCCACTACGAATCTGAGAAATTTCCTGTGAGCGGTGTGAACGGGAATGTGGAAATAGGCGTCCTTGAGGTCTATGGTGGTTAGGAAGTCGTTTTGGGAGAGCAGAGGAAGCAGTTGCTGGAGTGTGACCATGTGAAAATGGTCTGAGTGTATGTATTGGTTTAAGGGTCTGAGGTCCAGAATGGGCGTGAGAGAGCCGTCCTTTTCTGGTATGAGAAAATATAGGGAGTAAACTCCCTTGTTTTGTTGGTGGGCAGGAACTAGTTCTATTGCATCTTTTTGTAGGATGGAGATTACCTCCTGCTTTAGAAGTGACAAATGTTCCTGTGACATTGGGCGCTGTTTGGATGGAATGGTTGGGGAGAGGGGAGGTAGATGTTCGCTCTAGACAGTAGCCTGATTGGATTATTTGTTGTACCCATCTGTCTGAGGTGATGGTAGCCCAGACAGGAAGGAGATTGTGGAGTCTGCCCCCGACTGGAGTGGAATAGTCTGGGGGAAGTGGAGGGAAGTCACTGGGTGGGGGTGGAGGCAGAGCGGGAGGTGTTAGTTTTGCCTCTGCCTTTGTTATTGTTACCTCTGTAACTGCCTCTTTGATAACCCCTAGTGAAGGAGGATTGGGTAGGGGTTTTGTAGGAAGTGGAGGCGCTGTCGGAGGAGTAGCCTCTGGTGTTGCTTCTAAAGGAGGAAAAGCGAAAGGAGCGCCTGAGAGCTTGCGACTGCAAGGCTCCCATAGATTTTGCCGTGTCTGTCCTTCATTTTTTCGAGGGCTATATCGACATTAGGACCAAACAGATGTTTCTCATCAAAGGGGTGGTTGAGGATGGCACTTTGAACTTCAGGTTTGAAACCTGAGATGCGTAGCCAAGCATGCCTACGCAGAAGGGTGCTGGTATTAATTGCCCTTGAGGCGGTGTCAGCAGCATCAAGGGCACAATGAATGGAAGTGTTTGTAATGTTTTTGCCCTCTTGAATCAATTTGTTGGCCTTATGTTTATATTTATCAGGGAGGTGTTGCATGATTGTCTCCAGCTCATCATAATGTGCCCGGTCATATCTGGCTAGGAGCGCTTGGGTGTTAGTGATACGCCAGATGTTGGCCACCTGAGACGCTGTTCGTTTGCCAGAGGCGTCTAGGAGTTTAGACTCCTTATCTGGTGGTGGTGCCTCACCTGATGCCTGGGAATTGGCACGTTTTCTCGCATTGGAGACTACCAGGGAGTCTAGTGGTGCGGGGCCTTTAATATAGCGTGGGTCTGTTGGGGCGGCTTTATATTTCTCAATATGTGGGTTAATGACCCTGGCACTAACTGGGTCTTTAAAAGCCTCTGGTGCGTGCTTAATAAATCCCTTAAGCATCAGCAGGATTGAGGTAGACCTGTGTGCAGTGTCGAATGTATCTGAGAGAAGTCCTTCTCTACAGGGTCTGTGTGCCCCCGTGGTAGCAGGCAGCCCTATGGAGTAGTTGGTTAAAGCCCATAGTGTCCTCGGGGAGGGGAGGGGGGGGGGGGGGGGGGAGGGTCTAGAAGGGTACAGCTCGTCCTGCGGGACGTTAGGGACGTCAGATGTTCTAGTCGTCCCATGGGTCTGGGGAGCCTGTAGTAGAGTCCCCTGTTGGTTGGTTGTCAGCCCCATCCCCTGTTTCGTAGATAATGTCATCATCATCATCTGGAAATGGTGTAGGAGAATGATGAGGTGGGGGAGGAGGAGGAGTTGGAGGAGGTGAAGGAATCCTCAAAGGGGAGGTGGCAAAGTCCCTCCTTTTTGGTGGTAGAGCTGGTGCAGGCTTGTCCAGTGGTCTTTTTCTGGTGCTAAGCAACAAATGACCAGTCATTTGATCTTTTACGAGGGTTTTTTGGTAAGGATCGGGTTGAAACAGTTAGTCTGTAAGGTGCAGATCCTTTGGTGCCGATGGTGTCGGAGCCGTAGGTTTTTTCGGCGTCGATTCGGCACGGATTCTTGGTTTCGAACCGTGGGGTTTAGCAGTGTCTTTTGACTTCCTCGGTGGCTTTTGGCTTCGAGGTTTGGGAGTCGAGGCTTTTGGGATTCTTGCTCGGCTCGGAGGGTGGTATCGGTGCCGAGGAGCAGGTGCCAGTCTTTGGCGCCGAGAGCTTCGGTGTCGAGCTCGGCGCGGACGATGAAACAGGCGTTTTCTTTTTCGGTGTTGTGATGTTTTTTCGGCGCCGAGGGTAGGCTGGCTCGAGCCCGAGCTGCCTGAAGGCTTGATGGGCTTCTTAATCAGGCCCGAAAGCAAGGTATGGGAAGCTGTCTTTTGGTGCATACCTAGGCGCGAAGGCGTGACCGAAGCCTTTTTCAATGATGTGGAGGGGGGTTTAGGGTCGGGGTCGATGTCTGTACTCACGCCCCTCTGTGACGGAGTAATGTCCTCGACGTCTGAGTCGTCAACTTCGGAGGCGCTGACGAGGCCCTCTTCGGTGTGCTGTTCCGGGACATTGACACCTTCTTCGAAGAGGTTGTTGGGGATCGAAGTCGACGAGTGTGCCATTGTTATCCTTGCTAGTTGGTCCCGGATCGCGTTCTTCGATCGGAAGGAGGCGCAAGCTGGCCAGTCCCGTGCCTAGTGTTCTGGGGAGAGGCAGAGGTTGCACACCTCATGAAGATCGGTGTGGGGAAACTTCGACCCACATAGAGGACACTTCTTAAATAGAGTCCTTTCCATCAGCCAGGACCGGAGCCCAGGTAGGCCAGAAGGCCTTAGTCGACGACCGGAATCGAAGACTTACAATTGTTGAGTCGTGTCGAGTGTGGGAACGTGAGCGAGACAATACCGTCGAAGGGGGGAGGATTGCGCGCCGAACTGGAAAACTGGAACGGTTCCGAACTGGAGCGCGAATAACACATCCGAACCCGATGGCGGAAAAAAATCCGAGGATGGAGCCGAAGCCCATGCGCAATATGAT
The DNA here is from genome assembly GCF_964204655.1 of Triturus cristatus. Classification (NCBI taxonomy): domain Eukaryota; kingdom Metazoa; phylum Chordata; class Amphibia; order Caudata; family Salamandridae; genus Triturus; species Triturus cristatus. Next base: position 589,537,558 of record NC_140584.1, read on the forward strand.
CCAAAGGAGGAGTCAGATACCTCGTGACTTCCAAAGACTTTCCAAGAGAAAAACAACTGCAACATCCGGGCCCAACACCAGATGGCGATCAATGCGCAGTGTGTAATCTGCAGCTCATATGCCTCTAACATACTGTTTGATTGATTGCTTCTTTAACAACTTTCACTTCCTGTTGAAGTAGTCATTGTGAGGTTGTGTCTTTGGCGGTGACTAACTACGCAATAGCTGTATTTTATGATATTTAGTATCCATTTGTCTCAGGTAATTCTCTGCCATTCTTGTAAGAATCCTCAGATTCTTCTTCCTACTGGTGAAGTGTGTAGGAGGGTTCCCTGTGGTGTCGCTTGGAGGTGTGGTTTCCCTCTTTCGGGGTTCTGCCTCTTCCTCGGCAGCGAAAGGCCTGGTTGTAATTTGAGTGGTATTGCCATTGTGGGGCGGTGGTCGGTAACGCCTTATCTGGTAGAGTCAGGATCTAGCCGCATATTCCTAACCTTTAAATTCTCCCCAGGCGCTAGACTGGATCCGTAAAAATTACTACAGCGCAGACTGAGTCTGTAGAGGGCGTCGGGTGAATACGTAGCAACGTCGTCCACCGGATGTGACATCGACGGAGTCCATATAAGGTCTCATCGACATCAGTTTATTCTGTGACTAGTTTCCTCGCCAAAAACACTGATCCACTTATAGAAACTCCTATGGAAACAGTGTGCCAAAAAATAGACTTCATGTGAGAAACCATTAGTCCTCACAAAAGGCATCTGAATGCCAATAAAGGGATCTTTTAGATAAAAATAGAACCCAGTTCGCGAACAGTGTGGATGGGAGGAAGGGTAAGGAATCTGCAGTTAGATCCTGTCTCTACCAGATAAGGAGTTAAAGGAAGGGAACTTATTCATTTGATAAGAGACATCTAGCTGCAGATTCCTTACCTTTGAATTAGATACCAACGCAAAACCATCTCCGGAGGAGGGTCTACAAACTGATCTTTGTAAAAATTCCTGGAGAAATAAGACCGAAGAGACTGGACACTACGGAACTTAGGTGAGTAAAAGCAAAGTTTCACCTTAAGAACTGAGGTAGGGAACACAGGCAACTAAAGTCATACGACATGGACAAGCATGTAAATAGCAGTACCCATGGCAGAGGAACAGAATGTGTCTGAAGGTAATATACAACATATACATAACAGTTCGCTACGGTGGTGGGAACCGACACGTGGGGAACGAAAGCCAACAGGTGATGCCACTGAGCTTTAGCTCCATTGTCTCAGAATCTCATTGGACTAGCTAAAGCGAGCGAGCGAGCGAGAGAGAGAGAGAAAGCGAGCAAGAGAGAGAAAGCGAGCAAGAGAGAGAAAGCGAGCAAGAGAGAGAAAGCGAGCAAGAGAGAGAAAGCGAGCAAGAGAGAAAGCGAGCAAGAGAGAAAGCGAGCAAGAGAGAAAGCGAGCAAGAGAGAGAAAGAGCAAGAGAGAGAAAGAGAGCGAGCGAGAAAGCGAGCGAGAAAGCGAGCGAGCGAGAAAGCGAGCGAGCGAGCGAGAAAGCGAGCGAGCGAGAAAGCGAGCGAGCGAGAGAGAAAGCGAGCAAGAGAGAAAGCGAGCAAGAGAAAGCGAGCAAGAGAGAAAGCGAGCAAGAGAGAGAAAGCGAGCGAGAGAGAAAGCGAGCGAGAGAGAAAGCGAGCGAGCAAGAGAGAAAGCGAGCGAGAGAGAAAGCGAGCGAGCGAGAGAGAAAGCGAGCGAGCGAGAGAGAAAGCGAGCGAGCGAGAGAGAAAGCGAGCGAGCGAGAGAGAAAGCGAGCGAGCGAGAGAGAAAGCGAGAGAGAAAGCGAGCGAGCGAGAGAGAAAGCGAGCGAGAGAAAGCGAGCGAGAGAGAGAGAAAGCGAGCGAGAGAGAGAAAGCGAGCGAGAGAGAGAAAGCGAGCGAGAGAGAGAAAGCGAGCGAGAGAGAGAAAGCGAGCGAGAGAGAAAGCGAGCGAGAAAGCGAGCGAGCGAGCGAGAAAGCGAGCGAGCGAGAGAGAAAGCGAGCGAGAGAGAAAGCGAGCGAGCGAGAGAAAGCGAGCGAGAAAGCGAGCGAGAGAGAAAGCGAGCGAGCGAGAAAGCGAGCGAGAAAGCGAGCGAGAAAGCGAGCGAGAAAGCGAGCGAGAAAGCGAGCGAGAAAGCGAGCGAGAAAGCGAGAGAGAAAGCGAGAGAGAAAGCGAGAGAGAAAGCGAGAGAGAAAGAGAGAAAGCGAGAGAGAAAGCGAGAAAGCGAGCGAGAAAGCGAGCGAGAGAGAGAGAAAGCGAGCGAGAGAGAGAGAAAGCGAGCGAGAGAGAGAAAGCGAGCAAGAGAGAGAAAGCGAGCAAGAGAGAGAAAGCGAGCAAGAGAGAGAAAGCGAGCAAGAGAGAGAAAGCGAGCAAGAGAGAGAAAGCGAGCAAGAGAGAGAAAGCGAGCAAGAGAGAGAAAGCGAGCAAGAGAGAGAAAGCGAGCGAGCGAGAAAGCGAGCGAGCGAGAAAGCGAGCGAGCGAGAAAGCGAGCGAGCGAGAAAGCGAGCGAGCGAGAAAGCGAGCGAGCGAGAAAGCGAGCGAGCGAGAGAAAGCGAGCGAGCGAGAAAGCGAGCGAGCGAGAAAGCGAGCGAGCGAGCGAGAAAGCGAGCGAGCGAGCGAGAAAGCGAGCGAGCGAGAGAGAAAGCGAGCGAGAGAGAAAGCGAGCGAGAGAGAAAGCGAGCGAGAGAGAAAGCGAGCGAGCGAGAGAGAAAGCGAGCGAGAGAGAAAGCGAGCGAGCGAGAGAGAAAGCGAGCGAGCGAGAGAGAAAGCGAGCGAGAGAGAAAGCGAGCGAGCGAGAGAGAAAGCGAGCGAGCGAGAGAGAAAGCGAGCGAGCGAGAGAGAAAGCGAGCGAGAGAGAGAGAAAGCGAGCGAGAGAGAGAGAAAGCGAGCAAGAGAGAGAAAGCGAGCAAGAGAGAGAAAGCGAGCAAGAGAGAGAAAGCGAGCAAGAGAGAGAAAGCGAGCAAGAGAGAGAAAGCGAGCAAGAGAGAGAAAGCGAGCAAGAGAGAGAAAGCGAGCAAGAGAGAGAAAGCGAGCAAGAGAGAGAAAGCGAGCAAGAGAGAAAGCGAGCAAGAGAGAGAAAGCGAGCAAGAGAGAGAAAGCGAGCAAGAGAGAGAAAGCGAGCGAGCGAGAAAGCGAGCGAGCGAGAAAGCGAGCGAGCGAGAAAGCGAGCGAGAGAAAGCGAGCGAGAGAAAGCGAGCGAGCGAGAGAAAGCGAGCGAGCGAGCGAGAAAGCGAGCGAGCGAGAGAGAAAGCGAGCGAGAGAGAAAGCGAGCGAGCGAGAGAGAAAGCGAGCGAGCGAGAGAGAAAGCGAGCGAGCGAGAGAGAAAGCGAGCGAGCGAGAGAGAAAGCGAGCGAGCGAGAGAGAAAGCGAGCGAGAGAGAGAAAGCGAGCGAGCGAGAGAGAGAAAGCGAGCGAGCGAGAGAGAGAAAGCGAGCGAGCGAGAGAGAGAAAGCGAGCGAGCGAGAGAGAGAGAAAGCGAGCGAGCGAGAGAGAGAGAAAGCGAGCGAGCGAGAGAGAGAGAAAGCGAGCGAGCGAGAGAGAGAAAGCGAGCGAGAGAGAAAGCGAGCGAGCGAGAGAGAGAAAGCGAGCGAGCGAGAGAGAGAAAGCGAGCGAGCGAGAGAGAGAAAGCGAGCGAGCGAGCGAGAGAAAGCGAGCGAGCGAGCGAGAGAAAGCGAGCGAGCGAGAGAGAGAAAGCGAGCGAGAGAGAGAGAGAGAGAAAGCGAGCGAGAGAAAGCGAGCGAGCGAGAGAAAGCGAGCGAGCGAGAGAGAGAGAAAGCGAGCGAGCGAGAGAGAGAGAAAGCGAGCGAGCGAGAGAGAGAGAAAGCGAGCGAGAGAGAGAGAGAAAGCGAGCGAGAGAGAGAGAGAGAAAGCGAGCGAGAGAGAGAGAGAGAAAGCGAGCGAGTGAGAGAGAGAGAAAGCGAGCGAGAGAGAGAGAGAAAGCGAGCGAGAGAGAGAGAGAAAGCGAGCGAGAGAGAGAAAGCGGGCGAGCGAGAAAGCGGGCGAGCGAGAAAGCGGGCGAGCGAGAAAGCGGGCGAGCGAGAAAGCGGGCGAGCGAGAAAGCGGGCGAGCGAGAAAGCGGGCGAGCGAGAAAGCGGGCGAGCGAGAAAGCGGGCGAGCGAGAAAGCGGGCGAGCGAGAAAGCGGGCGAGCGAGAAAGCGGGCGAGCGAGAAAGCGGGCGAGCGAGAAAGCGGGCGAGCGAGAAAGCGGGCGAGCGAGAAAGCGGGCGAGCGAGAAAGCGGGCGAGCGAGAAAGCGGGCGAGCGAGAAAGCGGGCGAGCGAGAAAGCGAGAGAGAGGGAGAAAGCGAGAGAGAAAGCGAGAGAAAGAGAGAAAGCGAGAGAGAAAGCGAGAGAGAGAGAGAGAGAAAGCGAGAGAGAAAGCGAGAGAGAGAGAAAGCGAGAGAGAGAGAAAGCGAGAGAGAGAGAAAGCGAGAGAGAGAGAGAGAGAAAGCGAGAGAGAGAGAGAGAGAAAGAGAGAGAGAAAGCGGGAGAGAGAGAAAGCGAGAGAGAGAGAGAGAGAAAGCAGGAGAGAGAGAAAGCGAGAGAGAAAGCGAGAGAGAGAAAGCGAGAGAGAAAGCGAGAGAGCGAGAGAGCGAGAAAGCGAGAGAGCGAGAAAGCGAGAGAGAGCGAGAGAGAGCGAGAGAGAGCGAGAGAGAGCGAGAAAGCGAGAGCAAGCGAGAGAGAGAGAGAAAGCGAGAGAGAGAGAGAAAGCGAGAGAGAGAGAGAAAGCGAGAGAGAGAGAGAAAGCGAGAGAGAGAGAAAGCGAGAGAGAGAGAAAGCGAGAGAGAGAGAAAGCGAGAGAGAGAGAAAGCGAGAGAGAGAGAAAGCGAGAGAGAGAGAAAGCGAGAGAGAGAGAAAGCGAGAGAGAGAGAAAGCGAGAGAGAGAGAAAGCGAGAGAGAGAGAAAGCGAGAGAGAGAGAAAGCAAGAGAGAAAGAGAAAGCAAGAGAGAAAGAGAAAGCAAGAGAGAAAGAGAAAGCAAGAGAGAAAGAGAAAGCAAGAGAGAAAGAGAAAGCAAGAGAGAAAGAGAAAGCAAGAGAGAAAGAGAAAGCAAGAAAGAGCGAGAGAGAGAGAGAAAGCGAGAGAGAGAGCGAGAGAGAGAGCGAGAGAAAGCGAGAGAGAAAGCGAGAGAGAGAGCGAGAGAGAAAGCGAGAGAGAAAGCGAGAGAGAAAGCGAGAGAGAGAGAAAGCGAGAGAGAGAGAAAGCGAGAGAGAGAGAAAGCGAGAGAGAGAGAAAGCGAGAGAGAGCGAGAGCGAGAGAGAGATCGGCCTTAGACTGACGCCGTCACCACTATGACATCAGAAACATATACAAGTGCGAAGTCTAGTAATCAGCAGACCGTAGTGAATAAGAGGATGGAGAAGGTGAAAAACATCACACTCAGGGAAAATAATGGCAGCCAAACCCTGAAAACAATGCGACTGATAAAGGAGGCTTCAATCAGGCGTTTGAGGAAAAAAAAACGTCACCGAAAACAGCAGGTGTGAAAAACCTGGCTAGAAAGACGACGCAAGGCCCCAACATGGGTCTACAGGACGATAAAGTGGATTAGACAGAAAAGGGCCTGGTTGAAGCATCAGCTAAAGATAGAAGACAGTCGTCTAGGTACAAGCCCTACATGAAAGTGGGAGTACAAAAACAAAACAATGTTATGAGAAGCTGAACCAACAGACGGAGTTGCTGTTCACACAAGAACGAGTGTCGAGTCCAGGAAAGATTGTCTCGACAGGAGACAGAGCACGGAACGACACCAAGAAAGTGTACGTCCAAGCACAGCAAAAGCCTTCAATATACCAACATATATGGAGGAAAAAGGATACCACATCTTCCAAAGGAAGGAAAACACAACACAAGGGAAATAATCCTTCATGAAAAAGGAAGTCAAAAATAAGGCAGAAGTGGTATAACTAACCCCTCAGGGTTAGAAACATTAACACAGGACGTGAGAGAAATCAACCAGGAAGAATGCGTCTGAAGAGAGCAAACCAGCCCTCTTGCGATCCATTCCAAGAGACACGGAACGATAAGGTTCAAAGAACACCCGTATGCTAAGGGGTCGCAAGATGAAAGACCGCCACGAACTCAGAGAAAAGTGTAGATGGCAACATCTTAAAAACAAGCATTGGCATAGCCAATAGGTCTCGCCTTTGGGACCTTATAAGTGTTTAGCCATGCAACAGTTGCATAACTAAATACTTATAAGGTCCCAAAAGCGAGACCTATTGGCTATGCCAAGCGGCCGCGGGGCAGCGAAAGTAATCGCAATCGCGATCAAACATCAAAGCGGCCGCGAAAGTGAAAGTAATCGCGGTAAAAGCGGTGCGCGCGCCCGCGCACATGTACTGTAGCTCTAGGCTGGCCTAGTAGCACTTTTTGGAGGCCTCTCAATAAGCCTCGCCAGACCAGCGCATGCGCTGGGTCAGGCGAGAACTAACAAAGAGTTAGACAACTAAATGCCATGTGTTGAAACTGAACTCTTGTAGAAAGAAGTGTTGCCTCTGACAACAAAGGTACAAAGCATTTTTCAAGCAAGAAGTAACTAAATCAGTCTAATGACAACAAGGGCAGCGGTACAAGAGAGTAGGCTCTTGAGCATGCCCCACCCACAGCAGATGAAAATAAGCAAGATGCAGCAACAAGGAAGCCTGAAAGATCAGTAGCAGGAGACCCACTTGCCACAGCATAGCAACAGAAGCACGATAAATTAGTGCTAAAATGCACTGATAAAGGAACAGCCTATGTAGGATCAGTGCCTAGGCTGGGGGACGGCCAATATACTGCAGGCCATGGACTATACCACCCGTTCCAATATTCTGCGAGGAAAAATAGAAAAACGTTAGAATAGAGTATAAGTAACGCTCCATGGAATGAAGCATGGTTTGAAGAGAGATGCACCCAAAAAAAAGGTGCAGATACAAGGTGGAAAGCCGCATGCATCATCACTTCAGAGGATCATAACTGAAAATCCCCAATAAGGAATACCAAGTACCAAACACGCATAATATGGAACGCTTCACAAATTTGTGTGTCAGCCTTGCGCAGGGGCCATGCCAATCTTTTCTGTATCGTCCCAATTTTAAAATATTGGTTGCCAAAGCGAGTGCCCTAGGAATGACAATAAGGCTTACAAAAATGGCGCATACAGAACAGGGAACCTAGGCAATCGTGCATCGCACAAAAGCTGCAGTTTAGAATCCGCATGTGAGACGAACAGATGGACGCAGTGAAGGGCACGTCTACCAAGGTGGCCTGAACAGCCTCAGGGCAAAAAAAAAAAAAAGTTGCAGAGCCAGACAGGACGGCGAAATGGTATCGAAAAAGCCATGGGTTGACCGAATGAGTCCGTGGAATTCATATCAACTAAGCTGCCTGCTACCCACGTTGGCATATCAGAGTAAGATCGGTTCGGGTCTCATCTGTAAGCCAGGTTAACAAGCGCCACCGAATCCAACAACACAAGCAGTATTAACTGATCATGAAGCTGAACTGATGGAGGAGAAACTACTAGTACCACAAGTGTCCAGTCTTCTGGACTCCCTGTTATGAGGGACGTGAGGAAGAGCGTTTAGGTCAGGGGAGGCTGCTGCGGCCTGTATCACAAAACTGCGTGGAGTATGATGCCGGAGAAGGCAGTCCGGATCCGTGGGGGCAGGGCGTTGTCTATGTGGTATAGGCTGGTCCAAAGGGCCCACCGTAGCAGGCTTAGCCAAAGCCCCCAATAAAAGGTCATATACTGCTTAATTGTAGAGAAGCACAGGCTCCACCCCTGTATGGCCTTGATGCAGTATGGCAATCAATGGATGAGTGGTCAATTCCACACAAGGGAGCTGCCATTCTAGAACCACAGATGCCCTTCTCAACACCTCAGCGAAGGAGGAGGTCACCTCTGTAGCGAGGTCGGGAGGGAAAAAAAGAGGCAGCAGAGGAGTCAAGTCCACTAGTCTCACCCAACTCATCCAGCCATCTATCCTTCGGAGGAGGCTGGACAGTGTCCATGGGGTGCATAAGCCCCAGCTCCTCTCCTTCACTCCCAAAAACCTGGTCTCAGAAGAAAACGAGTAAGAGGTCGTTTAGGAGGAGGAAAGGTGTCCGAGGCAAACTGTACTGCCAGCCCCGCACCCGACACCATTCGGTGCCGATGCGGGAACGTCATACCAGGGTGGGGAAATGGCGTGGTGTCGATTGGCTCCACAGTATTCAGATGATCGGACACTGGCACCACAGGTGCGAGGGCCTAACTGAATTCGAGTGCCACCTAGCCAGCGTGGATTCAGTCAGGCTCCTCTAAACTCCTTGGGGCTGAAAAGCACACCAAAGGGAGACGGAGACCCAAAAATGGGATGGAGGGAGGAATAATACTCCTGCATCTGGTCCAGAGTCACCCCAACTCCAGGGAAGGAACGCGGTAGACTAATGCACAGACTCCCCACCCGGAGGCTGGGAAGGGGTCTCAGGGACGTGGAGCATATGCGGTGAAGTCGGGGAATCCTGAGACTTCGACCACTTGCGTCTAAACTTACCTGAACAGAGAACGACTGGAAGCCTGCAACATCCGTGCAAACATCTTTATGCGGCATTCTGACAACACCTTTGGATGAAGCAGACGACAGGAGTCACACTCCTCAGAGTCATGGTGCTCCCCGAGGCACCAAATGCAAACAGCATGAGGGTCTGTAACCGGCATCTCCCATCTACAGGACCCACAGGGCTTCAACCCCGTGGACATGAGAATAAGGAAGGCACACTGTTCAGTCAACAAAAATATTGAAACAGTCCAGAAAAACAGCCTGAGGATCCGCCTGAAAGCAGGGAGAAGAAGAAACTGACCTGGAGGGGAGAGCATATGGACTCTGTTGTCATCACATTCAATTGATGACATCGCTACGGAGTTGCACGATGCCCTCTACCAACGCCAAGAGGTACTGCTGAAGAAAATTTTCCAGGGCCTGTCTGGCACCTGGGGAGAACTCAAAGATAAGTAATCTGCAACTAGACGTCTATCAGATGTGTGTGATTGTATGGTTCCTTTTGCTTATATTGCTTTTTCTGGGCTAGGCTTTCCCGAAAGCTTCCCTTGTACTGTAGGGCCCCATTACCATGGCGTTCTCATTCCTTTTCATGTGCTGAAGCGCTTCGTCTACCGCCTCTCCAGATAGGCTGTCTCCTATGAAAGGCATATTGATAGCGTACTGGACCTTTTGCTTAAATCCTGAGATTCTCAGTCAAGCGAGTCTGCGCAATTGTGTGGCCGTGTTGGGCTGACTACCGGCATTTTTTGTGGCATTCGGACATGTGTTGGCAGTTGTCTTGCCCTCCTGCAGCACTAAGTTTGTTCTTTTTTTAAAAAAATACTCTGGGAGATATTTAACTAGCGCCTCCATTTAGTCTCACTGTTGGGGAGCATAACTATTTAGAGAGGAATTTCAGTTGGTTATCCACCACTGTGTTGCTGCTGACCTGTTCATCTTTCTTCCCACCAAATATTAATTCATTTGCACTCCTTTACAGGGGGTGGTTCTGTAGACATGGGTGTATTGGCTCTTTACTGTGCCGTAGCCACAATGAGGGATTCTGCTGGCATCTTTGTCCTGATGTAAAGGGGGGGGGGGTCTCTTGATGAGAAACAGTACTTTTTCCTTCACTCTTTGGGTTATTGCCTTAGCCACAGCTGGCTCTGTAAAAGCCTCTCTGCCCTGATCTAGCATGCTTTGGACCATAGGCAGAAAGGATAATGTTACTTACCCAGTAAGCATCTGTTCTTGGCATGTAGAGCTGTAGATTCCCATGCTTTGCATACTCCTGCCATCTAGTGTTGGGTCGGGATGTTTTCAAGTTGTTTTTTTTCAAAGACGTCTTTCCAGTCACAAGGTAGGTGACTCCTCCTTTCGGTGATAGTGTGCATGGGCATCGACGCCATTGTTAGATTGTTTTCCCACAGAGGTGAGAATGGAGTTAGTAAGTGTAGAATAGAGATGTCCATGCGTATGTATATAGGATAAGAAAGAACTGCAGCAGTTAAAGGTACCCGGGGAGGCGGGTGGGCGCATGTGAATCTACAGCTCTACATGCCAAGTACAGCTGCTTACTGGGTAAGTAACATTATCCATTCGAGGCATGTGAGCTGTAGATCACATGCTTTGCATAGACTATACAGCAGTATTCTCCCAAAGCGGTGGCTAACCTGTAGCTGTTGCAGTTGTTTGAAAAAGTGTTCTAAGTACTGCCAGGCCTACATTAGCTTGTTGTCTCGCTAACACATCTACACAATAGTGCTTTGTGAATTTGTGCGGTGTAGACCATGTTGCAGCCTTACAAATGTCAACTATGGGGATGTTACCTAAGAAAGCCATAGTAGCCCCTATTTTGTGAGTGGGTTGCGCTCTAGGGGGTATTGTTAAAGGTCTCTTTGCTTTCGCAGAACATGTTTGAATACATTTAACAATCCATCTAGCTTTACCGGATTTGGATACAAGATTGCCTTTGTGAGGTGGAGCAAAGGCAACAAAAAGTGGTTTTGTCTTACGAAAGGAATCTATGTAATGTAACATGGCTCTTCTAACATCTAAAATGTGTCGAGCTCGTTCTGCCATTGAACCTGGCTGAGGAAAGAACACATGTAAATAAATCAATTGATTGATGTGAAAGGCAGATAATACTTTAGGTAGTAATTTAGGGTTGGTACGAAAGACCACTGTCTTTGCGAAGCTGGAAAAAAGGTTCTTCTATAGTTAATGCCTGTAGCTCACCCACTCTCTTCAGTGACGTGATTGCAATGAGAGAAATTGCAGTTCACATTTATGCATGGGTTCAAAAGGTAGGCCCATTCATCGTTTAAGGACTATATTAAGATTCCACACTGGGTGGGTGGGAGTCTTGGCGGTATAACTCTTCAGTCCTTTGATAACTGGTACTCTAAAGAGAGACAAGTGCTGCCTATTTTGTAGGCACGCAGCTATTGCAACGAGATGTAAGCAGATTGATATGTAAGCCAATTCGGACAGCTGCAAGTGTAATAAATATCAGATCTTTCGTATGGAAGCATCCAGGGGATTGATATTGTTATTATTACAATAGATAAATTGTTTCCATTTAGCTGCATAACAAGCTCTTGTGGTAATGATAATGTTCATACAGTCTGGTGGAAGATTCAGATAACCAAACTGACTTCAGGAGCCAGATCGCTAGGTTGAGTTATTTGGGATCTGGGTGCCTGATTTCTCAATGGCTCTGTGTGAGGAGACTGAATGTGAGGTGTAGCTTTTGATGTGGAACTATTGACAGCTCCAGCAGGGGGGGTGAACCAAGGTTGACAGGCCCATGTGAGAGCTATCAATACCAGTGTGAGGGATGTTTGCCCGAGTATCCAAATCACTAATGGGATGAGTGGGAGAGGCAGAAAAGCATAGACAAATATCCCTGACCAGTTCATCCATAGTGCATTGCCTTTGGAGAGCGGGTGTGGATACCTGGAGGCGAAGCTTGGGCATTTTGCGTTTGTGTGTGGGGAAAGATTTATTTGAGGAAACCCCTAATGCTTAAAGTATGGGTGGAGAACTTGAGGGTGAAGTTCCCACTCGGGGATTTGCTGCCTCTGTCTATCGAGAAGGTAGGCAATCTGATTCTTTACTCCTGGAAGGTGTTCTGCTAGGAGATACATTTTGTGGAGTATGTCCCATTTTCATATGGCTTGAGCTAGGCGTGACAGTTGGAGTGTGTGTCCCCCCTCCCCTGTTTTTGTATACAAGACCATAGCAGTCATGTGGTCAGTACGAACTAGGACAGCACTGTCTACAAGGTGAATTTGAAAAGCTTTGAGCGCTAGAAACACTGCTAGCAGCTCTAGATGATTTATGTGAAGAGCCTTCTGTTTTTGACTCCACAAGCCTTGAATTGTGTGATTGTGGAGATAAGCTCCCTAACCAATGAGCGACACGTCTGTTAGCACTGTCTGTGGAACTGGGTCTATAAAGGGCTGTCCTTTTGATAAGTTTTGTGGGTTCCACCACTGCAGAGAGCAATGAGTACAGACATCTACCAATACTAGATCCGTTAAGAGACCCTGCGACTGGTTATTCCGACTTGCTAAGCATTCCTGAAGGGGACGCATGTGAAGCCTTGCATGGGGAACAATCATGATGCAAGAGGCCATCATTCCCAGCAGCTGCATATATATCTGAGGAAGCGGTTAACGTTCCTGAGATCCAAGATAGGATGCAGACCCTGGTTCTTCTTGGGCACCAGAAAGTAGTGGGAATAACAACCACAATCTACTTCCGAGGCAGGAACTCCTTTGATGGCCCCCTTGGCCGAGAGAGCCGCAACTTCCTGTTGAAGAAGGGCCAAGTGGTTGTCTGACATGCGATGGAATTGAGGTGGCATGGATGGAGGGGTAGTCTTGAAGGGGAGGCAGTAGCCCCTTCGGTCTATCTGCAAAACCAGCCTGTCCAACGTGATGTTGAGCCAGTGGGGGAGGTGATAGCGAATCCTGCCGCCCACTGGCGAATGGTGGCCCTGAAAGGTAGGACTAGGAGGGCTTGGAGGCTGCTGCAGAGGAGGCGCTGGTCGACTGGCCCGCCTGCTGGCCCCCAGACCCACGACAGTAGGACCCACGTCCCTGGCCGCGCAAAGGCTGGACAGTTTGTGCAGGCCTATGGTCCTGGACGGAACGTGGCGGGGCACCTCTTCCATAGCCACGAAAGGGGCGAAAAGCAGACTGCGCGGGGAGAGAGGTGGAAGCAAGGTCCAAGGACCTGGCCGTAGCCCTGGAGTCCTTAAAGCGCTCGAGCGCGTTGTCCGCTTTGTCGCCAAACAAGTGACGGACATCAAAGGGCATGTCCAAAATTGTAGCTTGGACATCACCCGAAAAGTCAGAGCACCTCAGCCAGGCGTAGCGTTGTAGGGCTACTGACGTTTAAATCATCCTGCCCAGCAAGTCGACGGTGTCCAGCCCACATTGTTTGTCGAACCGGGGAGGGGGGTGTTGGGAGAGTTAAATTAGGTCGCCCGGAGCCGGGCGGTGGTGTTGGGCATCATCCTATCCACAGGAGCCCCTCTGTTGGGCTTGGACCAAGTGCACAAAAGGAGGTCTGTGAGGGCCTCAGTGAACAGCAGCAGGGGCTCCGAAGAGGCCGCTGCCGGTTGAAGCACCTCAGTCTGGAGGTTAGTCCTGACCGCCACCGTAGGAAGCTCAAGGTTGAAGGCCTCAGCCGCCTAACGGAACACCACTGCGTATAATGCACCCTCCTCCATAGCCACGGTAGGGGGAGATAGCATGCCAAGGTCTGGAGAAGTGTCCAGATCACTGGCCCCACCCAACTCTTCTCTCCAGTTCTTTCAACTGTTATGCCAGGGGGTCCACAGACCCCTCCCAGTCCTCACCACTCTCCCCCGAAAGCCACTATGGGCGATATGGAACACCAGGGAAGAACACTGGTACAAAAGTACCAGGCGACACTGGGCTGACTCAGTGTCCACATAGAGGGAGAGGCCGGGGTTGACGTTGGTTGGGGACACAACCGGCATCGGAGGCGTCGCCACTGGATTCAGCGCCGCAGGTCGCACAAGGTCGACCGGCACCGTTTCAGATCCCTGGGGTCCTGTGGCGCCGAAGCTGGCAGCATCGAAGGCCTAGATACCCCAGCCGAGTCCACGGGGCCGAAGGCGTGCCGCCAGAGTCGGGCTGCCCAAAAATAGAGTAGAGGCTTCGTAAAAGCTACAAAGTTGGGCAGGGGACGCCCCGGGTCCCGGAAAAGGAGGGAAGCTCAGAACCGACCCAATATGCTCCGCGAGCGAAGTCGGACGACTACCATCCGCATCAGTGTCGGCCGACAGACGGGTAGAACTCGAAGAGCGCCGGTGCTTCTTCGCCTTCTTTTTGTGCTTCGACTTACCTGAAGACAAAGAATTTGACATGGAGAGGTGGTGATGGCTCCACCACTGGTTGCGCGAACTCCCTCTTGACCGGGACCTTGAGCGGCGCGGAGCTGACAGCCGGGCCTCCAGAAGCTGTCAAGACCACTCCCGCAAAGACTTTGGGGCCATGGCCCAGCAGTCGGAGCACGACTTCGGGTCGTGGTCGCGCTCCAGGTACCAGAGGCACACAAGATGGGGGTCTGTCACTGACAACAGCTTATGCAGGAGCCACAAAGCTGAAGCCAGTACGCCGAGAGGATATCCCTGTGCACCAGGAGTCGAGAAAAGTTGCAAAAAGTGTCAAAAAGTAACTGGAGGTACCACTCTCTCCAGATCTGCGCTGGCTGGCGAGGAAAAAGAAAGAACTGACATCACCGCGTAGGGGTGGCGTCTAAGTAGTCACCGCAACGTCATTCTGGCGATCACGACGCCAACGATGAACACGGAGTCAACCGATACCTCCTACCGACGAGCAGCGGTAATGCTGAGGAAAAATTATCCGCATCCAGTCTGACACCGGGGGTAATTCTAAGGTGAGGAATCCATAACTCAGTCTCTTTCAGATATTGCAGTACTGCCATTAAGAGTATTTGGTGCTGGAAGTTTGTCATTACGGACTCCACAGCACCATGATGGCTTTACTGAAAACTGGGAAGTTTGGTATCAAACTTTTCAGTAAATAAACCCACACTGATGCCAGTGTGGGATTTAATGAAAAATATACTCATAGGGCATCTTAGAGATGCCCCCTGAAAAATGACACTAGGTGTCCAGACTGAGGGACTGCTCGCCTGTTGCCACCACCAGATATGTTTCTGGACCCCTGGGTCGAGAGCCTGCTGCTCTAGGGGGGTCTGAAACAATGCACATCCTGGGAGGAGGTGACAAGCCTGCTTCCCCTAGATGGGCAGGGTCCAAGAAGGCAGGGGTGGGGGAATCATATTGCCCGACGCCCGAACCATGTTGTTTATATTGACGGGCAAGAAGATTTATTGTCTATTCATGTCCGACGGACATGTAGACATTAATCACGTTTTAATCATGTTAAAACAGGCTGTGGGCACTCTGGGGCTCACAGCCAATCCGAAGCTTGCAGAGAACCTTTGGCGGCATCTGATTGGCTAGCAGCCCATGACTGGGCTCTAGCCAGTGATTGGCTGGGGGAGTGAAACGTCACTCAGCCTCTGCAAGCAGTAGTCCGTGGCCGCCACGAGGCTTGCAATAAGCATTCAGGTAAAATAAGCAGTTTTGCCCGCTTGAATTGTGTGATATTGTGACAGAGGTGCTGCGATTTTCTTTTATTTATATTTTTAGCAACCGTGCGTGGGTAGATTAATTAGTACAAAAGCCTAGGCCTGGCCCGCCTCAGATGAGGACGTCAAAAAAGCGTATCGCAAGCAGGCGCGCTGCGCTACCACCGCTTCATGGGGGAAACACCCATTACAACGAATTCAGATTCACTCGCTGCCATCGCAACGCGGGTTTAACATCGCGGGTCCGGAGCCTTCATACCGCAGATGGAAACAGATCTGCAGATTAATGCTTTCAAAAGAGACATCCGTTGGTGACTTGCAATTTATAACTTAAAGTCCTAATATAGAATAGTGAACTATTAACTTTCAGCCCAGAACTGCATAAACACACCGACAAATATACATTACAAAATTGATTAATGTTGCAAAGAGGGTACATTTGGCGAAAAAACGATTCTTATTATTAAAGGAAGCTCCCAACTTTGCGGTTTCTTTTTCGACTGCGTTTGTGCTTCTCCACACCAAGCACTCTTAAACTACTGCCTACCAGTATGGGTGACATGTGACTCCTACACTTTCACTCCTTTGGCTTATGGGCAAAAAAACATTGTCGCACACGGCGCAGCCAGCACTAAAAGCTTTCAAAGCACCTGCTGCAGCGTTTCTTTCTGCCGGCAATTACCAGGCCTCACAGAAATGTGTAGGAAACTTGTGTGATGAATTACCATCCTGGAAAGAGATCCGTGTTTTGTATAGTTGAGGTTGTGACCTCGGTGAAGTTAGTGCAGAGGGTTAATATGCCTGCTGCAAAGAACATGTACGAAGTCGATTACAGAGTGCATAGGATGGAAACAGATCTGCAGATTAATGCTTTCAAAAAAGAGACATCCGTTGGTGACTTGCAATTTATAACTTAAAGTCCTAATATAGAATAGTGAGCTATTAACTTTCAGCCCAGAACTGCGTAAACACCGACAAATATACATTACAAAATTGATTAATGTTGCAAAGAGGGTACATTTGGCGAAAAAACGATTCTTATTATTAAAGGAAGCTCCCAACTTTGCGGTTTCTTTTTTGATACAACTTACCGATTCGCAAGGAACGTAGGGCTCACGTCTGGCCAGCTGCAAAAGTGAGGGGGAAATGGCAGGAGGCACGCTGGCTGACACCTTTTATATCCCACCCATACGTTTTTACAAGGGTGACGGTAAATTAGTACATTACGTATGGTTTGAAATGTACGTATTTTGTGGGAATAAATACACAGCCCAAAAAAAATGGAAAAAAAGGGGAATAGAAATAAAAGAATTGCCGTCAGGGTTAAGGGGAGGGGGCGCAGGGACGCGATATCGCTTGACAAGTTTTCCTTTAGCATTATTATTGCACAGCATTCAATGGTTTACTGATTTTAATAAAGCAAAAATATATTAATGTTTCTCTGTCAGCCGGAGCCCTTAGGTTTGATGTGGAACGGGGGTAGGTGGGACAAGTGGATTTTACAGGACATGTAGATCTCAGTGGCATTTTGTCCCTTGGACAACTAGATTATTTGGAAAATTCCACACCCCTGAAGGGGAGGTCTCGAAGGCTTGCCACCTTTGTGAGCCTACCCCAGGCCTTTGCTGCTTCCAGCAACTGGCCCCCATTGTTTCTGACCCCCCCCCTTTGGGTGGGAGAATAGGTGGGAAAACCAAGTTAGGAAGGGAGGTGTGCCCACCTTTGCCAATCGTACCCCGCAGGTGAGCTTGGCACGGTAAAGTGAAGCACAACTCTCAGTCCCCGCCAACTTGCAGGTGGGGGGACCCAGCCGACCAGAGTGAGGCATATGCCCCCCCCCCCACAGGAGGGTGGCATAATAGGGGGTGTACCCACCCCAAGTAAGGGACCCATTGGTCCCAACCTTTACCTACCTGTAAGACCCCTAAATCTAGTATTTAGGGACAACACTGAACCCTGCCTCCTCAGACAATCAACAAGAAGGACTCGAGAAGGCGTGCTGAAACTAAGAGGAGGATGCCCACTGACTTGGCCACAGCCCTACCGGCATGTCCCCACCTCGAACCTGCTTCAGCGAAATCCTGGTGTGTCCTGCAGCCAGCAGCCTCAAGAACATTAAGAACCTGCCCTGCCTTACAAGCCAAAGACTGTCTCCCGTGAGCACCGGATTTGCTCACCCACAGACTCAGGCCCCAGCCAAACCAAGAGTCTGCACCACTTTGCACCAGACACCCACGGGCCGAGATCGGGTGGCCCAACACCACAAGGAGGTCTCCCCAGACAATCCTGACCTGAGATATGGTGATTTCTGACCTGCCTCGACTCTCTAAACACCTGCAGTCTCTTTCTGGAGGATTCCCATGACCAGAGCTGGTAACAAAGCCTGATGCCGAAAGACACCCCTGCACCGGACGTCTCATGGCCTTGGGTGGCCAAACCAACGGTGTCTCAGCATCCCAACTTACCTCTCCAACCGGTGGCCACCTCCAGAAGATCTTTGTCCCAGATCCTGCAGTCTTTGTTGAAACCGGAAAATCCCCATTGAAAACCACAGGGCACCTGACAACAAAACAGTACAGTGCAACCAGACGCGGCTGCGGGTGTACTTTGGGTGGGTGCTAACTCGGATCCTCTTTGCCCTGAGCCTAACACTAGTAGCTTTGCTCACACAACCATGTGGCCTGCTCGTGAGCAGCCACCAACTGGAGGCCTCCTATCCCCCATTGGATAACAATGGGCCTCAGCACTCTGCACCCGGCCGCCCTAGTGCTGCTGAGGGTGTTTCAATAGTGCATCTTTGGCCCTGGGGGAACCCTAGTTCTAACCCCAGAATACCAACTCCTACAAACTTGTACTTGCCTGCAAACCGATAGCTCAATTTCCTTCCATAGGATTGCATGGACTGCTTTCTGGAAAATTATTTTTAAGTGTGGTGTTGGTTTTGTATGAGAACTTGAAAAACTGCAAATCTCTAAAAACTGCTTTACTTACCTTTTCTCTAGGAAATATCCCAGTGTGATATCTAGGCATATCACACTGAGTAGAAAAAGTAATCCATAAAGTAATCAAAAGTAATCTTATAGTAATTTCCACTGTATTCAAAAGTATTAACATACCTGTAACAAAGTCATTATCATTCAGCTTGCTTGTATTGTTCAACTTGCCTTGAAAAGTATTACTTACCTGTACCAGACTTGCTTTGTTCTAGAAAATAAATATAACTAAATATTTTGTATACAAATTGGTCTGAGTTAGGTCTTTCAGTGTGTGACATGTGCTGCCCGAGTGTGTACAACACATGCTTAACACTACCCTTTGATAAAGCCTTACTGCTCGCTCACACTACCACAAATAGAGAGTAAGGTGCTATCTACTTTTACCTCTGCCTACCTTTGGGGTTCCACTGGACTTAGAACACACTATACCTCATTTTGGTATAGTATATACAGAGCCAGCTTCCTACATCAGTCCACTGTTTTCGATCGAATCTTTGGCTATTTCTGGGTGGATCGAAACCTCACCCCGGCTTTACCCATGTCACTGGACGGTGTTTTTTCTGGTGACCCACTTCAGCCTTTGCAATCAGCCTGTGGGACCAGTTGTGTCATTATGGTGCATGAAGGAGTTAATTCAGGTTTGCAGTGAACTTATTTGGTCTGAGCCTATATTGTTGAGTATTCGTTATTATTAGGTCTAGCAATGGCCAAGACAACTTGATTGTATTCAAATAGAGTACTAGTTTGTTGTTATCATTCCAATGTTTCTTACTCCCACACTGCAGCATGTGACAATGGGTCAGCAGACTTCAGCTACTGGCTTACTTCAATGCGAGCGATAGCATTCTCCCCTTTAGAGAGGAACATATGCTCACACAAAGAAGTTACCATACTGCTAGAGGCCACTGTGGAAATGTGTTCATTTTGAGACCAAAATAAAAACAATTTAGATTTTAGACATTTTTGTTAATATGGAGGAGGGAACCCAGCAGCTCTCCTAGTAATGAGGTTTTGGGAAAGAAAAAAGTAAACGAAACAAAGGATTTGGGAAAGCTAAAAGGCTGGCACCAACACCAGACCCATTTGTTTTGCCAATGCTGGTTTCTATACAAAGAGCAGTCTTGTACTCTCCTTTATGTATTGTACTGTACTGCAATAAGCCACTTCAGAAATATGTGAAGAGCGAGGTGCACCGTTGTGTGTCTGACCTTAGCTGTAAATATGACCAGCTGAGACAGAATACGAAATAGCAACTAGGGGTTTGGTTCGGATGTTGAGAGGTACAGTTTGGTTTAGAGACAGCATATATTATTCAAGTGCTATAACGAAAACAAAGACAGTAAGTAGATTTCCAAGTTCTGTACTCAAAACTGAACCTATTAAAGCCAATAACAATTCAGTAAAGAATGTAAATGGCCGAAAACAAAGATGGGAAATGTCTCTCTTCATACAAAAAGTGGTTTATTGAAAAAAGTGCCAGGTAAAGGGGAGGTGGACAGGGACACTATAGTGACTTATGTCCAGCTGTGAGTGTATGTAGATGGGTATTCAAATAAAACCCAAGAGTATAGGCATAAGGGAAATGGGGGAAAGCGGCCATCTCTTCAACAAACTAGTTCTGATAAAAGTCAAGCTGGCACCACAAATCATGGGCAAGAAGTGTCGAGTGGTGCCTGTGTGCTATGGGAGTCTGCAAAGAACCACAAAGACACAGCAAAATGTCTCTTTCAACTCAAGGCTTGCTACACAACAGTCAGTCTCCAGTGCACATTGCCAACATATGATTGTTTTGAGTGTCCTGTAAAAAACTGTTTGGCTACTCCCCAAATAAACACTGCAATATGAATTTGAAAATGCTCATGGACAAGGGAAGCTTGTACGGATGTGTGCACCTTTGGAAACTTTTGAATTGCTGTCGTCTGAGTGGTACCTGTTCTTTGTAATTTACACACAAAAAAGATTATAAAATATAACACCTGGATTTGTCAATGCCTGTTAACAGTGAGGGTCTAGGCTGGGCCTGTGTGTTTTGGAAAGTATGCAGTGAAAGTTTCCCCAAGAGAGCATCACCCACCCTGTAGGGGTGGCCTTTGCAAAGAAGGCACGTGCCGGCGATGGAAAGCAGAGGAGGAAGACCGAATGAGCATCCCACAACAGAATGGAGTGTGGGTAATTTACCACAAAACACCGATTAATGATAACACGGATTATTTCTGAAAGTCACCCGCATTCCCAAGAAATAGGAAGGCACTCTTGTTCTCATGACACCCTGAGAACTCTCAATGCTGCATTACTGGCCCCTGCGATGTCTCCTTTTCCGAAGCACAGGTGGTCTACCAAACCTGGACCCATGGACTTTCCACTCAGATCAAGATCTCCAACACCCAGCTCAACCTTAAGGTGCCTGTACATGGGGAAACCTCGGTCCGCACTGCGGGCCTCCTTCCACCAACTCACCACTGGGAGAGGGCGAGTTAACAGAACCTGGGCTCCTACAGCCCACCTAGCATCACCATCACCATCGCCGCCACCCCCCCCCCCCCCCCGCAGCGCAGGCCACGCACGCGGCGGCTCCCCGCGCCCCGCCCCTCCTGCTGCCTTTGAATGGGACAGTTCCGCCAGTGGGCGCGCGGGGCCCCAGCTCTCACCTCTTGGTATCGGCTTTGTCCTCCTTCGCCCTGTCCTCTTCCTTTAAATCTGGGGGAGAAACGGATGCGGTCACATGGAGAAGTTACAAAGCATGCAGACTACAATCCGCTGCGGCTCCAAGGCCGGCTCAGCGCGGGAACAGACGATACATTGCCAGCATTACCTCACCCGAGCAGATAGGGAGCACAACACCACACTTATTCACCAGTCCCAGTTTCATCTCCATGCGTTTCCACACACAGCCCTGCGTTCATGTCTGGAGTACAAGTTTACCAGCTTCGTCCTTGGAGGATGTGAAAGTTTTCTTCTTACCTCAGAATCCCAATCATTCATGCACTCATTAGCGCCCCCTCCCAAGCACAAGTTCACCACCCTTCTCTCCATACCAGTGTCCAGTTTCCTCCCACCCTCTCCAATCACCCATTCCAACGGACTGCCCCCCCTCCCTCCCCGAGGAGCCCTCCATGAGGCGCGCGCGCCTCTTCAGCTCAAGATTGTTCGCCGTGTCCGTCCTTCAGAGGACTCCAACCATCCCTGCCGTTTCACCCCCTTCCCTGTCTGCGCTTAGCGTGTGGTTCACCATCCTCATCTACAATTGCAGAACCCTCACCCGTTTCTCCTGCAGTGCCCTCCTCCTGGTCCTCCACTACAAACGTGACTAGTCTCGCCACACCACAAGTGTGTCCACCTCCCTCGTTAGCACCTTTTCTCCACACCCTAACAGGTAATTTGTCTTTTTCCTCGCCTCCTTTTCCCTTCTATGTCCACCCACATTTCCGTTGGCCATGCCCCCTAGCATTTATTCCCCTGCCCTAGTTCACCATCCGAAACAAAATCCTATATGCCCACCTCCTAGCGTAAAATAAATTTGCGCAACGGTGATTGTCTTTTTTTAAAAAAATTCACACCAGCAAACTCCTGCCATCTGGTGGCTGGATCAGGAACAGCTTAACAAGTTTCGGAAAGCCATCCTTCCCAGAGTCCCCCAAACGGCGGCCCTGTGACAAGGTCCCTTGCAATCACGGTTGGACCTTAGGTGTGCGAAAAGTTGCGCAAAGTTTGAAAGTTTTCCTATTTAAGTCAGGCTTCCAAGCGTTCCTGCGTAACGCAATAATTTTCACTCAGATCATGCCTGGCCAAGATGGGAAATGTATGCAGAATTTATCGGAAAAATTGCATCGTCTCCTATGGAATATCGCGATAGTTGTGAAAAACAACCCTAAGCACTTTAGTTTTATTTTATTTACGCCCTTGTCAGAACGTTATCACGCGGTTTCTGCTCATTCCTTGATTTTCACCTTAACCTCAACAGGAAGCTACAATACAAAACCACATATACCACTGTGTTTGATCTGCGACAGAGCTGCATGTATTCCACTGAATATAGAAGAGAACAATGCATAGATTGAGATGGGAGGAATAGGCTGGCTACCTGAACAAATTCTATTACACCACTTGCTCACTGACATGCATCTAAACACACTGCAATATTAGAAAAAATAGTAGGGAGCAGCATCTTACAATACTACGCATCTCCACCAACAGTAGTGTAGCACTCGCTAGCGTGCCCTGTAGAATATGGTCCTGCTGCAACAACTCTTAAGCATGCTGAAAGTCTTTCTGGAGCCGTATTACAAATACTGTGCACTTTCTCCGTTTACGGCATGGCTCACCTTCCAAGAGGGACAGTGCGGCGTATTACAAAGAATGCGCTGCCCCCAGGAATATCAACAATAATGGCCTGCAAACGGAAGAGGGGTTACCTCCTCCTAACAGGAAGACACAAGGGGTGCTGGTCCAAAAGATAAGCTCCAAAGGAGAAGCCACCTTTGAAGGGCAAGTAGCAAGCACATACAAGATGGGCTGCCCTATTTTGTAGACAAGCTGGCATTGGAGACAGAACGGGGGAACCAGTCGCCAAACCATTTTTAGGTCTCGCCTGAGCCAGAGAATGCGCAGCTCGGAGAGACATTTAGTAACTGACTTTTAAAAGTGCAACCAAAGGCTTTTCTCGGCCTCCAGCCTGCGGGAACGCGCGTGTGAACATGCACAGGAGCCATCTGTCTTTTGTAATGGCTCATTAAGTCTTACAATGCTTCTCCACCTCCCATCTCTCTGCTCTCACTCCCCCCTCCTGTGAATCCCCTCCCCTACCCCCTCCCACTCCCTCCTCGTCAGCTTCATTTTTTGAGCTCTGATATTTTTCCCGTTGCTAATAATTGCGTCCGTTTATTTGTAATTCCCGTACTTCAAGGTAAGCGCACACGTATAATTTCTTTGCTAATATCAAGTATTTGCTAATAATTGCGTATGTTGAGCCGACAATAAGGCTCGAACACTGGTCTTCAGCTCCCGAGTCGGCAGCTCTCACCGCTGAACCATAACCTCTCCCTCCGAGAGCAGCATTCATTTTAAATGCTTGTTTGCTTCATTGCAGCTGGTGTTCCTGCAAAATGGCGGCTGCTACCTCCAAGCCTCTTGCAGCGCTCGCTTCACGTCATTCATGCTGGTTTGCATTGGATGTTGACAAAACTTCTGTTCTAGTAACTTGCAGTGAAACGGTGTGTTTTGAATTGCACTTTCACAATCCTGTGCAGTCTAACGTGCAATGCGGGATATGATTCACAGCGCTGTATATACATCTCAGTGAATTGCACTCTTTATTTTAGATCACTTAATTTCATGTACTTCATTAGTATTTTTGGGTATCTCCCTCCCGCTTCATGTTTGGAGCTCTCCTCTACCCTCCGAAAACAAATTCAGCGTTTCCCACACCCATCCCCTCCCTTTCTGTGTGCTTGGAGTGAGGCAGCAAGAGGCACGGGCACCCGCTCAGCCCAAGTCGCTTTCACTACGCCTGGCCGCCTGCTGGGATGAGCTTCTTAGCTCTCTCGTCTGCGGCACCATTACCGATACCCTGTCCTTCCTTACTGTGCTTCAGTAAAATTGGGATCTTTATCTTCACCCTTCTGCTCCTCTACTGTACCTAGTGCAGTTCCTCTTATGTTTCCCTGGATGCTCTATTCCGTTTTTGCTTATTTACCGTTAGCGTTTCCTTTTTAGCCCGAGATGAGCTTTCTTGTACTGTAAAAGGCATAATTGTTATTTTTTCTCTTTCACGAAAAAAGAAGATGTTCCCATTCTGAAATGGCCGCGATGTTTGTTTTAAGGTGATTAAAAATACACCCAATGAGCCTACGGTCGCCCATAGCTAAATAGTACGTTTGCTTTTCAGAAGGTTGTTTTTGAAAAGAGCTCCTTACTAAAAAAACAAAAACACGTTACCTGATCTACATCAGAAACAGTAAATTGCATAAATATTTGAGAACTGCGCATCGCCTAGTATTACGAATAAAGTATACAAATAAGCTCTTTTCAATTGAAAAACAATAATGCGCAAACTAGAATTATGAATATTTCGTGTTTCGAAAAGATTTCAGAATGCCTATCAAACGAAGTCAAACTTTTGATTTCCCCCAAATCAATAATGAAAGGGTTTATACATTACAACATGGTCCTCATGTTTAATGAGAAAGGCCATAGCTTTGAAGCTGCTGTGCGGCCATTTTGAAATGCGTACTTTGTGATTCAGCGCTAGAGTAAACTATGATTTAAATAATAATACACGTCTTACTACGCTAGCCCACAAACGTATCTTTTTATTTTCATCAGCATTTTCGATCATATTAAGAGAAGTGTGCTGTTTGATAATTTTGCTTTAGATATGTATTTGGAATGTTTTGGGCCTCGTCTTGTCCTACCTTAGTTTCCACGTTTTACCATGTAGTCCATTTTTAATGTAAAAAGATTTGTGTCTGGGTACCATTAATCGCATTCCTCGCAGCCTTGTCAGGTGACCGAGCGGAAGAGAAAACAAGCAATGGCATAGCCAAGAGGTCTCGCCTTTGGCACCTTATAAGTGTTTAACCATGCAACAGTTAATGTTGTTGCACCAAGGATGTTGTGCTGCATAACTAAATACTTATAAGATCCCAAAAGCGAGACCTATTGGCTATGCCAATGCTTGTTTCTGTGGGAGTGTAGTCAGGTGGTAGCCACAACCCTAGGATGGGCTACAAGCTCTCAAGACCAAGAGGGGGATTTTGCCATGTTGGGAGTGGGCAGATTAGAGCTCTCTGGGAAAGATGGATGCCACACTCCACAGGAAGTTATGAGACGGGATGGAACCTAGTAGCCCATTGGCTAGTTACCGCAACCTCCGCTGAAGGCATGTTCTGGGCATAAAAAGGGCACCCCTTGCTGGGGAAGAGGACTTAAGGACTGCCCTGCTGCATCAACAACCTGGCGAGAGAGGCTGCAGCAACATGGACTGAACCTGATGGCTAGCAAACAAGAAGAGACTGTGCCTGCAGTGTCCTGCTCTTGGAGAAGTTGACTTTTGAGCCCAGCCGAAGAAAGGATTCCAAGGATCAGTTGGCTGACCTGTTCACAGCACAGGGCCGCGACAGCTGAAGAAGCCTGGTGGGGGGGGAGAGTTGGTTGTCCAGATTCTTGAACCACCACCCCTCACTGCTGTGCAACCTGAAAGGACCAAGACCCAATGCTCAAAAGTTGCCCTCGAGTCTGTTGGACCCGAAAGAGCTGTGAGTGCAGCTAGGTCACCCAGAAGGCAAGTTACTGACAAAAGAAGAAAAACACCAACACTGGTGAACCAGGCATCTGGGTGCCCAGTGGCAAGTGGACGCCTGCCAAGCTGAAGAGGACTTTGCAGAATGTCTATCCCTGTGTCCAGAGTCACCTCACCAAGCCCGTGGACTGAGTAGTCTCAAGAAGACTCCATCGACTGCACAGCACCTTCAGTTTCCTGAAGCATATTCAGCATATTGTTTCCCTTGCATCAGGACCACTCCATAGTCTTCAATGACAAGGAGCCACTAACGGTGGAACTGAACTGAAGACCTCTTTTACTTGAAGGTAACTGTTCCTGTTGACCTTGCTGGTTCCCCTAACTAGCTCCCTGCCAGAGTTGGTCACCTAAAGTAATTCTAAGTAAGTGCATTGACCCGTATAACAGGTTTTCTTGAAAAAGCTTCTGTGTCAAATTTGTTGAATTTGCCAATGCTTGTTCACAGTGAAGTAAAAAACAATATTACTATACCTTGTAAATTCTGTATTGCTGGAACCCTCCAGTTGATCTTTTTAATTTTGGTGCCAAACAGTATATAAAATGTTTTAACTATTTTTATAAACGGCTGTTGGATTTCTTTAGTGTCTTGTGTATTTCTTTGTTATGATGCTTTACACTTGTTCCCTTGAGTAAGCCTGACTCCTAAGAGCCGCAGCTACACAGGGTTGAGCTAAAGGTTTAGCAAACAAAACCCAATGGTCCTAAAGGGGCTGGTAAGTGTATTACATGTTTACAAAACATTTTTTTGGGTAGTAGTCTTTCCTAAAAAGGAAAACTGAACCGCACAATCAGCAATATTATTTTCAACAATCTTGTACGTGTGAAATTATATTAGAAAAATGTTTTTTATTCCTCCTGTTAAGTGGGTGCTCGTCTCTTCTTCCTAACATCTACTACCAAAAGATGCCAGATGTCCCCAACACAAGGGTTAGGAGAACAAACAAGTATTTAAAGTAATCGGAAGAAATATGTAGCACTCCCAATTCAAACAATCTTAATCCAGGTGTGACACAATCATAAAAGTTCGTTATTTTACCACACCAAGGGCCTCATGTAGGTAAATAAATTTTACCGGTTCTTAAATACCGAGCCGTACCGAATCGGTAAATTAGAATCGGTAAGTTACATGTAGGTAAAAATTCGGTAACAGTTACCGATTCGGTAACAGTCGGTAAATACGAATCGGAATTCACCGATTCGGTAAATACCGAGGTGATAATTACCGAATCGGAAAATACCGAGGTGGTATCTACCGAATCGGAAAATACCGAATCGGTACGTACGGATTCGGTAAATAACATCACATGACTTGACGAAACAGCTAATCCTGTGCAACGACAGCCCACCCAACCAGGAACTGCCCACACCCAGGCAGGTGTACACAATTAGCCGAAGTGGCCACACCCAGGCAGGTGTACATAATTAGCCGACCCTGGAGAGGCTCGGAGTGCAGAGGAGAGGCAGGGAGCAGTTGCATGTGCGAGCGGGAAACGAACAGCATGTCCAGCCAGAGCACACAGAAAGACGGAGGGGAAAGGAGGAGGAAGCTCAAATTCAGCCCCAAGGAACTCCAGGTGCTGGTGGAGGAGGTGGTGAAGCAGCACCAGAAGCTGTTTGGGAGGCAATCCCTGCAAGTGCCTGAGGCCGAAAAGCGCAACATATGGCTGGCCATCCAGGCGCAGGTCAATGCTGTGGGAGTGACCCACAGGGAAATTGAGGTCCTCAAAAAGCGCTGGTATGACCTGAGGATTGTGACCAAGAGGAAGATGGGCGACATCCAGAAGGAGGCCAGCCAGACCGGAGGTGGAACCAACAGGGCACCTGCCCTCACCGAACTGGAGGAGCTGGTGGCGGCCACACTCGAGCAAGAGAGCGTCGTGGGTCTTGGGGACGCCGACAGCTCTGCCAGAGCCGCAACACACCAAGGTAAGACGAAAGCACAGCAATGTAGCCGCCCCTACCCCTATCCCACATCCCCCATTGTGACACGAGAATCACACTGCAGTCCACACGTGTCAGTGCAGACAGGCAATGCATTCCGGGAGATGTAGTCAGGGCAACACTAACCATGACGTAAATGTCACAGGGCAACAAGGCATGTCACGCACTCGAGGCACAAGGAGACAGAGGACAGATTGGAAAGTGAAATGATTTATTGTGACGCTTGCAATGCAGCCCTTCGGGGACACTGAGCCAATGTTGTTTTTCTGTCCACAGATGTGACATCATGCAGTACAGGGCATGCTGCAGGGGAGACGGCACACCGGCCACAAAAATCACCTCTAGCCAGCACGAGTGCAGACCAGGGAGCAGGCCCACTTGCAGCCGCACCACCTACGCAGCCAGCCTCGCCGCACACAGAGCCAGCATCACCTCACCGAGAGCCAGCATCACCACCACCAGAGCCAGCATCGCCACTCATGTTCGATTCACCGGCCACATCTCCGCTTGCAGGTGTGAGAATGAGGAGGCGTCCAGCAGCCAGGCTACGAGCCTTAGACACCTCGTCAGACGACAGCATGGGCCCAGAAGACCGCACCGGGCCCCAGGAAGGGAGCCATCCCACTGTGCCCCAAACATCACAGGCAGCACAGACGGGAGCAAGAGGGCGCCGCAGGTCGCGTGTCCAGAGTCCACCAGCACCCACTGACGGCCATGGTGTCTTCTTGGGGCTCGAGGGCCAAATGTTGAAACAACAGCGCCTGCAATCAAAGGCAGTAATGTCAGTCCAGAGGCACATGCGGGTGATGAGGACAAGCTTAGTCAACATGGACACAAACATTGGCGGCATGGCTGCGGGCATTCGGGACATGTCCCAGTCAATCCAGCAGTTGTGCAGCAAATTAGATGCGGACATCGAAGCACGGCGCCGGGAACGCCAGAGAAGGGACACTACCAGCAGGGCACTCAACCGTCTGGCAACTGCGACTTCCCTACTTTGCCGGCGCTCTGTGACGATGCAGGAGGGCCTAACACAGTGCTGCAGCGACCTGTCACGGGGGATGGTGCAGGTGACAAGTGCACTAGGGGTGCTATTGACAAGTCAGGCGTCGACAACTGCTGCAGGGGATGCTGCGGAGAGCATCGACACCAGCAGCAGCATCACACCCCCCGTCCCCGAAGCACGCAGGAGCAGCAGGCGGCTTGGGGTTGGCTCTAGTGAGGATGCACAGGCCGTGCAATCCACCACTGCAGCGCGTATGCGCAAACATTGATGTGGCCCTGCTTATCCACTTGCCATTGGGTGACGTAACCCTGGACATACTCATTGTATAGATGGCATATTGCCAGATTGGCCTGTTCATGTGTTCATGGCGTGGTGCCACATTAAACTACGTCATGACTTCTCACGACTCGCTGTGTCCCCTCACTTACTCAGAAATAGTTGCATGTGATCTCTGCCCGTCTCTCTCTCCCATCGATTGCAGTTGGCACTCTAGCTGCGCTGCCCTCTGGCTGGCCTGACTCATCCTCGTTGTCCTCAAAATATGTTCGTTCCACATCTGTACCTTTTTTAGTGGCAAGGTTGTGCAGCATTGCACAAGTGGCAATTATCTTGCAGCAGGTGATGGGTTTGTACTGGCGTGCGCCTCCGCTCTTGTGGAGGCAGCGGAACCTGCTCTTCAGCAGTCCAAACGTGCGCTCCACCACATTGCGTGTAGATTTGTGGGCCACGTTGTATCGTCTCTCACTCTGGGTTGCTGGGTGTAGGTAGGGAGTGAGGATGAATGAACGGCATGCATATGCACTGTCGCCTGGATGAGTAAAAGGGAACCATCAGTTACATGCCTCTATACACTCTGATTTGCAGGTTTCAAGGGGCGTCACTGTTACTTACCCAGCAGGTAACCCTCTCCGAATTCTCCGGCTCTCAGTCGTGTGTAGATCCCACTATTCTGGAAGATGTAAGAGTCGTGGGTGCTCCCAGGAAACTTTGCAACAATATCTGTGATGATGTTCCCTGCATCACAGATCACCTGCACATTGATGGAGTGGGTGGACTTCCTGTTCCTGTAGATGTGCTCTGTGTCAGCTGGAGGACAGATTGGGATGTGTGTACCATCAATACAGCCGATGACATGGGGGAACTGTGCCATGTGATAAAAGTCTGTTTTTGTTTTCTGCAGTGCAGCCTGTGTGTTTGGGAAGCTGATGTAGTGGTGCATTCTCTGCATCATGGCAACTCTGGGATACCCCACCCACCGCAGCTATCACCACCTGATAACTGCCGGATGCCAACAGATGTAGGCTGCAGAGCACCTGCACATGTGGGGGTATGGCGTGCGCCCTTCTTATTGGCTGGTCCAGGAGTGGGTGAAGGTCCCTGATTAAGTCCATGATGGTTTCGGGGTGTAGCCTGTACCTCTCATGTATCTCTGCATCAGTCAGCTGGAATAGTGTGATGCGCTGTCTGTAGATTTGTTCCTCCCGTCGCCACACCCTCAGTCCTGCTGCCTGTAGACGTAGGCGCCTTGCAATGACGTACATGGCGGCCATGTTGTCCACGCTGTTGCATTTTGGGATTGCTTATATGCATTGTTGATGGTTACCACCTGCTTTCCATCCGTGTTAATTACCGACTCTTATTTACCGATTTTCCTGGATTTCTTAATTACCGACTGCTCCTACATGTCATTTTCAATTTTTACCACTTCATATTTACCGATTCGTTAATAATGTATTCGGTAAATATGAATCGGTATTTTAGAATTCGGTAACTATGAATCGGTATTTACCGCCTCATATTTACCGAAAAGTGGTTTTTGGACTCCTACATCTCACTTGTCTGAATACCGGTCGGTAACGGCATATTTACCGAAAATCGGCCGTTACCGACCGGTATTTGGCTACCTACATGAGGCCCCAAATGTTTTGCTTATACTGAAGTGTATTGAAATTCAGAAAGCAGACTCCACGTTAGTTTAGGCTTGTCTTCGCAAGAATGTGTCTCTCTATTTTTCTTATTGATGGTACATCCAAAATAACAGAACTGCCAGCCAACACGTGTTTCCTCTCCCCTTAGACTTTGTCAAGGCTGCAATACAAGATGTATGTAGGATTTTAGATTTACACCAATTAATTCAATTGTATCCAAGGATTACGAATTTTACACACATACTTAACAAATGCCACCTCAGTCTATACTGATACAATTTAAGAAATCCAAGAATAATTCACATTAGCTATTCAGGTCACATTCTTCAGGAAAAAGGGAGGTGCTGAGACATTTGCAGAAAAAGAAACCAAAGAATTCCAAAAACACCAGTGCATGAAAGGAAAAAGGATCGGAAAATTAAACCATTAGAAATAATGTCCCAGGAGTCCACAGATAACCGAAAAGTATCATAAAAAGTGATAAAACGCACATCCAATTAGGTGAAGTAGCACCAGGTGTTATAAACAAGAAAGAGTAAAAATGGCCAAGGTGAACAATTCCAAAGTATGGCTCACCTATCAAACAAAACGAAAAGTCCTCTAACCAAATAGGCTCCTCTACAGTAGTCCCATTCATATAGTTATAAACGAAAAAGAACAATTTCCACAAATCTATTACAAAAGAGGAAGTGTATCAGTTCAAAAGGAAACAGTATTAAATACTGTGTCCATACTAATACGGTCACAAAAGGAAGAGCCAAATACATTCTAAGTGCCACTGCTATACTATAATTCAAAATTGGTTCATAAATGATAATCCTATACTTCAAGCAAGTTGCGAAAAAAATAGAAGAGTGATAGAACAAGGCAACATACGAGGATACGCCTCAAAAATAACGACCCTCTGAAAAGTGTGATTGTGCTCAGCCAAATCTCACTTGTTAATCAAATTAGTTGATAGAGTAGTGTCTCAAGTATTCAATATAAACCAAAACGACAACCTTGATAAGTATCGTTCTAAAAATGAAAAATATCAAAGATTTTATTCGTGCTGGTGCAACACCTTCTACACATTGAAATTCCTACCCGAATATAAGCTATCCGACAAACTAGTCGTCCTAATGACTCCAACTATAGCTTACCTATCGTCTCAACACAGCGTCCGCGTCTTCTAAGTTCTGTGAAGGCGTAGGCGCCGAAAACTTCCGTATTAACGTTGCTCATGCGTAAAAAACGTCTGACGTCACGCACTGAGCATGTAAACAAAGCAGAACAACGTAGTAACTCTTCAGTGGCACAAAACCTTGCCATTTTGAAAGTAATAAAATATCAGATCACTCAAGTATGTGAATAAAAAAGACTCAAACCACGCGTGTTCAGAGTCTATAGTTAATGAAATACTGATGTAAATCCGATCTTTTTAATTCTAAATTTATGTAGTAAAATAAAACTAACGTGATAATCAGAAAAGAGGATCAATTGAGCGTAATTGAACTAATCCCGTCTAATGCTAAGCCCTATAATAAGGCACATTGCTATTACTCATTAAAAATACGCCAGATAATCGTGCGGCAGATATACAGAGGAAAATAGGAAGCAAAGAAGTGTGAAGGTGGTTCAGTTCACTATTTAAATGCAAAATTGAGATTCAATAGAAAGCAAAGAAGTGTAAAGGTGATTCAGTTCACCATTATAATGCATAATTGTGATTCAATAGAGAGTGGGTATACATATATCAAATAAAGGTCTCATTACTGTGAATTACCATATATAATCTTTCTAAAGAACAGAAAATTCATCATATCCCCTAATACATAGAATCCAAATTACAACATGAAGATTAAATACATGTATTAGTTGAATCCTAGTGTTACAGAAGTAGTGGTTCCATCATAAATAAAAACATGTGGTTCTCTGTCAGCATTGCTTCAATCTTGTAGAAAAACATGTAATTCTCTGTCCACATTAATTCCAAGGTCTACAGCCCTCAATTTAATCAGCCACCTGGACTCCAATTTTCGTAAAGCTAATGTACGATTCCATCCTCTTGGGTCTACATCTACTGTGGCTATTCCATGAAACCTAATATTAAGTATTTCTGATGAACGATGTACATTATTGTAATGGGCGGCCAAAGGATAATTGCTATTATTGTTTTGATTGCCCTAATATGTTCCTGTATGCGTTCTTTTAAAGGGCGATTTGTACTACCAATATAAATCAACCCACACTGACAAATAATACAATATACAATTTATTTAGTATTGCAATTCATGAACTGGTTGATTCGGTGTGTCTGTCCTGTGTTGTAACTGAAGTCTTTTATTTTGTCCATGGCAAATTGACAGATATTGCACATTGTACATTTAAAAAAGCCAAACGGCTTGCTGGGTAGCCAATTCTTTTTCTGCCCCACTGTAGTATTCTTGGGTATTGATGGACTGAGGATATTTTTTAAGGTCTTACCCCTATTATAAATTATTCTAGGTTTCACTGGGATATATTTACTCATGCTTGAATCTAACCTTAACATGTGCCAGTGTTTGCTGAAAATTTTGTAAATATCCTTACGGTACATAGACAATGTATTCATGATATGGGGTGGTAGTGAGAGCTCCCTAAATGATTTCATGGAATATGTCAACACTAATGAATATAATTTGACTTTCATCTTTAACAGCGATAAACACATAGATTTCCTGGATTTAACGTTGTATGTCCAAGGGAATAATCTGGAGAGTAAGATATTTCGTAAACCAACAGCCTGTAATGCACTATTACATGCTCAGAGTGCACATCCTGCTACACAAATCAGGGGCATACCATACGGCGAAATGATAAGATTGAAAAGAAATTGTAGTAATGAGTTGGTATTTCAGGAAGAATTAATTAAAATGAGAGATCGTTTTCTTGTTCGTGGATATGATAGTCAGACTTTGAATAAAGCACAGACTAAGATTAGTAAGGTTAAACGTACAGATTTATTAAAGAAAAACAACAAAAGTAAAGCTAAAAATGATGACTGGGTTGCACTAATAACATCTCATCATACACAAAGTAAGGATATTTACAAAATTTTCAGCAAACACTGGCACATGTTAAGGTTAGATTCAAGCAGGACTAAATATATCCCAGTGAAACCTAGAATAATTTATAATAGGGGTAAGACCTTAAAAAATATCCTCAGTCCATCAATACCCAAGAATACTACAGTGGGGCAGAAAAAGAATTGGCTACCCAGCAAGCCGTTTGGCTTTTTAAATGTACAATGTGCAATATCTGTCAATTTGCCATGGACAAAATAAAAGACTTCAGTTACAACACAGGACAGACACACCGAATCAACCAGTTCATGAATTGCAATACTAAATACATTGTATATTGTATTATTTGTCAGTGTGGGTTGATTTATATTGGTAGTACAATTTGCCCTTTAAAAGAACGCATACAGGAACATATTAGGGCAATCAAAAACAATAGCAATTATCCTTTGGCCGCCCATTACAATAAAGTACATCGTTCATCAGAAATACTTATTAGGTTTCATGGAATAGCCACAGTAGATGTAGACCCAAGAGGAGGGAATCGTACATTAGCTTTACGAAAATTGGAGTCCAGGTGGCTGATTAAATTGAGGGCTGTAGACCTTGGAATTAATGTGGACAGAGAATTACATGTTTTTCTACAAGATTGAAGCAATGCTGAGAGAGAACCACATGTTTTTATTTATGATGGAACCACTACTTCTGTAACACTAGGATTCAACTAATACATGTATTTAATCTTCATGTTGTAATTTGGATTCTATGTATTAGGGGATATGATTAATTTTCTGTGCTTTAGAAAGTTTATATGGTAATTCACAGTAATGAGACCTTTATTTTATATATGTATACCCACTCTCTATTGAATCACAATTATGCATTATAATGGTGAACTGAATCACCTTTACACTTCTTTGCTTTCTATTGATTCTCAATTTTGCATTCTAATAGTGAACTGAACCACCTTTACACTTCTTTGCTTCCTATTTTCCTCTGTATATCTGCCGCACGATTATCTGGCGTATTTTTAATGAGTAATAGCAATGTGCCTTATTATAGGGCTTAGCATTAGACGGGATTAGTTCAATTACGCTCAATTGATCCTCTTTTCTGATTATCACGTTAGTTTTATTTTACTACATAAATTTAGAATTAAAAGATCGGATTTACATCAGTATTTCATTAACTATAGACTCTAAACACGCGTGGTTTGAGTCTTTTTTATTCACATACTTGAGTGATCTGATATTTTATTACTTCTTTCAAAATGGCGAGGTTTTGTGCCACTGAAGAGTTACTACGTTCTGCTTTGTTTACATGCTCAGTGCGTGACGTCAGACGTTTTTCGCGCATGAGCAACGTTAATACGGAAGTTTTCGGCGCCTACGCCTTCACACAACTTAGAAGACGCGGATGCTGTGTTGAGATGATGGGTAAGCTATAGTTGGATTCATTAGGACGACTAGTTTGTCGGATAGCTTATATTCGGGTAGGAATTTCAATGTGTAGAAGGTGTTGCACCAGCACGAATAAAATCTTTGATGTTTTTCATTTTTAGAACGATACTTATCAAGGTTTTCGTTTTGGTTTATATTGAATACTTGAGACACTACTCTATCAACTAATTTGATTAACAGGTGAGATATGGCTGAGCACAATCACACTTTTCAGAGGGTCGTTATTTTTGAGGCGTATCCTCGTATGTTGCCTTGTTCTATCACTCTTCTACTTTTTTCGCAACTTGCTTTAAGTATAGGATTTTCATTCATGAACCAATTTTGAATTATAGTATAGCAGTGGCACTTAGAATGTATTTGGCTCTTCCTTTTGTGACAGTATTAGTACGGACACAGTATTTAATACGGTTTCCTTTTGAACTGATACATTTCCTCTTTTGTAATAGATTCGTGGAAATTGTTCTTTTTCGTTTATAACTATATGAATGGGACTACTGGAGAGGAGCCTATTTGGTTAGAGGACTTTTCGTTTTGTTTGATAGGTGAGCCATACTTTGGAATTGTTCACCTTGGCCATTTTTACTCTCTTGTTTATAACACCTGGTGCTACTTCACCTAATTGGATGTGCGTTTTATCACTTTTTATGATACTTTTCGGGTATCTGTGGACTCCTGGGACATTATTTCTAATGGTTTAATTTTCCGATCCTTTTTCCTTTCATGCACTGGTGTTTTTGGAATTCTTTGGTTTCTTTTTCTGCAAATGTCTCAGCACCTCCCTTTTTCCTGAAGAATGTGACCTGAATAGCTAATGTGAATTATTCTTGGATTTCTTAAATTGTATCAGTATAGACTGAGGTGGCATTTGTTAACTACGTGTGTAAAATTCGTAATCATTGGATACAATTGAATTAATTGGTGTAAATCTAAAATCCTACATACATCTTGTATTGCAGCCTTGACAAAGTCTAAGGGGAGACAAAACACGTGTTGGCTGGCAGTTCTGTTATTTTGGATGTATCATCAATAAGAAAAATAAAGAGACATTCTTGCGAAGACAAGCCTAAACTAACGTGTAGTCTGCTTTCTGAATTTCAATACACTTCAGTATAAGCAAAACATTTGGTGTGGTAAAATAACTAATTTTTATGATTGTGTCACACCTGGATTGAGATGGTTTGAATTGGGAGTGCTACATATTTCTTCCGATTACTGTAAATAAGTGTATTACATGTTGAGGTCGAGCAACGACGCCATATAATACACTCCATTTCCTCACACCTACTTTACAAATAAGGGCACCTTCACTGTGAGGCGACTACTGCTGGCCATGAAGAACGAATATAGCAAGCCTGGGCAAAAGAGGGTATGATCTGCTAGAAATCCACAAGCCTTTTCTGCTTATTGTCCTGTATGGCATCACTAGTGAAGAGTTCACATGATATCAGTTTGCCTCAGAACTAAATCACTTGTGAGCCACAGTGTGAGTGTAACTGTGACTAAGCCTTCTGCCTCATCTAAAAATAAGAAGTAATCCTTGCTGAAGAGAATGCTCACAAGGACCGGCGCCCAAAAAGACGGTCATACTAGGGCTGCCCCAGCACATCTAGAAGTGACTCGGACAATTAGTGACAGCTTGCAACATGCAACAGTATCTTGTTCCTTC
This sequence comes from Triturus cristatus, assembly GCF_964204655.1. NCBI lineage: Eukaryota > Metazoa > Chordata > Amphibia > Caudata > Salamandridae > Triturus > Triturus cristatus. The sequence continues at coordinate 589,574,067 of NC_140584.1, forward strand.
ATGAAGAAGCTCTGCTGGAGTATCCAGGATGATACTGCACATCTTGGAGGGGACGTCTCCTAAGACTTGCAAGGAATTAAGCAAAATGTGGCAGCTCTGGGCCAGAGTAGAATCTTTAGCTAAAACAAGTGATGCCAAGGAAGACCAGCTGGAAGGTTTGTTCCAGGAATTTATTACCATAAAAAAAACAGAACTTGGATCTACAGACACTTGGATTATTTAAAATTCTGTTGAGACCAGAACATTAGACTCAGGAGTACTGCGAAAGGCAGAGGATGATGAGATCGAGGCTTGTGTCAGACTTTCTTCATGTGAAACTTGGAGAGGGTGCGATAGTGGAACAAATACACAGATTCCCCTTCACTCATCTGCACAGGAAGTGACATCACTGGCCTCCCACCCAAGGCACCCTGTGCTCCTCTTGCCTCTCAGGACTTTATGACAGCTACAACGCAGATGCAACACTGCACCACACAACACGGAAGGAGTGTTCACATGCATCTGCTGCAAGTTGTCATGCACTCACCCCATACCAGAGACCCACCACTCCTGCGCCAATGGTACCCCACACTTACACACACACAGGCGAGCCACACCCTCACACAGAACGCCACTCACACAACAAACTACACTCATGCATGCTCCTCAACATCTGCTTGCTCACTAAGCACGCAGCAGAGGTATGAGCCCTACGGTAAAACCCTCTTCAGACCTGCTCTTTCTCACGAAAACATGGCTAAACCAAATCTTTGCACTGGACATTGCTACAGCCATCCCCTCCGGTTACAAATTTAGCAGGAAAGACTGTCAGCACAAGCCCAGATGCGAAGCCACCATCATATTCAAAGATACCACCAGCTGCACCAGCTAAACGGACAACCCACCATCTACATGAAACACCTCACGTTTAAGATACACATCACAACCAACTTCTCCCTGGGCGGACAAGACTTTTACAGACCACCAGGACACCGCACCATTGTCACCATAAACAACAGACTTGATCGCACCCCTCATCAACGCCAGCACCATCGTCCTCCTTCGAGACCTTAACTTTCACCTAGTAGACTGCACCAGCCCAAATTCTAAAGCCCTTCTAGAAAAACTCGTTAACCTTGGCCACACCCAGACAGTTACTGAACCCACCCATACCGTCTGACAGCTATGGGACCCGATTTTCTCCTCAATCAGCAACATCACCGTCGAGAAGACAGCAACCTGGACAGACCATGTCTTCGCCAGATCCAGCATACACATACCACACCACCTCAGACCTACTACAGCCAGAACCACGCACCACAGCTGGAAAAGCAACACAGAGGAAGAGTGGATTGCCAGCCCCTCCACTCATCGGCCCGAGCACACCAGGAACTTGTAGAAAGCGATCATGCACCGCAACAGTTGGATTACCACATATACCAACTTCCTGGCTTTCCATGAAGCGCAACCCAACAGCAAGAGTGCGAACACAGGCCAGGTTGTACACAGAGGAACTCAGGCTGGTAAAAGCCACTGCCCACAAATGTGCAAATTGAGAACAAGTCAGGACACAACAGATGAAGACATCTTTAAATCAGCCCTAAGACGCTATCACCAGCAGATAGGGAACACCAAGCACACAGCTCTTGCAGATCACAAACGCGGACACTACCAGCAGTAAGGAAATCTTTGCCATCAAAGATTTTGCAGCGCCTTCCACTACGTCCAGCAACCTTACCTCCTCTCTAGACCTTTGCAACAAGCTCTCTGAATTTTTCTGTAACAAAATCACCTCCATATACAGCATTTTCAATCATAAACCAGATCCAGTCACCGCTGAAACCCAACTTCCCATCATAGCCGGGGAGTGAACCCAGACCTTGTGTCCCACGGTCACAACCATCGAAATCACTGCTACAGTAAAGACCATCCCCTCTGTGGCCCCATCTGAGCCTAGCCCACACCCATCCTCAAAGCCTCCGTCACATTCCCGAAAACCTGGGAACACATCTCTTTCCTATTCTATTTTCCCCCTTCCTTGTGCCTCCTGGTGACTCTGTGCCTGCATTTTCCCACTCGCTAGCGTTCCTTCCCTTATCACTCTCCTCCTTCCTGTTTAGGCTCACCCGCTTCCCTGTGCTTTTCCCAGCGTGCTTTGCAAGCTGAAAAACGTTCTACCTCTTATCAGAGTCTGCTGGTAGAGAGGTAGTGCAGGCCCCGATTACGTTGAGACTTTATGGGAACGCTTTGTACCTCGGTCTCCCAGACTATCTCCTGAAGAGACTGCATGTGGTGCAGAACTCTGCGGCGTAACTGCTACTCAGACTCCCACCTCGGTCCCACATGACCCCTCACCTGAGGGCCCTTCATTTGCTCCCAGTAAAAAAGAGGGCAGTCTTTAAGGCCATAGTCCTTATGCACAAGGCCCTGGATGGGCACATCCTATCTCAGCAAGTGGATCAGTGCATACATCCCAGCACACACCATTCGCTCTTCCTCGGCATACCTGGCAAGGGTGCCCCGCATAAGTCGCCTCAGAATAGGCGGGAGATCCTTTTCGTATCTGGGATCACTCTTTTGGAAGAGACCCTCATAAGACCTTAGGCTAGTACATGCCTGGATAGTTTCAAGAGGAAACTAAAAACTTGCCTCTTTAACAGCTAATCCAGTTGCCTGTTTGATCTCCCACTGCATAGCGCCGGGACACTGCTGAATAGCTGTACGCTTTACAAAACAATATAACATAACTGCAGCACGGACACGGTTTGTGCCTGAACCTTATCCAGTGCTGGGAATCATGATCCTGCTCCCACCCTCTGCTACCCAGCAGGGCCCCTCCTCGCTTTCAACTCTGGGCATAGCTCTGTTGCCACATCACACAGCACGGAGGGAGCGTTCTCTTGCACTTCTTATAAGTACTCCTTCACCCCTCCTCACACTCACTCGTACAGCACCCCAACCACCACTCTCACAGTGCCCAGTACTTTCTTGCCTACTTCTTAACACTCACTCACCCACCAAACACGCCACAGCAATCTGGACCAGCTACACAGCCCAGATCTGCTCTTCCTCACAGAAACGTGGCTAAACCAAACCTCCGTACTAGAGCCGCAGCCTACCACCCCCCTCTGCAAGCCAGGCTGGCAGGACCACCATCACAAGCCAGAGGGCAGAGTTGGCAACATACAAAAGGACCCCATCACCCACGTTGCATCCATGGACACACCCACTAAGTACATGGAGCACTGAACGTTCCAGCTGCACATCACAGCAAAGTTTAGCCTACTTGGAACTCTCACATACAGACCTCCATGACCAGGCATCAACTTTGCTAGCAAAACTTTGTCATACCCCCAAGTCATCGGTTATCTCACAGGGGAATACCAGGACGGGTTCCCTAAGCAAGCGCTTAGAGACCGCTTGGTGATTTGCGCTATATAAATTCCTGCACATTTACATTCATTCTCCATGGATACTCTATTTTTCACCTAGAAGACCGCACTGGCCTGAACATTATCGACCTCCTAGAAAGCATAGCGATCCTCTGCCTTACACAGAACGTGATCTTGCCTTGTGAGTGGGTATGACATGTCCTGGACCAAATTTTCACCTCCTTCGGTAAAACTGAAGTTGACAATCTGCTACCAATCACTTGGACGGACCACAATCTTGGCAGCTTTAGCACCCCTGTCCTGCAACACCACAAACCTAGCACCACCAGACCTGCTCACTGCAGATGCAAAAGCAAGCCAGCTGGTACACTCAGGCTGACAATTGGCACGTAAGTGGAGAACGAGCCAAAACACCACAGAGAAAGATCTACAAATTCGCTCTGAAACAATACCACCAACCGATCCAAACACCTTGCGCACAGCACGTGCAGACTGCATCAAAGTCGGCTCCAACAATGGCAAGGACATTTTCACCATCTTTAAAGCGTTCACCGCACCTGCAGCTGCTCCAGCCACATTACAAAAAATGTATTTGAGATTTTATTATAAAACAAACATACAAAGAAAATTATGACATTGTGCTGAAAAAAAAAACATGGGATGTTAACATGGTTCGGAAGGATACACAAATGATGTCAATCATTAAATCTATATGGAAAGAGAAAGCAGTAGGTTATCTGCATAAAGAAAAAACAGGAGTGGGCCGTGTGTGAGTTGGAGGCCATGTGGTACATGTTACTGGAGAAGGCAAACCAATGGGTCCATTTCAATGATGAATGAGAGAGGAGGTGAAGGGGGAGGGGGGCAGCTCTGCCTAGTCCCCTTGGTGATGGGAAGGTATCCGCAAGGGAGCCGTTCACCCTACCACAAGCCACTGGATTATAGTAGAGGAGCATAGGTAAGGAAATGAAGCAGCGGGGCAGGCCCAATTTCGTCAATGTTGCTCTTAGAAAGGGCCCCTCCAGCAAGTCAAACGCCTCCTCGGCATCTAACAAGAATACCACCGCGGGCGGTCAGAAACACCCTGTTCAGCACCGCAAAGATTGTCTGGAGATTGAGGGAAGTGGACCTCTGAGGGACAAAGCCCGACTGCACAGGAGAGATAATTTGCTCCATCAGCAGACTCCGTCTCGTGGGGAGGACCTTGGCCAGAATTTTGTTAGAGATTGAGGAGGAAGAGTGGATGGTAGGAAAAGCACACGTGGGGATGTTTGCCAGGTTTCAGGACCAGGGTTAGAACAGCCTCTCAGAGGGTGGACGGTAGACAGCCAGCATTCAGGGACTCCGTGTACATAGCTAACAAATGTGGGGCCAATAGATGTTTATATGACTAATAGAAATGCACTGGTGAGACCATCGATGCAAGGGGTCTATAGCCTGTATGATTTCTTCACTAGATATAGGCTCAGCTAAAAAAAACTGTCTGCAATCACTGACTCCAGGTCCAAGGAGAGAGACATGTATAAGTGCGCCACGAAATTTCGGAACTCAGCCATTATGCACTCGTTATCCAGGACGTTGGTTCCGGCGGCTGTGCGGAACTCAGTGATATAGCAACTAAGATGATTAGGACAGGGAAGGCGAGCAAGTGTACGCCCGGTCTTTCCCCCTCGCCATATTCTAGGAGGACAGGGCAATGATCGAAGAGTGTGCATAGTAGAGGTTGCACATCTGAGGCTATGAGTGAGACATTGGCAGAAAAGAGCCAATAAGCAATCTGGGTCCATGCATTATGGAGGTGCAGAATAGAAGGTGTAACCCGATGAAGATGGGTGATGTAAGCGTCATACATTGATGAGGGAATAGGTGTCTGTAATGTGATGAAGAACCTCCTGGGCATGGGGCTTACCCCTCGGCTGCGTGCTGGGGGAATCCACCGAATGGCACTGAACCATATTTAAATCATAACAATGAAATCCACTTACGCTCTGGCCAGATTTGCAGATATAGTATGAAAAACACTCAGGCGAGTCGGTATTAGGGGCATACACATTAAGCAGGAGTACACGTTTGTCCGTCAGGATGCCAGTTAGCAGGACAGAACGGCCCTCTGAATCTATGTGGCTGGTGAGGAGAGAGAAGGGAACACTTGTGTAGGAGGATCCACACCCCTCTGGAATAGGAGCCATAAATGGAAAAGTATCGATCTGCACCCCAGGACGACGCAAATGTTTGGGAATCTCTAGGCAGGAGGGGAGTTTCCTGAAGAAAAGCTATTGTGGCACAATGTCTACTCAAATAGTGAAATACCTGCTTACCCTTAACCTAATTGTTAATTCCACAAATGTTCCAGGTAGGTAGAGGTATGCCCGCCACCCATCCCCTGCTGTCACGCGCTGGAAATAAGACTAGAAGAGAGAGGGTGCCATGTAAACGAACAGTGCAATAAACATTCAACTTAAATGGAAAAAAATCAACAAAAAGAAAACCTAATAGATCTAAAGCACCAACCCTCTCTCACACACACCAGACAAGACAGAATCCAGCAAATTCCTATAATTAAAAAACAAACTAAACAACACCGTTTAACGCGTCAGTATACACCACTAGGGGGGAGCAACTTCATGGACGGTGTGGACCATATAATGCAAAATACCGGAAAGGGGAAAGGAAGGATCACAAATAAGATGATTACCATAGTATGCATCAATGATACAAGTACAGCGTAGACTGAGAGGGCAAACATTAAGTGTCAACAGCGAAGAAGGCTACTCTCAAGAGGATCCGGGAGAGGAGTTAGCCTAACGGCTAGCGCTGTCGACCTCAAACCTGGGAAACTGGATTTGAGTCTTGGCAATGACGCTGAACATCCTGTGATTCTGGGCAAATCACTATCTCCCGTGCCTAACAAAAAAAAATGAATGTGTCCTCATGTAATGAAAATCCGGTATCAAGGAGGAGAGTCTACAGGGGAGCTGCATTAAAAAAGAGGGGAGGTTGCGCTGTACAGTGTGGTTGGCTAGATTAGTCCAAGGTCGAACGTTGAGTTGGACAATGACGCAGCATATTGTTTGCAGCTGCCTCCGTCAAGGTGTATAAAAAAAAACGTTTACAATTTACCTCAACACAGAGGCTTGCCAAACAGAGCATGGCGTATTTGAGGCCCAGCTTGCGTAGCGAGTTCTTACCGACAGTGTACTTGTGTCGTGCCTCCGGCACAGTGATGGTGAAGTTAGGAAAGAACGATATTATAGTGGATCCCTGATATTATAGGAGGCCCTGCCCACAGGCCAAGCAAAGCACAATGTCACTATCTCTGTAGTTGAGAAGACGTGCAAGCAATGGCTGCGGATAGCAGCCTCTGGTGGTAGCAGGCGGAGGGTGTGGTGTGCACGCTCCACCGCAAATGTGGGCGTGAAACAACTGCAATCAAAGATATCCGTAAGAAGTTCCACATATGCATCTGGACGTCCCATGTTCATCTCAGCAACCCCAGTACACGAATAGTGTTTCTCTGGGATCTCGCCTCCAAGTCCTTGTTTTTTATAGCAACCTTTTTAAGAAGGCGCTCCAGCTTTTCCCGTAGTTTCAGCATAGATGTAGAGCCATCTTCTAGACTGGAATCACATTCCTCAGCACTGTACAACGTGTTGATGTGGTTAGGTGCCGTGCGACAGGTGATCCATGCGTTGTGGGCCATGACCGCCAGAGCTTTACAGGCAAACGGCCATCTCAGCTGCTGATTTAGACCACACCCACCCTGCCTCAAGCAACATGACCCCTTCACAGGACCGAAGGAACAAGCGGTCAGAATTTTTCTCCAGGAAAATCACCACCATTTACCGCAACTTCTAACTTCAACTGCACCCTACAACCCTCGACATGCAACTTCCAACTCAGTCGACAAACTAACCCTGATGGCATGGCCAACGGCCACCATGAAAGAGATCGCCACTACTGAAAAGTTCATCCACTCTGGGATCCCATCTGACCCCTGCCCTAATATGGTCTTCCCCAAAGTACTTCTACCAATGAGAGTTCACACACATATTCAAGGCACAACACAACTTAGGCCCCACTTACCTGAACAGTTGCATCTCCTTCCATCAACTACCAAGATCGCACTGTTCAGCAGTTCTTCTCCTCAAACACACCACGCATACCCAGAACCAGATCAGGACAAGGGTTCTCCAACAGTGCTACTAAAGCCTGGAACAGACCCCACCCAACATCAGAGCCTCCTCATCTTATCTTGAATTTCGCTAGAAGCTGAAGACCTGGCTTTTCAATTAACCATCCTACCATTGGCAGGGCTAGGCACACATACCAGCTCAGCACCACAAAACCCTTGCGGGTGATAGTGCGCTTTACAAATACATATAAAACAAAACTAGACCCAACGCGCAGAGACAATAGCTGCCACACATCAACTTGCGTGCATTATTTCCAACAGAACGAAGCCACTATGCTCAAAGCAAGTGTGCCTGGGCCTATTATTACCACTTACCAAGACCTTTCAATGATTACCCTCCAGATGAGGAGAGCATTCAGACGAGTGACCACACTCTTGAGCAGTAATGGGATTAAATACTGGTGGGGTGCACCTTTAGGATTATTTCAGTGGGAGGGGTCCTGACACCAAGTGCGCTCACTCGTGGAGGCACAGCAGATCTTGGGACTGGAGGGTCCAGAAGGTTACTGGAGACGTTCGCTATCTAGGTGTCAGCTCAAATCGGAGAGGAGTTGGGGCTTTGCAGCTATGTCTGGAAAGAAAACTTCACAGACTGTACAGAGGGAAAAGGGGTTTGGCGGGGGGACCTGGTGGTCCCAAGATGACGGGACTGGTTGCTCCGCAGCGGATCTCTACAGCAGGGGTGGGGGAATCATATCGCCCGACGCCCGAACCATGTTGTTTTAATTCACGGGCAAGAAGATTTATTGTCTATTTATGTCCGACGGACATGTAGACATTTAGATATTTTTAATCACGTTAGAGTGGCTCCCAAACTGTGCCACGGCGCCCTGGTGCGCCGTTATCAGTAGCCAGGGTCGCCGCGGACGATGTGGGAAAGATAGTGTCTGGCCGTGTAAAATACTATGAACCGCGTATTGCAGCTTAGCGCGGCAACTGATATGCAAAGTACGGGGGGGGGGGTTGCAAATGCCACCTGCTTAATGCGGGGACAATGGTTTCGCCCAAGAGCGTACGTACATGCGTACGTACGTGCTTTCGCAGACGTAGCCTCCGCGCCATTACTGGCAGACGCAGCTCACCCGCCCTGCCCTGCTGTGCCTCGTGGGTCCGTCTTCTTCAGAAGTTATAGGTATGTGCGGTCAAGACAGAAAAAAAAAAGTTATGTGTCAGTGTCAATTAAGAGACCACTATCTTTGCACTAACTGGAACGTGGATAGCCACCAATTACCAAAGCTCTTAAAACTCCACCACAACCGCATTGCTGTGGTATGGGTTTCATTGACCATAGAAGATGGCGGGCTAGGTCGGCAACACTGGAAATGCAGGTCGCGCCTGGGTGAGGTTATCTCTGCATCAAGTGCGCCTGGGTGAGGTTAGCCGGCCCCTGCATCAGGTGCATTGACCTAGCGAGCTTAGCTAGCATATCGGGCACTCTTTGTGTTTGGACGTGTGTTGTCGCCGTGAGCTTCGTTCCTGTGCTCTCTTTGCTTTCAAGTGTCGCCGCGGTCCCAGCAGACAGTCGCACACCTCCCGCGAGGCGTGTGTTGGCAGCTGCACTACTGAGATGTTAATCTGCCTCCAGGCTACAGGCTACTGCAGAATAATTAAATGTCACATTTTGTATCGTTGTGGTTTAGGTGGCGTTGTTTCCCGGCTATCTTATCTAGGAGGCGCACATCTCGGGATGAGCCGGCGGGTTAGAGTGAAGCTTGGGGTTCTGGTGCCTCGGTGGATGTGGACTCGAAACACCGTCCTCCTCGACCTCTGCACCAGAGTCTGAACCCGAAACTCGCCCCTCTTCCATCACAGGCCGCGCAGGCCACATGTTTCTGTGCATGGGTGTGAATCAGTTTAATGCCTCGTTCCGCCCCCCGCCCATTTTCTCCCTTTCAAGGCTAGGCGTTACCTTGCTTCGATTGATGTGTAACCACATTTACCAGTTAGATCCTTTGCATTGGGGTATAACCCCCAATTCCTCCCCTTTATATGCCTTAGGTTCGTTTGCATCCGGTGCACGTAGATCAACCCCCCCCCCCCCCAGTCTTTCTCCCTTTAAAGGCCATACGTTTCTCTGCATCGGTGGACCTGCACTCCCCTCGTTTCATCTTCCATAGACTACCTCTGATCCTAACAAATCTGGGCACAGGTTTGTTCCTTCCTGTTTGTACTTTCCCTGTGTACTTGTGCATAAAACATGTGCACGTTGGCGCCGCTCTTCTGCTCCGACTCTTCCTCAATGCCGGCTTGTGTTTTTAAGTCAGTTGTATTTCTTGGCAGGAGAGTATGGCAGGCCACCAGGTTTTAACGTCCGCCATCGTACACTGCTGCTAACATGCTGCGCGTGCGACCTCCACCCTTCACGACCTCCTACGTGTCTTTTCTCTGTCTGAGACCCCTTGCCAAGTGCTTTAGGCCCCCTGTACAGCGATGTCAATAGTGAAAAACAAACACAGATCACACGCACACTCATGCATGAATAAACACACAAACGCCAGCGGAGATCCCTGTTGTATAGTTGAGTTGTATAGTTGAGGTTGTGACCTCGGTGAAGTTAGTGAAAGTGCGTAAGGGGGTAAAGAACATGTACAAAGTCGATTACAGAGAGTGCATAGGATGGAAACAGATCTGCAGATTAATGCTTTCAGTAGAGACATCCGTTGGTGACTTGTAATTTATAACTTAAAGAGTCCTAACTGTCCTAATATAGAATAGTGAACTATTACTTTCAGCCCAGAACTGCATAAACACACCGACAAATATACATTACAAAATTGATTAAAGTTGCAAATGCAAAGAGGGTACATTTGGCGAAAAAACGATTCTTATTATTAGGAAGCTCCCAACTTTGCTGTTTCTTTTCTTTTTCGATAACTTACCGATTCGCAAGGAGTAGGGCTCACCACGTCTGGCTTTCTGCCTTTCCTGTTTATCTTCCCTTTTCCTTTCCTTTCTTTATTACCTTCCTTAATTCTTTATTTTTCTTTCCTTTCTTTTTGCCTTATTTTCTTTTACCTTTCATTATTTTCTTTGTTCATTCTTTCCTTTACTCCATCAATCATCTTTCTCAAGCTAACTTACAGGTGTGCTGGTCTATCGCGTTACGCTTTTCGCTGCTTTTCGTATACGGAAAAGCGCTCTGAAATGTCTATTTAACATTCAGACTCCTGCCACTTGGCGTCACGACTTAAAGGACATATTGGTATCCTTTACTATACCTCTCAAGTGATTTTCATACGTCATTTAGACTTTTTGAAAGATACTTATTTGACTCAATGTTATACACATCATTACTGAGTCTCATTTCAATAACGATCTATTAATCGTGTGGAAACTGATTGACATTTGCGAGAATCCAACGTCGCTAAAGTAGAGCCCTGAAGAAGTTCTTGTCTTATAGAACGAAACGCGTTGGCTGATGTCTGTTTTTAAGAAAATATACAAGAATTAAAGAAACACAATAAGGACTTTCCATATTGCTTTGGACTTCTTACTGGTGCACCTTCCTCTTTCGTTAAAAAAGTCTTTATATCTGTAAATCAGTAAAGTCCTTCTGCGGCGGACTTTTGGAAGAATTGTGCACAGGACTCATATATTTTTGTATACAGTAGACTGAGGTGCAGAACCGGTGGTCAGCCGTGGTGGTGCTCTGTAGTTAAGTATCTTTCTCAAGCAGTCAGTTCTAATGTTTTTCATTTATTCTTTATTGGTAACATGGATGGTAGTTTTGCATTAAAGTTTATGAAAGCTAGCTTGTACTTTTCCAAAGCTCAAATCCTTGTTCTTAGTGTACATTCTTTTCTTGGCTTCTAGGTCTAGAGTGCCAGCCAGTGTAGCACCAGCTGTGCGTTCACAACTTTGCATGAAACAGAATCACTACGAAGCATAGAGGCAGCATAGAGGTTCATTGCAGCAGGCAGCAGCAACCCTTGATTCTCGAAGTTTGGAAAAATGTAGGAGGAAACCTCATTCAAGATTTAGCGTAATTTCCTATCTGAGAAAAGACAAGTCTGTTGCTATAAATAACTCAACATTTGTGGACAGTGAGTTTTAAACTGAATTAAGTAGTCTCATACTTGATCACTTTTTGTCCAGTTGACAGGCAAATATGTCTCAACAAAGTCTATTTAGCTTTGGATTCAAAAAAAGTAAAGACAGTGATAAAGATAGCCCAGGAGAAGGAAACCCAAAAAAAACAACTGAGGCCGTTGGGCCGTGTAGCACTGCACAGAATCCTAACATAACTAAGAACAAAAAGTATGACGCTGAAAAAAGAAAACGAGTTTTTCAGTCACACTGGGTGGAATCCTGGCCATGGCTAGCCCTGAAGGAAAGTCCGGAGGGGGAAGGACCAAAAATGTACTGCACTATTTGCCACAAATATCCTACTATAGCACTCAGCTATTCGGGTTCCGGTAGGAATGCATTCTTAAGTGGATGTGACCAGTTGCGCATTGAACCAATCAGAGCTCATGAAAGTAGTAAGGCACATATGACATGTGTTTCATGGCACCGCCAGGAAATGAAAGAAACCACTTTGCAATGTCAGACCCCTACAGCGAGTACCTCAAATTCCAGTGTCCCTACAGAGCAGCCCCTCATCATGCAAGCACTGCAAAAACTGAAGGAAACAGAAAGAAAGAAACTGACCATCTTGTTTAACAATGCTTACCTAATTGCAAAACAAGGTAAGCCACTCTCAGACATGGACACCCTATGTAGGGCTATGAAGAAAGCAGGTGTGGATATAGGAGAAAATTATGCAAACCGCGAAAAAGCCACAGAGTTCATAAGATGTGAGGCGGATATACTTCGACAGGACATCAAAAAAATAGTTTCAAATTCTCGCTTCATCTGCATTATTGCTGACGGAAGTACAGATAGTGCAATCACTGAACAGGAAACTGTGCTGGTCAGAGTAGTCAATGGTGGGAAACCCTACACTCTATTTGCAGATCTTGTTCCACTTGAACATGCACATGCTCAAGGAGTTCTGGACGGTATAGTTAAAGGAATTAAAAGGTTATCTTTGGATTTAGTAGATATAAGGTCTGCAGAACATCCAGGTCCATCACTAATAGCTGTCAATTTCGATGGTGCTGCAGTTATGATGGGATCTAAGGGAGGGGTTGCAGCACTCCTAAAGAAAGACATTCCTTTTCTTCTTCCGTTCCATTGTGTAGCTCACAAGCTTCAGCTTGGGATTCTAGATGCTGTAAAATCCCATCCCTCTATTTGTCAGTTTGAGCAAACTTTGAAATGGATTTTCAAATTCTATTGGTATAGTCCTAAGAGGCGAAGAGATGCCAAAGAAATTTCAAGAATAATTGATGAAAACTTTGCACATTTCACTGATATTAAACAGGTTAGATGGGTTTCCAGCAAAACCAGGGCTTTGGCAGCCATGCAACAAAACCTGCAGACAGTGGTTCTACACTTGGGACAGGTCGCAGCTGGTAGTGATGATTCTGCTGCGAAGGCAAAAAAGTACCTCTCAGTTGTTACTAGTTTTACATTTATAAAAAACCTTTACAGTCTGAGAGATGTTCTGAAGCCAGTGTCTCAGCTTTCAGAATTCTTTCAGTCTAATGAACTGCTTTTATTGCATGTTCCACCTGCTGTAGAGAGGTGTGCGTTGACCCTAGTAGGCCTAAAGAGTGAGCTGGGTGAATATATGCAGCAGTTTAAAAAACTGTACCACCCTGAAGAAAAGAAGTTTGGACACATTTCTACTGATGGCTGGGAAATAAATTTATCAGGACACTGCCCACCAGCAGCAACAGTCCAAAGTGACAGTGAACTCATTGACAGTATGATTAAGTACATTGATAAGAGGTTTGAAAATTTTAATAGCATGCCAGTTCAAGGTTTTCAGGCATTTGATTATACACTGTGGCCAGAAAGTAGAGAGGAGCTCTATACATATGGGCTCTCTGATATTGAGGCAATTGTACAACATTTTGAGGTACTTTTCACCACAGACGAGAGGTTAGCAATTGTAGAGGAGTTTTGTGGACTTAAAACCCATATGAAAAGCTTTCAGACCAAAGGTATTCCTGTATTGCCTGCATATTCCACCCTGCTAGCAACAAAACCTTACTCGTTGACTAATATATTAAAGCTTGTGGAGATGATGTTCACATTCAGTGTATCTACAGCAGAAGCTGAACGTGTGTTTTCTGCCATGAATATCATTAAGAATCCACTAAGAACACGGTTAAATCAAGATGTTCTCCAAGACCTAATGCTTCTTAAGGTAGAAGGACCCAACTTTGAGGATTATGACCCCAGCAGAGCTATTGATCTCTGGCTTACAACAGGAGGCACAAAGCATGTGTGCGGACATAAAAGGCCACATCTATCATAACTGTTGAAGTACTAGTTTTAGAGCAGATTCCTGTGCCATGCAAGATCGTTTATTGTTGTATTTCTATATGTTTGGATGAAAAGGGATTTATAATATCGCTTGACAAGTTTTCCTTTAGCATTATTATTGCACAGCATTCAATGGTTTACTGATTTTAATAAAGCAAACATATATTAATGTTTCTCTGTCAGCCGGAGCCCTTTGGTTTGTTGTGGAACGGGGGTAGGTGGGACAAGTGGATTTTACAGGACATGTAGATCTCAGTGGCATTTTGTCCCTTGGACAACTAGATTATTTGGAAAATTCCACACCCCTGCTACAGTCTGGGTGGGGGAGGTGCCTGCACAATTCACCAGGTATGGATGGCTGGAGATGGTTTCTCCTGCTGGACAAGGGAACTGATTGGCATGACTTAGCTACCAATCCCGCTAGGGTGCTGGGAAGTTTACTTACTATGGTTTCAGTTTACTGTTAGTTACTATTAAGTTGAGAGAGTCTTCGTATGAGACAAGGGAAAGATAAAAAAAAAAGCATACCCACCAATCATCAAGATTTAAGGATTCTTTTTTATCACATCCGGAGCGGTGCCCTTCTAAGTCCACCCATTGAGATGCACAACCTGTCCGGATATTGTACCCGAGAGCAATTTATGGCAGTGGTTTTAAACATAGCAGCTCTAAATATTAGAGGCCTTCATGACCCAGCCAAAAAACTTGCAGTACTCTCGCTTTTGCGCTATTTAGACAGAAATATGTAACTGCTGCAGGAGATACCTTTGTTTAACAGGACTGGCCACAATCAAGGTCAAAATGGTTTCTTTGCCACTACCTATCCTCTATTAACAAGAAGAAAGGAGGGATTGCCATATTTTTAAATACCTTTAGCGGGGAGGTTAAGGTGATTGTTGCAAAAGTTAAAAGGGAGGACCCTAGCTCCCCGACTCGCCAAACGGGAGCACATATTTACTATACCGTCCATATACTCACATAGCGAGGGGCAGGATACATTCTTGTGCTTGACACTACCGTAGATTATGTGATCCCCAAACAAAGAATTAATAATAGGTGAGGACCAAAATGGTCTTGGATAGCAGGGAAGATTAGTCTGCTCAGAGATTTGGTCATGGGGTGACCTCTCTCAACAGTGTCAAACTTCTCTTCAAGATGTTGGCATGACTGACCTATGCATTCAACTGAGCAACTTAATTTTTCTCGTAGGCACCCCAGACTTCTGCTAGATTGAATGACTTTGGGAGTTCCTCCCATTTGGTTGAAAGGGTGGCCAAAGTGAAGTTAGGGGTTAGAAGAGTGCCTAATCATGCTCCGGTACATGCAGTTCCTAAAACCAGACAGAGAATAAAGAGATAGAGAATAAAGAGATGGAGACTGGATGAAGACCTCCTAAGCAATAAGAATAGTAAGGATTTATTGCTGTGGCTGCAGAGTAATTTCTCAGAGAAAATGATAGCAAAGGAACCATGGTTCATAAATAAATACATACATACTCTGATTTGTAGAGCGTGGCTGATCACCCGTGAGGGTATCCAGGCACGGTCCTTGGACACAGTGAGATTAAGTTACTTGCCCAGAATCACAGGATTTTAGCAGACGCCAACACTCGAACCTGGATTCCAAGCTCCAACGTTGGCAGCTCAGACCGTTATGCCACATCATATATTATGGAATGTCTTAAAGGACTTAATTCAAGGATATTTCACCTCCCTCACGAATCTGGCGTCAACTATTGGGGAAGGAGGGTGGGAAACATTTGTGCAGCTTACAATGCTGGATATGGGGAGGGCTGAGCATGCACCTCTCTGACTTAACTTGACCTATTACAAGGGTGAAAAAAGGCAGGGAAAGTGTTTGCATCTTAAGTTGAGAGTTCATGTCCTTGATCATAAATAAAGCAGGGGTTCGGAAAACCAGGATGGTGAAAAAAAAGCAGCATTTAAAGGTTGCTATAAAAACCTGTATTCTGTGGAGACAGTGAGGCAAATCGAAGCGGGAAAATACCTTGAAGTATAGCGTATGCGTCTAAGTCACGCAACATGGTTAGATAACCCTATTACACTGGAAGAGGTCATAGGTAGGATCTCTAAAATACAGCTATATAAAGCCCCCGGTCACTGAAGGATTTATAGGTGTATTTTATAAAACATTCTGGCAGCTCTTAGCACAGTCCTCACTAGTTTACATAATTCTTTTGGGGGCTCCAACCAATGATTGATTCTGTGAGAGAAGCCTTGAAAGTAATTAAACCAAAGCCTAGTAAAGGACCTAATTAGTTGCTCTTTCTTTCGGCTGATATCCGTACTAAATACAGAGAGGGTAAGGACACAGTCACATTTCCTGACTTTTATTTTTTACACCCAAAAAACATTCGGCCCAGGATGAAATTGGCTTTGCCCTCTATTCAGGAAGTTAGGGATTAAATGCTATTGTGATGCCTTATTGTGCTACAGGACAAATGATATTGATCTAGTTTGCACCGTTGCCTCTTACATTTGGTCTGCTTAGTTTATTGTGAGAAAATAGCTAACAGTAGACTGAATCTAGTGCCTGCTTTGTAAATCGAATTTGTGCACTTGATGTGTGTATTATGAACTAAAATGAATTTTAATGTGGTTTTATTATTCTCAATATGATTTTACCAGTACCACTTATCTGGTAATTATTTCTGATTTTTACTTGCACGCTTTTGAAGCAGAACGTTTTAGGTTTGGTATGTGTGTTATGGCTATAAGCTGAAACATTTATAATAAACCACTAAATACAGATGAAAAACATTTAACGTGGATTTTGGCTTGGACACTTGAACCACATGACCAGTGGAGGATTATCCCAGCCAGAAAGGCAACAGATTATACCAAACATGGCCTCAATGTAATGAATAACGTTTGTAGAGATAAGAAAATAGTTTTGCTTGTGTATGTTGATGCTGAGTAGGCTTCGACAGTGAACACAGGCCATTTATATTGAAAGCCTTGGACGCCTATGATTTGACCCTAGAGTCACAGCATGGCTATCTAGGGGTTGCAAGACCCTGATGGCGGGAATTTATGTTAATGGAGAAATGTCGGATTTCTTTGGGCTAGAGAGGAGTACAAGACAGGACTCCCCTCCCCCCTCACTTATTTGCCTTATATATGCAACTTCTGGCAATTCGAATTAGAGCCCAGGGAGAAATTAAAGTGATCTGTCTTGGTAGTGAGGAACATAGATCAGGCATAACTGGAAAGAAAGATATTTCAAGACTAAACTACCATAAAAAAGATGAGAACAACATTGAAGCTTCAGGTTCCTCTGAGGACAGACGGCGCTATACATTTGTTTACCACATACATGTGAAAGGCCCTGAGAAGTGTGGCCAAGCAAATAAGAATTTTCAGTGCAGTGACACAGCCTATTCCAGACTCATCAGGGAAAGACCTACCTATGTGTTGAAGGATAGGCCAAGAGGTATGCATGCTACCTCCACTTTGTTTTCTCCAGAGTGCTCTCCCTCTGCCATTTCACACCCTTCAGATTCTTCACTTTTTTACACCCAGAATGTTTCTCGCCCACGTAACTTTATTTTCTTTCCTTCAGTGAGCTATTTCACCTTTCCAGGTTCTTCACGCATGTGCCACACTGATATCAACTCGCCCCCCTCCCTCCCTTTGTTATAGCAAAATTCAGTCCTTAATCTGGATTTCTCACCTTTCTTCTCCTCGCCATCTTTCTCTTCTTCAGTCTTCACACGTTTGGATTTCTTGAAGTTTGCCACATTTTTGCGCCCACCTTCACCTTCATCTTCAGAGTCAGAGAATTCTTCATCACATGCTATCCTCTTGTCTGCTGATCGGACTGCGGGTGAAAAAAAAACATGTTGTAAGGTTCTCATTAGGAAAGTTTTGGCCTTGGTAAAGAGACCAACATCATCACAATAATACCTCAGACAGTCTTTACTAGCAAAGAAAGAATGCATAGCATAGTTTTCAGGAGGGTTGTTGCAAGAAGTTCATATAGCAATATTTGGCTAATCATGCCAGAAGATGAACTTCAAAAGTTCGCAACAAGAATGACAAGACCCTGCATTGGAAAAGGCACAGCACTAGATTGTAATCCCAACAGATTCCGTCGTCAAATAAGCTTTGTTTGTACTTTATTTTAAGACCAAGATCTTCACATTCCGTCACTCTTCTATCCCTCCACTATCCTTTTCAATCAAAATAACAGACCAACATGTTCACTTCTCAAATTTCACTATACTAATTTACCACTTACTGTTTAGGGGTTCCAGAGTAGTGTGCTATTTGCCGATAAAGCGCTTCAACACCTCATCAGGGGTAGTAAGCACTATATAAATGCAAACCTTTTTCCCCTCTTCTATCCCTCCGCTATCCTTCTCACTCCAAATAACTGACTACTATCCACCACTCAAATTACTTTCATTTTTCACTACACTAACTCAACTGTAATCCTTTATGGGTTCCGGAGTAGCATGCTACTCGCCGAAAAAGCGCTTGGACGCCTCGTGAGGGGTAGTAAGTGCTATATAAATGCAATTACAATACAATAAGGTAAGGTAAGCACATTTTTAAATACAAATACTTTTCGCTTACTAAAGTCGACACTTCGAACAATTTCTGAACAGTTCAATGTTGTCCTATAGGAAAAACGACATTGCGATTAAATAGGTAAGTATCACACTTACTATTCCAGTCTTCGGGACCAAAGGTCAGCAAAGGTAAGGGTCAGGCGAGTACTAAAACTGCACCACCTGCGAGGCAAGTCGCAGAGGTCAAAATCGGACTTTCAATAGAGACTGGGGGTACTGAGAGCCACACTGCTTGCTATTAAATTTGTTGTAGTGGCCAAGCTTTGAGTGATGGTCAAGCACGGGGGACTGGCACAAAGCAGCACCAAACATACACCGCCAGCAGCACAGGTAACGCCAAGTGCAGGGTACAAATTCAGCATTGGGCGCCCAATGCTATTCAATGAGGATTTCTGTCGACAAACAGGCTGAAAACTATATGTATACAAAACACAATACCTCCGACACCATAGATCTAGATCTTCTACACCAATTGGATTATTTATTTATCCCTGGGTTGTACCTGAATACGAAAATACTTTTTTTGTTTTCCACCAAGACGTGTTAGCCCTATGCAGGACTTGCTAGACAATTAATTTCTTGCCTTGTTTTGTATATAGGGTATATACAGAGAAACATACTCAAAACATGTGAACTATATTTACAGTAGACACATCTATAAAATTTATATTAAACAAATATCTGTACAGTTTACAAACGTGAAACAAAATGATGCTGCCAAGCACCAAAGACTGTGCGGTTCTGCAGGCAAAAAATAGTCCTACTCCTTTCTTAGATAGCCGTAAGGGGACTCCTCTCATTGATGTCCTCGCAATACAGTAGTGTTTTGTGCCATTGGGAGGTCACCCCAATGTATAGAACCTAGTACAGGACCGTACAGAGTGGGTTCTATAGTGTCCAAGTTCGGGACAAAGGTTTGTGGTGGGTTCTGTGGGCTGGCCTCTCAAAGAAATACGACCAACGCGTTTCGACCTTCTAATTGGCACTTCTTATAATAAAGGTCTTTATCAGGGTACGTCTTTATCTGGGAGGACTTGTGGTACCAAATCTAGTTGTTGGGAGACGTGGAACTTCTCTTATACACACTCGGGGGTGCTTAGACTGAGCGACCTGGCGTCTCTTGTTTACAGCCGCTGGGGGTGTGTGGGGGGTCTCGTCGTGTGCATTATGCTGCTCGTCCGCGGACTTGTCTCTCTCGGGCCGCAATACTTCTGTGCTCTGCACTCGCGCCCTCGTGCAGCAATGCAGCGTGGCACCCTGGAATTAATCTCTGGTGTTGCAACGCTGTAACGCGACACCACTTGGATCTGTGAATCGATCTGCGGCGTATGCGATAAACAGGCTGAAGGAGTCGCACATCAGAGGTTGCAGGAGGGAGCCCAACGACAGCAGAGGTAAGTTGAGATGTAGGGGGGGTTGTAGAGGCACTGTCGATTCAGCTTACCAAGACGCAGGGGCTTCGGGTGCAGGGTGTGCCTTTAGCCGGAGTCGTCTTACCGGAGCCGGTTGGGGTAAGGGAAACCTCTGGATTCAAGCTGCAGAAGTCGTGGAGTTGAGGAGAGGTCACCCAACACTGGATTAGAGGTAAAGATCGCTGGGTCATCAGGTGCAGAATGGGCAGGAGTCGCTGTTTCAGCTGGATCCGAGCCCTTGGAGTTGGATTCTTCTGAACAGGGCCGCTTTACTCAGGAGATCTGGTCTTTGTTGAAGAGCAGGCAGGCTTCCTTGGGATTCTGGAAGTTGCTGGCCACAGGACAGGTGCCTTCTTTGCAGAGACTTTCAGAATCTTTAAAGCTGGAGACTGGCCGGTAGGGCTGGGGCCAAGTCGGTAGTCGTCTTCAGGCTTTGCTGCACAGAGTCTTCTTCGTCGTAGATTGCAGAAATCTCGTTTCCAGGTATGAGGGAGCCACTTAAATACTAAATTTAGGGGCGTTTTAAGTGAATAGCAGGGAGGGCCAATGGGCACCTTACCTAGGATGACTGCATCCTCAATTATGCCACCCTCCCGTGGGAAAGGGCATAGACCTATCCCCTATTGGGGGTCTACCCATCTTTAAGATAGCAGGGACTGAAAGATGTGCTTCACCTCCCCTCCCCACCTTCAGGGTGGAATTGGCAGAGGTGGGCACACATCCTATTCTTCTAGGTTTTCCAGACGGCTTTACCGCTCAAAAGGGGGAGCGGGGAGGCGGGGGGGGGGATGAAGGGGTGTAAACCGGGGGCTGCCATCTGCTGCTAGCAGCAGAATCTGGGGGTCACATTACAAAGGAGGCAGGCCTTTGAAGCTTCTCCTTTGAGCACTGGGCCATCCTGGGGGGCGAGGTGCGACACATCTGCCCAGGTTGTGCAGTGTTTCTGGTCCCAAAGCGCAGAGGCTCTCCTCCCAGAGGTCCATAAACATGTCTGTGGGTGGCAGGCTGCCTAAAGGCAGTTAGTGACTACACCAGGGTTTTCAGGGGGCGCCTCTTAGGTGCCCTCTGAATACAAGGTTTAATAAATCGCAAACTGGCATCAGTGTGGATTTATTATAAGGAGTTGTTCGGTGCAAAACACTTCTGGTTTCAGTGAAGCCATCATGGTGCTGGGGAACTCTATTTGTCTTGTTCCCAGCCCATGTACTCTCTCTGACTCCACTGGCACTTACAATATTAAGGAATAGACCCTAATACTGTAAGGGCATATCTCACACTTGTGATATCGTGCATCCTGCCTTAGGGCTGGTAAGGTCTGCTAGAGGGGTGACTTACATATATCTAGGGCAGTGCTAGTTGGCATGGCACAGAGGCAGTGTGCCATGTCGACGTTGTTTTAGCTTCAAAAGGCCATGCATGCTGCAGTGGCAGTCTGCATGGCCTAGGTTACAGGTCCTACAGCCAAAGTTGCATCAAAAGCCAGGCAAAAAGTGATGTGAGGGGGTGTACTGCAACAGAACTCCATTTTTACACAGAAGTTAAAACATGGCAGTGGTGTTGAATGTTTGGGCTGAGGAGATTGTTCTAGACCACAAGGACTAAAGTCTTAAGACAAATGGAATAGTGATCCAGAAGGTTTGCATGCAAATTCTCTTGTGTTGGGGTTCAGGGCTAGCACTTTCCTGTGTCCTCTTTGAAAGTACATATATAAGTCACAATCCCATTTTAGTGGCACAAACGTGCCCTGGGGCACATTCATTCTTCTATGAGAGGAATTGAAGGGGAGAGGAATGAATTTGCTCAAAAGGGGGTACAATGAGTCTTGTGAGGGCTATGTTTAGATTCCATTGAGTTTCTGGTGGCTTTGATAAATGGTATATGGAATAAAGAGGAGCGTTCCTTATTCTGCCTGTAAGCTGCTATGGTGCCTAAATGAAGTCTAATGAAAGTG
Source organism: Triturus cristatus (assembly GCF_964204655.1). Lineage (NCBI taxonomy): Eukaryota > Metazoa > Chordata > Amphibia > Caudata > Salamandridae > Triturus > Triturus cristatus. Next base: position 589,595,962 of record NC_140584.1, read on the forward strand.
TACTCTAACACAGAGTGTTTTGGATAAAGGAGGTGCATATAATGTCCTGGACCACAGGGTTTAATGGATCTATGTGCTTTGGGAAACAGTAGTAGACAAACCTTCCATTTGGATGTGGAGCAAATCCAAGCAGTTGGATTGTGTGCTTCCTTGAGGATGTCCATGCACTCTTGTGGGAGGCACAGTTATCTGAACCCAAGGCAGATCACTAGGTTGAGCAGTTTGTGGTATGTATATCTGATTTGTCCCTGACTTCTGGTGACAAGGTCCTGCCTGTTGGGGAGCTTCTCATGGGGATCGATGGAGACTGGCTGCAAGGATGAGTGTCTGGGACGTCAGTCACCTCTTCCGCACCACTAGTGGAAGTAGTCGGAAAAGTGTAAGCAAATATCCCCGACTGGTTCATCTGTAGTGCATTGCCTATGGAATGTAGTTATGAGAACCTGGAGGCGAAGCTTGGCCATTTTGCGTTCTCTGTGGTGGTGAACAGATCTATCAACATTAGAAGTAGCAGATTAGAACTTAGATTGAGTTCCCATTCATGACCATTTTTCGTATGACCTGACCAGATAGGTCTCCTAGGTCATTAGTGGCTACTGGAAGGTACTCCACTATCAAAAGGATGCGAAGACGAAGGGCCCAGATCCAAACTGTCTGAATTCTAAATGAAAGGTTGAGAGAGTGGGTGCCGCCTCGTTTTAGGTACTACATCGCAGTCATGTCTGTACAGACAAGTACTACCTTGCCCCTGTATCTGCGGATGAAAGGCTTTGAAGGCTAGCTGGACTGCTAGGAGTTAGAACTAGTTGATGCAGTAAACCTGCTTTTGTGGGGTCGACAATTCCTGTACTGCTGTGAGATGGAGATATGCCCATCGTGCTTGTGATGCATCCATGGTGATGGTGACCAGTGGTAAAGGACCTTTGAAAGGCTGGCCCTGCAACAGGTTGTTGCTGTTCCACTACTGCAGGGTTGCTGTACACTGGCCTTTACCAACACTAGATCCTCCATGTGACCCTCAGATTGGGACTATTGTGCTGCAACACACTGAAGTGGATGCATGTGTAGTCTGGCATGGGCCACTATGGTGTTACAGGAGGCCATAGGTACAAGTTGCACACCTGTTCTGTCTGCTAGAGGAGTGTTCAAAACACCATGTTTCGACTGAGGTCTGAGGTCAAGAATTGGTCTGAGGGACCAGTCGTTCTGGAGGATAAGCAGATCCTGAAAAATCTACTCGCCCACTTGCTATGACAAGTTAGATTTTAACAGGGCAGGCTATTTTTAAGGCCTACTGGACCTTTCTGGCGAGAGGGTGAGCTGGCAAACAGATGTTCTGTTCATTCAGAAAATAATGAGTAATAAAGATGCCTTTAAATCATGTTTTTAAATCATGTTTTTATCTGGTCACATTTGCTGTGCATTCAAAGACTGATGTCAAATGCCAGCTTCTGTCTTCTTACAAATTGTTGATTATTTTACTCTGGAGATTGGGGTTTACTTTTCTTTCCCTGACTGCAAGGTTAGATTTTGTAAAGTGAACTGTGACAGAAGAGTGTGAAATGAAAGGCTGTATGTCAGTTTTCTTTCTAACACAACATTTAAGTAGCTCGTAAATGAACTGTACAAATATTAGTTTAAAAAATAACAGAACGCGCATTTTTGGTAATTCTGAAGTGAACTGAAACAAAGATTTTATAGAATCAAAGCAAATTAGAATCCTTTACTTGGTGATGTGCAAATGATGAATATTTGCAGAAACCAGGATTTCAAAACATTGTACTCTATATAGTTTTATCAGTAAAACTGCACATCAGTGGGAAGGTTTATGGCCATTACAATGGAAAATGTGCTGTCTGAATGACACTACACTTCCACATCATGCTTTAGTAATGTATTTATCATGGAACATGAACTGAGAAATGTTCCTGCCATCATCCTGATGACAATGCGGTTATGAAGTAAGAGGCAATTATGGGTCCGTGAATCCTATGTGTTTTATACATTGAGCACAAGTCAGGTCTAATAAAACAGACTAAAGTATTTTCTGTACTGCAGACATGAACAAATCAGATATTCGAAGGTGCGCTCATATGTGATCATGAAGAAAAAGGCAACTCTGAAATAAAATGCTGGCCTAGGATCACACATTTGAGACCAGTTTGTGGGTCAAGCGGATTACAGTTAGGCAGAGTAGAATATTAAAATCAGTAGACCCGCAGGTCTGGTAACATTTCTGTGGCATTTTGAGGCCTGAAAGTACAGCGGATAAAGCCCCCTTTTCCTTGGTGTTGTGAGGAGATGGCTTTCTGTAGGAAGGCATATACGATCCTTGAGATGCGAAACTCGAGGTGGTATGTTGGGTGGGGTGGGGGTAGGAGTAATATTCTAGGCAGTAACCATGCTGAATTATATCTAGAACCCATCTGTCTGAAATGATTTGTTGCCAGTGTGGCAGGAGATTGATTCTCCCCAAACGTGTTGTGTGGAAGCAGTAGAGAGTCAGTGTTTTGTGGCGGCGTAGGCTCCCTTGCCAGAACCTCCATGGGCTTTTCCTCTATTGTGATACCTACACCCTCGTGTGTAACACCCCCCCCCCCCGTCCCCCACCCTAGGGGTGCAAGGGCGGCAGGGTTCCTTTTTCTGCTCTGGGAAGTACTTGTGTCCAGGGAGGATCATCTTAGAATCACCATGATATTGCTGCCAACGAAAAGACCCTCTCCTGCCAATAGTCTGGAGAGGCCGAATGGCTTTAGCCATATCTGCATCTTCCTTCATTTTTTTAACATTTGAGCGACCTGTGGGCTGAACAAATGTTCAGAATCAAAGGGTAGATTAAATATGTGTTGTTGCACCACCAGTTTTAACCTTGATACAGAGCCATGCATGTTGCCGAATGAGGATACTTGTATTGACACCCCATGCTGTCCGCTGCATCTAGGGTAAACATTGTTTTGCCCTCTGTGATCAGTTCTTCCCCCCTCTGTTGGAATTCGGGCGGCATGTGAACTAAGGAGACCGATCCTATGTGTCCCCTGATGTATGGTGGGTCAGAAGGTGAAGCCATACACTTAGGTTCCACCCTTGGAGTTACTACCCTAGCTTTTGACCGGGTACATAAAATAAAAGGCCTCGGTGCTTAGTTTTAACATGAGATTTCGCATGGGTAGGAACTGAACGGTACGCTCAGTCTTAGAGTCTTGATTAAGAAGTCGTTCTCATCCTGAAGTATACGAAGGACCACTTTGTGGTACTGGGCTGCATTTTTACCTCATATTGTATTAGCTCGTGGTAGGAGGTTGCATCGTCGGGGGGAGGGGTAATGAAGGTTTGTAACAGTACAGGTGTCGGAGGTTTCGGCCTCCTCAATGTCTCTGGCGCAGTTGGGTTTTACCCCAAAGAGGTCTTGTAGGCATTGTATGCCTACAAAATTCAAGCAGGATGTCTATGCACTCCAGCGAGAGATGCAGGTTACTGAATCCTATGACCTAAGATGCCTGATCACTAGATTGAGCTGCCTGGGGTCTGGGTGCCGGATCGCATCTTGGTATACTGTGAAAAGGTTCTGTCTGTTGGGAAGCTTTTTGTGGGTGCAGATAGACAGCTCAGGAGTATTAAAGCTGCCTAGCCTATCAGACAGCTCAAGATTATCAGAGCTGCCTAGCCTATCTGGATAACCATTAAAGAGGTTTGCTTCATTTTCTCAAAAGCAAAGATTCTTGAATAGTTCCATCCATACTGCATTGCCAATGGCCTGTGGCAGAGGGAACTTGGAGGCGAAGTTCGGGCATTTTGTATTTCTGGGCATGGCAAACAGGTCCATCTGTGGGGTGCCCCAGCATTTGCAGTACCATAGTAGATCTTGCTGGCTCTCACTCATGGACTTGTTGCTGTATCCTGCTTAGTCGGTCTACAAGGTCGTTCTCCATTCCCCGAATATATTCTGCCAAAAGGCAGATAGCCCAGTGCCAGGTCTCCTGCGCTTGCACGGAGAATAGAGTAGTGTGCATGTCTGGCATTGCTTTTAAGGGTAATTTTTGGCGATCATGTTATCTGTCTTGATAAGGACTATCTTGCCAAGAATGACTTCAATGAAGGTGGCTTATGGCAAATGTCTCCAAACAGTCGATCGAGAGCTACCACTAGCTCGCAGACACCTTCAGAGTAGCTCACAGCCTAGAGTTTATTTTTAAATAGGCACAGGGTTGCATTTTCCTCTTAAAGGGAAGGTTGTGTTTATTATACATTATCATCAGGCTGCAGATAGCAGGGCCGGATAACGAGCAGTCAGATTTATGACCTAGGCTGGGGCGGCAGAGGTAAAGAACTGAAGCACTGGGATATTTAACTCAAATAAAAGTCTATGTCAACTTCGTTTTGGAGCGTGAGAACAAATTAGGTTTCTGAATGTTCTAAAAGGCAGAAAATAAAGTTGTAAAGTTTCCTTAATGCCTAAGTTTACACTTCATTTCTCCTCTTCCATTTCAAAGTGTTACATTTACAAACAGCAGGCGTCTTGCTCCCTGTGGCTAGTAGACACTGTGCCATAATTATAGCTGAAAAATAGTCACTTTTTTAAATGGGAGAAATTTAAAGTGAAGAACAATATTTCTATGAAACATCAAGTCTTCATGGTTTTCTCCACTTCCAATTAAGCTGGTTACGTCTTCATGTTTTATGTACCAGGTTTCAAATTCCCCCAATTTAAACAATTGGCGCTATTTTTCCGCTATAAATATAGCACTAGGTCTACAGGCCACTGGGATTAAGATGCCTATCGTTTGTAAATGTGACACTGGAAATGGGAGAAAGATGTAAAAGAGTTTTATGGAATCTTTATAAGGAATATGCTACTTACCAGTATGCATCTGTTCTTGGCATGTAGAGCTGCAGATCTACTCACTGTGCATAGATCGCCATCTGGTGTTGGGTCCGGATGTTTGCAGTTGTTTTTCCTCTTGGAAAGTCTTTGAATGTCACGAGGTATGTGACTCCTCCTTTGGATCATACTGCGCATGGGCTTCGGCTCCATCGTGAGATTGTTTTTCACCAGCAGGGAAATGATGGAACGTAGTAATAAGCCGTGAAGATACCCATGTGTGCTGTATCTAAATAAGATAAACTGGAACAGATAAAGGTAGCCGGGTGGGCGTGTGTAGATCTGCAGCTCTACATGCCAAGAACAGATGCATACTGGTAAGTAGCATATTCCGTTCAAGGCATATGAGCTGCAGATTACACACTGTGCATAGATTACATAGCAGTACTCGCTCCTAGCGGCGACCACCAGTATCTGTTGCAGTTGTTTGAAACAGTGCTTTTAGGACAGCCTGGCCCACACTAGCTTGTTGTTTAGTTTGCACATCTACACAACAGTGTTTAGTAAAAGTGTGCGGTGTAGACCATGTAGCTGCTTTGCAGATATCATCTAAGGGGATGTTCGGTAAGAATGCCATGGAAGCCCCTATTTTACGTGTAGAGTGGGCTTTAGGGGGAACTGATAGCGTGAGTTTTGCTTTGTGGTAGCAAATCTGTATGCATTTAATAATCCACCTAGCTATCCCAGATTTTGGGATGGGGTTGCCTTTGTGTGGTGGTGAGAAAGACACGAACAGTTGTTTGGTCTTACGAAAGGGTTGTGTTCTCTCGATGTAGTAGAGTAAGGCTTGTTTGACATTTAGTGTGTGGAGAGCTCTTTCTGCAATGTTCCGTGGCTGTGAGAAGAATACGGGCAGTTCCACAGATTGGTTTAGGTAAAAGGGAGAAATGACTTTAGGGAGGAATTTTGGATTAGTGCGGAGAACAACCTTGTTATGGTGCATTTGCAGAAAGGGTTCTTGAATGGTGAGTGCTTGTAGCTCACTGACCCTTCTGAGGGAAGTAATGGCTACAAGAAAAGAAGTTTTCCATGTTAGGAATTGAAGTTCACATTTGTGTAGAGGTTCAAAGGGAGGCCCCATTAGTCTTGTGAGAACGATGTTTAGGTTCCAGACAGGTGAGGGTGGCACTCTGGGGGGAATTATCCTCTTGAGGCCTTCCATGAAGGCTTTTATGGCAGGTACTCGAAAGAGTGAGAGATGTTGCCTGTTTTGTAGATAAGCTGCTATGGCAGCAAGGTGCAGTCTAATAGGCTATTTATTACACCTACAAAAATGCAACCTAGCCTACACGTCTATGATGTGTTGAATGGACACATCTAAGGGATTGATATTATTGTTGTGACAATAGATCACAAAACGTCTCCACTTGGTAGGTCGTCTAGCTTCTCTAATGACGTTCATACAGTCAGGGGGAAGATTAAGATAACCGAATTCTAGGATTTCAGGAGCCAGATCGCAAGGTTGAGCTGAGCTGGGTCCAGGTGTTTGATCTCTCCATGATTCTGGGTTAAGAGGCATGGAGAGAGGTGTAACTTTTGGTGCGGTACTACAGATAGTTCCAGCAGTGTGGTGTACCACGGTTGTCTGGCCCAAGTTGGAGCTACTAGAATGAGAGTGAGGGAGTGTTGCTGTAGTTTGCGCACCACTAATGGAATGAGTGAGAGGCGGAAAAGCGTACGCAAATCTGCCTGACCAGTTCATCCATATCGCATTGCTATTGACCAATGGGTGTGGATACCTGGCGGCAAAGCTTGGGCATTTGGCGTTTTTTGTGGGTGGCGAAGAGGTCTATTTGTGGATGGCCCCACATTTGAAAGTACGGGTGAAGAACTTGTGGATGGAGTTCCCACTCGTGGATCTGTTGCGTTTGTCTGCTCAGCAGATCAACCATAGTGTTTTGGACTCCTGGGACATGTTGGGCTAGGAGAAAGATTTTTTGGGGTATGGCCCATCTCCATATGCTCTGTGCTAACAGAGAGCTGCGGAGAGTGTGTGCCGCCTTGTTTTTGTATATAGTACATGGCTGTCATGTTGTCCGTGCGGACTAGGACGGCCTTGCCCGAGACATGGGTCTGAAAGGCCTTTAGGGCTAAGAATATGTCTAGTAACTGTAGATGGTTGATGAGGAGTAACTTCTGTTGAGGTGTCAACCTGCCCTGCATGGTGTGATGTAGAAGGTGAGCTCCGCAGCCGGAGAGCGATGCGTCCGCTGTCAGTACTATCTGAGGAACCGGGTCCAGGAACGTCGCCCTTTGGAAAGGTTTTTGGTGGTCCACCACTGCAGAGAGCGATGGGCACGACCGCCTACCAACACCAGATCTGTAAATTGACCCTGGGCCTGGTTCCATTGGTGCGCTAAGCACTCTTGGAGAGGACGCATCTGTAGTCTTGCGTGAGGTACTATGAATATGCAAGAGGCCATCATTCCTAGAAGTTGCATGAACACTCGAGCTAGAAGAGTGTTCTGGGTGAAATTTGGCGCGTAGAGCCTGAATGTTTGCTATCCTGGCAGGACTGGGATTGGCTAGCGCTTTTGAGGTGTGTATGGTGGCACCGAGGTATTGTTTTACGTGGGACGGTTGCAGATGGGACTTGGTATGGTTTACTGTGAAGCCCAGTTGGTGAAGTAGTTGGATAGTGGCGCGAGTGTGCTGTACACTCTGGTTGTATGAGTTGGCTTTCATGAGCCAGTCGTCAAGGTATGGGAAGACATGGATGTGTTGTCTTCGCAAGTGTGCTGCCACTACCGCTAGGCATTTGGTAAACACCCGTGGTGCTGTGGTGACTCCGAATGGGAGCACTTTGAACTGATAGTGTTGACCGTCCACTACAAATCTGAGAAACTTCCTTTGAGCCTTGTGAACAGGAATGTGGAAATGGGCGTCCTTGAGGTCTAGGGTGGCAAGGAAGTCGTTTAGGGAGAGCAGGGGAATTACCTGCTGGAGTGTGACCATGTGGAAATGGTCTGAGTGTATATAGTGATTTAGGGGTCTGAGGTCCAGGATGGGCCTTAGAGTGTCGTCCTTTTTAGTATGAAAAAATATAGGGAGTAAACTCCCATATTTTGTTGGTGGGCAGGAACTAGTTCTAGCGCACTCTTTTGTAGGAGGGAGATTACCTCCTACTTTATAAGTGACAAATATTCCTGTGACATTGGGAGTTGTTTGGGTGGAATGTTTGGGGGGGGGGGGGGGGGTGTAGATGTTAGTTCGAGGCAGTAGCCTGACCAAATTATTTGTGTTACCCATTTGTCTGAGGTGATAGTAGTCCAGACAGGAAGGAAATTGTGGAGTCTGCCCCCGACCGGAGTGGGATGGTCTGGGGGGAGTGGAGGGAAGTCATTGGGCAGGGGTGGAGGCAGAGCGGGAGGTGTTAGTTTTGCCTCTGCTTTTATTATTGTTACCCCTGTAGCCGCCTCTTTGGTAACCCCAAATGAAGGTGGATTGGGTACGGGCTTTATAGGAAGTGGAAGCGCTGTCGGGAGTAGCCGCCTCTGGAGGTGCTTCGAAAGGAAGAGCGGAGAAAGGAGCGCCTGGGAGGGTGCGACGAAGGCTCCCATAGACTTTGCCGTATCTGTGTCTTTTTTCATTTTTTCCAGGGCAACGTCAACGTTTGGGTCAAACAGATGTTCCTGGTCAAAGGGGTGGTTCAGGATGGAAGCCTGCACCTTGGGTTTGAAACCTGAAATTCGTAGCCAGTCATGCCTACGGAGGACGACGCTGGTGTTAATTGCCCTAGAGGCGGTGTCAGCTACATCTAGGGCGCAGCGAATGGAGGTCCTGGATAAGCTTGTTGGCTCTATTCTTGTATTTGTCAGGGAGGTGTTGCATTATGGCTTCCAGTTCATCATAATGTGCCCTGTCATATCTTGCCAAAAGCGCGTGTGTGTTTGCAATGCGCCATATGTTGGCAGCCTGGGATGCAGTGCGTTTGCCAGGAGGTGTCTAGGAGTTTGGACTCTATCAGGTGGTGGTGCTTCGCCGGATGCCTGGGAGTTTGCACGCTTCCTTGCAGTGGGGACTACTAGGGAGTCTAGTGGTGCTGGCCCTCTGATGTAGGTGGGGTCTGTAGAGGCAGCCTTTATACTTCTTCTCGATGCGAGGGTTGATGACCCTGGCCGGGACTTTAAAGACCTCCGGCGCGTGCTTGATAACCCCTTTAAGCAAGGGCAGGATGGAAGTGGCCCTGTGTGCAGTGTCAAAGGTATCTAGGAGGAAGTCCTCCTCCACGGGGTCTGTATGGAGATCAACTCCGTGGTAGTGTGCAGCCCTATGGAGTAGTTGGTTAAACCCCATTGTGTCTTCTGGGGGGGGGGGGGGGGGGGGGGGGGGACGGTCTTGAAGGGTAAAGGTCGTCCTGCGGGACGTTAGGGACGTCTGGAATGTTGTAGTCGTCCCATGGTTCTGGGGAGCCTGTAGGAGTGGGGTCCCCTGTGGGCTGGTCATGGGGCCCATCCCCTGTGTCATTGTCATCTTCATCCGGAGAGGGTGTGGGGGAATGAGGTGGGGGGGGGGGTGGGGGGGGAGAAGGTATTCTCAAAGGGGAGGTAGCAAAGTCTCTTCTCTTTGGAGGTGGAGCTGGGGCAGGCTTGTCCAGCGGTCTCTTTTTGGTGCTGAGCATCAAATGTCCAGTTTTAGGGTCTTTGACAAGTGCTTTTTGGAGTGGATCAGGCCGAAATAGTTCCTCTGTGAGTGGCCGATCTGTCGGCGCCGAAGGTGTCGGAGCCGTAGGTTTTTTAGTCTTTGAGTCGGCATCGGTTTGTTGTTTCGAACTGTGCGGCTTAGAGATGTCTGGTTGTTTCCTCGGCTCCAAGATGACTTTTGGCTTCGAGGTGTGGGTGTCGAGGGCTTTGGATTTTATGCTCGGCTCCGGGGAAGGTGTCGGTACCGAGGAGCTAGTGATGGTCTTCGGCTCCGAGTGCTTCTGTGGGTGTGGAGTTCGGCGCGGAGGAGGCCATCTTCTTTTCGGCGCCGGTGCGGAGGCGTGTTTCTCGGCACCGACGGTAGGCTGGCTCGATGGGCTTCTTAACCGGGCCCGAAGGCGAGGTGTGGGAAGCAATGTGTTTGGTCGTGCCTAGGCACGAGGGCGAAGGCGTGACCGAAGCCTTTTTCGATGCCGTCGAGGAAGGGGGTCGATGTTAGTACTCACGCCCCTCTGTGCCGGTGCTGACTAGGCCCTCTTCGGTGTGCTGCTCTTCTGGAACATCGACGCCTTCTCCGAAGATGTCGTCGGGGATTGCAGTCAACGAGTGTGCCATGGTTCTCCTCGCCCTTCGGTCCCGAATGGTCTTCTTCGACCGGAAGGATTTGCACACCGGACAGTCTCGAGCCTAGTGTTCTGGGGAGAGGCAGAGGTTGCACACCTCATGGAGATCGGTGTGGGGAACTTGGACCCACATCGAGGACACTTCTTAAATAGAGTCCTTTCCATCAGCCAGGACCGGAGCTCAGGTAGGCCCGAAGGCCTTAGTCGACGACCGGAATCGAAGACTTCGAACGATGAGAGTTGCACCGAGTGTGGAGATCGTGATCAAAACAATACCTCAGAAAGGGAAGGATTGCGCACCGGTCAGAAGAACTGAAAACTGTTCGGAACCGGCGCGCGAAGAACACATCCGAGCCCGATGGCGGAAAAAAACAATCTGACGATGGAGCCAAAGCCCATGCGCAGTATGATCCAAAGGAGGAGTCACATACCTCGTGACTTCCAAAGACTTTCCAAGAGGAAAAACAACTGCAAACATCCGGGCCCAACACCAGATGGCGATCTATGCACAGTGTGTAATCTGCAGCTAATATGCCTCGAACACAAAGTTAATTTTTCCCCATTTAAAAATATAGCCTTTATACACAGCAGGCATCTTGCTCGCTGTGGCTGGGAGATACGGTGCCATAATTAAAATTGAAATATATAGCCATTATTTTAAGTAGGAGAAATTGAAAGTGCAGAATTTTTTTTCCATATTCTAGACATTTTTCGGCACTTTAAATTTTGCTCATTAAAAAAAAAAAAAAAAAATATATATAAAGTTGTACATCTGTGTTATACATATGCCGTTGCCAAATATGGCGGAAAGTATTTTCTGTGCCACAAGTACATACAACACAGGCTCAGACCACGCTCACTGACACACATTGCAGCCCTGTCATTTTGCTCCTAGTCAAAGTATTTTGTTTAGACAACATTATCAGCCTCTATGGACATTAGCTTTAAAGTCAATGAAGCTGAGCACAGGGGTATTTGGTAACAATGTGCGATTTGCTTAGCCTTCAGTAGCTTACAATGATTTTCACTGATCAGAGGCATCTCTCACTACATAAAAGGTTGGAGACCCCTGGCTTATGGCTAGCGACTAGAGATAGTATATGTGATGGTGGGGTCACATGCCTTGTTTTGTCATATGGTCAAGATGAACCCAGCAGTTGGCAAGAGAGTGGCCCATTGCAATGGTGACTTGCAGAAAGTGGTCTGGAAAAAATCTGCCTCATCTCAGGTTGTTGCTGTTTTATCAGTGCATAGAGCAACGGGCACTGGCATTTACCAACACAGGATCTTTCAAGTGACCCGCCGCTTATGGCCATTGGGCACAGAGGCAATCCTGCAATGGGGGCATGTGGAGCTAGGGCAACAAAAGAGGCCATTATACTTAAGCTCATGACAGTTTGAACTAATTTATAGATTGGGCTGAAAATGAGGTAGGAACTGCTGTAATGCCAACACCCTCTGCTGGTTTGGGTAGGTTTTGCCTGCAACTGCATTGTTTACGGACCAGAGTAAAGGCTGGACCTGTAGGGGATGTAGGTGAGACTTGGTGGCATTTATAGTGAATCCTGATCCATGAACCAAGGAGATCGCAGCTTGGAGAGATATACGCATTGTTGCTTGCCCGCGCTCTTGATCAGCCAATTGTTGACATAGGGGGTGGGAGGGGTGACCACATTTTCCCCCTACATATGTAGATGTGCCCTACCACTTCTAGGCACTAAAGACCTGTGGAGCGGTAGGACCCCAAAAGAAAATCACTTTAAATTGGTAATGATGAACACATACCATAAAGCAGAGGTAGTACAGGTCGGCGGGGTGGATGGGGATGTGATAGTAGGTGTCCTTCAGGTCTAGCGCCAACATGTACTCACCTGGTGGGAGCAGAGGGCTAACATCCTGCAGGGTTGTCATGTAGAATTGTTCTAACAGAATGTATTTAGAGGCCAGAGGTTCATGAGCGGACTGCGGAAGTCGTTGTTCTTGGGGATGAGGAAGACGAGAGTAGACTCTTGTTCCGGTAGTGAGGAGGCTCTCTTACTAGGTCTCCCTTGCGCCAGGACCTCGCCTTCTAAAAAGGCAGAGGGTTTCTCTGCGGGGTGAGATCGGAGGGACTGTGAAAAGCTCTATACAGTAGCTGTGGCTAACCACCACAGGGAGCCATTGATCTGAGGGGTTTCCTCCCAATGAGAGAAGTAATCCTGCAATCTCCCCCATAGGTGTTGTGTAATCAGGGGGAAGTGGCACAACTCAGAGCTTGGAGGTGGATGCTCATTTGCTGGAGCCACCCCTTCCTGTGTCCTTAATGTTTTTACCCCTGTATGTACCCCTGGTGTGCCCCCTTCCCTCCTGCTGGTGGAAAGACTACTATTGTCTGATATGAGGAGGTGGGATCAAGAAAAGTGGCCTAGGACCCTCCGAGATTTTCATCTCCAAATGATGGCTTTGGAAGGCGGACATTAATTTGGTGACGTCCGTTTCCTTTTTCATCTTCTAAAACATCTCTTTAACCCGAAGCTCAAATAAGTGTTACCCATTAAATGGCAGCTTGAGGAGATTATGCTGATCCTCCGGCTTAAACCACAAGATACGGAGCCAGGAATTGCACCTAAGAGGAAGTTAGTGTTAGCCTACCAGGAGGCTGTGTCCACTGCATCAAGGGTGCAATGGATGTTAACACTGGCAATGGTCTTCCCCTCGGCACCATCTCATCCCCCCTTTCCTGAACTCCTTTGGGAGATGCTTCACCAGATCCTCAACTTGCACCCACTGAGATCTTTTGATGCAGGAGAGTAGCCCCATGGAGTGGGCTATGAGCCAGTGGGTAACTGCACCCTCTAATCGGCTGGATCCAGCTCTTGTTCTCCTTTTCAGGCTGCTGGGGCGTTGCATGTGACCTGTGGGCAGTATGCACAACCAAAGAAGGGGGGTGGGGAGTCGTGGGGGGGTGGGGAGGAGAAGGACATGGCCCATGATGTAGACTAGGCCACTGGGGAAAGGCTCATACTTTTTCTCCACCGTGGGTGTTGCTACCCAAGCCTTCACATGTTCCTTGAATGTTTCAGGGGCGAACTTCAGTAGGTCTACAAGTTTCTTGGCCGGAGTAGTCAGAAGGGCCTCAGATGCAGGATACTCCTCAAATGCCAGTCCCCTCTTCTGAAGCAGAGTCTCCATGGACGTTGGGGGGTGGTTTTGCCAAATGTTTCCAAAAAGGGGAAAGATAAAGAGGTGCTTCTGCCTTGGATCGAGCTCCTCCTGTAGCATTTGGAGGATTGGCAGTTAAGAGTCCTTGGAGCTGGTTGTTCAGTGTGTTCCCAGCATCAACAATGGCTTCAAAGTAAATGAGGGGTTGGGTGCCGATGGAACTTTTGACTTTAAATATAAATATAGACTAGGCTGGTCAGTCAGCAGGACCGTTGAGAGGCGTAAATGCCAGTAGACAGGTCCTTTTTTGAATCAGAGGCCTTCACTTGGTGTTGACCAGTTCCCAAAGGAAGTGGAGGCCCTAGAGTCTAATGTACTGTGCATGCAGCTACATGCCAGACGCCTTCGGGAGAGGTGCTCTGCCTCAACATGAGGCCTTTTGTGGGGCTTAGAGTGGGTGCCTGAGCCCACTGTACTTTCAACCCTGGTCAAGGTCTGCATTCGGGAGCTGCTGGTCCCCTAGGTGCCTTTTCTTATTCCAGAGGGTCTGAGGTGCTGGAGGAGGTAGCCTCTAGGCTGGGTGTTGGCTGATGTGGCAGAATGCCTCAAGTGCCAGCGTGTTCATCTTCCTTATTGGCTGAAGAGGTCTGGTGTGACTGTAGCAGACTGCTGATGCTCTTTGCTGTGTGCACAACACCTCTCCATTTGGTAATGTAGTTTTCTTGGACCAGAAGGCGGGGCAGTGTACACAGGGCATCATTGTGGCTGGAGAAGATCAGAAAACAACAAAGTTTACCTTGGGAGAAGCCTAGAGCTAGCACACGCCTCTATGATAGAATAAAATGCATTACTCATCTGTATATGATTAAACAGTATTTAATTACCGTATAATAATCTCAAATAGTCAGACTATGCACACAATAGGTGCCCCAATTAAAGTCGCTGTGAAGGTGATCAGTGACAAAGGGTAAATAAAAGTGTGTTGGTTGGAGGAGAGGTAGAGTTTACAAATCTCACAGTGATTCAACCACAGGTACTTCGTGTGGCAACAGGGCAGTACTTTAAGGCAGTCTTATCCATTACCCTGTGAGGATCTCTATTCTCTGGTGTGTAAGGTCGATAGAAAAAGGGACCGTCTTGGGAGGCTGCAAGGGTCCGTCGTTCAGATTGGTAGGAGTCACTCTCTGGAGAGTGTTGTTGAATAAAAAAACAGGCAACTAAAGTTCCTTTGGCTCTGGGTGTCGACAATTCACTGTGGGGGCCAAGAAACAGGGAGAACATGTAGAGTTACAGCGGGGTGAACAAGGTGGATAGGACTTCTCCCCAATATGCCAGGTCGTCCTTGAAAAAGGACGACCCGGCATATTGGGGAGAAGTCATATCCACCTTGTTCACTGAATGCAGACTGCAAGCCAATGTCCCGGATTCATGGCGCGCCTCATTGTTACACCCAATATTTAAGAAAGGAGACAACACAGATCCAAAAAACTATAGCTTGATTAACCTTTTGGGTGTTGAAGGGAAAGCTTACGCCAGCACATTATTGGCTGAGCTGAACAGATGGATTGAAGATAAGGAGATCCTCCCCCCACATCAAACTTGGTTCCATAAAGGATGGTCGACAATTGACAACATTGTAGCATTATCCTATTTGAGCCAGATAGCAAATATTAAAAACCACAAAAAAGAAAAACCTGTCTTTGCTTGCTTTGTAGACTTCTTTGTATTTGTAGCGTTCGATGGGGTCTCTCGTGCTAAGTTTTGGAATAAACTAAGGAACTGGAACATCCCAGTAGGCCTCTTGAATGCAGTCCTCTCTTTACATGATAAAACCTGGGTAAATGTCAAACCAGCAGAAAGGCTAAGGCTTCTTACCCAGTAAGCATCTGTTCTTGGCATGTAAAGATGTAGATTCACATGCTTTGCATATTCCTGCCATCTGGTGTTGGGTCCGGATGTTTGCTAGTTTTTCTTTCGAAGAAGTCTTTCCAGTCATGAGGTTAGGTGACTTCTCCCTTCGGTGATAGTGCGCATGGGCATCGACTCCATTGTTAGATTGTTTTCCCGCAGAGGGTGAGAATGGAGTTAGTAAGTGTAAAATAGAGAAGTCCATGCGTATGTATGTAAACTGAACACTGCAACTATAGGAGACCGGGGAGACAGGTGGGCACATGTGAATCCACAGCTCTACATGCCAAGAACAGATGCTTACTGGGTAAGTAACATTTTCCGTTTGAGACATGCAAGCTGTAGATCACATGCTTTGCATAGACAATACAGCACTATACTCTCAAACCCAAAGCGGTGGCTGGCCTGTACTTGTTGTAGTAGTTTGAAACCGTGTTTTAAGTACTGCCTAGCCTACATTAGATTGTTGCCTCGCTAACACATCTACAAAATAGGGCTTGGTGAATGTGTGCGGTGTAGACCATGTTGCTGCCTTATAGATGTCAGCTAGGAGAATATTCCCCAAGAAGGCCATAGTAGCCCCGATTTTGCAAGTGGAATGTGCTCTATGGGGTATTAGCAAAGTTATTTTTGCCTTCACATAACATGTCTGGATACATTTCATGATCCATCTTGCAATGTCTGATTTAGATATGGGATTGCCTTTGTGTGGTGCAGAAAAAGCAACAAAGCTGGTTTGTTTTGCGAAATTCTTTTGTTCTTTCCACGTAACATAGTAGAGCTCTTCTACCATCAAGTGTGTGTAGAGCTCGTTCTGCTACAATCAGGTTGAGAAAAAAAAAACACAGGTAACTCAACTGATTGATATGAAAGGCAGTAACTACTTTTGGAAAAATTTAGGATTGGTTCGAGGAACCACTGTCTTTGTGAAGCTGAAAGACAGGCTCTTGTATAGTTAATGCCTGGAGTTCGCCAACTCTCCTTAGTGAAGTTATTGCTATGAGGAAAACAACCTTCCATGAGAGGAGTTGTAATGGACACCTGTGCATTGGTTCAAATGGTGGATGCATCAGCCTTGTAAGAACTTTAAGTTCCCCTCTGGTGCAGGTGGGACTCTTGGTGGTATCACACTTTTTAATCCTTTCATAAAGGCTTTAATCACTGGTACTCTGAATAGAGATAAGTGTTGTCTGTTTTATAAGTATGCAGCTACTGCTGCTAGATGCAAGCGAATGGATGTGTAGGCTAGTCCAGATTGCTGTAAATGTAACAGATTACATTTTGCACAGAAGCATCAAGAGGATTGATATTGTTACAATAGATAACCAACCGTTTCCATTTAGCTGCATAACATGCCGTAGTAGTAGGCTTTCCAGCCGCTTTTAGGATATTCATAGAGTCTGGTGGTAATTGTAAACAACCAAACTCTATGACTTCAGCAGCTAGATTGCCAGGTTGAGTTCTTTGGGATTTGGATGCCTAATTTCTCCATGGCTCGGAGTGAGGAGACTGGAGGCGAGATGCAGCTTTTGGTGTGTAAATACGGACAGCTCCAGCAGGGTGGTGAACGAGGGTTGAAGTGCCCACGTGGGATCTATGAGATTCAGAGTGAGGGATGTTTGCCTGAGCTGGGAGATGCGGAAAAGTGTAAGCAAATATCCTGGACCAGTTCATCCATAGGGCAATGTCTTTGGAGAGCGGGGTGAGGGAACCTGGAGGCGAAGCTTGGGCATTTTGCGTTTTGCATTGCAGAGAACAGGTCTGTGTGAGGAAATCCCCATTTCTGGAAGTAGGGGAGGAGAACATGAGGATGAAGTTCCCCACTCGTGGATGTGCTGCTTCGGTCTGCTGAGGTGGTCTGCAATCAGATTGTTTATTCCTGGAAGATGCTCTGCCAGAGAAACATTTTGTGGTGTATAGCCCATTTCCAAATGGCTCGTGCTAGGCATGACAGCTGGAGACTGTGTTCCCCCCTCCCCCCCCGTTTTTGTATAGTACATAGGTGTCATGTTGTTTGTGCGGACAAGGACAGCTTTGCCTATGGAGGTGAATTTGATAGGGTCTGAGCGCTAGAAACACTGCTAGTTGTTCTAGGTAATTTATATGAAGACTTTTGTGCTTTAGACTCCACAATCCTTAGGTTATATGATCGTGTAAGTGAGCACCCCAAACAGTGAGCGATGCGCCTGCTGTTAGCACAGTCCGTGGAAAAGGGTCAATGAACGGCTGCCCTTTTGATAAATTTTGTGGGTTCCACCACTGCAGAGAGCGATGGGTGCGGCCATCTACCAACACTAGATCGGTCAATTGACTCTGCAACTGGTTCCACTGACTTGCTAAGCATTTTTGAAGGGGAAGCATGTGAAGTCTTGCATGGGGAACAATCACGATGCAAGATGCCATCATTCCTAACAGTTGCATGAAGACTCTTGCTGATAATGATTGGTTGGGCTGAAACGGAGTGTGGACAGACTGAATACTGAGAAATCTGGGTGCAATGGGAGAGGCTAGAGCTTTTCGAGTGTCAGTGGTGGCTCCCAGATAAGACTCTGTGTTGGAAGGCTGCAAACTTCAACGCATTCACTGTAAACCCTAGTTGGTGTAGCAAGTGGATTGAGTGTGTTGGAGACACTTCTGGTAAGTGCTGGATTTTATGAGCCAGTCGTCTAGGTATGGGAAGACATAGATGTGCTGTCTTCTCAGATGAGCTGCGACTACTGCCAAACATTTGGTACATACCCTAGGAGCAGTGGTGACGCCAAACAGTAGTACTATAAATTTGTGATGTTGACCTGCTATCACAAATCTGAGATACTTGCAATGAGCGGTGTGAATTGGAATGTGGAAATATGAGTCCTTTAAGTCTAGAGTAGACATGAAGTCACCCTGCTGTAGAAGTGGGAGAACTTGAAGTGTCACCATGTGGAAATGTTCTGACAGTATCGAATAGTTTCTTACCTGTCGGTGTAGTTTTGCAGCTTGAAGATCTTTCTGGATTCACTATGCTGTGCATTATTCCGCGATCTTGTGGTTGGGTCCGGATTCGTAGTCTTTTTTTTTTTTTTTTTGTAGCCCAGGTGGGCGGCGACGACCACCATTTGGTGCACCTCCGGTGACGTAGTCGTGCTTCCTGCGGGAGTCCCACCTTTGGGGCGCCATCTTCGGGTTCTTTTTTCCTTTTTTTTTTTTAACCCTTTTTTTGTACGTTTTCATTTCTTTGATCTTTTCCATTTCACCCCCTCTTCCTCCAGCCTCATCTTCCTGGCGGAGGTGGGTGGGTTCGCTAGTGAATCCAGAAAGATCTTCAAGCTGCAAAACTACACCGACAGGTAAGAAACTATTCGTTTTGCAGCGTGAATCTTTCTGGATTCACTATGCTGTGCATAGACTTTGTAGCGGTTTACCTAATTTTGTGGCGGCTGGGTGGAAGATGAGCGTTGGTCGTTGAAAATGTGTTGAAGCACCTTCTGTCCAACCTGTGCTTCCTTGTTCATCTGAATGTTCACGCAGTAGTGTTTCGTGAACGTGTGCACAGATGCCCAAGTTGCCGCGAGACATATGTCCTGGATGGGCGTGTTCGCCAGGAAGGCAACGGTGGCCCCCTTCTTCCTTGTGGAGTGAGCCTGGGGCCCCTCCGCTAGCTCCTGTCCAGCCTGTTTGTGGCAGAATTGAATAGTGAGGGCAATCCACCTAGCGATGGTGCCCTTAGTCACTGGCCTACCCATGAAGCTAGTAGCAAAGGACACAAACAGCTGCTTCGACTTCCTGAGTTCCTTGGTTCTCTCAATGTAGTGCATCACCGCTCTTCTTGCGTCGAGGGTGTGCAGGGCCTTTTCTGCGTTTGAAGTCGGGTTTTGGAAGAAACTTGGTATCTGAATACTCTGATTCATGTGGAACGCCGACCCCACCTTGGGCATGAAGTGTGGGTTCGTCCTCAGGACTACCCTGTCCTTGTGAATCTGAATGTAGAGTTCCTGTAGCGTTAGTGCTTGAAGCTCGCTCACCCTGCGTAGTGAGGTTATGGCCACTAGAAAGGCCGTTTTCATCGTCAACATTTGCAGTGTGGCCTTGTGAATGGGTTCAAACGGTGCCTTCATGAGCTCCGTCAGAACCACGTTTAGATTCCATGCCGGCGGCGGCAACCTTTTCGGAGGGGCCATTCTTTTGGCTCCTTCCATGAATCTCTTCACCACCTGCGAGGTGAAGAAACTTCCACCCTTTTCACCTCTGGTGTAGGCAACGATCGCCGCTAGGTGTACCCTTAGGGAGCTCGAGCAGAGGTTACTCTTTAGAAGGTGTGTGAGGTACCTCAGCACTGTTGAGTCCCTTGTCATTCTGTTTTGCAGGCCCTTTTTCCTGCACCACACAGTGAATCTCTTCCATTTTGCGCTGTAGCATTTTCGTGTAGTTGGTTTCCTTGCCTCCCGTAGCGCTCGCATAGTGCTCTGTGGCAATCTTAGGTGTGCGAACTCTAGGTCTTCAGGAGCCATGCCGCCAGGTTGAGGGTCTCTGGCTCTGGATGCAGGACCTCTCCGTTTTGCATTGAGAGCAGGTCCTTTCTCCTCTCGAACCTGTATGGATTGCCTTGTGCCATTTCTTGAATTTGTGAGAACCATGTCTGCCTTGCCCACTGCGGAGCCACTAGGATCAGAGTCATGTTGCTGGTTCTGCACTTGTCGAGCACTCTGAGCAACCGGGGTATCGGTGGAAAGGCGTAGGCAAATGTCCTCGACCAGCTTATCCATAGGGCATTTCCCTGGGATTGCTGATCTGGTTGCCTGGACGCGAAGCTTCGGCATTTTGCATTTTGGCGTGTTGCAAATAGGTCTATTGTGGGAGTTCCCCATCTCCGGAAAAGCTTCTCCGTTTCCTGGCCATTGAGCTCCCACTCGTGCGATGCAGAGGTCTGCCTGCTTAGCCAGTCTGCCTCCACATTGTCCTTCCCCGGTAGGTGAATTGCCAGTAGATCTATCCTGAGAGGTATGGCCCATCGCCAAATCTCCTGAGCCAGAGAGGAGAGAGGGAACGACTGTGTCCCCCCCCGTTTGTTGATGTAGAACATTGCCGTGGTGTTGTCTATTTGAACCAACACCCTCTGGTTGTACAGGTGCCTCTGGAATGCCTTCAGGGCTAGCAGGATTGTCTTCAACTCGAGGTAATTGATATGGCGAACCGCATCTGCTGGAGCCCACAGACCCCTCACTCTGAGGTTGTCCATGTGCGCTCCCCATCCCTTTTGCGATGCGTCCGTGGTAATGGTCATTGTTGGGTTTGGTGGTGTCAGGCTTCTCCCTGCTGTCATGTTGTCTCTGTTCCACCAAGTTATCTCCTCCTGCACTGCGTGCGTAACAACCACTAGATCCTCCCAACTTCCGTTCGCTTGTGACCATTGCTGTTGTAGCCATTCCTGGAATGGTCTCATGTGCAGGCGTACATTCGGCACCAGCTGGATACACGACGCCATCATCCCCATCATCTTGCTCACTGACCTCACTGTCAGAGCTCGCCCCTTCTGGTAGAGCCGCGTCTCCTTCAGTAGGGCATCTGTCCTCCTGTCGCTGGGCACCACTGTACTGTTCAGGGAGTTGATTTTTGCCCCCAGGAAAATCTTCACCTGCTCCGGTTCCAGCGATGACTTCCCCCAGTGAATCGAGAACCCCAGATTCGTGAGAGTGTCTGTTACGCGTTTTGCGTGCCTCTCGCACTTCTCGCGTGAGTTTACCCCTACTTAGACGACTGGCTGGTCAAGGCAGACGTGTATCCCCTGCCTTCGTAGGTGGGCCGCGACCGCAGACAGGCATTTTGTAAAAACCCTTGGCGCCGATTTTAATCCGAAGGCCAGGGTTGTGAACTGGTAGTGTTCCTGGTCGATGTTGAACCTTAGAAGGCTCTTGTGTCTTCTGTTTATTGGGATGGGCAGGTAGGCATCCTTGAGGTCCACGGTGACCATGACGTCCCCGTGTCTTATTTGGGGCAGTACCTCCTGCAGCGAAGTCATTTTGAACCTTTGTGTTCTGCTGAACTTGTTTAGGTATCGCAGGTCCAGGATGGGTCTGAGGTTTCCGTCTACTTTCGGGACCACGAAGTAGTTTGATTAGACCCCCTTGTTGCGTTCTCTGAACGGCACTGCCTCTATGGCTCTTTTTTCTAGAAGTTTCCGTGTTTCTTCTCTGAGTAGGGCCAGTTCTAGAGCCGATCTCTGCCTTCCCCTTGGCTTCCTGTTTGGCAGTCTTTTCTCCAAATCTACGCAGTATCCGTACTGCATGATGTTCAGTATCCACTTGTCTGTGGTTATACGCCGCCACTCGTGAAGGTAGAACCTCAGCGTTTAGCCTACTGGTGTTGTATGCTCGTAGGCTTTTGATCCTTCTTTCCCCCCCTGATGTTACTGTTTCGCGCCTCACCCTTGGGGGCATGTCGAGGGTAGGCGTCCTCTTGCGTGCTGAGTCACTTTGATGAGGGCTGGTCCCCCCCTCTCCTCCTCTGGCCACGTCCGTTCCCTCTCCCGCGAAAGAACTGGCCCCGAGGTTGGTACTGCCAGTTTTGCTTCTGTTGACCTTGTCCGTGACTTTCACCCTGCTGACCCTGCTGAAACGTCTGGTGCGACGCCCCCTGCTGGCTTCCTCCCCTACCGTAGGGTCTCCTCGAGGGATTGCCTCGCCTCATTCCCCTCAGCTGTAGGGCCCCCATGGACCTCGCCGTTTCGTTTTCTTTTTTCAGCTGGGTGAGCTTCTCGTCTACTGTTGCTCCGAACAGTGTCTCTCCGTTGAAGGGGGTGCTAAGGATGTTGTTCTGCACCTCCGGTTTGAATCCCGAGATTCTTAGCCATGCATGCCTTCTCTCGGTGACCCCTATGGCCATGAGTCTTGCTGAAGTCTCTGCCCCGTCCAACGCCGTCTTTATACAGGAGTTGGCGATGTTTTTGCCTTCGTCTACCAGGTGTGAGGCTCTCTGGCGGTATTCTTCGGGGAGGTGCTTTACTAGCTCCCCCATCTCGTCCCAGTGCTGGTACTGGTGTCTATTGAGGAGTGCATTGGAATTCGCCATGCGCCAGTGCATTGCGGCGTTCCTCTCGACTTTTCTTCCTGTGAGGTCTATCCTCCTGCTCTCTTTATCAGGTGGTGGGCCCGAAGTTGCTGGTACGTTGGCCCTTCTCCTGGCCGTGGAAGCTATGATGGAGTCGGCGGTCACGCTACCTTTGATGTAAGGGGGGGTCCAGGGAAGAGTGCTTATACTTCTTCTCAGTCCTGGGCGTGATCGACCGGCAGGTCGCTGGTTCCTTGAAGGCTTCTCTCCCCTGATTCATCACACTTTGTAGCATGGGGAGGAACTGGCTCCTCGTCTTGATGGGGAGCAGGGTCTCGAGGAGAAAATCGGCTTTCGGCTTCTCTTCGTCGAGTTTGACGCCGAAGGCTGTCGCTGCGCTCCTGACCACCATATTGTACACCCCGATGTCGTCGGGTGGCGAAGGCCTCGAAGGGTACGTGTCCACGGGCTCCTCCGGGTTTTCGGTGTCGAGATCCTGCCATTCGATGTCGTGGCTGGTAGATGGCGCCGAGCCGTAGAACGACTGCTGGTCTTCTTCCTCGGCTTTGCCGTCATAATAGGTGTAGTCTTCCTCTTCGAGATCCCTCGTCAGGCCCGCGGTGTCGAATTCGTCCTCGACGACGTCCGTCGATGAAACCGTTGGAATCTTGAATTCCTTCATCTTGGCGTCGAACTCCTTCTTCCTTTGAAGGATGTTCTCCATTTCGGCCTCGAGCCGCCTCTTCTTTTTCTCCATCTCGGAGATGCTTTCGGCGTCGACCGCGGGTCTTTGACGAAACTTGCGTCGACGTCGACCGTTCTTTCTGCGTTGATCGCCCCGATTCCTGGGTTGTCTTCGACGACCCTTGCCTTTCGGCGTCTTTCGGCACCAGGGAGTCCTTTTCGAAGGATCCGCTCGGCCTCTTGTCCATGGTTCCCCCTTTGGTCGTCAAAGTTTTCGGCGCCGGGGCTCCCTTCGTGGACTTTGACTCTGATTTTCTCACGTCACCCTCGTGTTTGAGGTATTTTCTGTTTTGCGCTCGACGATTCTCTTACCTAGTCTTCTTTTTTCTCGTCTGTCTCTACGACCGTGAAGTTTTCGGCTGTCTCGGCGACGTTGTCCTCATCGTCCGTGGAGAGGCCCAGATCGTAGAGCGCCGGGGTCTTACCCTTGCCATCCATGCTGGCGTTGGCTCTTCTCTCACCCGGAGCGTCTTCGGCGCGAAGACTGAGCAGGCGTTGCAGTCCTTACTCTGGTGTTCGACCGGTAGGCAGAGGTTGCAGACTGGATGCTGGTCCTTCTGCGCGAACTTGTGGTGGCAGTTTGGGCAGAACTTGAATGGCGTCTTGTCCATTGCGCTAAGGGCCTCTGGGTGCGCACTCTCCAAGGCAGTCGAAGAAAAGGGCGCTGAACCTCCCTTCTTCGCGCTCCTGATGAAATCTCTTCCTTTCCTGTGATATCTTCGTAGTATTTATCGACGAAACTCGCTTTTCTTTCTTCTTCCTTCGATTGAGATTCTGGAGCTTCCCGATGACGATCCAGACCCAACAGCGGAAAAAAGAATCTGAAGATGGCGCCCCAAAGGTGGGACTTCCGCAGGAAGCACGACGACGTCACGGGAGGTGCACCAAATGGTGGTCGTCGCCGCCGACCTGGGCTACAAAAAAAAAAAACAAAAAAAAAACAAAGAAAAGACTACGAATCCGGACCCAACCACAAGATCGCGGAATAATGCACAGCATAGTGAATCCAGAAAGATTCACGCTGCAAAAGTAGTGGTTTAGTTCTCGGAGGTCCAGAAAAGGTCTCAAGGAGCCGTCCTTTTGGGGAATTAGAAAATAAAGGGTGTATACGCCTGACCCTTGATATTGTAACGGTGCAGGCTCTATGGCTCCTTTTAGCAAAAGAGACTGAGCTTCCTGTTTGAGCAGGTGTAAATGTTCGGATTACATTTTGTGAGAACGAGGTGGAATGTTTGGAGGATTGGTGGTAAGCTCCAAACAATAGCCATGTTGTCTGTAGTTATGATTGCTAAATGGGGAGGAATTGTAGAAAACGTCCGACAGGTGTTAAATGATCGGGGGATGGATAGGTAAGTCACTGATTGTTAGGGGAAGAGCATTACGTGGTGTGGAACCCTTGCCCCAACCTTTGCCATTGTTCCCTCTGTATCCTCCTCTAAAGAAGCCTCTTGTGGAGAAAGATTGATTGTTGCCTTTGTACGAGGCAGCATTATTGTCTGACGATGTGATCTTGGACGCTCCATGGTAGAAGGAGCAACTAAAGGAGCCACGATTTGGAGGAGACTGTAGGACTCCTATTGATTTAGCTACCTCAGTGTCTTTTTTCATTTTCTCCAATGCCTGATCTACTTCAGGCCCAAAGAGATGCTTTTTATCAAATGGAGTATTTAAGATTGATTGTTGGACTTCAGGTTTGAAACCGGAAATCCTTACACATGCGTCCCTCCTGAGTAACACACTAATGTTAATCTGTCGAGCTGCGGTGCCAGCAGCATCTAAAGCAAATCTAACAGAGGAATTGGAAAGGAGCTTTCCTTTTTGTACTAAAACCTTAGCTTTAGCTTTGTGCTCATCTTGGAGATTTTGGAGCAATTCCTTCATTTTGTCCCAGTGCGCTCTATCATACCTGGCTAATGGGCCTGGGTGTTAGCAATGCGCCAATGATTCGCTGCCTGGGCGGCTACTCGCTTACCAGAGGCGTCTAATAATCTTGACCCTTTGTCCGGAGGGGGAGCATTCCCTATGGTTTGCGAATTGGCCCGTTTCCGGGCATTAGAGAACACCAGTGAGTCTAGTGGTAACTTCCCCTTAATAAAGACTGTATCGGATGGAGCAGGCTTCTATTTTTTGTCTAATCTGGGAGTGAGAATACCAGCACGAACAAGGTCTTTGAATATATCATCGGCATGTCTCATCATGCCTTTGAGCATAATGAGGGTCTGACTAGATCTATGTATACTACTCAGAGTTTCAAACAAGAAATTCTCTTCTAGGGATTCTTTGTGTAGTTGCACCTCGTGATATTCGGCAACTCTAGCAAGTAATTCTAAATACCCTACATTGTCGTCAGGAGGGGATGGCTTTGCAGGTTAAAGATCAGGGTCATTATCTGTAGGTGAATCAGTATTGTAGTCTTTCCAAAGATCTATAGATAAATTAGTATTTCCATCATCATCAGGCTGTGGTGGTGGAGACTTAGCTGGTGTGATAAGTAAATGTTCTAATGCTGGAGAAGGTGGTGAATGTGTAGGAGAACGTGGCAGAGGAGAAGGGTTAGTACCAACATTCTTCCTCTTGAAAGGAATCGTATAATGTATGTCCTCTGACTGAGGTTTTCGCTTCTGAGGCAGATTGGTAAAAAGATGTCCTGTATCAGGATTAATATAAAGTTCCTTTTGTTTTTGGTCAAATTTGGAAGGTGGGACGTTGAAAATCAGATCCTGTAGCTTTGAAGGAGCATTTTTCAGTTTCGGCACAGAGGAGTTCGGTGCTGGGGTGAAATGACTTTTCGGTGCAGAAGCTTTCGGTTCTGAAGCAGTCTTTGGCTACGAGCCCAAAGGTTTCGGCTGGGTGCCTGTCTTTGGCAAACTTGATCCCAAGCCGAAAGGCTTAACAATGTGTTTCGGTGCTGAGTCGGGAGTCAAACATCATCTCGGTGCAGACCGTGGCCTGAAGGCAGAGGTGGAACCGAAGCCTTTACTTGGCCTGAGTTGGATTTTGGGGCAAGGGGTGTACGATACCTGACGTTGACTTCGCGGTATGTTGTCTATCTCAGAGCCAGATTCCGGAATAGATACAGGCTCTTCCTGATCCTCTTCGGCCCCTTGTGCATTGAATTCTTCTTGCTCCGATCCTTCACCAAAGATATCCGGCGTGTATTAGACGTTCTGGCTTTGCATTTCACGATGTCGAGCCAGACTATCTCGGAGCGTTTTCTTCGATCGAAACAATCTGCACACGTCGCCGTCATGTTCGTTGTGTTCCGGAGATAAGCACAAGTTCCACACTTTGTGCAAATCAGTGTGCAGATACTTTGCGTGGGACAGAGGAGAGAATTTAAATAGAGTCTGATCCACTGACTGCAAGTTGGACCGGCGTGGATAGGCCAGACGACCTTCCAAGAGTCTTCCGATCGAAACAGAAATTTTGTTCGATCTATACGATACGCGGAGAAGTGGGATACGCATACGAAACAATACAGACGGTATAGTGGATTGCGCACCGAGGGGAACCCGAAGAACGGTTTCAAACTGGAGCGCAGCAATACACATCCGAAACCGATGGCGGAACAAAAAAAAAAAACAATCTAACAATGGAGTCGATGCTCATGCGCACCATCACCGAATGAAGGAGTCGCCTCACCTCGTGACTGGAAAAACTTCTTCCCAAAAAAAAATAAAAACTTGCAAACATCCGGACCCAACACTAGATGGCAGGCGTATGCAAAGCATGTGATCTGCAGCTCACATGCCCCGAACATACAATTTCAAAAAGGTGCTATACAGATGGCGGCCTAAAACAGGAGATTTGGGGGAAGACTCTTCAAAATGCCAACCTGATAAGTCCTAAAATAGGGCTCAACAGATTCCAAATACTACAATATGCCGATGACCTTGTAGTCATGGACTACACCAAAATTGGCTTACAAAGGAGACAGAGCTCTTAATAGTTATGAGACTAATGAACTGGTCATAAATCCACACAAGACCAAAGTGATGGTCTTTGGGCGTTTTGCAAAAAAAAAAAAAAGCATTACTCAAATGGAGAGTGGGTAATCAGACAATTTCCACTATATAGAACATACAATTATCTTGGAGCATGGCTTAGAGACTCCGGGAAAGTGACTATAAATCTACAAAAAATGAAGTCAAAAGTCCAGTCGACAATCTACGCCTTATACAAACTCCATGGGAAGATGCATAGTCTGACGATTGTACCAAGAAGGAGGGTCATACAATGTAAAATTAGGTCAACAGTAGGTTATACACAGAAGGTATTGCCAGGCCGAATGGGCAGCCTGCTTGAAAAAAGACATATCACTCTGTCAGGCGTACAAACGCATAATCAAGTTGCCTTAGCATACCTACAACAGCCCGATTTGCCAGGAGTTCGGCCTGGTGCAGCAAAACTCTGAATGCCTGGGAACGAATGCGAAATACTACTACCAAGTTCTGAAAGAACCTATTGGAAGTGTAAAGAAGATGTTTAATTCAATCTATGAAGGGACAACGAACCCATGGAAAACGTATATGCAAAATGTGGTGGGAACACTTGGCCTGGTAACATAAAACTGGGGCCAGGAAGGGCCAAGTTATGCGGCAATCAAAAATGCACTTAAACAAATCCAGCAATTATCACGGGAAGCAGATTTACTAAATTATACAGCCAGGGGAGGCCATTCTGGATTAATCACAACATAGAAGGAGCACAGAATATAGCCGAATCTGAAGCAAGCACTGGGGAGGAAGTGCTTAAAAGATGTTCAATGGGCCAGGCTTGTGCCCCTTCCAATAAAATAACTAAATCCCGGATCAAAATCCTTGGCCCTCATAGTCAGGTGCAAAATCTGCAAGTACAGAAGGGAGTCCCAGCTGCATTTGTTGTCTGCTTTGTTCTCTGGCACTGCACTAACTGAATTCGCCAGATTTGGGAAGTAGGTCAGATGCGAGCGCTCGGCTCTCTAAACAAGGAGGGCCCGACGACACAATTGTGGTTTCCACAAACAATTTGTACGCAGTGAAAAGATCCACCATGTAGTCCCAGTACAAACATTATTATGCGGTACAAGGCACTTGGGCACCTTAAACCTTGAGGGGGTTGGATAACCCAACGGTTAGTACAGATGCCATGACCCACATCCCCTTATTGCCGTATGAGGGCCCCAGGACAAGGAATAGACCCTAATTTTCAATCAATGTTGCTCAAGAGACATCTTTATGAAAGTCACACAGGTAACTTTTGTGGATGAATAAGCAATCTACATCATTTTTATGTGCAATTGCTATAGAATTTTAATCATACTTATATCTATGTAAGAAATATTGCAAATGGTTTAAAGTAATTTGTGCAATAAAATTTTTTTCATTCATTAAAAAAAGAAATGTCATTCCGCAAATTGAAAGATTTCTTGTAGGAGAAATAGCCTGCAAAAATCCACTAGATGGCAGGAGAATATGACCCATTACAATGTGTACTAATACCATGCGTGTCATTACAACGCGGGTATTACTATGCGTAGTCATTCACCACGACCTACCATTACAACACATACTTTTACCACGAATATGCCTTTACCACGCATGCCATTACAATGCAAAGGCATGAGTGGTAAATGTATACTCTTGGAAAAAGTATCCAAGGCAAGTTACTACCCTGCCCTGAACCCCAATTTAGTACCCCTGCACGAGCCCCCCCCCCCCGAGCCCCAATCTTTTCCCTACCCTAAACCACTACCCATGCATGCCCCCCAATCCTTTCCCTACCCTAAAACCACCCCTGCACGAACCTCCCCCAACCCCCAGTTCTCTCCCTACCCTAAAATAGCCTGCACGACCCCCTGACCCAACCCTAAAAGACTACCCTGCATGACACCCCCCCAAGCCTCATTCCTCTCCCTTCCCTAAAACACTACCCTGCACGACCCTCCCCCCGGTCCTCTCACTACCCTAAAACACTACGCTGCATGACCCCCAATCTCCGTACCATAAACTCAAAAACACTCGCCTCTGTCCTCAACCTACCCTTTAACAAAACCCTGCACAACCCCCCTGGCCCTTCCCTAAACCAGTACCCTGCACAACGCACCCAAACCCCCTTTTACCCTAAAAATGTAACCCCCAATCCCCCTTACCTCTCTCTCCTCGTGGTTCCTCTATACCCTTCTGGTTCCTGCGGTGCACGTAGTTGAGAAAACAGAAGAGCCTTCATTTCCTCACAATGACGTGGATCACCTATATATATATATATATATATATATATATATATATATATATATTTTTTTTTTTACAAGATATGTGCTTTTACCACACATACCTTTACAACGAAATTTGTTGTAAAGGCATGAGCAGTAAAAGCACATGCGTTGAAAAAAAGCGTAGTAATGACTACGCGTTGGTACAACGCATGCGTGCCAACGCTTGTGCTGTAATGTTATGCTGGGAAACAGCTGCGTTGTAATGGCTGTTTCCCATGCAGAGCAGGCGTATTTACAGCATCACATGCTACAGTGTTTCTCAAGCTGCGGATCGAGCACCTACATAACCCATACCCCTATGGCGCACGGCAGTCCACTTACACCAAACACTGATTTCCACACTACTAGTAGCTCTACAAGTGTATGCCATCAATTCCAAAGGTGCCACGATCCCTTCCTGTTATGTTATTAATTTACTTTTTCAATAACATACCAAAGGATAGGGCAGCCTGGTCTTTCTCCAGATTACCACCCAAGGCAAATGCTACTTACCAGTATGCATCTGTTCTTGGCATGTAGAGCTGCAGATCTACACACTGCATAGATCGCCATCTGGTGTTGGGCCCAGATGTTTGCAGTTGTTTTTCCTGTTGGAAAGTTTTTGGAAGTCACGAGGTATGTGACTCCTCCTTTGGATCGTATTCTGCATGGGCTTCGGCTCCATCCTCAGATTGTTTTTCGCCAGCAGGGAAAGATGGAGCGTAGTAATAACAGTGAAGATGCCCGTGTGTGTTATCTAAATAAGATAAACTGGAACAGATAAAGGTAGCCGGGTGGGAGTGTGTAGATCTGCAGCTCTACATGCCAAGAACAGATGCATACTGGTAAGTAGCATTTGCCGTTCGAGGCATATGAGCTGCAGATTACACACTGTGCATAGATTATATAGCAGTACCCATCCTTAGCGGCGACCACCCGTATCTGTTGCAGTGGTTTTAAATAATGTTTTGAGTACAGCCTGGCCCACACTAGCCTGTTGCTTAGTTTGCACATCTATACAATAGTGTTTAGTGAAAGTGTGCGGTGTTGACCATGTAGCTGCTCTGCAGATATCATCTAATGGGATGTTCCCTAAAAATGCCATTGAAGCCCCTATTTTACGTGTAGAATGGGCTTTAGGGGGAACGGATAGCGTTTGTTTTGCTTTGTGGTAGCAAATCTGAATGCATTTGACAATCCACCTAGCTATCCCGGACTTGGAGATGGGGTTGCCTTTGTGTGGTGGTGAGAAAGAGACAAACAGTTGTTTGGTCTTACGAAAAGGTTGTGTTCTCTCTATGTAATAGAGTAAGGCTCGTTTGACATCTAATGTGTGAAGAGCTCTTTCTGCAACGGTTTGTGGTTGCGAGAATACTGGTAGTTCTACAGATTGGTTTAGGTGAAAGTGAGAAATAACTTTAGGGACACATTTTGGGTTATTACGGAGAACAACCTTATGGTGCATTTGGAGAAAAGGTTCTTGAATAGTAAGTGCTTGTATTTCACTGACCCTTCTGAGGGAAGTGATGGCTACAAGAAAGGCGGTTTTCTATGTTAGGAATTGAAGTTCACATTTGTGCACTCCTTTGTCCTTTCTACATAGTGCATTACCGCCCTTCTGGCGTCCAATGTGTGCAGAGCCCTTTCTGTACTTGTGGTTGGTCTGATTGATGTGGAACCGTGACACCACCTTCGGCATGAAATGTGGGTCTGTTCTCATTACAATCCTATCATTGCGTATTTGTAGGTAGGGCTTTTGAAGTGTTAGCGCTTGCAATTCACTCACTCTTCGTAGCGATGTGATAGCTACTAAGAATGAGGTTTTTAGCATGAGTCTGTGCAGTGTAGCTTTGTGCATCGGCTCAAATGGTGCCTTCATTAATGGAGTTAGAACTACGTTGAGGTTCCATGCTGGAGCTGGCATTCTGTTTGGAGGTGCGGTTCTTTTCGCCCCTTCCAGAATTATTTTTACTACTTGGGAGGTGAAGAAACTATTTCCTGTTTCTCCACTTGTGTAAGCCACTATCGCCGCCAAGTGTACCCTTAGGGATGTGTAGCTTAGTTTATTTTTATAGTAGATGCGTTAAGTATTTTAATACTGTTGATTCCTTTGTAGTTTCTCTCTAATGCACCATTCAGAGAATCTCCTACACTTTGCTACGTAGCACATTGTGGTAGGTTTCCTTGCCTCCCTGAGCACCGCCAGTGTGCTTGCTGGTAGTTTGAGGTGTGCAAATTCTAGGTCTTCAGGAGCCATACTGCCAGGCTGAGGCTCTGGCTGTAGCACCCTTCCGTCCTGCATCGTAAACAGGTCCCTTCTCCTTGGGAATGTGTGCTGGTGCCTGCGCCATTTCTATTTGTGAGAACCAGGGCTGTCTGGCCCACTGGGGTGCCATTAGTATTAGCGTCATGTTGCTGATCCTGCATTTGTTGAGTACCCTGTGTATCAGTGGAATCGGGGGGAAAAGTGTAGGCAAATGTCTTTGACCAACTTATCCATAGCACATTCCCTTGGGACTGATGGCCTGGTTGCGAAGTGTTGGCATTTTGCATTTAGGTGTGTTTCAAATAGGTCTATTTGCGGTTTACTCCATTTCATTAATAGCTTCTCTATTTCCTGTTGGTTGAGCTCCCATTCGTGGGATACTGACGTCAGCCTGCTGAGTGTCTGCTTCCACGTTGTCCTTTCCTGGAAGATGTATTGCTTGTAGGTCTATTCTCAGTGGAATGGCCCATCTCCACATTTCCTGTGCTAGCCTTGATAGTGCCACTGATTGAGTTCCTCCTTGTTTGTTCATGTAGAACATGGTGGTAGTGTTGTCCGTTTGGATCAACACACTGTTCCCGTACAGCTCCTTCTGAAAGGCTTTTAAGGCTGGGGACACGGTCTTTAGCTCTAGGTAGTTGATGTGTTTGACCGCATCCTGCTGCGACCATAACCGCCTCACCATGAGCCTGTTCATGTGTGCGTCCCACCACATTTGGGAGGCGTCTGTCGTGATGGTCACTGATAGAGTTGGCTGTGTGAATGGTTTTCCCTGTGATAGGTTTTCCTTGTTCCAACACGCTATTTCCTGATGCACTGCGTGTGTGACAACCACTAGATCTTCCCAACTTCCTGTTGCCTGTGACCATTGCTGCTGTATCCATTCTTGGAATGGTCTCATGTGGAGGAGAATATTTGAGACCAGGTGTATGCATGATGCTATCATTCCCATTAGTTTGCTCACAGTCCTCACTGTCAGAGCTCGCCCCTTATGGTAAAGATTGCCAAATTTCTTTGTGCTGGGAAACACCTTGCCCTGTATGGTGATGATCTCTGCTCCTAAGAAGATCTTCACCTGTTTTGGTTCTATTGAAGACTTTCCCCAATGGATTGAGAAACCCAGTTGGATTAGCGTTCGTATGACCTGCTGGATGTGTTGTTCGCATTGCCTGTAAGAGCTTGCTTTTACGAGCCAGTCGTCGAGGTAGGGGTATATGTGTATCCCTTGCCTTCTTAGGTGCGCTGCAACCACTGCTACGCATCTTGTAAACACCCTTGGTTCGTCGCGAAGCAGGGGACTGGGTTCGTACTTGCCCTCACGTCTAGGTATGTTACCTGCCTAATGGGCCGTTCGCGTCCTCCGCTGGTCCGGGGCGGTCGGGGGAGGCCGACGAGGCATGGGGGGTGGGCTGTGTCGTGTCCGGGGCCTCCCCCGTCGCGCATGTTTGCTTAAAAAGGATGAGGAGCTGAGCCCACTCCATAGATATCGGGTGTTTGCGGGCGCCCTTCGCCTCTTCCTCCCTCAGTAGCTCCTCCTCTGCTGCTCCCCACTTGAGCACCGCGCCCGCCCATGCCGGACCAGACGGCCCCTCTGGGGCCCTCCAATGCATCGCGATGTTCCTCTTCGCGAGGAGAATGGCCAAGGAAATAAACTTCCATTGCACCTTCGCGG
Organism: Triturus cristatus; assembly: GCF_964204655.1. NCBI lineage: Eukaryota > Metazoa > Chordata > Amphibia > Caudata > Salamandridae > Triturus > Triturus cristatus. The sequence continues at coordinate 589,629,096 of NC_140584.1, forward strand.
ATTTCCTCCTCGGGGATGTCCCCAGCACACATTCCTCCCAGGTGAAGGCGGTCGGGATTTCGGTTGTAGCTCGAACGGCTTGGTGTACCCCTCCCCAGAAACTTTGTATGGATGGACAGGCCCAAAACATAAATCGCGCGTTCCTAGACACCTTTTTGGGGGACTCCAGGGCTTTACGCCACTCCGCATCGTTGAATACTCTGCCTGCGTCGTCTTCCCACGTTTCCCGGAGTTTGTCCAGGGAGACGTCCGCCAGCTCCCGGATCGCTTTATAAAGCCAGGTGATTAGGTGACTGCCTGCTCCCATACGCAGCACTGTGTGTAACACCGGATGCGTCGGGGGTTCCCCATCGCGTGGGCGCCAGAAGCGGCCACCACTTTCCAGTAGTTGTCTGTGTCTCAAAAATTGTCCCTGGGGGAGGTCGTACCACTCCACCAGTTGTGCGTACGTCCTCAGTTGTCCCTCTTGGAACAACGCCTCCATCTCTGTGCACTGTGTTTGTTCAAATGTACATGGTTATGTAAATGATTGTATATCCAATGAATGAATTTCTTTTTGATTGTGTGGCATAGAGTAGTATGCCCAACAATTTAATTGTGATATTGTCAAAACGTTATATGTCACTTGCCCTACTACCTCACTCTAAACACTTCCCTTCCTCTCCTGGACACCTTTTCGTTTATTGCTTGTTCATTGTTGTTTCATTTCTTACAAAATGATAATTTTGCTAAGTGTGATTAAATAACACTTTGGCATCACTTAATTGCTCATTCATCTTTGATGTTGCTTTTGATATTGCTTTATAAGTATACATGCTCTGGGACCTTCTCTTTATACTACTCAAGGGAGGAAGAGGAACACAAGATGGCCGCCGGGTGAGGAGCTCCAGCTGGGAGCTCCCTGACTAGGGACTGCCTTTGGCATTAATCCCGGAAAATATCCCCCTTCTACCACCCACACCTCCGGGGATCTGTGGACTGCATTCCGGCGTTTCCTCCCACCCAGAGTGAATTTTGTTGTCCGGCCACAACACCCACTGAGTATCCAGAGGATCACCCCTCCGGTTGTCACATACCTTCCGGGCAAGACCACGGTTGCTCGGCATCCCGGTACACCTTTCCAGGACTGCTGCTGGGACGCATGAGATGTGTTCCCATGACAAAGCAGCAACGTGAATGCGGCGATGCCACTGCCCTGTGTCCCAGAGCTTGCTTCCTCTACGAATCCCTTCTATGCTTCATGGACTTGTTTTCTGTGTTATTCTATGCTCTGGTAACCTGATGTAATTATGTAAAACTATTTTTCTTAACGCCACTCTCATGTAAAGCGCTCTGATACCACTGGGTCTAGCCAGCGCTATATAAAACTCTTTAAATACATAAAAATAAAAATTAGGGATATTCTACAGCCCATGCAACATATCATCTCAATCTTGTTTCTACTACTCTTTCCAATGCACTACCTTATTTGTCACCCTATACCTCTAACTCCACTCTTTCATTCATCCCTAACCTCATACCACTATTATGATCCCCAAAATAACCATTTCTAGACTCTTCCCTACTCTACCTCTCGGATCGCTCAAATCAAGCCTTTTTAAAGCCTTACCTCTGACTCTTCCACCACCAGCCTTTTACTCCCCACAAGCCTCCTCCTACTGCTATGAACTCCAAAACATTTCTAAATCCTTCCCTCTTCTATCTCTCCACTATCCTTTTCAATCCAAATAACAGACTAACATGTCCACCACTCAAATAATTTCATATTTCACTATACTAAATCACCACTAATCCTTCATGGGTTCCAGAGTAGCATGCTACTTGCCGAAAAAGGGCTTTGATGCCTCGTCAGGGGTACTAAGCGTTATATAAATGCAATTATAATCCAATACAGGAAAGCCCCTACACAGGCCTTACCCAACTATGCAAGCCCCAAATAATATAGCTGTCAACCACAGGCATATCCCAAAAACGAAAACTGGCCTCGCGCCTACAGAGCGCATCAACTGGTCAAAATACAGCTCAATGCAGGAACCTAGATTACTCCAAAACAAACTTCAAAGACTCTCTCACCACATAGAACTTGCCCACCAAACCTGTGGCTACCTCTCACACGCTCAATTCTCAATAGTACTCCATAATCAAATATATATTCAGGACAGTAACAAACATACTTGAGATGCGTTTGTCTGGGTCATCATCTTCATCATCAGCACTTTCGTCTGCAACTGCATCCTCTGGGATGGCCTGCATCTGAACGCCAGGTGCATGTGGAAGCATGCGCAGGTTCTCAAATAGACGCTGCCTGAAAACGAAGCTAACACTGTTAACACGCGCTAGGCATAGTTCACTCATTCCCACAGCAGGGTAAAACATTTGCAGTAGCCATGTTGAAAGCAAAACACAGGACATACATAAACCATCAGAAGGAGGCCCAGTCTTCACTGCATTAACAACCCTAGAAGACAATGTGCCCATTCACATAACAGCAAGAGAGAAAGGCACGCTGTTCATAAGGGGGAAGGAAGGAGGAATGTGACAGGCCACGACAAGTACTAGATAGGACAAGACAGCAAGCACTGTTTTTGTCCTATCTAGCACTTGTCAGTAACTGTTGTGGCCTGTCACATTCCTCCCCCCCTCATAGGAACAGCGCACCTCTCTCCCTTTCCATTATCCCCTGGGGCCTGTATACTGGACCTGCTAAGCGCCTCCCCCCCCCCCCCCCCCCCCCCATCCCTCCCTGTGAGATTGCATTCAAATAACAGGCCAGAGTAACAAAATCATGGCATGTGTGCAGAGCTCAGGGTGAAGGCAGGTACTCGGAGGCAAGTGACCTATACATCTGTGTAAAGCTGGTAAAGAAGCCACACCCCTCAGGGACGTGAGAGCGGCGCATGTATGTGTACACAGTTCGGAAGGATAAGAGCTCCTGTTAGGGCAACAGATCAAACCATGAGTGTACCAGAAAGGGAGCGAGAGTTTTAACAAGACAAGCCAGAGAATGTGCACAGTACCTCAGCCCTGGAATAACACCATAGCTTACTGGAGACAATATACCTAGGCACATGTGCACAGCCCAAGAAGAAAGACATGGAGATAAGCACACTGCCTCACCCCAGGTCAGGCAAGGAGGAGAACCTGCACATACAGCGAGGAAGTGCGATGCTCTCTTATTGGGAGGGCCATGAGTGGAGTGCGAGTCAAGAGCTGAACACAGGCAGTCTTTGCTACAACCACACTCACTTGATCTTCTCCAAGTACTCGTTGGTGTTCTGGTTCGTCATGTTGGATGGACTGATGTGAAGTTTGAAATCCGGTCCAAAGTATTCAAAGTAGTCATTGTATGGCAACTCTGCAATTAACAGAGTGAAAGTCACACACTGGTGGAAAGAAACATTACAGGGAAACTGCAACATAAAGGAACAAACCCTAACTAAGGTCCTCTGTGACCCCACCAGTCCCATCCATCTGCCTCCAAGCCTCAGGGCAGCCCCCACTAACCCTTCCAAACAATTGGCCATCAGACCAAGCCCATCAACTGAATCAGGCCCAGGTCAGACCTCAACTCGTCACAACCACCTCAGCCCCCTCTCTTCAAACCCCAAACCCACCTATTACTTAACCTGCGCCTGGGCAGACCCCTTACTTCATCAGAAAAAAAAGGCCTGAAACCCAGACTGCTAGAAGGCATTCTAGGTTAGTCATCCCAAGATTAGCTTTTGTCGGCTCTTGCACAGTATTTTACTGCTGGCAACTCACTGTACCAAACCCAGTTCAAGTACTCCCACCAACACTTACTGGCTGCCCGGAGCTTGGTTGCGATGTGCCCCTTTCCCACCAATGCTAGTTAGCTCCCCTGCTCCCTTGCCTAGCAGGTGTCTCCTCTTAAGCAGACGGCTATGCTCAGCTACTGTAGGGTCCCTTGTTTACTGTTCTTTTAACCCTACGTTTGACTTCTGGGAGCCCATTCTATGATGATGGTTATCTTAAAGTTGGTGAACACTCCTCTGGGCCCTTTCCTCGTGACTGCTGCTGGAAAGCTCACTCACCATTCGGTATTTCAGAATCCAGAGCTACAGCCGTCTCAAAGGTCCAGCAGCGGGCCACATTACGGATAGTGTAACCACCGCCACCAAGCATCAGCAGGGGCAGGTTGAACGTCTTTATGAACTCCACACACTTGGCATGTCCTGCAGAACAGAAAGGCAGGCTGGTGTATAGTGCTGGTGGTGTTCAAAGTTAGTTCTACAGTGAGGCGGACAATACATCAGCACGCAGGACAGATAGAGGACGAGAGTTTGCTAAGCACAGTAAAATGAAAATGATCATCATGGAGGCTGAAGGGAAGAGGCCAGAGAAGACCGTTCCACCTCCACCCCCAGCTCCAGCCTTCGCCTCCCATGCTCTCCCACCACGCCTGCCTTCTGTCTGCATGAAATGCTATAGCAATCCCTCTTATAGGGTCTTCCCAATACTTGGCTACAAGTTAGGTATAGTTTCTGGTATGCCAATACATCTTTGAAACTGTTAGCATGCTTGCACTAGATTAGCTGGGTGTAGCTTCAGGGGAGTGTTTGGGGTGTGACATACTGCAGAAAAACGCATTCTTAGCTTGCCAGTAGGGTCTGGGGGCCCTAAGTCGGGTCTGCAATCTGTCAGCTTTGCGCGCTGTGAGCCACGAATGAAAGACAAACCAGTGGCCTTTGATGTTAACGGGATTGAGAGATACCTAGAAGGTAGCTGAATTTCAAAATGTGAAAATCGGATAACCTAGAATCAATACTAGCTTCTCCGTTTGTCCAAATTATGTGATCCAAATCAAATAATGTATTTCACAGAGCCCCCTTTTTCTTTATCATCACATATGAGCACACTTAAATACCGCGTTGAGGATGTGCACAGTACAAGCACATCTTGTGGTTGATTTAATGGACTATAATGTTGTTCCATCTAGAATAAGAATTTAGGGTATGTGTCGGATTTATAGGACTACTGACTTGTTTCTTAGTTCACTAACGGCAATGTGGGTGGGGGCGAGCTATGAACGTTTTTAAAAACTATCACTTTTACTAAATATCTACCTATACAGTATTATCATCTGGTATACTAAGGTGAAATGCGTGCACATGTTTAAAATAAAAAATAAAAAGACTTTAATTTTGAAGGGATTGTCCCATATTTTTACATTAGGTTTGTTGCACAATATACATGCCTAACGTTTTCATCCCTCGGCTAATGCACGGACTTTGAGCCAAGCAAGACCCATGCCTCGGCTCTGGCTCAGATCGCCCACTTAATTTTCCTGAGCGCCCTCCTATATTTGAGACTCTGGCTTAGTATATGGGGCAAATCAGCCACATGATAAAATGATTTGTAAAAGGCGGGGAGTAGAAACATGAAGCCCTGCCCTCATGAGCCGATTTGACAACTCTCTCATCAAGGCTTCTTCTAGCAGAGACAGAGCAGAGTGTGGTGCAGTGAAAACACATTTAAAATAAGTGGTCCCATAGCAGGAACTCCAGGCCATTGTGCTGTATATGACCGTAGTCATGAATTCCCAAAGAGAACTATCAGGCCAAGATGCGACAGGCAGAGAGGCTGCATCAGCATGTTTTTAGGTGCAACACCCCTCAAACGCATTCTTTGTTTAGTAGTTGGTCTAAGGGCCCAGAGTTTGGTATCCTATATCTATGTCGGTATTTCCTGTTCCAATGGGCAGTAGTAGGCTTGCCAAGCAGCGGCAGTCTCAAGTTTCCAGGGTGCAAGGAAATGTCTTTCTTTGTATGGTCACCCCCTAAGTTTTTCGACAGATGCGGATGGTTTCTCAACTCAGAGTGCACTGTGGCCTGCTAAACAGACCTCTGTGCCCTGAGCCTTAAACAAGTTTGTTTGATTAACTTAAGCCGCCAGGGTATAGGCCAACTTACTTCAAAGTACCTAGTATATGCTACAATAGGTACCCAGGGCCTATAATTTAGAAAGGCACCTCAGGCACTGCAGCACTTGTGGTGCCACCCTGAGAGGGACAAGGTAAAACTTGTCATCCAGCCTGCCACTGCAGACTGGCAGAGCAGTTTAAAACTGCCCACTCGACTTTGCCATTTAAAATATGCAATTTAAAACAATGGCAACGCCCAAACTCCTTTTAGGCCGACCTTAGAGCAGCGCGCATGCGCTGCTCTAGGAGATGACCTTTAGAAATCAGTCTGCACTTTTCCTCACACTCGCGTGTGTGGCGGCATCCACCTTGCAAAAGCGTGGCCGTGCGCTTGTTTTCTTCTCCGGTCTTCGGCATCTTTGAGGTTTCCCTTCTGGGTTCCTGTTGTGTGAGTTTGAGTCTTTTTTAACAAGTTATTTTATTTGTTACTAGGCTATATTTTCATCTAAGCAGTGACCATTGCAAAATGAATTGTCACACAAAACAGGACGGAGCTAAGATTTAAAGTTGGCATTGTGGCTCGAGTTTGTGCGGCACTGTGTTTAATGTTGCCGTATTGCGCGTTGCTTTGAGTAGCCGCTCAGATCTCGGCAGCAGGGCCCGCTTTTTTTTCTTTTTAAATGGGGCCACCAACCATTTCAAAAGATATGTAATTACTGAGCAAACCCTTGTGTTAATGACCCTTCTGCAGGTCTTACTTACCCCACTGCTCCCTCTGCAAACATGAAACAAACAGCAGGGAAGGGAGGCTTTTCCAGAACCAGCTAGCCCTAGCTCTCTTCGTCTTGTTTCCAAAAGTGGCTTGTTCAGGCGTATGTCACGATGTCCGAGGAGCGTGCAGCGAGTAAAGAATATGCTGCAGCTTGTTCTGGTTGTGGATACAATGCTAGCAAAAAAATTAACATTCTTTTGGCCAACAGCCTTTTGCTATCACCAGTGTTTTAAGTTGGGTGGATTCTGCTACAACTCAGCATGGACTGTAATAAAAATCCGACATTGAAACAGGCACCTGATTGGCCCTCTATTCTTGGCTTTCCAGATTCTTCTTTTTTATCAAGTTGATGTGATGTGGATATAACATGTCGCTATGAAGCAGTGGGCTGTTGTGGCGGTGACAAGAGTTCCCAGCATCGCTGCAAGCTCACCGATTGCTGCAGGCTGGCAGAACTCTGACATAGGCACGCTTCGAGGTACAGAAGGGCTAGGCAGTGTATTTGTGATCCTACCACCTTGCCTGGTCTCTTGACAGTGTTCTGTGATGCAAAGTGTGTTTGTTTTTAGTTCTAGCCTTGAGACAGCTTTGGCTAGTTGTGTTGCCAGTTTTTCGTTTTACCCAAAAATCAGAACAAGAATGAACATATATATATACATAAGTACGTAAATGTCTACTGTGAGAAAGTGCCATCTTTCTTGCATGGTATGCCCCCACTTTTTGCTGAATTGCTGAATGTACTTTGACTGAGTGTGCCCTGGACTCCTGCCAATCAGGTGCCCAGGGCCTATGTTCCTTTCCTAAAAACCTAAAACCCAAATTGGCAAACCCTGGCCACATGTCAGCACCTGGTAAATGGTACCCTAGGTACCCAGTGCCTTGTGAGCAGGGAAGGCCTCTAAGGGCTGCAGCACTCATTGTGCCACCATTAGAGGCCCTGTACCCTAACACACCCACACTGCCCTTGCAGGCTGAGTGTCTGGGTACAGGACAAAACAAAGAGCCGACATGGCACACATCCCTGTGTGCCATGCCCACCACCTACACTGCGCTCTGGCATACATCCGCCACCCCTCTAGCTGGGTGCCCTATGCCAGTGGTGTGGGCACAGGAGCAGGAGCCCTGTGCCCCTTCAGTACCCAGGTCCATTCCTGGGCACTGTAAGTTCAGTGCTACCATGTAAGAGTACATGGTGCTGAGAGATCGTCAAACACTAACTCCACAGCACCATAATGGCAACACTAAAGACTGAGAAGTTTGATATCAAACTTCTCAGCACATTAAACCCGCACTGATTCCAATGTGGGATTTAATGTACCAAGCACCCCAGAGGGCATCTTAGAGATGCCCCCTGAAACCTAACCTACAATCCATGTCTGGTCTGAGAGGCTGCCTAGGCTGCCACACAGCAGACATGTTGCTGGACCCCTGGGTAGGAGAGCCCCTGCTCTCCTGGGCCTGCAACAATGCACATCCTGGGCGAGGTGCTAGATCTCCTCCCCCAGGATGGGCAGGGGGAAGCTTCAAAGGCATGCCACCTCTGAGCTTCCCCAGGCCACTGCAACCCCCCACTCTGGAGGGAAGCTTGGCCGGAAACCCCAAATAAGGACAGGGGATGTGCCAGCCTGCCAACCCCACCCCTCAGGTGGGGGAGGCGAGGTGAAGCACATCTCCGGGCTCTTGCCATCTTGAAGATGGGGAGCCCTGCCCAATCAGGACTAGGCTACTGCCCCCCTCCCACAGGAGAGAGGCAGGATAGAGGGTGTACCCACCCCAGGAGAGGGACCCATTGGTCCCTGTCCTTCACCTACCTGTAACGCCCCTAAATCTAGTATTTAGGGGCACCCTGAACCTTCCTTCCCCAGATTCCAAAATACAGAGAAGAGCAAGAAGAAAGAAGACCTGCCCTGCAGCTGCTAAGAAGAGGAAGACACCAACTGCTTTGGCCCCTGCCCTACCGGCCTGTCGACCCTCGAACCTGCTCCTGCTACAACCCGGCATCTCTTGTGGCCAGCAACCTCCCAAACCCCGGAGGACCTGGCTACCTTTTGGCTCTAAGCCCCTGGGACTCCCATGAGTAGAGGCTCTACTCAAAATCTACTTCTAATCCCTGGCATCAGCCCGGAACCGCGAACCCTCCACACTCTGCACCCGCCAAGCCTAGCCTGTGCCGGAGCGATCAAAGACCACGAGGACGACCCCACGGCGACTGTGACCCAGAGTCCGGCACCCAAGGACTTCACTCGACGCTCCTGAAGACGCCTGCAGCCTCAGAACCAGGTGCCCCACCAACCGCGATCAACAGACGGTAAGATTTCCCGACACCAAAAGGCACCCCTGCACCCGGCGTCCCGCGGCCCCCTGTGCCCAACTTCGGGGTACCTACCTATCCTCCATCTACCCAACTTACCTCTTGAAGTGGTGGTGGCACCTGAAGAATCTTCGTCCCAGAGCGTGCAGTCTTTTTCTAAACCGGAGCTTTCCCATTGAAATCAATTGAGCGCCCGAAGGCTCAAAAGCACCCTGCACCCAGCCGCCCGAGTGGCCCTGGCAGTGTAACCTCTACACCCATCTACTTCCCCATTTGCCTTGAGCAAGTGACCAGGAGCCCAGCTCCCACAGCCGCGTGGCCTGCTAGTCAGCAGCCACCAACCAAGGCCCCACTGCCTCCCATAGGATAACATTGGGCCTAACTCTCTCTGCACCCGGCTGCCCCTGTGCCGCGGAGGGTGTAACAACTGTACCTACCTGACCCTGGGAGACCCCTGAGTCTATGCCCAGAACCTTAACTCTGCCAGTCGAGTACTTACCTTAAAGCAGATAACTCAATTTTCTCCATAGGGTAACATTGACTGGTTTTTGTCTGAAATTTCTTCCAAGTGTGGACTTTTCAAAACTTAAAATATTCACCAAAAATCAGCCGAATAACGAAAACAAAAATACTCACCTGCTATTATGTGAGCTCCCAGTGCTGGATCTTGGTGCCCATTCACTGTTTTTCTGTGAAATTTCTTCTAGGTGTCGATTTCTGCAAACTTTAAATATTCTTTAAAAATCATATAAATTGTGAAAACGTAATTACTTACCTGTTTAGGATAAAGGTCCCAGTACTGAGTCTAGGCACCCAGTACTGAATTACAAAAGTAACGAGAACATACTATACCTGCAACTTGAATTTTCTTTTATAGGGAATCATTGACTGTTTTCTATGAAATATTTTCTAAGTGTCAAGTTTTAAAATAGCAAAATATTGTCTAAAAATCATAACAGTAACTAAGTCGATTTTTATCACTTGATTCCAAGTACTGACCCAGGACTGAATCTAGGATCCAGTCCTGGAATTCCAAAAGTAATCCTAAAAGTAATCTGTTGCAAATAACTTGAAACTTCCATTGAACTCAATGCATGATGGTGTTTAAAATTGTGTTGCCTATTGCAACCACTTGTAACTTTCTACAAAAGTCAATTGCATATTGCAAAAGTATTTATATAAAGCATCTCATTCTGAGAAAGTATATTTTAATACCTATTGTTGGTTCTAAAATAAAACAAGCATATATTTTTTATATATAAACCATTGGCCTATAGTTCAGTTATTGAGTGTGTGAGACCATTTGCTGACTGAGTGTGTGCAACAAATGCTTTACACTGTCCTCTGATACTGCCTTACTACTCGACCAAGCTACCACTTTAGAGAGTAAGGTTATATCTAACTTTAGCCTCTGCCAAACCTCTGGGGACTGTGGACTCTGTACACCCTGTTCCTATTTGGGAACAGTATATACAGAGCCACTTTCTCACATCTACTGAAACAAGTATTGGCATAGCCAATAGGTCTCGCTTTTGGGACCTTATAAGTATTTAGTTATGCAGCACAATATCCTTGGTGCAACAACATCAACTGTTGCATGACTAAACACTTATAAGGTCCCAAAGATGAGACCTATTGGCTATGCCAATGCTTGTTAATATATGCAAGTCACTTCTACAGCAGGCCTATTGAATCCAAAGGCAGGGTGCAGCGTATGAAAAAGTAGAACATGTTTTTCACATGTTCTGATGGTAAAAACTGACAATTGTCGTTTTTACTGTTCGAGATGCTAGTAGCTCGGTTGGAGAGTAGAGTTACATGCGGACAACTAAGCTGTGCTAACTTCTGAATGGGCCAACCAACGTTTGTACCTCAAGGTATCAAACAACTTGTTACATTAAACCCAACTTGATGCCGAAGTTGGAATTAATGTAACTTGTTGCCACTCTTTTGACCAGTTTTCCTGTGACCATTTACTGAGGCTGGCCATGAGACGACCTTCTGCCTGCCTTGGGAGACTTTTAAACAGTTCCCAGGACAGGTAACAATAGAGACCTGCCACTGGATGGGGGTTACCTCCTGGAAGGAAGCCACACGAGGTGTGAGCCCAAAAGGGAAGCTTCAAATGGGCAGCCACCTTTAAAGGGCAAATGGTGAACACACTCAGGAGGGGCTGCTCTTTTGTTCAGGTAATCAGGTTGACATCAGGAACAGAGAGGGGGCAAACAGTGGGCACATCTGTTTTTACATGGGCGTGTACCCCCCCAGATAGCCACACCTCTAGGACCGGCTACTGAGCTCCACGCACCAAAGAAAGGGTTCAGCCATCTTGAGAGTACAACTCTTGGCAAGAAGTTTCCATCAGGAGGGTGGAGATGAAGTAGTCCAACAGCTACTGCCAATGTTATCCCCCAAAGGCACTTTTTGAGCATAAAATGGGCACCATGGCACCCAGAACTCAGATCCTGCAGGGATCATTGAATTGTCACAGTGCAGCCTCGGAGTCAGAGACTCAATGCTCAAAAGTTGCACCAGAGTCTGCTGGACACTGGAGAGTCGGAGTGCAGGTTGGTTACCCAGAAGAAACGTTATCACCAAAAGAAGGGAACTGCTGGTTTTGTTGTGGCCAGTGACCAGTAGTCTTGTGGTGATTGGACTTGCTGGACCAAATACAACTTTGAGCGACGTCAACCCCTGTGACCAAAGTTGTCCCACCTAGACTTTGGACCGAGGAGTAGTCCCAAAAAGAACCTTATCAACCGCACAGCATCTTCAGTACCCTTGAGAATCCTGTATCCCTAGCATCAGGACCACTCCATAGAAGTCAATGGTAAGGGACCACTGACACCGGAACTGGACTCAAGATTTGCCAAGGTAATCATCTCTTCGGTTCTTGCTGGTCCCCTTTACAGGCAACCCACCAGAGTTGGTTGCCCAAAGCACTTTCAAGTAACTGCATTCATCCTTGAAGTAACTTTTTGTTAAAAAAGCTTTTAAGTGTCAAATTTATTGAATTTGCAAATACTTGTTCGCAGTGGAGTGAAAAGTCTTGAATCCATTTCTTCAGAACTCACTGGTAGATCTTCGTTTTGGTGTCCATAAATATTTAAAAAATTTGAAGCATTTTTATAAATTGCTGTCAAATTTGAGTCGCACTTCTTCAGTTGTTTTGGTGCTGTTTAAATGGTTTACACTTGTTCCTTTGCTGAAGCCAGACTGCTCGAAGCCACAGCTACCTAAGGTTGAGCTAAAGTTTGACAAACAAAGCCTAACTGGTCCTAAGAAGAGTTAGTACTGTATTATACAGTGAGGTTTTACAACACCACCATATAATACAACCTATTTCTTCACACAGACATATTACTGGCAATCAAACTCCTGAAAGGTGATGGGGTGAATGCTTGCAAATAGTCTATCCAGTGGCAATCGATCAGAGTGACAATCAAACACATCGGTTTTTGCCCACACTGCCACTCTAGACAGAGGCCCACCTAATGCAAATCAGTACAGACCACGATCCTTAAGGTAACAGTCCATCCAGAAGAATCTTGGTCATCTCATCCTTCCACCCTGCAGCCCACTGCTTTTTTGGTTGGCAACTTCGAGATTCACACCCCTTTGATTCTCACTGCTTAAGTTATGCCCCTGTGTATTAGACTGCGAACATTTTTAAATCTCAAGTTTTTTTTTTTAAAGGGTCTTCTGAATCTAAAAGACACAAAGATCTGCAACTTAGGGCGTGTAGCCTCAGCAAGTGGGATAAAAACCAGGCAGTTGTCTACAGTCAAGCGAAGTGGCATCATCAGGTAGACCACAGAAAGGGAACACATTTACTGCGAAGGCCACAGAAAATACAGGAATGGGAGAATCCAAAGTCGAAACTAAAGTAAAGGCCACTACAAACTGCAGTATCAGCAACCTAGTTTCAAATGAACATGGTTTTAAGCGTCTTGATAGCCAACTAGTGCATTACGCCACTGAAACTTGCAGCCCTGCAGATTACGACACTAAGGCCCTCTTTGGTGCGAAATGCTGGCAGTAGTGTCCCTCCCACAGATTTATTATTTGAGGGTACTGCTAACTCAATGAATGAAGAATTATGGGTAATTATAAGGTTTTGCGGAAAATATGTGGAAACCTGGTTTACTGTGCCGATTCCCACATGCTGAAGGGCTCCTGGGCTGAAGTCTCTCAGGAGCCCATCTCTGAACATGCCACGAGGACCTATGCGGAGAAACAAAGCAACTGTACTATTTCAAAGCTATTTTTGATAACGCATAAGCTAATTTAAGTAATTCCGATCTCGGAACCAGTTGCAGAAAGTACTGGCGTTTGTGAATCCGTTATGTTCTGAAAATCTTATTGAATCCTTTTTGAAGTTGACGTCTATGCAAAATTGACCTTAGTTAGGGTCGTAATACAGCCGTGGGCCTTCCTTACTAAGATCGTAGCCAAATTGTTAAGACAGGGAGCTGATGTGCAGAAACAAAGATATTTATTTCAAGTAATAAATACCAGAAGGCCCATAGGCAGGTGAGAGCCAGAGGTGCTGCTCCTGACAGAAGTGCATACCAATAATAAATCAACATTCCAGTACATCATGCAAATACAAACACAGACTCCATGATGTTAATACATCATAATGTGGACTTAACCTTATTGGACACTGGAGTCAGGCTAATGAACAAACTTTGACAATGCAAGATTGAATATGTACAATAGTCGGTACCTCAAAATGTATTCTACATGGCGGAAAGAAGCCAGTGTGAGGTTCTTCAGAAGCATCATTTCACAGGACGAACTAAAGGTACCTCCCCTGTCGGGGCTGGGGCGCGGTAGCACAATTGCAATCAGTCGCCTTCAAAAAGTTGGAGGCCGCCCCCCGCAAAGGCCATGGAGGGAGCCCGCACCCTCCGGGCCCAGTCAGGAGCTCTCGGCCTGCCACCTGTGCACAGTGCCAGTGGGGACCCCTGGCGCGCGTTCGCCACGGATTGCAAAACATTTAAAAGGCCGCCTCAACAGCACCGGTCCTTCGGTGTCGGCAGCACGGCCTCGATTTGATGGATGAGGTAACACCGGGCCCTCCACGTGGCCTCCCGCAATTGTTGACCCGGGGGTCGAAGGGCAGAGCCTAGAAGTGGGGGTGGGAATTCAAGGGAAACGAGAGGGTATGAACAGCTGACGAACAGGCAGGCACGAAGGTCCGTGGACCCTCGCTGCTATCAGCGACGGGAAGGGTTCATGAATTCCAATGAAAGGCTGCGGTTTCCGGAACACCGACAAAGACTGCGACTTTTTAACTTCGTAACAACGGAACACAAAGCGGCTCTGCAGCAAACTGAAAGACGTCCGCTTCCACCACCCCGACAAGGACACCGCAGTCTGCATGTTTTACAGGAATGGATTACAAAGCTGGACAATAAATTAAATTCAACATTTAATCGTGGCATTTGGTGACATATGTCCCACCCATGCCTGTAGTGAAATACGAAAAGCCATTCAAGGAAGGGCAAGCTGGTGCAGGGAGCTTACAAAGAACGAGGGCGAGAGTCGGAGAACATCTCGGGGCCAAATACCAGGAGCAGCAGCAGAAAAAACATTCAGCATGCCCGCCTTTGGGGCCACTTTTACGCGGTTCACTGAACAATGCCTCCTCCCCAGGGGTCACTGCAGCATGAGAGGAACCTCATTCCACCTACTTTGCAGAACTATGTAGCGTCGCCCTTGAGTTAATGGTATACAGTCGCTGCCTTCTTTACACCCGCCCTACATGACTTACCACTGGCTCAGGAGTTTCCACTTAACAAAATCCATGCAAAGCCACTGGTGGTAGAGAATAGCTCGCTTTTTTAAACTGCCAACATCAAGCAGACAAAGTTTACCTTTCATTTTCTGTACTAATGACTAGTCTAAGTACACAGTGATGTTTCTAAATCATATACTATTTTAACAACATTCACCCCCAGTCAAGAGATCTGGGTTAAATCCATCATTCTTTTGCTCAATATGCCACCCCAGTTCAGACCTGGCCATATGCAAATCAGTCTTGACCCTTTGCCTCATGGGAACAGTCCAGCCCGAACTGCCAAGCCAGGTCCTTCCAGGACTGGAAACAAGCATCCTAAGACCGGTTTCACCTCTCATCAGCCAAGATAACTTGAATCCAGTGGCACAGTGAGCCCGGGACCCACATCTGGGAATACCCGGCGCACTTGGGCAAGAAAGCAAAAGAGACACGATTGATGGAAGGAATGCAGAACAAATCAAAACATTCCCCCTCGTCAAGAGATCTGGGTTAAATCCATAATTCTTTTTCTCACCAATCGGCTGATGAAGGGTGATGCCCTGAAACCCGGTACCAGGATGCTTGTTTCCAGTCCACGGAGGACCTGGCTTGGCAGTTCGGGTTGAACCATTACCACAGGGAACAGGGTCAAGACTGATTTGCATATGGCTGGGTCCAAACTGGGGTGGTGAGCAAAAGAATGATTGATTTAACACAGATCCTTGTGCCTGGGGGTGAATGTTTGCATTGTTCAGCATTCCGTCCATCAATTGTTTCTTTTGCATATGTCGCCCTAAGTGAGAAGGGTATGCCCAGCCGTGGGTCCCATGCTCACTACACCACTGGATTCAAGCTAGCCTGGCTGATCAAGGGTGATTCCCTGAAACCAGTCCCAGGATGCTCGTTTCCGCTCCAGGGAGGACCTTGCCTGGCAGTTCGGCATAAACTGTTCCCACAGGGAACAGGGTCAAAACTGATTTGCATATGGCTGGGTCCAAACTGGGATGGTGTGGTGAGCAAAGGAATGACGATTTAACCCAGATCCTTGTGACTGGGGGTGAATGTTTGCATTGTCCAGCGAGTTTTCTTTTCCATATTAGCTTTTCAGAAGCAGTTTCCTAAAAATCACTCATCGCTTCACAGCCTGATGGATAGCCTCATTTGGAATTTAACTATATTCCTAGACGAGAGGGTCCTCAGGTGGTGGTACTGTTTGCTCATACACAACAAGCTCTGTAAGAGTCAAACAAGACCTCTTTCTGACGCTGCAAACACTGCCTTACTTCTTATAACCAAGTATTTGAAAAAACCAGCAGATGCAAGGACAGTGTAGATTTACTACACTCCATGAATTCACTAGATGTTTGAAGTAAGGACAATCCTTCATACCTTTGATGGTCAGATTAAAGCAGCCAAGACGATCCCCAGAAAGCGAATCAGCTCCACACTGTAGGACCACAGCACTGGGCTGGTACATCTCCATCACCTTCGTCATCACCTAGGACAAACCAGCAGTTACACGATCTATGAAAATGAGCCCAAGAAGAGATAGAAGAATACATTCAAGTGTAAAAATAGAAGATTATCAGTTAATCCCAGTAGACCAAGTGTTTTGAAAAGGAATTCCTGGAAGGAACGAGTACGTACAGGTGAGAACATTCTCCCGAAACCCACTTATAAGGCTTAAGAGAAACCAGAGACAGCAGATCTCAACATATGTTTTAGTGAGTGGCCCTACTGCCTTCGCAATGAACTATTAATGACCAACTGCTATTGAGCAAGTTTTGCTTTATTTTTGACTTCTACATTTTGGACTGGGCAGACGTTAAAAGAAATGAAAAATAAAAATCACAGTTCGATGGTAAGTGAACAATTAATTGGAAGAGTGTTAATGTTGGGGTAAATGACGAATGCTTGTATTATGTTGCCCCTTAGATGTTCTTGACAACTTCACCACACTTCATAGAATCAGACTGCATTCTACAAAGACTTAATTCCGTGTTCCAGTGCTGAAACTTTTTTTTTTTTTTTTTTTTTTTTAATATCAGTTTTAAGTAGCCACGCATTTGCCTCAGAAAAAATGATCGCATTTGCCTCAGAAAAAATGATTTTTTCCAGCATTAAGTTGTGCTGCTCATCTCGGGGTGGGTGATGGGTAGGGATGAAGGAGAACATGAAGCTGTTTTATATGAACACCAGGTGAACATGGCATAGGTAGGCCTTAGGCAGCTGGAGTGAGGCACTCAAAAATGAAGACAAAGTGTCTTCCTAGATTTCATTCCAAGCACTACTTCAGCATTTTGAAGGAACTTCCAGACAGGGTTAAGACTTTCTCCAGGCTTTGTGAAAGACACCCAACACTGCAAGGATCTGATTACAAAAACACGAAGTCTTAAAGTTCATAGAAATGACCTAAACAGTAATGAGTGTCAATGGGCAAACTGTGGGTCGATTCAAATCAATCATTATTTGTTACTCGTGGCTAATCACCCCGAGGGGTACCCAGGCACTGGGGTATGGTGAGCCTCAGTCAAAGAGCCAGGTCTTGAGCCCCCTCCTGAAGTCGGCAAGGGGAGGTTCGGAGGTGGAAAGGGAAGTCGTTCCGGAACTTGGGGGTGGGGCAGCAGGAAAAAGCAGCCTCCACTGTGGCGGACACGTGCGAGGGAGGCAGATCAGAGTTGCCTGGTCATCTGGTGGAAGGTCAGTCGGTGGCTGATGTAGGAGGGGCAGCATTGTGGAAAGCCTTGTAGGCGAGGGTCAGCAGCTTGAACTGACATCTCTTCGGGACCAGGAGCCAGGTAAGGTTTTTGGGGGGGGGGGGGGAGGGGGGGTGATGCTGGTCTGTTTGGGGAGGTCGACATTGAGTCTGGCTGCTGTGTTCTGGATTGTCTGTAAGCGTTGGAGGAGGCAGGTAGCAGATCCGGTGTAAAATGCATTTCCGAAGTCGAGTTGGCTGGTGACGAGGACTTGGGTTACTGTTTTCCAGGTGTTGATAAGGATCCACCTGAAAATCTTGCCAAGCATGCGGAGTATGGAGAAGCAGGAAAAGGGAATGCGTTGACCTGGCGCTAGGTCACTGTCCAGGCTGATGCCGAGGTATCGGGCATTTTTGGTGGGAGTAGGTAAGTGTCCAAGTGCTGAGGGCCACCACGTGTCGTCCCATGGGAGGGTGTTATTTTCAAAGAGGAGAACTTCGGTCTTGCTAGAGTTCAGTTTCAGGCAGTTGGATCTCATCCAATCGGCGACATTGGTCATGGCAGTCTAGAAGTTGCCCCTGGTGGAGGCGGTATCCTCTGTGGGGAGGGGGGGGGGGCGTGGGGGGGGGGGAAGGAGGATGAGTTGGTTGTCGACGTATGAGATGATGTTGATTCTGTGGGTGAAGACTGTCGGCCAATTGGGTCATGTAAGCGTTGAAGAGGATGGGGCCAAGGGCCAATCCCTGGGGGACTCAGCAGATGATGTTTTTGGGTTCAGAGGAGAAGGGGGGTGGGAGGTGGATTCTTTGCGTTCATCACATGAGAGCGTTTCTTCTGATGCCGATATGGAGGAGTCTGGTGATGAGGGTGTGGAGAAATATGGTGTCAAAGGCCGCTGAGAGATCGAGAAGGATCAAGGCTGCTGACTTGCCATGGTTGACTATGGCGCTGATGTTGAAGGTTGAGACCATCAAGGCAGTCTTGTGTGTGGGGCGCTGGGAAGAGCCACCGGGGAGGGATTTTTCAGGGGTGTGGGTGGGTCGTGGAAGGGGGAGGGGGGGGGGGGGAGAGAACACACACCTTACCTTGAGGCCAGGTCCCACTTCTTCTCTGGAGAAGGGGAAAGTGCACATGACTGGTTTGGGCAGCACTAGAGGGCTGACCAAACAGTCACTGCGCACTCAGGAATGGGCAAACCACTCCTCCCTTGCCCCGTAAGCAGAGCAGCCCCGCCCACCCACCTGCAAAGGAAACATAAAATGGTAATAATTAAAGGTTATTACCATTTTATGTTTTTGCTTCTCGCACTGCAAGAAAGCAGTGGGGCAACACTCCTCGCCATAGCTGAGGCGATGCTTCTCCGCCATATCAGAGGAGCCGCCACTGGTACATCAGACATTCAAAGATGGAAGCATGAAAGTAAAGGGTAGATGTATCGAAGAGGGCTCTGCCTTATGTGGGATCTGCACAAAAACCTCTCACAGAGAGAGGTAACCCCCATGCAAGCGGATATGTTGAAAAACATGGGCTGTTTTAGTTACACAGAGAGTAGTTATCTGTACAGGCCCAGAGCTTTCTAGGGGAGGGTAAGGAGCATCTAACCTACTCAAGCAGTTATCAAAACTAGGCTTTAAATGTGATATTTAATTTTGGGACTTGTATGGCTAGTGCCACACAATTCAATGCTTTCTTCGATCCTTCCATGGAGAGATTTACTGTGTTACTTCCTGTAGTGAGCATCTACGAAGTGCTCCATACAAAGACCACCAAAGGTTTACTCCCACAGCAGAGTCTTTGGGTATATCACCTTTACCCGAACTTGGTGCGGGTGGCCCTGCAGCTCTATAAAAGTAACTTTACTCAGCTCCTTCAGTCTTTCATTTGGGTACAATCAAACTGGATCTCAAACCAAATGCAACATAAATGGATGAACAGAAGAGGTTCTTACTGGTTTAAAGATGGCTTCATAGGACTCATCATCAATACCGTCTCGGAGGGGAAAATTCACAGCATAGTACTTGCCCTTCCCCGCCCCGATGTCCTGTAAAAGGCAAGCAAAAGCCATTACTTGGGTAGAAATCTAACATTCACAGGACAAGAGCAGAATACTCAACTCTTCAAACAGCACCTTCTCACTTTCTAAATCCACTCTGCCATTCACTACAAAGGGCATTCACAGCATTTTGGCACCCCACTCTAGTCTACGCCCACTCATCCCATCCTCTAGCCTTAGCACATTGGTACTCAAAATACTGCCCGACAGCGGCTCGGCAAACCATTCCTTGCGGCCAGCTGATCATCTTCTGGGACACTGGTAAATCGGGAGAGAACGTTTCACCAGTTCATTTTTGGGCCCAATTCTGCTAAGCCCATACACATTGTTATGTTATTCTCGGTTTGGTTTCTACAGTTAGTTCAGCTTGTTTTATGAGCAGGTTTGTTCTGCTCACATAACAAGCAGAAATGACTATAGAAACAAAGCCTAGAATCAGAAAGACAAAAAATGTCACAAAGGCACTCTTTTGGTTATTGGCTTTGCTTCTACAGCCCTTTCACCTTCCACTTTCAACAAGGAAGCCTTGCTCATTGATGAAAGGTTAAATGAGGGGACTGTGAAAGTGCTTAAAAAATGATGGGAAATGTTATTGCGAGTATAAAAGGAGAGGGTCAGTGAGTGTGGAAATGGGTGGTAGACAGGTATATATTCTGTAACTATTTAATGTCCTTATAACCTGCACATAGCTGAATATAAAATGTAAAGCAAAACCCTTAAATAAACAAGCATTGGCATAGCCAATAGGTCTCGCTTTTGGGACCTTACAAGTATTTAGTTCTGCATCACAATATCCTTGGTGCAACAACATGAACTGTTGCATGGTTAAACACTTATAAGGCCCCAAAGGCAAGACCTATTGGCTATGCCAATGCTTTAAAAAAAACAGACAAGCAGCGCTATTAGGCTCCGGCTGCCACTTAGAGGTAGAAAGGGAGAGGTGTGGAGAGAGAGAGAGAGAGAGAGAGAGTGTGGAGAGAGAGAGAGAGAGAGAGAGAGAGAGGTGTGGAGAGAGAGAGAGAGAGAGAGAGAGAGGTGTGGAGAGAGAGAGAGAGAGAGAGAGAGGTGTGGAGAGAGAGAGAGAGAGAGAGAGAGAGAGGTGTGGAGAGAGAGAGAGAGAGAGAGAGAGTGTGGAGAGAGAGAGAGAGAGGTGTGGAGAGAGAGAGAGAGAGAGGTGTGGAGAGAGAGAGAGAGAGAGGTGTGGAGAGAGAGAGAGAGAGAGGTGTGGAGAGAGAGGTGTGGAGAGAGAGAGAGAGAGAGAGAGAGAGAGGTGTGGAGAGAGAGAGAGAGAGAGAGAGGTGTGGAGAGAGAGAGAGAGAGAGAGAGGTGTGGAGAGAGAGAGAGAGAGAGGTGTGGAGAGGGAGAGGGAGAGAGAGAGAGAGAGAGAGAGAGAGAGAGAGGTGTGGAGAGAGAGAGAGAGAGTGTGGAGAGAGAGAGAGAGAGAGGTGTGGAGAGAGAGAGAGAGGTGTGGAGAGAGAGAGAGAGAGAGGTGTGGAGAGAGAGAGGTGTGGAGAGAGAGAGAGAGAGAGAGGTGTGTGGAGAGAGAGAGAGAGAGAGAGAGAGGTGTGGAGAGAGAGAGAGGTGTGGAGAGAGAGAGAGAGAGAGGTGTGGAGAGAGAGAGAGGTGTGGAGAGAGAGAGAGAGAGAGAGAGAGGTGTGTGGAGAGAGAGAGAGAGAGAGGTGTGTGGAGAGAGAGAGAGAGGTGTGTGGAGAGAGAGAGGTGTGGAGAGAGAGAGGTGTGGAGAGAGAGAGAGAGGTGTGGAGAGAGAGAGAGGTGTGGAGAGAGAGAGAGAGGTGTGGAGAGAGAGAGAGAGGTGTGGAGAGAGAGAGAGAGGTGTGGAGAGAGAGAGAGAGGTGTGGAGAGAGAGAGAGGTGTGGAGAGAGAGAGAGGTGTGGAGAGAGAGAGAGAGAGTGTGGAGAGAGAGAGAGAGAGAGGTGTGGAGAGAGAGAGGGAGAGAGAGAGAGAGTGTGGAGAGAGAGGCGTGGAGAGAGAGAGAGAGAGGTGTGGAGAGAGAGAGAGAGAGAGAGTGTGGAGAGAGAGAGAGAGGAGAGGTGTGTGGAGAGAGAGAGTAGTGTGTGGAGAGAGAGAGAGGTGTGGGAGTGAGGAGTGTGGAGAGAGAGAGAGGTGTGGAGAGAGAGGTGTGGGAGAGAGAGAGAGAGAGGTGTGGAGAGAGAGAGAGAGGTGTGGAGAGAGAGAGAGAGAGAGAGAGAGAGAGAGAGAGAGAGAGAGGTGTGGAGAGAGAGAGAGGTGTGGAGAGAGAGAGAGAGAGAGAGAGAGAGAGAGAGAGAGAGGTGTGGAGAGAGAGAGAGAGAGAGAGGAGAGAGAGGTGTGGAGAGAGAGAGAGAGAGAGGTGTGGAGAGAGAGAGAGAGAGAGAGAGAGAGAGAGAGAGGTGTGGAGAGAGGTGTGGAAAAAAGGGAGAGAGAGAGAGAGGTGTGGAGAGAGAGAGAGGAGAGAGAGAGGTGTGGAGAGAGAGAGAGAGAGGTGTGGAGAGAGAGAGAGGGAGAGAGAGAGGTGTGGAGAGAGAGAGAGGGAGAGAGAGGGAGAGGGAGAGAGGTGTGGAGAGGGAGAGGTGTGGAGAGAGGGGGAGAGGTGTGAAGAGAGAGAGAGAGGGAGAGGTGTGGAGAGGGAGAGGTGTGGAGAGCTGTAGAGAGAGAGAGAGAGAGAGATGTAGAGAGAGAGAGAGAGTAGAGAGAGAGAGAGAGACTTGGCCTAGCTCCCATATATTTATGAAGCATTACAGGCTGCAGCTGGGAGAGAAACGATTCGCATGACTTGGGATCACTGGTGTTGGATGCAGGGACAGAATAAGGGGAAGTGAATCAAACTAAATTCTTGGTTTGACTACAAACCCAACGCACGGTTTATTGGGATTAAACTACTGCGACGGGAGAAAAACATGCTCATTGTTTCGCTTAAATATTTTGCTAAAATCTAGACGGCTGCCCCTCAATGTTATTCAATAAAGAATGAGTGCACAGGTGTAAGAAGTAATAAATCATCCAGGTAGCCAATCGGAGTTGAAGGTTTTATTTCCATAAATGAAATCACCCACGACCACGACGTCCGGCTGCCACAGATCCCAGTACAAACTAACTGTTGCTCAGAGAACCGGTGGCAGTCGACGTCGCAGAGCGCGGACATGCATTCAATTACAAACATGTTGACACACGAGACGGTCGCACGCAAGACTCCGTAGAGGACTGCATGCGCTGCGACCATCTCGTGCACTGAACAAAGAAACCAAGTAATAATGAACACTACAACATCTTTCCCCTTAACAATTGAAATAAAAATGAGGACTTACATATCCAATTACACTAACAATCTATACATGTATATAATATTGACCATACACTCACAATGAGCAAAGTATATATATCTTTTTTTTTTTTTTTTTTTTTTTTTTTTTTTTTTTAATCAAGGTGAGAATTTCTAAACCTCAACATTTAATCATTCCAAAATATAATCTTTGTATTTGCTTGGTAGCCTCCTAGTGCGAGTAGCGTTCTCCCCACACCTAGCTGCCCCCTCTTCGCACAAATGTGCAGAAGCAGAGGCCACTTCAGACTGCGCAATAGAAGTAGGTGTAGCAAAAGTTGCCATATTTTGAACTTTCAATGGAACCACATCTTGTACCCAATTGTAGGATTCCGAATGACGTGCATTTAACCCACAACGGTTGGAAATGATATCAGCTTGAAAATTAGAAATCAGGACTAGATTTCTTTTGCTCCACCACCCTTTGTTAATTAAGAAGGCTGAACCTTTAGATACCTTGCCAACTTGAACTGGAGATGAAAACTTAGAAGAACCTTTCGCCACTTTCTTGGGTTTCTTAATCAATACCCAATCACCAGGTTTCAATAAATCTCCACTAAAGTGTTTGTTAGAATCAAAATGGCTCTTCATCTTTTCTTGGGTGTTATGCACTCTCTCTCTAATCATATCTAATGAATCCATTTTCCGCTCTGACTTGTCAGACAACCATGTAGGAAATAAATTTGAGTGTGCCATTCTACCTTTCAGTAATGTAAACGGTGCAACCCCTGTTGTAGAATGAGGAGTGGTGTTATATGACCAAACTTTGTCTCTCAAATAATCATCAACACTCAGGTTTGAGGCATTTGCAGTTTGGATACCTTCTTTGATTAACCTGTTACCTCTTTCAACTAACCCATTTGAGGATGGGGAATAAAGTGCAACCTTTAAATGTTGTATGTCATGAGACTCTAAAAATTTGCACATACGTTGTGATGAAAAGTGAGTACCATTGTCAGTGACTATGGACTTCGGTGAACCCTTTATTTTACAAACATGTTCTAGAAACCTGATGGTGTTTTCAGTAGTGGCCCCATCACAAAACCAGTAAAACATGCACTTAGAAAAATAATCAATCAATAAGATCAAAAACTTGTTTTGCATTGGAAGTAATTCATATAGCCCAGAAAAGTCCATACCTACTTTGTCCCACGGCCCACTTGGAAAAGGTACAGGGTGTAAGGGGGTTTGTAAGGTTTTCCATTTTTATCAGACAAGCGGCATTCTGGGCATGAATCAATTGTGGATTTGACTTTAGCGTCAATAGAAGGCCACCAATAAAATTCTTTAATTCTCTTACAGGTTTTAGAGAAACCAAGATGACCTTGATGAGCTAATTGAATAATGTCCTTGCGTATCTTTTCAGGGGGAACAAAAAGATCATGACGCATGATGATGTCACCAACCATAGAAAGTTCCTCAGCAACATATGCGAATTTCCTCAAATCACAGGGTAGTGTTCTGGTTGCAGGCCAACCTTGAGTAATGAAATCGCCTAACTTTTTGTAAATTGTGATCTTTGTCACTTTCTACATTCCAAGTGTGTTCAGAAATGGAGGGAAATGCCCCAACAGCATCTATGGTTGCAATCACACACTCAGCAAAATTAATGTCGTCTTCCTTGTGAACATTTTCTAACGACATTCTGGAGAGACAATCTGCTCTAAAGTTTTTCCCTCCCGGTAAATGTTTAATTATGAAATGGTATTCTTGCAACGTAGATAGTAAACGTATGAGTCTAGCAGATGCCTTATTGGGACCAGTACTTGAGAGTATGTACACTAAGGGTTTGTGATCAGTGAAAATGTCAAATTCCCGCCCCCAAATGTAGGATCTAAACTTTTGAATAGCCCAGACACACGCAAGTGCCTCCCGCTCGATTGTGCTATAACGTGTTTCTGGAGGTAGTAAGGTTCTAGATGCAAACGCAATTGTATGCTCTTCATTACCCACCCACTGACAGAGAACAGCTCCCAAACCAGACAAACTGGCATCAACATTAAGAAAACATCTACAATTATCTTTAAATGGGCGGAGAGCGGGGGCACGTTCAATGATGACTTACTTTATTGAAAGTGTCTTGCAGGTCATCATTCCACAAACATTTTGCACCTTTCCTAAGTAATGCTCGAAGAGGTTCAACTATCTGAGCATAACCATGTACAAAACGAGCATAATACTCGGCTAAACCAAGAAAAGAGCGTAGAGCATCTTTGTCTTTTGGGGTGATGCATCACGTACTGCTTGTATTAATGAAAGTTTAGGTTTAATCTAAAGGCTCAGACCCAGATACAAGGCGAGGCCAATCAGGAGAAACTGGGAATACAAGGAAATTACCAAAGAGAAGAGAATAAAGAGGATTCAGAGGGCCAGGACAGATGGAATAATAAAGAGGTCCTCAACTCACAAGGATCTCAGAAGATAAAAGGAACACAAAGACGACCCGAAACAAGGGGTTACAAAGCAATGGAAAAAAACGACGAATACAACGATGACGGCAAAATAAAGGATACTAAGTCTGATGGAAAAGAGAGAAGCACCGAGACTGGTCCGACTGAACAGAAACGGTATAAGGAAGTTGAGAAACAAAAAAAGAAAGCTAAGGAAAATCAGAGAACAAAAGAGATCGAAAAGGAAAAGGAAAAAGAATTGACAAGTAGGGAGAATCTTGATCTATTGGAGAAAAAGGCTAAAAGACTACAGACGATCAAAAAGTTAAAAGCTGTGGCTAATATAACTGGGCACTCAACAGGGTCCCAACCTAGAATCTCAAATATATTTAGCCCCGCAAACAAAGAAAGACAGACTGGCCCCTATAATGGCCTTCATAATGAAATTGTGTCAATCACAATGGACCAACAAGGACTACAAAGTAGGACCAAGACTGCTGCAGAAGAGGTCTTAGCGCCGGCAGACCGTCTAGAATATCTAGAACAGAGAAATATGCGGAAAATGAAAGTGGAAGGCAGCACCACAGCAGAACTGGTGAATATAAACCAACCCACAAAGGAATATACCTCGGCAGCAGTTTCCGATGGTTCTGAATCGGAGATTTATGAGACAGGAATTTCAATATCCAGCGAATACAGTGAATCCAGCAAATCCAGCGAAGAGTCGGATCATGGCGAGAATCCTAGACAGGAGGAGCTGGATAAAAAAACGCTCTTACCAACAGAAATCGGATTTAAAAATACTCTACTCTGTGATTACATACTAACAAAAAAATCTGGGAGAAAAAGAAGCAAACTCAAAAGACATCAAAATATAGCTCAGGATGAAACAACTGACCCTGGGAGTAATCCAGAACAAAATACAGCGAGAACCAAACTGTCACGCAAAAGTCCCCATCGCAAAACAAATCTAGAATCTGAAAGAAATAAGAATATCCCTTTTGACAATCCGGATGAAGATGAGCAGCTGAAGCATAGAGAACCTACTTTGAGTGAAGTTCTTGAATCAATTAAAAATTTTCATCAGGATGTAAAGAAAGATAGTCAAAGAAACCATGTCGCTATTCAAAAATTGGAAGGCGCTATCAATAAAATTGGTAATACTTGTCAGGAAATCTCCAATAGAATGTGTTCGGTAGAAGATCGAGCAGAAAACTTGGAATCAGACGTCGGCAGACTGCAACTGCAAGCCAAAGAGCATGAGGGCATAATTAAAGACCTAATGATAAAGCTTGAAGATCAAGAAAATAGAACAAGAAGGAACAATCTGCGATTTCTTGGGATTCCCGAGGGCTCGGAAGGTAGCGATCCAAGAAACTTTATGATTAATTTATTGAAATCCTCTTTCCCGGAACTTAACTCCTGGGAAAGGGATAAAGAAGTATGCCGAGCACATCGCTTTCCACTGTCAACACCAAAACGGTCAGAGAAATCACCTAAATACCCGAGAGCTCTCCTGGTAAACTTTGGAAACTTTGTGGTGCGTGACACTGTATATGATCTGGCTAGGCCAACTGCTCAAAGAGAATATAGGGGCTTTAAGTTTTTTGCAAGACCAGATTTTGCACACGCAACAGTTGAAAGACGATGGCGAATGAGACAGCTGTTTGCCCCTTTTGAAAAACTTGGAGCAAGAGTCTATCTGCAAAATCCGGCACGACTAAAAATAATATATAAAGGCACAACAAGGAGCTTCACAAGTGAGATACAGGCGGAGGTCTATCTCAAGGAGGTTGAAGAAAGTATGAAGCAAAAAAATGGCAACTGAACAGAAGGAGCTTTCTAGTGCTGACAAACTATCAATTACGACTGTTTGAAGTAAGGCTGATAATAAGTATGACTACATAGTAGCAGGCCAGGTAG
The DNA here is from genome assembly GCF_964204655.1 of Triturus cristatus. Taxonomy (NCBI): domain Eukaryota; kingdom Metazoa; phylum Chordata; class Amphibia; order Caudata; family Salamandridae; genus Triturus; species Triturus cristatus. The sequence goes on from NC_140584.1 coordinate 589,656,226, forward strand.
TAGGCTCAGGCGTGTGGATCACACGGCCATCAACAGCTGGGTGAGTCTAAACCCAGGATGCCTCGAAGGGTGGTAGGAGGGGGGGTGGTAAGAGGTGGGGGAAGGGAGGGGGGGGAAAGGGGGCTGGACGGAGGATCTGGGGGGAGAAAATAATAAAATGAAGAGAGTTCGTACTGTTAAAGGGACTTTGCATGAAGGAGGAAATTTGAAACAAATATTGGGTTTTTATTATGAATTTAGGTATCCGGTCAGGCCGTTGTTATGGAAGCGTATAAAAATTGATAATGTCTAGAATTAGTATTGGATCTCTTAACATAGGAGGATTAAATAATTGGAAAAAGAGGGGGAAGCTTGAGCAGTATCTAAATATGATAAACTTAGATTTAATATGTTTACAAGAGACCCACCTACCGTGGAGCAAAAAACACTGGTTGAATTTTAAAGGCTATGAATTGCTGTCATGTTCATCCCAGACTTCTATGATAAGAGGCGTGGCCATAATTGGCAAAGTGGGGTTGGGAGGGGCCAAAAGGTGTAAGGCGGATTCACTAGGAAGATGGGCAATATGCGAAATGAACTTAGGCTTCACTATTTGCACAGTATATGGATCCAACACAGATGAGCCACAAGTTTTTAGCAACATTGAAAATGAATTAATTGATTGGCACACCAATATAGTACTATGCGGAGACTTCAACATTTCTGCGAATTTCATGGATGGTAGTACATACATTGGCAGTAAGCCAAGGGTGTTTAGAGCAATTATATCTATGATGCAGTCACATGGCTTATATGATGTGTGGGGAAACTTATCAACCGGAGATCCAGGGTACACATATTATTCACATCCTTATAATAAATACTCGAAATTAGATTACTTTATGATATCAAACACCTTACTTAAGAGTGCTCAAATAAATAAGCTTCCCAAAATCATGTCAGATCATAACCCCCTAGTTCTAAATATAATTATTAATAGATCAGTCAAGGTCCCCAGACCCTGGACATTCGATAAAAAACTGTTAACGGATGTCGACTACATTACTCGCTTGAAAAAATGGACTCATTCCTTTTTCGACGCTAATAGGTATAGTGCCTCACGGGGAGTGGTTTGGGATAGCTTTAAGGCAGGATTAAGAGGAGAGACCATAAGTTACACCACCAACTTATGGAAAAAGGCTAATAGGGAAAGGGAAGCATGGATGGGAAAATTAAGCGAGGCAGAGACACAACATAGACAAGATATAAGTACAGGTGATCAATCTGCCGAGAGCTTACATAAAGTAAATTCCATAAAAGCTGAGATCCAGAAACAACTAGCAAGAAAGGCGGCAGCATACTATCAGGCACAGAGATCGCGTCTTTATGAAACCGGCGAGCAAGCAGGTAGAGCTCTTGCTCTGCGAATCAGGCAGGTCGCAAGTAAAAACATCGTGTCACAAATTGAATATCAGGGCCAAACATACAACAAACCTATCGAAATTCTGGAGGGGTTTAGGAAATTCTATCAAGAACTATATCAGGAGGAAGTGGTAGGAGGGCACACGAATATAAGCTGGTTAGACATGGGCAGTAAGCTAAATTTAGGCCAGATCACTTCTTTGGAACAAGACATTTCAGTGACGGAAATATCCGAAGCTCTGCAAGATCTCGCAAGTGGAAAAGCTGCGGGCCCGGACGCCATACCGTTGGAGGTATATAAAAGCTTAAGGGAGGAAATAACACCATTGCTTTTAGATCTATTCAATGGTGTTATGAATACCGGAATAATACCAAAGTCTTGGCAAGAAACCAATATAGCTATCTTTCACAAAAAAGGGAAATCAAAGACCAACCCGGGCTCTTATAGGCCAATTTCCCTGATAAATAGCGATAACAAGTTATATGCCAAAATTATGGCCGCTCGCATCGGGAGGGTTATTGCGTCCTTGGTCTCCCCCTGGCAGCATGGATTCATCCCAGGAAGAGGAACTACAAACCACATTAGGAGAGCAATTACATTGTTCGATATTGGTGCTGCTAGGGGGGAGAGGGTCGCAATGATCCTCCTCGATGCAGAGAAGGCATTTGATCGCGTTAGATGGAGTTTTCTATGGAAGGTTATGGAAGCAAGGGGATTTGGCCCCAGAATCTGTCAAGCTATTCGTGCTATGTATTCATCACCAACGGCTAGAATTCAATTAATGGGGGAAAGATCAGATAGGATCAATATTACAAGGGGTACTAGACAGGGCTGCCCTTGTTCTCCAATTTTGTTCGCGCTTTATATAGATCCTTTAATAACCCAATTAATGAACAGCGTGATTATCAAACCAGTAACATCAAATGGGTTTCAAACTAAAATTCTTGCTTATGCGGATGATTTAGCAGTCATAACAAAAGATCCAGAGCTAGCAATGAGGGAGGTAGTTAACATCACCACTCAGTTTGGGGATGTGTCTGGCTATCGACTAAATGTTGACAAAACTCAGGTATTATGTTAAAAAAAAAAATAGACAAGGTGGATGGAAGATATGTAGCATCGGTAGTTTACCTGGGAATAACAATAAACGCAGAACCAGGTGAAATAATCAACGACAATTACACCCCTCTTTTGAAATCTATGGAAACAGACTTAAAACGAATGGACTCATTACAGCTGTCATTGATAGGGAGGGCTAACGTTATAAAAATGACAATGTTTCCTAAAGTGCTCTACAAATTAAGATCAATCCCATTTAAAATTGATGATAAAATTATTAGGAGAATTGAGGCCATCTTCTTGAAATTTTTATGGCAATATGGTAAAATTAGGCGGTCAAATAGATATATGTCACTACCACAAGACAGAGGTGGGTTGGGTCTGCCAGATATTAAGAGCTACCATCTTGCATGTCTTCTTACAGACATGGCTATTCTATTTCATCCGGGTGGCCCAACCCTCAGACAAACGGAAATACCATCAATTTTTCATCTATTGGTAGGCGGTGAAGCCGTAGGGCTTCTATTAAGGCAAAGTCAGAGGAGTTATTTCAAGGAAACTGGATATAAGACGTTAGAGGATGTATGGTATATTTGGAAAACTGTTAAAAAAGCTCTAGATATACCTACCCTCCATTATCGCACGCCACTTTGGAATTCAACACACTTTCCAAATTTTAGTAGGGATGGGACGTGGCGTCACTGGGAGAGTCATGGCATAGTAGAGCTGGGCCAAATAATGATTGGCGACAAGTGTAGAACACTTGAAGAACTTACACAACATTATTCACTACGAGGTTTTCAAGAGTTTAAATACATGCAGATTGTAAATAAAATTAAATCAATTAGGCCATGTATCACTTTGCTAGGGAAATTTGAATTAATTGAGTATTTGAAATCCGGGGGTCACAGAATTAGAGATATATATAAAATATTTAATGATGCAATAACAGATGATATCAACAAAATCGAAGCTGCATGGGCTAAAAAATTAGGAGATCCAGAAATAGATATTGATAAGGCGCTAGCTATGGACAAGAGATTCTTACGCTCTACGAATCTCAGAGCCCAACATTATAAAACCCTATTTAATTTATATTACACGCCCGAAAAACTATTTTCGTGGGGGAAAGCGATAGACAGTAACTGCCCCAGATGTGGAAAAGGCTCGGCAGATCTTATACATATGTTCTATGGCTGTGAAAAATTGAAATTAATCAAAATTGAAATAACACGTTTCTTAGAGAGGCTACTCGATGTTAAAATTACTCTATCCCCGACCCTGTTAATAGTCGGCTGTGATGTGAAACTAAACATAAGTATCGAGGCTGAAGCTTTAGTCTTTATCTCTGTATCAGTTCTTAGGATTCTAATCAGCGCAGCCTGGAAGGATACAGAAGCCCCAACTTTTCAAATGTGGCTGTGCAGAATGCTGGGTATACATAATATTGAGGATGCACTATATGATTTAAAGGGAGCAAAATTAAGGGATTTGGGCAAGCGACTTTGGGCCCCAGTGGCTACATGGAGGGCAGCAAAATTGACTACAAACGAATGATATATTGGCGGTGTCAATATTTAATATACGAATCTAATTTGTATTGTATGTCACTGTTTATTACTTTGTCTGTTTTTGTACTGCCTGAGGGTATAATAATCATATGTTTTATTATTTGTATTTATGTACCCATTTAATAATATGTATTTGACGGTACGCACTCTCAAATAAAATATTTAAAAAAAAAAAAAAAAGAAAGTTTAGGTTTAATGCCTTCCGGTGACAATGTATGACCTAGATAATCAAGAGTTTGAACACCAAATTTACATTTCTCATGTCGGATAGCCATGCCAGAGGATGACAAAGTTTGCAAAACCTTGGTTAAAGTAGAATTATGTGCCTCACGACTACTAGCATGAACCAAAATGTCATCTTGATATGCCTGGACCCTTGATATGTTTTTAAAAAGCGAGTCCATAAGCTTTTGGAATACGCTAGCAGCGGATGCCAGTCCAAAAGGTAACCTGAGAAATTTGAATGCGCCAAAGGGTGTGATGAAGGTGGCGAGTTCTTGGGAGTCTATACTGAGGGGAATTTGGTGATAGGCAGATCGTAGGTCAATGAGGGAAAAATACTTTGAATCTCCTATGCCAGCTAAAAGATCATGAATTTTTGGAAGGGGGTGACAATCTATAATGATGTTCTTATTTAGTGAGCGCAAGTCAGCACAGAGCCTCACCTCGCCTGATTTTTTTTTTTACAAACGACGATGGGAGAAACCCATTGGGATGAATTGCAAGGGACAATTATACTTTCAGAACAAAGATGGTCTAAAACTTTTTTAAGGTCGTCTCTAGCACTAAGGGGTAGGGATCTAACTTTGTGTACAACTGGTTGAGCATTTGGTTTAAGTCTTATCTGATGTTCAAAACCCAATACAGTACCAATGTTGTTAGCAAATACCAAAGGAAACTGCTTGATGACGTCACTAATGTCATTAGGGAGATCTGAGAAAGGAGAAGAGTTGATGGCTAAAGTGTTAAAGCCATCAATATCTTCAGCAATATATCCTTCTGGTAAATCACCGAGAACAATAGGGTTGTCAGAGCCTGGTTGGAGGTATATGCCCATTTTTGCAAGGTCCTGCCACCCCACAATGTCTCTACCTTTAATTGCAACATACATTTTTGTAAAAACGTGCCGACCTAAACATTTTAAATTGGACTTGAAATATCCAAGCATATCAATTTCATTTTCTCCAAACGCCTTGGGGTTAATGTCTGTTGGTGTAAGTGGAATAGATTCTTCCCAAGTGTGTCTGAATGAAATTTCTGAAAGAATTGTGATAGGAGATCCCGAGTCAGCCATGGCTCTGAATGAACAACCTGCAATTAAAATATCACACCATGGACCTTTAGCAGTACCAACATCAACAGCATTGCAATCAATTGTTACAACAACTTTGAGTTTGAGTTTAAGGGTTTTGTAGAGCGCTCATACACCTAGCGGTTTCTTGGCGCTAAATGGCTACTACTACTCAGGGGGCAGGAAGGTATGGGGAAGTGACCGTTCAAGAGGGGAAGGCTTGGGTAAAGAGAAAGGTCTTGAGGCCTTTACGGAACAGAGGGTACTGGGAGCAGGTTCTCAGGTAGATTGGAAGGGAGTTCCAAAAAGCTGGGGCCGTGGTCGAAAATTTGGAGCCCCCCCACTTCTTCCGTTTGAAGCGAGGGACCACGAGGAGGTGGTGGGAAGAAGAGCGGAGTTCTCTCGATGGAATGTAGTCTTGAATGGCTGTGTTAATGAAAGAAGGGGCAGAGCCTGTCCGGGCTTTAAAAATGGTACAGGCAAGCTTGAATAAGGCGCGCTGCCGGACAGGGAGCCAGTGCAGGGAGACAAGGAGGGGTGTAACGTGGTGTGATTTTGGTAGATTGAAGACCAGCCGAGCGGCTTGGTTTGGACCAATTGGAGACGCCTCATGAGGTATTCAGGCATGCCGTGATAAAGGGCATTGCCGTAATCTAGGCGAGATGTTACCATGGCCAAAAGTATTAGCTTGAGCGCATCAGAGGAAAAGAATCTTGAGACTTTACGAATTGTCCTGAGGGAGAGGAAGGCTGAGGATACGACAGCAGAGACTTGAGAGTGTAGGGAGAGTTGATTGTTAATTTTAAACCCAAGAGTTTTGACGGAGGAGACAGGAATGGGTGGGGAGCCTAAGGAAGAGGGCCAAAAGGAAGAGGACCAGGGACTGGAGCAACCACCTGTCAACACCAATTCCGTTTTATCGGGATTGAGTTTCAGGTGGTTGAAGTTCATCCAGTCCTAAGTTTTTCTGAAATGGTTTGTACATCCTCCGTAATGTCTAGGTTGTTGATCTTAACTGGTCTCCTTGCTCTGCAAACTCCTTAAAAGTGTCCAATTTTTTTACAAACAGTGCACCTCTTGCCTATTGCTGGACATGTGGGAGAATTTCCAATATGCGACCTGGAACCACATCTGTAACATATTAGGTTCTTCCTTTGTGAACTCCTAACGGGATTGTGCGTTGAAATAGCAGAGACACTTGTTTCAGGTTGATTTGTGATAGCATTTATGGACTGTCCATCCAGAATGGCCTTAGATGAAACCATGGAACGTTCAATTGATTTAGCAATATCAATGGTCTCAGATAAAGTTGGGTTTCCACAACTTAAAAGCCTTTCTTGAATTTTATGCGAGAAACAACGGAATACAAACTGGTCTCTTATGGCATAATCTGTATTTACGCCAAATTCACATGTGGAGGCCAATATTCTCAATTCTGCAATGTATTCTTCCACTGTTTCTTCAATATTTTGTTTTCTTTTAAAGAAATTATGTCGTTCCAACATAATGCTAGGTTCCTCATCGTATTGCTTAGATAAGCGAGCAAGTGCCTCTTTATAAGCGTCCCAGTCCTCACCAGAACCTATACGAGCAATGTGAGGTAAATTATCAAAAACTTTTTGTGCTGCAAGGCCAATACAACTGTATAAGATGGCTGCTTTACGAACAGCTGGATATTTCGTAGCATCAATTGCCACTAAATAATTGTCAAATATGTTGAACCATTGGCGCCATTTAACACTAGGTTTGCCCGGAGATTGTAAGAAAGGAGGAGGAGTAGTAATTTGTTGAGATGACGCCATAATACAAACAGTTCCGGGTTAACTTTTAAAGTCTATAGTACTTTGAGAAGTCACAGCATATAATTAAGAAAAAATAAATCCACAAAAGTAACAAAGTCTGGATGTCTGGATGTAGAAACAAATTTAAGATATTCACGAGCTCATATGAATAATAAGGATTAGTTACTTACCTGTAATCCTAGTTCTCATCCAGGGGTATACTCATCAAAGTCAATCTATGAATAATCCCCGCCCATGTGCGGGATCTCGGAGAATATAGAAAATACATATATATACACATATATATATACATATGTGAAAACATATAAATGCAGCCTAATAATGTTAAAAACATGGCAATGCTGTAAATTACATATTTTTGCATAGTAGTGCCCCCGTAACCCGTAAGGAAAAAAGGAAGCATCAGGCAAATTATAACAGCACTGCTTTATTGCCTTAAAGCAACATGTAATTGTAGGCATTCGCCAGTAGGCTGCAGTAGAGTATCAAGAAACCAAGAAAACTGACAACCTGCCTTTAAGGCATTAGAGTAGGGGGACCGTGCCTTTAAGGCCTGCCCGTGACCCCCTGCTCCCATGATGCACTACAGGTGGCAGTTGGGCTAGTTCTTTTTGGCGGTGCCTCCGCACCTGAGTAGATCTGCCTTCCATACATCACTTATTTAAAGAGAAAACATTGCTCGTCCGGGGAGGTGGGTGGGTCGCTTATGACTTTGATGAGTATACCCCTGGATGAGAACTAGGATTACAGGTAAGTAACTAATCCTTCTCATCCAGGGGATACTCATCAATAGTCATAATCTATGAATAGAGTAGCAAGCCCATACCCAAAGTCTCGCGGACGAGCAAAAAACAGTTAAAAAACAAACAGCAAAACACATTTTGCATTTACAGTTATGCAAACAGGTTCCTCAGAGAAGCCTGCCCCACCTGGGCGTCGGCCTGCGCGTCTGAATCTAGGCAGTAATGGCGCGTAAAAGTATGGACTGAGCGCCATGTAGCCGCTTTACAGATCTCAGACATGGGAACGTTGCGAAGGAGTGCTACCGTAGAAGCCTTCCCTCGAGTAGAGTGTGCTCTAGGTTTACCCTGCAGAACTTTGTGGGATAGTTGGTAAGCCAAAGCTATACAAGAGACAATCCATCTTGAAATAGATGTCTTGGATGCAGCCAGCCCGGTATTCATGGGCCCATAGTTCACAAAGAGCCTGTCTGACTTTCTAAGAGTAAGGGTCTTAGCCAGATAGAATTTCAAAACCCTCCGGAGGTCAAGAGAGTGTAGGGCTCTCTCCGGGGGAGTAGTCGGTTGAGGAAAGAAGGTGGACAACGCGATCACCTGGTTAATGTGGAAGTCCGAGACCACCTTGGGTAGGAAGCTCGGATGGGTACGGAGCACCACCCTATTAGCATGAAACACAGTGTAAGGTTCCTTGCAGCAGAGGGCCTGAATTTCACTAACCCTACGGGCCGAAGTGATGGCTACTAAGAAGGCAGCCTTCCAGGTCAGATGTTGCAAAGAGGCCTTATGAATCGGTTCAAAAGGGGCTCCCATCAGTTTAGAGAGAACGATGTTCAGTTCCCAGGAAGGGGAAGGAGACCTCACAGGTGGGTAAACTTTCTTAAGTCCTTCTAAGAAATCCTTTACCACTGGCATCTGAAAGAATGAGGTCTGGGTAGGAGACTTCCTATAGGCTGTAATAGCAGCTAAGTGTACTCTGATGGAAGAGTACTTTAACCCAGACTTCGCCAAGTACAGTAAGTAGGGGAGAATAACCTGTTCTTGACCCCGGATCGGATCAAGGGTGTTATCTCTACACCAGAAGCAGAATCTTTTCCATTTAAAGCCATACGACTTCCTCGTGGAGGGCCTCTTTGCCTCCCGAAGAATGCTCATACAGTCCGGTGGAAGATCTAGATGTCCGTACTGGATGAATTCAGGAGCCATGCCATCAAGCGGAGGGAGGGGAGATTGGGGTGGAACACTCTCCCCTTGTCCTTGGTCAGCAAGTTCGGCAGGCATGGCAACCTCCTCTGTGGTACCTCCGACAGCTGGAGTAGATCTGGGTACCACCACTGCCGGGGCCACTCCGGTGCTATTAGGATCATCCGAGTTCTGGCCCTGTAGAACTTCTGAATCACAGCCGGGATGAGAGGGAGAGGAGGAAAAGCGTAAAGCAAGGTCCTCGACCAGCTGATCAAAAGCGCGTTCCCCTGCGACCCCCGTTGAGGGAACCTGGAGGCGAAGACGGGGCATTTTTTGTTGTCCGCGTCTGCAAACAGATCGATGTCCGGTATGCCCCACAAGCGGAAGAGGTCTTGAGCGACGTCTTCGTTGAGCACCAAGTCGTGCGCTTCGACGAAGTCTCTGCTGAGGCCGTCCGCCTGCACGTTCAGGGTCCCTGGCAGGTGAACAGCGACGATAGTCAGGTTTCTCGCCAGAAGCCATTTCCAGATTAACTGGGCCTCCAGAGACAGGACCCGTGATCTGGTCCCTCCTTGCTTGTTCAGATAGAACATAGTTGTGGTGTTGTCCGTCTGAACCTGTCGGTCTGCAGGGATGGGTACAGGGACTTGAGAGCGAGATGGACTGCTCGTAGCTCCAAGAAGTTGATGTGATAGCTCTGTTCGGTAGCGGACCAGAGACCTTGTACTTGAAGCCGGCCCATATGAGCCCCCCAGCCCTGCATGGAGGCGTCTGTGACCACTGTCTGTGTCGGAGGCGCCTGATGGAAAGGGATGCCGTGAAGCAGATGGGAGCGCTTCATCCACCACCGGATAGAATCTTTGGCGGCTTGATGAAGGGTAATGTGATCATCCCAGCGGCCGGACCTCTGCGACCACTGATCCTCTAGGTCTTGTTGCAGAGGACGCATGTGCAGACGTGCGTTGGGCACGATGTAGATGCACGAGGCCATGGATCCCAGGAGAGATGACACTTGTCTGGCTGTGGGATATTCCGTGCTGAGAAGCGTGCGGCTTTTTTGCAGCATGGAGGATAACCTCTCCTCCGAAGGACACACGCTTGCGCTTGAGGAGTCTAGAGAGGCGCCCAGGTAGTGGATCCGCTGAGTTGGATTGAGGATCGACTTCCTGTAGTTGACCTGAAGGCCAAACGAGTGTAGAAGGTTTAGGCAGAACGAGAGATGACTCTGGAGTCGAGCTGGAGTGGAACTTTTTAAGAGCCAGTCGTCTAGATAGGGGTAGACGAATATCTTCCGTTTGCGGAGAAATGCAGCCACCACCGCCATGCACTTTGAGAACGTTCGTGGCGCGGACTTGAGGCCGAATGGCAGGACCTTGTATTGATAATGTTGGCGAAAGATGTGAAATCTGAGAAACTTCCGATGTTTCGCTGAGACAGGAATGTGGAAGTATGCATCCTGTAAGTCGATGGCACACATCCAGTCCCCCTGGTGTAGATGTGGGAAGATCTGGTGCAGTGCTAGCATCCTGAATTTTTCTCTTCTGAGAAATCTGTTGAGGAAGCGGAGATAGAGGATGGGTCTGTAGTCCCCGATCGCTCCTCTTTTCTGAACAAGAAAGTACCGGGAATACACTCCCTGATTTCTCTGCCTGTTTGGAACTTCCTCTATGGCGTTTTTGGAGAGGAGAGTGGCAACTTCGTCCTTTAAAAGCTTGTTTTGGCTGGGAGGGAGTGGCTGTTTCCGTGGGGGTACCTGCGGAGGGGGAGATTTGAACCTCAGCAAGTAGCCACGCTCTACAATACTCAGCACCCATCTGTCGTTTGTAATTGCATTCCACTCTGCCAGGTGAACGGTGATACTTCCTCCTACCGGAGTGGCGAACGAGCGCGGAGGAAGTAAGTTTTCACTGTTTGGGAGGTTGCTTGTTAGAGGACTGCTGCTGTTTAGCATTTCCTCTTCCTCTGCCCCGGCCCCTTTGCTGAAACTGGGACCTCTGTTGGTTTTGAGAGGACCATTGGGGCGTTTGAACGCGCTGGTGAATGGCACGTTTGTCGCCCTGGCGAAAGCGCTTGCGGAACTCTTTGCGCTTTTCCAGTCCCACAGCCTTTACGGTGTCCAATTCCGTTTTCATCTTGCTCATTTGGTCGTCCGCATGAGCTCCAAATAGCGATGACCCATTAAACGGCAGGTTAAGAATTCTTTTCTGCGCATCTGGTTTGAGGCCCGTTAATCTGAGCCAGGCCGAACGGCGGGAGCAGATGCCATGGGAGTAGCCATGCGTGGCTAGGTCTGATGCATCCGCCGCTGCGCTTATTACTTGGTTGGCCACCAGTCCGCCTTCTTGGAGGATCTCCGTGAAGTCCTGCCTGTCCTCCCTAGGCAATTTCTCCACGAACCTGGCCAGGGAATCCCATAGGGAGCGATCATACCTCCCCAGAAGGGCTGAAGCGCTAGCGACCTTCATGTGCAAGGCAGAGGTGTTGCACATTCTCCTGCCGTAGGAGTCCATCAGTTTGCTGTCCTTCTCAGGGGGGGACAGAAGCAGATACTGAGGCTGAGTGAGACTTCATGGCCGCCGCCACGATCACCGAATGCGCTGGCTGGTCCGCCCTCAAGAATAAAGGGTCCTCGGTCGGAGCCTTGTACTTCTTTGCTATTCTCGAAGGAACCGAGCCCGCTGTAGCCGGTGTAAGGAACGTGGCCATAGCTGGTTCTAACAATCCTGGCACCAACGGGAGCAGAGGTCTGGGAGCTGACCGATGGTGTAAAGTGTCAAAGATCACAGAAGTGGGTGCCTGAAGGACGTGCAGTGCGATGTTCAACTTCTGCGCCCCTCTACCCAGGACGTCCGAGAAAGTTATAATGTCATCCACCGGAGACACTTGCGATGGAGGCGTGGATGACAAAGTAGGAGAGTAGTCCCGGACTGAGGATCTTGTGGATGAAGTCCCAGTGGACGACCTGGTGCGTCGCCTCTTGTGGGAGCGTTCACTATGGTGAGCCTTTGACCCTGATCTGCGCTTGGACGGAGATCTTGGACGTTGATCTTGGACGTTTTGGCACAGTGCGACGGTCCCTGGAACGAGACCGGCGTGGTGAAATTGGCCTTGGATCCCTCGGAGGTGATTTACTCCTGCGCGGTGGGGAATACCTGCGGGAGTAGTCCGATCCCGGACTCCGACATGTGCCTGTGCCCACATCTCGTAACCAGCGCGGTGACAGTCCGAACCGCTCTGGAGCCTCGGGTGATCCTTCCGGAGATATTTGCACGATGTGCAGTCCCGGAGATGATGTCTGTTCTCCTGGGGACCTCTCCGCGGGCGCTCTAGTTTTCGCCCTCGACGTCGAATCCCTTGACGTCGACGATGTCTGCGTCACCATCGGCAAGTGTGAGGTATGCCGTTCTGGTCTCGACGGCGGTCTCGACGGCGATCGCGGAGACCTCGACGTCGATCTCCTCTTCTCTGGCACCTGACGTCGGCTAGATGACCACGACGTCGGCCGTGTCTTCGACGTCGACCTCTCTCAACGTCGACTAGGCGACTTTGACGTCGACCTCTCCTGCCGTCGACCGAGCGACTTCGGCGTCGACCTCTCTTGACGTCGACTGGGCGACTTCGACCTCTCTCGACGTCGACTGGGCGACTTCGCCGTCGACCTCTCTCGCCGTCGACTGGGCGACGTCGACCTCTCTCGACGTCGACGTGGTGATCTTCGAAAAAAGCTTGAACAAGCTGTAATTCAAAATTTCAGTCAAAAAACTGAAGAGCTCAAGCTCCAGGATCCTCACAGAAGGAGCCGGAAAAAAGAACTGGCCCAACTGCCACCTGTAGTGCATCATGGGAGCAGGGGGTCACGGGCAGGCCTTAAAGGCACGGTCCCCCTACTCTAATGCCTTAAAGGCAGGGTGTCAGTTTTCTTGGTTTCTTGATACTCTACTGCAGCCTACTGGCGAATGCCTACAATTACATGTTGCTTTATGGCAATAAAGCAGTGCTGTGTTATAATTTGCCTGATGCTTCCTTTTTTCCTTACGGGTTACGGGGGCACTACTATGCAAAAATATGTAATTTACAGCATTGCCATGTTATGAACATTATTAGGCTGCATTTATATGTTTTCACATATGTATATATATATATATATATATATATATATATATATATATATATATATATATATATATATGTATTTTCTATATGTTCCGGGATCCCGCACATGGGCGGGGATTATTCATAGATTATGACTATTGATGAGTATCCCCTGGATGAGAACTGGAAGTTCTAAGACTTAAATTGAATTTGTCACTTGTAAAGTTCACTATAAAAGTACAGAGGTTATTTTGTAGAGGATGTAAATACCTGATAATCCTTTAATTCTTGATGCTGTGCTTCAAACAAGTTGAAATGTGAAGATGCCGGTAAATTGAAGGTTGTTTTCCTTTAAAACAAAAATGTTGTGCTGTGCCTTTAAATTTTAAGCTGTGGGAGGGGTGACAGCGTTAGAGATCAGCGTGTGCGATCTCATCTGAGCACAGGACAGTGCTATCTTGAAGCTTGGACGTGTAAAAAAGACGTGCGCAATCCCGTTTTGAGGAAGGCGGAACTTCCGTTGAAAGCGTAACAGTAGAGAAGCTCTTAATGCCAGCAGGGGCAGACGCACATCGCCAGTAGCAAAAACGGGTTCAGACGCGAGTTAAGAATTCAGTTAACACTCCGAAATTAGAAACAAAAGGATGGTAGGTGGGTGATATTCCTTTTCCAATCTTCGCCAAGATGTAAGAAGTAATAAATCATCCAGGTAGCCAATCGGAGTTGAAGGTTTTATTTCCATAGATGAAATCACCCACGACCACGACGTCCGGCTGCCACAGATCCCAGTACAAACTAACTGTTGCTCAGAGAACCGGTGGCAGTCGACGTCACAGAGCGCGGACATGCATTCAATTACAAACATGTTGACACACGAGACGGTCGCACGCAAGACTCCGTAGAGGACTGCGTGCGCTGCGACCATCTTGTGCACTGAACAAAGAAATCAAGTAATAATGAACACTACAACGGGCAACAGCGTTAGTTGTTCGAGCATCTAACGCGTCAGTTTTTTAATCTAGAGGGTGAACGATCCTGCCATTCTTTCTCAAAACTCAGTGTGAGAGACAGTACTAGGAGCACACCAATAGATAATCCCCCGGTACAACCCCACCACCCGCAACCAGAAGACAAATGGAACTAGGAGAATGCCAGATGGTAGACAGCTTCAACGAGTAGGACAAAACATGCTATGTTACCTCTCCGTCGGCCAGTTTTTGCCCCACATGTTAATGGCGCCTCACGTAAGACAAGAATCAAGACTGCTGTAGTTGTGTGAGCGAGTCAAAACAAGCCGACAAAAGTAAAAGTGAGAGGGAGGTGTGGGGGGGGGGGAGTGGGGGGGGGGGGTGGGGGTGAGGTATAAGCCCGGGTGTTCTGTGCACGCAAAGTAAAAACAAGCATTGGCATAGCCAATAGGTCTCGCCTTTGGGACCTTATAAGTGTTTAGCCATGCAACACTTGTTGTTGCACCAAGGATATTGTGCTGGGTAACTAAACACTTATAAGGTCCCAAAGGCGAGACCTATTGGCTATGCCAATGCTTATTATTTGATTCCTTTTTTAGATGATATATTTCCATTACTTTTTAGGAGGCTTTATCTCTGACTTACATTGGGGTCCTTCAATCATTTGTTGAAGCTTGTGCTAGACCTGGTTGCTCTTCCTCTGTGTGGATGCGAGGAGTCTTCATATGAGACTTTTGCATTTTTTTTCTTACTTCGTGTATTTTAGTTGTCCATACAGAAAACATTTTTTACTTCTAATCATTAGAAATAAGTAGGTTAAATGCTGGTCATGTGCTCTGTGGAGAGCATGGGACTTTGAATACAGAAAAATAGCTTGTACTTTGTTCTGTTAATAATGTTTTGAAGCTTTTAAGATTTTATGTTTTTTTAAATCTGTTTTTTACATTCATGTAATGATTCTCCTCTATGTTGTGAAGCAATGAGAAACTGGTTATCAAAGGGACTACAGAGATTGTTAAAGCGGGGGAGGGGGGTGGGGGGGGGGTGAGATGTTGCAGTAGCATCTTTGATTTTACCTAATACTATCCGTGGAATCAAAGGCCTTTGTAAACCAGTTTTCTGAGCAGAATGGAACTCGGTATATATTATTTATTTATTTTTTTTAAGAGGAGGATATGCCCCAATATTTGAAAAAAGGCATAGATCTCTTGTAGCTGGGCCCATGCTCCATGCGCCCGTAGCAATCCTTTGATCGCAGAGGGAAATGTACTGTATAGATCATATACGGTGCTGTGTCTTGTAGTGCAACACAATTTTATTAAACTTAATGGCCGCTTTCCTAGAGATTGGCCAGCAAAGACTGCTTTTGGACATGGCAAGCTTCTAGTGCCGATTGACTACTCTAGTATCTGTAAAACAGTTTTTAAAAAATTGAAGATTTCAACATACTCGTTATGGGTCTTATTGATCACCTCGCCATGATACTGGCCTTTAGGGCACAATACCAAAACAATCTGCTGATTCAAACGTGGTTTACAATCACACACCCAGGGTTACAATGTCAGATGAGAATTTACAAGTCCTGTTTACAATTAGTATTTATAAAATTTTAATTAGCGGGGATTATATTTGCAATTTAGAGTGGTACAACAAATGTATTTTTTTTAAAAAGTTTTGTCCTATTTGAAATCACAAAGCAACTTATGCCCTTGGGAAAACGCTATAAGGAAAAGATTTCCCTTGGGATGGTTCAATTCAGAATGCCGCCTGCAAATAACTGCCCTTAATATGATGCGTCTCAGTTTAATCAATAATAACAGCGAAGCAGCAAAACAAAAAAATAAAGAAAATATACACTTTTGATAGGAAAGAAACGTGAGGTTTTTTTTAATCTTTCATTGGAATCAAGTGCTTACTTTCCCTCAGTGTTAAAGAACAGTAGATGTTTCAGCACCCAGGCTAATGTGCTGCATGCTAAATACATATGATCCCAAAGGCAAGACTGATTGCATTGCGAATGCTTGTTTAAGTGGGTGTCGTCTAGTGGTAGAAAGGCAGTCGGTTGGAACCCTCTTACTACAGGCCGATTTCTTGACACTACCTGAAAGATCTAAGCAAATTTTTTAACCCACCTTGAAAATTGGGCATTTACATCAGGAATTATCCCTAGAGAATAGATGGATTTAGAGAAAACTACTGCACCATGGATCACTATCTGACCCTTTAAATGGCATCAAGGAAGTCAATCCTGTCAGCTGGCAAATTATGCTGCTGCTTTGTAGGCTTCCGAGCCACGTTTGATCTGGTCGACCATGAGATACAGTGGAATAAATTAAAGACCTTCAAAATCCCACACAACCTATTAAGATTCAGCAGTTTCATATGAGAAATTGGGTTCATGTATATTTGACTAGACAGGGAACGCTCAGCAATAATTCCTGCGCAAAAAATGTTTTCGGCAGGGGTGTGTTTTAGCGACCCTCCTACTTAGTCTATTTTTATTTAGCCCAAAAATACCACTGTTGGGTTACAGCGTAAATTTAATGTACTTATCACAAACTATGAAACCAAAAGACATGTATATATTTAATGTAGAAAAGGCTATGGCTTACATTTTTTTCTAGAGTTTTAAGAAGTTTATATGGTCTCCTAATAAAGTTCCATTAAAGCGAGTTAGTGTTTACAAGCACTTGGGTCTCACTTTTGCAAACGACTTGAAACAGGATAAACATTTAGTAGTTTAAAAAACCTCGTCAATGGCCACGTAAATGCTTTTAAACGGGTTGATGTATGCTATGGTCGTTTATCAGTTGATCTACTAATGAAGGCAATTCTGAGTAAATTTATCCCACAGTTGCTTTAAGAGCAGAGCTACTGTCTCTTGATCAAACAGTAAGCTGGGTCTATTTGGCCTGCAGAGGGACCTGGCCCAGGTAAAGCCCTGGCTAGCAGCAAGCTTATCTGTCTTAGTGCCTTCACAGCAGCAGAAAGCAGTCCTGAGCAGGGATAGACTAAGGACAACTGCATTGACATTTATTTGCTGTAGCTCCATGTGCCAGGCCCAGTCTTTACTTATACACAGGAAACTCTATAAGTAGGCGTGCAATCAGACAACTTTCAAGTGCTCAGGGCTTTGCATAAGAAGCCAGCCTAAGGTATGGAAAAGATTAGTAATATAGCCCCCTGAGGCCTCTGGACAAAGCCTTCGGTATCAATACTGAAATTATGAGTATGTGCAGGAAACCTCCAACGTATGTGTCACCCATGGGTACCCAGGAACACAGGGTACAGTCCAAAGGAGAATAATGGGAGAGACTACTGATTATTATATACATTATATACTAGTAAATGCAATTCACAATAACGTCACTGATAGGGGACATCACAAAAAGTAGTGCCATGCCCTCATAATAATCCTCACTTAAAAGGTAAATGGCCTACTATACAACAACAAATGAACATAAAGGAATGTGAAAAGAACATGTTTCAGGTTTTACTTTTTATATAGCGCTTATCTTTTTTCCACATATACATTAGTAACCAAGCTGGGAAAAGAATGAAAGTGACATTCTTAAACACACATGTGGAACTTTGAAATTGCATTTTTGAACTGCATGTAGTAAGTAAACAAAATGTGCTGGGTCTATTTTTAAAACACTTATCATTGCTGTTAATGTGCTGGCATTAGTTATCTAGCGACAAATCACTTAAAACTTGCAGTTGGTTATGGAATAGAAGGGTTAGCTGTGTGAACGTCTCTGTTCCTTCTGAGAAAGATCCAAGACAGAAAGTGAGTTTGGCAAGAAAACTTGGGGCTAGGAGACAGAAAATGGTGGCAAAGTGATTGAAAATTGATACAGATAACAGGCACTGTCGTTTTGGAGTAGGCATGGTGGGCACAGTCACTCGAATGATAAAGGGAGAGCTGCGTGAGAGAGGAAGGGAAGAAAGGCCAGCAATAGCCGCGCGGCCGTGAAAGTGACACGGCCACGCGAAAGGAAAATGAAGCCGATAGCCGCGCGGCCGTGAAAGTGACATGGACGCGCAAAAGTGAAAGGAATTTTTTTTTTTAAAAGATGGCGGCTGCGCGTGCACGCTCTCGTGAACGCAAGCGCTAGGCCACCAGGCAGCACTTTAAAAACCCCAATCCTAAATGTCTCGGAGCAGCGCATGCGCTAGCTCAGCGAGACCTAAACAAGAGCGAGTATAAAGGGAGTGGGGCGTGCGCGCCCGCGAAAGTGATCGCCACCAAGCGCGCGGCGAGCGATGCGCTTAATGAGCATGAGGAATGCCCTATGGCGCCTCTGCTCATAAGCACGCACCCCCGCACATGCACTGCAAGCTGTAGCCGGCGGTAGCATTTTTTGAAAGCCCTTACTTAAAGTCTCGCCAGACCAGCGCAAGCGCTGGGTCAGGCGAGACCTAAAAAATGAATTTAAGTGAAACTGATCTATGGAAATTAATGGTTTTGGCAGGAAAGCGCAGTTAGTTAATGCGATCTCTACAGAATTCATGTCTATGTGTGTAACTAATGGGCGGGTCACCAAGTTGTGTCCTAGTTGGTCGACTGGGGGAAGTGATATGCATATATAATGATGTGAGGTCCCTACCTGTGACACTACAGTGAATATGCATGCAATTTGTTACACCCCACAGTGTACATTTTGGCCACGGAGAAAAAATTTGTGAGCACCCACGTCCTAGAAAGTAACGCTTACAAGTTTAGCATGCCCACCTCACTCCTCGTTGTCCTCCCTGAAACCACCTCAAATATAAAATTGTTTCTCATGCACAAAGCTGTGTTTTAGCTTGATTTGTGCTTTATAAATCCAATACATACGAGAACGAAAGATGGTAGAACTAAGTAGCAGCAGAGTGAGACTGCCTAGTCCAGCACTTTTAACCCCCTCCCAAAGCAGCCTTCTGTCAACCAATTCACTCTTATACCATTTCTGTGAGCATTACGACTAACTTCGCCCTGCTCCTATACTCGCATACAGTCACAGCATGCTCGCTAGCATCACCAAACTTAACCCTACTACCCATTAGAGTCCTCTCAAACACCCAAAGGGTTTTCCCAGCCAACCTTTACATTTTCCTCACCCAGTAATTACTTCCTTACTGACCTCTACAAGCGCCTTTGGCCGCCCTCAGCAGCTTCTGCACCATTCCCAATTGTTCCATTATCTAAACTCCGCTCACTTCTACGCTTTCCTCTCGAGTCCATCATATAAAAACCCTCAGCCCACTAGTTCTAACATTATTAGAAACTCACACACCAACCACCCAACGTGAATTCTCAAAGCTGATATGTATCTCCATTACAGTCAACGGACAACCATCTACATTTTCTGCCAATGTATAACAGCTTTCACGACTTTCATGCTCAAAAAGACAAAACATTTAATATGCCGTACACCCTCTTGCACCATCAAATGTCTCTTTACCACCATCAGCACTTCAATACATTTTCTCGCTTTTCCAAACCCAGACATCCAAGGCTGCCATGTCAAATAAGTTCTACCTAGCTGCCAGATTTGCTTTGCCATAACTGCATTGCTTAGACACCGTAGGGTGGAAAGGCTTACTGCATCGCAAATGTGTACATTAAACAAGAAAAATCCTAAACGGAGCAGAAAAACATGCTCCAATCTATCTGCTTCTCACCCGCAGGTCCCCCGTCCCAGGAAAGTATTCTCCGTACTTGTGGAACGAGGCAGTCATGACCCGGTCAGTGGTATAAAAGGCCTCCTCCACACCATCACCATGGTGAATATCGATATCTATATACAGCACCCTCTGGTGGTACCTAAAGTAAAGAGAAGGAGGGCATTTGCAAGGGCAGAGTTAGTGGGCATCGGAAAAAATGGACCACAAACAAATCCAACGTAGTGTAGTTGGGAGCTTAGAATGCACATTAAGAAAAGCAGGACAGAAACATAGCATTCATGAGGTGAAAGCGTGAAGCACACTCTCTAAAGCCCCTAGGAAACATATGTTATAGAGCTTAACACCAAGTTCCATCAATTGCTTCTCTCCGTAGGTGTTACAGTCCAAGGAATCACTTAAGGTAGCACCAAGAACTGCTTCCCTATACAGAAAAACTGGGATTCTGTTACTTTTCCATTTTCCTTGTTTTGTAGGGCACGTCTAATAAGATATACAACTGTTATACTGAGCTGTCTGTATATGTCCATCAAATCCTTCCAACAACAAATTGTTTCAGAAAATTGCACCCAACCACCAAACCAATAAAGAAACTCATGGGAACAAGCGCACACCAAACTTTTTCAGCCTCCTGTGGTTGAACCCTAAGTCAGACAGGAGAATGAATGGATATCATTGCATGCTGGTGTCAGACTTTTAAAGCCCCATCCCTCTGCCGTGACAATGCCCCAATACAGATATCTGTGACATAGCAGCAAAGTAGAAGTAAGGAAAGAGACACGCTCACTTCAGTAACTCCAAGATGGCCAAGACAATGTCGTTGACGTAGCAGAAGCCGGAAGCCTCCGATTTTTTGGCATGGTGGAGTCCACCGGCCCAGTTCACCGCAATGTCCGTTTGCTGCTTGTTCAGTTTGACAGCGCTGGCTGAAAGAATACACCATGGGGGTTATGCTGAATGCAGTGCGAGGCTCTGTGACTGATGCACAGACTCACTACATGTAACCAAACACTACCCTGCGTGCTAGCATGCGACAGGAAATAGCAGCTCCCTCTGGACCATCTCTCTCTACTCTACAGCCTCCCACCTTTCCAGACATTCACAAATGTATACGAATCTCAGCAATCCCACTCCCCAACTCCTCGGGCCCCAATCTTGCACATACATTCTCATCTCTACCCCTCACATGTAGAATAGCCCTCCATTTCCTGCACATGCGGCCCTCCCACACCCTTGCACATGCAATACCTTTCTAGTTCACCCAGCCGTGTACCTCTGCTCTTCTACCCCTCACCCTCCACCCCTACCTGCAGCGTTATTCTCCTTCAACACCACATTTGAGGCAAGAAAGCTGGGCTTAATTTTCTCACCTACAGAGCCTCCGGCAGAAAGCTGGCAAAACTCAAAGAGCCCATCGAACACAGGACAGTCCTCTCCGACATTGACTGGAAGAAACAAGCACAGGCAGTCTGGGTACAGAGGCAGACAATGGCTGAACAGGGAGGTGTGATACGGTACATTATAGGCCTTTTCCAGTCTGCCTAGGGAAAGTGAAGACTGGCAGACGCTGGATTGTACGTGCTCATGGAAAGAAGGGAGTGCTCACATCAGAACAGAGACTTCAGCTCACACCTTCCAAGTGTAATGAAGGCATGCTGTCATGGCACCCAGAACCGACCCAATCAGGTTCTATGCAACGGCAGAGGCTAGGGGTGGCACACACAGTATTCATGTGAAACCACTGCACCGCTTTGTGAAATCGCGTATAATACATCTAAACGTATTAACTCAATCAACGCCTGTTAATCTGAACCCTCCAATTTGCTTTCTACTCCACTACTTACGGACCCACTCCCTTTCATTAGTAATAATTCCCACACCACTTAGTTACATGAAAAACCTCTCAACTAATCACTTCAGATACATTTTGAAAACCAATAACTTGTACCATAAAGGACTAAACATAAGATACCCGAGTGACCATTATTTTGAACTTTTCTGGCTGAAAGTACATAAGATGTGGCTACTTATAGCCGATGCTCTGCTATGTGTGGTCTACACATTTAAAAGCTACGACACTGCTTGTGCACCTACAAGTCTGGTCAGACTACGACCAGAGTGAAAAGCTAGGCAGGAAGTCTTCACACGTGCACACACACATCTCTGCACAAGCCTGCTCTACTCCACTATCTGGACAAATGCAATATCCTAGCTCAGAGGAGGCTCCATATTCATACTGTGCCTCTACATCAGCAAGTTGCGCACATACATTCATCTGGACACAGCTGTGTTAGGGGCATTGGTGGTGCTGCTCAGGCATCTCCACACACTTGCACTTACATCGCTGCATCTGTTTGCTGTACTCTGACATGTTATCAGGCCGGATCGATCGCAGAAACTTTATGTAGTCGTCGCTGTGGTACTTCGTCATCTCCTCTGCATTGGACTTGTTAGGCCGCTGAACAAGAACAATATTAAAAGTAATAGTTCTGGGAAGAAATGGCGGCATTATATGGGCCCACTGTTTATTCGCTGCCTGTATAGCTTTCAAGATCTTCCACCCATCAACGAACTCAAACACCACAAGCAGGCAGACTGTTAAGAAGCACTCCCACGAGACCTCCAAAACATGAGGTGTGGCTGTCACAAATGCCACCAAATCACCCTAGTGCTGACAGAACTGAACTTACTTTCAGTTCAAGTTCTCATCAAACTTATCACAAGCAACTACATTCACCTAAATCATAGTGCCATATAGAAAGACAAGCATTGGCATAGCCAATAGTTCTCGCATTTGGGACCTTATAGGAATTTAGCAAAAGCTATTGGCATGGTCAATGTATTTAAGCTATGTTGTAGAGCAGGGTGGCTGTTGTGCAGCATGTTGAAAAGTTATAATAAATTATTATAAGTATTTGTGTTACCTTATATATAGCCAGTAAGACATTATGTACAACTGAATTACCTTATTAAAAAAAGAACGTAAAAAGATTCTAGTTTTCTTCGTTCTTGCAATACTTATTGAGAAGAATTCAAATTAAGCATTTTTTTCTAATACTACACAAGTACTAATCTTTACCTTCCGTTTTTCACTTCCAGTGTCACGCTTTAGACATCAGTAAGACCGTAACCTTTCTCACATGATGGACAAACGTTTCCTTAGTCTTCCATAGTACTCACTGGGAAAGGGGGGGGCGGGGTTCGGCTCATTGTTAAATCTCCTTGCATGTATGTGTAAGTGAAACTCTTAAACGCAAATAGGCATGTTCACAATTGCAAAACCCTTTTGGAATTAGGAGAAAATGTTTTTGTGTTTTGTGCTTTTAAATCGCCTCTTTTTTTTGCAGTTTTATATAGCACGAACTCTGACCCAAAGGTATTGGAGTGCGTTACATGAGCACCAGTTACACTGTACAAGTGCACATCTATCTTTGTTAGGCAAGGGGAGATTAAGTAATTTGCCCAGAATCACAGGGTGTTGAGCCGACCCTGAGACTCAGACCTAGTTGCCCAGTTCCAAAGCTGGCAGCTCTGGTCGTTATTCCACATCTTCCCAGGGAGTGGGTGTTCTGAGACAGATCTTTACAAAAAAAATTGTGGCCCATGTCTACAAATTTGCAAAAATTAAATGTTTCCAAACAAACTGAAAGAATATTGTAAATTCCTGAAAATATTATATATTTCCTCATGCGAGGCTGTTGTAAACCTCTGGGTAGCAAATTTAATCAGTTGTAAAGTCTTTAAATGGTTGCTGCCCAGAATTATTAGAATATTTTTAGCTATGATCGATTAATCGGTGCACTTCTACAAAAAAAAAAAAAAAAAGGACTGAGTGAGAAACTGCTTCTCGACTGGCTGATAGGGTGTGTGGGAACAGCAGTGCGCGCATTATGTGGAACAGAGTAAAGGGCAGGCAAACCCCTCTCGCCTACAGTGCCAGTTCGGTCCCCTGCCCTGTGTTAGAAAGCGCTAAACACCTTTAACGGGGGTGACACACAGAGAAAGCTCACTGAGCCAGGTGGCAAGTTCATTACCTGACTGCGCTTTTATTCACTGCTTAAGATGAGATCAGCAAGCCATGAGAAAACAAATGATTGCCCGAGGAAATCCTACATTATGTGTACAGCAGATGATTCTGCAGAATGCAAGATGTTTGCTTTAATCCCTAATTTAGAGCTTGAGTTACAATTTTAAAAGAAGATTGAACCTCATCACTTGAGCACGTTTTGCAGTTAAACTAGTGTAAACATGAGCTGCATACCTTCATCACCCTTTATTAGACAGTGGACAAAGGACCGCATCCCAAAGAGAAACAAGCGTGGCAAACGCGCTAATTGAAAACAGATGGCGGCTGGGGTGAGAGCGGAAGGAACAAGCGCCGCGAATGCGCTAATTAAAAACAGATGGCGCCCCTGCTCGTCACCGCAAGCTGTGGGCGGATACATTTCCTGGGGAAGGTGGGACATGCACCCGCCTTTTGCCCAATTGTGTGCTGTCTTTTTTAGAAAGACGCACGCAAAGTCCAATAGAAAAAAAAAAGTTTACAAAAAAAAAAAAATAACACGCACAAGCGTGTGAAAAGTGCTGAGTGATTTCAAGAGGTTGTTTTCCTAGAGTAGCGCATGCGCGTTGCACTAGGCTCGACCTAAAAAGGCACCCCCCCATCAAAAATAGAACCCCCACCAATCTAAATATTAACTTCTCTCTCAAGCCACTCACCCGAATCCAGTGGAAGTGACCTTTCTCTACAGCAGCACCTCCAAAAGTAACTCCATGAGCATCACACGCGAGATTCAGAAATGAAAACTTCCGTTACTAAACAAGAGAGCCCTAACGCAAACTCTGGGTGTTCACATGGGAATTCAGTGCTACACCAATAACACACCACGCAGCTGGCACTCTGTAGTGCCGGCAATCGGAGATAAACACCGTTCAAACCAATGACAACACAGGTTTTCTGGACTCTACTGAAAGAAACATAGGAAAAAACACACGGAGGCTTCTCTTCGTGACCATACTGCTAATGGCACGAACCTAACTGGGAAGTGATGGAGCGCTGAACAGAAGGACAAAGCCTCTTTATGGTAGAAGAGCGCTGACAGGAAGACATTGGGGTAACTAACAATTGAGGGGGTGCCTAACAGTTAAGAGGGTTGTCTTTATTTTTGTACTGTAAACAGCAGTAACACCAACAGGTCGAACAACTGAAAGAAAAGCTCCCCAGAGGAGTTCAATAGTAACAGCATCGAATACAACAGATCTGGAATTCGATATCACGAGACAATACAGCAATGCTCTGCAAAGACCGGCTCCTGCTAACTAATGCTTTTGCGGGAATTAGTAGCAAACCTGGGTACCAGCAGATATTAAGACGCTGCCAAATTGCATTTCTTTGCTGTCTTTTCAAAACCTCTGCTGTCTGAAAGCTACTGCCGTTAAAACGTATCCAGTGAATGTAGTTTAGAATACCTGCACAATGGTAATGAAGCGGATCCAACAGGACACCTGTTGGGTTTTTTTTGTGGCAGGCAGTAGAAATAACCGGATGTGAAAGAGCCTTTAAAAAATTGTCCAGTAAAAAGCTTCAAGAAAAGCAAACATCATGCTTCGAAAATAGACCCATGAAAATAAAGATGCCAGGGAATCAGCAACCATGAAGCACTCACAGGCGCTTGAAGACTGCCCCCTGATATTTCTGCCCAAACTTTACAGTACAGTTTGCGAGGCTGGAGTTGGACAACTCCGCACAAACAAGGCACTACCCAGTTTAACACCACTGGCGAGAGAAATAGACAATTCTAGCCATGGTAGTATGGTCTGACGTTTGCAGCACAAATACATTCAATGTAGGCTCCAGATGAATGAAACCATAACGTCTATGATGTGTACACCACAACCCTCATCTGGTCACAAAGAGGAGACCCTCAGCTCCATCAGTCACCTGATCACCATCCATTCCAGCCCTCTCATGCATTACACCAGATACTCAAAAAGAACCCCTCCTCCACGCCAAACCTCACACACGACACCAGACCATTAGGAGAAAACATTGTCCTAGCTGAAAAACACACACTGGCCGGCCTGAAGCAAGATTTCCACGTGTGAAAAGCGTCCCTTTTCAGTGCACGACAACCATGCTGTGTTTCTGTGCAAGACTAGCACCACCCTCACTTGCTCCCTTTTGTATACAATGGTTTGATAGAAACTTACATAGATCTCCATTTTCCTGTAAAGACCATAGTTGAGCAAGAGGTTGTGAGTCATACGGATCCGGTGCGGCTTCATGGGATGCCCTTGTCCATAGTAATAGTTCCCAACATCTCCTAAAAAAAAAGAACATAGGTCAAACTAATAGCGAAAAGATCATACTTCACACTGTGAACCAAAGGTATAAGAGGGGCATGGGGGGGTAGGGGGTGGGGAGGTGTTCTGTTGTAGGAATGGAGATATTCTATAACCATCTCCTAGGAGTTTTTTTTAATCCCTCGAGAACCACTTTTTTGATTTTTAAATATTTGGGTGTATTAACTGTTATCTAGGATTTTCTTTAAAAACACACACACACACACACCTGCCCTCACCTACACTAGGTGGCATATTTCACTATAGGATCTGGAGATCCTTTAGAATTTTGGTGAAATCACACAGTTTGGTTGTTACCACAGTGCCAGCATACAGTCTTTCGGCCAGTCTGGAGTTCAAAGAAATACAATGGTGTGTATTAGTGATGACAAATGATTCTGCACCTTTATCCCATGGGTGAACATTAGTATACACAATAAATAGGGAGTATATAAATATAAGCATACATGCTAAAAAATAAACAATGCAGTACACCATGTGATATTCACTAGTGGATTCAAGAGATCATATTCTGACCATTTATCTCCACTTGTGAAAGAACGTGCGGATCTAGTGTAGTGCTGTGTGACTGTGGTTGTTGCCCACTCCTACAGCCAACGCAGTGCTCGCCTTATGTCTTCATCTAGGACCATTCTAATCTGTAACGCTCTTGAGGTCCGAATACTGGTTGGCAGTCATGGAGTAAACTGTGCTATTCTATACAGCCCTGATATTGCTTCCTTCCTTCCATTTGCTGGTTTTGATACAGTCAGGGAAGCTCAGATTGGTCTTTAGGATCTGCAGTTTGTTACTTTAGGAATTGCACAACTTTGCCAGTACTCCCCAAGCTATGTTACCAGGCTCTGATTTTTTTTATACAAGTGCCTTACCTTTCATTTGATGGACTCAAGAGTGAGAAAGGATGGCAAAGGTTATCAGTGTTATGGGTGGGGAAGTCACATGGGGTTTTCCTCATGTTTCTTAATTATTTTACGCACCACTTTATATTTAAAAAAAAAAAAAAAAGCTACATTACCATTTTTGTTAGGCTGTGAATTCAGAGGCTGTTGGGAAAATTACAGGAGCCTTCGAAGACTAAAATAAACAGAGCCGGTCTCCCCACTTACATTCACACCTTGGCCTAAATGGTATTGTGAGCAGAAAAGCTTTGAGAACTTGCTAAAAAAACAAAGTGCACTTAGATCAGAAAGAGAGCTTCAAAGTACTGGGCAAATTGATGTGGCTATGGAAGTGCCAGCAGACCATGGTGAATAAAGGACTCATTCATGCACTGGCCGTCTCAAGTAATTGGTGATCAGGCTCTCGTGATATGCACACTGCATTTTAGCCTTGGTGAACTCCAGCTCAAAGTTAATTTCATGTGCAACGTCAGTCAAAGTGACATCTTCAGATAAGATGAGTTGTGTAGGTCGTATGCCTCACTGTCAAATCTGAAGAGAAGATTGGATCATCAATTATCCTCAGATCTGGAAAAACAAATGGAGGATTAGCATGGACAAAGGCAACTTGCCTAACTTTGATAAAGTGAGTGCTAACATACTGGCTTTACCAATATTTGTTTGTAAAGCAGTTTTTAAAACAAGCATTGGCAAAGCCAATAGGTTTTGTCTATGCGAGATCTATTGGCTCCGACATGAGCCGCGGTGCAACATGACATAGTCAAGAAAAAAACAAGCATTTGCAATGCAATAGGTCTCGCATTTGCGAGAGTTTGAGTTATTGGCTTTGTAGATGACAATGCCTTTTATGTATGTTTTAAAAATGAAAACAAAAATAAAAGGCATTGTCATTTACAATGTCAATAGCTCAAACCTGTGTAAATGCGAGATCTATTGCACTGCAAATGCTTTTATATAGATGTTCTGTGCACTTCCTCATATTGGGACTTTCAGCTGTATGCTAAGAAGTGTAGAACTACAAAACCATCATACATATAATCTGATTTCATTACATAACCTAATTTTGTTTATGATATTTGCCTTTCCCACGAGTGAAGATGTTAAATGCACTGAATTCATATGTTACATTTATATGTGCACGTTAGTGTATGAAACATTTTGTGCACATTGTTTGTCCTTTTCCCTAAGATAACCCCCTTCTTTGTATTATTTATTTCGATTTATATTTGGTCAATAGATAAGATAACACAATCTTGAATATTTCCCTACAATTGAAGCAATAGGTGTCGACTTGTTGGCACCCTATTGTAGAAGCACCTGGATATCTGTTGTAGAAGTTTATGTTGCAAAAACCTTAAAATGCCTCATTTAGTCAGTTGAATTCCATACAGCACACTGACATTTACATTTTGAGGTTATCATTTTCAGTTATAATGTTCAACAGAAGTTACACTCAGAAAAACAGCTGGCTTCAGAGAGGTCAAGGTTACAACCATATGACATAATATGTGTGCTACTAATAAAACACGTATCTTTCACAGAAAAAAAATCAAAGTTCCAAAGAAGGTAAAATTATGATGGGAAAGCAATAAAAAGGGGAGTTCTGTTTTACGTCGCTGACTCACTACCGAGTCATCCTCGTTAATGAATTGAAACCACAGGTGCACACTCACATAACGTACGTAATGAATATTAAACAAAGCTATTTTACGTTTACATGAGTTATTTCGATTGCGTAACATACAGGACAGTCCCTAACAGCAATGGCCACAGCACCGAAGAAACAGAACAGGAAAAAAGACGTCCTAGGCACGGTAAAACGGTTACCGTGCTACTTCTTTCTGTGTTGGATGAAGGAGTTGTCAGCAAGGAAAACAAGATAATGAACAGGTACTAAGGTAACGTGCAGGTCTGAAATGGCTTGTGAACAAAAGCGTATGTCATTCTAGGGAAGGTGGTGGAGTCATTTGTAGATCAGTAGAGTTTGTTGTATACTATCTATTGCAACGTGGGAAAAATACAACAAATATCTCAAGTGTATACCTTTTACAGTAAAAAAGCACCTACTTCGATGCCTCGCTGGGGGTAGTGGGCGCTATATAAATGCAACTACAATACAATACTTCTTCATTGTCTGTTGCGGACATACATTTCAAGTATGTAACGGTAAGCTATCTGTGCGCGCGATGACGGACAGCAACATTGCAGCTTGTAATGGTACAAATGAACTAGCAGTAAACGCAGCCTAAATATGGACAGTGAAAACCATTGTAGCTACCCATCGGAAAAGGGTCAGTGGCCCTTGGGCTTGGCACCCGCTTCGGATCTTGAAGGTTTTGCGCTGTCCGCATCTGGTGCAGGAAACCAGGGTTTGAGCCTCAAGGTCGCGTCCACATCCTGTGATTCTGGGCAAATCATTTCATCTCCCCGAGCCCGAATGTGTAATGTAAATACGGTGCTATGTAAAGTGCTCCAATACCTTCGGGTGGAGTTCGCGCTATAGAAATATGCCAAAATAAAAAAATAAAAAAAAATAAAAAAAGGTTACTTAACAATTACTCATTGAAGCGCCTGGTTGAGAGACGCGGTATACTACCTTATTCCTGCAGCGACCGGTAGAAGGCGATGAAAGGCTGCGCGGCGTCTTCTTATCAGTGCGCGAGCCCGTTCTTACGGCAGAGCGCTCAGCCACCCACCTGTGTGCGCTCGGAACCTGGCAGGAATCCTGGGAGAGATCTTGTGCAAGTCTGATGTGATCCCGCAGCAATCATCGAAATCAGTGCCAGTCGAAGCAGTGCTTTAAATGCTCCAGTGCGCTCGCTGTGGCCCCGCCCCCTTGTGCATCTCGCAGGCCCGGCTCCGGCCTGGTGTCAGAGGGCCTGCGGAACTGAGCCGCTGCTGCCGGGTGGGTCATAAGTCATAGCCCTCCCCCCCCCCCCTTTAAGCCGTGTTGCAAAGCAGCCCATGCTGCTGTGCGATGCGTGTACAAACAGAGCGGGCGACCAAGAACATAAGGGAAGGGGAGGGGTGGAGGGGTAAGGAGTAGTAACAGACAGCGGGAAGAAGGCGGGGTAAAGAAACAACGGGCAGTGGGAGAAACGAGGAGCGCAGGGGGAAGAAACAATGGACATTGCAAAGAGCGAAGGGGTAGAAACATAAGGGAGGTGCAGGGGGAGGGAAAGGGACTGCAGACAAACACTTAAAGGATTACATGTAAAAAAAAAAAAAAAAAAAAAAAAAAAAAAGTACTTGAAGGAGCATGCAGCCAGTGGAAGGACATTGGCGGGTAACAGAAAGCTGTACTTGATCCATGCTTTATTGCAGGGACAAGCTCTAAAGCCCCAGGAGGATGTCGGAGGAGAAGAGGTGGCGCTGACCAATATGAAGCAAGGAAACGAGTGATGTCGAAGACAAAAGATGGATAAGTAATGGGCAGGCTCAGAGCCACATAGATCTTTATCTATGTGTTTTGCAAACCTGCAAGCAGTGAGTAAACACGCACATTGTACTTAGTTGCTGCTTTCGAGAAGCAAGGCTGGTAGTAAGAGAGAGACAGTTACTGCCAGCCTGGCTTCTTGCAAGCAACATCTATAAATACAAAGTGTGTGTTTACACACCACTTACATGTTTTCAAAACACAAATAAAAGGTATTGTCATTTACAATGCCAATAGCCCAAACTTACAAATGAGAGATTTATTGCATTGCAAATGCTTGTTCTTGAGCAGCTTCTCCTTTCTCTCATCAAATTTTATTGACATTTGTTTATACATCGGGAATCAACTATTACAGCGAAGGAATAGTCATCAGTGTACATCAACTATAATCCAAATTCAGCTTGTGCTTCAACATAGAAGCCTCCAACACCCCTCATTGGTCAGATTGTGTAAGATATAATGCGGTATATATATCTTGCCTTGTCATTCTACCTTGACCGACTAATCGCTATCGTCTGACTCCTGCACTATTGGGGGGAGGCTCACAGATGTCGGCCCGGAATGGATTCCATTTTCCCGATATCCGCGTCCATTTTTTTGGACAACCTCGGTGGATATATACTGATTTCTCTGTCACCATCGTGTGATCCATATCACGGCACCACTGTTGATGTGTTGGGGACTGCTCCGAACCCCAGTGCCATGTTATGTTCCGCTTGGCTAATGTCATTCCTAGTGTTACCCAGTCTTGGTCTGTGTGGTTCAAATCCATGGGCTCCCAGATGTTAAGTAAGCAACGTTTGGTTCAGGCAGGACCTCTAATCTGGAAACTTGTGACATTGTGCGCAGAACAGCCTCCCAGAAGCGAGTAATTATTGGGCAGTCTCAGATTGTGTGCAAGAAAGTGCCTTCAGTACCGCATTTACGGAGGCAGAAAGGAGTTTCTGACCTGCCTAGCTTATGTAATAGTGTTCTTGTGTAGTATATACAATGTAAGATTTTCAGTTGTAGTAACTTCTGGGATGATGGTATTGCCACTTCCCTCGGGGATACCAAGGCTGCTTGCCAGTCGTTCTAGTCTCCTAGATCTACCTCCCACTTCTCCTTCAGGGCCGCCGTGGGATAGTGCTGATTATTTTGGATTTTACAATACGTTAGGGAGATGGCTTTTTTCTGGAGGTGGTCTGTGAGTAGTCTGTCCTCCAATGGGGAGGCCCCTGGTAATTGTGTGTGTCAGAATCACTGCTAGAAGTGCATGTCTGATCTGCGCATACCTGAACATTTCCGTCTGCGCCAGTTTGTAGGAGACTTGCAGTTGATTGAATGGCACAACCCCTCCTTTTTAGGTCTCGCCTGACCCAGCGCATGCGCTGGTCTGGCGAGACTTTGAGAGGGCTCCAAAAAGTGCTACCAGGCCAGCCTAGAGCTACAGTGCATGTGCGCGGGCGCGCGCATCGCGCTTGACCGCGATTACGTTCAATTTAAGGCGCCCACACGCCCGCTTTGATGTTTGATCGCGATCACTTTCACTTGTGCGGCCGCTTGTTTTTCTTCAAAACAGTTCAGGTTCCTTTAAGGAACATGAGATGCTTTAAAAACAAAACACATGGTTGACTGGCTGATGTTCTTTGCAGGCCACAATCCCTTTGTAGCCAATCACAGATGACCAAAGACCGCGACCTGCTAAATTAATATTCATTAGACAGATCGTTCTATGCCCTCATTTGACCCAATAATCTCGCGATGCCGCTATTAGTGTATATGTCGTATTGTAAAATTATAGACTGATCAGAAAACGTGGAGTGCAATTTGCGACTTTTGCTACTTCTGGCATTTTGCTTGGTACAAAAGACATCAGCCTGGTGTTATAGAGCAAACTCTCTTCCCGCATACATTTCACTGCAGACAGAGCCTGAATGCATGAAAGCCTCCAACTGACAGGCAAATGTAAATAACATATGTGCTTCAGTGTATTAAAGGTCTCCAAAAAAACACGAGCAGGTGGAATTGTGGGTAACGGGATAAAAGCACGATACAGTGTTCACTTGGAGGTCAGTGCGCAAACATTCAGGCGCATAAATGGCAACAAACGTCTCTCTAGTGTTCTCAAGCCCGGTCCATTGCACTTGGTATCACAACAACCTTCACAGGATACCCTCCTCACCACACATGACACCGTGTCACAAGTGGGAGGCAAGACATGTGATTAGCAGGCTCTCAAGCCCAGGGATTTGCACATGTACAGCTCGTCCTGAGCACAGCGCCACCCAGATTTACTCCCCGGCTTCCTGGTTTCAGATTTGTAGACATTAAGCCGCCAGACTGAGCCCGACCTTCATGCTACTGCTCGGGGTCGCAGGCTGCCTTTACATAAACACCAAAGAACCTCAAGTACCACGTGTCTGTCTAACTGGGGCCTGGCTAGCCGCGCCCGGTGACAGGGGAGGGTCAGTCCGTGGATGGTACAGCACACAAGAGACGGAAGAAAGGGACTCCTATCAGACTGAAGAAAGCCGCAAAAAGCCTTAGGGTGAAGGATTTGTTAGTACAGTTTTCCCCAGGCAGTGTTTCATTTGTTTAACAAGCATTGGCATAGCCAATAGGTCTCGCCTTTGGGACCTTATAAGTGTTTAGCCATGCAACAGTTGATGTTGTTGCACCAAGGATATTGTGCTGCATAACTAAATACTTCTAAGGTCCCAAAAGCGAGACCTATTGGCTATGCCAATGCTGGTTTCCATAGGTCCCCCACCCTCGAGATACCTATTAGGTCCCATTTTTGAAATCCCTTTGTCTTCCTTAGTTTCCCTAATTTTTGGGTGTCCCACAATGGCGTCGCCTGCGCAAGTGTCCCCTCCCAGCCCAGTGACCGCTGCACCGTATGCTATATTTCCAATGTATGGGCCATGGGGCCTGTGCAGTGTTTCCTAAATCTATTATAAAGCGCCCCCATTATCCCCTCTGTGTCGAGGAGGTGGCGGTCCATATACGGAATGCTGGATCATCCTGCGGTGCATGAAGCCACTGGTTTATTACCGTAAGTTGTGATGCCCAATAATACGTTTGTATTTGTGGGAGGGCAATTCCTCCATCATACCATCCCTTAACCAGTTTTTTCATAGCGATACGGGCTGACCCACCATCCCACAGGAGTGGAGTTACTTCAGTATTTATTAGTTTGAAAAAGGAGGAGGGGACCTGAAAGGGGGTATTTTGTAGGACATATAAAAATCTGGGTAATGCCATCATTTTGAAGAGGGCCGCTCTCCCCAACAGAGTAAGCGGCAGGGAACGCCAGTGTTTCACGTCGCGGCGGAAGCGGGCCAGGGGCTTCATAAGGTTTTCTTCTGTGAAGTGCATGACTTGGGGGGGGGGGATATATATGCCGAGGTCCTTGAAACCCCGTTCTGCAATCTGTATTGCACAGCAATTTGAGCAGGGGTCCATAAAGAATGTAAAGCAGTGATTTAGACCAATTAATAGTGTAGCCTGAAGCTTTGCCGTAAGCCGCATAAATGTCTAAGAGACAATTAATTGATCGTGATGGGGATGCCATATACAGCAGCACATCGTCCGCGTACAAGGATATACGGCCTTCCTTTTCCATAGTCCATTTAAGCCCCCTGATGATTGGATCCAGGCGGATCCAAGCCGCCAGTGGTTCCAGCACGATCGCGAACAAGAGTGGGAAACCTTGTCTTGTTCCCTTACCAAGAGGGAAGTCCTTCGAAGTTCGACCGTTATCTACAACATGTGCCAAGGGCTTATTATATATTAGGAGTATCCAATCACAGAATTTGGGCCCGAATCCCAAATGCCGGAGCACTGCAAAGAGGTGGTGGAGTCATTTGTAGATCAGTAGAGTTTGTTGTATACTATCTATTGCAACGTGGGAAAAATACAACAAATATCTCAAGTGTATACCTTTTACAGTAAAAAAGCACCTACTTCGATGCCTCGCTGGGGGTAGTGGGCGCTATATAAATGCAACTACAATACAATACTTCTTCATTGTCTGTTGCGGACATACATTTCAAGTATGTAACGGTAAGCTATCTGTGCGCGCGATGACGGACAGCAACATTGCAGCTTGTAATGGTACAAATGAACTAGCAGTAAACGCAGCCTAAATATGGACAGTGAAAACCATTGTAGCTACCCATCGGAAAAGGGTCAGTGGCCCTTGGGCTTGGCACCCGCTTCGGATCTTGAAGGTTTTGCGCTGTCCGCATCTGGTGCAGGAAACCAGGGTTTGAGCCTCAAGGTCGCGTCCACATCCTGTGATTCTGGGCAAATCATTTCATCTCCCCGAGCCCGAATGTGTAATGTAAATACGGTGCTATGTAAAGTGCTCCAATACCTTCGGGTGGAGTTCGCGCTATAGAAATATGCCAAAATAAAAAAATAAAAAAAAATAAAAAAAGGTTACTTAACAATTACTCATTGAAGCGCCTGGTTGAGAGACGCGGTATACTACCTTATTCCTGCAGCGACCGGTAGAAGGCGATGAAAGGCTGCGCGGCGTCTTCTTATCAGTGCGCGAGCCCGTTCTTACGGCAGAGCGCTCAGCCACCCACCTGTGTGCGCTCGGAACCTGGCAGGAATCCTGGGAGAGATCTTGTGCAAGTCTGATGTGATCCCGCAGCAATCATCGAAATCAGTGCCAGTCGAAGCAGTGCTTTAAATGCTCCAGTGCGCTCGCTGTGGCCCCGCCCCCTTGTGCATCTCGCAGGCCCGGCTCCGGCCTGGTGTCAGAGGGCCTGCGGAACTGAGCCGCTGCTGCCGGGTGGGTCATAAGTCATAGCCCTTCCCCCCCCCCTTTAAGCCGTGTTGCAAAGCAGCCCATGCTGCTGTGCGATGCGTGTACAAACAGAGCGGGCGACCAAGAACATAAGGGAAGGGGAGGGGTGGAGGGGTAAGGAGTAGTAACAGACAGCGGGAAGAAGGCGGGGTAAAGAAACAACGGGCAGTGGGAGAAACGAGGAGCGCAGGGGGAAGAAACAATGGACATTGCAAAGAGCGAAGGGGTAGAAACATAAGGGAGGTGCAGGGGGAGGGAAAGGGACTGCAGACAAACACTTAAAGGATTACATGTAAAAAAAAAAAAAAAAAAAAAAAAAAAAAAAGTACTTGAAGGAGCATGCAGCCAGTGGAAGGACATTGGCGGGTAACAGAAAGCTGTACTTGATCCATGCTTTATTGCAGGGACAAGCTCTAAAGCCCCAGGAGGATGTCGGAGGAGAAGAGGTGGCGCTGACCAATATGAAGCAAGGAAACGAGTGATGTCGAAGACAAAAGATGGATAAGTAATGGGCAGGCTCAGAGCCACATAGATCTTTATCTATGTGTTTTGCAAACCTGCAAGCAGTGAGTAAACACGCACATTGTACTTAGTTGCTGCTTTCGAGAAGCAAGGCTGGTAGTAAGAGAGAGACAGTTACTGCCAGCCTGGCTTCTTGCAAGCAACATCTATAAATACAAAGTGTGTGTTTACACACCACTTACATGTTTTCAAAACACAAATAAAAGGTATTGTCATTTACAATGCCAATAGCCCAAACTCTTACAAATGAGAGATTTATTGCATTGCAAATGCTTGTTCTTGAGCAGCTTCTCCTTTCTCTCATCAAATTTTATTGACATTTGTTTATACATCGGGAATCAACTATTACAGCGAAGGAATAGTCATCAGTGTACATCAACTATAATCCAAATTCAGCTTGTGCTTCAACATAGAAGCCTCCAACACCCCTCATTGGTCAGATTGTGTAAGATATAATGCGGTATATATATCTTTCCTTGTCATTCTACCTTGACCGACTAATCGCTATCGTCTGACTCCTGCACTATTGGGGGGAGGCTCACAGATGTCGGCCCGGAATGGATTCCATTTTCCCGATATCCGCGTCCATTTTTTTGGACAACCTCGGTGGATATATACTGATTTCTCTGTCACCATCGTGTGATCCATATCACGGCACCACTGTTGATGTGTTGGGGACTGCTCCGAACCCCAGTGCCATGTTATGTTCCGCTTGGCTAATGTCATTCCTAGTGTTACCCAGTCTTGGTCTGTGTGGTTCAAATCCATGGGCTCCCAGATGTTAAGTAAGCAACGTTTGGTTCAGGCAGGACCTCTAATCTGGAAACTTGTGACATTGTGCGCAGAACAGCCTCCCAGAAGCGAGTAATTATTGGGCAGTCTCAGATTGTGTGCAAGAAAGTGCCTTCAGTACCGCATTTACGGAGGCAGAAAGGAGTTTCTGACCTGCCTAGCTTATGTAATAGTGTTCTTGTGTAGTATATACAATGTAAGATTTTCAGTTGTAGTAACTTCTGGGATGATGGTATTGCCACTTCCCTCGGGGATACCAAGGCTGCTTGCCAGTCGTTCTAGTCTCCTAGATCTACCTCCCACTTCTCCTTCAGGGCCGCCGTGGGATAGTGCTGATTATTTTGGATTTTACAATACGTTAGGGAGATGGCTTTTTTCTGGAGGTGGTCTGTGAGTAGTCTGTCCTCCAATGGGGAGGCCCCTGGTAATTGTGTGTGTCAGAATCACTGCTAGAAGTGCATGTCTGATCTGCGCATACCTGAACATTTCCGTCTGCGCCAGTTTGTAGGAGACTTGCAGTTGATTGAATGGCACAACCCCTCCTTTTTAGGTCTCGCCTGACCCAGCGCATGCGCTGGTCTGGCGAGACTTTGAGAGGGCTCCAAAAAGTGCTACCAGGCCAGCCTAGAGCTACAGTGCATGTGCGCGGGCGCGCGCACCGCGCTTGACCGCGATTACGTTCAATTTAAGGCGCCCACACGCCCGCTTTGATGTTTGATCGCGATCACTTTCACTTGTGCGGCCGCTTGTTTTTCTTCAAAACAGTTCAGGTTCCTTTAAGGAACATGAGATGCTTTAAAAACAAAACAACACATGGTTGACTGGCTGATGTTCTTTGCAGGCCACAATCCCTTTGTAGCCAATCACAGATGACCAAAGACCGCGACCTGCTAAATTAATATTCATTAGACAGATCGTTCTATGCCCTCATTTGACCCAATAATCTCGCGATGCCGCTATTAGTGTATATGTCGTATTGTAAAATTATAGACTGATCAGAAAACGTGGAGTGCAATTTGCGACTTTTGCTACTTCTGGCATTTTGCTTGGTACAAAAGACATCAGCCTGGTGTTATAGAGCAAACTCTCTTCCCGCATACATTTCACTGCAGACAGAGCCTGAATGCATGAAAGCCTCCAACTGACAGGCAAATGTAAATAACATATGTGCTTCAGTGTATTAAAGGTCTCCAAAAAAACACGAGCAGGTGGAATTGTGGGTAACGGGATAAAAGCACGATACAGTGTTCACTTGGAGGTCAGTGCGCAAACATTCAGGCGCATAAATGGCAACAAACGTCTCTCTAGTGTTCTCAAGCCCGGTCCATTGCACTTGGTATCACAACAACCTTCACAGGATACCCTCCTCACCACACATGACACCGTGTCACAAGTGGGAGGCAAGACATGTGATTAGCAGGCTCTCAAGCCCAGGGATTTGCACATGTACAGCTCGTCCTGAGCACAGCGCCACCCAGATTTACTCCCCGGCTTCCTGGTTTCAGATTTGTAGACATTAAGCCGCCAGACTGAGCCCGACCTTCATGCTACTGCTCGGGGTCGCAGGCTGCCTTTACATAAACACCAAAGAACCTCAAGTACCACGTGTCTGTCTAACTGGGGCCTGGCTAGCCGCGCCCGGTGACAGGGGAGGGTCAGTCCGTGGATGGTACAGCACACAAGAGACGGAAGAAAGGGACTCCTATCAGACTGAAGAAAGCCGCAAAAAGCCTTAGGGTGAAGGATTTGTTAGTACAGTTTTCCCCAGGCAGTGTTTCATTTGTTTAACAAGCATTGGCATAGCCAATAGGTCTCGCCTTTGGGACCTTATAAGTGTTTAGCCATGCAACAGTTGATGTTGTTGCACCAAGGATATTGTGCTGCATAACTAAATACTTCTAAGGTCCCAAAAGCGAGACCTATTGGCTATGCCAATGCTGGTTTCCATAGGTCCCCCACCCTCGAGATACCTATTAGGTCCCATTTTTGAAATCCCTTTGTCTTCCTTAGTTTCCCTAATTTTTGGGTGTCCCACAATGGCGTCGCCTGCGCAAGTGTCCCCTCCCAGCCCAGTGACCGCTGCACCGTATGCTATATTTCCAATGTATGGGCCATGGGGCCTGTGCAGTGTTTCCTAAATCTATTATAAAGCGCCCCCATTATCCCCTCTGTGTCGAGGAGGTGGCGGTCCATATACGGAATGCTGGATCATCCTGCGGTGCATGAAGCCACTGGTTTATTACCGTAAGTTGTGATGCCCAATAATACGTTTGTATTTGTGGGAGGGCAATTCCTCCATCATACCATCCCTTAACCAGTTTTTTCATAGCGATACGGGCTGACCCACCATCCCACAGGAGTGGAGTTACTTCAGTATTTATTAGTTTGAAAAAGGAGGAGGGGACCTGAAAGGGGGTATTTTGTAGGACATATAAAAATCTGGGTAATGCCATCATTTTGAAGAGGGCCGCTCTCCCCAACAGAGTAAGCGGCAGGGAACGCCAGTGTTTCACGTCGCGGCGGAAGCGGGCCAGGGGCTTCATAAGGTTTTCTTCTGTGAAGTGCATGACTTGGGGGGGGGGGAATATATATGCCGAGGTCCTTGAAACCCCGTTCTGCAATCTGTATTGCACAGCAATTTGAGCAGGGGTCCATAAAGAATGTAAAGCAGTGATTTAGACCAATTAATAGTGTAGCCTGAAGCTTTGCCGTAAGCAGCATAAATGTCTAAGAGACAATTAATTGATCGTGATGGGGATGCCATATACAGCAGCACATCGTCCGCGTACAAGGATATACGGCCTTCCTTTTCCATAGTCCATTTAAGCCCCCTGATGATTGGATCCAGGCGGATCCAAGCCGCCAGTGGTTCCAGCACGATCGCGAACAAGAGTGGGAAACCTTGTCTTGTTCCCTTACCAAGAGGGAAGTCCTTCGAAGTTCGACCGTTATCTACAACATGTGCCAAGGGCTTATTATATATTAGGAGTATCCAATCACAGAATTTGGGCCCGAATCCCAAATGCCGGAGCACTGCAAAGAGAAAGGGCCATTCGACCAGATCAAACGCCATGCGTGCGTCTAGCGAGTGTATAACTGCATCTTCCGCAATTGTGGACTTTCGAGCTTTTACACTTTGGAGCCTCCTGAGATTCAGGGCTGTGTTACGATGAGGCATGAAGCCCGATTGATCCGGGTGGATCAGCACCGTCAGATATGGCTTGAGTCACATTGCCAGTGCCTTGGCTAATATTTTCGCTTCGGCATTGACGAGGGAGATTGGTCTGTAGGACGCGCAATCTTGCAGTGGCTTGCCCGCCTTGTGAATCGCGACTATGGTCGCTAGACACTGGTCCCTAGGGAATTCTCCCACTTCCAGACTGGCCTTATACATATTTAGGAGGTGCGGCGTAAGTTGGGTCGCCATTTTTTTGTAGAGCTCTACCGGGATGCCATTGGACCCCAGTGTTTTCCTGGTTTGGAGTGCCCCAATGTCTAAGGTGAGTTCGTCTGCAGTTAGCTCGGCGTCCAGCGCCAGAGCTGCGTCGTGCAGTAGCGTGGGCATACGAATATCTTTGAGGAAGGCAAGGTTATCGTCAATTGTATTTGTGGCTGTAGGCGTGTATACCCCATATAATATGAGGAAAGCTCGTCCACTATTCGTTGTGTATCTGTTGTTACCTCCCCGTTGTCCAAATGGAGTTTGGCTATCCACCTGCTAGCTCGGTCCTTTTTGTCGAGCCAGGCGAGGAGCCTGCCCGCCTTATCCCCCACCTCATAAGTATGGAAACGGTTTTGATCAAATTAACACTTGAGAACGTCATTCACCTGCCCATTTCGAACTCTGCATACATCCAAGTAACAGCCTGAAAACCATTGACTGCGGACGAGCAGGGACATCGGCCAGATTCTTCACCACATACATCTCCATGAGGACAAAGGCGTCCAGAAAATAGGTGTCGCTATTAAAGTGGGAGACCTCACCTGACGCCCTGAACAGCTCGTACCATACAAATAACTGCATGTACCGGGTACTTTCAGACCCAGTGTATTCCTTTAGCCACAGGGGGGAAAAAGCAATCTGAGAGGTTGCGGAGCACATTCCTCCCGAAAGCTAGGCCAAAATATCCTTTGTGAGGCTTCAGGTTTAGACCATGGGGAGAGGAGTTGGCTGGGGCAGTGGACCTCGAATCTAGGGAACCAGGTTAGAGAGTCTCGGCAATGCCGCTGAACATCCTGTGATTCTGGTCAAATTACTTAATCTCCCCGTGCCTAACAAAAAATGAATGTGTCCTCATGTAACGCAACTGGTGCTACGTAAAGCACTCTGATACCAGGGTCAAGTTCGCGCTACATAAAACTCCACAAAAAAAAATAATAGGGCAAATACAGGTCTACATTTTACTGATCCCATAAACATAAAAGACATTTAAAACTAAGCTGAAATTATTTTCTCTGACTGTTCCTCCGAGGAATAAAACAAGGGAGCATTTTCCAAACACAAATGAGCGAGTGAGACGAGGGCTGCCCTGCATTTACACAACAGTTCCATTGGCACTTTAGGGATCCTGGCAGTTAGCACCTGAGAGCATCTCCCATGTCCCCCCTGAGCGTGCTCAACTCAAAACAGCCAAGCCCCTCCCCGAGCCATTGAGGGTGCGTAGCCCGTGTGCTACCCCCCTCAATTAGTGGGATTGTACTTCACTTACCGGCCTCGCAGAAGCACCAGACGGTAGTGCAGACTCAGGGCAGCGGTTGCAAGGGAGGGACCGTCCAAAGCCTGGTCGGCCTGTAGCACACAGTAGGACTGAGCGGCACAGGGCAGGGCTCCGAACGAGAAGAGAGTCTAGCACTACATGGAACGCAAGGGTGGGTGACGTGTCATAATGAACACGCAGATTGGAAGGCTTTTGGCTGCAGAGTGCACCAAAGATAATGCTGCTGCATAAATAGTGCACTTACAAGCACGAATCCCACACCTGCAGTACTCTGCAGAGACTAGAGCCAGTCCATGGCTGCGAGGAGCAGGCACAGACAGCAGTGGCCTCTGCTTGGAGGCAAGCTGCAGCACAACCCTCCCTCTCATATGCCGGGCTCCGCTGTGAAGCAGGCCAGGCTGGAACCCTGTGATTGATAGGGGGAGGGAGAGCAGAGAGAGTGGGATGGATTAGCTGTGAAAATACACAATGAA
Organism: Triturus cristatus; assembly: GCF_964204655.1. Taxonomy (NCBI): domain Eukaryota; kingdom Metazoa; phylum Chordata; class Amphibia; order Caudata; family Salamandridae; genus Triturus; species Triturus cristatus. The sequence goes on from NC_140584.1 coordinate 589,698,004, forward strand.
AACCGAAACCAGCACAGCACTTGTGAAACGGGCGCAGCACTGATAAAGTATGTCCACAATTATATATATAAAAAAAAATAACAAACAGGGTGGGGTGGTGGGAGGGAGGTGCACGGAAAAGGCACCCTTCAAACGCCTCTGATGAGCAGGAAACAAATGCTGTATGTTAGCTGGGAAGCGAAAAGCGTGCCTGCAAAAGCCAGAACAAGAATCTCATTTAAGAAAATAGTGCTGACAGACTGTAAATGAAACAGACTGAGTACCAACACATGTAAAAGGGTTAGTCCTTGTGGGAGGTAACAATAGAAGAGAGGGAGGTACTAAGGAGGGACTAATAAGCCTATTAACAAATGAAGACAAAATTTACAATGGACAGTGACAACAGCCAAATAAAAAGAAGGCCGGAGTGGGCAGGTTCAAGTCCATACCTGAACACAGCATGTCTTGAAGAGACATCGCAAGCCCTGCCAAGGCAAGTCCTATAAAACATTACAAAATACTAGAGCAAAAGTAAACATTCCTTTTTAATCCTTGTCTTTTTATAGAGTTTCATAAGAAATAGGTGAGCCACAGTACAAAAAAAAAAAAAGTTCCCTTGTATACATCCCCCAAGGAATTTCCCCTCCTTCCTCTTCACCTACTTCTCCAAATCTGAGCTGTCAAATTTTCCGTCATTCAAGTGAGAGCTAAAGCTGTGCAAGATCTTGTATTTTTCTATGTCTGTAACTTACCTTGGGATATGATCGTTCACATTTTGAATTCTCTAGCAAGTTTGATTTTAGCGTTATGAGATTCCTTGGTCTTCAAGAGGTTGCAGGCTCTCAGCCTCACTGGTGCCATGTTGGCGTATTCTGTGTATATCCAAAATAAGCCTCAAGATTTCTACTCTCCCACTTGCTATGGCTAGTTAGTTTAATCAGGGCGAGTTATTTTTACGGCCCGACAAAGCACAAAAGTTGTATTGTATGTTAATTGCATTTATATACCCCTGACGAGGCGTCAAATCACTTTTTTGTCAAGTAGCACGTTACTCCGTAAAACCCATAAAGGATTAGTGGTGAATTAGTATAGTGAAATATGAAAGTAATTTAATTTGAGTGGTGGATATGTTAGTCAGTTATTTGGATTCAGAGGGATAGAAGAGGGAAAAAAGTTTGCATTTATATAGCACTTGCTACCTCTAATGGGGTGTTGGAAGCGTTTTTTTGGCGAGTAGCACGTTACTACGTAAAACCCATAAAGGATTAGTGGTGAATTAGTAGAGCGAAATATGAAATGAATTTGAGAGGTGGACATGCCAGTTTGTTATTTGGATTGAAAAGGACAGCGGGGGTATAGAAGAGGGAAGGATTTAGACAATTTTTGTTGTCGTTTGTTTTGGGGGTCATAGCAGTAGGAGGCGGCTAGCGATGAGTAAAAGGGATGTGGAGGGGGAAAAGTCAGAAAAGGTTGAAAAAGGCTTGTTTTTGGGGAATCAATAGTAAAAGAGGCATGAGATGATGCAAGGAGGGGTAGAGTAGGGAAGAGCCTAGAAAGGGTTACTTCAGGGAGCATAGTATTGGTATGGGGTTTGGGATGATTGAGAGCGCTGAGGTCGAGGCTATATTGATAGAGGTATAGGGTGAGAAATAGGGTAGTGCATTGGAAAGAGTATTAGAAAGAGGTTTGAGATGAGTCAGAGTTGAGGTAGAGGATACATTGAGAGAGGTATAGGGTGAGAAGACAGCTGGAAGGCACATAAAATACACTGTAAACATGAACATGCCACATGTAAACTGTCTGAAAACTTGGCAGCTATGTAAAAGGGAAACCTCTATTATTAGAAGACACAAAGGTTAACAAAAACAGCACAACTATGCTAATGAGAACGAGGAGAAAATTGCATAGGATACCCGCCTAACGTTATACATAACACCACTGAAATCAAGAACTAGAATGCACGCGTCAAAGAGGCTGCAAAATGAGACTAAGGGCCGGCCATGTTAGGCGTGGATAAACCCAGGAAATTGTGTGATGCGCAAGGCAAGAAAGGTGAATAACAGAATTTTGTGTGCTGCTTAATATGATTAAAAAATGACAGATGGTGGCATATTCGAGTGTGGATAAGCCTATCAATTTCCCCGTAGGGCCATGTGTAGGAAGGTCGAATCTGACTGCATGGTTGCCCCCACTTTTTTCCTGGTGTTTTGCTAGTTTTTGACTTAGTTTTGCTGGGATCCTGCTATTCAGGACCCCAGCCTATCTGCTTTCCCCTTTAAATTGATTACCAGTAGTTTAGGTATACTCCAGATTGGATTCTAGGGTATCAGTAACTGGTGTGGGAGTATGATCCCACCCTTCTAGAGGGAGAGACATGACTGCACCGGTATACCCGGTACCAGCTAACAGAGCCCTGGCCTCACAAATGGATGCTGCCAGCCACAGACACGAGTCTGCCCTCCTGCTGCTGGACGAAACTCCGGCAGGGGAGGCCTGAACTATAGATTTTCTGTAACAGGGAGGTGTCACCACCTCCCAGACAGGCTTTACTGTTTTGGGGCTGGGTGAGTGTACTCCAAGAGTGCTTTGAAGTATGCACTGGGGGCACATTTGGTGTCCCTGTGCATAGTCCAGCTCAAACCGGTTGCAGGGGCTACCAGCCCCTGCTCTGGTGCGAAACTTGACAAAGAAAATGGTTGTAGCTGACCCTCCCATAGGTGGGTCCCTAGAGTTTGTCCCACCCCTTCCTTGGGTACAAGATAGGAACCCCTGGCTACAGGACTTTAGATTTACCTGGACAAAACTCTGAAACAGAATCCTGGAACTTCGACAATCTACATTTAACTAGATGACTGAAGAATCTCCCTTGGAGTAAAGGAGTTACTCCCCTGCAAGGCAGGCACCAAAGACGCATCTGACCGGTTTGCATCTCCGAAGCTCCCGCCGGACTCCGAAGAATTTTGCAACACAGGAGGTGGGTTTCCGTGGTCTTAGAGGTCGACGGCACGTTTGAGGCCTGTATACCTCGTGGCGACCGTGCAACCCGAACCCCTAGACACTGCGTCACTTTGCAGAAGGATCAGCTTTCCAGCGACTCCTGCAGCTGAGCTTTGGGTTACTTGTAGCCCTGACCCCGAGCAGCATTGGCACCAAAGACTGCCCGCCTACACTTCACGAGTGTTCCGTGAGCTGGCCCTTTGTGTTTTCTATCGAGGTCCCTTCGTGATCCCTAGTCTGTCGACTGGTGGGTCCCTGTGAATGGAACTCTAATTGGGCTTACCTGGTTGCTCCAGACGTGCCCTGACTCTCCATCGCTTGGGGAGTTCCCAGGACCTTGCTGTGGGTTGCTATTGCCAAGGCTTGTTGTGTTCAATCGGAGCACCAGCACCGCAGCACTCGACATCCTTCGTGGGACAGCTCGAATCCAGCTCCTGGTCGTCGTCGACGCTTCCTGGTCCTCATGGCTGCAGAGTCATACTTCACCTCTTCGCACCTGACACACCCGACATCGGTGGGCATTCTTCTATTGTGCCCCTGGTCACTGGCAAGTGACCCAGAGTCTGTCCCTTCTGATCTTCGATCCAGGCTTGGATCACACTAGACACTTTTCTTCTTCCCGGCAGCAGCACTTTGCAGCAGATCGCTATTGAAATCAACGACGATTCCAGACACCATTTGACACCCGGCTTCCCTGGGTGAGGTAACTAGAGTACTCCGGTGCTCCCATGGGTGCTGACCCTAGAGCCCCCTAAGTCTAAAGGGGTTTGCTGAAAGTCCTCTTCTAAGAGTCCTTAACTTCTAAAATTCCAAGCGCGACTTTCCCATAGAATAGTACGGGGCTCGCGCCTGTGTTCTCACACTGCACGCGTCCCCCCTGGGTCTCCTGTGTCACTACCGTGGGTGGTTCCTTGGGGTTCCAGCGATTCTACGTGCTCTAGGCACTGCGTCTAGTCAAGTCATGGTTCTTCTACCACTTTCTTAATATATGGTTTGGTCCGCCCCAGGGAGGATTGTATATTGTGCTATTTACTGTTCTTTTAGAACTGTATTATTGTGTATCTTGGACTCTAATCTCATAAAGAGATTAGTAGATAGTGTTTAGAAATAAATACATATCTTTTATATATACATTGTGTGGTTCTCCTTTCATTTAGTGATTCAAGAGGTTATAATCTGGTAAACCAAGCTTCTTTACACTTCAAGACTTAGCCTGAAGGCTGCTCTCCATAGCTACCACTAGGATAGCTTTTAATAAAGGTGGTCTTTAAACCTATCATCAATAAGGTTTGTTTGGACTGGTACAAGGTGCCCACTATAACTAGTGAACAGCATATACCAGGTCAACTTCTCACACCATGTATAATCTACAGGCATTTGGTAAGGCTGTTACTTCCACCTAGTTTTGACTACAGCTTGGAAGTCTACAACGCTCATGTTGATACTGTACCTGTTTTGTCCCTCTCTGGCTTTCTTTCATCAAGAACTTCTAAAGGCTGCCTTTAATCAGAGAAGCCATCGACTCCCGCTTCTAGTAGAAACCAAGGTAAAAATATCTGCAGTAAAGTGACCATGAAAGGTGTGGGGTCCGATTAGGCCAAATGGAAGCCCCAGCACAAGCTGTTTGTGTAGCGCTTGCAGCCTAGACTGCCAGCTGTCGGGCTGTGGGTTTTCTGAACCTCTGCAATAGATGAGTTTGTAGGGCTTTTCTGCAAAGAGCGATTCCACATCACTCGCCTGCTGTGGGCCCGACCGGCAACTTGAAGCAAAAGAAATGGTGTACAGTAAAGTGTAGTATTCGGTTATGGTTTTTCTCCGCAGTTATCCAGTCCCTAGCTGCTCAGCCTGTGTGTTCTGAGTGGAATGTTGATGTATGGGCTATGAGTGGAATGCTGGAGTGTCTGGATGAGTGATGACAGTTGGTGGTTGGGGCTGAGCAGCTAGCAGGCTGCTCTTGGTGGGGCTATTAAGGATGACCTACAGGCTGCCCTACAGAACTTGTATACCTGTTAAGGACTTAATGAAAATGTATACTACTTGTGTACTTAACTGAATAAACCTACTTGGATTACATCATACCAGCGTGTCTTCATTACTACATTAATTTTGGCGACGAGTTGGAGACCTCCCCACGCACTACAGTTGGTACAAGTAATCTGAAGAGACTTCGAGATGCCTTCTACAGCATGTTGGGAAGAAGCTACAACAGGGAGAAGACATCAGGCGCAGACGACAGAAACAAGCGCAAAATAAAAGAACCACAAGATGAAACAAAGAAACTTAAGGAGTTACAAAGGGAACGTAAGGAGCACGCAAGGCAGCCCTACCAGTGTCCATTACATCGGACAGCCCCACACAAGCGTGCTGTACCCCATCTCACAGAGAAACAACAACAAGAACTACGCTTTCATGTAAAGTATGCCACCACTCTTGTTTCATGGACACTATGCTGAGTGTCATCCTCCATGCCAACCTGTGTATCCATAAGATGTGTGCTTTGGAGGGGACAGGCATGTGCGGTGGGTCCTTGCTACATTTTGGTATGTGGTGGTGTTGGTTTGACACATCTGGCTACAAGCAATGTACCTTCAAGAGAAGTAATCCTCATCATGTGTGACATTTTATTTGCCATCTCAAATATGAACACTGCGCACTTTAAGATTTACATGGACATTGTGTTTGTCATACGGAAGTTTGCGCAACGAAGTATATGCCTGCACTATTTATTTTCATGCTCCTGGCAACCAGTTTCTGGAGAGATTTGTAAAGAAGCTTTTTGTTTTGCTGTGTCTACTGTTTACTGCACCTGAGCACAAAAACGTAACAAAATGAGTTTTCACAGCTTGGCTCATTGTCCTCTAGGGAGTGTTTTTTTTGTTTTTTACAATGCTGCTCAGGTGTTGACACGCGAAACAAGACATTGAAGTGAGACTTTTATTGTCTTTGATTATTAGGGTCCTTTGAGTCTTCAATACTTTGTCAGTTGAACCGCTATTTGCCGCTTTAAAAACGGAGGCGCGAGTCACAATCAGCGCCCGTACACTTACCGGCGTCCTTCTGCCCTGTGATGCCTGCCACGGATCCTCTGTGACGTGTTTTCAGCTGCTGTGCAACGCTTGGCAGCACGCTGTGACCGTAAGCCACCCAGCGCGGCGTCAGTAAGCGTGCCACCATTTTGGGATTGGTGCATCTCATCAAGCTCGTGATCTACGTGTTGCTCATTTTGCCAATCATGTTGTTCTCTCTATAAAGTTAATTCAAAATACCGGCAACGTCCCCGAGTGAAGATCAGCACCACTCCAGCTCTTGTGGTTTATTTGTAGAGTACAAGAAAATGCAGGTACTGTTCTAGCTTTCCCCATGTCTACGTCTTTACGCTTCTGCACAGTTTAGGGGTGGCTACATATTTCTCCTGGAGGCATCGGTGACTCGCACGGCCATGTGAGGCCACCCTTTGTCAAAGTACCTGAAGTACAGTTTCTTTTCATTATCCCCTTACCTGCTCATGACGGAACCACTCCGTCATGAGCCACGGGCGCCGTGTGCTCATGACGGAGTGGTTCCGTCATGCTGCGGCCGTTGCAGCCGCTCCGCCCACGCGGCGCTGATTCCCCGCCTGTGCGGGCGAATAATGCAAGTGGGCGGAGTCGTGACGGAACCACTCTGTCATGAGCACAGCGTGCCCGTGGCTCATGACGGAGTGGTTCTGTCACGAGCATGGCGGCGTCGCGCTCACCCTGAACCCCCCCAGCGCCGCGGCAAAATTCGTGCCACGGCGAAGGGGTTAAAATACGTAGATGTACAGGGGCCTTTTGTTCACAGTGCTCCTATGTTTTGGTAATGAAAAGGTAAACATGACTTTGTAAGCAGCCCTCAATCACCTTTGGGTAAAGTTCATGCTATAAAAAATTGCATTAAATAAATAAACTCCCGGTGCCTGTGGGGTGGAGGTGTGAGCGCTAGTCACTGCACAGCACAGGTCCCTGCACCGCGCAGTGTTTAATTGTGCTTTGGTTTCAGCCTGTCCCGTCCTGCGGCTGAGCTTCTCGGGGGTTAAAACCCCAGGGCCCATGGGAAGGAGGTATCAGCGCTGGTCCCTGCACTGCGCAACGTTTAACTGTGCTTCAGCTCCAGCCTCTCTCGGCCTGTGGCTGGGCTTCTAGGTGGTTAAACCCACGGGGCCTGTGGAGTGATGGTCCCTGCGCCGCACGTTTACTTACGCTCCAATTGGAACACACGTAGGGCCGCTCCTTTCGCAGGTTCCATCGCCAGATTGATGCACTCAAAACATGTTTGAGCAATAAAGAGGAGTTTAAATCTTGTTTTTATCTTGTTAAATGTGCTCTTTGAGCAATAAAGAGTTTAAATCTTGTTTTTATCTTGTTAAATGTGCTCTTTGAGCAATAGAGTTTAAATCTTGTTTTTATCTTGTTAAATTTGCTCTGTGTTCAAAGAGGTCAAATGTCAGCTTATGTCTTCTCACAATTGCTGATTTTATCCTGCGGATTGGCGTTTACTTTTTTTTGCCTGACTGCAAAGTTAGAATATTTTGTAAAGTGAACTGTGCTGTAAAACGAGTGTGAAATGAAAGGCTGCATGTCATCAGTTTTTCTCCAACCCTTGAATAGATTGTAAATGAACTGCACAAATAATTTCAAAATGACAGTAGTTAGCAATGCTCATTTTGTGTAATTCTGTGTGATAGAAACAGAAATTAATAGGATAAAAACAAACAAAAACACTTTACTTGGTGATGTGTTAATTAACTATTTTTCCTGAAACCCAAATTCCACACATGGTTTATACACTTTATAGTTTTATCAGTAAAAGAAAGTCAGCGGGAAAGCGTGTGCCATTTAAATAGAAAATGTGCAGTCTCTAAATGACAGTGCACTACCACATCACGCTTTAGTAATATATTTAATAAACTTTTTTTTTTTTTAAACGTGAAATGAGAAACATTCCTAATGGCAATGCTATTTATAAACTAAGAGGCAAGTCAGGGGTCATGCGTAACACCCTATATGTAGGCTACATTCTAGCTGTAAATGGAGCAAAAGTTTAGTCTATAAAATCAAAAACCTTTTTGCACAGCAAAATGCTTTACTCGCCTATTTGAAGGTGCTCTTATGAAGGATATTGAAGACAAAGGTGACTCTGTAAAACATATTTTTTGCCTAGGATCACTCAATTCAAGACCAGTTTATGTCTCATGAACATTACAGGTAGATTGAGTAGTTTATTCAAGTCACTAAATCTGCGGGTCTGGTAAACAGATTACAATTTTTCAGGGGCTCAAATAGTCTACCAACAGCGACTACTTTTCGCCAAATGTATTTACCCTTTTGCCTAATGTTTTGTATTATTTTCTCCATTGTCTAGAAACTGTTAGTCTGTAGAACCACTGGGTGATATTAGGTGCATCATTTTCCCAGTTAACTACGTGCAACTAGCACCTTGGCTCTGCCAGTCATTTGCAACACTGCTACTGTGTTCAAATGTGGTATTTCGTTTATGTAATCATTTCAAAGACCCAGGAGTACAATGCTGCGATCCTCAGGGATTGGCTACCCTAAGACCACCTTTATTTGAAACTGCTCAGTATTTCCTTTCAGTCTGTCATAATTCAGGGATTCTCCTGCCACAGGTGAACCATTGCCCCAAATCGCTGCTCAGAGCACGTATTTGATAATTAAGGATATATGTAGTGCAACCTCTCGGCATCAAGTGCAACTGATATAGTACATTATATGCAGTTTCTCTGTTGGACAACTGCACTGTGATGTTTCTAAATTCTCTCCGAGACTTTGTTGGAGATTACTCTTTTCAGGCCACTTTCCCAGCATGATTATTTCCATCTTCCTCTTAGGTAGAGTGCACTTAAGATTTTTTTTATCACTGCAACTAGACCCTTCATACATAGGTAGGTGGGTTTGTATATATCATCTCACAGCGTCAGTTCTCAGTTGGCTGCTACTTGTTGAGTGATAAAAGGGCACAGTGCCTTATCGAAATGTACAGAAGTCTGTTTCTTTTACTTTGATTATGAATTTGCACTGTTTTTTATTTGGGCTTTGCAAAACACGTCCAATAGAGCTCTGCGTCTGCCTTGGGCCTCCACACAACCATGCTAGGTTCCATAGTAATTGTTTTTCTATTGCATGGACCATGAAGGGCCTTTTCTAACTGGCATTCCTTGTCGTGCATTCAACTAGGAGACTGAGGAGGGCTGAGTAGTAGCACACCAGTCACCCCTTTCCATGCAGTCCATTAGCTTTCTAGTTTGTCCTTGGCGATGGGGAGGATAGCCAAGGCCTGGAAAAGATAATAGTTTGGGCAGCACATTCATCTTCAAGATATTGATTGTCCTTATCCAGGATATATATTGCTTTTGTCAGTTAACACATTTAAGGCATTTCAAAACTGTACACTGAATTCAATATTTTCAGCCTTAAATTCTCGTTCTAGTAATGTTGCCAAACTTTTTACTCGCATTGGCAATATGACATCCCCTCGAAAGAGGCCCTCCTAAGCAACCCCACTACCATCCTCTGAACGCCACCCACCCATACACAGATAGTGCTCTGTTTCCCACACCTACGCTACCTTGAGACAATATCCACGCACCGTACCCTCACCCAGTGCTTCAAATGGACCAGTACTGACAGGTACAGAGTACCGGCACTTCTTTATTTTAAGAGAGAGAGAGTGTACCGGCACTTCTCATGCGAGACGTAATACTTTTAATTGGAGAGTAGTACCGGCACTTCTCAGAAAGCAGGTACTCTGTTACAGAGTACCTGCACTTCTATTTTTCCATTTCAAGCACTGCCCTAACCTTTCTCACCATTTTTTACTCTTTTCTCTCTCATCCAAATTCTATTAATTCTTGTATCCATTTTTTTGCACACGTCCCCATTTCTCTCCATCTTCTGACTTCATAATCTTGCTTCCTCGTCACACTTCCCACCATCTCTGCATAGACATGCCTCAAACTCAGACTGTTCCCAAAACTTACTTAAAAATCATTTTCCACATCCTCTTTTACTGCATTTTCACACCCTTCTATGATCCTCCTGTCTCCCACACGTTCTCTACCAACCAGCTTTCTGTCTCACACACACTGACAAAACCACTCACTAAACCTTCACCTCTCACACTACTACCTCTTATTTAATTCAGTTCACACAGACCCTCTTTTTCCCTTTTTCCCCCTCAGACTGTTATATCTCTTTCATGCCACCTCTTTTTCTCATGACCTGTTTCTCAAAATGCAAATTCACTCTCACTCAATCAGACACACACTTTCCAAGAATAGCTCTGTTTCTTATGCTGTCTAACATTAGTAACGATATTAATAGTTAAAAAAAAATAACTTTAGGAAATTTCGAAACAGCTGAACTGCAGTGGATGCTTTAGTTTTGGAACAGCGCACCAAAATCCTACTAATGATGCTCATGTTAGATAAACTCTTCTATTAAGTTTGACACGCATCCTGCCCTTACTGTTGCACCTTCTCGAATTGTTAAGAGCTACCACTGAGATTGCACGCCTCGTTTTGATAAACCTTATAACACTATGAAAAAGGTGGGCATCGCAAGTCAGGTAGGGAAAAAAGCAAATTTCCTGTAAAATAATTTTAAAAAAGTAATTTCACTAGATTGAGAAATAACTTACAGTAATATCATGCGTAGGGCTCCTGGTTTTATGTTTTTACATTTCCGTCTGCATTTATCCATATTTGTTTTAGCCATTTTATTGCCCTTTATCCATATTTACTTTACGTTTTGAGAATTAATGGAATTGTAAAATGGTATATTTTATCGTTTATTTGACTGATAAACATGCACTCCTACTTAGATGCCTGTCGCGTTTTAGTAAATTAAGCAACCAAATATAACAAAATACTACATCAGCAGGTCAATATTAGTATTGTATACAAATATATGTTAACATATGCCTATATTCAAGGCAATCACATCCTGTTTTTAAATCCCCATGGTATCCATCTGCTTACCAGCTGGTCTTGAACTCATGAAGGACAACAAGGAGTGTCACTCACAAGAAGCACAATTTTCTGTATTTTTTCGCTTTTAAAAATACAGACAGCAAATACATGTTTTCTGGCTGTATTCATCTGTGAAAACTGGAAGTCTTAATCATAAAACCACTTCGCACTGCCTATGCTAATTATGAACCCTGCTATCTTTTAAGGACCTTTGTCCTGACCTAGCTAAACTATGCATGGTAGCAGCACAGATAATTGATGGCTAGGTAGGTGGCTGGGGGAGTGAAGGGGAGGAAGGTAGCCGCAGCCTGTGCGGGTAAGAGCAGTGGGGCCCTTTTTTCGACAGACTAGGGGAAAATAATTAAATAATTACATTTTCCACTCGACGTAGTATGTCGAAATCCCCCTCTCCCCCTTCTTACCTGCACTGACCGCGGCTGGAGCAAGGGTTTTGCACAGGACTGTGTTGATAAAGACCGATTCACAGAACTGGCAATTACATTTTTCCATTTCCAGAGCTCAACATTCACCTAACATCTTCGTAATAATTTCAATAAGCACAGATATTCCAATCTCCATTTTTCATTGACACCTACATCCAGGTGAGGCTACAATACTGGTTTCTGTGTGGGTTTCTCTTTGAATAAATATTTTATCTTTGTCAGCTGGTCAGATGCTTTTATAAAATTGGGTTGGGGCTATAACTCCTTAACCCTCAAGAGACATGGCAACTGCAAAAGAAAAATCCACAAGAATACAGTTCCAAAATATCAATGTATGGTCTCCCCAGGTTTGTCATTTGCCGAACCCTATATTTTTGTCAGCTTTAGAACTCTGTGTACTTTACCCCTGCTAGACAGTAGTAAAGTGCCTGTGCTCCACTTTTAACAGGGTTGAATTGACATAGTCCTAAATGTTATGCTTAACCTGCCTATTAGTCCCTAATATATGGTACAAAATGAACCTAGGGTCTGGAAGTTAAATGCCACTAGTAGATTGCAGCACCTATTGTGACATCCACTATAGTGGCAGTGCAAGTATGGCTTCAGCCCTGCCATTGAAGCTTCACAGTAACAGTATAAATACTGCACTTCAACCTGTTAAAATGAACTCGACGGGTCAAAACCTCTCTTTTATACATTAATAAGTCACCACTATGTAGGCAGGGTGTGTGGTATTTAGAAGTAGAACATGTTGAAATGTAAAGTTAACATATCCTTACAGTGACTACCACCCAAAAGCTATTTTCTCTGTAGGTAGGCTAACTCATCAAGAAAACCAGAGCGCAGCGCAGATGAATATACTAATACTGTATCTCTGGAACGGAACTAGCTAGAAAAACAATTAAACAATGTTATAATTATTAAACAATCCAATTTAATGGTGAAGTCAGATTTTTTTAAATAAATACTAAGGAAAAGTAACTTTTAGGAAGGTACCTTTTACCGGCCTGACGTTCTTGGAGGCTAATTTGCATTTGCTCTCCATCTTCTCCAAGCCGGTGATTAGCATTTTGAACAGGTGTGAAATGTTTCCCAGGGTCAAACAATGGGCTGACCTGAATAGGCAGAGAGTAATCCCCTGAACTTCACAGAATATAAAGGTGTGGGGGCTAGAGGCATACTTTTGACAGCACAGTGTTAAATCCTATATGACAGGTCTGCTCAGCCACATGAAGCAATTGAAAGGGAGAGAAGAGCACGCCAAGACCATTCTTGTGTATCCACTGTCTGGGTGCTGAAGGACCTTGCTTGGTCCTACCAGACATTTGTCTCTGGGTTTATTATGGGTACAGTGGCTGCTTCAAATTGTATGTTAGTGTTAGATGTAGGAAAACACTAAGATTACTAAAGTATACTCCCTACACAAACCCTCATTCCTCAAAGCCCAAGTTTAGTGTGACCAAAGACAGTTTCCATCTTGAAAATGCCCAGAGTGGGTAGGGTTGGCCTCTGCCTGCGCCCCAGCAAGTAGCCAGACACCATTTAGTTTCTTTTCTCTTAGTCGAAATAATACACACAGAGTCCAGTACCCTGCTGGGGTACAGATACACATATCTAAGCCTGGGATTGTCTGTCACCAAGAGAAACCTACCAACCCCAGATTTTTCTAAACACTAGACATGTGGAAGAGCATTAGGTGGTGTGGCTTGCAAGATCCCACAAGTTTTTCTTACCAATAATTTTCTCCACACAGCAAACATTGCTTTCTGTGATGGAAAGTTCTAGAATATGTGCAAACAGCAAAACTCCTACCACCCAGTGTTCCGAAACTTTGACCAATAAAACCAGCACTGAAAATACAATACGTCTCGCCTTTGATTAAGTTAAAGCCATTTGCTTTGCTAATGGTATTGTATAGCAAAGCAAATGGCTTTAACTTAATCAAAGGCGAGACTTATTGCATTTTCAATGCTTGTTACCTTAAGCGAGGCCGGCTGCCTGCCTCCAGATTTCTCCCAGTGTCGTCTGTTCTTGGTTGGTGTGTTATGCACCGTACAGACCAGTAGACACCCTATCCATTGTCCACCGCTTGTGCGGAGCGTGGCACAATGTAATCCTGCTCTCCAAGCGTCCCTCTGCTATCCTGCTATTTCCCCTACACTATGCCCGTCCCGCTGCCTGTCAAATCATTTGCATATGGGTATTTACACACCAGGAGCCCTGCTGATCATTAATCATGCACAGGGCTCTGAATACAGCCACTTCCTGGATGTACGTGTGCATTTGACACTGCTTCCGTTTTCATTTCACAACTCTGGCTACATTGAGTGTTTGCGAGGGGTGGAGCTGGCACAGGGTACCAGATGCAAACCTAAAGGTCAGAGCGGTGACTGCTGCGAGGGGCTCCCAGGTGTGAGTACGATTCAGTAAGATTCGGCCCCTCCCCATCAGGAAGGTCCTCAAGCGACTTCTAGATGGGAGTCGGTGAATAATGCAGAGGTATGCCTGCTTTTGAAACCAGTGAAAATTGTCGTAAGATTTGAACCATTAATTTGTCACGTTACGTTACACAAGGACACTGTCATTTTTTTTTAGGCGCGAGGACATGAAGTGATTTGCCCAGAGTCACAGGAAGTTGACCCAGTGCCGAGACTCTCCCGGTTCCACAGTTCAAAAGTGGGCACCAATGGCTGTAGCAACACATCCTCTCCCTTGGCAGTGATTGCACCGCAAAATCTCTTGCACGTAACGGAGCAGGGCTGGTTGGCACCGAGAAAGAAGCTTTCTTGCAGCAGTGAGAAAGTGAACCCCTCGGCCGTCATTGGCTACAAGTGCAGGGTAGGGTGAGCTGGCCCATGGCTGTCCTACTCTTTGGAGCTGGGAGGGGCGGGAGGAAGCTTTCATGTTTTGCCCTGGGGGTTTTGCTTAAAGAAGTCTCTCGCGTCGGAGCTCTGACACAAGACTCCGCAACCGCTAATTACAGACATCAGAGTAATGCCCCCCAGGAATCCATAATACATGAGACAATCCTGTGGGCCCGTTCCAGACAGAGCATGAATTAATAAAGCGCCGTTACTCTGAAACACGCACGTGTGGAGGTAGTTTATAGGCTTATAGGGCCAGAGACATGGGGGCGAGACAGACAAGGCCATAAGGGGGCGCGGGCAGGGATGAGCGACTCTCGTGACTGGCTGAAAGGTTGGGGTCGGTGGGGCAGAGGGAATCAGGAGGGACTGTAGAGGTCACATTTATAACTATGTTCTTGGGCAGAGAGAACGGTACTTGGCAGTGGCGGTTGTCAACATAGGTCAGGTTTGGGCGAAGGCTGGTCAGCGGTGAACCGATGAGAGTCTGGGTGCTAATTTGGATGGATGAGTGATGTGGGGGGGTCACACAGCACAGGAGGCGGGCAGGAGGTATGAGGACAGGGGTGCCGCTTAGGGAGGGAGATTGTTTCCCTGGCTTTGTGGGCAAATCGGTTGGCTTTGTAGAGCGGGTAGGGGGTTCCGGTTTCGGAGGGTTCTCCATCAGTTGGTCTTGGGGCGCAATGTTTTGGGTCCTCGAAATAGGACTGAAAGGGGCATTTGTCTGGGGGTGAATTAATGGGAATCCGGTAACGAACGCATACACACGGAGTAGGGCTGGAGGGACACAAAAGTGCGCCAGGGGTGAGGGGCAGGGGGTACTAACTTAGGCGGCTAAGGAAGAGACAGCGTCAGGTTCAGTTACAGGGTGAGAGGAGGGATGGGGCCCGTCAGAGAAAAGGAATTTTTTAGATAAGGAGAACAGGGTGGGGCTGGCTATACCCTATTGGGCGGTCTGAAAAAGTCAGGGGGGGCCTGCTCCACCAGGCACGGCGGGGAGCGCCACCCAAACGAAGGTGTTGGCGCCATGCAGACAATAGCTGGAGTACTGTAGTAACAGCAAGAGACATAGCTGCCAAGGTTTCAGAGTGGGTAGGCATGACATGTAATAATTTCATGTTATATATCAGTGGCATTCAATAGCTAGGTTAACAAATTACACAAAGTTAAGGAACAAACAATCTTACTGCTGGGGGGCTCACTGTGGGGATTGCGGATGCCAGGGGGAGGCCGGGAGCACAGTGTGGTTCGGGGGCGGGTGGTGTGGGGGTCCAGGGGTTAGGAGACGGGCCTTGCGGGTGAAGCTGTCCACTTTGGGTAACTAGGAGTGGTGTTTGGTATCGGCGTCCGGTGATCCTGGGCGAGGTTTGAGCACTATGATAAAAATATTATTGTTAATGTACAATTTATTTCAAACTGCAGCAATCTATGTCATAGTGGTGAAAGGTCTAAAATGTTATTGTTGTGTGGTATATGATTTGGCCTTGGTAAAAGTACTCGCACATCTCAAGGAAAAAACAGGCGTTGTAGAGGTGAGAGATGGGGGGGGCTGAAGGTTGTTGGCGTGGGTGGAGGCACATTGAATGGTCGCCGTCAAGGATGGCGGGGCCTGGCAGGAGGACAGTTGGGTAGGGGTGACATGCAGCTCCAGGGTGGGGGTGCAGCTGCTACCAGGGTTCGGACCAGGTGCCTGCAGACCAGTCACCAGCGCACATGAAAGATTGCGCGCCGCCCCCCTCCCCCGTTGTCGGGCGGCAGAGGGTGGGCGTGAGGATGGGTGCGGGGTGCCCAAGAGGTGATGGCTGTTCTGGCTGCAACCCGCTGCTGGTGTCCGTGAATGGCGGGTCAGGGTAATTGTGTTGATTGGGATTGCACAACACCTTCAAACAAGCATTAGTGGGAGGGGGCAGGAACAAAGGGAACGGGAACACGGCCAACGGGAATGTGCAGACTGTAACAGTAAAAAACAGAGCATCACACAGAAACAGCATTCTTCGCAATGTCAGCTGTCACAACATACATGGCACAGGACATCACACAGAATAAAAGAGTAAAACACAGGATGTTACACATAACAGCATCATTCCCTCGGTCAGCTGTTGGGAGAATACGAGCCACAACACACAGGTCATCACACAGAACAACAGTAACACACACACTACATCGCACAAAACACAACAGCACCGTCCGCCTGGTCGGTTGAATATGACAGGGTAAAAGGATCGTAAAAGCGATTGTAGAAAATAAAAAACAAGCGGCCGTGAAAGTGAAAGCTATTGCGCAAGCGAGAAGCCCACGCTAATTAAAAGCACACACGAAGCGGCATTTTCGTTGTTATGGCACCAAAATGGCGTCGGACTGTCCACAGTCCCTACGGACACGCGCATGCTGTTTGCTATGGACAAATGGCGAAAGTAGTCATGTTTGTCCATGCAGACGCGTGCATGAAAGCCAAAACCAAAGGAATGCGTGCATGAAAGCCCTCAGCAGAATGGATTCCAAAAGGTACACGCAATAGCGAGAGCAGCGTATGCAGTGCTTTCGCCAGGCGAGACCTAAAACGAGTATCTCAAGGGTGTAGATGGTCCTACTATATTTGACAAGAACAGCCCAAATGTGTGACCTCGAGAGGTCAAATAAGCGTCAATGTGGCCTTCACACAGGTAACAATTTTGGCCTATCCCAGTCCTGTGAACAGGCCCACTGGGGGGGGGCTGGGGATACTGTTTTTTGGGGGAGAAATGTTGGAACACAGGATGGTAAGACTTTCATAGTTTGCCTGAAACTCTAGAGTTGTGCCACAGAAAAGAAAGCAACAGGGGATTTTTTTCTAACCATACATTGATTTTTTTGGGAAGGGTATGGGTAATAACCTATGCTGAGATTCATGCAAGCCACTTCACCATGGATTTATCTGGGTCCATAATTTTCAGAATTGTCTGGGGTTGGTAGGTTTCCACTGACCATGGGTTCAGATACGGCAGATCTGCTCCAGGGAATCTCACCACATCAAACATTCCCTGGTGTCTATGTGGATCCCTGCTCAAACCACATGGAAAACCCACACATTCAATAACCCCACACTTATAAAAATTAGAAGAACCCAGATTATGGTCACAACTTGGGAGGGACATGTTCTCATTTGAGGAAGACGAAGAAAATCACGATTTCCCACCATAGCAGAAAAAAAAACATTGGTGGCACATCTTTCTCTGTTCAAGCAGCCAAACTATGGAACTAACAAGCCCCAAACATAAGATCAAAGGATAACTATCCAATCTTCTGAAGACTATTCAAGAATTGGTTCTTCCCTACATAATCACCATACTCAAACACAAATGTACAGCATATCCCTGTGTACATTAGTATTCAATTAGGTTATATGTAAATATCTAGATATGCTTATCACTTTGTATAAATATGTATAATTATGTTTATGAATAGGACATTAAAAAAAATGTTCATGGGTCTTGGTTGTTGATTTAGTTTTTTACTTTATGATGTGCGTTTCACCTTACATAGGCTTCATCAGGGCAAGAAATCTGAACCCCTGGGGGACACACACAAATTCTTCTTTACGTTAGGTGGAGGGATTTGTAATCATAAATTTTTAAGTTCTGAAGACAAAAGGCCTTCCGATAAACTGATGCCCCCTTTCCCACGAATTGTCCACCCATCCCACCACCCTGCTCCGCGGACAATTCAGGGAGTTTCCAGAAGGCTGGACGCCCGATTCGTCCCTCTTCTTTCGGCAGAAGGCAGAGAACCGGGCCGGTGACGCTGCAGCTGCTTCAGAAGTGACTTGTATATGTTAACCCCGGGACCGTGGTAGGGTTTATTATTTTGGATGTACCTTGCACATGTCGTATTCAGATGATTTACACTTGGTACCTGAACAAAATACTTTTGTTTTCAGGACTTAACATTGTAGGATTACAAATACCTTCTACCTTATGTAAAGAAGAATGTTGTGTGTCCCAGTGGTTCAGATTTCTTGCCCTGATGAAGCCTATGTAAGGCGAAATGCGTTGGCTGCGCTCTTTTGAGAATGCACAAAGTAAAAAAGAACAACCACCAAGACCCAAGAACATCTATTTAATGTCCCGTGTAGTACGTGTCCTTCGACAAGTGCTTCTCTTTGCCTCTCTATATTTTTCATTAAAACTTGTCTCATGTTTGGTCAATTTGCAGCTGACCATTGAGGTAGGCAATGTCCGGTTTCTATTTATTGTTGCGACTACATTAGGACGTGCGGCTTTGAATTCCCTGGCTGCTTTCCTTCCTTGTTTAATGTTTTTAAATATATAGCTTATCTTTAGGTTTACTCAACAAATGAACATATTACTTATGGTTATATTATTCTATTCTTAACATGTACATAAGCTACGGCATAGACGTTATTTGATTAGATACTTATGGTTCTCCGTTATTTATCCATCACAATATGTACATTTTATCATAATTGTTTATCTACAATTGCTTCACTATTGAATTATTTTAATTTTTTTAAATACACAAGTAAATTAGCTTTAAATACAGAAACAATTGAAAGTCTGAGTATATTTAATACATCCTAAATATTTATCCTTCCTTATACATGTATAGCTTCCATGTTCTTATATATGTATATATTTATTATATTACTCCAACTGAAGATCCATACCTCTCTCAATGTATCCTCTACCTCCACTAGGACTCATTCCAAACATCATTCTACTACAAGGATCTCCAAAATAACCCTTTCTACACTCTTCCCTCCTCGAATCACCCCAAACCCCATTTTACTACTGAGATCTCTGAAACAACCCTAAGTTCTTCTCTCATGTGTTGCTCCTCAGACTCATCCAACACCTCATTTTACTACTATGATCTCCCTAATACGTTCCTAGAGACTCTTTTCTACCCATCTCTCCTTTACTCATCCCAAACCTGCTCCTACCACTATGATCTCTCACTAAACACTTTCAAGACATTTACCTCTTCTTTCCCTCCATTCTCTATTACAATCCAACTAACAGAATCACATACCCACCACTCAAATTAATTTATATTTCCCTGTACTAATTCACCACTAATCCCTTTTGGGTTCCGAATGAGCGTGCTACTCGCTGAAAATTGATTTGACGTGTCATCAGGGGTAGTAAGTGCACATAACTACAATTTTCATCCAAAACATAGTAAATATCTGAAACGTCTTGTTCCTCGAGTTTGAATGATAGTAAACCAATTCCTGTGAACATCCAGTACAGAAGTATGAAGGCACCAGTCTCTCTCTCAGGTCCACTGCACCCATTTTTGGCAACCAGGAACACAACCTTTGCATCTCAGATCTGCCTGATCCATTTAGAGAGGTGACTGGGAAAGGCTCTTCAGTTCTGACTGAACTGAGAGAGATACCTCTAACATGAATAGACTTATGGTGCAAAATGTGTTGTGTCAGGCAGGCTTAGATACATTAGTAAAAAGAACAATTGATGGACAGAATAAAGAACAATGTCATACATTCACCCAAGTACAGAGATCTGGGCCTAAATCCATTGTTATTTTGCTCACCATGCCATTCCAGTTTGGACCCAGCCATTGCAAATAAGTCTTCACCCTGCGCCCAATGGGAACAGTCCAGCCGAACTGCCAGGCCAGATCAGGTCCTCCCTGGATTGGAAACAAACATCCTAGGACTGGTTTCGGGCTTTCAGCCCTCATCAGCCAGGATAGCTCGACTCCAGTGGCATGAAGAGCACGAGAAGCAAAACACACAAGATGGACGGAATGTTGCACATTGGCAAAACATTCACCCCCAGTCACAGATCTGGGTTTAATCCATTGTTATTTTGCTCACCACGCCACCCCAGTTCAGACATGGCCATATGCTAATCAGTCTTGACCCTGTGCCTCATAGGAACAGTCCAGCCCGAACTGCCAAGCCATGTCTTCCCTGGACCGGAATCAAGCATCCTAGGACCGGTTTCGGGGTTTCACCCCTCTTCAGCCAGGATAGCTTGTCTCCAGTGGCGTAGTGAACACGGGACCCACGTCGGGGCATACCCTTCCCACATAGGGCGAACAGCAAAACACACAAGATGATGGACGGAATGTTGCACATTGGCAAAACATTCACCCCCAGTCACAGATCTGGGTATAATCCATCGTTATTCTGCTCACCACGCCACCCCAGTTCAGACATGGCCATATACAAATCAGTCTTGACCCTGTGCCTCATGGGAACAGTCCAGCCCGAACTGCCAAGCCATGTCTTCCCTGGACCGGAAACAAGCTTCCTAGGACCGGTTTCTGGCATTTCAGCCGTCTTCAGCCAGGCTTGCTTGAATCCGACTGCCCCTCAGCCCGGTGCACCCCCCGACTGCCCCTCAGCCCGGTGCGCCCCCCCCCCCCCCGACTGCCCCTCAGCCTGGTGCACCCCCGACTGGGCACAGGGTCAGACTGATTTGCATATGGCCATGTCTGAACTGGGGTGGCAGAGTGGGCTAAAGAACGGTGATGGGTCTAACCCAGATCTTTCAGTCACAGCCAGGTGCTACCACTATTGAAAAATGTCATGTACAGTATTGGGGGGCCTCAGTAGATAACATTTTGTTGTGGAGTAAATTGGTATGGTAAGGGCCCTCTGACCACCCCTGTGCCTCTTACATCCCGAGGAACCCATTGATGCCCCCCGCTGTGCCCTTTGAGTGCACACAGGGAAGAAGGTGAAGGTCAGGGGGCCATCAGGGATGCAGGGGGCCCCTCCAGCACACAAGCAGTTGGTGGCAGGAGCCATAGGGGGCAGGGGCATCGGGGCCTCAGGCACTAGCATCAGGTGTCGTCAGGGACGTCGCAGAGGGTCAAGGAGCTGGGGGCAGTAAGATATGCACAGAGTGGGGGGCGATCAGGGATGCACAGGGCAGTCAGGCGCTCATGGAATAGTCAAGGGCGCATTGGATAAGGGGCAGTCAGGGAGGGCAGCGGGCCGTATGGAGCGCACGGAGCCATCGGGCCGCACGGGGCAGTCGGGGGGCGCACGGGGTGCACAGGGCTGTCAGGGGTGCACACAGCTGCAGGGCTGTCAGGGGCGCATAGGGCAGTCGGGGGCGCACAGGGCTGTGGGGCAGTCGGGGGCGCACCGGGCTGAGGGGCAGTCAGGGGGCGCACCGGGCTGAGGGGCAGTCAGGGGGCGCACCGGGCAGTCGGGGGCGCACCGGGCAGTCGGGGGGCAGTAAGGGGGGCCCACCGGGGAGTCGGGGGGCACGGGGCAGTCGGGGCACATGGGGCAGTCGGGGGCGCATGGGGCAGTCGGGGGCGCACACGGGGGCCCACGGGGCAGTAAGGGGGGCCCACGGGGCAGTAAGGGGCCACACCGGGCAGTGCAGCAGGGGGCGCACCGGGCAGTGCAGCAGGGGGCGCACTGGGCAGTCGGGGCATACTGGGCAGTTGGGGGCGCACCGGGCTGAGGGGCAGTCGGGGGGCGCACCGGGCTGAGGGGCAGTCGGGGGGCGCACCAGTGGGGTAGAAGGGTCAAAGAGATGGTGGGGCAAACAGGGGGTGAGGGTCAATTAGATGGGAAAAGGAGGAGGGACAGGAATGGGCAAGGGGGGACAGGAATGGGTAAGGGGGCAAGGGGGGAAGAAGGGGTAAGAGCGGGGCAAAGATGGGGTAAGAGTGTTAGGGGAGTTTAAGGCGGTGCCGTGAAGTTAAGGGGCCCACAGAACATCAAGATAGTGCCCCTACGGTGTTGGAGTGCTGAGGGTTAAGCAGTGGGGATGCACGGAAGTTAGGGGTAGGAGGACAAGTCATTTAGGGATACAGGTGAGGTTAAGAGGTGCACCGGGATTTACGCCTATGTAGTTACAGAGGCCCTAAAGTGTGCAGCGAAGATTAAGGAGGAGTTTGGCAGGGCCGGTGGGGTCATGGGTGCTGAAGGGGTCATATGGGTTGGTCACATATCACAAGTGAGCCCCTCTTACAGACTCTCAAAGTCCTAAACCTTCCCCCTTCTTACGACCCACTCCATATTCATTTCCCATCGTTTACCGTCATAGTAGTAACAGACTTTCTTCTTTGTCCCCAGACTCAGCGCCATCTTCTGCTTTCTCAGGGACCCGCACCGCGCGTCGCGCACCCAGACTACCACAGCCTAGGGAGGGTCATGGCTAATCTACCAATCTCAGTGCAAGGCGGTAACGAAAAAGCACATACTGACAACCCATGTGACCAATCAGTGGACAAAACTCACGCAGAGCCATTGACTAACATCGGGTTTATCCAATCATCACACACCAGGAACAGAGCCGGCTCCCGAAGGCGGAGCCAGCCTAGTCCTCCATGCTCACTGTCTGTTCCTACTCGGACTGTACCTATGGAAGGGCGGGGGCAGGGGTGAAGGAGCTGTCCAACTCCGCCTACCCCAGGAAGGAGGGAGAGGGCGCTTTGCGGGCTACAGGTAGTGCAGGCTCCGGTGCATTGTGGGAGCGTGGGAAGCCTCATGCTCACTAAAGTGTGAGTGAAATTATGAGCAGTATTGATGACAACTGTGCGAAACCCTCCGGACTGTACCAAATTAATGTATGCCTAAATTGTAGGGATCGAAGTGTGAAATCTTACACTCCTGTAATTCCCGGAGGTATCAATTTAGGGCCAGGTTCAAAGTAACCTTTGGCCTTCGCTGCAGCTCCAATGTTATATTTTCTTTCCCTCACCCGATGCCCTGTCGCATCCTCTGCTTCAAGTGTCGTTTCCTCTGCCTAAAGTTCAAAGTGGGTAATGTAAATACGGTGCTCATGTAAAGCGCTCCAATGCCTTCGGGTCGAGTTCGCGCTATATAAATATGCAACAACAAAAAAAGTGCATAAGGTTAATTCACTGGTCCGCCCCTCCCCACCCCACCCGTTTTATTACGTCATCAAATCCATTTTGCTTTGTTTACAATTATCATATCACAAATTCCATGAGTAGAAGTATTTAAACACCATAGAAGAGCCAGCATTGAGCCTAGAAATATCACGCAGCAATAAAATAAAGATGAGAGATATGACATGCCTAGACACGTCACAGAACTAGGCTCAGAAACGACAGCCATGCCTAGCAACGAAACACAAACATCACTGAATCATGCCTCAAATGTACAGTATGGAACTACACTTAAAGAAATTATACACTATGGTCTAGCATCATAAGGGACCTGGATTGAGGAACACAACAGCAATGCCTAAAACCATCACAGAGAGTAGGGTAGATATGATAGAGGAGCAGGCACACTGTAACCTCTTCAGAATAACACGGTAGCCACGTAGTGTAAGAAAGAATAATCCTTTATTACAAGCATTGGCATAGCCAATAGGTCTCGCCTTTGGGACCTTATAAGTGTTTAGCCATGCAACAGTTGCATAACTAAATACTTATAAGGTCCCAAAAGTGAGACCTATTGGCTATGCCAAGCGGCCGTGCGATTGCGATCAAACATCAAAGCGGCCATGCGACCGCGAAAGTGAAAGTAATCACGGTCAAGCACGCCCGTGCGCTTGCACTGTAGCTCTAGGCTGGCCTGGTAGCACTTTTTGGAGCCCTCTCAAAAAGTCTCGCCAGATCAGCGCATGCGCTGGGTCAGGCGAGACCTAAAAATGGACCCACGACTGCATCAGCTACCGATAAATCTCAGGTAGAGCAGACAACTGACAAAGAGCCAACGCTTTAGAACCTGGCCGGCACCCTGATGCAATCAGGGTTCCAGAATGGAATGCATAGAACATGAAAACAGACTTTTACACCAATTGGCATAAGAACATGACATGTTACATCACGTCCCTCCCTCAATGAAGAAGAAATAAGCATCCTCCCAAGAAGGAGAAGCAAATCGGTTACACCTAAACATGTCTAAACAAAATTACATTGAATAAGAAAAATAGGATTTACAACATAATGAAATCTTCTGAATTTACTGGTTGCTTCCCTGTGCATGCACTGCGAGGGCAGCACTGTTCTTATGCTGTTTTCCTCACTGTGATGTCATCTCTGGTAGCCACACGCACATCAGAAGTTTTAGAAGCAACTTTTTCAACGTTACCCCCAACCATAAGGGTAGTGGGTTCTAACACTCTATCCACTTGATTACAACTGACAGTACAGTCACATGAAGCGATATTCTTATGCTGTTGAACCTTGCTATCCCTGATCACATCAGTGGATTGCTTAATGCTCGACTCGTGCATTGACCTTGTCTGAATACACTCGGCTGAAAATATTAGTCTGATCTACAGAAATAGGAACCACACTGTCCCTGTTCCACCAAAGCTTTACATCCAACAATAACAAAGCTTTGGTAGATCTTAGCACTTTCCTAGGCAATTAAAATTTAGATTCTACTTTAGTAACGCTATGTGGTTTTTTTGATCAACACCCAATCATGGATATTCACTTGTACATTCTTGACATGTTTCCTATTGTGATAACATTGTTTTTGTAACAACTGTTTCTCCATCACTCTATATTGCATGGTTGCAAAATCAACATTACACTTGTGTGATTTGGACTGTACTGCCAACGTTTTGGATAACCAAGCAGGTAGAAGTTTGGTTCTGCCATCTTTACCTCTAAGATGAGTGAAAGGGGACATGCCTGTGGTGGAATGAGGTGTAGTGAGATAAGCCCAAACCCTCTCTTGGAGGAAAAGGGAAACATTAATTTTGGCTGCTACCGAAGTCTCTATACCCTCCTTCAAAATGCGGTTGGCCCTTTCCACCAGACCATTGGATGTTGGATGATGCAAGGCCACTTGAGAGTGTTTAATGTTGTGTTTTTGCATAAAATCAGTAATTTTCTTAGAAACAAAGTGTACCATATTGTCAGTAATGATGTTGGCATGGGAACCCTCTATTAAAAATATTTTGCTTAAGAAAGATATTACTGAATCTGAGTCAGCAGCTTTCACAAATGAATAATATCATCCATTTGGAAAAGTAATCTATAGCAACCAACAAATACCTCTTGTCTGCAGCTAATAAATTAAATGTCCCCGAAGAGTCTAAGGCTAGTTTTCCACCAAGCCTTGTCAGGTAGTGGGACAGTAAACAAAGGCTCTGCAGCTGTTTTTTAGTGTTTATCAGATACTACGGAATGCGAACAATTGTCCACAAAGGCAGAAACTTGTTTTTTCAAGCTCGGCCACCAGTATGCATGCCTTATTTTTTTTAAGGTGGCATAAACGCCCACGTGGCCTTCATGTGCAATTTTAATGATGTTGTTTCTCAATTTGGTGGGTGGAATGAACACACCCACTCTCATACAAATATCACTTTCTCCCGATAACTACATAGTCACTTTCCAAAAACTTCTGAGTTCCCCTGTAAGACTTTACTCAGAGGGTCAATCAGATTTGATGAAGCACAGCACGTGCAACAACACTTCATCCCTGTCACGGCCAATTTCCACTAATTTTCTGTAACTACAGTGTCACACCCTGAGATGGCATCTACCAGAGAAACCACACAATCAGTTAAATGGTCCACACTCCCAACCTCCGAATACGGCAACAGCATGTATGACAAGCAATCAGCCCTCATGTTCTTCCCTCTGTGTACATACTTTACCACTAGATCATACTCTTCAAGTTTGGGCAGTTATCACACTAACTGAGCAGATGCTTTGCCTAATCTTTTGCCGCTCAACAAGTACACCAAGGGTTTGTGATCAGTGTATATTTAACACATGGTACCTCATATGTAAGTTTTGAACTTCTGTATCGCCTACACAAACGCCAGATCCTCCGTCTCAATAGTACTGTAATTACTTTCTGTTTCTGAGCGTACCCTGGACACACAAGCAACAGAGTTCTCCTGTCCCTTCACCCACTGGCCAAAAACAGACCCAAGTCCTCTGGGGCAGGCATCCACTATAATAAAGGACTGCCCAGAAGGAACGAAAGATTGCAGAGCTGGAGCTGTAAGTACTGTTTAATCTCCTCAAATGCCCTGCTTACCTAATTGTTCTAGTCAATTTTCTTGAGCAGTGCTCTAAGAGGTTGCACAGACAAGGAACACTCAGGGACAAATCTGGCAGAGTATTCGCAGAGCCCCAGGACTGAACGCAATGTATCTTTGTCTGAGGGTGGTGGAGCATTCTTGATACCTTCCAGGTTACAAAGGTCCGGCTTAATACCTTCTGCTGGGATGGTATGACCTAAATACTCAACATTTTCTACCGTTAGTTGACATTTCTCAACTTGAACAGTCATACCTATGGACTGTAGGACATTGAACACTCTTTCCAAAACTTGCATGTGCTCTTTAGCAGTCTCCGTAAAGACTAATATGTCATCCTGGAAGGCCTGAACATGTCACGATGTCCCAAAGAGTGTATCCATAATTCTTTGAAAAACACTTGCCACAATTGCGAGTCCAAATGGCAACCATAGATAATTATAAGCCCCAAATGGAGTCACAAATGTGGTATGTCTTTGGAAGCGTTCACTCAGGGGAATCTGATGATACGCTGAGTGCAAGTAAATTGTGGAAAAAAAACATAGATTTTCCCACATTAGTGAGCATATCTTGTATAAGAGGAAGGGGATGACAATCCACCAATATACTCCTATGAGGGACCTGACGTCGACACACAACATGAGATCACCTGATTTCTTCTTGGTAAGAACAATCGGAGATACTCATTCTGATGAATCTGTGGGTGCTATGATTCCCTCAAAAACCAATTTGGCATACAAATCCTTCAAATTCTGCCTTGCACTCAAAGGCACTGGCCTAACTTTGTGTATGCAAACATATAAGTCCACGGGTCCAAAAAGGAGAAAAAACAAAGTGAAAAGACTATGGAAAACTGTGTGGAAAAACACTAAGACTACTGTCTAAGTAAAAAGTCCTCATATAGAGGACCTAATCCCATCACCCACCGAAGTGGCATGCTTCGTCATATGGGATCTCCTCTCAACCGCAACCTAGTGCGATTGAGGACCTACAACTCCCAGCCTTCGTCAAATGGAGGAGCTCACAGATGTTTTAACTATACTATGAGGACTAGATCTCCTAAAGATCGATGAAGCCAACCAGTAGTGTGGTGAAAAAGTAAGTGTTGCAGTGTAAGATGAAAGTGATATTAAAATTGACTATGAGGAGAAAATTATGTTTAATGAGAAACTCCAAGTGCCAATGTTAAAACAACAGTAAAGGCGCGGTCCTTGACAAATTAACGAACGCGCGTCTATTAAATTATGAAACGGTCTACATGTTTCAGCCAACAACGATCTAAAACTGCGATCATAGCTTTCTTCAGGACCAGTACAGATAACTACTGCAGCTATTTGATTTGACTAAATCACAAAGATATAGAAATAACCAACATCCAGGAAATAAAAGTAACAGTGGAACGATGCAACCAACTGTCTACCTTAATGTCGTCTTGTTGACATATGAAACACTACTCAGACCCATCATTTACCTGTTTTTCATTCTAACTTTGTGTATAACAGGTAATGTTCCTTTCTTCAATTTAATTCTATGTTCAAAGCCTTGAACTGAACACACTACATTCTTGAAGACCTCAGGAAACTTAGAGACAGCTGTGCATTGCTTCAGAACCCTCACTTAAAGACATGACAGACAGACTCTGGTAACGTTCAGGCAACTCTTCTAACACTACAAGCACCAGGTGACCAGGTCACTTTATAATGCCTAACCTGGCCAAATCCTTCCACCCCCCCAATATATCTGCCATTAATGGCAACATACACCTTGGTGACCGTAGATCTCCCCAGGCACTCCAGTGATGACCAAAAGGAACCAAGAAGAATATCCTGGTCACCAAATGCTTTTGGATTGATGTCTGGGCCCTCCAAAACCATGTATTTGGGCCACAAGCTAAAGAAAGTGCGATTGGCCAAGATTGTAACTGACACCCTTGAGTCTGCCATGACCTTGAGTCTGAATATCACAAAAAGAAGAGGGTTAAAAATGAAATTGCGTGAAGAACCATGAGTGTGGGGGGGGGGAAGGAGGGAAAATCCACCAATTTAGTAAAACTGCCCTCACACACAGCAAGCTGTGTCATGCTTCATCATAGGGCTGCTACTACACCTCCGCGCCAGCCAAACGCTGGAGGTGGATCAATAAGGGAGGGGAAGACAATACAACACACAATATAAGTGGAACCAAAGGTGAGTAAAGGTGCAGAACCAGTGATAGTCAGTGATATAAAACCGATCCCGGGAAATCCTTATATCAAATTTAATATTAGGTGCCCAAAATGGATTAAACACCAAAAAATGTGGGTGGTAGGTTGGAGAGCTTATAATGAGGTTCCAACTCCCCCACTCTGCATAAATGTCGACATGTTTCAGCCAGCCCTAAAGTTCCTAGGTATAGAACCTTCTTCCTCCCAATTTGGAAACGAAGAAAAACACCTCAAGTGAGGTCTCTCGCCTTTGGAGAGGAACCTAAAGTGATTAAAAGAACAATAAAATAAACATAAAACTGGTGGATACTCTCCAACACACACACACGGAACAAACACACAATCTTCACAGAAGCATACTCATACCTCTCCTCATATGAGAATAAAGGTGGCTGCTTTCAGTCACGATATCAGTATAGCTACTTGCTATAGCCTCCCGATAGTTAATATACAGATCAGGAGGTGTTGTTATAAACACAAAACTACAGAAGATGATTGCTCAGAAGACACCACCGGGCCACCCGGTACCATAACCTATGCCCAACTTACCGAGTTTATTGAATTAGTAAACTCGAAATGGCGGGGGAGTCAGGACAGCCGTCCACACGCACTCTCTGTAAAAAGGTAATGTTGAGGAAAGGATTTAGTTTTGTAAAGAATTAAAAACAATAATAATCATAAATTGCACACTGAAAGAGCTTCTGTTTAACAAGCGCATAACAACGATGTCTAGTAAATTACTAGAGTACGATGTATGCATGTACGTCTCGATCAAAAGCTAACTATCTCTCGCACTAGGAAAATTTATTTAGTTACCCTAGTTTGTAGTACCAAGCAAGTATATGTATACACATGCTGCAACTATAGTATAGATATAGTCCCAGCGTCACCACATACACTTTGGTAGATTTTGGTTCCAAAGAGATTTCAAAGAAGTGCCTTCGTTGCGTAAAGAAAAATGCCCCGTATAGATTTAAACAATAACCAAATAGATATTCAAAGCCCCCAATCCTCATTCCTCGTCTGGCGTAGCATGTTATGCTTATCTTTTGAATGTCCCCAAAGTCCCGCTTACTAGGGCAGCTGTCCGCCACAGATTCTGTTTCTCCTTCACCGCCGCGTAGGATACTGAACCGGCGTTTCCTCGATCCTATTGAGGACGAATAGACCACGCCCATAGCGGGACGTCGTCTCACGTGGCCCGCCCAAGGCGTCGTTATCACGTAAAAACTAGAACGTGTATGGCACGTGGATTTACTCGTTCCTTCGCGTTTCATTTGAAATTCCCGGTTCGAGACCCCAGACCTACCGGTCACAATCAGAAACATGTAAAATACACTTAAACCAAAAGATTTATTTATGTAAATATCAAAATAAAAATGCATTTTATCGAATGACTAGGGGGTGTGGTATAACAACCTCCAGTAGAGGTGGACAGCGATCTTATTAAAATCCAACCAAGCTGTAAGGTTTTTTCCATGAATGCCCATTCCATAAATAGATTCATCAAATCCTGGCGGTGGGGACTCTATGGACTACAACAATGACTAGGTGATAAGTCTGTAATTCTAAACATTCAGACGACTGCTAAAGCTAAATAAGGGCATAGGCAGACCCGCTGTAGGACAAGGCACAGAGAGGACCCTAATGTGATCGAAGGTAATAATCATATTAACTTCCTACTAGCTCATTAGAAGGCCACATATCTATTACTTGTTGGTACTAGAGCAAAGATAAAAGTAGGGAGAACAGAACCAACTTAGGCAAACCAAATCAGGCAATACAATATTCATTATAAGCGCTGTCAAACACTGTTGTTATCTCTTATTTATGTTATTATTCAGAGTTGAAAATTTGTTAAGTAGTACTGTAATCCAGATTGGTCTAAGGATTCAGAATGCTGTTCCAGGGGACATCGTCATTTAATCCCCTGGTGGAACTTCCAACTCTATAAATCCATTTCTGTTCGCATAGGAAAAGGGCTCTTTCTGGGTTACCACTACTCAGATTGATTTTAGGTTTGTCAAGCACTGTCCAAAAGAAGTCCTCAGCCGAGTGCTTCTTTTCTTTGAAATGGTTGGTCAATCTGCTAATTGTTCGTTGACATCTGAAGGTTGACCTATGCTCCATGATCCTTGTCTTGACCCGTCTTGTCGTCATACCAAGGTATAACAGATCACAGGGACACTTCAGCAGATAAATTACATAGGCGGAATTACAGTTCGTATGATTCCGCTGTTCCCAAGGGTGAGGTAACCCTACCTCAATGCTCTTAGTATTTCCTGTGAGGTGACAAACATCACACATACCACATCTTGTGTGACCTGAAATTGAGGGAAGAAAACCTATCCGATTCTCGACAGCTGTCTCATTTTGCCCATTTCTATTCATTCTAGGTCTAGTATTGACCAACATATCTTTGATATTCTGACTCCTCTTGAATGAGAACAGGGGTTTCTCAAAGGCGAGTCTCTTGGAGTTTAAAATTCGCCAGTTGCGTAAGATGATTCTCTGAATGTCATTAGAGGTTGTGTTGAAAGTAGTCACACAGACCGTTCTTTCAGTTGGTATTTGCTCATTTTATTTTTTTTAAAACCGTTTTTATTGCAGAACAAAAAGATAAGCAGCTTACATACATAATGACCCTGCACCGCAAATGCCAGTGCCTTTTCCTTTCTTGGCCATGAGGCTTCCGTACACAGCTTGTGAGCCCACATCCCAGAGGCCGGGCAGCGATAACATGTAGGTCATTATACTTAACCATATTTCACCCTATACATTTGTTTATATCATTATAGGATGTCTGCGTTCCGCTTTTAAGTTTTCTCCCCCCTTCCCTCCCACCCAGGCACTCCCCCTCCCCAGTCAGTTGGTATTTGCTCATTAGGTTCAAGAAGCGCCTCACGATGGCAATTGGACGCTCTTTTCTTTGCCCTTGGTACTACTCTTGCGGGGTAATCTCTTTGCAGGAGTTTCTTCTCCAAGGTCTCTGCTTCCAATTTAAAATCTATGCGATTAGAACAATTTCGTCGAAGTCGCAAAAATTGACCTACGGGAAGATTTTCCCTAAGAGATTTAGGGTGGGAACTATTAAAAGACAATAAACTGTTTCTGTCTGTGGGCTTATGAAACATTCTGGTATGTAGGCAGCCGCCTTCACAAAAAATAGTCAAATCCAGAAAAGGTAAACAATCCTTTG
Organism: Triturus cristatus; assembly: GCF_964204655.1. Classification (NCBI taxonomy): domain Eukaryota; kingdom Metazoa; phylum Chordata; class Amphibia; order Caudata; family Salamandridae; genus Triturus; species Triturus cristatus. The sequence continues at coordinate 589,729,666 of NC_140584.1, forward strand.
ATATAGTGGATGTGAAAAGAAGCAAGGGATTCCTACTATTCAGCCACGTTAAGAAGTCCTCAAGAGACTCCCTATTGCCCTTCCATATCAAAAGGACATCATCGATAAAACGCCTCCAGACCTTAATATGATTAGACCAAGGACTTTGGTTGGCCCCCACTTTATCCACCCCAATTTCAAGGCATGCAGGGAGGTCCCATGACACAATTCCCCCAAATGACGAACACTCGAGGGAGAGGCAGGGGCAAGCAGAAGGCTACTCCAGGGGTGCAATGGGAGGACTTGGAACAGAGAGTGACCAGGAGCATGGCGAAGGAACCAACGCCAGGGACGAGTCGGGAAGGTTATCCCTAGTGTTAAATCTGTCGGATAAAGCATTGTCGGATGTACAAGTTACTGTACTGGAGAAGGGCTTGGGATATGTGCCCACTAACACACTTGACATTTTTAAGATTAGACAAGAACTAGCTGGTTTCTTTAGGAACATTCGCCGTAGGGTGTTTTTTGGTGACCATAATACAGAGGAATTAGATAAGGGGGATACCAACTTTTGCCCTAAATCTAGGTTTACACCAGCATTAGGACAACTTCCAATTGAGGTGGAGGCTTTTGAACAAGCTGTAATTCATGAAGTAGAATTGCTATCTAGACAAAAGTCTGCTACTTTTATGAATTTATCCACCAAAGAAAGAAGGGCCCTTGATGAGCTCAAGAACAACAAAGAAATTGTAATAAAACAGGCAGAGAAGGGTGGTGCCACTGTAGTGTTGAGTAGAATTGCCTATGAAGCAGAATGTCTGAGACTCCTGGCGGACAGTAGAAACTATAAGATACTAAGACAGGATCCCACTGAGGATATTAAAAAGGAAATTGCATTAATGGTAGAAGAAGCAACTCAGAATGATTGGATTACAGAGAAAGAAGGTAGATTTCTCTGTCAATTAAAACCAGTGACCCCATATTTTTATATTCTCCCGAAAGTGCACACACCAATCAGGCCCCCACCAGGGAGACCTATTGTCTCGGCTATGGGGTCCCTTTTGGAGCCGTTGTCACAATTTTGTGACTTCTTCTTTAAACCTATTGTACAATCCAGACCGGCGTACCTTAAAGATACTACAGAAGTCTTAAAATTATTAAACACTGTGGAATACGATCCCACAGAGGACTTCTTGGTAGGACTGGACGTAGAGTCCTTATATACCAACATACCTCAGATGGAAACACTAAAGGTGGTTGAAGACATTCTGTACACTTTGGACTGGGAGTATACTACGCCTAGACCTTTTATACTACATTTGGATGAGATAGCCCTGACAATTTTTTGTTTGAATTTCAAGGGACCTACTACCTCCAGACCCACGGGACCTCCATGGGAAGTGTTTTTGCTCCCAGCTTGGCAGGGTTGTATATGTCGGCCTTTGAGGACCAGTACATCTACTCCCATGGAGGTCCTTGGTCTAATCATATTAAGGTCTGGAGGCGTTTTATCGATGATGTCCTTTTGAAATGGAAGGGCAATAGGGAGTCTCTTGAGGACTTCTTAACGTGGCTGAATAGTAGGAATCCCTTGCTTCTTTTCACGTCCACTATATCAAAGGATTGTTTACCTTTTCTGGATTTGACTATTTTTTGTGAAGGCGGCTGCCTACATACCAGAATGTTTCATAAGCCCACAGACAGAAACAGTTTATTGTCTTTTAATAGTTTCCACCCTAAATCTCTTAGGGAAAATCTTCCCGTAGTTCAATTTTTGCGACTTCGACAAAATTGTTCTAATCGCATAGATTTTAAATTGGAAGCAGAGACCTTGGAGAAGAAACTCCTGCAAAGAGATTACCCCGCGAGAGTAGTACGAAGGGCAAAGAAAAGAGCCTCCAATTGCCATCGTGAGGCGCTTCTTGAACCTAAGGAGCAAATACCAACTGAAAGAACGGTCTGTGTGACTACTTTCAACACAGCCTCTAATGACATTCCGAGAATCATCTTACGCAATTGGCGAATTTTAAACTCCAAGGGACTCGCCTTTGAGAAACCCCTGTTCTCATTCAAGAGGAGTCAGAATATCAAAGATATGTTGGTCCATACTAGACCTAGAATGAATAGAAATAGGCAAAATGAGACATCTGTCGAGAATCGGATATGTTTTCTTCCCCCAATTTCAGGTCACACAAGATGTGGTATGTGTGATGTTTGTCACCTCACAGCAAATACTAAGAGCATTGATGTAGGGTTACCTCACCCTTGGGAACAGCGGAATCATACGAACTGTAATTCCGCCTATGTAATTTATCTGCTGAAGTGTCCCTGTGATCTGTTATACCTTGGTATGACGACAAGACGGGTCAAGACAAGGATCATGGAGCATAGATCAACCTTCAGATGTCAACGAACAATTAGCAGATTGACCAACCATTTCAAAGTAAAGAAGCACACGGCTGAGGACTTCTTTTGGACAGTGCTTGACAAACCTAAAATCAATCTGAGTAGTGGTAACCCAGAAAGAGCCCTCTTCCTATGCGAACAGAAATGGATTTATAAAGTTGGAAATTCCAACAGGGGATTAAATGACGATATCCCCTGGAACAGCCTTCTGAATCCTTAGACCAATCTGGATTACAGTACTACTTAACAAATTTTCAACTCTGAATAATAACAAAAATAAGAGCTAACAACAGTGTTTGACAGCGCTTATAAAGAATATTGTATTGCCTGATTTGGTTTGCCTAAGTTGGTTCTGTTCCCCCTACTTTTATCTTTGCTCTAGTACCAACAAGTAATAGATACGTGGCCTTCTAATGAGCTAGTAGGAAGGTAATATGATTATTACCTTCGATCACATTAGGGTCCTCTCTGTGCCTTGTCCTACAGCGGGTCTGCCTATGCCCTTATTTAGCTTTAGCAGTCGTATGAATGTTTAGAATTACAGACTTATCACCTAGTCATTGTTGTAGTCCATAGAGTCCTCACCACCAGGATTTGATGAATCTATTTATGGAATGGGCATTCATGGAAAAAACCTTACAGCTTGGTTGGATTTTAATAAGATCGCTGTCCACCTCTACTGGAGGTTGTTATACCACACCCCCTAGTCATTCGATAAAATACATTTTTATTTTGATATTTACATTTGCGATGAACAACAAATAAATCTTTTGGTGTAAGTGTATTTTACATGTTTCTGATTGTGACCGGTAGGTCTGGGGTCTCGAACCGGGAATTTCAAAGGAAACGCGAAGGAACGAGTAAATCCACTCGCAATACGTGTTCTAGTTTTTACGTGATAACGACGCCTCGGGCGGGCCACGTGAGACGACGTCCCGCTATGGGAATGGTCTATTCGTCCTCAATAGGATCGAGGAAACGCCGGTTCAGTATCCTACGCTGCGGTGAAGGAGAAACAGAATCTGTGGCGGACAGCTGCCCTAGTAAGCGGGACTTTGGGGACATTCAAAAGATAAGCATAACATGCTACGCCAGACGAGGAATGAGGATTGGGGGCTTTGAATATCTATTTGGCTATTGTTTAAATCTATACGGGGCATTTTTCTTTACGCAACGAAGGCACATCTTTGAAATCTCTTTGGAACCAAAATCTACCAAAGTATATGTGGTGACGCTGGGACTATATCTATACTATAGTTGCAGCATGTGTATACATATACTTGCTTGGTACTACAAACTAGGGTAACTAAATCAATTTTCCTAGTGCGAAAGATAGTTAGCTTTTGATCGAGATGTACATGCATACATCGTACTCTAGTAATTTACTAGACATCGTTGTTATGCGCTTGTTAAACAGAAGCTCTTTCAGTGTGCAATTTATGATTATTATTGTTTATAATTCTTTACAAATCTAAATCCTTTCCTCAACATTACCTTTTTACAGAGAGTGCGTGTAGACGGCTGTCCTCACTCCCCCGCCATTTCGAGTTTACTAATTCAATAAACTCGGTAAGTTGGGCATAGGTTATGGTACCGGGTGGCCCGGTGGTGTCTTCTGAGCAATCATCTTCTTCTGTAGTTTTGTGTTTATAACTACACCTCCTGATCTGTATATTAACTATCGGGAGGCTATAGCAAGTAGCTATACTGATATCGTGACTGAAAGCAACCACCTTTATTCTCATATGAGGAGAGGTATGAGTATGCTTCTGTGAAGATTGTGTGTTTGTTCCGTGTGTGTGTGTTGGAGAGTATCCACCAGTTTTATGTTTATTTTATTGTTCTTTTAATCACTTTAGGTTCCTCTCCAAAGGCGAGAGACCTCACTTGAGGTATTTTTCTTCGTTTCCAAATTGGGAGGAAGAAGGTTCTATACCTAGGAACTTATGTGGTGAGAAGTCCTGAGGAAAGCCGGGTCATTATTTAGAGCTGGCTGAAACATGTTGACATTTATGCAGAGTGGGGGAGATGGAACCTCATTATAAGCTCTCCAACCTACCACCCACATTTTTTGGTGTTTAATCCATTCTGGGCACCTAATATTAAATTTGAAATAAGGATTTCCCAGGATCGGTTTTATATCACTGCCTATCACTGGTTCTGCACCTTTACTCAGCTTTGGTTCTACTTATATTGTGTGTTGGATTGTCTTCCCCTCCCTTATTGCTCCACCTCCAGCGTTTGGCTGGCGCGGAGGTGTAGTAGCAGCCCTATGATGAAGCATGACACAGCTTAGTGTGTGTGAGGGCGGTTTTACTAAATTGGTGGATATTCCCTCCTTTCCCCCCCACACTCATGGTTCTTCACGCAATTTCGTTTTTAACCCTCTTCTTTTTGTGATATTCAGTTAACAAGCGGGAGGTCTAAGAGGGTTTTTCCTCTCACCCCTCTGTTCTTTGTGTGATTTGATGACCTTGAGTCTGCCATGACAGTCAATTTTCCCCATCAATAATTGCTTCACACAACAACCCTTTAATAGGTTACGTCAGGCATATCCACTGTCAACAATACATTTGAAAATCTATTAGCACATTCTTGAGTCTAATTATCCACATCCTCTCTGTAAACATTGCTGATTTTCATTTTACTAGCACTGCCTGTAGTTCTAGAACTTAAAACACTCCTGTAGACCCCTTGAATATGTCCCACTTTGCGACATTTCGTGCACCTTTTCAGAAACGCAGGAGAAGAAGGACTGTTCCCAATATGATTACGAGAACCACATCAATAACAAACTCTGGGTACCTGACCGTGCAGTCCCTTCCTAAGCTTACTGGACTTATTGTCAACTGTACAAATCAAATCCTCTTTCAACACACAACTAACCGTAGGCTGCCCCATGTGACTAGATAAAACCTTGGATGTAACAATGAACCTTTCAATAGTCTTAGCGACATTAATTGTTTCTGGCACAGACGGATTCCGACAGTTTAACAAGTGCTCCTACACTTGTTGAAGAAACAATAAATCACAAAGTGGTCTCGTACATATATGTCAACATTGTTGCCAAAATCACACTTGGCAGTCAACACCCGCAAAGTTGCAATGCATTTCTCTACCGATTCCCCTGCTGACTGTCTGCACATCCCAAAGATGAGCCTTTCCAGCAGCACACTTTGGTCATCTGAGTATTGCTTCTTGATCCTCTCCTTTCCCTCTAAATACACATTCGATGGCACATCCTCGCGGGGTGGAGCCAGAATCACTGGTAGATTGTCAAATACACGTTGCCCTGCAACCTCAAATGATTAAATAATGAAGCTATTTTCCTGACAGGAGCATATCCATTGGCATCAATTGCTGTTAGGTAATTTTCAAAAATACGCAGCCATTCGTCCCATTTGATCTTTGGCTTTCCGGAGAAAAGGAGGTGGTTGGACAACACCCTGACATGTGGCCATGGCAACAGCAAATAGACAGCCAAATGAAGATAGAAAATTGCGAAGATGAAGTAAACCGCTAAAACAGCAAGAAGCCAAGGTATGTCAAAGGTGGGCTGAAAGGCAGAGTAATTACATGTGACAGGCGCTTCTTGGAATTGCAGCGTGGACAACAAAAGTTACCTTCTGAAACAGCTCTACTTAGATAACTGCCCAGGACCACGTGGTTACTGGGAAAGTGCCTGAGTAATAGACCAACACCATCAAAATAAGAAATTGACCCCCAATTGTTGCGATACACATGTGCACAGCTCTGAAGTTCTACCCTTAACAATAATGGCCTCCCTGGCGCTGCATGGTGACGACACGCGTCAGCATCAAAACTGGACCAGTGCAGAGCAAAGACGTTACTCCAAAAGCAGCCTCAATCTGCAGCCAGTCCTCAATGACATCGCAGTGTGCAGGCTGCATGAAGGCAGAGACGTAGATAGAGGAACATCCCACGACGACACATGTAGCAGACCACCTCTGTCTGAGAGTGGCTTGAGCTTCCAAGGCAGGCGCATGCTGAGTGAGACGGCGTAACGCAGGTAACCACAAACTGACCCGAGGTTGTGTATTGCAGGCGATTCACCAGGGGAATGATCCCGATTCAAAATTAGCGATGCCCAAAGGTTAAGATTCTATGGCAGGACTGGAGTAAACATTACAATAAACTACGTACCCCATGAGGCTTTGAACCACGCCTCCTTCATCAACCAATAGTAACAGAGGTTAGCATACAAAATAACGAGGCACCATCTTGACTACCTCTTTCTTTGCTGCTCCGCAGTCAAGATAAGTGCTCGTTATTTGGTGACTAGAATTGACTTGTTATGGAATTAAGGTTTTCATATGTTTATAATTACTTATGCCGTTTTGATTGTGGATACGACTGTACTCGTCATGTCAAGCTCGCGCTGTGTGCGGCGCATGATAAAGCTTTAATTACCCGTTTCTCATTCAGCGCATGTTGCGCTTCCCTCCTTTTATAGTTTATTCACCTTCCCCTTTTATGCTGCCGGTTCACTTGCTGCGGCGAGCGGTGTGCTCTAAAGACACCGGCCCGTTTGTTGCTCTACCAGCTAGATCTGGTCCCCACCTGGGAGTGAGGTCGCGCATAGGAGTCCGGCCGGGCTGCTTGCGTCGTACCTCTTGGGAGCCTGCACGTGTCTGAGCACGTGCTCGCAGGACTCCCACACGCACGCTGGCCGACGCCTTCCTCCGGGCTAGAATAACAGGAGGAGGCAGCAAGACAGTGACTGAGCCAGTACTGGGCCTGAAATTAATTTCTTTTTAGCACGGTTGAGCAACGCTTAGGACATTTAACCCTTTCCTGCAACTGAGCTTGCAATATATAATTTCTGGGAAACCTTGGATTGAAAAAGACAGGGGGGTTCCGACCCTCCACTAATCCTACTCTTCGAGGGAATGGTACCCCCCCTTTTTCCTTGGCCTCACTGTCCCAGCACTTACTCCCACTTGACACCCTTTCCGAGGGCTGGGTTTGGGTTCTATAATTTGGCTTCCCACTGGGGATTTAGCTTGAATATTTCATATTCAACAAAGATGTCAGACTGCGAAGTCTATGAGAAGGAGTTGGCTGCGTATGGTCCTGCAGATGACGAAGATTTTTACTATGATAACTCTATGGAGGCTCTCATAGATAAGAGACTAGGCTCTAAGTTGGATAAGGTCCCCTCCTCCGCCTTACTGCCTATTTCCCAACACCTTAAACAACTAGTTGGTAGTACTCCTGCCCCCACTGGCACTCCTACTCCCTCCCCCCTTCCGCTACCCGAGCCACTTGGTCTCCCCTGGCCACACGTTGAGGTCTATTCCAAGTTACGAAGTTCAAAGGAACATGATTACGGCGTAAAACCAGCCCTTTCTTCCCCAGACCCTTCCCCCTCTGCCCCTGTCCCCCTTATGGACACTGACACAGATACAGATTCCTCTCAAGAATCACGTCCTCACAAACGAACCAAGAAGCGCAAGCATTCCTCCTCGCCCGTCCAACCTTCTCCTTTCTCTTTTGACCCTTCGGATATAGTCCACCCCGCTCTTCAGACTTGGCCTCCGCCCCGGCAGTGGCAGAATATATGCAGACCCACCTGTGTAAGAGCTTCGATAAAGAAGTCAGAGCCCGCCTCAGATCTGAATGTCCCCGTCCTGACCTGGCTCATAAAATTGCCCTCACACCAGATATTGACTCCTCTATGACCACCTTTCTAAAGAAGTATAAGAAAGATCTCAAAAAGGGCATAGATCGCGCCCTTAGAGCTTGCGAAGACAAGCTGCTAGACATTTCAGGCCCCCTGGCAAAGATTCTGGAACTAGCTCTTCAAGCACAGGAGACTGGGGCTGCTATACACCCAGAGGTCCTGGCAGGTTGGACCCAGAGAGCGATTTGCCTTCTCGCCAACGCCAATTGCGCACTTTTGTCAGAGAGGCGCAAGTCAGTTCTTTTACAAATCTACCCGCAATTGGTTGAATTGGCTTCTGCCGAACCAGGTCCTCTGGCTGAGGGACAGCTCTTAGGAGACCGTTTTGTCAAAGACATAGTGAAATTCGTCAACACTTTTGTATCTTTGGACAAATCGCAATCCTTGCTCAAAAGGGTTTTCCACCCACTCCCTGGCAGGGCCTGTCTTGGCAGGGGATGCTCGGCGGCTGATACAACAACCGAAGTCCCAAGCGTGGCTTCGCCCCACGACGAAGAGGTTATACCCAGGAACCGGATCAAGCAGGCGTCTACCCCTACAGATCCCGAGGCTTCCGTGGCTGGTATAACAGGGGCGTCAACAGGGGCTTTAAGAACTTCGATGCCCAGTCATCAGGTATGTCCACCAATTTTTCCAATGATCTCCCTAGGGGGAAGAGTGTTGCATTTTGTGATGAATTGGGCGAAGTTAACCACAGATGTGTGGATCAGCCACACGGTTCAGGGTTATCGAATAGAATTAGCAGATTCCCCATGTCATCAGCTCCTCCTTTTCCTCTCTTTTTTTCCCTGCAAGAGCAAGCTTTTATCGACTCAGAGCTTCAGGAACTTTTGGAAAAGCAGGCTTTTGCCGTGGGTTTCCTTCATTCCCGACGGGTTTTGCAGCAACATGTTCTTGGTGCAAAAGAAGGGAGGAGGTCAGAGATTAGTTTTAAATCTCAGGGAGTTCAACCCTTTTGTGGTGTACAGACACTTCAAGATGGAGGGCATCCATCTTCTGAGAGATCTTCTATTAGAGAAAGACTGGATGGTCCATTTGGATCTAAAGGACGCCTAACTCACGGTTTCCATTTGCCCCTCCAATCAGAATTTTCTTCAATTCTCATGGAAAGGGCAATGGTACTGGTATCTTTCCCTTCCTTTCGGCCTTTCCTCAGCCTCTTGGGTGTTTACCAAATTGCTGAAGCCGGTGGTCACTCATCTGCGAGAGATGGGAGTTTGCATGATCGTTTATCTAGACGACATGTTACTTCTAGCTCAAGACCAAAATCTTCTGCTCACACATTTATAGTGGACAACCTCTCTGTTGCAAGAGTTAGGGTTTGTGATAAATCTCAAGAAATCAATGACCACTCTGACGCTACAAATTGACTTTCTGGGGTTTCAAATAGATTCAGTCAACGCCTAGTTACTCTTCCCTATGTCCAAGATCAAATCGATAAAGAGAGAGATTCGTTCCACCTTGTCGAAACAAGATCTCGTTGAGATCCTTAGCGAGGAATGTGGGCTTACTGGCTTCATCGATTCAGGCCATCTTCCCAGGGCACCTTCACTACAGGGCGTTGCAGCGACTCAAGATCTTTTATCTTCAGAAGCAATATTCGTACGATCACATGATTTCAGCCGGTGGGGTTGGGGAGCAAGATGTGGAGACTTTGCCACAGGCGGACGATGGTCCGCCGAAGAGTTAAAGTTGCACATCAACTGTCTGGAGTTGTTAGCCGGCTCCTTTGTCATAAAGTCGATCTCCCCTCTGATGAGCAATTGTTGCATCCTGCTCAGGATTGATAATGTTTCAGCGGTGCGATACATAAATCGCCTGGGAGGGACGAAATCTCAGATGTTGGCCAACATTGCGAGAGAATTTCAGCATTTTTGCCTAGATCAGAAAATAAGTGTGATAGCGGAATATCTGCTCAGCAAATACAATCAGATGGCAGACTGGAATTCCAGGTTTCTGTGAGACTTCAGCGACTGGAGACTCCATCCTTCGCTTTTTATAGAGATCATGAATATGCAAGGTCCTTGCATGATAGACTTCTTTGCTTCTCGCCTCAATGCTCAACTCCCACGCTTTTTCAGCTGGAGACCGGACCCGATGCTGATGGGAACGGATGCGTTCCTTCAACATTGGAAGTCTCAGAAGAACTATGCTTTTCCTCCCTTTGCACTAATTCCGAGAGTGGCGGCCCAAGTCCGTCGACAGGAGACGTCATTAGTGTTGCATGGAAGACTAAATCGTGGTTTCCGACACTGTTGGAATTGTCAGTGGACTTATCGTTTCAACTACCTGTGTTTCCAATGCTACTCCAGGACCCAGTGGGATCCCCACATCCTCTGGTCCTACAGAATCAGTTATCCCTCATGGTTTCGACGCTCTCAGGAGACACGAACGAATTGAGGGCCTTTCATCGGCAGCTGCAGAGTTTATACAACAGGTTTGGGCTCCATCCACCCGCAAATGATATTCTGCATCATGGAAGCGATGGATGGGTTGGTGCCTTCAACGACAGCTGGATCCCGTGAGATCTGATGTGAAGGAAGTATTACATTTTTTATCTGAAAGTCAGGTCTTTCTTATAGGTCTGTTAATAACTTCAGTTCAGCTCTCTCTGCTGGACACAATCACATTGAAGGAAAACCAGTGGGAATGCATCCACTGGTGTGTAAGTTGTTGAAGGGCATCAGAGTTGCTTGTCCGCCCCGTCCCAGATACACTATGCTATGGGATGTGTCTAAAGTTCTTTCTTTATTAGAATCGTGGCCAGATAACAAAGATTTATTGTTAAAACAATTATCTGCTAAACTTACTATGTTATTGTGTTTGATTTCCTGTAGAAGAGTTTCTGATGTTCATGCTTTAGACTTGGCAGGAAGGATTTTCTCTCCCCAGGGTGTGTCTTTCATCATCTCCAGGAGAACTAAGACGATGTCACGTTCGGTTGAGTATCCTGCTTTTCCTCATAATGACAAATTATGTGTTTTGAAATGTTTGAAGGTATATGAGGATCGTACAATAGTTCATAGATCAGACTCTTTGGGTCAATTGCTATTGCCAATCCAGAAACCTCTTCATCCAGTTTCAGCTGCCACCTTGGCACGTTGGGTCAGGTGGGTGATGGCTGAAGCAGGGATTGACATTTCTAGGTATGGTGCGCATTCCACCAGAGGCGCTATGGCCTCTAAGGCTTATATTTTGGGTTATCGTTTAGAAGATATTTTAAAAGCTGCAGATTGGTCTTCGGACTCTATGTTTAAAATATTTTACTATAAACCTATTACTCATGTTTCTTCTGTTGTGGTTGGTCAGCTTAGAACCACCATAATCTGAGCCTTCGGTCCTGCCATAGACGACAAAATTTTCCAGCTATCGCGCCATGAATTTTATTATCGCGCCATGAATTCTATTAAGGACACGGAGGCGAGGATTATCCCACCCGTTGGGACAGGTAAGAATTACAACTGTCATGTTGTAGGATGATTCATAATGTGATGTTATTTTCCCACCCTGAGATTTCAAACCTTTCTTGGTTCCGTATTTTTCAAACTTGTTTCTGTTTTCAGGAACGGATTCCAAACAGAATTGACTCTACGATACTTTATGGTATGGATCTCATTGCTGTTGGAGGATGGCTGTCTCTTCTGGGACCTGTTGAGAATTGCTCTCCGTTGGGAGCCTGATCTGCTGTTGTTGCTCTCCGTTGAGAGCCAGGACTATTGTTTTGTTTTTGGACACTTAAAGAACTGTTTTTGCAAAGAAAGAGGTAGTCAAAATGGAGCCTCGTTATTTTGTATGCTAACCTCTGTTACTATTGGTTGATGAAGGAGGCTTGGTTCAAAGCCTCATGGGATACGTAGTTCATTGTAATGTTTACTTTTTTCTCATTGGCTGCTGTTTGAGTGGTAAAGAAAGTGAGAAGCATAATCCTCGCCTCTGTGTCCTTAATAGAATCTAAAATTCTTGTCGCGATAGCTGGAAAATTTTGTAAAGTTCATGTAAAAGACACACCCATGTCCACAAATAATAAATGTTCAATAAATGTTGAAGAGAGAGCTGGACGTCAGTCCCCACTCCTAGTATCATAAGATGTAGGGATGATATGGTAAAGGAGGAGACACACTGTAACCTCTTCTGAATGGCACAGGAGCCATGTAGTGAAAGAAAGAATAATCCTTTATTCAAAAGGATCCATGACTGCATCAGCTACCGATAGGCTTCATGTAGAGCAGGCAACTGACAAAGAGCCAGAGCTGCTGACTTTGGAGCTGGGGAACCAGGTTTGAGTCTCAGTGTCTGCTCAACATTGTGTGATACTGGGCAAATTACTTAATCTCCCTGTGCCGAACAAAAATGAATGTGTCCTTGTGTAACGTAACTGGTGCTAATGTAAAGCACTCCACTACCTTCAAGTTGAGTTTGCGCTATAAAAAAACTGAAAAAAGAAGGTTTCAGAATGAAATGCATGGAACATGAAAACAGACTCTTACAGCAACTGGCACATGAACATGACATGTTACACCGAGGCATACATCTAATTCACAGATCAGGCTACAAATAACAGAATCAAGACGAGAAACATTACAGGATCATGCCCAGCAGCAAAACAGTTTTAAACATTCCACCAAATCAAGCTTAGAAGCGCCACAAGGCCTGGTCTAAAAACATCACAGTCCCAGGCCTAGTTTTAATCATAAAATTAAGCCAAACTGGCACTGACAAAGCCAATAGGTCACGCTTTTTGGCTGTTGATGGAGACTCCCATTAATTAAATATAGCGGTGTTCAGGGGCGTAACAGAGGTCTCTGCAGCCCACGATGAACCGGGTTGTCCCCAAACACCCCAAGGTGCCTCCTACCCTTCAAAGGGCCCCCCCTAAGGCCAGTGAATATCTCTAAGCTATAGGAGACTTGGGCCCCTTATCACATTCTGCATGGGGATTCATTATTTTGTGTTACGCCACTGGCTGTGTAGTGAGTGAACCGGGGGTGTAAAGATGCAGTAAGTCGTCACTGTGCATCAAGTGAATAAAAGTCAGCTGAGACAAACTTACCAAGGATCAACTCTGCTATCTTTTGGTTCCATCGACCTTGCAGGGTAGACAATTATGAGGTCAACAATCGAAATGGTTTATACGTTTAGTTTTCTGTAAATACTAAGTGTAAAATGATCATCTTATTAACAACCGCACTGGGGTTTATTGCTTCTAAGTCTTCTCAAATTGTACAAATGAGGGACATGAGACAAATGGAAAAATAGTGACTTGCCCAAGGTCAAACATTTGGTTAGAGAAGGGAAGTTTAAAGCTGTGCTCTCTTGGTTCCAAGCCAGCAGTGTGAATGATAAACACAATCTGGGAGTGACAATGACGTAGGAGGAGCTATTCTGCATGCAGTCTGATTTGTGATTTAAGTTGACATTTTACAAAGCTACCTATGTAGGCACAGAAAATATGGTATTAAATGATGGAGCCAATATTTTAACTTAACAGGATCATGTGGTGAAAAAGAGACGGAATCTTATTTACCCATGTTTTAAACAGAGAAGGTTTGCATTTTTGGTTTGCCTAAAAAGATTAAACGCTACTGCAGTTTGGGCCCTGAAGACCTAAGGGGCCCGATTCACAGAACTAACTTAATACAAAATCCTAAACTTACTACCATTTTGGTATTCCCAGAAGGCACTTACTCATTTTGGTATTCACAGAAGGCACTTACTCATTTCGGTATTCAGAGAAGTTAGGAGTCCTAACTTTAGGACTCCTAAATGCCTTCTGTGAATACCGAAAGGATTTTTCTCAGTTTAGGAGTATTAAAGTTACGACTCCTAACTTTGGGACTCCTAAGCTGAGAAAAATCCTCACTTTAAGACTTTCGGTATTCACAGAAGGCATTTAGGGGTCCTAAAGTTAGGAGTTCTAACTTTACTACTCCTAAACTGAGAAAAATCCTAACTTTAAGACTTTCGGGAGTCACAGAAGGCATTTAGGAGTCCTAAAGTTAGGAGTCCTAGCTTTACTACTCCTAAACTGAGAAAAATCCTAACTTTAAGACTTTCGGTATTCACAGAAGGCATTTAGGAGTCCTAAAGTTAGGACCCCTAACTTCTGTGAATACCAAAATGAGTAAGTGCCTTCTGTGAATACCAAAATGAGTAAGTGCCTTCTGTGAATACCAAAATGGTCGTAAGTTTAGGATTTTGTCTTAAGTTAGTTCTGTGAATCGGGCCCAAGGTGAATAACCTTCGGTAACTCGTGCCTATTCACGAAATCCGTGGGTAATTTAACTGGTCTCAGACCAAGTTGGCACAACACAGGCCCAGGTTCGATGGTGGCATATGCAGGGGTGCCGTGACCCCCACTCCCCTTTATTAGGCCTCTTTTATCTGCAACGTGACAGATGAAAGCTTATAATTAAAAGTAAAAGGAAGAAAGATGGGTTGATAAAAAAGGCAAAGAAGGAAGGCATCAAGGGGGGACGGGAGTGGAGGAGTCCTCAGCTGACTTTGTGGTCAATCTGCCCTAGCACGTAAGAAATGCTGCCTTTCTGGACATCCCAATGCCTGTTTTTCATTCCCAGACAGGAGTCCGAGGTCAGGCAAAGTAAAGTGGGACATCCAGATGTACCGCCATTACTGCGGCTGAGAGGAAGTGAGATGATACAGCATAGGGACACTGTCCCCTTAAAAATGCTTCAACACCAGATCATGGCAGGAACGCAGAAACAAGTGAGGAAGACGCCGAGAAGAGAAGAGAAAACTGGGAGTCCGAGGTCTGGCAAAGTAAAGTAGGACATCCAGATGTACCGCCATTACTGCGGCTGAGAGGAAGTGAGATGATACAGCATAGGAACACTGTCCCTTTAAAAATGCTTGAACATCTGATCATGGCGGGAACGCAGAACCAAGTGAGGAAGACGCCGAGAGGAGAAGAGAAAACTGGGAGGACGTCCTATTGTCTCAAGAGGAACAAGGTGGTGGGGAGAATTCGAAGCTGGTCGACCCACACAGGACGCCGTGTGAAAGCAGGACGTGTGACAACGGCAATACAAGGGACGCAGGATCGCGAGAACTAGACCAATCGGACAAAGAGTCGACAGAGCCAGGAGGCAACTGGTTCCGCACTGCACCCCACTGCGGTCCTGGAGGAGCGTGGCTTTACTAGTTACGGAGCCGTATCATGAGGCGATGCATGAGGTGGGAGGGGGTTGAAACCGACCATGGGACCGCCATACTACCCTCATGAGATAACCCTGGATATTCCCACATCCCTAGATATTAAGCGTCGACCCAAAGAGGGTTAATCAAACACTAGGTTCTTACCAAGCCTCTTTACTTAGTTTCCCTCATTCTTATTGCATGTGCTTTACTGCACGTTAAAAAGCCTCAGGGTAGTTCAGCATTCTGTCCATCAATTGTTCTTTTTGCATTTGTCACCCCGAGGGGGATGGGTATGCCTAGATGTGGGTACCGTGCTCTCCATGCCACTGGAGTCAAGCTAGGCTGGCTGTTGAAGGGTGATACCCCAAAACTGGTTCTAGGATGCATGTTTCCAGTCCAGGGAGATCCTGGCCTGGCAGTTTGGGCTGAACTGTTTCCATGAGGAGCAGGGTCAAGACTGATTTGCAATTGGCTTGGTTTAAACTGGAATGGCATGGGGAGCTACAAAACTATTGTTTAGGCCCAGATCACTCTACTGGGGATAATGTTTGAAATTGTTCACCATTCTGTCCATCAATTGTTCTTTTTGCGTGTGGATGACTGATGGCAGAGGAAATGTAAATCCGAGAGGATGGGTAGATGGATGGATGGGTGGGTGAAAGGATGGCAGAGTAAATGTAAATCTATGGATGAATGGGTTGGTGAAAGGGCGGCAGAGTGAATGTAAATCTATGGATGAATGGGTGGGTGAAAGGAGGGCAGATCTTCTGTGAATACCAAAATGAGTAAGTGCCTTCTGTGAATACCAAAATGAGTAAGTGCCTTCTGTGAATACCAAAATGGTAGTAAGTTTAGGATTTTGTCTTAAGTTAGTTCTATGAATCGGGCCCAAGGTGAATAACCTTCGGTAACTCGTGCCTATTCACGAAATCCGTGGGTAATTTAACTGGTCTCAGACCAAGTTGGCACAACACAGGCCCAGGTTTGATGGTGGCATATGCAGGGGTGCCGTGACCCCCACTCCCCTTTATTAGGCCTCATTTATCTGCAACGTGACAGATAAAAGCTTTTAATTAAAAGTAAAAGGAAACAACTAGCCAAGAGCAACCTATAGCCAGTACAAATACGCAATGTGCAGACAACATCAACACAGACATTAAAAGTAAAACATGGAATTAATACACTGTAGAACATGGCCAGGTGAAAAACACAATGACCATAGACAAGGAAACCTTCGTCGGTGAGCAACATCTCACCCGAGAAATGTTAATCTGGCTACACCCTGGTCACCGTCCCCCGATAAAGAGACACATTTTCAAGTTTTGTGACCCCAAAGGACAGTATCTTGAATGCTGCAAATACAAATGTTTCAAAGGAGGCAGAAAAGTCAAGCTGAAATAGCTGCCAACACAATTAATAGTCAGTCAGTACCTTCGTGAGAAGTTATGTAGCACGAAGCTGTGTTGTGTACCCAACCATCGAAGAAATCATGCCACTGCAGAGTCTTCATGACAAGAAAACAAACGATGATCACTAGGCTGCTGGAAAACGCGGCAAAATATAAATGAAGATTGCAAAGCATCTTATCTTTGAAAAAAACACAAAAGCGGCACGCATGCGTGAAAGGCGTCAGATGGCACAAGGTGCTGCCAAGCTTGTTGAGTGTTGCCACCAACCCAAGCTGGCGGCACACAGTGGTGACACTTGCCGGGTGTCTCAAGGCGCGTCCATGCAGGAAAGCGTCCGACAATTCCTTTGGAGCTGCAGCTGCGCGGCGTCACAGAAGGCCCCCAGCTGACCCCCAGCTGACCCCCAGCTGGTCTCCGTGGATCCGTGGATGAGGTAAGCTGCATGCGCGATGGACATACATCCCAAGCTCAGCGTGACAAAGATATGCACGCAGTATTTCAAACCCAACTACCATCGTGCCAAACTGCCAATATTTAAAGGAACGTTAAAACATGGCTCTGAATACTTGTAAAACAAGCATTAGCATAGCCAATAGGTCTCGCCATTGGGACCTTATAAGCAGTGCTTTAAATGGAAAAAAATAAGTGCAGGTACTCACCAAATTAAGATATGAACTAGGGGGTGGGATTTGGGGGCGGGGCTACAAGGGCGGGGCTACGGGCAGTGCTATGGGACCCGGCCAGGGGCACACATTTAATTTAACTGATATTTAATTGGTGTGCATATTTGTATAATGATACTAAAGCATTTCCGGTATCTCTTGAATATTCCTTTCCCCTTATAAGTACAAAAAGGTACATTAAATATTAAAGTGGGCTTCTCATGGTGCAACACCTAAATCACATATGACTTGCACAATATATTTCCCTTAAAAAATTTTGGAAACATTTATCTATGGTTAACCCTCTTGTCTCATTGTCACCTAGCAGACATCATCCAGCACCCCCTAGGTGGCATAGCTTTGCCTCAAAGCTCCTTACTTGTTCTAAAGTGTGATTCTCTCTTTCTGGAGGTGGGCAAGCTGCTGAAAAATCATGCTAGGATGCCTGGCTCTGGCTCAGTTCCAGGTCCTCTTGCACCCTCAAGCCGAAAATGAACTTAACGTTGATGTTGCAACTGCCTGTCAACCAAACTCTAATCTCATGTGCAAACAATAAAGACAAAATAGTGAACTTTATTGTAAAACAGCAGAGAAAAAAAAGATACAGCCTCCTAGTGGCTGAATTGCACAAAGTGAAAGCAGACATTGCGGTAACAACCCTGGCCTATTTTATTTTCGTGAATAAAGCAGCATTATAGTATATTAAATCTAACACAAGATTTTATTGTACAGCACACATCTGGAACTTGTGCATTTGAATATACTATCAATCATATGTGTTAACGAACAAATGGAGGCTTAGTGCGATAATATATTTGTCTGGGATCACACAGTTTGCTGTGTGATCCCAGACAAATATCCCAGTCACTATCTCCACCTTCGTCCTCAGCCTGGCTCCAAACAAGTGCTGCCCTACTCTGCTATGCCAGCAGGAAGCCTTCTTTGACGCCGTGTCGTGAGATATGGCTGTTAGAAAGCCCTGCTCACACACCTACTGTGCTATTGATTCCAAGGAGCCTGGGTGGACCCTGTGTCAATAATTGCAGCGTGACTCCGGCCCCTCCCAAACTCCCTGCCATCCCTGAATAAATGCAAACGGGCGGCTGCTCAATTAGCACCTTGAAAGGGTAGATTAGCACTCGATTATCAGAGTGCTTAAACAAAACAGCCTACTCGCCTTCTCTGTCGCGCTTCTGTTTTTTAAATGACAAATCTCAGAGTTTGAATTGCTGCCCCATGAGTACTGGTACTCTCTTTGGGCAAGGAGAAGTTCCGGTACTCAAACGTAGAAAATGTAGAAGTGCCGGTACTAAGTACCGGTGAGTACCGGCCCATTTAAAGCACTGCTTACAAGTGTTTAGCCATGCAACAGTTGGTGTTGTTGCACCAAGGATATTGTCCTGCTTAACTAAATACTTATAAGGTCCCAAAAGCGAGACCTATTGGCTATGCCAATGCTTGGATGCAAGGCGGAGGGGAGAAGGGTGCAAGGCGGAGGGGAGAAGGGTGCAAGGCAGAGGGGAGAAGGGTGCAAGGCAGAGAAGGGTGCAAAGCGGAGGTGCAGAAGGGTACAAGGCGGAGGGGGAGAAGGATGCAAGGGATAGGGCGAGAAGTGTGCAAGGCAGAGGGGAGAAGGATAAAAGGTGGAGGAGAGAAGGGTGCAAGGTAGAGAAGTGTGCAAGTCGGAGGGGGAGAAGGGTGCGAGGGGGAGAAGGGTGCAAGGGGGAGGGGGAGAAGGGTGCAAGGCAGAGGGGGAGAAGGGTGCAAGGCAGAGAAGGGTGCAAGGCAGAGGGGGAGGTGGGTTCAAGGTGGAGAAGGGTGCAAGGCGGAAGGGGAGAAGGGTGCAAGGCGGAAGGGGAGAAGGGTGTAAGGTGGAATGGGAGAAGGGTGCAAGGCGGAGGAGGAGAAGGGTACAAGGTGGAGAAGTGTGCAGGTTGGAGGCGGAGAAGGGTGCAAGGGGGAGGGGGAGAAGGGTGCAAGGCAGAGGGGAGAAGCATAAACGACGGAGGGGAGAAGGGTGCAAGGTAGAGAAGTGTGCAAGTCGGAGGTGGAGAAAGTAGCAAGGGGAGGGGGAGAAGGGTGCAAGGGAGAGGGGGAGAAGGGTGCAAGGCAAAGGGGAGAAGGGTGCAAGGCAGAGAAGGGTGCAAGGCAGAGGGGGAGATGGGTTCAAGGTGGAGAAGGGTGCAAGGCGGAAGGGGAGAAGGGTGCAAGGCGGAAGGGGAGAAGGGTGCAAGGTGGAAGGGGAAAAGGGTGCAAGGTGGAGAAGTGTGCAGGTTGGAGGCGGAGAAGGGTGCAAGGCGGAGGGGAGAAGGGTGAAAGGCGGAGGGGGAAAAGGGTGCAAGGTGGAGGGGGAGAAGGGTGCAAGGCGGAGGGGGAGAAGGGTGCAAGGCGGAGAAGGGTGCAAGGTGGAAGGAGAGAAGGGTGCAAGGTGGAAGGGGAGAAGGGTGCAAGGTGGAAGGGGAGAAGGGTGCAAAGCAGATGTGGAGAAGGGTGCAAGGCAGATGTGGAGAAGAGTGCAAGGCGGAGGGGGAGAAGGGTGCAAGGTGGAGAAGGGTGCAAGGTGGAAGGGGAGGAGGGTGCAAGGCAGAGGGGAGAAGGGTGCAAGGCGGAGGGGGAGAAGGGTGTAAGGCAGACGTGGAGAAGGGTGCAGGGCAGAGGGGTAGAAGGGTAGAAGGGTGGAAGGCAGAGCATGAGGAGCGTCTAGCAGCACCAGGCCTGTCAGCAGTTTTTACGGACCCCTATACAAACATCTTTGCAGGGCCCCAAGTCACAAGCACCTGTTTCGAAGTTTAAAAATAAAGTGTTATGGGAAAGAGAAAACACAGTAGCTCCAGTCTCCGCCACCAACTAATGATTTCAAATGCGTCAGCTGACATGAAAAAACACAAAATGCTAGCTTCAAAACCTATGCATAGATTTTATAGCACAAGCACCGGTGCTGTCAAAGCGCAGGGTCTGAGGAAAAGTCCCTTTGGCAGTCCTTGAGTGTCTGTATCAAGGTGTGACTGCATCAGTGCTCCCTTTACAAGCGGTATCGCAATCAGCGGCTGTCTCCTCCCACGAGTGGTGGTGTCTGGGGCCTCAGAATATATTATGATGGTGCCGAGGCCTCTGAACAGCAGCAGGCTTGGTATTAGCGAGAACATGCTCTGCATACAGCGTGGACCCGTTCTCATCAGAGCCGCGTGGGCCAGACACGGCTGGGGCTGGAAGCTTCTCATCACAGCCAGCGTGTTTACCAAGGAGACGTGTCCTTGGCAACCACTGGCCCCAAATTCATTCTCTGCAGGTCTCACTAGGGAAGTAGCTGATCCTGAGCTGGCGGGGGCCCGAGGGGCGGCCGCACAGGGCTAAAGTCAGAGGGGCCCTTATGAGGGCAGCAACTTCTGCTGGTAGCGAGAGGAGGGGGGTGGGGGGTGCACAGCGAGGGATACAGGTGAGAGGGGGAGAATGTGGAGGGATAGAAGGGACAGAAGGTGAGAAGGGGGTGAGAGTGGGCGCGAAAGGAGGGAGGGCGCAGAGAGATTCAAAAGGGGGCTCTGGTGAAAATTGGCAAGCAGGAGGGTTTCAAGGTGGGGAGGGGTGAATGTAGCAGCGAGAGGAAGAGAAACAGGAGACAGGTGTGACAGGGGGGAGGCGGCACAGGGAGGGATACAGGTGAGAAGGGTGTAAAGGAGTGGGGAGGGGAGGTAGCAAAACAAAGTAAAGAGAAAAGCCAGGTGAGTAAGAGAGATGTAAATATATTAGAAAAAGAAGGCATTAGGGAGCGATAGAGAGCGATAGAGAGAGAGAGGCAGGGATGGGGCTTGTAAAAAGGGGAGACGTGAGAGAAAGTGACTGAGGATGAAACCAATGTTGACAGGGAGTGAGACAGTGAGCAGGTGGGTAAATGAGGTGTGGGGAAGAAGGAAGTGAGTGAGCGAAAGGCCTTGGAGAGATATCGAGGAACGAGGAAAAGGAGAGGTCAGAGGGAGCATATGTGACTGGAAGGAAGAGGTCGGGTGTGCAGAGAGGCTGCGAAAAGGGGGTGCAGGGCGAGATGAGAGCGGGTCAGCAGCGGGGAAACAGATGGGGGTAAGGGGAACAGAAATATATAGAGGCGCACAAGGGGAGGCCGACGAGCAGGAGAGAAGGGGAGATCGGAGGGGCGAGGAGGCGAAAGAGAGGGGGGCTAAGTGAGTGGGTGAAATGGGGAGAAGGTGGAAGGGGAAGCGGCAAAAAGGAGAACGGGTGGAAAAAAAGGAGCTCAAGGAAATCTGATGCTGGAGGGGAAAGAACAACAGATGCGCGGGGTTAGACGGGGTAGAAGGGAATAAAGGGATCAATAGGAAAGAGGTGTGTAGCAAGAGGAAGGGGAGGAGAGGTGGACGAAAATGAGGGAGGAAGAAGGGATCACAACGGAGCCATGAAAGAAAAGTGAGATAAGAAGTGCAAAAAGGAGGTAAAGGGGAGGGGCGTGGTGAAGAGGGGAAGGTTCACAAAGCAGCGGAGAGACACTATAATGTTATGAAAGACGGTGTGCAGGAAGAAAGTGCAGGGGTGGTATAAAGGTGCGAGAGAGGGAAGATCGCAAGTTAGGAGAGATACAGAGAACCAAAGAGGAAGGAGAATAGAAAGACAAGAAGAAACGGGGTGCCGCTCGCGCCAGGGATAACAGGAGGAGAGGCACAGATAACACGAGGAGAAGGCGCACGGCCGTAAAAGTAACACGGCCGTGAAAATACTGGCTCACTGAGAACAGCAAAGCGGCCGCGAAAGTGAAAGTGATCGCGATCAAGTGCGGCGAGCGATGCGCTTAATGAGCATGACAAGGAAAGCCATATGGCGCCTCTGTTCATAAGCGCACGCCCGCGCACATGCACGCAAGCTGTAGGCCGGCCATGGTAGCATTTTTTTAAGCCCTTACTAAAAGTCTCGCCAGACCAACGCATGCGTTGGGTCAGGCGAGACCTAAAAACCACAGTACTCACAAGTGACACTAAATTTCTCGACACGCTGAGACGGCACAAAGTTGGGAGAGGCATACCGCAGTAGACCGCAAGCTGGCAATCAACACATAACTTCGTTTGCCGCTTCCCCCAGTTGTGAAGGCACTGCTTTCATCATACTCAGTGTCTTCCCAAAACACAGGATTATCATTGCACTGTGTTGTACTGACAGACATAATCCCAAAGCACACTGACATGCCGTATGTTAGGCAATCTGTATGTTGTTGAGCTTGCTGTAGGAACCAATCCATAATAAAATAAGCATACATCAGACTTATGTAGTTTGCCACGAGCGTTGGTAGACCAAAAGATGTTGGTGAGCACAGCACTCCTAGGCTGGGGCTGTCCGGTGTGAAGTACACTGGTGGGGCTGTGGGGTGTGATGCTCCAGTTTCTCTTCTTACTTGTGGATATTTATTCTTTCCTGTGAACACTTCCTCCTGGAAATGCACCGTGACAACTGCACTGGGAGTGCTGGCTGTTATCTTCACAGAAGGTGTGAAGGAATAACAACTGATCAATCTGCCACTCAGCCAAAACCCACTTCACCGTAAAGAAAAGAAAAGCACAAAAAAGCTATTTGAGGGTTGGGGGTTGTTGGCTTTCTGATAAGTCTGTTTCAGTTAAGCCAAAAGAAAGGTAGAGCACAGATCCGCCATGCCCTCTTCAAGCGAACATGTGCATCAGCCACTACCACACTTACCTTTCTTTAAGAGAAGATAAATATGTAGTTTCTACATTTAAAAGCATTAGATTTTTCCTGGGTTACTCTGCCAGCTTGTTTTTAGGTCAAGCCAAGGCCGCACGTGTGCTGTCTCTCGACATGATGTTTTCAGTCTATGGGCTTACAGCCCGCCTCCACCTTCTGATTGGCTTTTGTCTGTGTCCTTTACAAAACATTGCTTCTAATTGGATAATGTTTTTTTCTTGTCCCACCTTTTTCTCAATTGTTGACTCCCACTGATCGCCTCCAGGACTTGTCTTCTTCCATTTCTGGTAATGTATGTCCTGTTTTTTAAACTTTTTTTTTCACATTCTCACTGAGCACTTTCAGCGCAGCACGCCGCAAAGCGATGCTGCGCTTTATCTTTTAAGTATGACAGCTGCGCCTTTATATTGTTCTGCACGGCATAGCTCACCCACCTCCATTTCTTTAATTAATTGTGTCCAGACTTCAACTGTTAGCACTGTGCCCGCTTCCTGAGCGCCGTGCTTTATCTACTTGTTTTTTTTCCTATTAACTAGAGCTCGTTTTCCAGCAAAATGGAAGCCACTACCTCCAAGGCTCTTGCGGCGCCCGCTTCACGCCACCCAAGCTAGTTTGATTTAGTGTCATTTCACTCAAGCCGCTTTTGCAGTGGGCTGCCTCCCGTAGCCTCGGCGCGGGCCTGCTGGTCCTGCTGCTTATCCCCTCCTCTCGGCTCCCTCAGTAGTCCTGTGTCCAGCTGCTGCTCTGGTCACCTCCCCTTGTCCTCTCCAGCCACTGGTGGCGCTCTCTGCCTGTGCTACTGCTTTCCTTTCCAACCACTCCGTAACTTTACCCAGTTGTGGGTTCTTCTCTTGTTAAATTTGTGCTGGATTTACTTTTTAGATGCTGTTAGCATGGTGCAGGGTCGCCCGTGTTTCTCCGTGGGCCAATAAATCATCGCCTACCTCAGAGATGGGGGCACTGCTATCTGTGCCTGCTCCTCGCGATGTAAGGTGGAGACAAGGAAGAAGGGTTCGCTGCTCACCTCGGAGCTAAGCACGGCGTCATCGCTACTTACCACATGCCTGCTGGCTTACTGCAGTTCAGCCTCCAGCTTAGGGCGAAATGCATCACTATGCCTTTCTGCAGGCTTCCTGCCACTGAAAAGCATGCTATTGTGACTGTTCCAAAAAAATAAAATAACAGCACAGGCAGATAAATCGATTCTCTTACTATAAACTTCACTGTAACTCGGTTTCACCTCACCGAAACATGCTACCACAGTACACCACGGCCTCCCACACAGCCACATCAAACATGTTACTGGGCGTACAGATGTAAGCACAAGAGTAATGCTGTGATAACGCTGCCAGTGACATTTTCAATTACACATTATTAAACCCCTCAGCTAAGTGGATGATTTATTCCTCCTTTCTCAATTAAAGGTAAAAAAAGAATTGTGGGGAGTTTTAGGGAGAAGGGACAGGCAAGGGGAGCACAGCACATATTTTCTCTTGTCAACACCAGCACACAAGTGTTGGAGGCGCTACTTTCTTGCCATGGGCTGTAATGGGTGAATTAAAATGCGCTCTCAATCAAAAATGTTTATTAGGAGTGTGCATATTAAATAGCTACACAGCATTTTTTGCCACATTATTTGTCAGTCCACTGTCAAATAGGAAGGTGGTATTTCAAACCAGACTGTGCTTTTTATTCTGATGATAAGAGGGGGTCTAGTGCCGTCTCAGCTGCTGTTGTATTTCTACACTTATGTGAAGGTTATGTGTAAAGCGCTGCATGCATGCTGGGGGTAAGCCTGCATTTCAGGTTGCCAGATCTCTCTGTATCTATGTATGCCGAATAACACATATCAATTCCTGGATGTTTATTAAGAATAAAAAGTGAGTCTTATTTGCGTAAATTAAAACAAATGGACTAGCACACGTTATAATGATGGGTGTAAAAAAAACGCCAGACCGTATCGATTGTGCTACTGAAGTGCTCTTTTCTCAATAATGTGCTTTTGTGCACTTTTTAATACACTGCTTCAAAATAGGCATCCGCCTTCTTGGAACAGTAAACCAAAAGTAAAAGGATAGAAAAGTGACTGCTTCAGCATCATGTGCATCATCATAAGTGAGCACATACATGTCATCATACTGGAACTGGCCAAATGGGAAAAAAAAGCAGAGTCATAATGCATGAGTGTATATGCTTGGTGCTGGGGATGGTCCCTTTTTAGGTGTTTTTTTAGGTCTCGCCTAGCGTTGCAGCACGCATGCGCTGCTTGCTCTGCGAGACATATTGTGTTAGAGGAGATTTTAGAAGGGGGCTTGAAGCCCCGCCCATTACTTTCATTGGCTGGCGTCATCGTTTATGGAAAATGGTGGCCTCCGATTTGAAATAAGGCTTGTTTGTTACCGTCCTGTCTCCTTTTAGGACGGCCCATCCGGACTGGATGGTTTGCTTAACGGCTGTCGTGAAGGAATTTCTTATTTATAGGGGGCGTGTAGTGGCGGATCATGTTTCTGACAGCTTGTTTTTCCAATTGCCCCACGTGAGAGATGGCTTTATCTTTAGACTCCCTACAGAAGTTCCCAACTTCCCATCATACAGTGACTGTCACACGCACAAGAGGTGAGTATAATTTTGCCCCCATTAAAGTGAAAGCACGATAGATGCACTCATGCACAAGGTCGCTCTGGGGCTCTGGACTGAGCTCCGAAGCTGTGCCGCGTTGCCTGCCCCGCTTGACCCTCCTTGAGTCGGCTCCTCTCCACTTGCGGGAGCTGGGTGATTTTTTCTTAGCTTTAATTCAAAGTGCGATAGCTGCATTTGTGCACTAGGTCGCTCTGGGGCTCTGGACTGAGCTACGAAGCTGCGCTGCATTGCCTGCCCCGCTTGCCCCCCCTTGAGTCGGCTCCTCTCCACTCGCGGGAGCTGGGTGATTTTTTAAAAACTTTCATTCAAAGCGTGGTACACGCTTCAGGGACACCGCGCTCTGTTTATCATTATGAAGAGCTGAAGCCTCTCACCCATTGGGCTATAGAAGGGTCTGTGCATTTGCATCGCTAGTGTTTTTTGGGTATCTTTTTCCCGCAGTTATGGCTAAGGTACTGATTGCATCCCAGTTGAACAGAAGTGCATCGCTCCTTCTGCCTGTGGCCCCTGCTACCCCTGTTCTGTGCCAGCTAAAGTGGTACAGCAGCCGGGCAGATCCGGAATACCTGTGCAGAAGTATTGTCCCCACTATGCACTACCACAAAAGCCGGCCAAGGTAGGAACATTCAGCTTTGGTGTCTTCCTAAAAATAGGAAAATGCGATTGTAGTAGTGCTTTTATTTATTAACATGCCTTTCGTGAGCAGTTCAACTGTGCTTTAGTAACTCTTTAATTATATCTAATTCGTCCACGTTTTATCAATTTTTTACTTAATAAAGTGATGCCATGAATCTTATATTAATCTGTTTTGTATGTTCGCTAAGCGTGCAGATCAACTTCATGTAGAGGGCAGTGCAGAGACATGCAGGTGAAAGGTGAAAATGGGAAAGAGCTAGTGCAAACCAGTATAACTTGTCCACGGGTAAAGCTTATGTTGTGTAGATCTTATTGGTACTATATAAGTCTCCAGTTTAGTATTTTAGTGACCCAAGTTAATTTTACCCTTGTTGCTAGGTGGAAAAGGGATCCAAGGTTTGCTGTTCTTCTCTAAAATATCTACCTCGCGATCACATCTTTCAAATGTACTGCTTCTCCATCCGCACATAATCCTGACAAGCACGCAGTTGTTATTCTCCAAGTTTTCTAAAGTGCAAAGATAAGACATGATTGGACAGTTATTAGTATTGTGGAACCGTTGTCTTACCAGTTCCCCGAGCAATTGGCTAGAATAAACAGGAAAGGGCTCCAGGACTAGGTATCCCCTATTTAATTACAACTATCTCCTGTTCCTTTTGCTGAAAGTTTTGTTTATGCTGCAGTGCCAACGAACATTCGTTCAAAAGCTTTATACAATACTAGGTATGAGTTTATGTATATTTTATCTAATGTATTGTAGCGCTTACTACCCGTATCTAAGGAACTGAAGCGCTTACCTACTTGGACAAGCTACACCTTGTAGGGTGTGTGGTTGGAAAGGAGTATAAACGTTGTATTTTTCTAACGTATTCACAGTTCATTTCTTCTGAATTTTACAATGCAATTGGTTTCGTATTTGCAACAGTTTAACCTATTGGCATTGTAAATGACAATGCATTTTATGTTTTAAAAACCAACAGTTAAATAAAAGGCATTGCTATTTACAATACCAATAGCTCAAAATTGTGTGAATGCGAGACCTATTGCATTGCAAATGCTTGTTTTACCTTGATTTGCCTCTTCCTGGTTGCCTGTTGCTTCATGCAAGCTGTTTTTTTTATATATTTTCTCAACTTACATTTTTAGATGGACATTATTTTTTCACTTACCATACAACTGCCATAAGTTTTCTCAATGAAAATAGTGCAATAACAGGTGAAATCCCCTAATTTGAAACGAAATATCAATACTCTAGCCTTTATTTTTCTGTTTGTTCCTTTGATAATTTGCCTTCTGTTCTTATGAGCGTCTTTTAACTCTGGATGGGGACTCGTACCGCAATCAGCATTCTTGAGCAGTTTCGCATAGATATTAAATTGGATGCTGGCAACGCAACAATACAGCCATGATTCAACTAGCCCGCCGTATATAACCATGCAACATATTTACAGTCCACAGAATACTAGTCAACACCACATAATTCAACCCCACCTAATTACACTCTACTCAATATCACATAAATATACCCCACATCAATCCACTTTATGCCACATAACAATCTTCATAAATGCACTCTACGCCATGCCACATAATTCTACTCAACATAATTTCTCTCAATGCCACACGGTTCCATGCCACACAATTCAACTCAACAAAATGTCATTGCACACCACATAATTCCACACCAAACCACATACTTCAACTACACAGCACAATTTCACCACACACCACATATACCCAATTCACAACGCAGAATTCCACATTGTGCTACTAAATTCAACACCACATAATTCCACTGCACTATATGCCACTCCATGACACACAATACCACTTTACATAATTACACTCCATAACACACAATCACACTTCACATAATTCCAGTACACTTGATGCCACATAATAACTATCCACATAATTCCACTGCATGCTATGCCACATAATTCCACTACACATACCTCCACTCAACACCACACAACTCAATGGGACACAATTACACCACAAACAATTCCAATCCAACCAACATAATTCCAATCTATACCACATACATCCACTCCACTCCATAACACATGGCAAAAAACATTGGGCCCAATTCACAAAAGTAATCTGAGACAAAATCCTAACTCTACAACTTTCACTATTTACAAAAGGCATTTAGTAGTAGTAAAGTTAGGACTAAATACCTTTTGCGAATACCGAAAGTCGTAATGTTAGGATTTTGTCTCAGTTTAGTAGTAGTAGTTAAGTTAGGAATCCTAAGTTTACTACTACTAAATGACTTTTGTGAATATAGGATTTTGTCTCAGATTACTTTTGTGAATCGGGCCCATTCACATTGGCAATGTCAATAGCTCTTGATAACGCAAAGCTATCTATACAGTTCCACGCAACACAATTTAACTCCACACATTTCGAATCCACACCACATAATTCGACACCAAATCACTTTCTACAACTCAACAACACAATTAAACAAACACACCACTTACATCCAATCCACATAACACAATTACACATCGTGCCACTAGATTCAACAGGACACCACATAATTAAACCCCACTACATAACACTCCACAACACAAAATACCATTCTCTTTAATTACAATCCATAACACACAGTCCCACTCCACATAATTTCAATACACTCCATATCACATAATTACTATCCACATAACTCCACTACACAAATCCACTTCACACCATACAATTCCACGTCCCATAAATACACAACTAACTTATCCAATCTGACACACATAATTCCACTGTACACCACATACATACACTCCATAACACATTGGTAAAAGACATTGCCATTTACAATGCCAATAGCTCTAACTCGAACAAATGCGAGATCGATTGCATTTCCAATGCTTGTTATGTATCAGTTCCTGTGATAGTCTAGCAGATTCTCAACATTGTAATTAACAACATGTGTTGCTATTGTAATCGGCGTAAGGCATTATTATCACCTTTCAGAGCATAAAAATAAAATAAATAAATAAAAGTCTCACTCAGTCCGACTGGATTCAAACCTGTTGGTTGCACAAAGGTTGCTTAATTGGCCTACTTCCAGTTGAAAATGCATACACCATTTCACCTTATTGCCCTTTTATTTTCACATACAAATGTAAAAGAACTGGGCTATTTACATTTAGAGACAGGGGTAATTTGGTGGGAACACCATTCAGTGCATTAAGCCGCTGAGCGTTCTTAGTGAACATGTTGAAAGGTGCCTGCCACCAGTCTTGACATTTGAGGGATCCTTAAGATCTCAAGTGTATTGTAACAACAAACTTCTTGATAGTAAACTCCCGCAAACATTAAAGAACCCCAACAGGTTTTCCTGTAGTTTCATCTCTTGGTTTACTGTTGTTGCGTGCCCGGGGAGGGCTCCCTGATTGTGCAATACGGCCTGGTGAGGGTAACGATAGGCAGGGGTAATGGAAAGAGACACCAGCACTCTCTTAGTATGAAACTCGGTCTGACCCGGATGTCCGGTCATGACCCATGCTTTATTACCTTGCCCCAGCTTCCGCTCTGGGCTGTGCCAAACTATTCAACAAAGAGGTGGGCGTAAAGGACACCCCTTCAACAGTCCGTCGACATGGGTGATCCCCCCAACATAACTACTGTCAAGGCTTGTGAGCGGACAGGAGGGGGCGCTCGATCCGTAGCCGCACAGGGAGGCCTGGGTCTGAGCACTAGTCTGTCTGCTGCAGTCCCCGCCCAAGGATTGCTTTGTACCAGAATCAATTCTGCCACAAAATGGTATCAGAGTCCGACTCTGCCAGGGAGTCGGGAGAGGCCTCTACAGCGCCGCCATTACCAAGGCCAGGGTCTCTGAAACACACCACAGGGTAACGGTGTCGTGTCTTGGACGCAATGAGGACAGACAAGAAGGATGTTTATTCAAAGCTTTATTCTTTACGTCTTGATGGTTCCCGGTCCCTACTCTAACTGCCTCTTCCCTTGATCACTCCTCCTCTTCCCCTCACCCCAGGACTCCGCCCACCCAACTACTAGACTGCTCATAACATTACATCTCCCCCTTTGTTAACAAAACTTGTTTGCTTTGTTCATAGCTCTTCAATCAACTGTCTGGGCCGTTGAAGGTCTCTTCTTGGTCGCAGGGACATGCCTTCCGACACAGTCTCATCGTTCACGGGGGTGTCCCGTTTCTGATCTCTGGGAACCTGACCGGGTCTCTCACTTCGTTCAGTCTCAGAAGCTGCAAGCCCCAGTGTGAGTGTCTCTCTCATGGCGGGAGTACATTTTTGAAAGTGAGACACATTTCGGGTGACGCGTCTGTTATCAGATTCGGCAGTAAGCATGGTGCCTTTCTGGCGAGTGATTGTGAGTGGTTCCGCTCTGAATCGACAATCAGTTTTCTTGTTTTGTTCTTGTTTAACCACAACACAGTCCCCTTCATGAAAGGAAAGAGATCTGGCTCTTCTTTTACCATCCGCATAAGATTTCAGTCTCGCTTTTCCGGCGCGATCAGCAGCCACTACTTCTCGATGAACTCGAACTGGTGACACTGGTCTTAGGGCACCTTCCCAAGTAGGTATCCGTGTTCGAATGGGACGCCCCAGCATGAGCGTAGCCGGGCATTTGCCTGTGGTAGCGTGTGGCGTTGTTCTATAGGCTCTTAGCACTTCATTAAGAGCTGTTTGAAAGTCTCTCTTGTCAATGGTGGCTTGCTGGAAAGTCTTTTTGAGCGTGGCCATGAATCTCTCGACAGTGCCATTAGCTTGGGGCCACAGGTGCGTGATTTTGCGATGCTGGAAGTTCATGTGCTTCACGAAGTCACTAAATTCATGTCCGTTGAATGGGGGACCATTATCCGTTTTCAGTTCCTTGGGAACACCCCAGGCCGCAAATACTTCATCCAAAACTGCAATGGTGGCGGAGGCGCTGGTGGACGGCACGAACTGGGCGATGGGAAATCTGGAGTATTCGTCCACTATCACGAGGACATATTTGCCGGATTGCAGTGGTCCGTAAAAGTCCATGGCTAGTTCATGCCACACTCCCTGCGGTAGCGGGGTCATCTGCAGCGGGGCTGGAGGATCACCGTGGCTTACTAGTTGACACTGGGGACAGTCCCGCAAAGTGAGTTCCACCATTTGGTCGAGGAGTGGGAACCACACACGCTCTCTGAGAGCTCTTTTCGTCGCGACCACTCCCGGGTGGCCCTCATGAGCAAGGTTGATGATGCCTTGCCGTAATTGACTGGGGACGACAATCCTCTGATCTCTTAACAGCAGACCATCTGCGGTGACGGACAACTCTTCGCTCACATTCCTAAACGCCTGCATTTCCTGGCGTACCTGCCAATCACTCTCTTCCTCTGGACCCTCCTGTCTCCACCTGTTGATCTGCACTTGGCGTATCACCCTCTGCAACATCACATCTTGCTGGGTTGCCTGTTGAATAGCCTCCAAAGGAACTGCTGGTGGTCGAGCCTGGTCCACCACAAAGTGGATGTACTCCTCCGCGACAGACGAGCCAGATGTTTGAGATGCTCTTGGGTGTCGTGACATGTAGTCAGCTGGGTTGGCTGACTTCCCCGGCTTGTGGACGATGGTGTAGGTGCACTCTTGCAGGCGCAGGCCCCAGCGTTCGATTCAAAGTGGCATTTTGGCTCGGGGATTTCCAAAAATGGTGACAAGCGCCTGATGGTCGGTCACCATGGTGAAGTGCTTGCCGTATATGAAAACATGAAAGTGTTCACAGGCCCACACAACTGCAAGACTTTCTTTCTCTGGCTGGGAATAGGCCTTTTCGGTGTCAGACAGGCTTCGACTGGCATATGCTACGATATGTCTCTGATCCGTGTCATTGTTGTATTGAGCTAGAATAGCCCCTAAGCCCACCGGGCTAGCATCCACTGTTATCTCTGTCTTGCGGTCAGGGCTGAAATATGCTAGACTGTCAGCAGCCTCCACTGCTTGTTTGATCTCCTGAAAAGCTTGCTCACACTCGGGAGTCCAGACAAAAGGCTGTCCTTGCTTGGTCAGGATTCTGAGCGGATGACTAATGGTGGCATAGTCCTTGATATATCCAGAGCAGTAGCTAGCCATTCCCAAAAATGACCGAATATCACTGACGTCTCGGGGGCTCTTGGTGTCATTTAGGGCGGTCAATTTTTCAGGGTCAGGCTTCATTCTGGATCCCGAAAATATCCGAAGAATTTGAGGGTAGATTGGTGGAATTCATATTTGTCCTTGTTAAGAGTTAGGTTAGCCTCCAGAAGAGCATGGCACACTCGGTCTAGGGCAGTATCGTGTTCCTGAACATTGGCCCCATACACGAGGATATCATCGCTATAGTTCAGCGTGTTGGGGGTGTGGTGGATAGTCTGGTGTATGGCCTCCTGAAAGATCTCGGCTGCCAAGGAGATGCCAAAACTCAGTCTTTTGTATCGGTAGAGCCCCAGGTGCATTGCAAAGGTTGTGATGTACCGGGAGCTCTCATGCAGCTCCAGCTGGTGATACCCTTTGTTGAGGTCCAGCTTTGAGAACACTCGGGCACCGTTTAAAGCAGAGATCATATCGCTCAGATGGGGTCCTGGGTGTCGTTCTCTTTCAATGGCGGTGTTGGGTAGCCGCATATCGACACACAGCCGAACCTTTCCAGGAGTCCCCTTCTTCGGAACAATGACTACTAACGATACCCATGGCGTGGGACCTTCCGTTCTCTCGATGATGTCAGTTGCCAACAGATCCTGAAGTTCGTCCTCCACGGCTTGCTGGAGATGGAACGGCACTCGCCGTGGATGCTGCGCCACAGGCCGAATTTGATCGTTGATGTGCAAGCGAATTTGACACCAATTCATTTTACCAAATGCCCTGAACAGTTTCGGGAACTTGTGGATGATGTCTGGAACGTCACTGACACGATATAGGATTTCCACTAATCGCAGTCGCTCGGCAGTCAGCAGACTGAGTAGGCAGTCGGCCTCTGGGCCTTCGATGACGTGGATGAAGGCGGGTACCGACGTCGTTCTGTGCCTCTGTGTTGTTGAGAATTTCCCTAGACAGGGAAGTGGCTTCCTGGACATCCAGGTGTATACCCGAACATAGGCGGGACTTAGTGGTGGCGGAGGTTTCATTTTTTTGTACTCGGTCACAGGAATGTAGTTCAGTGACACCCCACTGTCCAACACAAATTTGGTTGCATGCTCTCCTACACTGATGTCCAATCGGGGATACTTCTTGAGTTGGTCCGGGTCAGCAACCACACTCGCGTAGTCAACTGTGTATTCTGGTTCATGAGATGTTGATCTAGATTCTCTGGAGGGGGACCTCCTCGACCATCGAGATCTCTGTGACTCTCTGCTAGAGTGTGAAGATCCTGACGAGGACTTTGGGCGAACTTGCACCGCTCTCGCGTGATGCCGTCGCGTGTCCACTCGAGACGACCTGGGTGGATCTTTCCCTTTCTCTCGACGATATTCCCCACACATTACTTCAAAATGGTTGCTCCGACCACACTTGCGGCACTGCTGGCTCATGGCTGGACACGCATCTGTATGTGGAAAATCATATCCACACCTGTAACACTTCCTCGGACGTTCCTGTTTCTTGTATCGCCTTCCTGACTCGTGCCGCCGACGTCCGGAATACTGATGACGCGGAGGCGGTCGGGAATTTCGCGGTCGCTCTCTCGACCATCGGCGAGAGATGCTGGCTTGTACCCGGTAGGCTTGCTCTCTTTCCTTTCACTGCGTCCTGCTTCCATTTTCTTGGCCTGTTCCTCTGCCTGATCATGCACCCGCGTCATCTCCTCGATTTCATCGAGATTGTGACTCTTCTTCAGCAGCTTCCTCCGGAGTGTCTCTGACTGGCAGCCATCAATGATGCGTAAGCGGATGGCGTCCTCTGTTGAAAATGTGTCGAAATTGCAGTGGCGTGAAAGACGGCGTAACCTTGTTATGTATGTGCTCATCATTTCATCCTTCTCCTGACGAGCCAGTTGGAACATATACCTTTCATAATCCACGTTTTTCTTGTGCAGAAATTTCTTAACGCCTCTCGTACTTTGGCGTAAGTCCCAGTGTCCGCCGCAGGGAGCTCTTTGATTATTTTACTGATGTCTTTTCCTACGAGATTGCACAGTGCAATTAGTTGGTCTTCATTTTCTATTACTTTGGACCCCTTAATGTAGTCCTCGAAGTCCTCAATCCATTCCTCCCACCTGGGACCCATACTCCCGCCGGCCAACAGCGTCAAGGGTTCTGGGGGGCGCAGATGTGATACTCCCATCAAGATGGGTTTGGCCTCATTTCGTACTGGTGAGCCGTGATTTGACATCTTGTTCCTTTCTTGCTCCTATGTGTACTTATTTGTTGTCTTGTTTTCTTCTTGCACTTACTTGTGCTTGTTTGCTGAGGCACTCTTTCATTTGCCAATGCTTGTTACTCGCTTCTTATCTTGACCTGTGCTTCCCTAGTTATGCACGTGCTCTTCTTTCCGTAGAATTGTCTCCTGGAGCTAACTGGTGCTTGACTCTAAAATGGCCGCCCATTTACTTCATAGGAATGTCCTTCTGGGGTGCCTGACTCTAAGATGGCCACCCGACTGGATCCCACGAGGCTTGACTGTCCTCGACTCTTTCCCACACTCAAGGCTTCGGCGAGGACTCACCCTCAGTCTTTTCTTTGGATTCTCGCCACTCCACCATTCAGGTAGGCTCGGGATCCACTCCCGACTTCTTCTTCGGGCGCAAGTGCTGTTTCTCACGCATCGGGGTGAGATTCAATTACGGCGGGACAGCGCTCCTCTTCACAGCGCTTTCACAGTCTCCGCTTTTCCTCCAGCTTTTCCTGGCATCCGATCAGCACGGCAGGATTGGGGTTGGGCTCCCGATTCTTCTCTCAGCCTCACACAGCCCTCAGTTGGGGAACAACCTTTACAACGCAACTTTTACAACGCACTACACTTACAACGCATTTTTTACAACGCAAAATCCATTACAACGCACTACACTTACAACGCATGACACTACAACGCATTTTTAAAAACTACCTTTACAACGCATTCCATTACAACGCCTACCATTACAACGCATAATATTACACTACACTATCCAACACTTACCCTACTGTTGCACCCCCTGGAGTTAGAATAGTAATTTTTACCCCTATACTATCCAACACTTATCCTACTGTTGCACCCCCTGGAGTTAGAATAGTAATTTTTACCCCTATACTATCCAACACTTACCCTACTGTTGCACCCCCTGGAGTTAGAATAGTAATTTTTACCCCTATACTATCCAACACTTACCCTACTGTTGCACTCCCTGGAGTTAGAATAGTAATTTTTACCCCTATACTATCCAACACTTACCCTACTGTTGCACCCCCTGGAGTTAGAATAGTAATTTTTACCCCTATACTATCCAACACTTTCCCTACTGTTGCACCCCCTGGAGTTAGAATAGCAATTTTTACCCCTATACTATCCAACACTTACTCTACTGTTGCACCCCCTGGAGTTAGAATAGCAATTTTTACCCCTATACTATCCAACACTTACCCTACTGTTGCACCCCCTGGAGTTAGAATAGCAATTTTTACCCCTATACTATCCAACACTTTCCCTACTGTTGCACCCCCTGGAGTTAGAATAGCAATTTTTACCCCTATACTATCCAACACTTACTCTACTGTTGCACCCCCTTGAGTTAGAATAGCAATTTTTATCCCTATACTATCCAACAC
Organism: Triturus cristatus; assembly: GCF_964204655.1. Classification (NCBI taxonomy): domain Eukaryota; kingdom Metazoa; phylum Chordata; class Amphibia; order Caudata; family Salamandridae; genus Triturus; species Triturus cristatus. The sequence goes on from NC_140584.1 coordinate 589,765,678, forward strand.
TTACCCTACTGTTGCACCCCCTGGAGTTAGAATAGCAATTTTTACCCCTATACTATCCAACACTTACCCTACTGTTGCACCCCCTGGAGTTAGAATAGTAATTTTTACCCCTATACTATCCAACACTTACCCTACTGTTGCACCCCCTGGAGTTAGAATAGTAATTTTTACCCCTATACTATCCAACACTTACCCTACTGTTGCACCCCCTGGAGTTAGAAAAGTAATTTTTACCCCTATACTATCTAATACTTACCTTAAATGCAATTTACTATTATGCGTTGTAATGGTATGCGTTGTAAAGGTAGTTTTTAAAAATGCGTTGTAGTGTCATGCGTTGTAAGTGTAGTGCGTTGTAATGGATTTTGCGTTGTAAAAAATGTGTTGTAAGTGCATGCGTTGTAAAAGTGTGCGTTGTAACGACGTACATCCCCCTCAGTTCAATCGGGGCACGCGTTAGCATTTTGGCGCGAACAGCGCTCACTTTAAAATTCTCTTCTTCCGCGCTCGACCACGCTATCACCACAGGGCTCCACACGATCTGTACATCGCGGAGCGCAGACAATTACCTCTGGTCTTGTGCTGCAGACGGCAGTCTCGTCGGGGCTCACGTGTCGCAACTGCGACTTCCTCTTCGTGATGCCCGGGGACCGAACACTGTTCCTTCTGGGTTCAGGGATAGCGGACTGCTAATCCCACCCTCGTCACTAGCTGTCGTGTCTTGGACGCAATGAGGACAGACACGAAGGATGTTTATTCAGAGCTTTATTCTTTACGTCTTGATGGTTCCCGGTCCCTACTCTAACTGCCTCTTCCCTTGATCACTCCTCCTCTTCCCCTCACCCCAGGACTCCACCCACCCAACTACTAGACTGCTCATAACATTACAAACGGCACTACCATTAACAAGCATTGGGAAAGGCAACCGGTCGCAGCTTAAAGACCTATTGGCTTTGCTAAAGGAAACAAACTCAAAAGTGCGATGGGGAGGGTTGAAGCAATGCAGAAGGTGAAGAGAAGCACGCGGGCGAGACGAAGAAGCACTGAGAGCGGCGGGGGCAGAGAACCACACAGGCAAGAGAAAGATCGATATGAGTGCGGGAGGGGGGACAGAAGCACACAGGCGAGACAGGAGCATGAAGCTCGAGGTACCCAGAAACCCATGGTTAAACACCGTAGAACCCAGTCTAAGAAGAGAAACAAGCCAAGAAGAATATTTCAACACTAAGTAAACCTATGCCTGAATTATATTTATTCGTCAGTAGTGTGAGACAGGGATTTAAGTCGGCCGGGTCTCACTGGTGCTGAGCACCGGCAGCTTTTTAAAGGGGGCTGTAGTGTCTGGCTGGACACGTTCTAGTGTTTCACCCTGTTAAACACACACTAACACCCACCTACCACAGGCGTCACCAGTCTGGTGACCCTGTTAATAAAAGGGGTCGGCGCACGTGCCCTGGCCCAGTTCCAGTACCCAACAACAGCGTGTCTATGTGGTCCTTTACATTGCATGTGGGCCTTGGGCCTGGACACCACAATGTCGACGATCGGGTCGACACCCGTGCTGGCAGCTCCTTCGCTTGTTTTCAAGGGGGACAGTATTGCCCATGTCTAAGGCAAGCCCCCTGCCAGCGCCTCATCCACTGTGTACGGTGGAAAAGGGGAAAAAAGTCGCAGCACACACCGTGTTTCGAGGAGCCCCCACGCTGCCATCCTACATCATGAGACACGGACACCCGTTTCAGGAGCTGCAACGCCCATGCGGGTCGAAAGGACTGCTGAACCTTCCGGCGGATGGGCCAAATAATGGCTATTCCCCGACCTTCGTAGGCGTCTGCAAGCTGCCCCGCCTGCTGTTGTCTGTCACAGGAGGAGTAGAGCGCCTTCCCAATGGAACGTGGTAAGACACTGCCAGCAGCGCAGCGACGCAGGCACAAGCGCATTGGTCGAGACACGGAAGGTGTACGCACTCCACACAAAACAAGCACAGATTGTATTAACCCCAGCGGGGCCGGTACTTGCTTGATTGTCCTGCCGGCGAGTGGGTGCGGGAATGCAATAGCGGAAGGAGGAGACGGGCGGCAATTGCGCCACATCTGCACTGCCCTTTTCCCGGGGAAACAGGAAAGAAGCGTGGGTTAGTCTGGGGGGCAACCGGAATGAGCGATACCCCCGCCAGGCATATAGATGCAGCTCAAGAATGTATGGCTGCCCGGGGGGGGGTTGCGCAGCGGCCCGCCCCTTGGAGGGCGGCCGCCTTAGTGCCACAGGAAGGCACAGGGGTGGGAGGTCGAGTCCCTGGGCTAGTCCGGGGGAGACCTCAACAGATAGCTGTTTCCGGCGAGGGCGGGCAGGAGACAGGGGTACTTATACAATATTTCTCCACTTACATTACAGTGTTGTGTGTTTTATTTATGTACTTATGTGCTTTGTGATAACTGTTGCCGATATTGGCACTAAGCGCCTTGGCCTGTATTTGAAGTGCCAGAATCTCAGACACAAGTAAGCGACTCGACCCAGCCAAGACCAACATTGTGAGGAGACATCTGCCTTGCCGCACCCGCTGAGCGATCGTCACTGCCCGGTCTGCTGCCATCTGTCGCGAAGAGGGAGGCTGCACCTGGAAAAAGTTACCACCCCCGGATATGCAACGACCTGCAGCATCCGGGGAGCTGCCGCAGCCAGCACCGTGGGCCTCAATGCTCGACTCAACTTTGCACGGTAGCAGGGCCCCGCTTACCACCCGGCAGGCAGTGATGCTAGTTTCTTGTCAGCCGGTAAAGATTTGTAGTGCCCCACCAGCAGCTAGGGTGACCAACCGTCCGTAAATTTCACGGACAGTCCGTAATTTCGGCCGTCTGTCCGTTGTCCGTGAAGGATTCTTTAACGGACGCTATTTGTCCGTAATTTTAACCGGGCACCGGTCGCACCACCATAAGCCAGCACAGCTTCCACCCACCTCCCTTCTTGACTCCGATGCAGTACCAAAGCTCAGATCCCCAGCAGCATTGGAGAGGCACAGCGGGATGGCAGCCCTCACACCTTCCGCCCTTGATGAGCTGCTAAGAGATGCTTGAAGGGGACTGAGAGGGAGGGGCTGCAGCTTCGGGAGCAGGGGCATCTATTCAGATGCAAACAGCCCTGAATGCGTCTTGTCTTTTCAATTTAGAGGGGCCTCACACATTCCCTTTCTGCCCAGGGCCCCAAACAACTGGCCCCGATTACACCAGGCAGCACGTGGTTCTCTTCACAGAGCTTAATTACTGTCACTAAATTGTAAGCAAACCTCGGTTCTTCAAACATGCAGTCCATAATGTAATAAAATTAAGAAATGGCACAATCGCACCCACACTGATTAACAAAGTATGGAGGACAATCAGTTAAATCAGTTATATGGGAGTATCTCCTTTAAGTACTGTACATCACAGTGAGGGATGGCAAAACTAACATTTTGGAAAGAGAGTCTGTCTTCTCATTGTCTTGTCCAGGAGGGGGTGAGGAGCCCTACCCCTCCCTGGAAGAGACCAAGATGATACTAGAATACTGCATGCCCACCCCTGTGCCCACCCTGGTGGATCCTGTCCCCCCTCCTGTGATGGCTCCTGCCCCCCCCCCCAGTGATGGCTCCTGCCCCCCCCCCCCCATGTGGTGGCTCCTGCCCCCACCTGTGATAGCTCCTGCCCTCCCCCCCCCCCCCTGTGGTGGATCCTGTCTCCACCCTGGGTGACTTCTGTCCCAGCCCTGGAATAGCACCTGCAGCGAGGGTGAAGTTCTTGATGGGCCTCTTCTCAAAAAAGGCTCAGCTCAAAATTAATATGAAAAGGTGGGCGAGTGAGTAAGTGAAGGGATGGGTGGATGGCTGGATGAATTAGTGAAAGGGTGAATGGATGAATGAACAATTGAATAGATGGATAATGAGAGAGGATGGATGGATTTATGAGTGAGTGGAAGGGTGGATGAGAGAAAAGGTAAATAGCTGGATGTATGGGTGGAAAGGTAGCTGGATCGGTAAAAGGGTGGATGGATGAGTGAAAAGGTGGATGATGAGTGAGTGAGTGGCTGGATTGATGAGTGAAATGATGGATGAATTGATGAATTGATAAGTGCAAGGGTGAATGGATGGACAGATGAGTAAAAGGGTGGATGTAAGGATGGATGAGTGAGTGAAAGGGGGGGTAGATGGACAAAAGGATGAATAGATGAGTGAAGGAGTGAAAGGATAGATGGATGTGTGATAGGGTCAATGGATGGATTCATGAGTGGATGAGTAGATGGATGGGTGGGTGGACGGAAGGAAGGATGGCTAAGTGAAAGGGTCGATGGAGAGAAAGGAAGGATGGATGGATGACTGAAAGGGTGGATGGGTGGAAGGAGGAGTGACTGGGTGGATGGTTGAGTAAGTGAGTGGCTGGATGGGTGAAAGGGTAAATGGCTGGATGGATGAGTGAATGGATGGATGGGTGGAAGAGTGGATGGATGAGTGTACAGATGGATAGGGTGGAAGGGTGGATGGATGGATAATGGATGGATGAGTGAAAGGATGGATGAAGGGATGGATCGGTGAAATGAAAGATGGAAGGATGCATGATGGCTAGGTTTGCAAATGGTTGAATATGTTTGGATATGGCTGCAGTGCTTAATTTGTGCCGCTGCTTTCCGGTGCTCAGCACCGGCACTTCATTGTCAGGGCCGGGGCTATAAATTATTTTCAGGAGGCAGTGGTGGTGAACGTAATTTAAAAAAAAAAAAACATGAACAAAGGGGATTCCCTGCTGCGCTTTTGTGGAGGTTTTTGTAAGGATGGATGTGATTCTGCTGTGCTCTTGTGGCGGTTGAGACGTCCGGTCAGTGGTACCTGATAGCGTTATGTTGTAGGGGGGTGTGTGGTTGAGTAAGGAGCCATGAGATGCTCTCTGTGTTATGTACACTTCACATGTGACGTGGGGTCATGCCTATTTACGGTACATCATGTGGAGTTTAACAAGGCCTTGCGGTTGCCTCCTGATAGGACTCCGCCTTACTATGCTAGCACATTCTAAGGGGGTTTATATTGCGTGTTATTGAAGGGTGCCGAGTTGCACCTTGAGGCATGGGTGATTACACAGTTTAGTGGTGTTCTGTGGGCCGACTATACTACAGCTCGAAAATAATTCCTTTATCGGAAATAGTATTTCACAGCTTTTTGGGGCTTCCGTTTTCTGTGAGCGAACTGGGAATTTAGTTTCACCGGGTGTTTTTCCTTCGAGTGTTGTGAAATGGCTATTTTGGTCATTGGCTGCATAATATGTTTTCTTTTTCCTGAGTTATAGAACTGGTCTATTTGTCTTGTGTATAAATTGTGTTTTCGTATGGCATCCTCCTGTTAAGAGGAATGGGGTTGTGGGCTTTTGTTTAAGTCACAAATTTGAATCCCGGCAGGGCCGCTCAGCCTTTCATCCTCCATGGTGAGTAATTGAGACCCTTTGACCTGGTAAATAATAACACCTGTAGTGTACAGATCTTAGAAAGGGGCAGAAGGGTGGTATGGAGCTGTAAACATAACTTTATTAATAATAAAACAGCATGACTTGCAATATATGCGTTGACCCACGAAGAGTACTGTGCCCTCTAACTTCTTATCATAGGAAGTAAATATGCTCCTTAAAGAACGTCTCATGCTTCTAAGCGCTGTAACTAACAAGTATTATTCCAGTTATCAATGGTACTTGGTGGCATCTTTGCTGAGAGCAGATAAGGACATCAGGAGTCACTTGAGGCTTTGCCCTTCTTTATTGATGGCCCCTCTCCACATTTCACAGTGGAAATAAATAGCATAATACACTCGGCGCATCTGCATCAATGCTACATATATACTGCTGCAGTTTGGCCACGTTGTTAATGTAGGTTCGGACTAGAGACTGTCGTGCATGTGACTGTCACTCAGTGCCTCAGGGAAGGGACTGCCATGAGTGATCATCACTCACTGCCTCAGGGACTACCATGAATGACCATCTCTTGACGTCTCAGATGAGGAACTGCCATGAGTGACCATCACTTGATGCCTCAGGTGAGGGACTGCCATGAATGACCATCACTTGATGTCTCCGGAGAGGGACTGCCATGAGTGACCATCACTTGATGCCTCAGACGAGGGACTGCCATGAATGACCATCACTTGATGTCTCAAGTGAGGGACTGCCATGAATGACCATCACTTGATGTTTCAAGTGAGGGACTGCCATGAGTGCCCATCACTTGATGCCTCAGGCGAGGGACTTCCATTAATGACCATCACTTGATGTCTCAGGTGAGGGACCGCCATGAATGACCATCACTTGATGTCTCATGGAATACCATAGGTGACCATTACTTGGTGCCTCGGGGGAGAGATTGCCATGAGTGACCATCACATGAATGACCATCACTTGATGCTTGAAGTGAGGGACTGCCATGAGTGACCAGCACATGAGTAACCATCACTTGATGGATCAGGTGAGAGACTGCCACATGTGACCAACACTGGAAGGCTCGGATGAGGGACTGCCATGAGTGACCATCTCTTGATGCCTTAGGCAAGGGACTGCCATGTATGACCATCACTGAATATATAGGTGAGGGACTGTAGGTGCGTGACCAGCACTGGATGGTTTGGGCTAGGGACTGTATGTGCGTGACCATCAGTGGACAGTTCAGGCGAGGGACTGTGTGCGTGACCATCAGTAGATAGTTCATGCAAGGGACTGTATGTGCGTGTTCATCGGTAGCTGGTTCGGGCAAGGGACTTTATGTGTGTGACCATCAGTGGATGGTTCGGGCGAGGGACTGTATGTGCGTGACCAGTGGATGGTTCGGGCTAGGGACTTATGTGCGTGACCAACACTAGAGGGCTGAATTGAGGGCACTTTCATAAACGTAAACACTTGGTGGCCCATTGGTTTCATGTACTGGTTTCATGCCACCCTCGTCCAGGTCATTGGATCACAGCTCGGCGAGGTGAGCCAGTTGGTTTCTGTGGCTAACTTACTGCCCGGCTGGCAGGTGGCCATCCAGCAGCGAGGACCCCTGCAGAGTTGATAATGCTCCTAGAGTAAGTGGGTGGAGTCAGTGAAGGAAGTGAGTGGAGCCAGGGCAAGTAGATGTGGCCTCCTACAAACATTTGAGCACCTGGACTTCATATTTTACAAATTAAGCACTGTATGGCTGGGCTTACTTATATACTATTGCGCAACCTCCTCTGATGTGTCTGTAAAATTTACCTATTGTCCTGAAGTTTTGTCCTGAATTTTGACTTCCTGTCCTGAATTTGTGTCCTGAATTTTGACCCTTTGTCCTGAATTTTTACACTCACCGTCCTGAATTTGCACCAATGCCAGTTGGTCACCCTACCAGCAGCTCAGGCAACCAAGACCGCACCAACCATAAACAGAGCCCTAGTCGGCATCAGCACAAAAGGTGTAATGGTGCTTACGCGCACCTGAACAGCCGCGAGGGTCTCAGCATAAGAGAAGCCTGCCACGGCCTCCCGAAGATCTGCAGTGCCACGTAGTGCCTGATCCGGACACTGCATCCTGGCTGCAGAAACTGGTATGAAACAGCCCCTGCAACATTCACACTGTGCAGCCAGAGAGCAAGCAGCTGCACCCACCACTGATCATCGCATTGACTCGCGGCAAAGACCCCGACCAGGGTCAACAGGGAAAAATGATCACACCAGCATTTGCGTGCCCCCACTGGCACGGGCATCCCCAGTGTCCAGGCAGCACTCGAGAGAGCCCAGCCTGCCTGCAGCATTGGGAAAGCTGCCAGAGCCTAAGACTCACACTGCAGTGCCACCTGGTGGCCATTTGCGTGTACTGCACCAGCACAAACATACACACGGACACTGAAAGTCCCCCAGCACAGAATTTAGTGTGTGAAAACTGAAACACACTCCCTGTGATCAGACTGTCATTTGGAGGAGAGCGAGCCGGTAAATGGGACCTCACTGAGGGAAATGCATTTGCCACCAACAGCAGAATCAGAGCAAAGACCCCTGCGAACCATTCAGAGTCTCTGTCCCTAGTTAGCAGGTACCAGGACATCACCCCAATGATGCCCATACAAGGGAAGAGAAACTAGCCGAGGAACACCACAAGACGCAAGACCATTACCCCCGCAAGAACCAAAAGACGCTCACAGCTGCCCCAACACATCCAGTGCTCTGCACAGAGCACCCAAGGACGCTGCCAAGAAGCCCAGAGCTTCCCTGGCCAAGAGAAGCATCAAGGGGCCCAGCAAGGTCCAGTGAAGTTGATAGGACCGAAAAGCAGCCAAGCCCCATGAAGGGGCACAAGGACAAGGAGAACGTGCGCTGCGCACACACAACCCCCAGTGGCTACTGACGCCACAACATGCGAAGAAGTTTGTGCCACCCGCCCCTAGTGCTGAACAGCCACCACCGCAACAACGAGGAACAAGCACGCCAAGCGCCAGAAGAGGGCCCCCAAGGAGAGGATGGAGAACACAAGGTGTGCAGAAAAGCCATACCGGCGTACCGGCCAGCACGGTCAGGCACTCGGGAGATAAAGACATCTCCACTGCACCAGCGAAGCCCTGCAGTGGGCCGAAGACAGCAGAGTGTCCTCCCTCACACTGCCTCAAGATGGAGTCGCCAGTGACCCAAGACAGGCAAGAGGAGAGTAGCACACTCCACGTGGCAAGCCGCTACCACATGTGCTCCAACAGGCGACACGTGGCCGGATGCCACATCGCACAGCAAGCAAGGAGCACATCACTCGAAGTGACCAAACATGCCCGGAAAAAGGCAAGATCAAGTGCCACGACAGCGCATCCCTGAGGCACAAGCACAACGCCCTCGAGTGAGGAGAAGAGGCGCACCGCGAAATCCCGGAGTAGGGGATGATGCCCGTGAAAGGTCCTCAAGAGGAAGAAGCAAGTCTGACCGATAGGACTGACTTGGGACAGGTCTGCAGAACAGTGAAGACCGGCCCAAGAACTGGACGCGGCCAGCGAGATGTCCGTGTGGCATAAACATGAGACATGTGGCAGGACGCCACATCCAAGTGAGGACCTGGTCTGAAGGAGGAAAAGAGAGTGGCAGGACGGCACTCCGCAAAGGAAGAAAGAACAGTGGCAAAACGCCACAGGGTAGACAACCATCACAGGCGCGCAAGATTGAACGGAGAAGAGTGACAGGACAGAGGACTCGTGCCAGCACTGGAGAAGGTGTTCATCAGCACAAGCCAGCCACTGGGGTGCAGAGCTGTCACTGGAGACAGCTTCGCGGGAGGACCAACCGTAAGCCGCTAGCAAGTGCGATCTGCGTCCAGGCCCAACGCTCCGCAGTTCGACCGTCCTCTCACCTGGCACCGGCTGCTTGGTATTGATAGCACCATGCCTAGCAAGTGCACCTGCTGGAAGACAACTGCAAGTGGCCACAAAGTCCCTGTTGTCCTCTTCACTCCAAAAGGTCACCCAAGGCAAGAGATCGCAGCCTGTTGCCCAACTGAAGGAAAATCACTGTATTTGTCATCATCATCCAGGTGCATCATCACCAAGGACATCAAAGGAGCATCGCACCACCAGAGTGGATCTCAACACTCCGGACAACCGGAATTCAATGAGGCTAGCCACCCAGGAACCTTCTGTGTGCCCCCGTCAACCTGAAGCCTGCAGAAGTAGAGCATACCCGACCATTGGAACATCCACCCTTGGGGTTACACGAGGCTTGGCCGTAGCCCTGTTGGGAGTTCTGCAGCGACCCCTCAGTGCGGGCTACGAAAGGCCCGCACAGCCCACGCGGTCATGTGGCAATCCAAGGGTGTTAGACCTGGCATCTCTGGGCATGATTACCCCAGACATTTTGCCTCTACCTCCTTTATTTTTGGTTCTGTGATAGATTTTGTTTTGCCAACTTAGATGCATTGGACACTTTGCCACTGCTAAACTGTGTCAAAGTGCAAGTGTTCCCTGTATAAAGTGTAATGGAAATTGGTTGTTCATGATTGGTATGTTTGCCTTGCTGGTAAAGTCCCTAGTAAAGTGCACTATGTGTGCCATGGCTGGTAATGCAAATGCTTCTAGTGGGCCTGCAGCACTAATTGTGCCACCCACACAAGTAGCCTTAAAAAGGGAATTCAGGCCTGCCATTGCAGTGCCTGCACGCAGTTTGTTAAACTGCCATATTGTTCTGACAAATGCATTCACTTGCCAGACCTTACCCTTCCCTTTCTATGCACATCAGACACCCCTATGGTAGGTCTAGGGCACCCCCTGGGCAGGGTGCAGTGCATGTGAATGGTAGGACATGTACTAAGGTGTGTGCCATGTCCTGAGAGTGAAATAATCTCCATTTCGTTTCACACTGTTGAAAGGCCATCTTGCCCATAGAATGGAATGGGAAGGCTTGTAATATGTTTTCCAGCCTATCGTCCCAAAGGCTTAAGATGGAGAGGTGAAGTTTAGTATGCCTGAACTCACAATGTAATAACACATCTTTTTATGAAGGTGGTTTTTGCTTTGCGTGTTTATAAGCCACTCTTTTAGAAGTGGCTGGGTTTTTGTGCTCTAACATTCAGGCGCGGTGCGTCCGTTGGGGCTTTGCCCCCCCCGCCCGCGCCCGCAGCTCCCTCGGCGTCTCTGAACTTAGTTTACTTAAGTTCAGAGATGCCGAGGGAGAACTGACAATGCATGTCAGTCAGCATGACGTCGGACCGTGGGCGGTCCGTTGTCATGTTGACTGACATGCATTGTCAGACCAGCCAGGGACAGGCAGCACTGAAGCACAAGTGCACATGAGTGGGGAAGGTGAGCGAATTTTTCTCCTGTGCCCAGTCATGCGCACTTGTGTTTTCAATGACTTGCGCATGCTCATTAGGAGACCCTCGGTCTCCTAATGGGCAGGAGGCGGGCGAAGAGTAAGCTGTGCCCTTAGCCAATCCTGGCGCTGCAGCAGCGCCAGGATTGGCTGAGGGGTTGCCACTCCAGTGCTGATCCTGTTTCAACTCAAGAGGCGCCATTGCCAACGCGGAGCAGAGGCGGTCAGGTAAGTTTTCGTCTTAATTTTAATTTTATTCTCCCTCGGCCCCCCCCGCGTGACCCCCCTCTCGTGACCCCCTCACAACCCCCCCCCCACAACAGACCCCTCGCGACTGCCTCCTTGCTCTTTGAAGAATGTTTTTGCGTGCATTGGAAAACAAAATGCATACTGCGCGTGCGGCTCTGTATTCACAAACGTGGTCTTTTTAAACCATTCTGCTTTCGAATTATATAAGCAATGGGCATTAGGTCAGCTACGTTACTCTCACTAGGCGCTATAGATAGATAGTTCATGATGTTCAACCGATTCTTGTGGGAGATGTGCTCTGTCGTAAGTCACTGCTTGAGTCTATTTCCCTACTTTCTTAAACATGCCTCCCCGTTGGCGGAATTCGCCAAGGGGCAAGGCCGATGGTTAAGGCTCGGTCTTTGGGGACAGGCGAAACGGAAAGAGAAGGAAAAGAACTCTGTCTTTTCCTTCGTGCCCAAAGAAGACAAGGACAGTGTCCAGTTCTCCCGCTGCTGGCAGCTGCCCCCCTCCTTTGTTCCCCCTCTTCCCTCTCTGTCTCGCTCCTCCTCATGTAGTAAAAACCGGTCCGAGACTTAAAAAAACAGGTATTACCTTCTCTTTCCTCCTTTCGTTTATTTGCGTCCTTGTGAAATGGATCCAAAAAAGAAAAACACTTGCTGGAAACGTAGTCTTTTGCTGACATTTTTCAATTTCTAAGTGCAGCCTCAGGGTAGAGGGAAATAAAACATTCAAAATATGAAAAATAACTAACTAACTAAAGCAAGGTGGCCATATTGATTTATTCACACCTAAACACATTAGCGCCACATTACAGTGTTTGCCAGTGAAGTCCTACTTTTGTTGCCTCCTCGCTCTTTGAACAACCATGTTTTCCCTGGGTGGGAAAGCACACTATTCCTGGAGGTACTGAAATACCTGCTTGTTGGGTGCGTGCATTGGAAAACAAAATGCATACTGCGGCTTTGTATTCACAAACGTGGTCTTTTGAAACCATTCTGCTTTCGTTTTGTAATGATATAAGCAATGGGCATTAGGTCAGCTCCATTACTCACACACGTTGCTTTCTGCACCCTCGTTCCCTTATGTCACTGTTTCCTTCTCTTTCTATTTCCCGGTTAAATTACTTTTCTCTCTTGCTCTGGGGGTGAAGGCCGATGATGAGAAATACGCCCCAGACCAGACGCCGGACCTTAAAAGAGTGGCAGCGCTAAGCGCCCATCACCTGCAATCACCGATACATATTAGGCACTATAGTAGAGTCTAGAGATAGTTCATCCGATTCTTGTGTGAGATGTGCTCTGTCGTAACTACTTGTCATTTGCTATGACGGGGGAATGGAGGTGCGGAGACAGAGAAAGAGACGAGGGAGGAAGGGATACTGAGATGTAGGGAGGGATAGCAAGCAAGATGGATGTGACAGCAACAAGATAAGGAGAGAGGAGAGCATGGGGGGTTGCGAGACAATGGAAGGGGCAGCAAGAGACAGTCACCGGGCAGTGTCAGCAGCACCCAGCCAGTGACAGAGGAGGGGAGATGCTGAGATAGCGAAAGAGATAAGGTAGGAAGGGATACTTAGATGATGGGAAAGTGAGAGTGTCACTGGAAGAGAGTGACACCGATAGAGCAGCTCGCAGCAACTTACAGGTGAAGGTGGTGAATTCTGGGAGAGAGATAGGTAAAGAGAAAAGTGACAGTTCACAGAGGCACGTTCACAATTGCTTTATGATGCTGTGTGCGTGTGCTTTGTGCAGCGGGAGACCTTCATGAGGATTGCCTTGTTATCGTGCACCCGGAATCCAAGTGAGTCTCCACAACGCTGTGTGCGTGTGCTTTGTGCAGCGGGAGACCTTCGTGAGGATTGCCTTGTTATCGTGCACCCGGAGTTAAAGTGAGTCTCAGTAACGCTGCATGCGTGTTCATCGTGCAGCCTGGGACCTTCGTGTGGAGTGCCTGGTGATCGTGCACCCGAAGCTCAAGGAAGTCTCAGCGATGTTGTGTGCGTGTGCCCTGTGGCAGCCTGAGATCTTCGTAGCAGTAGCGGCCCAGACCGGCAGCCCCGGAGGAGCTGAGCCGCCGGCCCAAGCCCACCGTTACCAAGTCCCAAAGATTGCATCGGAGGCCCAAGTCGCTGGACAAGGAGAGAAGAGTGAGTTTGCGCCCCCCAGGTAATGTGTGTCGACTCCTGGGGCGGGGCACGGGCTCGGAGGGAGACGCTCTTGGACTCTTTCTCATTTCAGCAGCGCAGCCTCTGCTTCGGCTCATATCGCGGCCCGTATTGCCAAGGGAGTGGCAGTACCGGGGCCGGAGTGTGGGGTTGCACTTTTTGTGTTATACCATATCCGTGTGGGGGCAACTGTTGTCAGAGGCTACCTGCGAGTCAGCACGAGTGGTGCTGGATTCTATTACGGATTACTCTATTTCTGCATAACGGAGTACCTGATTGTCGTATTACACATTGCAACATTTCTGCATAACAAAGTACCTGATTAGAGTATTTCGCATTATATTATTCCTGCATAACGAACTACCTGATTAGTGTATGACGCATTACATTATTTTTGCATAAAGAACTACCTGATTGTCTTATGACGTATTGCATTGTTTCTGCATAATGAACTACCTGATTAGTGTATTACGCATTGCCTTATTTCTGCATAACAACGTGCCTGGTGGTTGTATTATGCTTTGCATTACTTTTACATTGTTAGGTACCTGATTGTTGTGTTACACATTGCATTATTTTTACATTGCAAAGTGCCTGATTGTTGCGTACGCATTACATTATTACATTGCAAAAGTGCCTGATTCTAGCTTTACGATCTGTATAATATGGTGTTAGGATTACAGTAGACTCTTTTGAAGTGCTCATTAATATCGCCAGAACTTACAAGAGCTGGCTGGCCTAACAACCGGCCAGCCAAAGTTCGCATAAGTTGGATTTATATCATGTGGTCTTATCGTATATCTTTTTATATAAAGTTTATACTTGTTTTTATCAAACTTGTGTGGAGTCTATTTGTGGTGTCATCATTGGGTTGCTGTGAGCATGGTTGCAAATACTTTACACATTTGCCTTGAAGATAAGCCTGGCTGCTCGTGCCAAGCTACCAAGGGAGTGAGGGGGGCTATCTCAGACGGTGACCTTCCTTTCCCTGACGTGGAACTGCGGGTCCCTATTTGGCCTAAGGTACCTACCTCAGCCAACCAGAGATCCCGTGTCTAACAAAGGGGAAAGGGCCTTGACGGAGTTCCTGTGAGGGGGGAATCTGAATAGTAGAGATGAGTCGGCAGCAGCTCCATGACAGGCACGGGAAGCATGGAGATCACAGATGAAGACCATCAGAGGAAGGCACAGAACCTGAGTCCTGGCGGTAAGAACACCCAAACTGAGACACCACCCTCTGCGGCTACATGAGCGACTTGGCTGTGGTCCTGTTGGCAGTTCCCCAGCGATGCCTTCGCGCGGCCTACACGAAGCCCGCACAGTCCAGACGGTCCCATGGCAGCGCGGCAGGAAGACCCTCCTGGAGGCTCCAGTTTAGAGAGGAGTCAAGGCAAGAGAGGCAAGTCTGAAGTTGCTTAGCTGTCAGGAGTTAGAAAGACCATCAAGCATGTCGCCTCCAAGGGAAGGCCTCATACACCGAGATCATCCCCAACAGCTGTAGGTTTGCCGTCCACCGGAACCTGAGCGCCTGCGAGATCTCCAGAGTGGACTTCACCACCGCTCCAGATGCACCGATACTTGAACTTTGTAAATAGACTCCAACACCGCGAGACCAGGCCGGTCTGAATTACATCGCCAAGGCGGACTAAAGCATCCTGACCATGCGGTCCAAAGCTTAAGCGCTGCCTGGCTGACGGCCTGAAGAGACTCATTTGGTGCCATGTATTGTTTATTTGTTTTCTTACAGGTTGGACTTTTGTTTGTTTCTTTTCATTAAAGTTTGGGAGGAATGTAGTGTCCGGCATGACACGTTCTAGTGTTTCACCCTGTTAAACACACACTAACACCCACCCATCATAGGTGTCACCAGTCACGTGACCCTGTTAATAAAAGGGGCCGGGCGCACGTGCCCTGGACCAGTTCCAGTACCCAACAACAGCGTGTCTATGTGGTCCTTTACTTAGCATGTGGACCTAGGGCCCAGGACACCACAGGGGCCTTGAAACGGGTCTCTATCGGGTCCTGTTTTCTACCCTGGCACAGGGGGTCCATTTGTTTCCGGACTGCAGCGACAGCAGGCACATAATGTGCACGTGCTTACACTGCTCACTTCTCACTAGTGGAGAGGTTACGGCATGACGTCATGTCAGGTGAGCGTTGTAGGGGAAAGGAAATCCTTTAAAGAGAGTCATTTTCTCTCTGGATTTACCTTCTCTTTTGGAAACTCAGGAGTAGCAATATTGCTGTGGTGTCACCAGGGCTTTAAGTGGAAGCTTTTCAATATTGTTTACAAGCCATAGTTGCTGCTTATCTTATGAAACTAACAACCATCAACAAAGCCAATAGTCCTGACTTGTTGTAGGTATGATGTTACTTGTTGTATCATATATCTGGATACAATGACAGAAACAGCAAAATACAAGTCGGGTGGCACACTATGCTAAGCACAGATTTTTAGCTGTAGTGTTTTTAAAGCCAGTCCCTTAATTACATTGGCCACGCCCCTTTGAGAAACCCCCCAGTTTTTTCACCCCACTTAAAGCTCTGGTGTGAGGCACATTTTTGGAGAGAGAAAGTAAGAGAAAAGATGGAAAGATAATTCTTTTTTGCTAAAACTCAAGTCGTCCTCATCAATAGTAAGCGTTACAATGTATGTAAGTTAGAAACACTGCAGATCCAGACCTTGAAACATCACAAGTTACGCCTTCACAACAGAGAAACGTGGCCATTTTACTTCAAAATCACAAACATACTACAGAACCTAGCTTTCATACATATCACAAATCACAGAACTATGTGTAAAGGCAGGGCTTTAAGTGGGGTGGGTCCTGCCGGAGCTCAGCACTGGCAGTTCTAAAAAGCAGGTGCTGAGACGGGTCCATGTCGGGCTCTCCATTTTTGCCCTCACCCTCAAGATGAAAACAAATCTGAACTCTGCAGCAGTACCACCCTTCACAGCCTTTGATACAACTCCAAAGAGACTCGTTATAGTTTTTTCACAGTGTCATCATTTCAGAACTGAAGCATTTTGTATTCTATACAACGAAGCCATAGGTGTAGCTTATTTCTTTTATGCAACTAACAACTGTTGGCAAAGCCAATAGTTCTGGCTTGTCGTACGTGTATTGTTACTTGTTGTATTATATATCTGGATGCAATGACAGAAGCTGCAAAATACCAGACAGGCGGCACACTATGCTCAGCACAGATTTTTAGCGTGGGTGTTCTTAAGCCACGCCCTTAATTACACCAGCCACACCCCTTTGAGTGACCCCCCCAGTTTTTTCATCCCATTTAAAGCCCTGTGTAAAGGTATCTCTTTGTGATAGTGATTCTGGACAACTCTCTCGTTACATGCGAAGTTACTTGTATATTCTACATCAGAGTCCATGGTACACTTTGTAATATGTGCAGGTTATTTCTGGGTAATTGCCTCCACTAGGGGAAAGTTACTGCACAACTTCAGAACCAATTTATGTAGCTACTATCTCAATGCTCATACAGGGGCGACTCCTGCGCTATGGCGAAGGAGCGTCGCCCAACTGCTTTTAAGCAGTGTGAAGAAGAGAAATATAAAATGATAATAACTTTAAGTTAGTATCATTTTATGCTTTGTGACGTGTCCCGCTGCTTTGCTTGGCATCTGCTCTGCTCACTGAGCAGGGCAGGGGAGGAGTGGTTTGCAATGACTGTTTGGTTGGCCCTCTCGAGCCGCCAAACCAGTCATGCACACGTCCCTGTTCTCCATGTAGGCTGTACTACAGCCGGCATGGAGAACATGCCCACCCCTCAAGCCCCTGTCTGAGCGCCGTGTCACGGCGGTCAGACCAATCACAACGCTGCATTGTGATTGGTTTAGGGGAGGGAGTCTGGCTGCTTGCTTCCTGTTACTGTAGTTGGAGACAGAAGAGCAGTAGCAGCGACGCGGGACCGGCCTTAAGGTAAGTTTATCTTTTTCTTTATTTTGCCCCTGTGCAACACCTCCCGGGCCCCCCGCAGCCCCCACTCGCGATCCTGCACCTGCCTCCCCACCAGCGAACCATGCCGGCCGCCATTGTACTCATATGATATACACACACATTTCAATGTAAACATCGCCATTCTGAGCATTAGCAGACTTACATAGAAGAGCGTAGTATTCGACTCCTTGTTTCCAAATATCAGAAAAAATTTCTAACTAGGCCTAGGAAAAATGACTGTGAGGTTTATCCACAAACTGCATTGTGTAGTACATTTGGTAGAACTGCATTAATACTACTTACTTACTACAAATGCTATTCACTACACTAGGTCCAGTGGTCTCCTCCTCCCAGGGGGAGAAATAGGAAAATGGGGGATATTTACTACAAAATGGGAGGGGTCAAAGGAGGAGTAACGAGGTGTCTAGAGGAGGGTTAAAAAGGAATTTAGGGAGGGACATGCACCGACCCTCAAAAGAGTAGGCCCAGCCCATTGCTATTCACAAACCGCCCTTCTATACGTACTGCTGCCAAAAGGAAACCAAAATAGTCATAAGTATATTCCAGCTCAGACGTGAAGTAAGTTGAGCATCATACATGGCCAGCAATGGTACTGCAACACCCTCCTATGGAAAATAACAATCCCCTAGGAAATAAATTAAAATAAATACATTTATGTCAACTTTTTAAAAGTATATATACATTACATTTCATGTAAAAATATATAAATAATTATTGTTTTAGTATAAATTATTTTATTACCCTTTAAAAACGTTAAAAATAAATGTACCTTTATTGTTTTTAATTATTACATTAATTTAAATTATTTGCATACATAACGTTTGGTAACGTTTTATGAATAATCAATAAAAACATACATCTTACTTTAAGTGTTTCTAAAAATAAATCTTTCAAAAAGTATTTTAATTTAATGGATTTAAATTAATTGAATAAGTAATACTGCTGTAGCATGTTTTGTTCCACGTTAAAAATAAATATATAAAATTAATTTACATTAAGATTGATCAAAAAGAAATTCACATTTTTTTAAAAAGTTTAATAAACTTTTTTACTTTTGCCTATACTTTACCATAGGGAGAGCTCTGCCACAGTAGCGGAAATGTCCTCCTGCATATTAAAAGTTACTGGTAGTAACATTACCCTCATAAATTAGGCCCCACCCCCTGAATTCAGGGTGTGGAGACATGGAAGCCTATACTTTGTAGTCAATTTACACTCGTAGATGGCAAATAGCCAAATGAAGTACATTTTCTACAAAGTGTAAAGGTAAATGTATTCACATGAAAGAGTACTTTTGTGAATAGACTCTTATGATTACGACTCATATGGTATCAGAGAATAAACCTAGAATCATTACAGAGAAATGAGCCTCATGTACAGAATACTTTTGCTGTTGCAAACAATGTGATTCGCAAAACCACTGTCTCTGCAACCACAAAACGTTTGTTTGCACTGTACGGAGTCCTTTTATGAGTTGCATAAGGTTTTCCATCTTGCTTGAGGAATTTTGTTACCATTTCCAAATCACAATCGCGTAATCAGCAATCAGGGAGAGCAGACAGTGGCAAAATGGAAGCTTTTCTTGTTAGCTTTTCTTTTTAAAGCCACACTTCTCTCTTTAATGGATAATAGCTGCTTTAACGTAAAGATTCCCATTTGGGAATGCAAATGAAGGAATGTTGGTCCACCTCTAAATTCACAGCCAATCAGAGATAGTCACATATTGGGACCTACCTTACTAATATTCATTACTACTACAAAGAGCGTTCTCCATAGGGATAGATGCAAATATTACTTAGTCAACAATATTGCCATCTCATTGGACGGGACATATTATTCAGCAGAAGTGGTTATTTTACACTGTGTTGCAGACATACTCACCCATACATCAAAGCATTTGTCCAGACGCGCCATGTTCCAAACACTGCTTCGTAATACATTTGTTAATCAAAGTTCAAAAAAATCGGTCCAAGTACACTTTATCCCAGTCGCTCAATAGTTTTATACGAAAAGGCATCCACTTTCCATTTTGAACATGTGGTCCGACCTATACGTAGCACTGCAACCAGTCCTGAAGGTGTAGGAACAGCTCATTGTTGCAACACAGTATCCTCCAGGCGTGTTATACTTTATATGCGTGTGAGTCTGCTGATGTGCTCCAATACAAAAGGTGTCAATGTGTTTTGCTCTATAAGTAAATGTGTCTTCAGGACACAACAAGGTCAAGTTCCTTTACCAACTACATGCTACTCCACGCCACTCTACTCCATGCCACTCCACTCTACTCTATACCACTCTACTCTACTCGCTCTACTCCACGCCACTCTGTGACACTCTACTCTACATTCTACTCCATGCCTCTGTATTCCATGCTACTCTACACCACTCCACAAACTCTACGGCACTCTACTCTACGCACTCTACTCTACATCATTCGACTCTAGGCTACTCCACACTACGCCATATACTCTATGCCACTTTACCTTAGGCTATTCCACTCTATGCCACTCTACTCCACTGTACGCCGCTCTATGCAACTCCACTCTATGCCACTGAACTCTATTCCCCTCTATGCCACTCTACCCTAAGCCATGCCACTAACTTTTAGCCACTCTTCTGTACAGCATGGATAAAAGACACTGGAATTTTATTATTCACTATTAGTGGCATAAAAAATGTAGCACAATTAGTTGGAACTGGGCCTTTGGGCTAAACTATGGTTAGTAAAAATGTTTTAAAATATATGTTGTGTACATGCTTGGCGGTAACAGTGTGTTTATGTGAGAAAACCGTGTGTATATGTGAGTATGTGTGTGTGGGTGAAAGTGAGTGAGATTGTGGGAGAATGAATAAGAATGAGTGCAAGGGAGCGTAAGAGAGTGCAAGTGTGATGTTAGGGTCATGTGACTTGCCTTCTTGGAAAAAATAAGGGTCAATGGTCATATGCTGTCACTTCCTGTGATGTTGTTAAGGTCAAATGATATGTGATGTCACTTTCGCTACCCCTGGCATTTTGGCGACCCCTGCCATTTTGGTGAATCGACACCCATGCCAGAGAAAGACTGATTCAATGTACATTTTTTTGTTGTAGAATGTGGTTTTAAGCATGGGAGTATCTGACCTTCATAGATTGCGTGAGTGCCCCTAAATATTCAGGGGCAGATTTACAAGAAGGCGCTGCAGCGTGGCACCGTAAGCCCTTTTCTGCGCCACGCTGCTGCGCTTTCAGAGCACAGGAATGCGACATATTTTCAATGATATGTCGCATTCCTGTGGTCTCCCCTGCGCTGGCGCACATACAGCTGCCATGCGCCGGCGCAGGCACCCTTGCACCATGGTGCAAGGATGCCTGCATCATGGGGAGATTGTTTTTGTGCAGGAAGGGTCACCTTCCTGCACAAAAACAATCACTACAGACATTTTCCTCTTTCAGTGCGTGTAGAATGCAGCAGGCATTGAAAGAGGAAAAAAACTAGGAGAAATGAGATCATTTCTCCTTGTTGTGCCTCGCTATGCCACCCCTAGGGTGGCGTAGCATTCGAACGCATTTCCAGGTTTACGAATCCTCGTAAATCTGGAAATGCGTCTGGTTCCATGTGTGTTGCGTGAGAACACCCACAGCAACACCCATGGAATGTCCCTTTCACGCAAAGTGCTGCGTGTAAAGGGGCCGTATTTACAAGGACAGGAAAAGACACGCAGGGTGGCTTTTCCTGTCCTTGTAAATATGGGGCAGTATAATGTGCTGCCAGTGCGTCACAAAAAGTGACGTGCTGGCAGCAGCGCAAGGGGCTTGTAAATCTGCCCCTCTGTTTACTTGTCAAATACAGTGCTCAAAGTTTAAAAATGTGTGCACTGCGCATGAGTGCAGTACATGGGGGATGTGATCAGAACAGCCAATCCCCAGGTTCAAGCGAGCAACAGCATTCAAGGCAGCCTTGAGAAGAGCAAGAACAGTTTGGGGAATGACTAAGAGGTTAGCATTGCATAGACAATTCACGGTTATACCAACACGTGGGTCATATATCATCCTAAACTGGACTCTATACACAAAGTTGACTGTACCCCCAACAGTACACTGGTGACCCGACAATGGGTGACCTAGGCATTGATAAAACCCCTAAGGCTTTCGGTGGGCGTATTTTGGGTACAGTTATCTTTTTTTTCAGCATACTGGACAGAGATTTTTATTTTTAAGTATCTTTTGGTAACATGGCAGCAGGGCTTGATCAGTGCCCGTGTTTGCCAGTGCAAATATATGCTAGTGTTAAGAAATAGACCGGCACTTATTTCGTAACACTAGTATATATTTATGACAGCCCGCCACATGGTGGCGCTGTCAGTTTATTTTTCAAAAAGCTCAAGAGCAGAGTGTTCAACAATTGGATATCCAATTCAAAATAATTATAATAATATCAGCATGTCCAAGCCATTCTTATAGCTTTAGGTCACCTAGTGTAGTCTAAATTGTCACATTGGCAAGAGTGTGATGGTCAGTCGGTGGCATTGATACTTATATACAGCAGTTCTGGCAGGGCCTGCAGGTTGTGAAAAATGCAGTGGCCTCCTAAGGAATATCCTGAGCCCTAAGCACTGCATGGCAGTACATCAAGCCAAACTTCATGCCAATATCCTTAGCAGTGTGTCTGTCAATCACCCACAAAATACGAAGGGTTCATAGCTCGGTTGCATAAGGTGCTTTCTGGTAATTATCTATTTACTTACCTGCAAATATAAGTCATTTTCCCCTAAAGTAACGCACTGACCGATCATAGATGTTATTGAGTGTTTTTGACTGTCTCATACTGAATCTGGGTTTATAGCCCGCCCCACCTTCTGGTATATGCCTTGATTGGCCCCACCTTCTGGTATAGGCCTTGATTGGCCCCACCTTCTGGTATAGGCCTTGATTGGCCGCACCTTCTGGTATGGGCCTTGATTGGCCCCACCTTCTGGTATGGGCCTTGATTGGCCCCACCTTCTGGTATAGGCCGTGATTGGCCCCACCTTCTGGTATGGGCCTTGATTGGCCCCACCTTCTGGTACAGGCCTTGATTGGCCCCTACCTTCATGTATAGGCCTTGATTGCTGTGAGAGTCAAGTGCCCGAACAGTGCAACTTGGAGCACCAAAACACCCTCCTGTCTATGCCAAAGGCCCACGAGACACTTTAGGGCAGATATGATAGATAGTGCTCTTATGGTGAGCAAGGGCTTTAAGCGCTTTAGACAATCCTCTTAGGCTTCTTCATCACATGGTCAGCAGAGAGGGCAGTGGTCTGAAGGCTGGCCCTTTGTAGATTCTCTGAGTTCAAGTGCAGGTCCTCAGGGGGTGCTGCCAGCCTCTGAGCTGTCGGTGCCACTTAGATGTGGAAGGAACTGATGCAACAGTGCCAGCACTTAGCTCTGCTGGGCTTGCAGTGCGAAATAGAGCACTTGATTCCTGCCCACAAGCCCCTGTTGTGTTTGTTGGGGCAGCGGTAACGGAGGGTCCTATTGACAAAACGTCCCCATACCTGCTGACCGCAAAGGCCATTAAACTCTCAATCTGGATTCAAAGAGTGGCTGTAAAAAAATAATTTACAGCACAAAGGGGCCATTCAAGCACACCGATGCCCAATAACACCACAGCGCGCCACCTTGACTGTTCACTGTCATCCATGCATTCAAAATCTCCCTCCATAGCATCCTCTCCTTCGAGATTTCCCCTGCCCCACAATTTTTAGGGAATTAATGCATTCTGGGTAACGACCGACTGCTTTTATGTCCCACTCCCAAATACAGGATATATCCCGTCAGGGCACCATATCAAGGGATGCCCACATAGGTGGGGTGAGGAAGCCAGTCACTGTTGAACCTGACATCCCTTATCTTTCCAAGAGGATAGTGTTATGGAACCTTTTATTCCTAAAACAATAATTCACCAGTCCCTGTGTCAAGTAACCACAACCCTAGAATCAGATCTTGGATGTCTCATTCTCAAATAAAGCCAAAACGAGGGCTGTCTTGTGTCAACTCAAAAGAGAGTTTTATCCGGAACTCAAGGCCTCAAGTAAATGGTTCTCCCTCAAACTGGCTTGTCTGAATGAGGCAAGCTGCCTCTTTGATATGATGCTGTTGCAAATCAAGCTATGATAACAGACAGGCCCTTCTCTGAAATTCATGTGTGAGGACAGCCCAGGGCTGTAAAAAAGGAAAACATGTTACTACCCAAGTCAACAAGGCTTTCATCAGTCAAATGAGCGCTTTAGGCCCTTCCACAAGAATTTCAGGCCAGAAATCTCCAACAGCAAAAGCTATTTCTAGGGAAAACATTGCAAAACCTTCTCTGAGATAAAAGTCTGCTAAAGGTATGGTGCCAACACGATAAATACCAAGCTGTTCTCTTTCCTCCCTCCACTAGCGCGCGCACCTCTGGCCCTGCCTCCTCAACATTCCACCCTCTGAGAGGGACGAGTCTGAAAAATCAAGGCCTCAACCCTACCCACAGAGCCCTCTCCACATTCCCACATGATGGAAATATCAACAACTACACCGTGACCCCAAAGGCCCTAACTCAAGCCTCTCTCCAACAGGGGTTGGTTCCTGTTGTACTCAGACCCGCTATAATCACCCACCTGCTGAACAAACAAAAGGCAGATTCCAGGAACCATCGAATGAGCTGCCATTTCCAATCTGTCCTTCGTCACCTAATTCAGGAGAAGGGGGCTACACACGAGCTACAGGTGAATGTGGAAGACAATGGCTTTCCAGTGATCACCAGTCAGGATTCCGAAAAATATCTGTCCAATCAGAGTTAGAAAACAAGAAGAACGTTCCAGAACTGAACACAATTCTACCTTTAGAGGTTGTCTGCAGAACTGGACATGGTACTTGAGATGTAGCGCCCAGAACTGGCAAACAATACTTCAAACATGGCCTCCGGAGCTAGATGCGCGTCTCCAGGAGAGGTTTTCAGAACAGGACACAATAGTGCAGCAAGGATCACAGAACTATATAAAAATCTCAGAACTGAGCGCAGTACTCCAGGTGAGGCATACAGAACTAGGCATAGTGCTAGTGGGAATTTGGCACATGACTTTAGATGTGGGAGTCTGAACAAAACTCTCCAAAGAATGCCTCACAAATGGTTGACGTAAATGTGACAGGCCCTGTATTCTAGGCAGCCGCGCAGGTAACAGCGGTGAGGCGGAGGGGCTGGGTGAAGGGGGATTTCGAGGGCCGATACAGAGGGAAAATTATTTATTTATTTAATTTTCCCTCTGCATCCTCCCGCGAAATCCCCTTTACCTGCCCCCACCGCTGTTACCTGCAGGGACCGCGGCTGCTTCTAGAAACCTTGGTATTTTATTTTGTTTCTCTGACTTCAAAGTTAGAGGATTTATGTGACAGTTATGCTGGCTACTGGGAGTGTGCTGGATGGAAGGCAGTACCAAGTTATTGTTTTTCGAGCACACAACTAAATTTAAATGTCTGTAAATGAACTGTGCAGCATCGCCGCATCGCCGTGAGGGGTGACTTTGCAGAGGAAACGCTGCCACATCAGGAGGAGCCGCGAGAGGAATCGGGGTTGCCGCAAGGAAAGCCAGGCTGCAGCACGGGACTCCGTTGACCAGGAGTCCGTGCGTGGCCACAGGTGCGCTGCTGCCCGCCCACCCGCCCACCTCCATTGAAAGGAGCTCGCGGAACCAGCTGGCGCGGGTCCCGCATCGCCGCATCACCGTGAGGGGTGACTTTGCAGAGGAAACGCTGCCACATCAGGAGGAGCCGCGAGAGGAATCGGGGTTGCCGCAAGGAAAGCCAGGCTGCAGCACGGGACTCCGTTGACCAGGAGTCCGTGCGTGGCCACAGGTGCGCTGCTGCCCGCCCACCCGCCCACCTCCATTGAAAGGAGCTCGCGGAACCCGCTGGCGCGGGTCCCGCATCGCCGCATCGCCGTGAGGGGTGACTTTGCAGAGGAAACGCTGCCACATCAGGAGGAGCCGTGAGAGGAATCGGGGTTGCCGCAAGGAAAGCCAGGCTGCAGCACGGGACTCCGTTGACCAGGAGTCCGTGCGTGGCCACAGGTGCGCTGCTGCCCGCCCACCCGCCCACCTCCATTGAAAGGAGCTCGGGGAACCCGCTGGCGCGGGTCCCGCATCGCCGCATCGCCGTGAGGGGTGACTTTGCAGAGGAAACGCTGCCACATCAGGAGGAGCCGCGAGAGGAATCGGGGTTGCCGCAAGGAAAGCCAGGCTGCAGCACGGGACTCCGTTGACCAGGAGTCCGTGCGTGGCCACAGGTGCGCTGCTGCCCGCCCACCCGCCCACCTCCATTGAAAGGAGCTCGCGGAACCCGCTGGCGCGGGTCCCGCATCGCCGCATCGCCGCATCGCCGCATCGCCGTGAGGGGTGACTTTGCAGAGGAAACGCTGCCACATCAGGAGGAGCCGCAAGAGGAATCGGGGTTGCCGCAAGGAAAGCCAGGCTGCAGCACGGGACTCCGTTGACCAGGAGTCCGTGCGTGGCCACAGGTGCGCTGCTGCCCGCCCACCCGCCCACCTCCATTGAAAGGAGCTCGCGGAACCCGCTGTCGCGGGTCCCGCATCGCCGTGAGGGGTGACTTTGCAGAGGAAACGCTGCCACATCAGGAGGAGCCGCGAGAGGAATCGGGGTTGCCGCAAGGAAAGCCAGGCTGCAGCACGGGACTCCGTTGACCAGGAGTCCGTGCGTGGCCACAGGTGCGCTGCTGCCCGCCCACCTGCCCACCTCCATTGAAAGGAGCTCGCGGAACCCGCTGGCGCGGGTCTCGCATCGCCGCATCGCCGTGAGGGGTGACTTTGCAGAGGAAACGCTGCCACATCAGGAGGAGCCGCGAGAGGAATCGGGGTTGCCGCAAGGAAAGCCAGGCTGCAGCACGGGACTCCGTTGACCAGGAGTCCGTGCGTGGCCACAGGTGCGCTGCTGCCCGCCCACCTCCCTTGAAAGGAGCTCGCGGAACCCGCTGGCGCGGGTCCCGCATCGCCGCATCGCCGTGAGGGGTGACTTTGCAGAGGAAACGCTGCCACATCAGGAGGAGCCGCAAGAGGAATCGGGGTTGCCGCAAGGAAAGCCAGGCTGCAGCACGGGACTCCGTTGACCAGGAGTCCGTGCGTGGCCACAGGTGCGCTGCTGCCCGCCCACCCGCCCACCTCCATTGAAAGGAGCTCGCGGAACCCGCTGGCGCGGGTCCCGCATCGCCGCATCGCCGTGAGGGGTGACTTTGCAGAGGAAACGCTGCCACATCAGGAGGAGCCGCGAGAGGAATCGGGGTTGCCGCAAGGAAAGCCAGGCTGCAGCACGGGACTCCGTTGACCAGGAGTCCGTGCGTGGCCACAGGTGCGCTGCTGCCCGCCCACCCGCCCACCTCCATTGAAAGGAGCTCGCGGAACCCGCTGGCGCGGGTCCCGCATCGCCGCATCGCCGTGAGGGGTGACTTTGCAGAGGAAATGCTGCCACATCAGAAGGAGCCGCGAGAGGAATTGGGGTTGCCGCAAGGAAAGCCAGGCTGCAGCACGGGACTCCGTTGACCAGGAGTCCGTGCGTGGCCACAGGTGCGCTGCTGCCCGCCCACCCGCCCACCTCCATTGAAAGGAGCTCGCGGAACCCGCTGGCGCGGGTCCCGCATCGCCGCATCGCCGTGAGGGGTGACTTTGCAGAGGAAACGCTGCCACATCAGGAGGAGCCGCGAGAGGAATCGGGGTTGCCGCAAGGAAAGCCAGGCTGCAGCACGGGACTCCGTTGACCAGGAGTCCGTGCGTGGCCACAGGTGCGCTGCTGCCCGCCCACCCGCCCACCTCCATTGAAAGGAGCTCGTGGAACCCGCTGGCGCGGGTCCCGCATCGCCGCATCGCCGCATCGCCGTGAGGGGTGACTTTGCAGAGGAAACGCTGCCACATCAGGAGGAGCCGCGAGAGGAATCGGGGTTGCCGCAAGGAAAGCCAGGCTGCAGCACGGGACTCCGTTGACCAGGAGTCCGTGCGTGGCCACAGGTGCGCTGCTGCCCGCCCACCCGCCCACCTCCATTGAAAGGAGCTCGCGGAACCCGCTGGCGCGGGTCCCGCATCGCCGCATCGCCGCATCGCCGTGAGGGGTGACTTTGCAGAGGAAACGCTGCCACATCAGGAGGAGCCGCAAGAGGAATCGGGGTTGCCGCAAGGAAAGCCAGGCTGCAGCACGGGACTCCGTTGACCAGGAGTCCGTGCGTGGCCACAGGTGCGCTGCTGCCCGCCCACCCGCCCACCTCCATTGAAAGGAGCTCGCGGAACCCGCTGGCGCGGGTCCCGCATCGCCGCATCGCCGTGAGGGGTGACTTTGCAGAGGAAACGCTGCCACATCAGGAGGAGCCGCGAGAGGAATCGGGGTTGCCGCAAGGAAAGCCAGGCTGCAGCACGGGACTCCGTTGACCAGGAGTCCGTGCGTGGCCACAGGTGCGCTGCTGCCCGCCCACCCGCCCACCTCCATTGAAAGGAGCTCGCGGAACCCGCTGGCGCGGGTCCCGCATCGCCGCATCGTCGTGAGAGGTGACTTTGCAGAGGAAACGCTGCCACATCAGGAGGAGCCGCGAGAGGAATCGGGGTTGCCGCAAGGAAAGCCAGGCTGCAGCACGGGACTCCGTTGACCAGGAATCCGTGCGTGGCCACAGGTGCGCTGCTGCCCGCCCACCCGCCTATTGAACTACGCCTACATAATCGTTCTGTCTGCCGACTCGCGGGACGTGAGCGGGACGCCCCGGACGAAGCCCGGACAAAGGGCGGACAGTCTGTGACAGTCCGGGACAGGAGGGGGCTGGGCTGAGCCATATTCTTTACAACTGCGCCTAGGATTATTAGGACTGCGAAGACATCTCTACTGGTAAATTTGTTTGCTGTTATACTGCCTAGTAGTGTTACCAAGCTTGTGCTTAACCCACTGTTACTGATAATTGTAATCTTGTTCTGCCATCCAAATGCCTATAAGCCAAAGGGACGCAAGTATATCGGGGACAGGTCCTCTCGACAATTACCTAGTGAAAAAGGTCAACAAAATAAATAGTGACGAAGGGCCTCTTTGGGAATGGATAGCCCCCAAGATAGTATTCATAACCCTTTAACTGCCGTGATGGGTCCGTCGGATAAAGGTACTAGTGACCCTCCTCCCCCAGCCAATGCCACAGTTATGGCCACAGTTCAGGTTCACATGGATCCTTTAGCCTCAGACTTAAATACAGTGAGTGAAGCTACAGACGAGGTCACCTCTGTTGCTAGACCCGTTAGGAACTGTAGAAAGCAGCAAAGTAAAAGAGAGGGGGTTTATACAAAGGTAAAAAAAAGGGTCGACATCACGGAAAAAGCACAGGCCGATTCTGATGAGCCTTTAACAGCAGCAACGGTGTAAATACCCCATTACACCCTGACCAATTCTCCCAATTACTCAGCTCCGTTGAGGTCTTACTTGAAGCTAAATTAGAACTACTCATGCAACCTCTAGTACAGAAACTTGATATGGTCGCTGATGAGGTCAAGAGGCTAGGAGGATTATTATCAAAACACTTAAATTGGGTGGACAGCAACAAAAAGAATGGGCAGTGTGTAGCTGGGCAAGAGAGCGTAGATAGAGCAGAACATCAACAGTTACCACCTCGGCCCTCTAATATTAATGTTATTGTCACGCCAACTCTCCCAGCGACTACTTTAGCCTCAAATATAGTTATCCCAGCAGCAAAGGAGGCGGTCCCGGCTTATAAAGATGAGGTGGAAACGAAAAGTAGATCCATAAATTTACCCCTGGCATGCTCCCCCTACGTTGTGATTTTAACTAACGTACCACCCCAGGACAGGCACTCAGTTTCTTTGCATAAGGGATCGCATGATTCCCTTAAGCAAAAAACAGTTTCGTGGTTACATAGGAAGTGTGGGTTTCCTTTCAATTTTGCTAATGACATCTTTAGTACTCGAAGAGTAAATTGGATTGGGCCTTCCAAAAAATCCTCTACAGGTGAGTGTGTTATAGTTAATTTTAGACACACACAACATGTGGCTACTGTTTTACTGAGGGCCGCATCCTTGGCACAAGATGTAAATAGTATTCAGGCGCGTCCCCTTGGTTTCTTTTATACCCACCCCCCCCCCAGAGATCGTTCTCATCTGACAAACTGGAGAAACCACATACCAGTGACGGAAGTGACGCCATTTCCCCATCAGGGTGTAGGAGCTGATTATCAGTCTATGGGTGGGCCTAATATCCCCACGTTTAATCGTTTTGAGGCACTCTCTCTACTGGATATGTGTGATTGACACGAGGTTGGTATTCGTGGGGGGGACGAGTTCTCCCCCGATCAGGTTTCTCATGAAGAAAATCAATTGCCCGCATCCCCCGTATGTATTAATGTTAGCCACTCGACTGATGATAATAGTAAGGGGGGAACAATTAAAATGTTAACGTGGAATGTTGCGGGCTTACGCTCCAAGAGAGATAATACATCCTGGTTAAGTTTTTTGAAAGATTATGACATTCTGGCACTTCAAGAGACTTGGGAAACTGAATGTGATTTCTGGTTAGATGGTTATACGTCCTATTTTGTTCCAGCATTAAAATCAGTATCTGGGAGGGCTATAGGGGGTTTAGTGGTTTTGCTTTCGGTGAAACTAAAAGGAACAGTTAGCAGGATAACTTGCTCATGTAATAATTTTCTTATACTGGAATTTAAACTCACCAATAACACAAAACTATTATTGGTAAATTGTTATAATTCTCAGCAAGGGGACTCGCCGAATGCTCACTTGTTATGGTTAGCGGATTTTTTAAATACTTATACTTTGAAGCAAACCACTTTTTGTCATTATATTTTGTTAGGTGATTTTAATGTGCACTTATGTAGTCATAATTGTTGCTTAACTGACATTGATGGGCCAGATTTGACATCCCCTCAACACTTTGAGCATTCAAGTAAGGGGGAAGCACTGGAAAAACTTCTATCCGAAAACCAGCTGTATGATCCAGGCTTCTATGATCAAAACTCAAGGGTTCCCACCTTTATTGGAAGGGATAGTAACACAATAATTGACTACATATTTCTTTCCTTTGGTCTTTTAAAATATGTATGTTTTTATAATGCTATACAGTCTATTTTTAGCGATCATAATCCAGTGGTAATCGAACTGTTAGATGGTTTCTCCTTTTTAAATATCTCAACCCCACATATGGCGGACACTGAAGTTAAGGCAAAGGACCAGGGGAGGAGGCTAAACTGGACCAAGGTAATTCCAGAGGAGTTCTTCAAATCAATCAGGCTAGAGGCGGCCCTGGACCTGGAAATCTGTGGAGACCAACATTCCACGGGGAAGAAAGTAATTTCCTCGTTTGAAGTTATTTGCTCCATAGTGGCTAAGGGCTTAACTAGAAAAAGTAGACCAGCCCCCAAGAGTGTAGTTTCCGGCTGGTTTGACCATAATTGTACCAAAGCTTATAATATTCTCAAAAAAGCGCTTCAGGCTTGCCCAAGGAATAAAATCCTGGTGTCACAGTTAAGAAGCGACTACAAAAAAGCACTGCAGGACCGGAAAAAAGAAATTAACCAAAATGCCTGGGCCGAACTTATGGACAAAGCAACCCTAAAAGATAGCGCGAAATTTTGGTCAATTATTAATACCCCTCTTTTTTCCAACATTAATAATGGTGTGTTGGAAACTAATATAGCAGAGGAGGACTGGTTGAGTCATTTTAAAAATATATATGGTAGCCACCTCGATTTAGAAACCTTTGCTGGGCAAGCCTCGGTTTCCACCCTCACACCAGTTAGGTTTTGTATAGGAGAGGTTACTAAAGCAATTGAAGACTCTGCAGGAAAGAAGGCACCTGGACCTGACGGAGTCCCTACCGATTTGTATAAGGCTAATCCGGTGTTTTGGGCCAACATATTGACTAATGTATTCAACACCTCGGCTAGTGAGGGTTTTCCTAAATCCTGGTCTCATTCCATTATAATACCGGTGTTCAAGAAAGGCCAAAGGGCTGACCCTAGATGCTATAGGCCCATATCCCTGATAGATTCTTCCATAAAAATCCTGGGGAAGGTTATACTTGCTAGGATAACGGAGTGGGCCTCTGATAATAACATCTTGTCAGACGCACAATATGGCTTTAGAGCCAGCCGGAGCACGGAGGATCAATGTTTGAACCTCCTTCTAATAACAGCTAAATACACTAGGGCGGCCAGGGGCTCCATCTATCTGGGATTTATGGATTTGTCCACGGCCTTTGATCTTGTAAATAGGTCAAAGCTGTGGACAATGCTCCTGGAGATAGGACTTGACCCATCCCTTGTGTATTTTCTTTCAGAGCTCCATAAAGACCTTAATGCCTCGATAAGGATGACAACCGATGGGAAGTGCACGTCCAGTTTTAAGTCTAGCAGAGGGGTACGACAGGGATGCATATTAGCACCCATGTTGTTCACCCTGTACATAAATGCCTTGGAGCAAAACCTGCTGGCAGCAACGCAGGACATCCCGCGCATGGGAGGTACCCCGATCCCGGTCCTCCTATACGCGGATGATGCTGTCCTGCTGGCCAGGACCCCCCTGGCCCTGCAAAGACTGTTGGACTCGTTTGGGGACTTCATGCATAGCCTGGATTTGGTGGTTAACAACGGCAAATCACACGTTATGTCGTTAGGACAAGCAAAAAACAAAGTAAAGCCATTTTTTTGTGGAGGAGCTGAAATCTCAAGAGTGAAGGTATTCACCTACTTGGGAGTAGTCTTTGATGATAAAGGTTCATGGACCCCCCAGCTCTCAATAAAGGCAAACTCCGCGAGAAATTCATCTGCGGCAGTACTTGGTTTTGCAAAAAGGCTGGGAGGAAAGCCGACAGAGGCAATATTAACAATTTATAAAGCTAAAACTATTTCTATTGTAATGTATGGGGCGTCAATCTGGGGTTATATTAAACATGACGTGATCCAAACGGAGGAAAATAAATTTTTGCGCTCTCTCCTCGGCCTTCCTCAATCAACCGCTTCTTACTCAGTCAATTTGGAACTCGGGATTGGTTACATAGCAGATATGATTAAATTAGCCCCTCTGCTGCTATGGATCAAAATATGGTTAAACCCGAACCTTACTTTAAATCATAAAATCCTAAAGGACTGTATCCGACTTGACAACATGAATAAAATCCAGTGGTTGTCTAATATAGAGTCGTTATCTGCTTACATGGGGAGATCTGAAATCTTTTTTAACCCAGAAACCTTATGTAAGGCAGATCTTGAGTGGGTAAAATCTAATTTTATGAAACTAAGGGAGGCCGAGCGTGAAGAAGATGAACTTCGCAAACCCTCTGTCAGGGGACATGTCCTGGTATCTCAGTCCTCAGGGTTGTCATTATACCTGACAACAGTTTCCAACCCTTTCCACAGATGGTTGTTGACCAAATTGCGGTTCAACCAATTACATATGGTTCTTTGGGATGTGGTTGGTTGGAATAGATTAGAAGATGTTGCCCCTTGTAAATGTGATGCCCTTTCTCCACAAGACACTATGCACTTTATGCTCTTTTTTCCATTTTTTAAATACGCCAGGAAAAAGTTTATTATTCCTCTGTTAAAAAGTAGGAATTTTACACAGCATAAGCCAGCTTTATTGTTTTTATGCCTGCTTGAGTGTCCATTAATTATGTTTTGTGTCGCTAGCTTTTTAGTAGCAGCTGTCAGAGAAAGGAGGGTTAGATTAAAATTATTACAAGATGTGGATCCACTCTAACATTAGGAAACTGAACCTGCTTAAAGTAATTAAGTTGATTATGGTCGATTATGAAATTTTAATTGGAATGTTTTTATCTGTATATTTGTTATTAGTAAGATTTTATATTATTATATTTGTATAGCATACTTTTATGATTTTAATTATTCGAATAAAGTGGTTTTGACTTGACTTGACTTGAACTGTGCAGATATTTTAGAATATATCAAAACCAGGACAGCACAAATGAAGCAATTTATTTTGTAAATCTGAAGTGTGGTGGAAACAAATATTTTGATACGATCAAAACAAATCAATACACTAGGTGAAGACATTTCTGCGCATTATCGTTTGTGCACCGTATACTCCATCAGTAAAACTGTATGTATGTACAAATGTAATGGTCATTTCAATTGAAGATGTGCTGTCTGTAATGACAGTACAAAACCACACCATACATGCGCCACTTTACCCTATTCCACTCTACTCTGCACCACTCCATGCCACTGCACTCTACTCTGCACCACTCCACACTCCACCACTTCACACTGCATCAATGAACTCTACTCTGCACCACTCTACTCTACCCCTCACGACTGTACACCACACTGCTCTACTATGCACCACTGCACTGTAATTTACGCCACTCCACTCTGCGCTACTCCACTCTA
Organism: Triturus cristatus; assembly: GCF_964204655.1. Classification (NCBI taxonomy): domain Eukaryota; kingdom Metazoa; phylum Chordata; class Amphibia; order Caudata; family Salamandridae; genus Triturus; species Triturus cristatus. The sequence continues at coordinate 589,799,271 of NC_140584.1, forward strand.
TGCTACTCTATTTTACAACATTGCACTTCATGCATCTGCACTTTACGCCAATGCACTCTTCTCTGTACCACTCCACTCTAAGCGAGTGATCTCTTTGCCAATCCACTCTACGCCACTCTAAACTGCTCTGCACCACGCATTCTACATCACTGAACTCTACCATGCACTACTTCATTCTATTCTGAAACAATCTACTGTGCCATGGCACTCGTTGCCATGGCCCTCTACTCTACTCTAACCACTGCACTCTCTGCCAATGCACTCTACACCACTTTACTCAAAACCAGTGCACTCTACGCCACTGCACACTATGCCAATCTACTCTGCACCACTGCGCTCTATGCCACTTTACTCTACCCTGCAGCACTCTACTCCACTGGTCTCTAAGCCAATTGCACTCTGCGCCATTGTACTCTACACAACTGCTCTTTATGCCACTCTCTGTCACTGTACTCTGTGCCACTGCACTGTACGCCACTCTTCTCTGCAGCACTTCACTTTACACCACTGTACTCTACCCTGCATCACTCTACTCCACTCTACGCCACTCCACTCTACTCTGCACCACTGAACTCTATGCCTCTGCACTCTACTCTGCACCGCTCTACTCTACGCCACTCAACTGCACTCTATGCCACTACACTCTACATCGCTACACTCTATACCACTGCATTCTACGACATGCTACTCTATGCCACTGCACTCTACACCATTCTATTCCACTCTACACAACTGCAATCTTCCCTGCACCACTCCAGTATATGTCACTCTATTGTATGACCCTGCACTCTGTGCCAATGCATTCTACACCACTTTACTCAAAACCAATGCACTCTACAGCCACTGCACTCTACTCCAAGCTACTCTTCACCACTGCACTATATGGCACTCTAACCTACTCTGTACCACTGCACTTTATGCCACTCTATTCCACTGTAAACCACGCCACTCTAATCCACTGCAATCTACCCAGAGCAGCTCCACTATATGGCACTCTATTGTACACTGCTGTACTTAACACCAAAGCACTCTGTGCCAATGCATTCTACACCACTTTACTCAAAACTAATGCACACTTTCCCAATCTGCTCTGCACCACTGCACTCTACACCACGATACACTACAACACTATACCCCACTGCACTGTACAGCAATGCACTCTACCTCACTCAAATCTACACTACTGCACTCTACGAGACTCTACTTTGCAACACTGCACTCTATCTGCCTCTAAAGTCTATGCCACTATGATCTGTGCCACTCTACTCTGCTCCACTGCAGTCTAGGTCACCTCACTCTCTGCACTCTATGCCAATGCACTCAACCACCAAAGCCCTCTACATCACTATGCTCTATGTCACTGCACTCTATGCCACTCTAATCTATTGTGCACCACTGCACTCTAAGACGCTGCACTCTATGCCTCTCTACTCTACTCTGTACCACTCTGCTCTATGCCAGTGCACTCTAGTCCTCTCTACTATGCACCACTGCACTCTTCGCCACTGCACTCTATACCACTCCAGTGAAGGCCTCACCACTCTACTCTGCTCTACTCCACTCTACACCATTCCACTCTGTGCCACTCTACTCTGCAACACTGCATTCTGTGCCTCTACTCTATGCCACTGCACTCTACCTTTCATCACTCCCTTCTATGCCACTTCACTCTACTCTGAAACAATCTACTTAGCGCCCCTGCACTCAATGCCACTATGCACCACTGCACTCTGTGCCACTCTACACCACTCTACTCCACTGCACTCTATGCCAATGCTCTCAACACCACTTTCCTCAAAACTAATGTGCTCTACACCACTGCACTCTAACTTAACATTTATATTTGTAAAGTGCATGTTCACCCGTAGGTATCTTGGCACTGAATAACAGATGTTTCCTGTTACCCAACTCAATGGTACTCATTTTATCGACCTCAGATGGATGAAAGGCTGAGTGGACTGCCGGGATTTGCACCTGTGACCATGAGGTCGAACACAGGCCACTGCAGTGGCGGCATTAGTCCACTGAGTCACCTGACTCTATGCATCCATGATCCACTCTGGAACACTCTACACCACTGTACTCCATGCCACTGCTTGCTATGCCACTGTACTCTGCACCACTGTACTCTGCACCAATGCACTCTTCACCAATGCACTCTGTACCAATGCACTCTATAACACTACACTCTATGACACCACTCTGCAATACTGCACTCTGCCACTGAACTCAATGCCACTCTACTGTGCGACACTGTACTTCATTCTCCTACACTCGACGCCACTGCACCTGACTCTGCACCACTCAGCTCTATGCAACTCTACTGCACTCTACACCAATGCACTCTATACCACTCCACTCTACACCACTCCACTCTATGCCTCTCTAATCTATTTTGAACCACTGCAATTCCACACTAGTGCACTCTACACAACTTCACTGCACTCCACTCTACTCTGCACCTTTGTACTCTACCCTTCACCAGTCCATTCTACCCTGCACCACTTCATGCCAGTTCACTCTACTCTGAAACAATCTACTCTACGCCACTGTACTCTACACCACTTTACTCCACTCTGCACCACTCTACTCTACGCAACGGAACTCTACGCTACTGAAATCTACTCTGCACAACTCTATGCCACTGCACTCAACACCAATGCAGTCTACACCACTTTACTCAAAACCAATGCATTCTATGCCAATCTACTCTGCACCACTTTAGTTTACACCACCTCACTCTAGGCCACTCTAATCTTCGACACTCACCTCTGCGACACTACATTCTATAACATTCTACTCCACTCTATGCCAGTCTATGACACTATTCCACTGTGTGGTGCTCTAAGCAACTCCTTTTATGTCTCTCTCTGCCATTTTACTCCACTCTATTACAAGACACACTACCACACTGTGCCACTCCTCTACTCCACTTTATGCCACTCCAGTCTTTGACATTCTATGCCACTCCCATTTGTGCAACTTAACTCTACAACACTCTACTCAAGTCTATGCCATCCCACTCTCCTACACTACGCCACTCCACTTTATGGCAATCTACGCAACACCCTCTACACCATTCCACTCTATTCTACACCACTCCGCTTTATGACACTCTACTCAAATCTGACACTCTACTCCACTCTATGACATTCTACTCTCGCCATGACACTCCATGACACTCTACACCACTCCACCCTCCGCCCCTCTAAAACACTGCAGTTCACTCCACTCCACGACTCTCGACGTCACTTCATAGCACTCCACTCTACTCCACTTTATGACACTCCACTCCACGCCACTCTCCTTTACCACCGTAACTTTTAACCATGATGAACAGCAGCCATGCTGGTGAACGACATGGCTAAAACATATTGGCAAAGCCAGTAACTCTTACATAGGCGAGACTATTGGCTTTGTGCCACTGCTTGTTTGAAGAGGCTATAAAAATAAAATGCTTGTGTTTTTTTCACTGGTTTATTTTGCACACTGCTGACTTGTGATCAGTGCATTAATGAGAGGAACATTGGAGAAATAAATGTAAGCCCCTTAGTCACGCTGGAGAGAAGACGCCCACAACGGGCCAGACCAGCCAGGGGAGCACTGGAGCCATCCCCAAAACTTGGAATACTTCCCAGCCATCAGAGTTCTGCTCTGAAGTAGGTGTGAAGTGATCCTCATAAGGTGGCTCTCTAGTGAATGACAGTGCCAGCCTCTGTTTTACTGCTTCAGAACCAACAATACACTTCCAGTGCAATAAGAATGATCCAAGCAAAATGTAGTTATGCGTTTTATTTTACTTTTCATGCCCAAGATCACTTTTATGAATGTAACCATTTGCTTTGACTTTCAAGAAGCCACCTGCAGAGAATGTTGGAGGAAAGTTATAGACAGAAGATAATGCCAGTTAGACAAAGGACAACTTATCTCAGTTAACAGCTGGTAAGTTAACTCAGGACCCGGTTGTAAAAAGATCACCTGCAGCCCCAGTAATTTCCCAGCACTTTCTCGCATTGCTCTTCTGGATGTAGTTTATGAAATGCTCACCACAGAACACACACTGACTACCCAAATAAAAAACACAAGTATCTTGCAGGGTATGGACATTTGCTGCTGCAATATGGAGACTTCTTCGGTGATGATATTGAACACTCACTGTTCTGTGATTGCTGTGAAATTGACAGAACTTTAATATCTACAGAGTGGGGAACAGTTGGTGTGGGGGTGGGTTGTGGATATGGTAGCGTCTTTTGGTGAAGGCGGTGAGCAGGGTTGTCAGTGGCAGGTATGAGACGGGCCCATCTAAGGGCCTCATCTATAAGAAAATAACGCAGCGCGGCACCTCAAGCCATTTAGCTGCACCGTGCTGCGTCATTTTCAAAGCACAGGGATGCATCGTATTATCAACAATAGGGCGAATCCCTGTGCTTTCTCCTATGCTGGCGCACAATTGGCTGGTATGCACCAGCACAGGCACAATTGCGTAATTTTGCATGGGTGCCTGCGCTGTGGGGATGATTGGTTTTGTGCTGGAAGGTACTCCTTCCTGCTCAAAAACAATCATTGATGGCATTTTACTCTTTCTATGTGTGCTGCATAACGCAGCATGCATAAAAAGAAGAAAAAACGAGGAGATATAAAAGTATTTCTCCTCGTTGCACCATTCCTACGTATCTCCTGAGGAGGCACAGGATTCTGAAACATTTCCAGTTTTACAAAATGTTGTAAATCTGGGAATGCGTCAAGCTCCATGTATGTTTCATAGGAACACCCACAGCAACACCCATGGAACAGCCCTTTCACGCAGGGTAATGCGAGAAATGGGCCCATACTTACAAGGCCATGAAAAGTCACACAGAGTGACTTTATGTGGCCTTCTAAATATGGGGAAGCCCATTGTGCCCCCGGTGCGTCAAAAAAAAGTGACGCACCAGTGGTGCAATGGGCTTGTAAATAACCACGTACATTTTTTGTCCAAGACCCCACAAAAAAATTCCCGGTCACAACTACCTCACCCACAGAAACATAAAACAAAACCCTAACTATATTGAGAGCACAGTGAGAGGAAGAACTGTGGAATTCTGTACTCCATGGTGAAGTTTAGAAAGCAACAGATGGGTGCGGAATATCATGATTTTCCGTGATCTCATCCAGTCTGTGACAGCTAGAGATCAATTTTTAAGAGCAATCCCTCTTCCAAAAGCAGAGAAAAAAAGACAGGCAGTGCTGCAAGCGATACAGGCTCTACTGAAGAAAGCAGCAACAACCCTGCTTCCACAGCAACAGAGAGGCCAAGGAATGCATTCAACAGTCTTCTTAGTGCAAACGTCGGATGGAACTTACAGACCAGTCTTGGATTTAAAGCATGTCAACAAATGCGTCCATTGCATTAATAGTGATAACGCTGCAGACACGAACCCCTTCAATTTGAGAAGAAGTTTTTTTGGTAATGTTAGACTTACAGGACACTTATTTTTAATCCACTGATTCATTCAGAAAGTCAACTGCATCTCAGTTTTGCAAAAGCGGACAATCAGTATCAGTCCACAGCTCTCCTATGCGGCCTCTCAACATTTCTGAGAGTTTTTATGAAGGTATTGGCGGTGGTGGTGACATCATTACAGTTACAAGGGATACAAATATTTCCATATCTTGATGGCTGGCTGATTACTGGTTCTTCTTTTTTAAAGGCCAGAATCAGTGTGAGGACTGAACGTAGATGTTTTGAGTCCATTCATCTCATCATAAACCTAGAGAAGTATATTTTTCAGCCGACTCAGTAGAATACTTTCACAGGCACCTTGTTTGACACCGTGCAGGAGAAAGTTTTACTTCAAGAACAGAAGATACACAGCTTGCTGACTCAACTATCAGGGTTGTTACTCCTTCCTCAGGCATCAGGCAGGGCCTGGGTAAGGGTGCAGTTGCTACGGGGGTAGTTCCTTGGGTGTGTTTTTACTTGAAGCCACTGCTATACCATGTTCTCAGCCATTGGTCCCCAATGTTCCAGCCTTACCACTACATGATTCCGATCTCAGAGGGTAAAGAAACAACTTCAATAGTGATGGGTGGCAGTGAATTTACAGAAGGGAAATGTGCTTTTATTGTCCTACTCCTTTGATAGTAACAAGGGCTGCCAGCCTTTGGAGCTTGGGGAGCAACAGTAGAGAGCATGAAAATAAATCAGCAATGGAGAGAGTTAATTTGGGATGCTTTGCGGGCCTTTGCTTGCTACTTCGAAGGGAAATCGGCATTGCTTAGGACCGACAATAAAGTAGCAAAGAGTTACGCCAGTCGTGGCCGGCATTAAATTCGGGTTGGGGCACGGAGGGTCACGCGGGAAGGGTCGTGTTGGGGGGGGCACATTTAATAATACATTTTTAAAAACGTACCTGTCCGCCGGCCGGGTCCTGTGTTTTCTCGGCTCCTACTCTCCTGCCTCCGGCAGGAACAGGAAGCAGGCAGCCTCCCTCCCCTGAGCCAATCACAACACTGCAAAGTGATTGGTGGGGACACCGCACAGCCAGGGGCTTATGGGGAGGCCATTTTCTTCATGTAGGCTGCATTGCAGCCTGCATGGAGATAAGGCAGGGTGCGCATGACTGGCTTGGGCGGCATCAGAGGACCGACTAAACAGTCATTGCACCCTCAAGAGTGGGCACACCACTCCTTCCCTCCCCAGCCCTGCTCGCAGAGCCCCGCCCACCCGCCCGCCCACAATGAGACCCTTCTGCTTTCTCACAGTGCGAAAAGCAGAAACATAAAATGGTAGTTATTACCATTTTATGTTTCGGCTTCTCGCACTGCGAGAAAGCAGTGGGGTGATGCTCCTCCGCCCTAGTGGAGGAGCCGCCCCTAATTTACATCAACAGGCAGGGGGCAATAAGAACAAGCAAAGATAGCAATGGCTTCTTGCTCCTGGGCAGAAACACATGTACTTTCATTGAGAGCAATGTATGTTGCAGTTAAGTACAACATTCAGGCAGATAGCCTCGACCAGAAACCTTCAATCTAAGGGCCTGATTTAGATCTTGGCGGACTCCCATCATCCCTCCGCAGCAGAGTTTACAAGTACTATGCCAAGCTGACGGTATCCTACCCACCGTATTTAGATGTGGGTTGGCTGAACCACCGTCTGCATCAACAGACTGTTTCCTGTGGCTTCAGCGTCGCACCTTCGTCGATGCAGTGGACTCCTCTGCTGGCTAACAGTACTCCGTCGCCATCAGGTCAGTGGGTTTGCGCCAAGTCTATTTAGATTTCTCCATTGTGCTGGTGTTGTCCCAGGATGCTTGTTGCCGGTCCACGGAAGACCTGGCTTGGCAGTTCGGGCTGGACTTTTTTCATGAGGAACAGGGTCAAGACTGATCTGCATATGGCTGGGCGTGAAATGGGGTGGCGAATTGAGCTAAAGAACAATGATGGATTCAAGCCAGACCTGTGACTGGGGGTGAGTGTCTGAAAAGTTTCAGTGCTCTGTCCATCATCTCCTTGTGTTTGCTTTGTTTGCCCTAAGTTGGCACCCGGTTCACTGACAAAATATCGAGGTAAAAAATATAGAAGTAAAAAATATTGATGGAAAAATACAGAATGCAAAACTATCGACTCCCTATACTTAAACAGGTAAGTACAAAAATATTTATGTAAAAAATATAGTTGTACAAAATATCGAAGTTTATATATATATAAAATAAAACAACAAATATTAAGGTGCCGATTCCGATCCGTTAAAAAAATTTACCGACCGACTGGTATCCGTATTTTTTTACGTACGAATGTACAAGTCCCGTACAAATGGCAAAGTACGATTCGTACATGAAAAATACATACAAATGACCTCGGGAAAAGTCTACGACACGTCCCCGGACAGTTTTACGTATGAGTCGTAAAACTGAAGTCCGAGCGCACAAGTCCGATCCGTACCGGCGTCCCGAATACACAAGCGTATGGAAAACGTCCCGTACGGAGCGAACTGTGCACGACCCCTACCCCGGGTACACTTGGGCCCGGAGTAGGAGTCGTACAGCCCCCCCAGCCTACCACCCCTCCCGCATACGTCCGCACCGTACCTCCAGCCCCCCGTATGTACACACCGTACCCCCAGCCCCCTGTATGTACGCACCGTACCCCCAGCCCCCGTATGTACGCACCATACCCCCAGCCCCCGTATGTACTCGCTGTACCCCCAGCGCATACCCCCAGCCCCGTATGTACGCACCGTACCCCCAGCCCCCGTATGTACGCAACGTATCCCCAGCCCCCCGTATGTACACACCGTTCCCCCAGCCCCCGTATTTACGCACCGTACCCCCAGCACATTCCTCCAGCCCCGTATGTACGCACCGTACCCCCAGCGCGTAGCGCTGGGGGTACGGTGCGTACATATGGGGGGCTGGGGGTACGGTGCGTACATACGGGGACTGGGGGTACGGTGCGTACCGGGCCCCCTTTTCCTCGTGCATCGCGGTGTACTTAGCTTTTCCGGCACTTTTTGGCTCCCGTAAAAATATAGCCGCGCGGAGTGCTGTGGGTGCGAATCGTACTTGCTGGTCCGTAAAATGCTGCCTGACTCCGTGCGGACGTCACGTACGCACTGTCCAGGATCGGAATTGTATGTATTTTTTAGCCGCATGGTGTTTTTTACGATTGGTACGGAAATGGTATTTCTGTACGAATCGTACTTGCTGGTTTGTACGGTGGAATTCCCGGGTACGAGTCGTACGGAGAAAACGCTCTGTACGACCATTTGTACCCGGGTTTTACAGGATCGGAATCGGCACCTAAATATGTTAAATAATAAAATTACTATAATAATAAAGTATAATAAATAAACTTAATTAAAAAAAGTTGAACACACATACATAATAATTCATACATATAATACTTTAAAACAATTAAGAAACTATTAATTTAAATTTACTTTATCATTTTATAATTATATAAACATTTAGAAATATCTATCTGTCTATCTATCTATCTATCTATCTATCTATCTATCTATCTATCTATCTATCTATCTATCTATATATATATTCACTGAAAAAACCATAGGTTTCACACATGTTATAGTTAGCGGAAATTTTACTGATAAAAAACCAATGAAATTGCCCCGTTATAGTTAGTGCTGGCAACTATAACTCGCGCGACCGCAATCCTCTGCTGATGCTAATACTGTATTTAGACACTTATTTGCCCATGTCTTCTTCCATACATTTTTAGCTATACATATATTACAAATATTTTTTTTTATAAAGACACATATGTCATCAGCAGAAGATTGCGGTTGCGTGAGTTATAGTTGCCAGCACTAACTATAACAGGGCAATTTCATTGGTTTTTTATCAGTAAAATTTCCGCTAACTATAACATGTGTGAAACCTATGGTTTTTTCAGTGAATTTGCAAGGTTTTTTAAATGCTAATTCCTAACTATAACGTGTGTGAAACCTATGGTTTTTTCAGTGAATTTGTACGGTTTTTTAAATGCTAAGTTACTTTACGCCATTTGAGGCGTGCGCGCCCACTTAACGCAGTTCGTTCCGTGCACGGTTTTTAGCAACTTTAATAAGCCCTGTACATTTGGTGGCCTTCGGCCACCAAAAGCACAGGGGGTGGGGTCAATGTGGATAGTGTTTTTTTTATTTCGATTTTATAATTTCATGTTGCCAAAATTTAGTTTTTTTTCACAGGTTTAATAAGCCCTGTACATTTGGTGGCCTGCGGCCACCAAAAGCACAGGGGGTGGGGTAAGTGTGGATAGTGTTTTTTTTTTTTTGTTTTTTTTTAACCGTACGCGTACGGTAAGCGTACGGTAAGCGTACTCGCCGAAATTGCCGGAAAAAAAAAAACGTTTTTGCTCTTGGGGGATGTTTGGGGACTCCCTCAACATGACTGTGTGGGAGGGAGTTGTCAAAACAGCCCCGTAACATGTTTTTGGGCATCATGTTTGATAAATAACACTCAGTGCGAGAGACAAAATGGCAGACGCCGCTTCCTGGTTTCGGCCGATTCGAATGTTTAGTAAGATCTAAGAGCCAATCAGAATCGCGCTCGCGCACGCCACCGTACGCGTACGGTAAGCGTACGGTAAGCGTACTGTAAGCGGGCTCAGATATATATATTGATTTAAAGGCTATTTTCTCAGAATCTACTGAACAGATTTACACCAAACCTACAAAAGGCACTTCCTTGACCTAGGGACTACCTCTCTGCCAAATTTCTAGTAATTCTGTTCAGCCGTTCGGGCTGTAGCTCTGTCTAAAGGTCCTATGGAAAAATGCATGGGAAAAACGCGTTTTGGGACCCCCCTTTTATCTCAGCCCCCGCTTGACGAATCCCCCCGAGACTTTCAGGGTAGGAGCGGAGCGTAGCGCCCCACCTATTTTGAGAAATTCGCGAGGATTCATCGACCGGCGCCAAAGTTATTCAAAATAGAATGTTGCGGATTTCCTATGGAAAAGGGGTCCTAACTATAACTACCTACTGGCGACCGCCAGTAGGTAATATACAAATTCACTGAAAAAACCATAGGTTTCACACATGTTATAGTTAGCGGAAATTTTACTGATAAAAAAACAATGAAATTCCCCCGTTATAGTTAGTGCAGGCAACTATAACTCACGCGACCGCAATCCTCTGCTGATGCTAATACTGTATTTAGACACTTATTTGCCCATGTCTTCTTCCATACATTTTTAGCTATACATATATTACAAATATTTTTTTTTCATAAAGACACATATGTCATCAGCAGAAGATTGCGGTCGCGTGAGTTATAGTTGCCTGCACTAACTATAACGGGGGAATTTCATTGGTTTTTTATCAGTAAAATTTCCGCTAACTATAACATGTGTGAAACCTATGGTTTTTTCAGTGAATTTGCAAGGTTTTTTAAATGCTAATTCCTAACTATAACGTGTGTGAAACCTATGGTTTTTTCAGTGAATTTGTACGGTTTTTTAAATGCTAAGTTACTTTACGCCATTCGTGGCGTGCGCGCCCACTTAACGCAGTTCGTTCCGTGCACGGTTTTTAGCAACTTTAATAAGCCCTGTACATTTGGTGGCCTTCGGCCACCAAAAGCACAGGGGGTGGGGTCAATGTGGATAGTGTTTTTTTTATTTCGATTTTATAATTTCATGTTGCCAAAATTTAGTTTTTTTTCACAGGTTTAATAAGCCCTGTACATTTGGTGGCCTGCGGCCACCAAAAGCACAGGGGGTGGGGTAAGTGTGGATAGTGTTTTTTTTTTTAATTTTTTTTTTAACCGTACGCGTACAGTAAGCGTACGGTAAGCGTACTCGCCGAAATTGCCGAAAAAAAAAAAAACGTTTTTGCTCTTGGGGGATGTTTGGGGACTCCCTCAACATGACTGTGTGGGAGGGAGTTGTCAAAACAGCCCCGTAACATGTTTTTGGGCATCATGTTTGATAAATAACACTCAGTGCGAGAGACAAAATGGCGGACGCCGCTTCCTGGTTTCGGCCGATTCGAATGTTTACTAAGATCTAAGAGCCAATCAGAATCGCGCTCGCGCACGCCACCGTACGCGTACGGTAAGCGTACGGTAAGCGTACCGTAAGCGGGCTCAGATATATATATTGATTTAAAGGCTATTTTCTCAGAATCTACTGAACAGATTTACACCAAACCTACAAAAGGCACTTCCTTGACCTAGGGACTACCTCTCTGCCAAATTTCTAGTAATTCTGTTCAGCCGTTCGGGCTGTAGCTCTGTCTAAAGGTCCTATGGAAAAATGCATGGGAAAAACGCGTTTTGGGACCCCCCTTTTATCTCAGCCCCCGCTTGACGAATCCCCCCGAGACTTTCAGGGTAGGAGCGGAGCGTAGCGCCCCACCTATTTTGAGAAATTCGCGAGGATTCATCGACCGGCGCCAAAGTTATTCAAAATAGAATGTTGCGGATTTCCTATGGAAAAGGGGTCCTAACTATAACTACCTACTGGCGACCGCCAGTAGGTAATATACAAATTCACTGAAAAAACCATAGGTTTCACACATGTTATAGTTAGCGGAAATTTTACTGATAAAAAAACAATGAAATTCCCCCGTTATAGTTAGTGCAGGCAACTATAACTCACGCGACCGCAATCCTCTGCTGATGCTAATACTGTATTTAGACACTTATTTGCCCATGTCTTCTTCCATACATTTTTAGCTATACATATATTACAAATATTTTTTTTTCATAAAGACACATATGTCATCAGCAGAAGATTGCGGTCGCGTGAGTTATAGTTGCCTGCACTAACTATAACGGGGGAATTTCATTGGTTTTTTATCAGTAAAATTTCCGCTAACTATAAAATGTGTGAAACCTATGGTTTTTTTCAGTGAATTTGCAAGGTTTTTTAAATGCTAATTCCTAACTATAACGTGTGTGAAACCTATGGTTTTTTCAGTGAATTTGTACGGTTTTTTAAATGCTAAGTTACTTTACGCCATTCGTGGCGTGCGCGCCCACTTAACGCAGTTCGTTCCGTGCGCGCACGGTGCGCTTCGCGCACCGTGCGCGCACAGTGAGCACGCGGTGCGCTTCGCGCACCGCGCGCCCACTTTACGCAGTTAGTGCCGTGCACGCAAGGTGGGCACGCGGTGCGCTACGCGCACCGCGTGCCCACGTTACGCTAGATGGGCCATGTACGCACGATGCGCTTCGCGCACCGTGCGCACATGGAGGACATATGATGCACTTCGTTTTGAAAGGTAATATTTTAATTTTTCGTATATGTTATAAGACATGCACAAATGGTGCCCTTCGGGCACCATTTGCACACGGGGTGGAGAGAGTGTGGATAATTTTTTTTAATTATTTTTTTTTAAATATTTTAGTTTAACTCATCTTTAATAAGCCATGCACAATTGCACACGGGGTGGGGAGAGTGTGGATAATTTTTTTTTTTTTTATAATTTTTTACCGTACGCGTACGGTAAGCGTAATCGGCGAAATTAGCGAAAAAATAAAAATTCCGTTTTTGGCCTTGGGGGATCTTTGGGGACTCCCTCATCATTGCTATGTGTGTGGGAGCTGTCTAAACAGCCCCTTTACATGTTTTTGTGCTTTATATTTTAAACATCACTCTCAGTGCGAGAGAGAAAATGGCGGCCGCCGCTTCCTGGTTTCGGCCGATTCGAATGTTTACTAAGATCTAAGAGCCAATCAGAATCGCGCTCGCGCACGCCACCGTACGCGTACGGTAAGCGTACCGTAAGCGCACCGTAAGCTGGCTCAGATATATATATTGATTTAAAGGCTATTTTCTCAGAATCTACTGAACAGATTTACACCAAACCTACAAAAGGCACTTCCTTGACCTGAGGACTACCTCTCTGCCAAATTTCTAGTAATTCTGTTCAGCCGTTCGGGCTGTAGCCCTGTCTAAAGGTCCTATGGAAAAATACATGGGAAAAACGCGTTTTGGGACCCCCCTTTTATCTCAGCCCCCGCTTGACGAATCCCCCCGAGACTTTCAGGGTAGGAGCGGAGCGTATCCGTCGATACCAGAAAGAAATTCTGGTATCGACGGATACCACACACTGACACTTGTGAAAAAACTATTATCAATCTGTCGTCTCGTACTTTGACCACTGATGAGGAAACCCTTCTTAAGCTAGGCTTATCCTTCTGTCCAACTAGTGACTGGAATTATGTGAACCCCAGAATTGATCTTTTTCTTTATATAAGGAAATTGAAGTTGAAGAAGCTGCACTTATTGGCCAATCAGGGCCGGAAACAAAAATTAGACCAGAGTGACACGCAAGCTGTATCCTGCGTAACACCTAATTTCACGACGGAGGACATTGGAACTATTCTTGAAATTCATCAGTTGGAAAATGATGGGACCAACAGTACTAACGATCCCACTAAGATACAGCTGCAGTCTTTAGGTTTCTCAGTGGACACCACCAGTACAGAAGTAACACCATGCAACCTTGTGGTCAACCTCTCGGATAAGACCCTGACCCCTGTTCACCACCAAATATTAAATAAGGGCCTATCGTTTTGCCCCACATCTAGTTGGAATTTGGTACAGACCCAAGTGGATCTATACAAATTCACTCGGAAATTGAAACTACACTCCTTCTTCTCTGACGAAACTCAACAACAGAGACAACCAGGTCACCCCAACATTACTAGCCATCTTTCAGCCAAAGATCTAGAAGACATCAATCTACTAACCCACCTGTCTACGGATGCTCCAACAGACGACCTGGAATCCCTTACAAGCACGGCAGAAGAATTGGATATCGACATCTTTTACTGTAAAAACACAACACTTAGGGGCAAATCAAAGTTTACGCCAATCTTACCATCTGGTAATCCAATAGACACCTTCTTCTCGGCAGTGAGTAATGACCTGATATCTGAACATCGCAAATATCTGTCCAAACGAAAATACCTCACAAACAACATAACACGAGAAGAAGAACATGCACTATTGGAACTCAAAAATGACTCCTCATTAATAATTAAGGAAGCAGATAAAGGGGGCAATATTGTCATCCTTAACACTTCGGATTACCTTCAAGAAGCCGAACGCCAATTGCAAGACCCCATCTGCTACAGTAAACTGACAAACAATCCAACTAAAGACATACAAAACAAACTGCAGTGCTTACTGAATAAATGGTATGAAAAAGGCCTTCTCACACTGGCAGAAAAACAACTCCTTTTCATAGATACGCCAGTAACTCCGACCCTATACCTTCTGCCCAAAGTCCACAAACCAGGCACACCTCCCAAAGGAAGACCCATCATTGCAGGCATTGACTCCATATGCTCCAGGATTGGGGCATACATTGATGAAGAACTACAGCCGTTCATGAGAGACCTTCCCTCCTTCATCCGGGACACTAAGGATATACTTCAGAAGCTGAATAACATCACATGGCAACCGGACTACCTCCTCTCAAGCATTGATGTCGTCAGTCTATATACATCAATTCGACATCCTGATGGTATAGCGGCAGTAAGGAAATGCTTACTAGGAAGATCAGTACACTTTACAGCGAGAAACAACATGATTCTAGAATTCCTGGAATTTTGCCTATATAACAACTTTTTCCTATTCAATGGCACCTACTACCTACAGACCCAAGGTACGGCGATGGGGGCGAAATTTGCTCCTCCATACGCCTGCATCTTCATGGGGGAAGTAGAGCGTCACTGGATCTGGAAGGATCAAGACCCAAATTTCTCTGAGAACATAGTCATGTGGGGAAGGTACATCGACGATGTGCTGCTAATATGGCAAGGATCCGAAGAACATCTACTCAACTTCCTCAGCACCTTGACACCAAACCAATGGGATATCAATATCACCTACACCATATCTAAAAATGAAATAGAATTCCTGGATGTAAAAATATCTGTCGAAGACAACTCGCTAATAACACAGTTTCATCGCAAAACCACAGCCGCTAACTCCATCCTACATGCGACCAGCAGCCATCCACAGCATACCATCAAAAACATACCATCAGGAGAATTTCGCAGGGCCAGAATCAATTGCAGCTCAGACCAAGGATTTGAAATACACTCTAGGGACATTACATCACGACTCGCCCAACGAGGATATAACACCAGTTCTCTTACAAACACTCAACAACAAGTCTCCACTCTGGACAGAAACATCCTTCTACAAAACAGGAAAAAGAAGGAGACGGAATCTAGCATACGTTTCCTTACCCCGTTTCACAACGGTCACCATCACATACGAAAAGTGCTCAAAAAACACTGGAATCTATTAACATTAAACCCAACCACCAGATCTGCAATAAAAGATCAACCACAACTCAGCTTTAAGAGAAGTAAAAATCTGAGAGACTCACTATGTCCATCATTTTTCGAAGCCAAACAAAAAATGACTACATTTCTACAGAAACCACATGGATTCTACACATGTTCCAACTGCTCAATATGTAAACTAGGCCAATCAAAACTACAACAAACAACAATAAACGGACACACAATTACCATCCAAGATTTCATCAACTGTGAGAGTATTAATGTGATCTACCTCATCACATGTCCATGTGGTCAACATTACATTGGGAGTACAACCCGCCCACTCAAAAAACGGATACAGGAACACTATCGCAATATCCACAAAACAGATGATAGACAACCTTTAGTTGAGCACTACAATCTATACCATGATCACAATCGGAATTTTGTTTTCTGTGGCTTAGAAAGGTTGCGACAATCTGACAGAGGAGGAAACCTGGAACAACGCCTGAGACAGAAAGAAAGCTCTTACATAATCCGCTGTGGAACTGTAGAATTTGGCCTTAACAAAGACCACGAGTGGCATCACTGGCTGTAATAAGACACTGGCCACATCCGAAAGCCAATGAAAAGACTGAAATGAATGTCAAAATATTTTTAGTCACATTGATGAGGTCACTTATGTGTATACATGTACATTCAGTCTTTCAATACACTGTTGTCTTCCTGTTGTCTGTCCACCAAATTGTTCCCTGATCTGAAAGTTTTAATTATCTCCCACGTTTCCCCTTACTGGCCCTACTACATTCCATTGAATACAAAGAGCACTCAGCGTCATAAATGGGAAGCATAATTACAAAATATTCCTTTTCTTGAGTTTTCCTTCTCACCATAACATCGTGATAATTAACATCCAAAATAACACTGTAAACATAATTTCAATACAAGACTCGCAAATTTAAACTAAAGGAGTAAAATAAACCCATCGCACACGCAATCACTGCTTTTAATAAATACAGATTAAAGCTGTGAATTAATCTAAAACTTTTCATTGCCCCCGGGCAACTCCGAAGATGGCAACGGCGTTTCTAACAAATCCCGAGCCCACATTAATTTTATTGAATTGATTGGAGATCATGTAGTCCCTCAGACTATACCTCAAGGTAGGCGCGGACTATTCACATAATTATGTATAGCCGATCGCGCTAAATAATAATAAATAAAATCATACTTAAATTCTCCTCCAATTTATACTAATTGCGACAAACAGAGTGAATTCAAAGATAACAAACTAGGAAGAAAGTCGACCTTCAAATAATCGATAATAAATATTTACGATCGGAGACACTAACCATCCCGATAAACTAACATAACCACACTCCAAGATGGCGCGACAAAACGAGCCCATCTGACGTGAATAACACGCGACAGGTCGCATTAACCTTCTTTAAAATGGCCGCTGACCAGAACGCGAACACACCGCACGGAGGAACAGCAGAGACGGCATCTTCGCCGTGATCCTGTTCTCATGCCTGAAAGTAAGTAGACCCTCTGCCGGCAATGTCTCGGTAACGAAACCCAGCTGGCGAGTTAGTCCTTATTTAAATAGAACCTTTTTTCCCCCATTATGGGCCATTATGTTTCTCCTGTTAACGGGTTATTTTACTCCTCATAACCGATCTAACCGACCGAAATAACCTTTTCCTGCAAAAAATCAACCATTGGGCCCCTAGAACTTTTTTATTCAAGTTGAATATATAACAGAGGGGACAAACAAGGATAATAAGACCGTAATGTATATAATAATGTTAAGGCTTGGCTAAAAAAACTAGAACTCGCATTACCGGAGTGTCCTCTGTATAAATAATGCAAATTGTACAAATAATTACTTTGCCTGACTACCTCTGAATATCATTGTATGTTTTGCTTGTTTGAATTTTCGTTTCTGTATACATATATATTGTCTTATGCAGAGGCTGGTTTACCTGTATTTTACACGTAACCTGTGGAAAGAATGACAAGATATTGAAGATATTATGACCTTTTGAGATATTCTAAATCGAAAATAATTTGCAAGTGCATCCCCAGGTAAAAATATGCTTGCACTCTTCCGCCCTACTCATAGTTCTTGGGTATTGGACTCTATATTCCACCAACTTCAACCAACTTTTTCGAGCACAGCGTTTCTCTCCTTTCATAGGTTACCAAGCCTATTTAAACGCGACCTCAGAACGAATAGTAGCTAAATAAAACTAACCTGTTCACTATACCTTCGAAGTAACTTGTCACACTTAGACTCATCTATATTCACGGGCAGGGCTTAACATCACGCCTTCACTCTCCTCTTCTCTAAACACATCCTCTAATCACAGGGAGTGGTCACACTAACTTCTCTTAGCACACTTATTGATTTTTTTCAGGACTAATTCCCTCTCGTACTTTTTTCCTTCATCCTCGCACAGCCTTGAGAAAGCCCCAGCCTCAACTGAGCCTAGGGGGCGAAACACGTGTTGGCTGTCTATGTTCATTTGATTCTGTTGTTCATTCAAACCACGAATAAAAAGAACTTTCTGTTTCTACTCAAAGCCTGAATATGGTTTATTACAAGAGAGAGGGTATCTGACTCACTACTACAAAAACCCATGAATCTTTAAGGCCATAGAGGTCCAGCGCCTTGAGTCTACTCCCTCGAGAAGTCATTTTAATGGAACTGAGCAATACTCTCCAGGACCCGGGATCCTAGGGCCTCATAACTTCAAATACTGTACGTAAAAGCGGCTTCAAGGTCAAATCCAAATTTAATCCGAATGTCGCCCATGACAATATTGAGGCATACCACTCTGTGCTAATACATGAATTGACCAAATTGAGAAGTGATTCTAATTACTGTATCAAGGACAATCTCACCGAAATACAAAGAAATGTACTTAAAAACTTAATGGGGAGGTCCATCTGTAACGATCAAACCGTCTGATAAAGGTAGGAATGTCGTTCTAATGAACACTGAGGATTATAAAAATGAAGCACTGCGTCAACTAAGCGACTCAAACTGCTATGAGGAAATCAGTTGGGAAGAATACGAGAAAACAGTCAGTAATTATCATGATCTCCTCAGAAACTGGTGGAAGGATGGACTCCTGGACGATGATGAATATAAATTCTTAGAGAATGACAATCCCAGAATACCTTGTTTGTACCTTTTACCCAAGGTACATAAGCACCCCACTAAGCCACCAGGGAGGCCAATTGTCTCTTCCAACAATGGTCTTTTAGAAAATACCTCGATCTTCTTAGATCACTTTTTATCTCCCTATGTTGTGGATCTTAGGTCGTACTGTAAAGACACTACTGAATTTTTTAACAAAATACATGACGTTGAGTGGGGATCTTGTTATGTCATAATTTCATTAGACGTGTGCTCACTCTATACGTGCATTGATCAATGTAAAGGTGTTGAAGCCTGCATGTACTATCTGCAACGTCAATCTATAGAAAATGTAATCATACATTAATGCTGAAACAAACAATGCTTTTTTGCTTGCAGGAAAATATCTTCCTTTTTGATAAGATACTGTATCGGCAGAGGTCCGGTACAGCCATTGGCACCTGCTTCACCCCCAGCCTGGCTAATCTTTTTCTCGGCTGGTGGGAGGAGCAGGTGGTATGGACCGATACATTTAAAAAATACACCGAACATATCCCATTATGGCTGAGATACATCGATGATCTCTTTATCATCTGGGACGGTGGTCTGGTACTGGCCACGGAGTTCATCGATGTATTATCAGCCAATGATTCGAATCTGAGTTTCACACACTCTATCAGTGGGAAATCCTGTGACTTTTTAGACATCAGAGTCACAATAAAGCAAAATAAATTGACAACGGCCCTCTTTAGAAAAGAGACCGCGGGCAACACCCTATTACATGCATGCAGCCATCACCCTCCTTCCCTGATTAATAGCATCCCCTATGGGGAATTGCTGCGTGCACGTAGGAACTGTAGCATTGACATTGGTTTTAATAAGGAAAGTGCCAACATGATCCAAAGGTTTAAACAACGTGGTTACTCCGATAGGATACTTAAACAAGCCACAAATAAACTGGATAACGCCAATCAATTTGAGGTCCTTTTTGGTAAAAATAAGACCTCATCGATTAGGGATACCTTTGAGAGCAATACCCGTATGATCACCACATACAATGCAAAATCGGGTAATCTCAGATCATTAATGAAAAAACATTGGGGCCTTGTTAAAGCGGACCCGATAATTGGCAAAATAATGGGAGAGTCACCGACCGTTACATACAGACGACCAATGTCCCTTAAGGACAAATTGGTTCAGAGCTATCAACAGTTACAACCCACTGAAACGTGGTTACAAAGAAAGGAGGGATTCTATAAATGCAATTCCTGTAAAGCTTGCAAACACACCAGCAGCTATAAAACCTTTAAAAATTACGATGACAATGAAAGAATCATTTTGTGGTATATCAATTGGAATGTCCTTACGGCATGCGTTATATAGGGAGCACAAAACACCAGCTCAAAAAACGCATACTCGAACATCAAAGGGCCATAACCAATTTAGATTTCACCTACCCGATTGCACGACATTTCTACAATTCACACAACAGCGACAAGAAACTGCTACAATTCTGTGGTATTGACAAGAGTATTTAAACATATACGTGGTGGGGACAGGGAAAAGCAACTATGAGTCCTTGAATCCAGGTATATTATTGATCTGAACACCAGAATGCCTTTCGGCCTCAATAAGGAGGAAGAATTAAACACAATTATTGGCTTTTGAACACACTGCCCTTTCTGATGGTTACATTTTCCGGAAACCAGATGTTCTGTATTTATGGACTGTGGTCCATTTTTATATGCTGTATCTGTTTTGTTTCAAATAATCCCATTTCTTTGAATTTTTCCTCTCCATATATATTTTTCTTTCTATTTTGGGATAGGGTTTTCCTGTCCCGGTATAATATTATAACGGTTGCACACTCACTATAGTTTTGACTCGACTTTGGGTACCACCTGTTATTAGACATTTGTCTTACAATTGGTTTTGTGTAAGGGAGAACTTGTGGTCCAGCATTATGGTACATACAGGCCCTGGGGTATGAAGTCTGGCACTTGCCCGTAATTCTGGTATTCACTCAGTCCTGTCTGGGTAAATAGTAATGGATATGTGTGTCCGTTCCCAGTACGTTCCATAAATGAACGGACCCTCTGTTTCTACTACGCATCTTCTACAGGAGTACATATTGATAAGGTGCCTTAATAGTCTCGTCATCACTTTTCCATCACGGATTCACCCCTTCACAGTGTTTGAGATCTTCGGATAAAGTTTGTAAACAGTTTTTTAACCCGAGTGCAGGATTTGACACACACATAGGATTTGTAATAAGAGTTACGGTCGTGATATAAAAAGCATATTTAATTGAGGCACCTAGGGATATTGTGTGATGATGCAAGAGGCCAATATATCCTGTGGTCACCCAATAGGATAGGATAAGATGGAGCAAAACCAGAAAGATTGAATAAACATAACAAAGGTATTGATATGCTCGATCGAATTGCCATTTGGCTGATGAACCAACAATGAAGATGTTATGTTTGTTCACACTCAACAATTGTTGACAACATGAGACTATGAATGTCATGAATATGTGATCATTTTCTTTTTCCTTTTTTCTTTTGTAACATTCACATATCTAATTTGAGCAGTAGTGTTATGAAAAAGCGTTCTGAATCTATTTGATCAGATGAAATAGGTACATACGAACTTGTATGAATTGTTCTGCTGCATGAGCTCAGTATGATGAATTACCGTGTCACATATGTTTAGTGCTTTATACTGTATGTTTTTCATGTTAGGATGATTAATTGCATTTGCAGAGTATCACTTATCAGAAAATCGTTTCCATTCCTTGATTTTCACATTCTACATACCGCGTATTATACATCACAGATTGTTTGCAATTTATGTTTTTACAATTTAGGCTGAGCCAGTTATCAACATGTTATTATAATTTCTATTTATGTATATGTCACAAGCACAACCTTGGTAACTCTTCCATGTCCATGATGACGTCCTTTTGGTTGTGTATTCAAAATGTCGCTCTGCCTACATCCGGGTAACTTGACAAAGGCCTCCACGGCTGAAACGCGTTGTTTGTAAGCAATTAAAGTTCTCCCTTCAATTGGATGGTGTGCCGCCTCATTCCTTCGTGGATTTAACTTTTCTCATATATATATATTATATATATGTCCCTATATCATAAAAACGAATAAAAAAACATTCTATTATAATTTAAAGCATTAAACTATTTAAAAATCTTCAAACTTAAATTTCCCACTCAACTGAGTGCAACAGTAGGGAAAATGTTGGATAGCTGAGGGTTAAAGATGACTATTCCCACTCCAGTGAGTGTAACAGTAGGGAACGTGTTGGATAGGGGAGAGGTAAAAATTACTATTCCCACTCCAGTAAGTGTAACAGTAGGGAAAGTGTTGGATAGCGGAGGGGTAAAAATTACAATTCCCCCTCCAGTGAGTGCAACAGTAGGGAAAGTGTTGGATAGCGGAGGGATACAAATTACTGTTCTCACACCAGTCAGTGCAATGGTAGGGAAAGTGTTGGATAGCGGAGGGGTAAAAACTTACTGTGCCTACTCCAGTCAGCGCAACAATAGGGAAAGTGTTGTATAGTGGCAGGATAAAATGTACTATTCTTACACCAATCAGTGCAACAGTAGGGAAAGTGTTTGGATAGCAGAGGGTTAAAAATTACTATTGCCACACCAGTCAGTGCAACAGTGTGGAAATTGTTGGATAGCATAGGTGTAAAAATGACTATTCCCACTCCAATAATTGTAAAAGTAGGATAAGTGTTGGATAGCTGAGGGGTACAAATTACTATTTTCACTCCGGTGAGTGTAACAGTAGGGAAAGTGTTGGATAGCGAAGGGGTAAAAATTACTATTCTCACTCCAGTGAGTGCAACAGTGGAGAAAGTGTTGGATAGCGGATGGGTAAAAATTACTATTCCCACTCCAGTGAGTGTAACAGTAGGGAAAGTGTTGGATAGCGAAGGGGTAAAAATTACTATTCTCACTCCAGTGAGTGCAACAGTGGAGAAAGTGTTGGATAGCGGATGGGTAAAAATTACTATTCCCACTCCAGTGAGTGCAACAGTAGGGAAAGTGTTGGTAAGCGGAGGGGTAAAAATTAATATTACCACTCCAGTGAGTGCAATAGTAGGGAAAGGGCTGGGTAGCGAAGGGGTAAAAATTACTATTCCCACACGAGTCAGTGCAACAGTAGGGAAAGTGTTGGATGGTGGTGGGATAAAACGTAGTATTCCCACACCAATGAGTGCAACATTAGGGAAAGTGTAGGATAGCGGAGGAGTAACAATTACTATTTCCACACCAGTCAGTGCAACAATAGGGAAATTGTTGGATAGCAGAGGTGTAAAAATGTCTATTCCAACTCCAATAATTGTAAAAGTAGGGAAAGTGTTGGATAGCGGAGGGATAAACATTACTATTCCTACTCCAGTGAGTGCAACAGTAGGGAAAGTGTTGGATTGCAGAGGAGTAACAATTAATATTCCTACTCCAGTCAGTTCAAAATTAAAAACAAACAAAAGTTTAACAACAAAAATTTAAAAAAAACTAAATAAATTAAAATATATATAAATATGTTAAAAATTAAAATGCAAATATATTTAATATTACATTTTTTTTTACAAAAAACATTATATAATGTTAAATACATGACAAATACCTACAAATATTATATTAAATAAAATAAAAAATAATTTCCAAACAAGTAAATATTTTTAATTAGAAATTATTTAGAAACAAAAACATTCATTATTACATAAATTAACTTTTTTATTTCCTACCCTATAACACCACACAATTCACAACCCACATCGAATTAAAAAAAAATTACTTCCTTAATTAACATAATTAATTACTGATTAAAGAAATATTATTAATTAAAAAAAGAAATCATAACTTATAAAAATTATTTAGCTTCCCACACTTTAACCCTATAATCTCCACAACTCACAGCTAAAATTAAACACAATTAAAACCTATTTTCAATTAAAAAACGAATAGTATTTAACAACTAATTATAAAGTGAGTAAAATTAATTTACTCCCCACACTGTACCACTATAACAATAAAACCCACACACAACAAAATTAATAAATACCTTAATTAAATATAAATCAATTAATTAATATTAACGATCAACTAATTTTTAATTGATTAAACATAAACTACTTCCCACCCTTTACCTCTATAAACCCCACAACCCACACCTAAAATTAATTACACAAATTCCATATTTAATTTTCAATGAATGAATTAATAATAATACTTAACAACTAATTATTAATTAATTAAACATAAATTACTTCCCACCCTTTACCCCATAAACCCCACAACCCACGCGTAAAGAAATCACACAATTGTCATAATATAATTATCAATTAATTAGTTAATATAAATTAACAACTAATTATTAATTAATTAAACATAAATTACTTCCCATCCTTTACACCTACAAACTCCACAACACGCACCTAAAATTAATTACATAATTTCCATAATTCATTTTGAATCAATTAATTCATATCAATTAAGGACTAATTACTAATTAATTAAACATAAATTACTTCCCACCCTTTAACCCTATAAACCCCACAACATGCACCTAAAATTAATTCCACAATTAGCATAATTAATTATCAATGTTGTTTTAATATTAATTCACAAACAATTAATAATTAATTACAAATATATTACTTCCCACAATTTACACTATAAAATCTAAATTAAATAAATAAAAACATCATTAATTTCTTATAATTAAATTACTCTCCACCCTATTCCCCTATAAAACCCCAATCCGCTACGGAACAAAAATAATCCAACATTTTATTAAAATGAAATTCATAACTACTAAAACTGTAACACATATATTAAAAAACATAAATACTAATACAAAACAATACATCTCATACAATTAAAATATACACTAAAATACATAACACTAATTACAAAATTTATATTTTAAACAACTATATTTTTGCAAACAATATTAATGACTATATTTTTTAAAACAATATTTCTTACCTTAAATTTGATATTTATGACCACGATATTCTTGCTGTTGATATTTTGGAATCACAGTATTTCCAACTCGATATTTGTGTAAGTGGACATTTCCAACTCGATATTCTGTCTCAACACCTGCCTAGACGTGGGTCCCTTGCTCACTTTGCTACTGGATTCAAGCTAGCCTGGCTGCTGAGGGGTGTTACCCAGCAACAGGTCCCAGGATGCTTGTTTCCGGTCCAGGGAAGACCTGGCTTGGCAGTTTGGGCCGGTTTGCTCCCAAGAGGAACAGGGTCAAAACTGATGTGCTTGTGGCTGGTTCTTAACTGGGGTTGCAAAGTGTGCTAAAGAACAATGATAGATTCAGCCCAGATCAGTGACTGGGGTAAGTGTCTGAAAAGTTTCAGTGCTTGGTCCATCATCTCCTTGTGTTTGTGTTTTCCTAGTGACGGTTTGCTGACGGATTGAGTCCCCGGTAGAGTGAAGACTGGTAAGTACTATTTATTAATGTGTCTATACACATATAGGTTGTGTTAGCTTCAAAAATATATGTAAGTGAACTGTCTTTTTTTACCTCTTATTTTACAAATTGCACAACACACAAACAACACACACTATTGAATGCACACCCACAGGCACTACAAGCACAACACCCACAACCACCACAACAACATAATTTTATTAAGGGGTCGATTTCGATCCTGTATTTTTTTTTTCCGTACGACTCGTATCTGTATTTTTTTCCGTACGAATCGTAAAAGTCACGTCCGACCCGTGAAGTACGATTCGTACGGAAAAAATACATACGGATCGGCCCGATCCGTACGAATCGTATCGGGAAAAGTTGTACGAGACGGACCCGGACACTTTTCCGTACGAATCGTAAAAATACAGGCCGAGCGTACATGTATGATCCGGACCGGCTTTCCGAATTACGATTCGTACGGAAAACGTCCCGTACACGTGGAATGACTTTACCCGCTACGAAGCGAAGTTTGTACGACTCGTATACCGGGAAAAGTTGTTCCCGGGGTGCGAGTCGTACAGGCCCCCCATGCATATGTATGCACCGTACCCCCAGCGCGTATGTACGGTGCGTACCCCCAGCGTGTATGTACGGTGCGTACCCTCAGCGCGTATGTACGGTGCGTACATACGCGCTGGGGGTACGCACTGTACATACGCGCTGGGGGTACGCACCGTACACAACGCACGGGGGTGTATGCCTGTACGACTCGTACCCCTGGGGACTCCGCTTTTACGGCTGTTATTGGCTCCCGTAAAAAAAGAGCTGTACGGAGTGACGAATCGTACTTGCTGGGCCGTAAAACGCTGCTTACATACGTACGGACATCGCGTACAGGCTGTTCCGGATCAGAATCATAGTTTTTTTTACCCGTACGGTCTTTTGTACGAAACGTACGGAAATAGGCTTTCTGTACGAATCGTACTTCCTAGGTTGTACGGAAAGTTTACCGGGTACGAGTCGTACGGAGAAAACGCTCCGTACGACGATTCGTACGGCCTTTTTCCAGGATTGGAATCGGCCCCTAAGTGTCAATACAAGTGTGTTCATGTTACTGTGATAATTTGTAAAATGAACACTAATGCATTACACATAAGTAAAACTACCATGTAAGCGCAATGTAAAAAGAAATGAGGCTAAAGCAATTGTAAACATAAGATTCATAGTAAGACAAGTGTAAAAGAATCTTACCCTAGATCCGGGTGACAATGGAGTTGATGAGCGTTGTGGTCAAGTCGAAGAAGCAAATGAAGGAACTGGACAATGGGGTTAAAGATGGAAACAGACAAAAGGTACATTTCTACCTTATTTCCTTCAATGCTGCCAACTTAAAGTAGGAGGTATCCCCGCCACTGATTCCTCAGCGGAAAGGCACATAGTGACTGACCCGGTGGTAATGGTGGCTGGACTCCCTCCGACAGCTGCTTTTGCCTATGAAGCCGTCTACACAGGAGAAAAACTTTGTCCATAGACCCACCAACATCTGAATAAAGTGTGCCGACCGCCAAGTGCACAGGCAGTGAAACTGCAGAAAAAGAAAGGGCAGGATCAGATCCGCCAAGATCTAAATCAGGCCCTAAGTCATGAGGTATTTCAAATATAGTGGAGCATTTTGGCAGTCAATGGTAGGGTTTGTTTGCCTCCCCAGAAAATACTCTTCTCCCGTTGGAATTGTATTGAGACATGGTTCCATCCTGCATGGGCAGTGGAGGAAATTCTATATGCCTTTCCTCCAATTCTTCTCCTACGAAAGGTACTATGGAAGATTCAAAGGGAGACAGTAGTGGGGATCGTAATAGTCCCTCTTTGGCCTCATTGGCCATCATTTTCTTTGCTCACACAGCTAGCAGTGGAACAGTACTATCTTCCACTACATCCTTCAATTCTCAGATTTCAAGAGCTGTCACCGAAACATCTGTGAAGTCTAGCTGTAACAGCTTGGAAGTTGAGAGGCTTGCCTTAGGACACTTAGGTTGTTCTAGAAAAGTGACAATTGATATTCCGGTTAACAAAAAGCCATCAACGCTTAGGGGCTTATTTACAAGCCCCTTGCACCGCTGGTACATCACTTTTTGTGATGCACCTGTGGCGCATTTTGCTTCCCCATATTTACAAGGACACATAAAGCCACCCTGCCTGGCTTTACATGCCCTTGTAAATACACCCCTTTTCATACAGCCCTTTGCATGAAAGGGGTGTTCCATGTGTATTGCTGTGGGTGTTCCCACGTAACACTCATGGCTTCTGCCCCATTCCCAGATTTACAACTTTTCTTAAATCTGGGAATGCATCAGAATGCTTGCCTCCCCAGGGAAAGCGTAGGGAGGCGCAATGAGTAGAAATATTTAAAATTTCCCACATTTTTTCCTCTTTCTATGCATGCTGCATTCTGCAGCACACATAGGAAGAAGAAATCAGTTCTTGTGGTTGGTTTCGTTCAGGAAAGTGTCCCTTCCTGCACGAAAACAATCATCCCCGTCATGCAGGCACACTTGCACCATGGCGCAAGGGTGCCTGCGTCAGCGCATGGCAGCTTATTGTGGGCCAGTGCAGGGGAGAGCAAAGGGATCTGTCATATCGTTGTAGATATGACGCATCCCTTTGCTTCCGAATTAACGCAGCGTAGAGCATCCAAATGGCTTGTCAATATCAACTCAATGTCTTATCACTTTATTCCTATACACCAGTAACTCACCTCCAACAATTCTTTGTTCTTACAAATACCTTGATATTCCAAACTGGCCAAGTAAATTAATTTTGATTTCAAATTGGTGGGTGAAATTAATCTTGTTTTTAATCAAACAGGGGAGACAGAAGCTGAGATCCATTCGGCTTCCAGACGATAGTCAAGTTATCATAGGAGAATGGATCTCTTGTCCTGCGTTATTACCAGGGTCTGGGTTGTTGGCTGTCTTAAAAAACCCTCATTGACGTATGTGGTACCGTGGCGGTATATCTTGATTATCCGCTTGTGTACCTATGTGAAAAGCATCATCATTGGGCCCTTTCAAGTGCTTTTCTCCACCTGTGCAAGGGTTAAAAAATAGGGCGGTGCCCAAACTGGTCGGTGGGCTTTCTTCAGGACCAGTGTTGTGCACATGACCAAAATAATGGCGTGCATGTATAAGCTGTTGCACTTACCCTTCTTCTCGATGTTATGGGTCTAAAGTACCTATAACATTCAGTTCCACTATTGTGCTTCCTCGTGGGTCATGCAGAGGCCTCTTCACTTACTATAGGGAGGCAAGGTCACGACTTGTGCTTACTTTGTCTGCTATGCCCCGGTGTCAACCACCTACGTTTTTAAAGTAGGTGCTAGAGAACAGTAGCCCTTCTAGAGATGCACCGCCCTATTTTTTAACCCTTGCCCCATCTCCATTAGAATAAAATATATCATTGAGAGAAGGAGCGAATTTTAAAACTCACTTGATTCACATGTTCACCATTTCTGATCACTACTGTAATCACCAGTAGGTCTCCCTCCAGGTGGAGGGAAGTACATGAAAGGACCCACTGATGATGCTTTTCACGTAGGTACACAAGCGGATAATCAAGATATACCCTCATGGTACCACATATGTTAATGAGGGTTTTTAAGACTGCCAACACCCCAGACCCTGGTAATAACACAGGACAAGTGATCCATTCTCCTATGATAATGTGAAATCAATCTTGCACCGCGAAGATGTAAAAAAACCTTCATTGGACAGCCATCTTTTACTCTTTTAAACACTCTTAGTTGCTCACTTTACTCTAGAATCTACCTAGTCCGACCAAGAAAGACAAAGTACAGGCCTTCGTAGGTACCCTTACCTACCCCAACTATTTTTGACTGATTTGCAAACTTCCCTCAACAGAAGATTGCCGGTTAACTCACTTAACCACTTTTCTTTGGTAATACAGCTATCAGTAACCACACAGATTGTATTGGTGTTGTGCGACCACCATTACTCCTCGAGTTCATCAATCTCATGACATTCTGTGACCAATCGAGATAGACAGTCAGCAGTCTTGCAGGGGGGCAGCTCCTCCGTTAAGGCGGAGTAGCGTCACCCCACTGCTCTTTGGCAAGTTTATTATCATTTTATTTTTCTTCACTGTCACTGACCCGAGTCTTGGGCGCAGGGTCATCCAGACCAAGAGTCCGCAACAGGGAAGAAGAATGGTGGGCACTAAGGGGCCGATTCCAATCCTGGAAAAAGGCTGTACGAATCGTTGTACGGAGCGTTTTCTCCGTACGACTCGTACCTGGTAAACTTTCCGTACAACCTAGGAAGTACGATTCGTACAGAAAGCCTATTTCCGTACGTTTCGTACAAAAGACCGTACGGGTCCAAAAAAACAATGATTCTGATCCGGAACAGCTTGTACGCGGCTTCCGGACGCATTCAAGCAGCGGTTTCCGGCCCAGCAAGTACGATTCGTCCCTACGGCACTCCGTACGGCTCTTTTTTTACGGGAGCCAAACACAGCTGGAATAGCATAGTCCTACGCGAACCGCTACGCAACGGAGCCCCGGTACGCGACGTACACGCCATGAACCCCATTGTACGTGTCATCCCGGTCCTCCTAGCCTACGACCTGGTGCACCGGACCCGACTGACACGCCGCAGAAGGTGAGAACAACACCCAGGGGCCGGGGGGGGGGTGAGGGGCAGGAAACATGCCCCATACCCAAAGCAAAACCTATAATATGGAGCCTATACATTACCACCAGGGTCTGGTCACTTGGGGGGGGGCTTGGCCAGCAACCCCTGCGTACTGCAACAACGGAAGTGGATGTCACCAGTAGAATAGTGATACGGACCGTACACACGCAATGAATGCGTGGGTACGGTGCGTTTCACACGTACTCCTACGGCTCCAGTAGAACAGTGATACGGACCGTACACACACAATGAATGCGTGGGTACGGTGCATTGCACACGTACCCCTACGGCACCAGTAGAATAGTGATATGGACCGTACACACGCAATGAATGCGTGGGTACATTGCGTTTCACACGTACTCCTACGGCACCAGTAGAATAGTGATATGGACCGTACACACGCAATGAATGCGTGGGTACGGTGCGTTGCACAGGTACCCCTACGGCACCAGTAGAACAGTGATACGGACCGTACACACGCAATGAATGCATGGGTACGGTGCGTTTCACACGTACTCCTACGGCACCAGTAGAATAGTGATACGGACCGTACACACGCAATGAATGCATGGGTACGGTGCGTTGCACACGTACCCATATGGCACCAGTAGAATAGTGATACGGACCGTACACACGCAATGAATGCGTGGGTACGGTGCGTTTCACACGTACTCCTACAGCACCAGTAGAACAATGATACGGACCGTACACATGAAATGAATGTGTGGGTGCGGTGCGTTGTACACGTACCCCTACGGCACCAGTAGAATAGTGATATGGACCGTACACAAGCAATGAATGCGTGGGTACGGTGCATTTCACACGTACTCCTACGGCACCAGTAGAACAGTGATACGGACCATACACACGCAATGAATGCGTGGGTACGGTGCATTGCACACGTACCCCTACGGCACCAGTACAATAGTGATACGGACCATACACACGCAATGAATGCGTGGGCACGGTGCATTGCACACGTACTCCTACGGCACCAGTAGAACAGTGATACGGACCGTACACACGCAATTAATGCGTGGGTACGGTGCATTGCACACGTACTCCTACGGCACCAGTAGAACAGTGATACGGACCGTACACACGCAATGAATGCGTGGGTACGGTGCGTTGCACACGTACTCCTACGGCACAAGTACAATAGTGAAACGAAGCGTACACACGCGATGATTGCGGCTGTACGGTGCGTTTCACACGCTTACAATGGTAATACAGGCATACACATGCCAGGAATGGAGGGCTACGAGTCGCACAAAGACGTCCATCAAGTACTTGTCATTGCATACTTTCATGTGCAGGCCCTAGGTGTGTCAGCCAGTGATATTGCACAGGTCATCTCATCTAGTTGCAAAATTGATGTATGATGACCTGTGGACACATGTCATGTGTGATGGGGCACTATGTGGCACACATCACCTTGACGCTTGCCACATGTGTGTCTGTAGTCCAACTGTGTCATGCACATCAGCCGTGGGATGGCACAGTCATCACCACCCGCACCTGTCTCCTGATGCCAGGGACAGGGACACCCTATCAACTTACATGTCACGATCAGCGTGCTCCTATGTGTCTATGTCAGGTGTGTGTCATGTGTTCCCATGAGCTTGCTGTTAGTGTTCCGTCAACTGCATCTGCTGTTGGTGCGTCCAACATGGGTCTGTGTGGAGATGGGCATGGCACACATCTACGCACACCATGCCACATGTGGATTCCCACGGCTGTAGGGTCTGTGTGCATTGGACATCATATTTTCCCAGGCATACATGTCTGCCTCGTCTGAATGGCTGTGTTTAATTGTTGTCACGTGTACCCCTTCATCTCAATGTGTTTCATATGTACATTTGACATTCCATGTGACCTGTGCGTGTGCCTTGCAGTCAACTGTCTGGATGAGATGACATCCTTCCAATGCAGCTATGTGGATGTGTGTCACTCCGGTGATATCTCTGGCTGTTCACTCAGACTTGCCCCCAGCTCATTTCAGGGCATGTCATGTAGACTTGACTATCAACAGGTGTATCTGGCTTTTCGTAGGAGTGCCAGCAAGCCGGGATATGTGTCCTGGATGTATTGCACACACCAGACTCCATAGTTACCTGATGTTTTGTAGCAGTTTAGCATGTGCAATGTTCATTGACATTGATGTTGGCAGACTCTCAATCTTCATTATTCCTAACAATGTCTTGCAGGGCACCACCTGTCCCAAGACCAATGCCAGACTTGGCTGCCATGAGGGAACGTGCCTGCAACCGACATTACAGATTCACTCGACAGTTGATTGAGGACTTGACCGACAAGCAGGCACCACACCTCCAACCACGACACAGGTATCCTACTGCGCTGACCCCCAATATGAAGGTGATGGCAGCCCTACATTTTTTTGCCACAGGTACGTTTCAATTGACCATAGCTAATGTTGGTGGGATGTCACAGACAATGTTCAGCCGTGTCCTGCGTGATGTTTTGGCAGCCATGTTGGAGCACCTTGATGAATTCATCAAATTTCCAACTCCTGAGGAGTTGACAGATGTCAAGGGTGATTTCTATGCCCTGGGAGGGATGCCCCATGTCATTGGGTCCATTGATGGGACACATGTGGCTTTGGTACCACCACAGGCACAGGAGCAAGCCTATCGCAATAGAAAACATTACCACTCAATAAATGCCCTTGTGGTGTGTCTTGCTAACATGCTGATTTCCCATGTCTGTGCACGTTTTCCAGGATCAGCACACGATGACTACATCATGAGGCGTAGCGGCTGCACAACGAACGAGCATGTCTTGTTGGTGGGTATACTCTGTTTGTCCTGTGTGTTGCGGTATCTTTGGCTCTCACGGCATCTCCTGACCCACTTATTTACATGATGTTTCCATGTAGGGGACTCTGGATATCCCAACATGCCATGGCTAATGACACCTCTCCGCAACCCAAGAACAGCTGCAGATCACCGGTACAACACTGCACACGGGCAGACCAGGCGAGTGATTGAGAGGACGTTTGGACTCCTGAAGAGCCGATTCCGGTGCCTTGACAAGACAGGCGGGTCCCTCCCATATGCACCGGAGAAGGTGTGCAAAATCTTCATTGTGTGCTGCATGCTGCACAACATGGCCGTTGAGAAGGCAGTGCCACTCATCCTTGATCCTGATGAGCAGGAACATCCACCCATGGAGGATCCAGGGCTTGGTCACGAAGCAAGTGATGAGGAGGAGGAGGATGATATCCGGAG
The DNA here is from genome assembly GCF_964204655.1 of Triturus cristatus. NCBI lineage: Eukaryota > Metazoa > Chordata > Amphibia > Caudata > Salamandridae > Triturus > Triturus cristatus. The sequence goes on from NC_140584.1 coordinate 589,832,590, forward strand.
TCAGCTCATACGCAACTTCTTCTCATAATGGTGAGTCACTGGGTATGAGTGTGCAAGCTTGTAGCATTGAGTGGCATGTGTTGCAATGTGTGTGTCCAGCTGACTGAATGCAAAGTGACTTTGATGTGTGTACTGATGTGTCACTCGAGTGATGATGTCATGCCACACAGTTTTGCAGAGAGACTTTCTTTGAAATTTGCATGTGTCCAACATTGTTCATGTTTCGTAACTGACTATGTGTGCGGCGAGATTTGTTTTAGGTGACTTCTTGTGTGTCTGTCATTCCCAGGTTTTTGCGCCTGTTGTCTGCTCGTGTCATCTTTATCCTCCTGCTATTCCTCATGAGGATTGCAACGTGTGCTGAATCAGTGTTCCATGCACGGACATGTGAAAATGTCAGTTTGGGTAAGGATAGCAGCAAGGCTTTTTGGTGGTGGCACGGGTTGGGAATGTGTGGGGACTGCTTCTGTGCATGTTGTGGTACCATGCATAGTCTTCTCACCATGGAGCATATAACATGTAGCATCACTCCCATGACATGATATTTACCCTTCTTGACAGTCATCTGTAGTGGAGTGTGGAGTCTGATGTAGGCATCAATGTGCGTAAACCTTGCCTCTGAAACATTGCGGATGCTACGGGTGGACATAGTGTGGGACATCACAACAACAGGCTCTATGGTGAATTGCAGCCTCTCCGTGTGCAGCAGGATGTGTTTGGCTCATCCCCTTAACTTGTGTGCCACTTCATTGGGATTTACAACATCCGTGTTGTGAAGGGGGGGGTCCAGCGTATGTCCCACATGTTCTGACAACTGACCTATGAGTCTGTTCGTATGGATGCATTTCTCTTAGTGTGAGTTTGTGTAATAAAGGTTTCAACACAATCCGAAGTGCCTCATCTCTGTCACTGCAGATCTCTTGCCAGTTTGCATGCGTCATCTATGGCATAATTGTCAAAGATTGAGCATATGGATGTATGTGTACTTCGGCAACATGCATGCAGTTCTTCATGGCTACTAATATGTATTGTGCATGAAGTACCTGGTTGTGTATGTATTTGTGCAGGTTGCTCCCCACAACGGGACTTGAACGCCTGCTGACGGTGTGTCTCCTGTGCGCAGCTCCGCATTTTGTTGCCTGATCCTGTGGCCGTCAATTTTGGTGATTGTTCATACATTTTCTCGGAGTGACCCATGAGTAACCTGACACTCCTTCCTTTACATAAACCTGTTGCACTGTGCCATTCTGACCTCCTTGTCTTTGTGTGCTAATTTTTGCCTAGTTTCTCACCCCTTCCGCCTGCTGCTGCCTCACCTGATGCACCGCCCCACCGAGTGCCTTGATTCTGCAACCCACACGCCTCCAAAATGCTCCCCTCTTCCCCCTCCACCCATTCTAAATGCAGCCAGCAGCTTGTCTGTGCCACTGTTGCGCCAACGCCGTGCCAAAGGCAGGACCGTCTGCGCCTGCAACGTGCACAGTGCACGACCCTCTGGTCTTTGCATGACCCACGTCACACAACAGGCTCATGCTGCAGCCACCCTCCAAGCAATGTCCTCCAGACAATCAACCGCCTGCTATCACGCAACCCATAAGCGCACACACGACACCTTAGTATGCTGAGTATGCAACTCCAACTGCCTACACAGCGCTGCCCCGCCTACCAGACCCTGTCAGAACAACCAGGTCATGTGCCTCCTACTCCACACACGCTCCGTCCACAAGCATGCCATTGGACTCTGTTACCTCCTCAACAAAACAGCCCCACACATCACCTTCATGACAGTAACCTGGACAAAACCATCCTCAGCACACAACTTCTTCATTGCCATCTCAGACGGATACAAGATCACCCGCAGGGACGGCACCAACAATCCCGGAGGATGAATTGCAATTTATTCCCAAGTACACCCTCAGAGTCACAAATCCGGTTTTGCTCCAACCCCCTGGCAACCCTCAGAGTAACACTCATCTACAGATCTCCAGGCCTACATCCACAATTCCGCAAAGCCATCAACACGTACATCTGCTCGCACGCCCTCACCTCCACAGGCTACATGTGGCTGGGGGCCAGTAACTTCTTGCTGTAGGAGAACCACACCACCATCCATCATTGGTCCATCAAGATTTGCATCCACGTCTCTGACAAGCAATACACTGGCCCACACCCCGCTACCGATCCCCCAAAGATGCTTGATGTAAGTCACCACAGACAAGCTGTGTGGGACACTCGAACCAACACCACCGCCACACCCTGCAACCTCACACACTGGATCAGCTACTGATCCAATAATCTTGCCACATTGACGGACTTTCCTGTGAAGCACAACAACAGTTAAGCCACCTGGGACAAGGCAGACCTACTGGACTCATACAGATCTAGCCGGACTCTTGTGCAAACCTTGCAACACAAAGAACCATCATTTACCTTACAGCCCTGGAAAACGCCACACACAGCCATCACCATATCATCAGCAAGGACAAGTGGAGATCCTTCAGATAGGGCCCAGCCACCAAAACACACAACATCAAGGAGCTCATCAGCATTGTGAGTGAACTGACAGCAGCTCTCCATCCAAAAGACACCCCACCCTTGCAAGGCAGATCACATCCCTTGCGACTTTCTATCACTGCAAACTCATGGCCATACATGACAGCCTTGGCACACAGAGGCAGACAGCACTGTTATCCGCGGGACAAACCCCCTCAGGTTCTGGACTCCCGTCAGCAGCAAATACACCACCTGGCTCATGTGCACCATCCACTTTGGCTCTCCATCAGGCCCCTTCCCACACAACATCTCAACCACATCATTCCCCAGCCTTGAAGCCCACGTCCAGCGCGTCCTGAATGTCTCCTTTGAGTTTGCCACATTCCATGGGAGCTGTAGGCATGCAGAGACCCAGGCCCTTCTTAAACAACGGACGGCAGTACCGCAGGATATACTGGAACATCACCCTGCTTCCCTACCCAGCAAATGTCATCAGGAAGACACTCAACGAGCAACTGACAAACTTCCTCCGCGCAAACAGCTCCAGGCAACCGGCACCAGAACATCTTCCACAGTAATCACACCACTGCAACCGTCATCATTGCCGCCACCACCAACGACAACTTTGCCCTGCTCACCAATGCTGAGACCACCCCCCTTGACCTCTCAACGGCATTCTACACCATGTGCTACCACACTGTCAGCTCACACATCTCCAACACTGGTATCCAGAGGAGGGCCCAGGATTAAATCAACAAGTAGCTCACCAGCAAGGCCCAGGGAGTCGGCCTCCACCCTGCAGCATGTAGTACACTGGGGTCATGTGGCCCATGCCCCAGAGCTAATCTCTCAGCGTGACGATCTTCAATGTCTCCATGACCCCCCTCTCCACCATCACATGTGCACACGACCTCATCATCATCTCGTATGCCATTGACACCCATCTGCTCCTCAACCTCACCAAAGACCCAGCCATTGCCAGATCCAACCTTCAAGAAGGCATGAGATCCGTTGACGAATGGCTGAACATCAGCCACCTGAGGCTGGACTTGGACAGGAGTAAGGTCATCATCTGAGGATTGTCCCCTTACAGCTGGGTCAACTCCGTGTGTCCCACCGGCCTGGGCACCGCACCAGCACCCAGTGGCCACGCACGCAAGCTGGTGTTCATCATGGACTCATCGCTCACAATTACCATGCAACTCAACACCATCTGTACCTCATGCTGCAACACCCTCCGCAAGCTGCAAATGATCCACAGATAGATCCACTCCAAGGCAAGACAGACCGTCCCCCAGGTCCACAACACCAGCCGGGTCAACTACAGCACTGCCCTCTATGGAGGAACAACAGCAAAACTGCAGGAGAACTTGTCCACATCCAGGGTGCATCTGCACACCTCATCTTCAACATCCCCCGCCCCAGCCACATCACCGTCCACATGAGATAGCTACAATGGCTCACTGTCTGCTGCAGGATCACCTTCAGACTCCTCATACACACTCAGGAGGCAGTCCACAACCCCAGACCCAAAACCGACCTTGGACGTCTGTCATCCAACACCCCGTTGGCCCAACTCCGTGCAGCCCACCTTGCCCTGGCCACCATTCATCACATCCACAGAAAAACTGCATGCAGGAGATAGTTCTCCCACCTCGCCAAATAGACCTGGGACTCCTTCCCCGGGCACCTCAACATGATCCATGGCCTCTACACCTTCATGATACTCTGCCAAATTGGTCTGTCTGAGCAGTATTGCAAGCCCCCCCCTCAGCAGCTTGAGGCCCTCACAGGTGAGTATTGGGCTCCATGTCTGTATTTGGTGATACATTGTGATCCATGTGTGTCCTCGACCGGACTCAGATCCAAGTGTATGGATGGATAGAGTTAGTTCCACACTCAGGCATACTTTGACATATCCCCACACGTATGTTGTGGACTCATGCGAAATGACTGCAACATAAAATTACAATTATAATTTTTTTTTTTTTATAGGTCTGGGGCGTGATTTGTGCACAGAAAAAGGTGCAATACAGGGACCATAAAATCCAAAGTTCACAGGGGCGAGATGGGATCCTTGGCATTTGAAGTCATCAGAGTCCAGGCCACAGTGTTTGGCATCATTGGTCAGACTGTGACCAGCAAGTCCATGTGGCAGATGATGTCAGTCAATGAGGTGATGCTGTCGCACATGGCGGCCAGGTGCCAGGCCAGGTGACCTGGGAGATGTGGATGGTCCGCTGCCTCTCACGGTATTTTCCGTGGACGACCCACCTTCCTCCGGGGACCGTCAGATGCAGGCCTTGACGATGCTTGGGACGCTCCGTCGGACGAATCCTTCTCCTCCTTCCTCCCTGTGGCTGGTGGTGGTCTTTGCCTGGTGGCACAGGGAGGGTTGCCCATGTTGTCGGCGATCAGGCGGAGTGAATGGCTTATGTTCCTTTGCACCGCCAGGAGCTCAACCAGTCTTGCCTCCATCCGTCCTTGGTGTTCTTGTTGACTGGCGTGTTGCTCGGCCTGCTGGTTCTTCATCTCTGTGAGGGTCACCACTACCTGGCTGAACTCCCTGGTGTCACGCCAGTATGCGTCCATGATGTTGTCTATGTGTGACATACCGATCCCTTCAGCTGGCTGGTCAGGTTCTCGCCTCCGCCTGCCTCCACTCCCACCATCCCTGCCCACACGAGCCTGGGCTGCCGTTGTGGGCACATCGGGTCTACGGGACCCCTGAGGGATGGCAGTGTCGGTGTTGTCTGCCTCCTCCTGGGTGCCCGCCGCACCTTGTCCCTCCTGGTCAGACTGGCTCAGTTGTTCACTGCGGGCAGGGCTCCTCGGTGTCTCCTGGGATGTGGCAGGAATGGGGGTGGTGTTTGGCACAGATGTTCCTGAACCAGGTGCTGCAGGGGCTTGGACAGCAGAGGGTCCAGGTCAGTCGGGGTCATCCGCGGAGTGTTGAGAGGCGTCACTGCCGGTGGGATCAGGTTCCTCCCGAGCCTGGGACTGTGATTCTTCACCCCCATTGTTGGGGGGAGATTCATCACGTTGCCCTGTGTGTGAGAGACAGACAATGTTAATGCTGTTTCATGCAACATCCATGTTCCATACACATTCAAGTTGGCACTGTTCCTCCAGGTAGTTGTATGTGCCTAGCATTCTCCTCAATGTTCACTTGTGGATGGGTATGTTGCGGGGGACAGATTGATACGTTCTCCTGAGTCTTTGACATGTAGATTTTTTGCTTGGATGCTTCTTCGGCTTTGTATTGGTGTTGTTGTGTTACATGTCCATTGTGACAGTGGGTAAATCCATTGCCTGTCCAGGGGGTGTCTGCTTGTGTAAGGGGTGTGTGTGACAGGGCCTGCTGGTGGGTGTAGTTTGATTTTGCACTGGGGCTCCCAGGTGATGTAGCTGTCCCCCCATGGAGCATGCTGCCATGACAGTGAGTGTGAGTTCCTGTCCTAGCTATCTGACCTTGTTGTCTTGGTGTTTGTGTTTGCACTGGTCACAGGAGTGCCTTGTGCTGCCTACACCCGGGCCAAGTGTCAGCTATCTTGTCAGTACTTTCCCAATCCCTGTGCATTGCGCATGGTGCATGGGTATGTACCTGGGCCATATGGGATGAGGGCAATTGTGTCTGATTTGGAGTTCAAAAATGCGTTTTGTGACACCCACCCTCCCAGCATACCGGACATCCATTCTTGGGTTGGTGCTTCGTGTAGCATGGGACATAGCATGGCCTTGCTTTCTCAATGATGCATACACATGTTATTGGCATTAGCGTTGTTTTTGACTGTGGTTCTGGCCGGTGAGGGCTTGGGGGTAGTTGCGTGCATTTTGTGTAGTTGGGGTGTGGATGCCATTACCCCCATGTTACGTAAGTTGTTTGTGTACTCACCAGGCTCTGGAACTCCTTGAAGTCCATGTACTCCCACCGGCGGAAGCAGGGCCATCACCTTCTTCTCCCAGGGATGGAAATGTACTGGTCTGCGGGGCCCACCACCTCCAGTGATGTTGCTCTGGGCGTAGTCGTCATTCATTTTTTGCTTGACCGCCCTCCGCAGATCGTACCACCTGGCTTGGCATTCAGTCCTGGTCCTTCTGATGGGTGCAACAGCATTCACCCATCGACGATCCTCTGCCACAGGCGTGATTTTTCGGCTATGCTGGTCTGTCTGACCAATGTTCCAAACAGCTGTGGCTCGACTCTGATGACTTCATTGACAAGGATCTCCAGCTCCTTCCTTGTGAACTTTGGATTCTTGTCTGTGGGCATGGTGTGGGGTGAGAGTGAGGATGGTTGTGGGTGTGTGGGTCTGAATCTGAAGGTGTGGGTCAGAATGTGAAGAGGGGGTATGTGTGAAGGAGGTTGTGTGAAGGTGTATATGTTAAGGTGGATGGGTGCATCTGTTAGTGTGTGCTCTCTAGCTGCAGTGAGTCTGTTGCAAAGGCTCATGGTTTGTGTGTGTGGGCCCTTTTTATTGGTCCATTTGTGGGTGGGCCTCAGTTTGAATTTTTGATGGGTGTGTTATAAGGGGTGGTTGTGAGTTTGCCCCGCTGTTTGCCTGTTTGGATGTGGCCAGGTCATTCATTTCCATTTTTTGTGCACTGTAGACGTGTTTTGTGGTGTTGTGCGAGTCGAATAGACCCTCCTTGTGCTGTTTTACAGTGTCCATGTTTCAGTACGGTACAGGGGTACGACTCGTACAGGCCAAACACCCATGCGTTGTGTATGTAGGGTGCGTACATCGACATTGCGTTTGTACGGTGAGTACACCGACATTGCGTATGTACGGTGCGTACACCGACATTGCGTATGTACGTGCGTTCAACAACATTGGTGCGTACAACAACATTTGCGTATGTACGGTGCGTACACCGACATTGCGTATGTACGGTGCGTACAACAACATTGGCGCGTACCCCAACATTGCGTATGTACGGTGCGTACACCGACATTGCGGATGTAGGGTGCGTACACCGACATTGCGTATGTACGGTGCGTACACCAACATTGCGTATGTACGGCGCGTACAACAACATTGGTGCGTACAACAACATTGCGTATGTACGGTGCGTACACCGACATTGCGTATGTACAGTGCGTACATACGCAATGTTGTTGTAAGGTGCGTACATATGCATGGGGGGGCCTGTACGACTCGTACCCGGGAACAACCTTTCCTGGGATAAGTGTCGTACGAAGTTCGCTTCGTAGCGGGTAAAGTCATTCCCCGTGTACGGGACGTTTTCCGTACAATTCGTAAATCGGAAAGCCGGTCCGGATCGTACTTGTAAGGTCGGACTGTATTTTTAGGCTTCGTACGGAAAAGTGTCCGGGTCCGTCTCGTACAACTTTTCCAGGTCTGATTCGTACGGATAGGGCAGATCCGTATGTATTTTTCCCATACGAATCGTACTTCATGGGTCGGACGGGACTTGTACGGAAAAATTTACGAATACAGGTCGTACGGAAAAAAAAAATACAGGATCGGAATCGGCCCCTAAGTGCGCATGTGGGTTTGGCCGGTGGTCTCAGCTCAGCCAAACTGACATGCGCACTTAGCCTTTCTCCAACCCGAGCTGTGTTGTTCACAGGGGTGGAGAAGAAACATAGGCTCCCAGCCCCTCCCTGTCTGAGCACCAAACCAGGCCGCTCAGACCAATCCTGGCACTGCTCTCATGCTGCTAATAGCATTACTGGCATATGAGCAGCGTCTGGTTTGGCCATGGGGTGTCTGGGAGCCTGTGCATTGGCTGCTTGAAGTCGACAGGAGCAGACAAGCAGAAGCCCACCGAGGCAGCGGCTAGCAGGTAAGTAATCATTTCTTTTACCTATTTTTCTCCCCCACGCTGCCCCCTCTGTTGCCCTCCATGATCCCCCCACCCCAGTTTGTCTTCATAGTAGCCACCATTGCAGTCTTGTTTAGAACACCTGTTAAATATTTGACATTAATTTGAAAATCTTGTAAAGCCACTATCCACTTACAAATTAAGGGCAAAATAGAGTTCAGCCACTTTTCTTATAATTACTTCTTGTAACAGCTTATGAACTGAGAATCCTTTAAAACTGATACCCCATAAATTTTGGGGGATTTTCTGATGGCCTATAACACTGCCAATGATTTCTTACCAATAGTGTAGTACATATGTTCTGCTTCTCACAATCTTCTAGATCTAAACACAATAGTGTATTCAATTCCTTTCTTCGCTTGTCTAAAAACAGCCCCAAGCCCCTTCACACTGCATCAGCAACCAGAAAACAAGGATGACCCAACTCAAAATGAATCAACTTGGAAATTTATAGCAAACAGATCCGGATCCATTGGAACTCTGGGCCACAATCTCCAGACCACTCAAAAGGCATAACTTTATTCAGTAATAGGCTGATGGAAACGGGTCCACCAGCAACATTTGGGATGAAATGACAGTAAAACTCTGCCATGCCTAAGATTGTCATTAATTCTTCTTCCTTGGTCAGACCAGGTAGATTCTGAATGGTTTGCACTAACTCTGTTTTAGGTGAATGACCATCACTGGAGATAACATGACCCAGATAGCGTATCTCTGTCTTGACCAATCTACATTTGCTAGCCTTGAGAGTCAGGTTCCTCTCAGAAATGATTTTAAATATGTCCCACACTCTGTTCGAGTGAATTAGAAAAGATCCGACTGTCCTAAAAAGATTGAACCCCTGTCACGCCTTCGAAAAGATAAGCCCACAACCCTCTGAAAAAAAGATGAGGCCGAAGTCAAACTGTGTGAGAAGTTATGACCCTAAATGCATCCGATTAATTTGGTAAGTCCCAAATGGGGTTATCAAAGTTGTCAAGTCTGTAGACTCCTCATTTGGTTTGATTTCATAGTAGACTTAGTTTAGATCTAAAGTAGTGAAATGCTTCGCTCTATCAAGTACACTAACCATCTCTACAATATTGGGTAGGGTGTACCTGTCAACAACAATCCCCTTGTTCGACTCCCTGACCCCCACACTGAATCTCACATCAGCATTGACTTGTGCACTTCCACACCTTTGTCAACCATTCAGATGACTACCAGCACAATAATAAATAATAATACAACATAGCTTCTTGATCTCTGCCTTCCCTAGCGCTAGGAACCACATTATCTTTTAATCTAATGCAATGATTAGACCATTTAAGACATCCAATTTTATCTGAAAATACCCTGGGAAATGAATACACAATGTCACTTGGCAGCTCATTAACACAATTCTACTGCACTTGAGGGTCAGCATTGGGATTCAGAATGATCTCTACTAGCTTTTGGTGAAGCCAGCTTAGCATTGTGTCTCCCATTACAGGAAGATAAATTGTTCATTCAATGGCATTCACTTTAATAGCAGTGATGGTATTGAAATATCCTCTGCACTCAATAGGTTTACTACCACCATAGCTGTACGGTTTCCCCTACGGATGTTTTAGCAAAACTATGGGGCATTTCATCAAGGACCGGCGTTAAAATTATCGCCGCTTTTGCGTCCGATTTTGGACGTAAAGCGGCGATAATTTTATCGTCCTATCAGCATGGACACGCTAACGCATGAATCCATGCTGCAGCGCCCTATTTCTTTTTGCCTCGCCTCGCTAATGAGATGCGAGGTAGGCGTTCCCGTGAGAAATACAGCGATAATGATCGCTAACTAAGGATCTCCCTATCACCAATGGAAGCGCTAACCGGCCTAGCGACATTTAGGGGTCGATTCCGATCCTGTTTTTTTTTTTCCAGTACGACTCGTATCCGTATTTTTTTACGTACGAATCGTACAAGTCCCGTACAAACGGTGAAGTACGATTCGTACGCGGAAAATACATACGAATCGCCTCGGGAAAAGTCTACGAGACGTCCCCGGACAGTCTTACGTACAAATCGTAAAACTGAAGTCTGAGCGTGCAAGTACGATCCGTACCGCCCGTCCGAAAACACAAGCGCATGGAAAAGGCTCCGTACGGAGCGAACTTTGTACGAGCCCTACCCCGAGTACACTTGTGCCCGGGGTACGAGTAGTATGGCCCCCCCAGCCTCCCACCCCTCCCGCATACGTCCGCACTGTACCCCCCAACCCCCCATATGTACAGCATGTACCCCCCACCCCCGTATGTACAGTGCGTACCCCCAACCCCCGTATGTATGGCACGTACCCCCACCCCCGTATGTACGTCGCGTACCCCCCACCCGCGTATGTACGCACCATACCCCAGCCGTACCCCCCACCCACGTATGTCCGCACCGTACCCCAGCCGTACCCCCCACCTGCGTATGTCCGCACCGTACCCCAGCCGTACCCCCCACCCGCGTATGTCCGCACCGTACCCCAGCCGTACACCCCATCCGCGTATGTCCACACCGTACCCCAGCCGTACCCCCCACCCGCGTATGTCCGCATCGTACCCCAGGCGTACCCAAGTATACCAACAGGTTACAGTCAGGGTATAGATGCTGACCCATATGGGAAATTGGCATTTTGATATCAGTCATTTTTCTGGCTAATTGTCTATCAAAAAGTCCAAGTAGAAACGAAACAATCCCAAACAGTCCATCCCCCTCCCTCTAGTCTGGCTCACCCCCAATTAAGATAGTTCGGGTCCGGGATTCTGCCTAGTTGAACTGTATTTGTCGTGTGGGGATCTCAGTTATAAGGGTGTAGCTCTACTCGCCAGTTACCGTATTGGGCAGGGGATCTCTGCCTCGTGTTGGGTGAAGGGGCAGTGTGGTGTAGGGGGTTCAATGGCCTTGAACGCCTCCAGCATTAGGTCCCATTCCATGGGGATCGGTGTTTTTCGCAGCCCCCGGTATTCCTCCCTCCTGATGACTGGACAGTGAAGGATGTTAACCAGAATTCTTCTCTCACTCTGGGCCTGGTTTAGATCTTGGTGGACAGGTTCCCTGTCACAACGGTGACGGATATCCCGTCTGCCAAAATATAAATCCCGTAGGATATAATGGGATTTATTTTTCGGTGGACGGGATATAGACGGAGTAACCCGTCCGCCAAGATCTAAATCAGGGCCTGTGTCATTGCTGTGCCACGGCATACATTGATCCCATATTGTTTCATCAGTTCAGCCACCAACATTGCACACGGCAGCTAATCTGCGAAGAAAAGTGACAGATTCTTCTACTGATCCAATTTCTCTTTGCACACGTCGACCAAAATGTTATCTCTCAAAAACTGCAGAACTCTGAAGAATGTAATGTTTGTCTAGTCTTTTTTTAATGCACGCTTCATATTCATTTAGTTTAGTCAAACACTCTCATCTTTATCATATGTGAGATCTGGAAGATTCTTAAAGACCTTCTGACCTATAGAACATAGACAATGACTTAACACAGAGGCTGTTTTCAGCCAATTGGACATTTCATCCCCATTTTGACCACTTAGGTGTTGGTTCCCCAGGAAAAGATAGAAGAAATGGGGACTAAGCCGCGATCTGTGCAGGTAACAGCGATGGGCGCTGGGGCTGGGGGTGGGGCTGGGTAAGGGGGGATTTCGAGGGACGATGCAGAGGGAAATTTAAATAAATAATGAATTTTCCCTCGGCATCGTCCCTCGAACTCCTCCCTTAACTGGCCCCACCGTCCCACCGCTGTTACCTGCTCGGATCGCGGGGTTGCAGGTAAAATGTGCATTTTTTAAACACACAAGGAAAAACGTTATCACGCGGTACCAGTATCCGATTTGGTAGCAGAACCACCCAAATCGAAATTAAATTAAAAGCATACAAAATAATTTGCTGCAGTAGTAGAAAAATGCCACAAGATGGCGGGACAGCACTTTGTCTTTACTGTGTCTTCGCCCTTCCTGTTCTCAAAGAACTTCCTGTGTGAATGTTTATCCGGTGTGGAGTAAAGTACTCCAGAACGTGTGAGTGTTAAAAGAGCAGTAATCTGCTAAGAAGTCTTTATAATTTGCTGTCACTGATACCTTCTGACCTATGGTTGTTTTATTCAACTTCGGATGAATTACTTTCCGTAAACATAGCTGCATAGCTGCATAACTGCCAAGGTTTCACAGTGCTATGTGTGACATTTTTATAAATTTAGGGTAATTATAAGTGACATTCAACGACTATGAGTGACATTTTCTTGCGAACAAAAATCAAGCATTGAAGATGAGGGAAACATAAATATCAGAAATTCCACCTATTTGAGCAAACAAAACTCGAAGTCTCAAACCGCTATAAAGCACCAGCGCTGCTGGGAAATTCCCTCTCTGGCTCTGCATGAGATTCTGTGATTGCACAGAAACAGCGCACCTACCTTACCCCATCCACTCCTCTAGTGGTCTCAGAAGGATAGAGTATTATATAAATGGCAGTGGTCAGAAAATACAGACAATTACAGCAGCTTGTATGATAGCGGCTATAGTTAGTGGAGCTCTGTAATGCTCTGGGGACCAATGGTTTGTCAGATTTCCAGGATTTCTTAAATGGACTAAAAAGTGCCGAAATGCATTTTAGCTGCTGCACAGCGCTATAAAAAGTTTGCACATAAAATAAATACAGTCTACGAAAGTCTATCATAACTGATTGGGGGAATTATTGGTTCCAAATAAAACAATAATGTGATGCTGGGCAATGCAAGAAGTGCAAAGTTAAGGCAAAAAGCAGACTAACAGCAACCGGTGGCACTGTGGTTTGTGTTTAAATACAGCCACACCCCTTTCCCAGTGACAGCCCTTAAAAGCGAGCAGAATAAGCCCACAGCACCTTGAAGAAGTAAAGGATTTAAAACTAATACTAAGAGCATAGAAGCAGAGAGACAATAAATGAATACACACTAATGGGGAACGGGCTGTCAGGAAACTGCAGGGAATACACATGGCTTGCAGGGGGGAGTCAAACCAAGGGTAGATTTTTAATACTGTATTGTAGGAATGAGACATCGGTGTAGCATTTACTTCAATCCTATTCAATAAACCCACACCTTTCTTTTTGTGGGATATCATCTGATATCTAGAGCATTTGCGAGCAGCTGACTATAAACAGTGATTTTATGAAATCTCGGCTTTGCCAAGCAGCATGCAAGAAAATGCAACTACGCTGTGTTTCCAGTACCACTCAGAGTATATTTAAAGATAAATGAGCGAGCAGCTAGAACTGTGAACCCCACGGTACTCCCTCACTCACCTCTCGGGCTCGGGGGTCCTTGCCGTGTGGGGGACACTGGGGTGTAGTGCTCTCCTCGCTTGTGGGGTAGTTCTCCAGGCTTCTGCCCATGCTGTCCCTCCACGTCATTGCAGTGTCAGCGAGCTTTCACCTGCCACCCTCAAACAGGAAGCCCACGCCACACTCTTTTGTGTTAGCCTCTCTCCTAGGTACTAAAAAGCAGTCTTGTGTTACGTCCTGGAAAGAACAAGCCCACAACGACACGACTTTGGGGGCATATTAACACCCAAACGTCATTTATGAGAATCACAGTTTGGCCTGTGTAGTTAAGGACATACTACAGGGTACTACGAAGGGCACACTGCAAATCGCAGCCACAGCCCGGGCCACAATGGTCTGGCCTGCTGGGTGGGTATATCAAGGCCCCACCCCATGCCCACAGATCTTCCTGCCTTGAACGACAACCGATAGCTGAAAGTGGACCACGTCAATTATTAATTTTCCTCCAGCCCCGGGATGCATATCGAATAGACCAAATCAACGTTTAACTTGTTGCTTCACCGTGCACATTTCAGTTCTGAAATTCCCAGACATGTAGAGCTGCCAGCTAAAGCACAGAACTACGAGAAACTACACAGCCAGCGTGCCGGCCTCTAGGCACTACGGGGGGGCAGTAGAAATGCATTCATGCTCAATAAGGTCGCTCCCACTGGCAAACAAATAGATGTGGCAGCAAGACTTTATTGTCACGTCATTGGACATTGCATTGATCAAAAATTAGGCTTCACGGTCGGTGTGACAGTACAAAAGATGATGGGGTCACCACAGCAGCCTCAGACGGGCCACATTGTGGGGCCTACTGAAGCGGACAGTCGCAACCTCAGGCAGACCGCAGCAAGGCTTGGGATGAATGGACAGTTCACATACCCGCTATACAGCCAGTTACGTTTGGCTGCAATAATGGACATTTCGCAACTCGGCTGGTTCGAAGGTGTAATGTTATTGCAGACAGGGACGGGGGCAGGGGCTGTCTAGCTCCTCAAAGTAATTGCCATGAGCTCTAGGGGTGCTGGGGACATGCTGCGGGGAGTGCCGCTGACCGCGGCACCCGCAGGGGGCCAATAGAGCGGTCAGCGCTCTAGTGTCGTCTGGGCACCAGAGTCCCCTCCCCGCCCCCCCCTTGAGGGCAGGGACTCCGGTGACTCCCCCCTCTTCCTCCCTGGGCGTGACGCGATGGGCGTCACATCCGGGGGCATTGTGGCCTGAGAGGTCGACCTCTTTGCCACGCTCGCCGCATTTGCGCCGGACACGCCGTCTAGTGGGTTACTACCCTTGTCGCCGTTCTTCACGCCATCTGGTCGTTCCCTTGCTCGGGTCTGGGAGCTCTTGGCGCGGTGAGTCCTTAGCAACCCCCCACCCCCTCCTTTTAATGGCGAGTGTGACCAACACCCGGTCATCGCCACGGTTGGGTGCCTGCATGGAGGGAGAGGGGGCAACGCTCCTTGTATGGATCTCCCCCCCCCCCCCCCCACGGGGGCATGCATCTCGGCTAGAGGGGCGTTTAAGGAAGATTTGGTTAGTGGCTGGCCCTCCCGCGCGGCCTGTGGTGACCTGTGCCTGTCGTCCAGCCCATGTTGGGTAGCACTGGGTGCCGGCAGGCTCGGCGGCGTGAGGTGGCACCTTCGTTTTGGGTCCGGTATATGGGGTCTCAGCTGTTCCTCGGTATGCAGGCTGTGTGTTTTCATTTGTATAGGGGTTGATGGCTGTTCGATCCCTGGGGTAGAGGCTACGTACCGTGCTTGCTGTTACATGTTCAGGTGCTTTGAACGGCCCTGGATATACTTTGGTGCTGCTCCGCTATACAGATGGCTACCGCACGCGAGGTAGCGGGCTGCTTCCGTGTTCCTAGGTGCTACATTGTAATTGGCTGACTTCAAACGGTTATATAGCGCAGACTCCCGTATCGGGGTTCTTGGCGCGATACAGTCGATGGTGTTAGGGCACGCGGACCGGGGGATGTATTAATGTATAACATCTCTCCTCCCCCGCTTTGTGGTGGGATGTCAATAGTTGAACCCCGATTGTAGTATAGAGTGCAGTCGCAATTGTGTTGTTAATAATTACCACAGTTAGGCCACCACTGTGGTGCGCAGATTGTATACCTTACAGACGAAAGTGTGCTCAGCCTGGCACCCGCCGACGGTCCATAACCCCTGGTGCTGCGCATGGACCGACTAAGCTACCCATGGGTACATAGCTCACTCTGCTGCCGGCTCGAGGCCATAACAGTGTGGTCCTATGTGAACAGGCACAACGCATGGACACACGCTTACTGTTTAGCCCGTGTATACATCCTAGGGAATCTGATGTCTAGCCTATTAAAATCATCTGAGTGCTAAAGATTTATGGCCCTTATCAATGTGTGTTTGTAGACCACGCCACATAACGGTGATGTTTTATCTCAAGTGTTATCGCGGTTGTCCTCGTCCCATCGTCGAATTAGGTGGTGAGTGCGGGCCTGAAGAGGCCCGGGGGCCTTTGTCGGGGCCGGCCAGCCCCCCCCCCTCCTTGTTGTTGTCCGGGGGTTGAGGATGCCTGGATTCCCGGGTCAGATTGTATGCCAGAGCTGCATGTACTCGGGCCCGGGTTTGTGGGAGGCCTGGGCGGTCTGAAGTGAATTAGTTGTGCTTGGCTGTGCCCATGATATCCTGGGGGCTTTCCTTTCAACCTCGGACCTCATGCGGACCGAAAGGCATTGGGCTGCGGGAGGCCTGACCGGAGAATTGGCACTCTCACAGTAGCTCTGTGGGTCTTCAGTCCACTTCAGTAAGAAAGATGTGAATGACTTTGACACTGGCTCGCTTTTAAATAACCAGAGGTTTTAAATGGGCTTTGGTAAATCATAAGTAAGACAATCTCTTTTAGTCTGCAATAGATCACCATAAAGGGTGGCACAGAATTATTGGCCTGGGGAGATTTATGGGTGTTCCAGTGCGGAATGTGGAAAGCCATGGGCCCCCGGGGCCGTTGGAATACTTGAGCACACACCCCTATGGAGTGTGACGAATGCCTTCTAGTCCAGAGAATTGAAGTGACTAATGTGTCCCGTCGCGGAGAAGAGATCTTTCAATTCATGCTTGTCTACAGAAGATTTCACGTTAAATATTCATGCAGTAAATGTTGGTGTGTTCTAGTGTTCAATAGCGCTAGTCAGCAAGGACCGGGCGTTGCCCCCCCCCCCCACGTCCCAATACAGAGATTTGGTCCAATAGCTCTGGGGATGGAGCACCTGCTGCAGTGTCCTCTCCAAAACATTCGCGAGGTGCTCCCTAGGTGCTCGGTAGCTGGGGGACGAGTGCCTGCCCCCCCCTCGCAGTTACGGGGGGGCCCGGTGCCACGCGACAGAATGTTTTAGGGGTAAGGGGCCCACTGCCACGTGGCCGCAGGGGGGGGGCGCTACAGCGTGCGAACACATTGCGACACAGGTAAGGTTCACGGATAGCATGTAGGACCAGCTCCTCGCCGGGTGAGGAGAATGTTTAGAAATCGTGGTACAGAGATTTTACAAAGGAGCTCTTACACCACCGATCGTTTATGTGGACTCCTGGTACAGTGAAGTGTTTAGGCCACTGGATGGCACTGTCCCTCGGTTTTGCGATTGTTCTCTCCTCGTCAGAGTCTTGGCATTACCACTTAATCGGTTTTCCTCCTGCATTTTATCAAGAGGTGTACCTTGGGCCTAGAATCAAGTTGTAGTTGTAGGAAGAAAGGTATGGATAGTTAATCTGGTTTGGCAGATTTAATGTATACAGTTAAGGTGATAGCACAGCAACACTGGTTCATTAGAATCCAAGAGTCACCGGTGGATGTAGCTTGGTGCAGTGGCAGTATTACGGCTGCTGAGGTCTCCCTAGACGGGGGGCTGTGTCCTTAAGCTGCTCTCCCGAACCTCCCACAAATCTCTAGGAGTTTTTGGTAGAGGATTGTGCCGGGATATTGACTTTGCTGGTAGGGTAACCGAGGGCCGCCGGCAGCGTAGCTGGGGCCTGCTGTTTTTGGGCGGGTGGGGCAAAATGGGGCCCGCCTCTCGCGGGAAGTGCAACGGCGGGTGGTTGTTGGCAGCGCTCTGTGGGTATGGTCGATGCATTTATGATCGCAAGCGCTTTCTTTCTGGGGTCAGACTCTGGTGCAAACGCTGTGTGTGCCTGTTTATGCACAAAGCCCTGGTTAAACCGTAAGCAGTTACACTACGCTCCCAACTGATGAGGGGGTCTAGAATTTCTGGCACCAGTGCTCGCGGTTGTATTCAGCAGCCCCTCCCCTTTTTCCACAAAGGGTCCACAGGTTTGAAATATAGTTTGCTCTTACACGTAAGGGGACGATTGGCTCAGGGATTACAAGGAGTCGAGAACAACAATGTTGCAAGTTCAATCACATTACGGGTTGTTACTGGATGGGGATGTTGTCACATCTTACTGGCTAGGCAATACTTTTAAGGCGGTCTTGATGCTTAGAGTGTCGCGTTGGTCTAATGGGTGTAATTACTGATATTGATATGTCTCCCTCATCTTCATTGTTTGATTTTGCTCGCAAGAAAGTGTCAGTCACAGTCCTTTAAATATCACTCATAGTTGCACTGTAATGATGAAAATGTCACACATAGCAAACTGAAACCTTGGCAGCTATGGATGGGGGCTCTTGGTTGGCTATGCAACTGAGCTAGAATTGTGGCTTATTTATCTGATGCAATTAGAAGCAGTGACTAAGCCAAAAGATGGACTTGTTGTATGTGTAGTGCTCCTTTTGTATTAAATATAGGGATGCAATGACATAGCGGCAAAATACCAGGCAAGGGCAAGGCACAGCCTTTTCAGCATGCTTGGGGGCACTGATTCATTTAAAACACGGCATCCTGAAGGTTTGAGGTCAGAAGTGTATTTACTTGTAATCAACAGCACATGCTGTAGTACTACCAGCCGCCCTGGGAAAAAATTATTGGGAGCACCTGTTTCGAACGGCTTTTAATTGATACTGCTCCATTCTTTCATGCCCACTTTGAGGATGGGCACAGACACACCCGTCCAAATGACGAATGTTTACATCCAATATGCGGGGACGGTGACGCGCTTTCAAATCTGTAACACAGGAGCAGCTAGTTCTGTTGCCAATGGCCCCTCTTGGAGCACAGTGTATGCCTACACCTCGACGCTGGGGGCTGTGTGGAGCATGTGGCGTGGTGCATCAGGAAGGCCCTATGGGCATGGTTTGTGATGGATATGTGGAGCCAGGTTCACCCAGGGACGCAGTGTGTGCTCCTGCCGCGACTAGGAATGCACGCCCACTTGGGGCATCAGTAGGTCATTGTTTCCCTGCCCCCACCCCCCTAGCACTGGTGCATGTTTGGGGGTTAAGGTGGGGCACTCCAGAGAGGTCCACCTTCTCTTTAGTGTGTTGGTTTCAAAGTACGCTCAGACTGTACTTCTCCCCTCAGTGGGCTTTAAACAGTAGATGGTTCTTCTTGGATATGGCACGGCTGTGTTCGGCTTTCCTTTTGTTTGCCTATATTGATGTGCGGTTCTAACTTTGTATTATGCCCAGGTTGCAGGGATTGAATTCGCATATTCTTTCCCCTTCACCAGAGTCGCCGGTTTGCCCCCCGGGTTAATGTCTGGGTTGCGGTATTATGGGGGGTACTGGATTGTGGCCGGGTTTCGGGGAGGTGGCCCCATTGGCTAGTTCCTGCATGATGTCGATGTTGCCTGGCGGTTTCTTAATTGGCACTAATGCTTTAGCCCTCGATTCCATCCCAAGAGTCCTTGTAGTGCCCTCACTAAGTCGGACAATATTGGTAAGTTTGAAACATGGCGGCTAG
The DNA here is from genome assembly GCF_964204655.1 of Triturus cristatus. NCBI lineage: Eukaryota > Metazoa > Chordata > Amphibia > Caudata > Salamandridae > Triturus > Triturus cristatus. The sequence continues at coordinate 589,852,081 of NC_140584.1, forward strand.
CACTGGGAAGATCGCCGAACCTCACGTGCACCTTACAAACCCAGGTTCAGCATCATAGGTCTAGTGGAGAAATCCCGGCATATGGAATTTTGTTGACCACGAAGGTGAGAACTGGTTGATATGTCGCCAATGTCATTGAATTGGATGACAACTGCATAGCAACAGGTGGATAGGGCATGGGTGCTTGTGGCACATTTGATAAGGGTGCAGGATAATTATTGTTTTACTTTAGGAAACTGGGATCTTATGCCCAGGTTCTGTCTTTCTTTGCCGCCGGTTACCAGCCCAAGGTTGAGAAAGTACAATTTTACACTTACTCTGGGCAATTACAATGCAGAGAGGTGCTGCAAAACATTGTTGAGACTGCATTGTGCATTTGGCTACAAGGGCCTTGATGAGGAACATCTGCTGGCACCATATACAAACAGGTACCATGTACACTTGGTGGGCATTTCTAGCTTTGAAAGGAAGTGAGTCAACCCAGTAGCGATTCAGTGCAAGGCCTCATTTGTGGGGTTTCAATTGTAAAGCATTTGACCAGCCAGCCCTGGGAATTAGGCAGGCATACGATTAGCTAGGATGTTGGTTCAAACCTGGTGTAGCATATCGACCATAATTAATAGTGTAACCAGGAACAGCTTCACAAAGCAATGCGGTAGATTTCTTGTAGAAGTCTGGATGGACAAGCTTCAGGGAGAAGGCCCTGACCTTTCACCTCTCGAGGGACCATCACTAATTTCGAGCAAGTAGGTGGGGGGCATACTAATCCCCCAGCGGGTTTAGCACAGGAGGATAGGTACCCGTGATTGTGTGATCTCATGACGCCCTGTCTTAGCAGTCCAGGTCACACCACAGAGGGCAAAGGCAAGGCCTCGGCCCCTGATGGACTATGTTTAATTCTAGTGTGTGGGATTGTGGTCACAATCTGGTCACGTCTGGCTATGTCTGGTCGATGCAGCTAAAATGTGCCCTCTGCAAACAAGGGCAGGTTACAGGCCACCTCAGTTAAGACATATTCACCCGCGCGGGTAGCAGGAGTGTTGTGGTGATTAGGAGTGTAAACCGTGTCTCTTGTTTTACTAGGGCTACCAGTTTGGGTGATCGGCCATTCATTTATCTCCAGGGTGGCTCAATGGGCGTCGCACCGGAACTGGATGAGGCACTTCCCACAGACAGTTTGAGTGGATTGGTTTCCCTGGCATGAGATGGAGTTGGCTCCGGAACAAACTGGAGCAGAGATTGGTCGAGCAGGGGGCTCCCCCCAAAATCTTAGTGATTCACTTGGGCGGGAATTACTTCATTGCTCTGGGTAGAAGGCTTCTCCTGCAGGCCATGAAAAGGGACCCAGGCGAGATCGGCAAGCGCGTAGGGCAGTGGGATGTCCTCTGATCTGAGATGATTCCACGCAGAACGTGGCGAGGGGCCAAATCAGTTGAGACGGTGGAGAATTCCCGGAAGCGTCTCAATGGGGCAATGCGCAAGTTCGCTGACCAGAGGGGCCTAGGTTTCATCAGACATGAGATGATCAAAGAGAATGTGAAGGGTTATTTTGACAAAGATGGGGTTCACTTATCGCCAGTATGCATGGACCTTTTTGTTTTAGACCCGAGTGAGGTGCTAGAGATGAGAGGTTGCAGGTAGGCGACAGCTGTGGTGGGGGGCCCTGGCGGTGACGGGTGCCACCTCCAGAGCTGTGGCAGAGTTACAGGGCGATCTAGAAGCAGGCCGGTACAAAGGGTACCTCTGCGCGGCACCATAGGGGGTGCCAGAGCCAAACCCGCGGAGCCTCATGGGAGGGTCCTGGATGCCGTGCCGGTGCCCTGCCAGTCCTTTGGGCGGTTGTGGGCCTGAACAACCGGGGGGTTGCTATGCGACGCTCCGCCCTGGAAGGGGCATGAGTAAGAAGTTACCAACAGTCACGTGATCCTGTAAGATAATCACTGGTAGGGCAGCAGAGGCGGGGTTCGCTCCAGTGATGCCCGGCTCATCAGGCGGGCAGGCGGCCCAGTTGGTTGCCTGCCCTTGGATCGCCCGTAAGATAACCCACCATTGCATAACGGTGTATGTAATAAACCTGCAGCATTTGTACTCAATCTAACAAACTGTGTTGTGTGTTTATTATTGGGAAATGTATATATGGTGGGAGGGGCGTACAGTGGATGCCAATGACGATACTATGCCGCTGACCGCGGCACCCGCAGGGGGCCAATAGAGCGGTCGGCGCTCTAGTGTCGTCTGGGCTCCAGAGTCCCCTCCCCGCCCCCCCTTGGGGGCAGGGACTCCGGTGAGTCCCCCCTCTTCCTCCCTGGGCGTGACGCGATGGGCATCAATTCCGGGGGCATCGTGGCCTGAGGTGAGGCTATATAGCCCTTCCCCACCATGAGGTCGACCTCTTTGCCACGCTCGCCGCATCCCTCCTTTCCGCTTACCCGGCGTGGTGGTGGCAGGTGGGGGTGGTAGAGAGTATTGTGATGTTTTCCTTTTTCGTTGCAGGTGGAGTTACAAGGCAATCTGGAAGCAGGCCGGTACAAAGGGTACCTCTGCGCGGCACCATAGGGGGTGCCAGAGCCAAATCCGCGGAGCCTCATGGGAGGGTCCTGGATGCCGTGTCGGCGCCCCGCTAGTCCTTCGGGCGGTTGCGGGCCTGAACAACCGGGGGTCTGCTATGCGACGCTCAGCCCTGGAAGCGGCGTGAGTAAGAAGTTACCAACGGTCATGTGATCCTGTAAGAGAAACACTGGTAGGGCAGCAGAGGCGCGGTTCGCTCCAGTGCTGCCCAGCTCATCAGGCGGGCAGGCGGCCCAATTGGTTGCCTGCCCTTGGATCGCCCGTAAGATAACCCACCATTACATAACGGTGTATGTAATAAACCTGCGGCATTTGTACCCAATCTAACAAACTGTGTTGTGTGTTTATTATTGGGAAATGTATATATGGTGGGAGGGGCGTACAGTGGATGCCAATGACGATGCTAGGCGCCTCGCAGCATTTTGGTTGAAACGCCGTAGCACTGCTGACAGACACTCCATGCTTTCTGAGGCTCCCCTACTCCTTCACTTCTCCAATGGCCTTGGCCTCTTTGCTTTGTGCTCGAGTCCAGCAGTGGGCAGGTCTTGGTATCAGCCCTCCTCCTGCACACCACGTCCTTCCAGCAGCACTCTCGGCCTTGCCCTCCACGCACAGTGCTCTTGTCTACTCCAACTTGTTGGCATACCTCCTATCGCATGAGACTCTGGGCTTTCCTGCGGCCCAGCTCCATTGCCCAACTTACCGCCCCTACCCTCTCCTCAGGTCACTCAGTCAGAAACAGGCAATGCCGTGCCTTGGAATCCTTCCTATTGTTACGTTGTAGGTAGTAGTAACTAGCTCAGCCAGCCCCCAAGCCTGCCGGGACTCAGCGCACACTTCCCTGTGCTAGGGTGACCAACTGGCATGAGTGCAAATTCAGGACGGCAAGTGTAAAAATTCAGGACAAAACTACAAGACAAAAGGTATGTTTTACAGACACATTAGAGGAGGTCGCACAATAGTATATAAGTAATCCCATCTATAGCCAAACATATTCATCCATTTGCAAACCTATCCATCATGTATCCTTCCATCCATCATTTCACTCATCCATCCCTCCCTCCACACTTTCACTCATCCATCCATCCACCCTTTCACCCTATGCATCCGTACACTCATCCATCCACTCATCCATCCATACAGCCATTTACCCTTTCACCCATCCAGCCATCCATTCACTTACTCATCCATCCACCTAGTCACTCATCCTTCCACCCAGTCACCTTTTCAGTTATCCATCCATCCTCCCTTTCTCTGTCCAATGACCCTTTCACTTAGCCATCCTTCCTTCCATCCATCCACCCATCCTTCCACTCATCCAGTGGCGGTGCGTCCATTGGGGGCGTTAGGGCATTGCCCCGCCCGCACCCGCACCGCAGCTCCCTCGGCGTCTCTGAACTTAAGTAAACTTAAGTTCAGAGACGCCGAGGCCGGGAGAACTGACAATCATGTCAGTCAGTATGCCGTCAGACAGCCCACCCCCTTCAGAGTCTGAAGGGGGTGGGCGGTCTGGCGTCATGTTGACTGACAGGCATTGTCTGGGGCAACAGACAGCAGCACACAAGTGTGCATGAGTGGGGACGGAGGGCGAATTTTTGCGCCGTGCCCAGTCATGCGCACTAGTGTTTCCACAGGCTGGCGCATGCCCATTAGGAGAGCGAGGGTTGAGCCAAGGCTAAAACCTCGGTCTCCTAATGGGCAGGCGGGCGAGCGTAAGCCTGCTCTAAGCCAATCCTGGCGCTGCTCCAGCGCCAGGATTGGCTGAGAGGGGTCTTGCCAGCAGTGATGGGCTGTTCCAGTGTAGGTGCCGGATTCCAGAACGGACAAGAGGCGGCGCAGACCTGCTCAGGTAGGATTGATTTTAATAAAATCATTTTATTAGTACGTTATTTAAAACCCCCCACCCCGCGCAACACCCCCCTCCCTCCCCACGAGCCGCGACTGCGTCAGGCCGTCTGTGTCTCTTTTGAAATATGCATTCTGAACCTAAAGGGAGGTCACTGTTTGTTTTTGGACGTGGTACAGAGCTAACATTGTCTGCATTAGTAGCATTACCCGGAAATTAATCTCAAGCGAGGTTGTTTCCTTGTGGTGTCACTGGAGCTCAGGGCCAGCGCTAGGCATGGGCGAGCCCAGGGCACTTGCTTCTGCTGACCTTACCTCCCAAACTGCTTTTAATCACAATTAACAGACCTCGCTATACAACTTTTTGTTCTCTTCCTTTAGTACCTTATTTTACTTCTGTTTCACGTTCTCCTTCTCCGTGTTCTTTCTCCCTACCGGCCCCTCACTTCTAATTTGGTACGAATGGGCAGGAAGTGCGCACGTGCTTTCAACCAGCACGCTAGATGTTACAGGGGCTTCTGTAGTGCGACATGCATAATAATGTACCGTGCGAAGTAATTCAGTGTGTGTGGACTTCATACATAGCTATGGTATGAGATAGTGCCAATACTTGCAGCCGGACAGCCTCTGGGCGCTACTATTATTTTTTCGAAAGGATGCGTCTGCAGGCAGCGATTTGTAGCAGTTCGATATAGCAGGGCTCTGGGCTGGTTAGAGGAAGGGCAGGGGTATGGAAGAAAGACGTACGGGGACATAGAAGGCAGGACAGAGGGAAGACTGGAAGAGTCAGTACCCCTGGCTTGGGATGAATGATGGGAAGTGAAAGTGGGAGGCAGTATTAAAAAAAAATGACTACATTTTAGTTTTTGTTCTTGTTTGGAGTTTTATGTAGCACAAACTAGATCCGAAGGTATCAGAGCGCTTTACATGAGCACCAGTTGCGTTACAGACGGACACTGTACTACAGAGCTGTTCAGCATTGTATGTTCCGTGTAAAGATTGTAGAGTTAGAGACGAGTCTCTCATCGCATGCATATGTGTGATAAAATAGCGTCCTCACAGTCAGTGGCTTCGATGTGTGCAGGATGGATAAAATGTGTATTTGACGTTTCTTTATTTCCGGAGGGAAAACGCTCGTGTAAAATCATCCTGTTTTGATGACCGTGTTGCATTGTCCCTGAATCGCTGCGCTCGCGCAGCCGTCTGCAGCAACTTTGGGCCAGACATGGGTTTCCCAGCAGTTTATATATTTTGTAGCTCCAATATCCCCCCAAGCCTCATTACCGGCACCTAATGAGACCCCCTTTACTCCGTGACGTGCAACCGCTCCATCTAATTAAGGAACCGCTCTTCAATGCTGATTATTTTATTTGCAGCCATAATTATATTTCTTTCGGCTAAATCACAGTTTAATCGAGACAAAAGTGTGGTTGTGAGTTTAGGCGGCAGGGGCTGAAGAACGAAGGCAGCAGTAGCTGGGAGATAGCTCAGTACATGTGAAAATAAAAAGATTAATTTCCACTGGTGGAACAAAGCAGATTGAGGCACATTTATGGAAAAATGTCACGTAATAAGGAGTGGTGAAAATGGCCTGAAAGAGCAGTAAATTAACAATAAAAATGGGAGTATGTGAACTTGATTTGTGCTCACTTCAACGTTTGCCCAGAATGCATAGACATTCATACTGACAGGCAGGGCGCACAGTACAACTTTGCTTTCTAAAATTTGCTTGGAAGAGCACCATTTGCCCACTCTTTTTTCAAACATTTCTCAGGGTGAGAACCCCCCTTAGGTGGTTAGGGCTCGCTCACTACACTTGCTCGCCGCGGTACACTCCAACTGAAATTTTACACCTCACCACTTTCAAATGTCACCAGCCGCCACTGCACTCATCCACTCATCCATCCTTTTACTCATTCATCCACCCATGCACTCGCCCATCATCCACCCTTTCACTCATCCATCCTTTCGCTCATTATCCATCCATTCACCCTTTCATTCATCCATTCACCCTTTCACTAATCCATCCAGCCACCCACCCATCCCTTCACTCACTCACTCGCCCACCTTTTCATATTAATTATGAGCTGGGCCTTTGTCTGCAGGGTTGCATACAGAAGAGGCCCATCAAGAATTTCACCCTTGCTGTAGTTCCTAAAGCAAGGGTGTGGAGGGGGTAGGGTTCACTATGCCCCTGCACATAGGCAATCTGAAAAAGCGGAAGTCATGAGTCATGCATGATGCACAGTGCCATGCCATGAGGTGATTGTGACATGGTGTTGTTTCCAGGGCTTTAAGCGGGATGAAAAAAAAGGGGGGGGGGGGGTCTCTCCAAAGGGAGCGTTTGATGTAATTAAGGGCGTGGATTAAAACACCTAAGCTAAAAATCTGTGCTTAACATAGTGTGCCGCCAGACTGGTATTTTGCCTCTTCTGTCATTGTATCCAGATATATAACACAACAAGTAACGTTACACCTACAACAAGCCAGAACTATTGGCTTTGTCAATGGTTGTTAGTTGCATAAAATAAAAATGCAGCAACCCTGGCTTCATTGATAATAATATTGAAATTGCACTTTTCTAAAATGATGAGACTGAAAGAACTGGATTCTCACGTAGCAGCATTGGCGGTTTTGCACATTACTTCCATCTGACAGAATGCGTTTCCCTAGACCAAGAATGGAGGAGGCCCACCACATGCAGTAACAGCCCAGACTGGCCCATTGTCATTCTGTATGTGGCAATCAGCCGCAGACAGTATGACAATGGGCGGGTAGGGCTGCTCTTGTGCTCCCAGGAAGAGTGCGAGGCGGCCCCATTAGGGTGCTGAGGTTTCATGCAGGGAACAGTGTTGTTCCCTGCAATGCCCAAAATTATGGAAAAAAGGCGTCCGTAAAAGGGATCGTCATGGACAACGGACGTGAGATCCAAATTACTGACGGTCCGTGAAATTTACGGACGGTTGGTCACCCTACCCTGCGCGCTCGCATTTTAGCTACTTTTAGTCAGCATAAAAGCGCTACGCCTGATGCGTGGCACTTGGCAGGGTTGTAGCTGCCAAGGCTTCAGATTGATATGTGTGACATTTTTAAAATTTCTGTGTAATTATGAGTGACATTTCAATGACTATGAGTGACACTTTCTTGTGAGCAAAATCAAGCAATGAAGACAAGGGAAACATAAATATCAGAAATTACACCCATTTGAGTAACAAGAAACTTTAAGAAGTTAACTGCTGCAAGGTACCAGAAAAATACACAGCCAAGAAACAAGTCTTCTGTGACATTCAAATACTTTGATTGTGCTCTGGGCTCCAATGGCTACCACAGTCCCGTGGGGTTGGCCGGGTCTGGCAGTTGGGGGGTATCATCATAATTTAAATTTACCGCCACAGCCAGACTCCCAGAAACGTAGAAAACTGCATGCAGCAGGATGTGACGTCGCACGGCGCCTATCAAAGTCACTGTGTCACTACTGAGTTGGGCTGATTTCTCGGTAGTAGCCATTGGGCACTGCCTTGTGATGTCAGTCAGAATGATGCAGAGCTGTGGAAATCCTTCCTATTTATACATTATTCGTTGTAGCCAGTTAGCAACACTAGCTCAGCTAGCCCCCAGCCTGCGGTGCAGCGCACATGCCACGGTGCGCTGTCACTCCAGCTTTAGTTTTAGTCAGCATAGCAGAGCTAGTGCGGCTTGACAGCCAAGGCAAGCGCTTTGCATTTTCAGTGCAGTGATGCGGACCACCACACTGAAGTGCATTAGTCTAATGCCTGATGCGTGGTACTTGGCAGAGCTACATGAACGTGCTGTGAGGCTTCCTGCAGATATGCCACAAATTATGGCTTTGAAAGCAAGAGACGGTAGTAGAATGCGTACCCCACTCTATTGCTTCTCTCTCAGAGCATAGCTGCCAAGGTTTCAGGTTGCTTCTGTGTGACATTTTCATAGTTTCAGTGTATTTATGAGTGACATTCAGCAACCAATTGTGTGACACTTAGAGTGACACTTTCTTGCGAGCAAATTCAAGCAATGAAGTGCACAGACACAGATAAATATCCGAATTCCACAAATTGGAGCAACAAACAACACTAAGATGATCTTGAAACTGCTGCAAAGCACCTGAAACAAAAGTGAACTGACCTTGTGCCTTTGTACGCTGATCGTACTGCAAAACAATAGTGTTACCATAGTATTGAACAATAATCAAGTCTTTCAGAGGTGGTACTTTAGTAATGATCTGTGCACATATGCAAATACACATGCAATTAGATACAAAAAAAATATACACATATGCTGTATATCCAATGACTTCCTTCTCCACTGATTTCCTCACTGCCACCCTCCATCATTGCCCCTCATCTCTCCATAGCCCCTCTCACACATGCATTTCACTTGTTTTACAGAATTAGTCATACCAGTGTAGGGTGTCAGAGCACTTTACATCACAAACACATTATACCGAGACAAAGAATCATACATGTGTAAATCAGTCTAGGAAATGTTACTTAAAACAATGAGGATTACAAGGCGTAGGAATCACATGCCCTCCATACTAGTAGGCAGTATATTCTAAGAGTGTTTGTTGTGGAGATGCACACATTTATGTTTTAGAATGTACCACAGTGGTCGGGGTTGGCTTTACTATCAAGAATTTATTTCTATCCAAATTAACCCTTTTTAGCATCATTGGGATAATGGAAGACAGGGGTAAAAACAGAACGTTATACCCTATACCATGTAGTTTACATGTAGCTCTTCGATGACAGTTCATAGATAACTAAGCTATATTAGGATTATAGCTTAAGAACTGCAAGTAACAAAAGTATATCTGTGACCATGAGCTATCCACATAAAAGAGAATTCTGCAATCTGCTTGGTACATGTTCTTTGCAGCAGGTTTATTAATCATCTGTGCTACTTTATGGTGATTCAAAACTGGCACTAGGGAAAACTCTGATCTCTCTCCAGAAGGAACATTAATCACCAGTGCTATCTTTGATTTACCACTTCAGAGTCACTGTCACATTGCTGGAAAAAATAATGGCTGCTGCCTGGGACTGGTGGCTGCAGTCTGTGGAGTCTCTGTCCCTGCAGACAGCTGCTCAGATAGTGCTGTGATGAGCTGGAGACAGGAGTCAGCTGCCGTACAGCGACAGAGATGATCATGAGGCTCCTCTGCAGACAGTGCAATACTGTGTTGCATCTAACTTGCAGCGGTCGATTGAAGTCATGGTGAGAGCGCATGGCGTGGATGCCGCGTGTCTACACTCAGTGCCTGCTCTCACCGTCACCGGGCACAACCCCAAGAGCAGGGGAGAGCACCACTTGTCGAGGAGGTCACTGAGGACGCTACTTGTCCTTTAATTGAATTGTGTTGGTGAAAGCAGTACTTTCTGGGGGTCTGGTCAGGTGCGGTAGGAATTTGAAATTAAAAACATCCCACCTGCACTGACCGGATGAACCCTTTCGCTGACAGTTTCTGTGTCTGTCCACGCGTGGACCTGAGATGCGCCGAAGATGAAAACACAGATCATGTCCATGATCTGCATCAGAATCATGTCCGTACAGCCACCAGGCTCAGTGACAGCGCGCTACTCCGGTGGGTTGGTGCCACCCATGGATTCACGTGAGGGCACTGCCGGACAAGATATAACTAACACAGGCCACCTGACATAGTACCGCCGCTCAAGCAGTCACGACGGGGTCCCAGCTGCTAGTCAATACAGTCAGCTGAGCTCAGCCCGCGGCACTCCGGTCCCAGTGGAGAACATTTGCAGGCTACTTAATAAAAATTGTTGAATCATGTCAGTCAGTAATTAATAGGAAGGGACATATAATGGAGAGGCCAGTATATGTAAGGGAAAACCAGGATATATGATGGAATGCCAGGCACATATGATGGAATGATCAAGTTACATGATGAAAAGTTTGAGACAGACAATGAAAAGTCTAATCCATATAATGATAGAAAGCCTAGGGCATAGGATGGAAAAGTTTGACAATCAATGCAAAACTTAGGAAATATATTTAAAAAATCTAGATCTCACAATATAAGGCACAAAAAAGTCAGAAGAGGACCTGGAAAAGAGAATGCAATATTTGTAGAAAACTATGCAAGATCAGGAACATAAGAAATAAAGCCCAGAACAAAGAACGTAAGGTCCACAGTCAATGCGATTTGGACAAGAATAGGCAATGTTAACAGAACTGACGGGACCAGCGCCACCACCGCCCCACATGTGTCGCCCAGGCCAGTTTCAGGGCTGCTGCTGATACTGTCCCTCAGTGGCAGTGAAGAAGTCCTCAAGCAGGGTTTTTAGGAACTCAAAGGTGGGACGGTCATCGGGGTGCTCCTTCCAGCAGCGCATCATCACTTCGTATAGCTCCTCCGGGCAGTTCTCAGGCCGCGGCATACGGTAACCCCGCTCCAGATTTTGAATAACTTCTGGATTGCTCATTCCTGCAATCAAAAAGGGTGGAGTTAGGATGAAGATATGGGGAACATCACCTTGCCTGCATCATATGCCCGAGCACCCACCTTGGGGACAAGCTTCTTTCTATGATCTCCTACATCTCAGGGGTAGCTGAATAGTCGCCGTCTCCCCTGGTGAGGAATCTTCAATACAAGGTTAGGGAACTTCGAGAGAGCAAAAGCCGTTGAAATGAAGGGAGGTTCCCAGCCCCAGTGTGTTGATACATCTGTACAATTTTTTAGGTGCTAACAACATGAGTGGAGCAGCTTCTCAAGAGCGTACAATCAACACGTTAAACACAATCATCCCAGACCTAGCAAAGATGGGGCTTTACAATGTTGTACCGCACTTTAGGTAAAACATTCAGCGGTGGCACTGTGTGCCATCAGTAACCAATGGGAGTTGCTTCAATCTGAAACTTCGAATGAATGAGGAGCTTACAAAGACTTTGTGCTATACCAGGTTTCACTGGCATTTCATGTGTTTACAATTCCTGGATAGGATTTGAAATAATAAGTAAGCTCAGTAATCAGACCATGATGCCACATTCAAAGCACTGCCCTTCTGCAGAGAGAGGAATAAAACAAGAAGGAGAAACCAGCCTCCTGTCTGCCTTCCAAGGGGAAAATCTATTGGGTTTGCATGCCTATTTGTCCCTGTGGTCTCTCCTTCTCGCCGCCCCTCTCTCTTTTTCTCAAGATTAGACCAATGGGCGTTCTGCTTTCTGTCGATTAAACAAGAGCCTGGTTTGGAGTAGCCAATAGATACCTTTCTGTAAGGATGATGGGTCAATGCCACATGCAGCAGCTGTTCATATAAGCCAATGACAGACTGGGCGCATCATAAACATAAAGTCAGAGCAAAAGAAAAGGCAACCTGACTTGCAAGCCTACAAGAAGTGGACTTGTGCTGTTTACCATAGAGCTCCTAGCTACAGAGGTCTAAACGGAGTCTGAACTCTTTTACTTTTTAATACTTTTTAGTACCTGTGTATTCTTATCAGATCAATCAGATATTGAAAAATGAATAATTTGGATGTAAGAATGTTTTTATCGATTGTATTTTACCTATGTTTCTTGTTATGTACTTTTTATGCATTAATCTAAATGCGAAATAAACATCTTGCTGGAGATTATGAGTATAATATTCAATTGTTTAGTCTGTAAACTGGTTGCTTTGTAAATTGGTTCACTTTCTATTATAACAGTTAATATCAACCTCAGGACAGTCTCTTGGTGTTAAACTTTGAGGTTACTGAGAGCTGGAAATAGAGAAAGGACAACGCTGTTTAGGGCTAAGGAAGCATCCCACAAACTGGTGATTGGGCAGGTTTTCCTAGTGAGAGAGAGAGGTGTGCGTGAGGCAAAACCTTCAGATATTTAAAAAATGTTGCCACACAAGGAGCCCTCCTGGGTCATTTGGTCTTGGCCATAACCTGACGCTACCATGGTGGAATGAACTGCCTTCTTTGTAGCTCACTTTGCCACTGGATTCAAGCAAGCCTGGCTGAAGACGGCTGAAATGCCAGAAACCGGTCCTAGGAAGCTTGTTTCCGGTCCAGGGAAGGCATGGTTTGGCAGTTCGGGCTGGACTGTTCCCATGAGGCACAGGGTCAGACTGATTTGCATATGGCCATGTCTGAACTGGGGTGGCTGAGTGGGCTAAAGAACGGTGATGGATCAAACCCAGATCTGTTGACTGGGTGTGAGTGTTTGATTGGGTCTGATGCTCCGTCCATCACCACCCTCTTTTGTACCGCTTTGTTCACCATGAGTTGGCAGGGTATGCTCAGACGTGAGTCCCTTGCTCACTTTGCCACTGGATTCAAGCAAGCCTGGCTGAAGACGGCTGAAATGCCAGAAACCGGTCCTAGGAAGCTTGTTTCCGGTCCAGGGAAGGCATGGCTTGGCAGTTCGGGCTGGACTGTTCCCATGAGGCACAGGGTCAGACTGATTTGCATATGGCCATGTCTGAACTGGGGTGGCAGAGTGGGCTAAAGAACGGTGATGGATCAAACCCGGATCTGTTGACTGGGTGTGAGTGTTTGATTGGTTCTGATGCTCCGTCCATCACCACCCCCTTTTGTACCGCCTTCTTTGTACCTCGACACATGCCTGGAGTACTTGGCTAAAACCACATCTACACATGCTTCTCTTTACCTCTGTATGACAATGATTATGCTGTTCCATGGAAAACCCAACCTCTTCCCCAAGACCTGGGAAGGAGCTGTACCCCTCATACATTACTCCAACACTGAGGCTTGGCTAACACAATATTCCCCCAAATAACACTATGTAGAATCTTCCCTCCTCGATCACTCCTTTCTCCTATTCAATCCAACTAACAAACTTGCATGTCCACTTCTCAAATTAACAATGTATATTTCCCTACACTAATCCACCACTAATCCTTTGGGTTCCAGAGTAGTGAGCTACTCACCGAAAAGCACTTCAACGCCTCATTAAGAGTAGGAAGCTCTATATAGATACAATTACAATATTAACATGTGTTTGTCATCCTCACCATTGTATGCCACATACCGAGCCCTGGAACCCCCACGTGCCCTTTCCTCACCCCAGTACAGGGTCGCACAAAGGAGAGGCAGAGAGCGGGAATGGTACCAGGCCCCAGGCCAGTGCCTCGGAACCTATTTATAGATTTAAAAAGTAGTTCTAAGCGTTTGCCAAGACCTGGGTAAGGAATCCGTCCGTAGGTCACGATCTCTGTCAGCAGGATGCCGAAGGACCAGATGTCAGACTTGATGGTGAAAGTCCCGTAGTTAATTGCCTCCGGAGCTGTCCATTTTATAGGAAACTTGGCCCCTGGTGAGGGAGAGATCAGAGACATTAAGACTCACGAGAGGGAAAAGAGTACTCACAGAGGAAAGGGAGACGAAAGGAGAGAGAAACATGGAGGAAGACGGAAAAAAGGACAGATAAGAGAGAGAGAGAGAGAGAGAGAGAAAGAGAGAGAGAGAGAGAGAGATAGACAAATATAACGAAGTTGGGAGATAGGCTGAGACAGAGAGAGACATAGGGCGTGACAGATAGAGACTGACAGAAAAGCAGAATGACAGACAGCAAGATGGACAAAGGCAGGAAGCGCATGAACAGGGAGGTGGTCACAGACAGAATGACAGGCCAGGCAGATGTGAGACAGAGATACAGAGCCAGGGAGAGGAGGCAGACAATTGGAAAAAGGCAGCAAGTCACCCACAGGTGGATGGAGGCAGAGTGAGGCTGAAAAGCAGAAAGGGGCAGAGAGGATGAGCAGAACCAGTGGAGGGGGTATCATATACAGCGGCAGTAAGAGAGCGCTAAGATAGAGGAAATGATTTCCAAATGGAGACTCGCGTAAAGGAGAACAAGTCATACTTGGAGAGAGAAAAGAGGAAAACGCGACAGAGACCAATAGAGCAAGGAACCTAAACTTTGCCAAGCGGAGCCCCAAGTACGTTGCAAACCATTACTACCTACAAAGGTCAACCTGTGCCTCCTCTGTGTCCAAAGTTCAACATCTCCTACATCCTCCCCATCTCCCACCCAAACTCCATCTTGCATCCTTTAAAATACCCTCCAATGTTCTGCTTTCAAATACGAAAATAATTCCCATGATAGATTTAAGCGCGCTTGTTGAGAGGACCGGCCAGTGGCACAAACAGAATTTGCACAATACTTGTGTGAGAAATAGCTCGGTGAGCTAATAATGTAGGACCTGCACCTACTCACAACTGGCATGACTCAGTCCCATTAGACGAATCAGGATTGTCTGCATCAACATTTTAACAGTCGTATATCTCCGTGCCGCTAGATGGCACCCCAAGCCCACGAGAAGACGTCCGTTAAGTTCTCGCTAACCAGATAGTCTCTGAAAAGGATTATGTACGAGCCACTATCCATTTAATCTTAGTATACACACATATACAAGTATTAAGTATAACACCAACAAATTACGGTTTACAACAACGTCCGAGAACATCAGAGAAATGTGCTTCCTGCAGTATGTGGTGCCTAAAATCAAACAAATCACAGTCCAAAATAATGATATTGAAGGGAAAAAAGGAGGAAAGAATGTTCGGGAGACAGTTTTTTAGGTCTCGCCTGAGCCAGCGCTTTAGCGCTGCTCTCGCGAGAGCTTTTGTAAAAGGGGGATCTGGAAGTGCAAACTAGTGCTTTTCAGGCCTCCAAATACAGTGCATGTGCGCCGGGCACGCGCACCATTTGGCAGCCTGAAAAGCACTGCCTGATCAGTTTCGCGGCCGCTTTGATGTCCTCAGTGAGCCGCGCGGCCACTGAGGACATCAAAGCGGCCACGAAAGTGCACACCATTTGCCACCCACTTCCTGTTTGTTTACTCTGTTTCCTAAGCAAGGAACTGATTTAGCAAACCTAATCCTCCCTCAAAGGCAGACTGATCGCTCCCACTTAAAAATACAGAACGCATTTGGTTTACTCCATTCCATAGTACGTATGAGGCAAAAATAGAATTTGCTCTGCATTTTTACCAGCGTGCAAAATGTTTAAGTAACGGCCCTGGTTTATTTTTGGAGAAAAGCCTGCTTGCTTCTTTTCGCTTTATAAAAGACGAAGCAATAATGCACAATTGATTTGCTTTATTTTTATGTTGCAAAACATTTTTTTTTTTTTTTAACATATTAAAGTCCCTGCGTCAATGCCGGAAATACTGCGTGGAGGGGCCCTGACGGTGCGCCGTAGGTGAAGAGCAGGAGAAGGGACTTGCTGTTTCCGCCATGAAGGACCGTCTCCGTGCACTCTGCAGCTGCGCACAATTTAAGACTCCCCTTGAACCGCTGGCACCAGTCGAAGGTCTCTGCGCTCATTGACCCAGTACAGATAACAATGCCCCGGGCATCACGAGAAAGGCAGCAGTAAACTTCTCAAAAACAGGTCTGCATCCCAACCACAACCCTTAAGCGCCCCCCACCCGTCAATTCTGCAACTCCGGTGCCCAACCCATCTACTTGAAATACATGTTTTGCATAACATGGGTAAATGCCATTATGTTAAATACAGCTTCACAGAAGCCTCTATTGTGATTACCCATTTTGAAATCTGTTATTTCACTGTGGTGACGTCACAACAGTGTGAAATCAAAGCGATTATCCACTGCTGTGACGTCACAGGGGGAGCACTCGCTCCTCCTTTGTTTATCCGGGTCACCCGGCTCTATAGACACCCAAGCGTGGCGGGGAATGGCAAAGAGCCGAGGGGCGCGAGAAACGCAGGCAGGTTGATGTGCCTGCTTCAGTCACCTACTCCCCTACCCGAAACAGCACTCTGCAGCTGCGCATAATTTAAGACTCCCCTTGAGCCGCTGGCACCAGTCGAAGGTCTCTGCGCTCATTGACCCAGTACAGAAAACAATGCCCCGGGCATCACGAGAAAGGCGGCAGTAAACTTCTCAACAAGCATTTGCAATGCAATAGGTCTCGCAGTTACACGAGTTAAAGCTATTGGCATTGTAAATGACAATGCCAATAGGCATTGTTATTTGCAATGTCAATAGCTCAAACTCGCGTAAATGCGAGACCTAATACATTGCAAATGCTTGTTTTATGTGAAGACGAGCTACTGGAACATACAATGACTGGCTATGTAATGTAGTAGGGCCCTAGGTCCTCATGCAGCTATAGCGATGACACAGACACAGTTAGATACTTGGTAGAACTGGCCCAGGGCACGTGCGCCTGGACCATTTCATTAACAGGGTCACATGTCCTGTGACGCCTGTTTTGGATGGGTGTGGGGTGGGGTATAAGCCAGCCCTCGGGGAGGGGCTGGAGCTGGCAACAACTAGAACAGTGACCAGCAGGTGACTACAGCCACCTTACAATTTTCAGTGCCTCTGAGTCTCCGTGCAAAATACTAATAATACCAGGAAAAACAGCAATGAAATGTATAAAAAAATCTCAAACTGATCACTATAAAACCCTCAGTCATCTATAATGTTTGGCTGCTTCAATATGCCGATTCTCTTCTATGACATTGAAATCTGGAGACCAACTCTGAGCCAAAATCCGTTAAGCGAGGCATAACGGAGTTATAAAAATGTATCTAATATTCTCTGAATATATACTTAGACTCACGACAACACATTCACAACAAACCTTTGAAAATGTCGGTTACCAATGCTTTAGCGCTGGTGGCGCCCAGTGCCACATTCATTTTTGGCGCCCCCACTCACCATGACCGCCTCCTTGGATTCTCTCACTACCTCCAGGCATAAGTGCCCCTCATCTCTCCAATCATAAGTTATTGCTAAACACAGAACACCCCCCTGAGGTCAGGGGCCCCTCCACAGGTCAGCGCCCGGTGCGGCTGCACCAGTCTCACTTCCCTAAAGCTGGCCCTGCACCAATGGATACAGAAAATGTCATGTGGATTTCAGGGCTTACATCAAGTAAGGCAACAGCAAAGCACACCATTTTCAAAGAGCCATTCGGCAATTACTGGCACAGACCTTAAAATCCAAGCAGTGTCATCAGACAGAGCAACAGTCTAGCACGTCTAATGCTGGCGACGGTTAGAGGTGTAGGACTGGGTAAAGAGAACTGTTTGTCTCTACACTTCGATGGCCATTTTAAACTAAACACCAAGCAAGGGCAAACTCCCTCAGAATGAATCTCTGCCTCGACACAGAACAAGCTTAGATATTAAAGCTAACATCTTATGGGACACAACTAAAACAATAAAAATACTGAAAACAGACAAAAAACAAGCAGTGGCATAGCCAATAGGTCTCGCCTTTGGGACCTTATAAGTATTTAGCCATGCAACAGTTGATGTTGCTGCACCAAGGATATTGTGCTGCATAACTAAATACTTATAAGGTCCCAAAGGCGAGACTCAGTTGTGTAATGCCATAGTTGGAGAGATTTGTTTAACTTGTAATTTGGAGGTCCGATTTTGCTATACTAGCTCTGCCTTACATAGTTTTAAGGTTGATAACATGAGTAGAACTATATAAGGTGAAACAACATTGCAATGCATCAAGGAGAAATCGGTAGGATAGTAAGCAGTATGTAAAAGACTAGCCATTCTAAGAAAAATCCACCTCTAATTAAATGCCATTCAATGTTATTACGAAAATAAAACAACAGCTTGAGTAAGCATGTCTGAAGCAAACAAGGCTTCAATATACAGGGCCACCTGCAGGAGACAACACAACATGACTCCAGCCAGGGACCCGCTACTCCAGCTCAAACTGCATTCTGGTCAATGTATGTTCAACCCACCAGGTTTTTGCAGATGTACAACGAGCAGCTCGGCAACTACTCTTCTTTGCTGCCTCCAAAAACCAATATGAGGGGGGGCGTGGCTTGGGCGCCGAACAAGATGGCCGCCTGAGACCGGAGCTCTCCTGCGCCGCGGCGGACTTTTCATCTTTTCGCCGCTATCTGCGACCATTTCGGCTGATTTCTTGTGGCTCCTGTAACCGGATGACTTCGTGCTGAAGATGTGACTGCCAGACTTCGTTTTTCTGCAGTTTTTTGGCCCATTCATGCCTCTCGATGTAAGTCCCTCAGCGCGACCGCCATTTTGAAATATGCGCGATGTGTGCGCGACGCTGAGGTGACTGCAGACATGCTCTCCCTGTTCTTCCTCCAGACACTGGACTTTATTGTTAGCAACTAAGGACCTCTCCTTTGTGTTTTGCGCCCTGCCAGTGCGCTATGTTTGCAAATTACTCCTCATGTCGACGCTGCTTCCTGAGTGACCCCTGCCTTCATGTTCCCTTCGCAGGCTATCACGTGCGCTGTGCTCTTTCTTGATAACTTACTTCAGTCTCAAGGCGTAAGACTCATACCATCCTCATTACGTCTTCGTGCTGGATTTTTGTTGCAATTTTTCCACCAAGTCTCAAGTGCACATGGCTTTCGCGCCCACTGGTGATCTCCTTGTTACTACTGGAAGCACTCTTTAACTCCTGTTTACATTACCTCTGGGTCCGGGGCTTCTTCATGGTTTTTGCTGGTGTCCCTCACTGCTCCTGCTGACCGCTGGGTTTTTCCGACCAAGCATATTGACATTCTTTGCTTTTTGAGTGCAGGACGTTGCGTTGGATTGCTTCTTTGCCTCCCTGTCACTGGCACGTTCAGGCTTCTATGGGCAAGCTACGCAACCCAAAGTTTGTCTTTGTGCCCTCAAAGACTCCACCTTCCTCAGCCTCTTCTTCAACGGCAGGTCACTCTTCTCATCCTCCTCCCACAGATCAAATGGCGACAGCATCCTCCATTCGTTCTTCTCCATCACAACCTACCTCCAACAAGTCTTCTCCTTCTGCCTCCTTACCTAAGCGCTTGAAGCAGGACTCTTCTCCTCCTCCATCTGGGTCATCTCCATCCCCTACATCTATGGAGCTGATACTAGAGGAGATTTGCGCTTTGCGCCCGTTTGTGGAGGAGACTAATACTAAGATGCAGCTTTTTGAGGCTAAGTGGTCAACTATGGAAGTTCGTGTTTCTTCTGTGGAGCAGCAGGTTACAGAGATTCAGTCAAACTCTCAACGCATCTCCTCTCTGGAAAAGTCTCTTCTCGCCCTTCAACAGCACACTGAAGATTTGGAAAACAGGAATAGGAGGAACAACCTACGCGTTTATGGCCTGCCGGAATCCTTGGAAGGAGATGATCCTGTTACGTTCTTCTCCTCTTTCCTTCTGAAGCTCCTGGACCTTCCCGCAACTACCTCTCTCAGTATCCAACGAGCCCATAGACTTGGCCCTCGCTCCTCCTCCTCAACCAAACCGCGAGGGGTCATCATCCTCTTCCTCAAGTTTACTGATCTCCTTCTGGTCCTCTCTACAGCTCGAGCGAAGCGCCAAGTGTCCTGGATGGGTCAGAGAGTTTTTCTCTCTCAAGATGTCTCTAATGTCACTGCTGCCAGAAGAAAGGAATTATTGTCTCTTCGTGCTCCTCTGCGCTCTCTTGGAGCTAGATATGGTCTCTTTCACCCCTGTACCTTCAAAGTAACTCATCAAAACAATACCTGGACTTTCCAACATCCAGCTGAACTCAAGAATTTTATTCACATTCAGACCAATGCTGGCATGGATACATCCAATCCTACTACTGGTTGATTATTTATCTGATTTTGTCTCTCTCCTTGCAGGTTTTTGCTGATATATTCTTTCCTTGGTTTGTTTTTTCTCCTGTTGATGTGATTCTATAGTGGCTGTTGTTTGGGTTTTCTGTTTTACATATAATGTCTGCTTTTGTGCTGTTTATCTTGACATGACTTTGGTATAACGTGTTTCTTTTTCCCTCCCTTAGATTACTCGATAAGCCCTTTTGTATTCCTCTTCGTCTCATACGATTCGTCTTTCTCATATCCCGTCCTGGTGCGGTGTGTTGCTCTCCGGCTTAGGAGGCCGCTCTTGTCGAATCCTCCCATACCCCACCGTCATCTTGTCATCTCCTTTCCCCCTTCAGGTATGTTTTCCTCAGTCATCCGTTTTGGAAATGTACTGTCTCTTCTTGTACTTCTTTTCTCTTCCCTCTTCCCCTCCTTCCTTTTTCTTTGCTCTTCTCTTACTGTATCTCCTGAATTTCTTTTGTCTTGCTCTTTTTTCTCATTCATTGGTTGTTGTCCTTTATGGCGTTTTTGTTTTTATGCCTTTTCTGTGTTCCTTGCACATTTTATTGTTTTTTAATTCAAAGTTATTTCATGGAATGTGAAAGGTTTCGTTAACCCTATTAAACGACAGAGAGTGCTTTCCCATCTAGCCTCTTATACTCCTGATTTAGTTCTTTTACAGGAAACTCATCTTTCTGAGGCGGAGTCTCTTAAACTGAAGAGAGGCTGTGTGGGAACGGTTTTATTCTCTCCTACATCTAATAAAAAGAATGGTGTGGCCATTTTGTGTCACAAGAAACTCAAGTGTAAAGTTCTTTCTCAAGAGAATGATACTGATGGCCGTTGGGTCTTAGTTAAGCTGTTAATCAATTCTGTATCCTTGACTGTTTTTAATGTTTATGGCCCTACTCATCCCGATTGTAATTTTTGGCCTCTAATAACTTCTAAATGTTTTCAATACAGTGACTCCATGTTCATTTTGGGGGGGGATTGTAATCAAATTGTTGACCCGTTTCTTGATCGCAAATCCTCTGCCCGCTTTACCCCCCACAAATCACATACGCAATTCCTTGACACTATTTCTAAATCACACCTTCTTGACTCATGGAGACTGTCCCATTCTGACTCTCTGGACTATTCCTTCTTTTCACCTCCTCATGCCTCTTTCTCTCGGATTGACTACATCTTTCTTTCTCAGTCTCTTTCTCAAAATCTTCTGTCCTCGTCTATAGAGCCGATAGTTATCTCAGATCATGCTCCCATTGTCACAGTTCTTGATCTTCTCCCTCCTCATCCCAAATCTTCTCGTTGGCGTTTCAATAACTCTCTTCTCCTGGATCCCCTCTTTTCCTCTTCTTTTCTTTCTTTTGCTACGGAATTTTTTCTATTTAATTCTGATCCCTCTTAAGCCCCTCATGTTATTTGGGACTCTTTTAAGGCTACCGCTCGCGGTTTTGTGATTGATTTTGTCTCAAAGAAAAAGAAGTGTTACCTTAAGAAACAGAAAGACCTACTCACTCATATTAAATCCCTGGAGCATAAATTCTACACTTCTTCTACTAAAACTATTTTACCAGACCTTATACGCGCCAAACTCGATTTTAACAAAACCACTACCGATAATGCTTCTTCAATATTACTCCGGAGCAGTGCCCGCTACTACGGGGGTCACAACAAATCAGGTAAACTTTTGGCCAACTACCTTAAGTCTCGTAAGGAGCGTAACTCGATTGACTCGATTTATTCCACCGATAATCTTCTCTTGCATAAGGAGCAGGATATACTCGCCCAATTTCAATGTTTCTATCAATCTCTTTATACTCCTGAGCCCCCTCCCTCGGCTTCTCTTATTCAATCCTACTTAGATAAAATTCCTGCCCCCTCCACTTCTCATCTTAACTTCCCTGGTCTTGAACTTGATCTCTCTATTACCGAACTGGATAGCGCCTTAAAGTCTTTAACTAAAGGTAAATCTCCGGGTCCTGATGGTTTCTCTGTGGAATTTTATCTGCATTTTTCAGATCTTCTGCTTCCTAAACTTCTCTCCCTTTTCCAATCCTTCTTTACCTCTGGCACAGCTGCTGGTACTTTTCACGAGGCTACGATCTGCCTTATACCTAAGGAGGGTCGCGACCACCAATTCTGTAAAAACTACCGACCGATATCCCTTGTTAATGTAGACTATAAATTATTTGCTAAACTTCTTACCTTGAGCTTGGATCCTCTTCTCCCGCATCTCATTGGCAAGGAGCAGTGTGGTTTTGTAAAGGGCAGGCTTACCTCGGATAATTCCCGCCTTTTCCTCAATGTTCTAAATAAAGTACCTTCTCTCAACATCTCTTTAGCCGCCATCTCGGTTGATGCTGAGAAAGCTTTTGATAGAGTAGATTGGTCCTTTCTGTTTGCCTCCTTGCGCTGGCACGGTTTTGGCCCTAATTTTATTTCTCTTGTTTCTTTACTTTAT
Source organism: Triturus cristatus (assembly GCF_964204655.1). Lineage (NCBI taxonomy): Eukaryota > Metazoa > Chordata > Amphibia > Caudata > Salamandridae > Triturus > Triturus cristatus. The sequence continues at coordinate 589,874,527 of NC_140584.1, forward strand.
TCTGCCCCTAAGGCGTCTGTTTTAGTTAATGGTCATCTATCCCCTTATTTTCCCCTACAGCGCGGCGTCCGTCAGGGTTGCCCTTTGTCTCCTCTACTTTTTGTTCTAGCCTTAGAGCCATTCCTTACGTCTATTAGAAATAACATAACATGGGAGGCAAGATGGCGGCCGCGTGAAGTGGCTGTGAGCAGCTGATCGCAGGAGAGAGATGCCGATTGTGCGGGGGAGAGAGCACCAAACCGCAAGCTGTTAGCTGAAAGCCGAAAGTGCTTTGGGGAAAAGTTTGATGTATAGCACAGTACAGCGTGGGATTTAATTGCAACCTGAACAAATTGAACAATTTGAACAACTTGAACGATGGAATAATGCTCCTAGAACCTACCGGCTCCAGAGCCCCGCTCCTGTGGACGTTGGCTGCTGCCGCAGTTCGTTCATCTCGCCGCTGGCGCTTCGTTGCTGTTTGGGGGAGGAGACTGTGTAGCGGAGCGGAACTCCGCGCGAGCCTGGTTGCTGGAGGTAAGGAGCCGAGCAGGATTCGGGACTGGGAGCCGCGTTGTCCGTGTCCCAGGAGTGACATCTCTATGACCAGGAGGAGGGTTCGTACGACGAGACCGGCCACGATGCCTCCCAAAACTGCTAGGGCAAGCCCGGTGACACAGAAAGCAAAGGGAGGGCTGGCAAGTGGATCTGGGCAGGAGCAGGAGGGGCAGGCTCACTCCACTAGAACGCATTCTCCCCTGGCTCGGAAACAGCGGATAATTGGGAAGACTCGTCAGGCTTCTTCCACCATGCTAACGGATATGTTTATTAAATTAAGTAAGGAGAAGAGGGTGGATGGCAGTCAACATCAGATGTCCCCAGGGAAAATACTGGAGCCAGCTCTTAGTGTAGGCGGAGCAGGAGCGGATAAGACACATACTTTTGATGTACCTCTAGTCGAAGGAGAACCGGTGGGTGGTGTCTTGAGCTGTGTATCCGAGGATTCATCCAATACTAATAATATCTCGGCTGTGCACGAAGCATTGGCTCCCATAAAAGCGGATGATGTTATAAACGCTGGCATTCAACCCACCTGCAGTATTGGCCCCTCTGAACTTGGCAACGAACAGCAGGGCAAGGAGCAGGATAACTATGCAGTCTGCGAAACCCTCGAGTCTGTTCCTAGGGGGTCCGCCCTAGAAGTAGAGAGGCTGGGACAGGGGCAGGGACCAGCTGAAAAAGAAAAAGTACCAAGTGAATGCTTCTTTTCAGTATCTGAAGATGCTGAATGGTCAGACGAGGAGGAAGAAGAAGATCAAAGCTTCGTATTAGATGGTAGTACCCGGGGCACAGGAAGTGATCAAGAACCTGAGCCACCCACTACCACAGTACGGCCCATTGTTGGTCCAAAAATTTTCAAGAGTCAGGTTAATCAGGAGCTTAGATGGGAAGACTCGTCGGACAGGCCACTACAGGGGAGTCTCACCCTAGAGGCATCTCAGGCATCACTATTGGAACTAATTCATCAAGAAATCGTTGCTCATCGTGAGGAGACTCGCCAGGATAGTAAGAAATTACAAGCAGCTATGAGAAAAATGCAGGGAGCTGTAAGGAAACTATCTAAGGCATGTACAACATTGGGTGACAGGGTCTCCAATTTGGAAGAAAGGATTGTAGCCACAGAAGCTCAGGCCACTGAGGCAGTGGCCAAGGCGGATGCTCATAATTCGCAGCTTTCAGATATACAGTGGAAGCTCGAGGATATGGAGAACAGATTGAGGCGGAGCAATCTCAGGTTCTTGGGGATCCCTGAGGGGTCCGAAGGCCTAGATATCAGAGCTTATGTTATTAAACTGTTTGGTCAAGCCTTTCCCGAGCTATCTAGTTGGAACTGGTCCTCGGAAATTCAGAGGGTCCATCGAACCCCGTTCAGAGTGCGTAGAAATACGAAAGAGGGCGACAAGCCGAGAGCTATTCTGATTTTTTTGGGAAACTTTGTTTTAAGGCAATTGATTGCCGAGATGGCGAGGCCGGATATGAGAAGATCTAGTGAAGGGGTGACTTTCTTTGTTCGCCCGGACTACTGCCATGTCACGGTAGAAAGGCGATGGAGACTGCGGCAGCTCATCAAACCTTTTCAGGACAAAAAATTTCAAGCCTATCTGATTAATCCAGCCCAGTTGAAAGTTATTAAGGAAGGGAAGATTAATTATTTCTCCTCTGAGATTAAGGCGAAGGAGTTTCTTGATGCATTAGGCTAACGGGGCCAATTGGGAGTACTGAATTAAGGGAATTAATTAGTTCAAGCATTGTATTTCATCAGGTGGCTGATAAGCATAGGGTTTGGTTTGTTTCTTTTCTTTCTCTCTCTCCTTCATATAGTAATGGCCTCAACGGCTTTAGAGAAATGTTTGGTTCCTGAGTGCATTTTGGCCCTACGTCTCTCTCTTGCGACCATGCTCGCATCACATGCTCAGACTCTACTGAGCGCCTCAACTATGGGTAAGGTGCAGGGGTGTAGGGAGGTGTGGGGGGGGTTTGGAGGTGGGGAAGGGTTGGGGGGAGGGGGTTGGGGGGAGCAGGGGGAAAAAATTAAAAAAATTAAAAGAGAGTTTATCTGGTGTGGTAGGGAGGTATTCCAAACAGAAAGATGTAGATGTAGTTGTAGTGAAGGCTATGTGTGCTGGGTGTCTTGCCTTTTTCTCTGTGGGTCTGTGCATAAATCTGTGCTGAATTCATTCGGGGGCTTTGTGGTTAAGGAGGTTTTAGAATTATGAGAATGGCTAATATCAATATTTGTACTATCAATGTTATTGGGCTGAATAATCTGAAAAAGCGTCAAAATTTGTTTCATTTTATTACATTTAACAGGTTAGATATAATCTGTATACAAGAGACTCATCTACCTTGGGCCAGCCGTAATTTACTCTGTATGAAAGGGTTTGATATTATAGCCTGTACCACACAAACTTCCAGTGTAAGGGGGGTCGCAATCCTGGGTAGAACGTCTTTGGGAGGGGCAAAGAGGGCAAAAAGTGACAGAATGGGTAGGTGGGTGATCGCAGAAATGAATTTTGGCTATACAATTTGTTCAATATATGGTTCAAACTGTGATGACCCGGACATATTTGATTTGTTGGAGGAAGAATTAGCGGATTGGCCAACCCCATTGATAGTATGTGGCGACCTAAATATTTCTATTGATGGACATAATTCACAGAATTATTCTGGGCGGAAGCCAAGGGTTTTTAGGGCTCTTTCCTCCCTTATAAGATCTCATGGGCTGGAGGATGTTTGGGGTACTAGGGAATCACAGAACCCGGGCTACACTTACTTTTCACACCCGTTTCAAAAGTATACCAGACTTGATTATTTTTTTATTTCGTCGTCAGCTTTGAGCAAGGCTGGTATTAAGAAGCTCCCCAGAACAATATCTGATCACAATCCTCTAATTCTTTCTTGTTGCATAGATATGGCAGGGCGAACCCGCACCAATTGGACCTTCGAAAGAAGACTACTATCCGATCATAGATTTATAGATCATATTTTAAAATGGACCAAGGAGTTCTTCGATGCCAATCGATATAGTACCTCAAGGAATGTCGTGTGGGAAACTTTTAAGGCGGCCTTTAGAGGGGAATCAATTAGTTGCTCAGTGAATTTAAAGAAAGCAGATAAACTGGAGCTGGAAAGGTTAATGATAGATTTAATCAAAGCAGAGGTGCTCCATGTGAGGGATATCGGAAATGGAATAGATGGCTCGGAAAGTGCAAAAAGTTTGACTATTATCAAAGCTAATATACAGAGATTAGTTACACAGAAGGAGGTAGGTGAGTATCAGGCTTCCAAGGCCAAGCGCTATGAGACAGGCGAGCAAGCAGGTAGGATTCTTGCCCTACGAATAAGACAGGATAGAACGAGGAATGTAATCTCAAACATACAAGAGGATGGTAAAAATTATTCAGAGCCTCAAGACATCCTCAGAGTCTTTAAAATTTTTTATCAAAAACTGTATGACTGTGAGGATCTCCCTATCGATCAGCAAGATCATCAAAGATGTGAGTTTGATAATGGAGGTAGAGTTCTTGATGAATCACTGAGGGAAAAACTGGATAGAGACATTACTGAAAGGGAAATTAAGGATGCCTTGCATGAGCTGGCTGTTGGGAAGGCTGCAGGCCCCGATGGAATTCCCCTAGAAGTCTATAAGAATATTGAACCTGAGATTGTTCCTATCTTGTTGGATTTGTTTAACGGTATCCTGTGTACAGGCATTATCCCCGATTCATGGAAAGAGACAAATGTAATTATTTTCCACAAAAAAGGCAAACCTAAAGAAAACCCAGGCTCGTATAGGCCTATATCACTCATTAATGCAGACACTAAACTGTATTCCAAAATTTGGGCCAAAAGGTTGGGGGGGGTTATTGGCGGTCTTGTATCCCCCTGGCAGCATGGGTTTGTGCCTGGGCGGGGCACTACAGATCATATACGGAGAGCAATTGCTCTGTTCGACGCTCACGCTGCCAGGGGGGGCGAGATGGCCATGATCCTCCTCGATGCAGAGAAGGCCTTTGATCGCGTAACCTGGGACTATCTTTGGGGTATTCTGGAAGATAGAGGATTTGGTACTAAAGCAGTTAACGCTATCAGAGCCATGTATAAAGATCCGGTAGCCAGGGTGTCGGTGATGGGGGAGAGTTCTGAGAAAATTATGATCAGGAGAGGCACTCGTCAGGGCTGTCCCTGCTCCCCGATACTCTTTGCGCTATATATAGATCCTCTGATCTATAGAATCTTGAATTGTCCATTGATTCGCCCAGTGATCATTAATGGGTATAGTAATAAGCTGTTGGCTTATGCCGATGATCTGGCGATTCTTACGACCCATCCACAGCAGGCGATGACGGCACTAGTGGAGTTGGCAAGAGAATTTGGCAAAAGATCTGGGTACTTGTTAAACGAGGGGAAGACCCAGATCATTGGTACAAATAACATCATTAAGTCAGATAATAGATATGTTGATTCTGCAGTATATTTAGGGGTGAGGATCAATGCAGCAGTAGACAAGATTAATGTAGAAAACTACGGTCCGCTTATTGGCTCAATAGAAGCGGAGTTAAAAAGATTAGACGTTCTACACCTATCTTTGGTGGGGAGGGTGAATGTTCTCAAAATGGCAATGTTCCCCAAGATTCTTTATTTGTTTCGTGCTATCCCCCTCCTGCTGGAGGAAAAATTACTGAAGAAGTTAGAATCAGTTTTCAATAGGTTCATATGGCAATATGGGAAAACAAGACGATCTTTGATGCTCATGTCACTCCCTCACGATAGAGGTGGAATGGCCCTCCCAAACCTTCGATTGTATCATTATTCTTCCCAGTTAGCTCAAATGTCAATTTTATTCCAATTAAACGATAATTTACCAGGGATTCAGGGAGACAGTCAGGACCCCCCAACTATATTCGAGCTTTTATTGGGGAAGAAGGCTGTAGGGCTACTATTGATGGAAGTCGACCGTAGATATTATTCAAAGGTGAGGCTCAAGATTGTAAGTGGGATATGGGGGATGTGGAAAGCTATTCAAAAGTTGTTAGAGATTCCTAAAGTTAATACATATTTGTCTCTATGGAATTCTAAATTGTTTCCACATCTGGATACAGGTATGCACTATCAATTTTGGAAAGAGCACGGAATCGAGACCATCGGGGATGTGTGGGAAAGTGGAGCGGTTATTGGGTTTGATGTAATTCAGGTCAAATTTGGGGTACCACCAACTCACTGGCTTTTTTATAGTCAGGTATTTCGGTTGTTAAAGGCAATCAGACCGAAAATTACTGTTACTACACGCTGCCCGTTATTGGATTACGTAGGGAAAGGGGGAAATAAAATCAAACATATTTATAATCATCTCATGGAGGGTGTACAGGATGATATGGAAAAAACCGAACATGCATTATCCATTAAGTTAGACAACCCGGATGTGGACCTTGATTTAGCGCTTATATTAAATTAAAAATGGCTACGTTCATCTAATTTAAGGGCACAGCATTTTAAAACACTGTTCAATCTGTACTTTACTCCAGCCAAATTGTTTTCGTGGGGATTGGTGGAGAATGATAAGTGCCCTAGGTGTCAGACTGGCCCAGCAGATTTATTACATATGTTTTTCGAATGTGATAAGCTATCCTTGATACTGAGAGAAATCTCTGATTTTTTGGCTGGATTGTTAAAATGTAGAATTGTACTATCTTCTACGCAGGTGGTGGTAGGTGTAGATAGCAAAGCAGACTTGTCTAACTCTGCTGAAGCACTGGTATTTGTATCGGTTGCTGTGTTGCGTATTCTTATTTCAACAGGATGGAAAGATCTTTCCCCCCCAACCTTTCAAATGTGGATGGCCAGGTTTCTAGCGATACATAATATTGAGTCTTGTGTATATGATCAAAAGGGGGAAAAAATAAGGGAAATGGGTAGAAATATGTGGGCTCCTCTTGATAGCTGGAGAAGATCAAACTGATGACTTATGTTGTGGTTACTTTCTGATTTTGTATTATGTAATTCTTTTCTTTCTTAATTAGTTTGGTTGGAGGAGAATGTGTATATATTCTACCATTGGTTTATTTGTAATGACTGATTGGATTACTATGTACACCAGGCAAATTCTCAATAATAAAAAAAAAAAAAAAGAAAAAAAAGAAATAACATATCTATTTCTGGCTTCCCTTATGACAAGACTCATTTGAAACTCTCTGCGTATGCAGATGACATTCTTTTGTTTATTTCTGACCCTGACCAATCCATCCCGGCCTTACTGCTTGAGTTTAACTCCTTTTCCCAAGTTTCTGGTTACAAGATTAACTCTGATAACACTGAGATCCTTCCTCTTACCAAATGTTGTCTCCCTCATCAGTTTTCGACCACTGGCTTTGCATGAATTCCTCTAAAATTAAGTACCTTGGAATTTGGTTCTCTAGCTCCATCTCTTCATCTATTCTGTTGAACATGTCGGCTGTATTATCCCGTATTGATAAGTTGTTCTCTTCTTGGAATCCTCTCTTTCTTTCATGGTGGGGTCAGCTGGATTCGATCAAAATGATGATAGCTCCCATTCTTATATACATCTTTTCCATGCTCCCCATACATATCCCTGATATCTATTTCAAACGCATCGACTCCTGTCTCTCTAAGTTTCTATGGAATCATAAAAAATCGAGAGTTGCTCTAGTTGCTCTTCGTAAACCGAAATCCAATGGCGGAGTCAATTTTCCGGACTTACGTCTCTATCATAAATCTTTTTCTCTCCGTCAGGCTTCTAATTGGCTTGTTCTCGCACCCTCCCCTCTTGCTCCTCTTTGGCTCTCTATTGAACGCTCACTCCTCTCTCCTTTCTCTCTATCTGAAATTGTACATTTTTCTGCTAAGAATTTAACCACTCCTCTACCCCTGTTCAAGCACACTTCCTCTCTTTTACATGCTCTGGTCCGTCCTGATCCGGTTTCTCGTGAATCCTTTTTGGCCTCCCCTATCTGGTACAATTCGCTTATTCTCCTCAATAATCGTCCTATTTGTTGGACTGTGTGGAGATCAAAGGATCTGATGTGGGTTAACCAACTTTTCGATGGTCTTCTTCCATGTTCTTTTCCTCGATTCCGACTTTTGTTTCAATGCCCGCAATCTTTTTTCGCAGATTCACTGTCCTCATGGCCATCATACTTGATGTTTATTATTCACTTCCCTTGTCATCCTCTCCCGTATCTCATTCCTCACTCCTTCAGATCTTGTCTACTCTCCCTAAAGCCTCTCTTATCTATAAATTCTTCTCCTCCCCCAATCCGACCCGCCCGAAATCTAAATTGGAAAGTACTTGGGAGCTGGATCTGGGCTGTGACTGGCCTATAGCTGTTTGGGACAAAGTTTGGGCCAGGTCTTTAAAAATTTCCCGTTCCGTTTCACTAACTCAATCTATGTTCTTTCTATATCACAGACTATATCTCTCTCCTGTTTCTATTTCTCGCTTTTCTCCTGATAAGGACTCTACCTGTTGGACCTGTTCTGCCCCTAAAGCTGATCTTTTTCATCTATTTTTTCTGTGCCCTTCTGTTCTCGTGCTTTGGGATCAGGTGTGGTCTTATGTCTCTCGTCTATTTTCTATCTCTATTCCATACTCTATCCCTCTTCTTTTTTTAGGTAGTATTTCTGACACTCTAGATATTTCTTCTCACTCCTCTGGTCTATTAGATCTTATGTTGGCTCTGGCTTTTCAACACATTTCTTCTAACTGGAAGGATCTTTCTAAGCTCTCTATACAATGTTGGTGGAACTCTCTCTGTCATTATCATAGGCTCGATGTCCGTTTTGCCGCTGCCTCCACCCCTACCCTCAATAGAGATTTATTCTGGTTGCCTCTCACAACATATCTTGACCGCATGGCTCTGAAATGTATCTCTCCTTTATCCTCTGAGAATTTTAAACCCCCATAAGTGACTCTTTCTCTGTCCTTCTTCTTCTTCTTCTTCTTTTACCCTTCTTGTATCTTTTACATTTACATTTGTCTTTCCTGCCTTTCAACTATTCCCTATCCTCGGCTTCCTTGCTTTTTCTATTCTACCTAGTCTTTGTATGATCTCCTTATCTATTCTTCTCCTAACGCCTCATATTTACCTCTTTCTTTCTCCTTTCCCTTCTTTCCTTTCTCCTCCTTTTTTCTCTTTTTTCCCCTTTTTTCCTGGTTGCCTTTAAAATTTTTACAAAATGCTTTTTAAGCTTCCTTCAGGTTTCTTATGTTAACACATGATGATTCACTGTTTTTTCTTTTTTTGATTCTATATGGACAATGTTCTTTATATGATCTGTATTTCGTTGTTCACTCTACTTTTCTTCAATAAAGCATTTCAAACTGAAAAAAAAACCCAATATGAGCTTCTTGATGGCCACTGCGCAATGTCCGTGCCGGGCAACGGCCTGATCAGCCCACCACCCGCTTCCAGCGAGGCTGGAGTGCCTTAGAAGGTGGCGGACCGCAGTGGGAAGTAGTGGCAGCTTTTGCAGATCAGAAGAATAAACCACAAATATGTGACAGAAAACGTACAGACCGTGTTTAAAGTGGTGGGTTGCTCTTTGCTGGGGGGAGCTCCGGAGGGGCTGATTTACATGCCAGACATGGAGACTGTGGAAGCTGCCATCTTAGGAGAGAAGAAGAGCTGCCGCTTCCTTCCGCTTCCCCACCGCCTCCGCTTGTCTGTTAGCAACATAGGCAGCGCAGACAACGGGAGGGCGCGGGAGCAAAGGCAACACGCCACATGCGTGAGGGCGGGGAATAACCTATTCAAGAACTTGCATGCAAGCAGTGCGTGTTCAACGAGCCATCATACCGGCAAGCGCGCATTACCAAGCGCCGGAAAAAAAAATGTAGGTTGTGAGCAGAGACAATGGGAGGGGCGGGAGCATAGGCAACATGGGTAGCGGTTGGAGACAGGAGCGGATCACAAAGACCCGCAGATGCAACGAGATGCGGCAGGCAAGCAAGAAACTTATTCTTATTAAAGTTTTATGTGGACTTGGTGGGGGATTTATTTCGGTGTAAACTTTGTGAGCTTTGTGTAAGGCGTTGGCAGGAAATGGGACCGCTCAAGCAGCGGCACGAGGGCAGAGACTGGCACAAGTGAACGCGCGCTGACAATAACATCACGCCAGCCCAGGAGCTCATACTTGACACGATCTCGCCCGAATATAAATGCAAAATAATAATGTCCCATCTTCGGGGAAAGCAAGCGGGAGTCGGAGTTTACTGGGAGGAGTTATTGTTGGAAAGCTTGCGATGGGCATGTGCGCGTGGCGGGAGGGGGAGCGCGACTCCGGAGTTGACGCAGACCCTGGAGGAGGCAGCGAGTGGGAGTCATACAAGCAGGAAGTGGGATAAGGGAGGGGGTGGCAAATGGTGATCACTTTCGCGGCCGCTTTGACGTTCTCAGTGGCCGCGCGGCTCACTGAGAACATCAAAGCGGCAGCGAAAGTGATCACGCAGGCTGATAAAAGGTGCGCACGCCCGGTGCACATGCACTGTAGTTGGAGGCCTGAAAAGCCACTAGTCTGCACTTCCAAATCCCGCTTACTAAAACTCTCGCCAGAGCAGCGCTAAAGCGCTGGCTCAGGCGAGACCTAATGATCAAACTACTGGGAAAACTACCATGGGCTCAAGCAGGCAGGAGATGCATATAAGAATGCAGGGGGGTAAAGATAGGATCTGTCAGCAGCGCACCATGATCTTATAAAGGATGAATACGTGTCTACAAGGCCTTACTTATCATAAGTGAAACTTTCCTTCCACGGAATAAACTATGAGGCAAGGAGGAGGAATTGATTCAAACATTTTGCAAGGAAATCGCTGACTTTCAAGAACTATGTGATGAACAAAAGACAAGTGTTTCCAAGTGAAAACTATTGGATGGCAGAAAAAGCTAAAAAATCTATGAGCACAAGGCACCTAAAAGGCCAGGAGCATGTGAGGACTTGACATTGTTTATACCAAAGTTATTTAGACATTATATGTACCCCTACTCAAAAGACTATGGGTGCATTTACAAGCCCCTTGCCCTGCTGGTGCATCATTTTAATATGGGAAAAAGTGACGTACCGGGGCGCAAGGGGCTTGTAAATAAGTCCCTATGTATGTCACTGAAAAAACACAAAAACAAAGGGTAAAGTGATATTATAGTTAGGTGTTGAAATGAGATACGAAGTAAAGTTTTAAAAATGAAATTTGCCAGTTAACAATTTAGTGAACTAACTATAGCATGCACTCCCATGGTACACTGCCAATGACGTCACAAATTTCATCACTCATTACATGTTGAATGACGTAATTGAAGACCACCACTGCTAGCTCACTATATTTAACTGGCTCGTTTCAGTGGTTTTTCAGTTTTCAAAATTTAGCCCCTATCTCATTTCAACTCATAATCATAACATTACTATATATCTATCTCTCTCTATGTAGAGAGAGATATTTAGAGATATATGTAGACATATATATCTATATATATATATATATATGGTATCTGAAAATAAATCTTGTATACAAACCATGCAAGAGGAATACTTGTGTATTTAGTCATGTGATGAGAACAAAGAGCAAACTGAAATTGGACACATACAAAACGCGCATGGGAAAAGGTGCATGCCACCAACTTTAACTACTGAAATCAATTGATAGTTTTATACCTGCTGAAGATCTGAAACAGATAGCACAAGCATGAATTAAATCACTTTTGAAATATGGAATAACCATGCCCAAGCCTCAAGATGTAACGAGAACAGCTCTTCTAAAAGCTAGCCTGAACGATCTTGAATTACCAACAAGAGAATCTACACACTTAGGGCCCCATTAGGAATGGCGGGCGGGTAGTCACCGCCGGCCTGGCGGGGGCGATCCGCCAGCCATCCATGCTGCAAAGACCCCCCGCCATATTACGATGGCGGGGGGGGTCCGCGGCGGACGGAAAGACCGTCCGCCGCTTTTCCGCCCGGTAGACAAGTCGACCGGGCGGAAAAGGGTTCAATATGGTGGCAGTGTCTGTTAGACACTGCCAGCCATATTACAATGGGGGCAGAAACATGCCTTTCCGTGGCGGCATTGCCGCCACAGAAAGGCATGCGGAGTTTACTTGCGGGGGCCTGTTGCAGGCCCTCAGGGACTCTGGGGGGTGGGGGGTACACATGGGGGGTACCTATGGTACCCCCCTGCATTTCAATGTACAACGTGGCAGGCACCGCGCAGTGCCTGTCACATTGAGCATTGAAAGGCACAACCTGCCTTTGTGGCATTGCGGCAGGCGGTGCTTTCAGCACCGCCCGCCGCAATGTTTCAAATGCGCGATGCGCCCGCCAGTGTTGCGGGCGCATCCTAATGGAGGGTGCGGGACCGCCGCTAGCATTGCGGGCGGTCCCGATTCCCGGGGGTATGGCGGGGGGACAAAGTCTGCCCGCCATACTAATGTCCCTCTTAATGCCAATTCTAATGAAATAAAACGCTAGCCTCTCCAAGCTCAGCCCGCACCGTTTTTAAAGCACTAACACTTTATACTCTCTACAGTCTTACCAAGAACTTTACAATGTCGGGGAAGTTCCGGGGTTGCTGCAGCACAAATTATTTATCCTCAACACTAAGTGATGCAAAGTATACGGGTCCTTCTCAGCTCCCTTACGCGTGCCCGCTCTGTCTGACCCATGCTTGAGGGGTGCTTGGCTCTGTCCCTCTCTGGGGCTTCTTCTGCCCCTCACAGAAGGCCGGGGCTGTCTCTCCCTTTCACTCCAGGGCTACCTCTCCCCGCAGAGTGAAGAGACAGTCTCTCCCTCGCACTCCAGGGCTCCCTTCCCCATGGAAGGGGCTATCTCGCCCTCTCATGAGTTCTCTCTACCTGAAGCCCATAGGGCTCAAAGGGCTTCAGCCCCCACCGTTGTGTGTGTCAGACCAGGCTGAGACAGCTTCCACACACACACACACACAAACAGTTCTTGAGCTGCTGTGGGCTGGCTGGTCTGGCGTCTTATCACAGCTGCACTCTAGCATTCCACAGGTCTTTAAAAGACCATTTACTTGATAACAAGGCTTTGTTGTTTTTTCACCCGTTCCTAGAGCCCCTGCACCTCCACTCTACCTATTCCTTAACATTTCAAATTACTTTTGCTGCCACAGTGTGAGAATGCATTTCCTGAAAAGTAATCTTAGGCTTTGTTTTTTTGTTGTTGCAGTTTTATACAGCTCGAACTCCACCCGAAGGTACTGAGGCACTTTGCATGAGTACCAGTTACATTATACAAGGACACATTGCTGGAAGTATTTGCACCCCCCTACCCGAAATTGGGCTCTACTTGCGCCCCTGACCTGCACACTGAACAGACCGTCTCTCCCTTCCACTGCTGCTCTCCCTCTACTTCAGGCTGAATTGGGAGAGGCTGTCTCTCACGCTCACTACTGTCTCCTTCTTCCCGCACATTGAAGGGTGGTCTCTCTCCCCCTTTCACTTAAGGGCTCTCTACAGTTTCACGCAGGAAGGAACTCACGTTATGTCTCTCAGGGGCTCCCTCTACCACCACACTGGAGAGACTTCCCCTCCCTTTCATTTGTGGGCTCCTTTTAGTCTACAATGGAAGTGGCCGTCTCAGCCTGTCTCGCCTCGACCTCTCTCTACCTGCACCCTCAAGAGGTTATGTCTTTCTTTAACCCCTTGTGTGCCACGCCCTTTCCCCGCCCTGTGCCGGCCGTTGCATTAGCGGGCGGGGTTCATGACGAGCTGGACTCGTCATGGGCACAGCGCAACCGCGGCCCATGACGAGTCCAGCTCGTCATGGGCACACAAGGGGTTAACTCCAGAGCGCACTCTTAAACCCACGTAGACAAAGGTGGTCTCTCTCTCTTATTGGCTCCTTTCGACTACCACACAGAAGAGGGTGCCACTCTCTTTGTTTCTCTCTCACCATAGGGGACCTGCAGCCCCACACTATGAGAGGCTATCTCACCCTCTCATTCCTGGACTCCTAACCCCACACTTAAAGGACCGACTCTCGCCCCTGGTCCTCTGTTTCACCGCCCCATCATCCACCATTGTCATCACCCTCTTGCCTCACACTGTCCTTGACACAAGGATGCTGCCATACACAACCCTAACAAAGCCCGCCGGTACCAAGCAGTGTCCCAGGGCAGTGGCGTAATTGAACGTGAGGGGCCTCCCCTGCAAGGTACGTGGATTGGCCCCCTCCGGACACAATCAGGAGCTTTCCGCAGGCCCGTAGCCAGAATGATATTTTTAGGGGGGCATTTTAGGGGGGCATGGCCCTCAGCTATGACGAAACATTAAAGCTGTGCACTATACGTATATTCTTTCCCAAGTATTTGCAGGGGAAATGTAGAGTATGCAAGATTTGAAATTGCACATTGCTTTTGGGTGCTTTTTCAAACAACATAAATTCTATCTTGGTTGGGTTGAGCTTCTGCTAGGTGCTGGGCATCCAGGTTTGCATGATATGCAGGCAGTTTTTGAGGCACTGGATGTTAGAAGTGGAGGAGACTTTCAAGTAAAACTGTGTATCATCGGTGTGTTGAAGGAAGCTCAGAGGTCCAGAAATATCAGGAGGCAGTGGTAACTTCATCTGGGATTAGGAGGGCATTGTTTACGACGTGTAAGGTAGCAGTTTCAACGCTACAGCATGATCTGAAGCCAGACTGGTAGTCGTACATAGGTAAATGGCTTCATTTTCAAGTGCAAGGCATTTACAAATGGTGACCATGCAATAGTAAATTAATTTAATTATGCACAGACCCTTGGCTGGTGTTAAAGTCTATTCCTCCTGTCCCTAAACTGCAAGAAGTGGGACTCAGAAACTTTCTGGCGGCTTTCTGCCTGGAGGACTGACAGACTGGGATCGCCGCCAGAGCTCTGTCATTGATGTCAAATCGCCAGCCGTGCTGGGATGTGAGGCAGTGTGCTCCCAACCCCCCTTCTGTCGGTCTCGACTTTCTTGTTTGCCCCATTGAAGGAGATATGACTTCTAGAAACGTTTCTAAGTCTGAACGTAGACGGCTACACCAGGATCCATGCCAAACAGCATCCGATCAACCTTGAGGCCTTCCGAGGCATGGCCTTCAAACTTCGCCCGCTCTCTTTCCCGCCTTCGTCGACAATCGCACCGTGATTCTGCTCATAAGCATCCCACCGTCATCAAACACCACTTCAGATCCAGCTTGCCCCGCCGATGACTCTTCAGAGACCACATTTTCCCCATAAAACTTTCTAAGTCAGAAAGTTTGCTTTCTAAGTCAGAAGGTAAACCTTCCACTGGCAGGAACCTAGTCCATGCATCCGACCCACGCTCCATCACGGTCGTCCTTAACTTTTGATTTTGAACTGGTCTAACACGATCAGATGCCCACGATTGACGCTTATTCGTATCTCCGGTTCTATTGGATTTTTATCGCTTTGGTATAGTCTTGTTTATTAAAATGTACTATATTTTCCTAAATTGGCTTGGTATTTTTATTTTGTTGTGTTTTCACTTAATTACTGTTTGAGTACTGTATAAATACTTTACACATTACCTCAAAGGTAAGACTGACTGTGGTGTGGCAAGTTACCAGAGAGTTAAGCATAGGTTTATTTAGGGACTCCAGTGGTTTATGCTGATAAGGCTTGTGATTATTATTTGAGGTGGGTTTTCACTCTCTCAACCAATACTCCAAGTTCTTACAGCAAGCAAGACTGGGAAACCAAGGCTGGTGAGATTTTGTTAAATTCAATCATGGGTAGGTATTCAAGGCACTGTCTTAGCAATGTTGGCTTAGACTGCCTTGAATACCCACCTCTGTAAAATCCATTATGGCAGATGTTAATTGTGAATGATGCCACCAGATCTACAAGAATGTTGACACTGAGAGCCAGCATACACCTCTCCTCTCAGGTTACCCAGATTCAACAGCACTATCAGTCCCATTCTATAGTGTGGAAGAACGTCTGCATATACATGATGGGGGAGGCCATGCTGTGCTATGAGATACTGATTTGAGACCAAGATGCCCAAATCTAAAGCTTATTTTGAAATGGGAAGGAGAGAAATAGTGTGGTAGTTGCAAAGGTCTATCGAATCAAGGGGTCACTTCATTTTCCTTTCCTCTCCCACTTTGATTTATTTCCTCCCATCTTTGCCTGTTGGCCTGCCTCTTCCTTGACAGCATTGTGTTTGTTCTTCTCTCGCAACTTGTTCTCTGCAGTTCATCACTGTGGTCCTTCAGCCCAGTCAAGTCAGTTTCTCACCCAAATTACTTATGACACTGTGGTTGAGTGTATATTTCTCACCCAGATTACTTATGACACTGTGGTTGAGTGTATATTTCTCACCCAGATTACTTATGACACTGTGGTTGAGTGTATATTTCTCACCCAGATTACTTATGACACTGTGGTTGAGTGCATAGCTCAATGGTGTGAGGGCAAATAAATCACTGAAATATTTGCAACAGAATGTAAAAGAAGCAGCAAATAAGGTTTCACTCATAGGGTGCAAGGGACAGAAGCAACAGCATTTTAAACTTAACTCATACGCAGTAATTGTACTGCACAGATAGCAGTATTGCAGGCTTCTTGGCAACACAAACCAGATAGAACACAGGCTAGAAAGTGAGATTTAATCACACAGAGAAGAGGTATACCTTAGGCAGCAGGACTAGAAGCTTCGCTCACACAAGCAGTAGAGGTAAAACACAAAAGTACCTTTGCAAGTTTTCTTCAAACACAGAAACATTGGCAGATGCCGTGCAAGCTTTCCTCAGAATTGGACAGAAAAGGCACAATATAGACAGCAACTGTAACAAGCACTGGCAAAGCCAATAGGTCTTGCCTATACAAAAATGATTGGCTTTGGCAATGCGGTTTTGCCATGTGTATGCCAGTGTGGGTGCTATCCAGCGTGGCTACAAGTTAGTGGCAGGGGTGTCCTAGAGTGAAGTGGGGGGAGTAGAGTCCCGTACACTGTATTTGTTGGAGTAGAGTGGAGTACGGGGAGTACAGTGTCATAGAGCTGAGTAGAGGGGAGTAGAGTTCACTGGTTCAGTGGCAGAGAGTGTCGTAGAGTGCAGTGTCATAGTGCACTACCGTAGAGTGGTGCAGAATGGAGTGTAGTGTGGTGGAATAGGGTAGAGTGGACTGAGGTAGTGGGGTGGGCTGGACTGGAGTAGATTGGGGGGATTGGATTGGGATAGAGTGGGTTGGATTAAGTGGAGTGGGGTGGATTGGAGTGGGTGGACTGGATTGGCATGGGGTGGATTGGAGTGGATTACAGAAGGGTAGATTGAATTGAGGTGGATTGGATTGGGTGGGGTGAACAGATTGGGGTGGATTGGATTGAGGTGGATTGAATTGGGGTGGGGTGGATTGGAGTGGGGTGGATTAGATTGGAGTGGGGTAAATTGGATTTGAGTGGGATGGATTGGATTGGATTGGAGCGGGTGGTTTGGATTAGGGTATAGTGGTTGGATTGGAGTGGGGTGGAATGTTTTGGATTTGGAGTGGGGTAGATTGTTTTGGATTGGAGTAGGGCACATTGGAGTGGAGCAGATTACTTGGATTAGAATGGGGCTGATTGGGGTGGGGCAGATTGCTTTGCATTGGAGTGGGGCTGATTATTTTGGATTGGAGTGGGGCAGATTCTGTTGAATTGGAGTGGGGCAGATTGGAGTGGTGAAGATTGTTTTGGATTGGAGTGGGGCAGATTGTTTTGGATTGGAGTGAGCAGATTGTTTTGGATTGGAGTGGGGCACATTGGTGTGGGTCACATTGGAGTGGGGCAGATTGTTTTGGATTATAGTGGACTAGATTGGATTGGGGTTGGCTGGATTGGGATGAGGTGGATTGGGTTGGAGTTGGGTAGATTGGATTGGGCTGGATTGGATTGATGTGGGGTGGTCTGGATTGTGGTACATTGGAGTGTGGGTGGATTGGGTGAGGTGGATTTGATTGGATTGGGGTGGGGGGATTGGAGTGGAGGGGTCTGGAGTGGGACAGATTGGAGTGGGGTGGATAAGTGTGGGGCTGTCTCTTTTGCATTGGAGTGGGGCAGACTGGAGTGGAGTAGACTGGAGTAAGGCAGATTAGAGTGGGGCAAATTGTTTTGGATTGGAGTGGGGCAGATTGTTTTGGATTGGAGTGGGGAAGACAGGTGGGGTAATCTGTTTGGGAGTGGGGCAGATTGTTTTAGATTGGAGTGGGGTAGATTGGATGGGGATAAGGTGGATTGGATTGGAGTAGATTGGATTGGTGTGGGGTGGATTGAATTGGAGTGTGGGGATTGTGGTGGACTGGAGTGTGGTGAATTGGGATGGAGTAGGTGGATTGGGGTGAGTTAGATTGGAGTGGGGCAAATTATAGTAGGGCAGATCAGAGTGGGTGGGCTGTAGTGGGCAAATTGTTTTATATTTGAGTTGGGTGGGTTAAAGTGGGGCTGTCTGTTTTGAATTGGAGTGGGGCAGACTGGAGTGGGGAAGATTGGAGTAGGCAGATTGTTTTGGATTGGAGTGGGGAAAATTGTTTGGATTGAAGTGGGGCAGATTGTTTTGGATTGGAGTGGGGCAAATTGTGTGGACTGATGTGGGGCAGATTGTTTAGATTGAAGTAGGACAGATTGTTTTCGATTGGAGAGGGGCAGATTGTTTGGATTGAAGAGGGGAAGATTGTTTGCATTGAAGTGGAACAGATTGTTTTGGATTGGAGTGGGGCAGATTGTTTGGACTGACATGGGGCAGATTGTTTGGATGGAAGTTGGGCACATTATTTTGGATTGGAATGGGGCACATTGTTTTGGATTGGAGTGGGGCACATTTTTTGGGATTGGAGTGGGTCAGATTGTTTTGGATTGGAGTGGGGCAGACTGGTGGGGCAAACTGTTTTGGATTGGAGTGGGGCAGATTGGAATAGGGTAGATTGTTTGGGAGTGGTCTGGGATGGATTGGAGTAGGGCAGATTGTTTTGGATTGGAGTGGGGCAGATTGTTTTGGATTGGAGTGGGGCAGATTGAAATGAAGGAGACTGTTTTTGATTGGAGTGGGGCAGTTGGGAGTGAGCAAATTGGAGGGGGGCAGATTGTTTTGAATTGGAGTGGGGCAGATTGTTTTGGAGTGGGACAGATTGTTATGGATTGGAGTGGGGCAGACTAGAGTGGGACGGGTTGGGAGGATTGGAGTGTGGAGGTTTGGAGTGGATTTGATTGGGGGTGAGAGGTTTGGATTGGGGAGAGTGACTTGGATTAGAGTGGGTTGGATTGGATTGGTCTGATGTGGATTAAATTGAGTGGGGCGGATTTGAGAGTGGTGGCTTTGGGTGTACTGTATGATTATGTGTTAAAGCATCATTTCTGAAATTTCACATAAGAAAGAAAGGATGTATTTTTGAAATAACATAATCCTAATTTTTTTTACAATAGCGCCCATGATCAAAAATAATATAAAACATGAGTGCAAAGTGAGAGAAGAAGACTTGCCAAAATAAAATAAAGTTAACTATAGATATTGAACTTTTGCAATTTTATTTCTCCTGCTGGGTATGTTTTTGCCAGTCATACGCCGTCTGTTTACAGGGCACTAAAAGTTAAAAAGAACAAAATAGTACCTCAATCACGTCAGGAGCAGCGGACAGACACTGATTAAGTTGAATCAATCAGTGCTTGGTCCCTGCTCCACAGAGATTAACAGAGATTATGTTAGGCATGCAGTGACGAATTACTGGGCTGTAAAGAAGAGTGCCACGCAAGCTGACAAATGGTAAGGAACTGGCGGGCTCCAAGCTCTTTTCTCTATACAAGAGTGTCTCGTAAGCGAGGCGCATGCTCTCACAGGCTGGACCCTAAAAATAACTCTTAGGAAAAGCAGCTGATCCATGGAACTTAGTTGGGCAGGCATCTCTCCCACAACATGGTGCATCACAGAAAGGAGTTGTGAAGATGTCCTTCACATAGTTATATGAAGTAGCAGGAGAACGCTCCCTCACAATATAGGTACAGAATGGTAGAAGATGAGTGAAAAACTTTGCTCTAAACATGAGCAGCATGGGCAGCAGCTCCTAAAACAGGTAGGTCACTGGAAGTAAATGATATATCATGCATATTTGTAGAGCGCACTATTACCATGTTTTCAGGTGCTGAAACTCACCTTTACAAAATAAATACCGTAGATGACAACTGTGCAAACCTCACTATCATTTACAAAATAGAGGGACAGGAAGAAGAGAGGGAGGGGTGTGGCTCAGTGGCCCGGGCAGCTGACTTCGGAGCACAGGGCTCACGGTTCGATCCCCAGCTCCGGCGGCAGCTGAGGTCATCACCATGTGACTCTGGGCAATAGCTCACTTAATTTCCACGACGTCCCCCAGCTCCTTGAGACCCATAGGGTGGGTAATTTGTGCTTTACAAATACTGGATTTACGATTTTACGAAGCAAGCATCATATCAAGACTCACCCACAAAATATGTACATACTGCTAGCAGGGACAGGTGTGCAAAACTACCAAGGGGCAATAGGTCATGTAGCAAGCTTTAGAGCTGTCCTTGATTTCACGTAACAGTACCTTCCATGAACTGATGTTTACAGGCATGTTTTTTGTGGTAAAACAGAAATTCAAAGCGCGATTGGATTAAAAGTTTGAGTGGTTGATTGTGTTACACATAATAGGGCCCACTGGCACCATTTATAAGTGTGCAAGCAACAATTCTGAAGTGTGAAAGTAATACCTGATGTTCTGGGAATACATTAAAACACCAATTGCAGTTATCATCCTGACAGTGTAGTCGATTGTTGTTGTTAAAATGTACATTAGCGCTCCAAACTATAACATACAAGGATTTCTGTCATCGCGCCTGCAGGACTAACTATGCATTTCAAACATTTCTTTTGTAGTATTCATTACTCATTGCAATATATCATGAAAGTTGTCCAGTGGTTCCCTTTCTGCTAGAGTGCATAAGTGAAAGAAATGCAAAACTTACCCATACCAAAGTTTTAAAGAGGGTGTCATGTCTGGGGAAAGATTCAGTTCCATTCCCTGTGTGTCGGAAAGATTCAGACAGGCTACAGGCAAAGAGAGAGACTTTCTGTCCCTCTTTGGAATTGCCTGCTCTCTTTCTCTAGTCAGGTCAGACTCCCAGCACGCATGCAGAGTCAATGCTGAGAGGTGTTAACTTTTCATGCACGTCACGTGGTCTATCGTGCCTCTACCTCAGAGGTCATACCCTGGACAAACCGCCCTCCTGCTTCTGCAGGCTGCTGTCAGCAACTGCTGTGTTTTGGAAGGGGCCTTTTTTCTTTAGTAAGGCTGCATTTCTAGGTTGAATATTTTCATTTTACATTGTGCACATTCAAATATGAAGAGTTGTAATAATACTACACAAGCTGCCTGCGTCCGGTCGGAGTACTCTGCTGAGGGGGGCCCCCTGGAGCTTGGGGGCCCCCCCGCACCGCGGGGGCTGCGGGGACCTGTGTTACGCCCCTGTCCCAGGGGAGCGCGCTGGTGCAGGGTTCTGTCCTTGCCCTGTTCCCTGCTGGGGCGAGGCACTGCCTCTGGCGTTCCAAGGAAACCCCTTTCTGCTGCCTGGAGCCGTCAGAGCATGGCGTCCTTCTGTCGGGCGGTGCTCTTGGCCACAATTCACTGTTCCTGGCCTTTTATTCTCTTGAAGGAACCTCGCCTGGAAGTGAACTGACCTTTCTTTCTTTAGCTTTAAATGATTTTGCAGGCCTTGTCTTTTGTACTCACATTCCCTGACCCTGTACTCACCTTCCCAAGCAGTGTTTTGGTAGTGATGGTGAGTACATGACCAGGGAAGGTGAGTACAAGCCAGGAGAGATGAATACAAAGGGGAAGGAAGATGAGAACATGACTATGGGAGCTGAGTCTATTTTCTGTGAAGGTGCGTACGCGGCAAGGGAAGTAGAGTATATCGCCAAGGCATCTGAGTATGCAGCCACGAAACGTGGCCTTCCAAGGGCCTTGCACTCTCCTTCCCTGGCAGTGTACTCACCTGGCTTGCATTTATTCAACTTCCCTGTCCTTGGACTCACCGGACATGATTTTCTACTCACCTTCCAAACCCATGTATTCACCTTCCTTGGCCATTAACTTACCTTCAATGACTGTGTACCCAACTTCCCACTTCCCATCCCATGTACTCACCTTCCCTGGCTGTGTACTCATCGTCCTTGATTAGACGCGCCAGGCCGAAGTCGGCGATCTTACAGCTCAGGGTCTCGGACACCAGGATGTTGGCCGCTCTCAGGTCCCGATGAATGTAATTCTTGCGCTCGATGAAAGCCATCCCTTCAGCCACCTGCAGGGCGGTGACAGAGAGAGGGGCAAAAGGTGAGGCGAGAAGATAGAAAACAACTCTTTTCAACTTTAAGGAACAGGGTGAGGTCGAGGGAGGCTGGGAATGGACGTTTTGTTTATAAACCCTTGCTGGCTTTTATCCACAGAAGTTTAATGATACCACAGGTGATTAGACAACTTTGAAAAATAACGGGTTGGCTTTAAAGACGTGTTTTAAGAGTGAAGATGATTGTGTACACCCAGAGATATAAGCTCGCCTTTAAATTTGTTGTGTTATCAGTGTTCATTCACCTTTTCTCATAAATTGGGGATGACATTTGCCTGTAACGAGATCCCCCCTGGCCTCCGAGGGACAAAGTAAAGCTGAGGAAAAACTCGAGAATTCTCCAGAACTTTAAAGAACAGTGAGGATGTGGAGAACTGACAACTCTTATGAAGTTGGCAAAGCAGTACAAGAAAGAGGAGAGGGGCCTGGGCTCTTCTGAGGTTTCAGGGGCAGCGTAGGCGGTAGATGGATGAGAAATGATCTGTATTTGTTTCGAGGGACAGGGATAGGGCAAGAATGAGGGCAGGGAACTCCTTTGATCTTTGAGTGACAGAGTGAGAAGTTGGGAGTCTGTTGGTCTCTCCTTCATATGCTGCTTTTCCCGCCTTTAGCCCTTCTCCTCCCACCCGCCTTTACTTTTATTTTGTCCCCCTGCCCACTCACTGTTGCTTCCACCCACTCGCTTCTCTGTTACTTTGCCCACCCTCATGGCCTTTAAAAAAAATGTAAACTTTTTCTCCCGTTACTATGAGGGCCTGGCAGCTCCAGTTTGCTGCTGTGTCACTCTGCTTGTTGAAATGCACTTTAGCGCATTTCAGTTTGTTTTATTTACTGTGCCAACTGCCATCTGCGATTTTCGATCAGTAAATAAAAAAGAAAGAAAATGGCGTACATGTCATTCTGTAGGCACACACTAGCATGGTGACATGCATGCGCCTACTGAATGACTCAGGCGCCAGTATCTTCATGACAAGTACGCATCTTTTCTTTCCAATGCTGCACATCATTGGCAAAAAGCATTTTGCTTTTTAAAGATACTATACAGCATTGCCAAAAAGCATTGGCAAAGACCAAAGGTTCCAAAGACAAGATCTAATGGCTTTGCCAATGCTTGTTTAACGGTTTGCCATTGCTTGGATGTGCTATCTGTCAAGGCCGTGCCATTTCAGTTTTGTTGGGGGATCAAGTAATTCTTTTGTTAGGCTTCATATGCAACATGGTGTGTAGCTTGTAATTGAAAGCCAGTGTGTGTTCGTTGATGTATTTACTCTGCTGACACAACATATTAATTGCTGATTCATGGCTTTTTGTTTAGGAAGTGTGTGCCCTTTGGATGCTTTACCCATTCATAAAAATCAAGGAACAATTGCACTAATTTGAGAATAAAATCAAAATATGTTAGTATAACAAAGTTTAATAACAAAACCATACCTGAGAAATAGCATATAATCAAAAGAACAGGCATTTCACAAAAAATACAATATAAAAGTGCCAGAGAGAACATGCATGCTCGGTACTGAGAAAACATGACACACAGACATTGAGAAAGCATCATATAAGTGTATCACAATACATTGTTGCAAGTACCGCCTTCACATACATAAACATAGTATCTGATGTAAGAGAAGTCTGCAGTGTTTCAATCCCTGGAGAGTATGGGGGACATCATCAGGAGTTAATTAAGAAGGAGCCTGAAAGCTTACTGGGCGTTGAAGCTCATCATAATGCTGCTGAAGGCTGTAATGGTTTCCTTTTTGCTGGGATTAGCGATGGAACGCTATGGGAGGGTGCCCCTCGTGCCGGGATGGAACAGGATGAGCCTATAGCAGAGGATCTTATGGGATCAAGGATATGTAAGTCAGGGCTTGCAAAGATATCCTGCAAATTATAACAGCATTGTTTTGGGCAGTATGAATTCAGGTCTTATGTCACTCAAGGGGGTGTAAAACAGGTTCGTGTAACAGATCCCCTAAATTTTACTTGATCCCTTTTGTTGGGGAGGGACAGCCGGTGCCACACAATAGGGGATCCTGAAGGTAGTCCCCAATGGGAAGCATAACCAGTGATGCAGCACTGAATGCAGCTACATTTCCCAATTATGATTTTGTTATTAAAATTTGTTACAGTAACATATTTTATGTCATTCTCTGTTTAGGGCCAATTGTACCTTGATTATTATATCATAACCCAGATTCCTAGAAATTTCAGGGTCACCCTTGTTTTTCTGACAACACTTTCATAAAGACTCAGGGGCAGATCTACAAGAAAGTGACGCAACTGTAAAGATGCGTCACTTTCCCTGCACCACCCTGAGAAACCCTTGTGCCACCATGGATGCGCCGTATTTACAATACGGCGCACCATAGCTCAAGGATGGACAGATGCGTCACAAACTCTGACACATCTGTTGGCGCCAAAGTCCTGCATTGCTGGAGTCGTGTTGCAAGCACGACGCAACTCCAGCAAGGCATGGGGAGGCCTATCCTCATTGTTCTGCGTCACTCCTTATTCCTGATCCAAGCAGGCGTAAGGTTTTGACGCAGTGGCGTCCTAGAAGTGGTGCAGTGAAATATTGTAGATTTCACTCCATCACTTCTACGAGGCTCCAGCTTTCTCTCTTTGTGATGGTTTTTCCGTCTTTCTCTTCCTCCTTCTTTACCCATTGTGTGTTTCTCTCTTTTTCTCAGGAAATATTTAAAGAGGAAATATAAATGCGGATTCCCCAAAATGAGTACTGGTAGACCTCACCTAAAATCACTGGCTCAAATTAAGCACCAGCTATGGAGCTGTGAAAAAAATGTGTTCATCTGCAGAAGGTTTCCAGCATTCGCACAGAATAGGAGAAATGCCACTGCCCTGAAAAGACAGCAGTCGGGAAATTAATGGAGGGCAGTCAGTGCTTTTCAACCTAAAGTACTGCTGACTCCATTTTAAAAAGCAAAAATATAACACTGATGAGCTGTAATACACACTGTTAATATTAAATGAAGGATTGACCCTGGCACAATTCAACTAAAATATTTTCCGTTCATTCGTAGGTTGGGATATTTTAAAAGGACAAGTAAAAATGCTAGGGACATAACACCTATGCCCTGCATTGACTTGCTCATTCTTTTGAGAGTTTATCATTCAGTTTAACAAGTTTTTATCTGTTTTTGATTGTGCTTGAGGGGTTCTTATTATTAATGTCCTGCCATTGTTATTTTTTCTCTTTGATAAATTAATGTAACTCACTGAATTGACCTGCAGTGAATATCATTTACAATACAAATTAACAGATGCTAATAAAACGTGTTAAATAAAAAACTTATTTAATTAATGCATCTTTAAATGAATTTAAATTTGGGAATAAGACAGAGACTCATCAGTTTAATCTTGTGATTTGCACATAGCACTAACCTGAAAAAAGATATTATCAGCCAAAACAAACAAACTTAAAATGGCTCCAATGGTTGTAGAGAATAACACCTACATAGCTTTAGGCTGACCAGCAAAGAAAACATTTAGGCCCTCGATTTAAAAAGGTCAAACAGAATGAGGCCCTTATAGGGTTAATTCAGTAAGAAGGAAAGGGAGTGAGAGGGGAGTGATAGAGTACATCCCCCAATATGGAGATTCTTACAGTTGCTGGTAACTACTGTGCAGTTCATTCTCACTTACAAGCGACACTCGCTAAATGACTAGGTGACCACCTCACTCAATGTTATTGTGGGCACTGTTTCTAGTCTGTGGCTTTTTTGTGATAACCCAAAGCATTGTGGGGCATATTTATAAGCCCCTATCGCCACCACAACGTCACTTTCAGTGACGTGTAGCATTGTGTTGGCGATAGGGGCTTTGCCTTATTTACAAGGCAGCGTTAAGCTACTTTACGAGGCTTAACGCTGCCTTGTAAATAAGGCACCCTTTTACGCTGTACTTAGTGTGAAAGGGGAGAGCAATGAGTGTTGAAGGGGGCGTTCTGCTACAAAACCCTTTGATTTTGACGCTGCCCCCTATTTACAAGGTTGGCGTAAATAGGAAGCAGCAGAAATTAAGACTAGGGATAACCTGGTCTTAAACTGGCGAAACAAGGATAAATGCTTTATTTCTCCTCGTTTGGCTGTTTCCATGTGTGCTGCGTTGTGCAGCACACACAGAAAGAGCAAATTGCCATTGGCTTTTTATATGCAGGTAGGTGACCCTTCCTGCACATAAACAATCCCCCAAAAATGACGTTTTGCAACTTCTATGTGTGCTGCTTAATGCAGCACACATAAAAGTTACAAAAGTAATTTAAAGATTGTTTACGTGCAGGAAGGGTACCTTCCTGCACATAAACAATCTTCCCCTCAACGCAGACACCCTTGTACTATGGTGCCTGCGTTGGCGCTAAGCTGCTAAGTTTGGCGCCAGTGCAGGGGGAAACGCAGGGTTGCACCATATTGTTGCAAATATGGTGAAGCCCTGCGCTTCTGAAGTGGCGGAGTGTGGCGCTAAACCAGGAAGGCCAACGCCGCTCTGTTGTAAATTAAAGCAGAATGTGATTAAGCATTTACTGAAAAACATTAATGCTTCCCCTTTAGATCGTGTTTTCCTCGTTATGTTGACAGAAGTCCGGACTCCATTTTGTATTGACATGCTGCCACGTGTTCGTCACGAGGAGAGTCCGACCTCTGTGTTAGTTGCTCCTGTATTCTGCCTAGTAACTGTTTATAAATAGCTCTCTTGTCCATCTGGCGCATGCCCAGACTTGACCACATCTGTTATAATTAGCTTTGCTTGACCATGTGTTTTCGCGGGCTCGAAGAATGTGTTAGCTCCGCCCATGTATTGATTCAGTATCGAGAATGACCATAAATGGTAATGTTCTTCGACCTCATGTTGTATCCACCCACTATGAGCCCCTCTGTTGTGTATAAAAGGGGACTGTGTACGCAAGTTCTTTGTGCTACTCCTTACAATACTGAAGAGTGTTGTGTGGATTGTAGGACCACCCTTAAGGGTTAATAAACGTTGTTTTTGTACTTTGCAGTTTCCGTGCCAACTTCCTTATAGATTCCGTTACAGGAGAGCGAACCCTTGTGCTTTGCGGGCCTAGCTGGGGCCTGTATTCATCAATTGGCGCCCAACGTGGGGCTCATCGGCGACTCGGATGCTCGAAGGACTGGTCGCGACGAAGGTGAGGAGTTTGGCCGGGGACGTGATCACTGCCAGTGGCGTCTTAGCCCTGGCATCCCGAGGTTTTTCTTCCTTCCCTTCCGAGCTGACCGTCTGGGTGGCGCCGGTCATCGACTGAGACCTCTTCTGTCGGTCCTGCCGTGAGAGCCGTTTGGGCGATTGTGGAGCTTGGCAGTTGGAACCTGGACTCTTGATTGGTAAGAACCGTTGTACGGTACTTGCTCCGAGTTTTTGAAGCCTGGTCTGGCTATTTGAGTTTGATTGATGGTGACTAGTCATATTTTGAATTTGTCTTTGTGAAAATATATGCGTTGCAACACATATAGGCAGGTAATGTGGAGAAATTTCTCCGGAGCTGTGTAAACTTTGAACGGCGCAACGATTAAGTGCCATTTTCTTTATAATATTGCACATTTTGCATTATTCCTAGCATGCCTGCTTTTAGCGCACTCCGTAAGTGGTGCTGCTGTTTTGGAAACCGGTTGAACCTCGAGGAATCTGCTCCAGCTCCCCCAGAGGGGACTCCTAATAGGGATATGTACGTGAAGCATGGTCTTTCTTCCATAATGTACAGCACGTTATGGAGGAAATACACGAAGAAGGATCCTGAGTTGCGATGGCCTTTGTATGGATCGTTTGATATACGTAAGATTGAGTATGTGGAACAGTGTATGTGTAAGCGACGTGCTCGGCAGGATATGTTTGAGTGTGTGCGATTATGGGTGAAGGAAGTGCGTGAGCGAGAGAAGCGTGAGAAAGCGCTGTTTGATAAGGAGCAACGAAAAAATGATCATGTGCGAGCGCAGGAAGCGAAGCGTCGGGAGGACAAAGAGCAAACGGACAGACAAGAGAAAGAGCGTAGGCTACAGGTCTCGGGTCAATATGTTGTTCGTCAGCCGCTTTATCCTGTCCTTAATAATCCTGATGATGATTTTTATTTGCTAGATCGCTCTCCGCCCCCTTATGTTGGCGCATCTGCTCCGCGGCCGCAAGATTCTGACCCGGTTTCGGGTAAGGTAGACACACGGTCCATGCTGTCGGCCGAGCAAATGGCTGAGCTTCGGACACTTTCCTTCCGTGCGCTTAAAGGCAAGGTATCCATGAAGGACTTATTTCAAACTTGGGGGCCGTGGCAGGAGAGAGATAAAGTGTATTTTCTGGGTCATTTCGCGGAAGAAGTGATTACTGCTTTCCGAAAATATTCTCATGTCCTTGAGCCTGACGAAGTGTCTTCGGACGCTAGAGCAATACGTAACGGTGCTTTTTCTCCCTCTAAGGCTCCTGAGGCGGCTCGGCGGCTGTTCGCCTTGCGGGACGAGGTGCTGGCCCTTCGAGAGAAAGCACGCCAACAAGCGGAGGAGGAGAAGCAGTCGGATTCGGTTGCGGCAGGGGGCTACCCATCTACCTCCCAGTCAGATAAGGATGATGTAGTGCATGCTAAACCAATGCGAGAGGCGGCGCCTTTGTATGTTCCTCCTAAAGGAGCGGGGACTAGCCCGGACATTAATTCTGTCGATGCTAGGGGATATTTTGTGTATAATTGGGTTTATACTCCATGGCATAGAGCCGATGTTATGGCATTGAAGAATGCGTTGCCTGACCCCCGTAAGAATCCAGCGGCCTTCTATGAAGAAGTCGAGGGGGCCTTGAATTCTTGCGTTATGACTTTAGCAGATATAGACCTGTTCTTTGGCCTTATTCTACCACCGGATATGTGGCGATCTGTACGAAAGGTAGATGATATAGTTGCCTTTAAGGCCCGGTGGTCTGAGCTTGAGGATGAAGACAGGGAAAGGAAGCCCGCGCAGAAACCGCCGCAGAGTATTTTAGATCTCCCCGCTGCTATTGTGACTAAGTTAAAGACGATTATCCCCCCTAAAAAGATTGACTGGAATATGTTAGCTGCATGTAAACAGAAAGTTGACGAGTCAGTTGCAGATTTCTTCACGCGCTTTGAAGAAACGTTTCATGACTTTAGTGGCCAGTCGCTTACTGACGACACAGGCCGCCACCTTTTCGCGGACAAATATGTGGCTAATCTGCTACCGGCAGTTGCGGCCCGGTTAAAAGCGAGTGAGAGTTCTTGGTCCTCCGCGACACCGACGGCCCTTCTGACTATCGCTCAGTATTATGAGCGTCAGGAGCACGAGGCGAAGGGCCAGGAGGAGAAGAAATCGAAAGATCTCAAAACCAAGGTGATGTTAGCACAAGTATATGGCCCGCCCCGACGGGGTAATAATAATAGAGGAAGGGGCGGATCTTATGGTCCCCCTTCGGGCCGATCTGATTTGAATAGGAACCAGTGTGCGTATTGCAAGCAGTTGGGCCATTGGGCCAGGGATTGCCCAGCGTTGCGTGCTTCGCGTCAGGGGCACACTCCGGGTGGCCCGAGAGGTAGAGGGGGCTTCTCGAACTTTAGAGGGAATTCTAACGATAATGTCCGTTTCGATACTGCCGGGCAGCACCGAGATAGCTCAAATGTTTTTGATCGCCAGCACCAGTATCATGTATCGGACATCGATCAATCGGGATATCATGATTCTCAGCATGCATAGGAATGCGTTGGATGGGGGTCCGAATCAGTTGAGGTGCCGGTCGATCAGACGGGTCCTTATGTATCGGCTGAAGTTTTAGGTTCTACTGATCAGTTCCTAGTGGATACAGGAGCGACACGTAGTGCATTGTCTAGGTACTTGGTTCCGGGGGCTCCCCCATCCGGCTCAATAGTTACATCGGTAGGGTTTGACGGTACACTCTCCCGCAGCCCTCTTTCACAGCCCCTTGCATTTAAAGTTGATTGTTTTTCTGCGCCCTGTCCGTTTCTGCTTGCTCCGCATACACCGGATAACATTATGGGCCTTGATATGTTAAAGTACTTTAGGGCTACAATCCGCTGCTCCCCTGAGGGTGTGAGGGTGATATTAAATGACAACTATCCCAGGTTTGGGCGGATGTGTACGATATCAGAGGATGCGTTGTTGGCTACCCTCCCCCGAGCTTTATGGGCGACTTCGGACACAGATGTGGGACAAATGGTGATTCCTCCGGTCCACATTAGTGTCCAGGAGGGGGCGGTGCTACCACGCCTCCCGCAGTATCGTATTTCCCAGGAGGGCGAGGAAGCTCTCATACAGATTGTGCAAGATTTGATCGCAGTAGGAGTAGTGGAAGAAGTTCCCTATAATATCTGTAACAGTCCGATTCTCCCTATTCTGAAAAAGGATACAGATGCAAGGGTCTATCGGTTCATAATTGATTTGAGGGAGGTAAACAAGATCGTGATACCTCAGTACCCGGTGGTCTCCGATATCACGACGTTGCTTACCTTGGTCCCGCCTACGGCGACCATGTTCTCAGTGATTGATTTGAAAAATGCCTTCTTTTCTATTCCCATTCACCCTGATAGCCGATTTCTTTTTGGGTTTACTTTAAACAATAGATCTTATCGTTTTTGTAGAATTCCCCAAGGTTATACAGAAAGCCCTAGTATTTACAGTCAGGCTTTGAAACGACAGTTGGACTCCTTTGCCTTACTCGAGGGGGTCGCCCTCA
Source organism: Triturus cristatus (assembly GCF_964204655.1). Lineage (NCBI taxonomy): Eukaryota > Metazoa > Chordata > Amphibia > Caudata > Salamandridae > Triturus > Triturus cristatus. Next base: position 589,905,124 of record NC_140584.1, read on the forward strand.
TTCAATATGTCGATGACATCCTGTTGGCGGCTGACACCCTGGAGTTGTGCGAGAAAAGCACGCTAGCCTTACTTTCCTTTTTAGCATCCCACAATCACAAGGTCTCCAGGAAGAAATTGCAATTCTGTAGACCAAAGGTGACTTATTTGGGTCACCTTTTGTCTAAGGAGGGGCGTGCACTCACACCAGATCGTATCCAAGTAATTTTGGACACACCGAGGCCATCCACGCAGAAGGATGTGCGTGCATTTTTGGGCCTTGTTTCTTTTTGTAGACAGTGGATATTGGGGTTTTCACACATAGCTAAGCCGTTACTAGCTCTCTTGACAAAAGACACGCCCATCCCGATCCCCTGGTCAGATGAGTGTGACGCTGCTTTTCAGCAATTGAGACAGGCCCTTTGTTCAGCACCAGTGTTAGGGACCCCTGATTATACAAAACCCTTTTCGTTGTATGTGCATGAGAAAGATGGATGTGCATTATCAGTCTTAGTGCAGATGCACGGCGATAAGCAGCGCCCTTGTGCATACTTTTCGGCTGTGCTTGATCCTGTCGCCCGAGCATTACCAGGGTGTTTTCGCTCGGTAGCGGCGACAGCTGTGTCAATACGCCAAAGTGAAGGAATTGTGTTGTCCCATAAATTGTTGGTGTTAGTTCCCCATGCTGTTGATGCCCTGCTTAATCAAACAAAGACGCAGCATTTGACCAGTGCCCGTTTAACGGGATATGAGTTGACGCTTTTGGCTCCTCATATTACGTTAAAAAGGTGCGTGACATTAAACCCGGCCACATTGTTGCCATACCCCGAGGCCCAGCCTGAGGCGCAGAAAGCGCATGATTGTATTCTTGTGACTGAGGAACAAACAAAGGGCCGTATTGATCTCCAGGATACGCCCTTTTCAGATGTAGATGGAGAGTTGTGGGTAGACGGATCATGCCTGAAGCTACCAGATGGTACGACTTCAGCAGCGTATGCAATTACCACATTACAAACAATAGTGGAGACAGCACGCATACCGCAGAAATCAGCTCAAGCAGCGGAACTGATAGCCTTAACACGAGCATGTGAGCTCAGTACAGGATTGTGTGTGAATGTTTACACAGATAGCCGCTATGCCTTCGGAGTAGCGCACGATTTCGGCCTACTCTGGAAGGAGAGAGGGTTTTTAACGTCACATGGGGTACAGATAATGCATGGAGAGTTAGTCCACAATCTCTTAACCGCATTGACATACCCGAAGAAAATTGCCATTGTTAAGTGTAGCGCCCATAGGAAAGTGGTTGATAAAGTTGGAGAAGGGAATGCGTTAGCAGACCGAATAGCACGGGAGACTGCGATGCAGCCCGGCGCTACTGCCATGTATGTAGTAAAATCACAGGTGGAAAGATGGCGTGATGCGAAGGAAGAAGTGCGAGAAATACAAAGGACCGCTTCTGACAAAGAGCGGGAACAATGGGCTAGCGAAGGAGAACTGGATGATGAGGGCTGTTGGAGAAATAAGCAGATGGATAGATGGAAGTTACCCACGGCTTTCGTACAACCTATGGTTCAAATGGCACATGGGCTAGCACATGTTGGAGCTTCCGCAATTGTGAAATTGCTTACCCAAGTCTGGGAGCATCCAGAGATTGCTAGCACAGCAAAGAGGGTGGTGCAGACCTGTATGATCTGTCTGAAGTATAACCCAGGGAAAGGTACTCGAACTCCAGCAGGAGGATTTGCGACGCCCACTGCACCCTTTGAGGTTCTGCAGATGGACTATATCCAGCTTGAGCGCTGTAACAATCTGAAGTATGTTCTAGTAGTGGTTTGCGCCTTCAGTAAATGGGTTGAGGCGTACCCTACGAAAGACAATACTGCAATGACTACAGCGAAGCTATTGCTGAAAGAGTTTTTCCCTCGATACGGCGTCTGTAGACTTCTGTGGAGTGATAATGGCCCTCACTTTGTAGCGGATGTTATAAAATATGTCTTGAAGGGCCTAGGCATCACCCAGAAGTTCCACGCCGTATTCCACCCCCAGTCTGCAGGACTAGTCGAGAAGTATAATGGTACACTGAAGCTTAAGATCGCCAAAATCCAAGCTTCAACATCTTTGACTTGGCCAGACGCCCTGCCACTGGCGTTATTGTCAATTAGGTCGGTGCCACACTCTCGGACTGGCCTTACGCCATATGAAATCGTATTTGGACGCCCAATGAATATTTGGGGTCCACCAAGGCCTAAGGCGGTGTATGATGTACCTTGTGTAATGATGAGCGATTATCTGGCACAGTTAACGGATAATTTGGTTTCTATTCATCAACAGGTCCGAGAGGCGCTCCCGGATCGGTCTACCGGCGAAGGACATGGTCTCCGGCCTGGGGATCATGTCATGGTGAAGGTCTTCGACAGAACGAACAGTTTGGAGCCGAGATGGGTCGGACCTGAGCAAGTCCTCCTTGCAACAAGGACGGCAGTGCGAGTCTCGAACAGGAAGAATTGGATCCATTCCTTGCACTGTCGAAAGGTACCGTCCGGATTGGTGGAGTCTGCCGTGCTGACCGATCAACGAGAAATCCTAGCAGCAGAGACAGGCCGTGCTGCGGAGCCAAACGACACTGAGGAGCTCTTTCCGGACCACGCGACTTCTGGAGGAAGGCGATATCATCTGCGACCAAGGAAGTGAGGTTTCCAGTACCGGGACATACTGTCAGAACGGCCCTTGGGTTAGTGAAACGGAGAGCCGATGAGGCAAGGGGGGGGGATCAGCCCTGCATTAGTGTAGCGACACCCGTCTTGGCCCGCTGGTGAAGAAATCAACCGCTGCCCAAGGGGAAGAGTTCTGACAGACCTTTTTAGTTACAGGAAGATATCAGGGTATTGTTTCCTTTGACATGGAGAAGAAGAAAATTCTTTGTGCGTTGGGGTTCATGCTAACCGTAGCTATCGTTGGTATAACCACATGGTTTGTGGAGGAGGCAACTCCTGCTCGAAAGACGCTTGTGTTGACGACTCCAGTGCCTGCGGAGCACTACTTTTATACATTGCCATATCAAGAGTTGAAGCATCGACAATCCTATTTGAACAACACTTTCATTCAGATGCTGCATCACACCCACGTTGCTACGAACGCTACGAACTGTTGGATATGTGGGATGATGCCAGCCCATCAGAAGAAAGGAGGTACGCCATTCATACCACTTCCTTTCTCTCATAATGGCTCTTGTAGAGCATGGTACACTTTGCTGTTCGCCACTCGGAAACCGACAGTGGGACGATTGCTTTTCAGACTCAATAAAGAATGTCATCAGGACAAAAATGGATATCCACAAGCAAATGGGACAATTTGGGAATGGGAAGAGTACCGACCAGACAATGAATCCATTCCCTATATCTTCACGAACACCAGAGACACTGGGGGAAAGGACAAATTTGTGATCCAAGTGGCCCAAGCCCAAGCGGACCTGTGTGTCCAGAGTGTGGGTTTTATCCCTGTTGGTGTCAGTGATTGCATAACCGTATTGAACATTGACGGGTTAAATAACAGTACCTTCCTAGCGTCCCATAATACCTACTTTGTATGTGGAAATAAAGGTTATTACCGTTTGCCGGCTGGGTGGTCTGGGGTATGCTATGTATCCTTCCTATTACCTCCTGTATTCCTAGCACCTGCATTGTATCATAAAGATTTGAAACTGTTGAATAATGTGACTGTAAATAGATATAAACGTACTCTATCAATTGATGATGTGGATCAAACCGATACCAGCTTGCAACAGTATATTGATTTTAACCTAGGACTGTTTTTCTTTGTTGGAGCTGCTTTGAATAGTAGGAAGATCCGAAGATTGACAAGAGTGGTAGAAGCTGTGACAAATCAGACTGCTGCTGCTCTTGGGAATCTTACGGAAGAATTACAAATAACTAGGATTGTTGCATTACAGAATCGTATGGTATTAGATGTAATGCTAGCTGATCGAGGTGGAGCCTGTAAAATTATTGGAAGTAGCTGCTGTGTGTTCATCCCTGATCATACGCCATCCGTTTATAACGCCATTAACAAGCTGCATAAAATAGCAGCTGAAATCCACACAGAAAACGGCACTTGGTCCTTTTCTGGATGGTTTTGGGCGTTGGTTACTGCCTGGGGATGGAAGGTCTTAACTGGTCTCTGCATTATTATAGCAGTTTTGTTCCTTTTCTGTATGTGTATTCAATGTGGACCATTGTGCTGTTCCGTATGCATTTCATTCTGCATTCCAGATAAGAAAGCTATTGCCGATGTTGCTCGCCAGAAGGGTCTAGCTAAAGAGGTTAAGGGAATGATGATAATTGATATATATGATGATTATTCTTGGAAGCCGGATGTCTTCAGTAAATGCTGAAAGGGTCGTCTGTTGTAAATTAAAGCAGAATGTGATTAAGCATTTACTGAAAAACATTAATGCTTCCCCTTTAGATCGTGTTTTCCTCGTTATGTTGACAGAAGTCCGGACTCCATTTTGTATTGACATGCTGCCACGTGTTCGTCACGAGGAGAGTCCGACCTCTGTGTTAGTTGCTCCTGTATTCTGCCTAGTAACTGTTTATAAATAGCTCTCTTGTCCATCTGGCGCATGCCCAGACTTGACCACATCTGTTATAATTAGCTTTGCTTGACCATGTGTTTTCGCGGGCTCGAAGAATGTGTTAGCTCCGCCCATGTATTGATTCAGTATCGAGAATGACCATAAATGGTAATGTTCTTCGACCTCATGTTGTATCCACCCACTATGAGCCCCTCTGTTGTGTATAAAAGGGGACTGTGTACGCAAGTTCTTTGTGCTACTCCTTACAATACTGAAGAGTGTTGTGTGGATTGTAGGACCACCCTTAAGGGTTAATAAACGTTGTTTTTGTACTTTGCAGTTTCCGTGCCAACTTCCTTATAGATTCCGTTACAGGAGAGCGAACCCTTGTGCTTTGCGGGCCTAGCTGGGGCCTGTATTCATCAGCACTCCGTCACTTCATTGTAATATGCCCTTCTGTGTGCTGTAGTCTTGATTTACCTAAATTGAGCTAATTAGACTGTCTCGACTGATAGCAGTGATTCTTGGGTTGAATGCCCAACACTGATTTACTCACAGATGCTGCTCACTCACCTGCAGGCACCTCCAATTGTTTTTTCCGATGGTGTCTGTAATATCTACTCTCACTCGCTTGGAGATAAACCCTCAATCGTTCACAGAACTCCTCTTATACACACACACACATACACTCACATCACTCACATTCATATTCTCATACAACCGCTCTCACTTGAAAGCACATGCTCAATCACAGAGATACACACACCAGCTCGTACATGCACACACTCACTCATTGTAAACACATGCTCAATCACACACATGCACACTCTCATTCACAAGGATACCCTCTCATTTACTCACACACACGCTCACGTGCTGTAACGTGGTCACACATCCTCACTCATTGCTGACATATTCCCACTCATTCACACCCTCTAACACTTGCAGAAACACGCACACCCCATCTTACTCACTTGCAGACACATCTTCACTCACACACACCCTCTCACTCTTGCAGAAACCCGTACACACTCACTCCCTTGCAGCCACATTCACACACAAAAGTCCTATCATTCACTGACTCAGACTCACTCCTTCATAATCCTCACCTGCGCCGACATGTCGATGAGTTTGTGGATGGTCAGCTGGAATCCTTCATCAGTTTTCAGAAAATCCACCAGGCTGCCTGCAAAACAGAGACATCCTCACTCAGCCACAGGCTCGACCGTGCTGTCTACAGAGGTTGAAGGGGGCGGGATCTATTGGGAAGACCGTTCCTACGTTTTTTTTTACTTTTATCAAAACAATTCCCATACTTTTTGGTAAAGAACAACCGTTCCTGCACTGTTGATGACAACCCTGAGTTGCTTTAGGTTAAAAGGAAGCAAGGGTTCTCCAGCAGTGTGAAGGTAAATGAACTTGCATTTTCTTTTATTTGAGGTGGGTGCATTTTACTATATATGCAGGTACCGCTAGGTAATGTCCAACAATATAGTCAAAGGATAGTTTATTCTTTTTAGTTCTGTGTCCGCCCCTCACTCACTGACCCTGCCTCCACGTGTGCTCGGATCCTAGTTCCCGTACTTTGTTTTATGCACTTCCTCCACTAACCCTCTATATCCCTCTATAGCCTCACCACACTTGTTCTCATTCCATCCTATAGGCTTTTCCCATATCCACTCCCCTTGTACCTCTCATGTGGCATCTTGCCTTTACCTCCCTGCCTCCACGTGCGCTCCGGATCCTAGTTCCCGTACTTTGTTTTATGCACTTCCTCCACTAACCCTCTATATCCCTCTATAGCCTCACCACACTTCTTCGCATTCCATCCTATAGGCTTTTCCCATATCCACTCCCCTTGTACCTCTCATGTGGCATCTTGCCTTTACCTCCCTGCCTCCACGTGCGCTCAAGATCCTAGTTCCCGTACTTTGTTTTATGCACTTACTCCACTAACCCTCTATATCCCTCTATAGCCTCACCACACTTCTTCGCATTCCATCCTATAGGCTTTTCCCATATCCACTCCCCTTGTACCTCTCATGTGGCATCTTGCCTTTACCTCCCTGCCTCCACGTGCGCTCCGGATCCTAGTTCCCGTACTTTGTTTTATGCACTTCCTCCACTAACCCTCTATATCCCTCTATAGCCTCACCACACTTGTTCTCATTCCATCCTATAGGCTTTTCCCATACCCACTCCCCTTGTACCTCTCATGTGGCATCTTGCCTTTACCTCCCTGCCTCCACGTGCGCTCCGGATCCTAGTTCCCGTACTTTGTTTTATGCACTTCCTCCACTAACCCTCTATATCCCTCTATAGCCTCACCACACTTCTTCGCATTCCATCCTATAGGCTTTTCCCATACCCACTCCCCTTGTACCTCTCATGTGGCATCTTCCTTTACCTCTTCTTTCGTCTCCATGGCTGACTGGCCTCTTTTCCTTTACCCTCACTCTCCGTCAGGCTTATTCATCTCAGCCTTGCTTACGCTGTTCCCTCATCATTCCTTAGTTACCAAATGTCACCTCCTCCTCTCAGCCTCACTTTGGGCCCACCTTACATTCCTACTTCAAAGTCTCCTCTGTCCTGTTTGCCACCTTTTTTCTTTTCATTTATAGGCCGGCGGCAAAAGGGGATGTGAAGAGAAGGGTAGGGAAGGGAAGTGTCCCACCAGACATGTGCCCCTGTAAGGAGGGCTGGGGCAGGTTTAAATTCCCCTTCAAAATGGTGCCTATGAATGGTGGTAGGTCAGATGGCTAAGCAGTCAGTCACACTCGAGATTTTACAACAGGATGGACCTCTCAAAGGTCAGGAGGCTTGGGCACAGCCAATGAGAGATCTTCTAACATATGTAGCATGGATGGTGGCAGTGCACTCTTACCTCACTCATAGAAAATGCATTGGCAAAGCAAATAGGTTTCGCCTGTAAGAGAGCTATTGCCTTTGTCATTGTTTTTTCCGGCCATCTTGTACATCAGCGCACTACTGTGCAGCATGGCTGAAAGTAAACAAACAAGCCCTATGATGTGGTCAATGCTGGCCACGCCATAGCACTTTTTTTTTAATTTCAACTATACTACACAACAGCTTACTGCTGTACAACATAGCTAAGAAAGATCTGCCACTTCAAAGGCAATTTGGTAAATCCCTATATTCTCATGTTACCAGTGCTTTGGAGGAAAGGGTGTGACCAATCCAGAAGAGCACGGTCACACAGGGCCCATAAAACAAGCATTAGACAGTGAGTGGTCTATAAGGACCAGTGTAGGGAAGGTGGCATCCCTGGATCACAGACTGGCAGCAGCCCACTGAGCATGATGTGAAGAGCACAATTACATGCGGGGAGATTGCAGAAGCAAGGCAGACGGGAGTCATGTAACATTAATGAAAAGGTGAGCTTGAAGCTGCGATGCATGGCCACAAAGTAAAAACTAGACTTGTGAGATATTTTTTGTACTATTGTGTACATATTTAGATTCATCATCGCACCAAACACAAATGTGTAAGCGCAAGTCTAGAGACTATGTTTCGTATATTTGAACACGTTGCCAGAAGCACATTCTCACCGCACAAGACAGACAGTTTGCCAGTGTCCTCTTCAGTCCACCCACTACTAAGTCCACCAGCTATCTCTTTCCTCCATATACTAAACCTCATACAAAGCCTACTTAGGCCAGATTCACAAATATTTCTTTAGGAATTTACAGATGCATTACTTGGGAAAATGCGCATTTAGAAGATGCTCAAATTCACAAACCTAATTTGTAAATACACAAAATGTGCTCGGTGTGCTTAATTGGCCTTGCTCGTATGCATCTGACCTATATGCAAAGCCTGCCCTCAGGGGCAAGGAAGAAAATGTGAAAAAGGCTTTAATTCACAGACCCCTATACTCCACAGCCCATGAAATGCATGAGTGGTGTACTGCAGGTTTACCTTCCCAACCATAATTTGGGAATGGAAATGTCAATGTAAGCACTGACCTATGCGATTACTTAAGCCCTGTTCGAGTCAGTGTGCTTCCATTAGTGATATGACTACGTGGATGGATGTTGGACTTGGCCCATTCTGCAGGGTCTCCCTCAAACCTTTTGCCTTCTCCCTTCCTGTTTTCTGAAATTGTTTTTTGTTGACATTAGGACTCTCTGCACCTTACCACTGCTAGCCAGTGCTAAAGTGCTTGTGCTCTCTCCTTTAAACATGGTAAAATTGACTTACACCCAATTGGCACATTGAGTTTACATATAAATCCCTAGTAAAGTGGTACTATATGTACCCAGGGCCTGTAAAGTAAATGCTACTAGTGGGCCTGCATCCCTGATTGTGCCACCCACTTAAGTAGCCCTTTAAAACATGCCTCATGCCTACCATTGAAAGCTATAGTGCAGCGTTTAACTGCCAATTCGACCTGGGGAAATAAACCTTTTGCCAGGCCTAAACCTCCCTTTTTAAAAATATAAGTCATCCCTATGTTAGGCTTTAAACAGCCTATAAGGGAAGGTGCGTTGTATTTATAAGATAGGATGTGTGCTTTTAAGTTTTGCATTTCCTAGTAGTGAAAAACTCCCAAATTTGTTTTTACTACTGTGAGACTTGCCTCTCCCATAGGATAACATTTGGTTATCTTATTACATTTAAGAAGTGCTAACGTTTGATTGGGAACAGGTATAAATATCATGTTTGAACTCAAATGAATTGTATTTAATATCCTCTTTGATGGCAAAGTTGGAATTTAAATTACAATTTTACAAATGCCAGTTTTAGAAAGTTGCCTTTTTCCTGCCCTAAACTTTCTGAGGCCTGGTAGGAGTTTCCAACTGTATGTGTCTGTTAATTGCTCCCCGTCAGGAATGAGTATTAGGCCCAGACAGTGAACAATAGGACCTTGGTGTAGCTGAGAGAGGGTCATACTGCCACGATAAGAAGGGTGGAGGTGTGCCCTGCCCCACTTACATTTCAAAGGGATGTCTCCAGCACACTCACAAAGGAACTTGACATCTGCCTCTTGTCACCCTAGACTACTTGGAGCCTTGGCAGAGAAAGGAAGAAACTTTCCAGAACCAGATGTGTGGGTGGACTAGAAGTTTCCCCACTTCAAAAGGTGGCCCCAGATATATGTATTAAACCTGCTGAGCCACTTATCAGTTCACTCCTTAACATCCAGAGGACACCCAGAAGGACTGCCTTGTACTTCAGAGGACTGTCCTTCTGCTTGAATCCTTCTTTGTACCTCAGAGGACTGCATTGCTACTACCAGAGGACAGCCCTGCTGCTTGCAGCCTGCCTTATAACTCTCAGCGGAAAGCTCAGATGCTTGAGGCCTGCCTTTCTCCCTTCATCCCAGGCTAACCTGAGTGACTCCAAAGGTCATTGGGCTGACTGTTGGCCTGTTTTGAGCTAAAGAGACAAAACAAGCTCTAGAGGTCTCCCTGCAACTGCCAAGCTGACCTACTGCAACTTCCCCTGCCTGGACCCGCATCTGGGCACGCCTGAGGCCTGCTGGCCTCTGCTGGAGTGAGTCCCTGATCCCCAAGAGCTGCCTCCACATGTCCTGGATCCTTGACTGGCATCAGTAGAGCTCCTCCTGTGAAATCCTGAATTGTTAAGCTCTGTGCACTGGACTTTGAGATGGCAACTTTTGCAGCTGAGCTATCCTGGTCCCTGTATCCGGCCTGCACTCAATCACAGTCGCACTGAACTTTTGACTTAGTCCCAGTCTAGCGTGACCAGATACCCCCAGTTAGTGCTTTCTACTTCTTGGATCTATTTTTTACTTAAACCTGTAAAACTGCATATCTTTGTTTCTACTGATTGGGTTTTTGTTGATTTGGTCTCAATTTATTTATTAAATGTCGCTCTATTTTTCTAAATTAGTGTGGGATACCTCTAGTGTTGTGTTTTCTATTTTTATTGTTTATCTGCTGCATAAATACTTTACACACTGTTGTTTCATATTTGTGAGTGGCGGCCTTAAAGTTCAGAATAATTCTAGTTCTCTCAAGTCTCACTGCCCGAATTCTGAGAATTTACAGCAGAAATCCGTGTGATAACACCCCATTCTACCTTAATTCCCCATTCATAGGCACTTGCAATGATGGCCAAATTATATGCCCAGAGATAAACGGCTTGGTCACATCAGAAAGTTTACATCAGAAATGTGGTTTCCTGATAGTTCAAATACTGTAGCAACCACTAGACCATTCCTCTGCCCAACAGCAGGTGTGAGATCCCCCCCCCCCCCCCCCCGGAATATTCCGTCTGTACCCCATACATCCGGTTGGTCTTTTGCGGCTTCCTGGACAGAAGGGGTGTGTTTGTCTCCTTCCACTAGAGTTAAGTGACGTTGGAACGAAAATGCAGCCTTTTTGACCCGAGCCAGGGGGCTCCCGTGGCCTGCTCTACCGAAAGATGCGGTGCCTTTTCATTTCCACTGATTTCTTCGGTGACTTGCGGTTACCGGCGCTTCACGGATGACTGCGTCAGGCTTTAATAGACACTGAAGAAAGCGCGAGGGAGTGCCTTAAAGTCAGTAACAATTTATTATGCAGGGATGTCCACTCGTTTATTACACTTATTTCATCGAAAATTGATTATCTGTTTGGCGTTACATTTTAAGCATCTGAATATGATCTTATAATATGGATGACGAGCAAAAGAAAATGTGAAAATACACCCAACGGGGTGCGCTGTAGAAAAGTAGAACCAGTGTCATCGTCATCTTCAGTAATGGTAATCCACGTAAGAGTGCGGTCCAAAATAACAAAGAAGAATGCTTCAGGATCGCGAGGGAGTGTTTTTATCTCGTGCATATTTGTATCGGAGCACATTCAGGAAGTACTTGCACTATCAGTCCTTATCCCCCGACCGTTGAACAGGAACGACTCCTGGCACAATGTTGCTGCGCAACCAGAATCTGGAACTCACTACCTCCAAACCTTCGCACTACCACCATGCAGGAGACCTTCAAAATGGAACTGAAAGCCCTCCTCCTACAACTATACTTTAGCTAAGACATGGCCGCCAATTCCCCTCCATTGAGAGGATGCCCACTCACCTCTTATGCACTTCACCAGGTGCCTACACTTATCTCAATGCTGCATATACTGACGGTTTCACTGCTGTATCCACCCACTGTATAACTTGCTTCCTTTTGTAATTTTGTAATTCTAGAACTTATGCAACTATATTTTGTAACATGTGGTAATTCTTGAACCCTCTGTAACTATCCATGTAATGACATGTATCTAGTGTAAGGAGCTCTGGCACCTTTGGGTAATGTTGGTGCTATATATAAAAATGCAAAATAAATAAATTTGTCTTTCTCTGGCCTCTCCCTGTTTGCACTCAGCTTCATGATCTGACGGTCTGCAGGGCGATGAAAGCGGCAATTAAGCGAGAGCGGTAACAAAGGAAAGAGAGTTTTAAAGCATATGCGGCTGAAGCCATGCAGTGCGTGTTGAATCTAAGATGGTGAAACCCATATCCTCCAAATCTGTCTGCAGCAAGACTGGCAAAATGAAAACAACTGCCACTGGCCTATGGAAAGAAAACCCGCGCTTAATTTGAGCCGATGGTTTCCGGTGCTCGGCACCGGCACTTAATTGTCAACACCGGTGCTTGTGGCTGTCTGCCACAGGGTGGCGCTGTTTGGCTAATTTAGAGATGACCACAACAACAGTGACTTATTAATTCAATATACATTAAAAAAATTACTATTACCTGCGCCCAAGCCATTCTTACAGGTTTTGGGGCCTGGAATAGTCTGAATTGTCACACTTGTAGGAGTGTGATGGTTAGTAGTTGTTTTGTTAGTATCACTGGTATTGCTGGCAGGGGCAGTATGTGGTGCGAGCTGCAGGGGCCTCCTGGCGAGAGCCCTGGCTCTTATTTTCTTTACAAATGAAGCACTGAAGAAAACAAATGAGAGTGACAAGCATGCAAACAAATGGTGAGCAATAGGCGGACCCAAAGCCCTTTTTTTTATTTTTTATTATAAGATAACAAAAGATCCCAGCAAGCGACAGTGCATGCGCTGTCTCAAGCAAGACCTAAAAATAGGAATGTCCAGCCCTGCAGTAGAAGCTTTCACGACACGCAGAATAGGCAAAGACAATCTGTATTGGTGCAAAGCTTCACCCAACCATAGAACTGACACAGGATGAGCAGTGCAAGCCTCTCTCACATGCAGAAGAGAACCAGCACAAGCAGAATCAATGCAGCTTTAAATAATGTAGCAGTAGTGCAAGAGTCCCTCACACCCACAACAGCCACAACATGGACAGTCCTTTTCGTTTGGCCACAAAATGGCAGTTACGATTTCAACTGACACAGCCAACACGACTTTCATCCCTACTATCTCATTCACTATGTCCCGCTTACTACCAGGTTGTGCACTCAGAACCTGGTCCCCTACCACCCCACTGCTTCGAGAATCATAGCACATTGGGTAGTTAGCACAGCTCTATAAAAACCTTAAATAAAATTAATCTTTCTTTAGTTGCATATTTATATAGCGCTAACTCGACCCGAAGGTATTAGAGCGCTTTACATGAGCACCGTATTCACATTACACAGTTAGGCACAGAGAGATTAAGTGATTTCCCAGAATCACAGGATGCGGCTCGAACCCTGGTTTCCTGCACCAAAGTCGGCAGCTTAAGCCGATGGACCACATACTCTCCCCTCATTGCGCACTCTTGCTCCTCCTTTAACAAAGGTTACAAACTCAAAGTACTTTGTAAAGCCCTCTTAACGTCACGTAAACTTGTCCCCAGAACCAGTTCCTTTTATTCATCTGGAGGAAGCCCCACACCCCCATCAAAGGGAAACATCTACCTGGCACCAGCGCTCCACGCGCTGCGGTTTAATCCAGGGCTGGGACCGAGCCCGCGCCGTTGCAGAAGCCACGCCCTCCAGGGAATGCACGAGTAATGCTCCAAAGAGGCGAGAAGCTGCCTGTCCCCGAGAACAAGAGTGATGCTCGTTTCTCAAGCTCTTCATGGAGTAAAACTCGAGGAACTGAGCCTGCCACAGAGCCAAAGGAGTCTGCCAAGCCCCAAAGCTGCTTCATCCAAGAGCCAAGGGCGTGCAGGAACCCTCCTAGGACTGTCTGCTCTCTCCTCGAAAGCCCCTTACTTAGTGGAAGCTGAAATTCCCATTTCCAGTCCTAGAAGGACACAAGGCCCTAGACCGGTCATCAATGACAGCACCCATCACGGGTGGGGCTTGGGAACAACTAACTGCTACCCAGAACTGCTCTTGCAGGTGTTCTGCTAGTGGCTGTGCTGTGCTTTAGTGTAGGGTGGCCATATGGTGAAATAGCACAGTGCTGGTGTTTGGTAATACAGCGGGGGTGGTTAGTATTGCAGTGTTGTCGGACAGCACTTCTGTGGTGGGGCTGGCAATGTGGTGCCAAACATAGGTGGCAGTGTGGTGGCAGTGGGTGGTGAATAGGGTGGCAGTGCGGTGATGTGCTGGGAATGCAGTAGGGTGGGATACAGTTGGGGTGGGAGACAGCAATGCTAGGTGTGGAAGGGCACTGCTTGGGGTGAGAGTGAGGTTCTGGGAGATGTAGGCAGGTGGCGTTAGATTGATAGCCGGTGTGGGTGCTGTGAGAGGGTTGTTCATTGTCTGCTAGGGCTGTGCTTTGGGGTACAGTGGACTGGCTGGTGTTGTGCAGTGGTGGGAAGTGTTATCGTCATTGTAGTGGGTATTAGTGCTGTGTTGTGGTGCAGCAACGCACCGATTTCAATTTTTCATTCCCTATTTTGTTCCTCAGTGATTTGTTCTGGGCTCCCCACTTGTTGTGTTATATACACACTTCCACTTTATTGTATTCAAATGTGGTCACATTTGTATCAAAATATTTCACAAGCCCTTTTCTCTTTTACTTTAGCCTCTTGCTCTCCGTGCTAAATTTACTGGCCCTTTCTCTGCTAATAGCAACTGGCCAGAAACTTTTTAAAACTCGAACCAAAAAAGATGGAGATTCTTCTAGACCTGCATTTTCTTGCACGCTTCCCCTTTCTTTAGTTTTCTTCCCACTATTTCAACTTCCGTTTTGCTCTTCTGCTCGGATTCTTGGAGTCACCCTCAGCTGTTCCCTGGATCACTCTTAACATATCTCGCCAGTCACTAAAACAAACTGTTACGATTTGAAAATTGTCAAGTAATTACAATGCTTGAAAATTGTGATCACGGACTCCATGTTCTTCACTGAAAACTTTTCGAACTTTGGCCTTCACTCATCTGAGGCACAGTTCGTCGTTCTAAGTGGCGCCGCCCAGATAATGTACCTCACCCCGACCCCCCCCCCCCCATTTGTGAGTTATAAAATAATGTATCTTGTCGTTTTTCTCCTAAACTCTAATCGTGCCTCTGCCGACTGTGGGTGGATCAGGAGGCTTATGTTAATACTGAGCTTCATAAGGATTCATTGGTCGAGTTGTAAATGTACCTTAATTCTTATCTTCACAGGTTATTCCGCACAAGTGCAAGTTTCTCTCTCTTCGTGTCGTTTTTAAATACATTCCCTCCTTTCTCCCTGTTTCCTCTGAGATCACTCCTAGGTTCCTGCGTTCAGCTGCTTGAATCTCCCCCCTGTGCCTCTTGGCGCTTTCGCTTCTTCTCTCTGCTAGCTGCCAGTCCATTCGGTGAGCTGGGCGAGCAGGTCCTGCGGTCCAGCTCGGCAAGAGGCGTAGTGTTGGGAGGAACAGATTTCACCTCCCTCTTGGACGTCTCTTGATCGCTGGTTGAGGTAGCTTCTTTCCAAGAGGGTACCCTAGGAAGGCCCGGTTATAGCGATGGGGGTTGGTTCTTCCCCAGAGATTTTTTCAATCAAAACTGAGAATATTTTTCTGGAAGGTGACGGAGGAGTCTGACGATGAGCGCTCCAGGGGGGCTGCTGTGGTTGCAGTTGTTGCGGGGGCACCTGTCTGTGGTGATTGCTAAACACCGCAGTTCAGCTTTGGTTCAAGCTTGGGCCCAGCGGAGAGTGTCTCTGGCTACCCCGTGTCTCAGAGAAGCGCCAGCAGGGTCTCGGGTCGAGTGTGACGGTGTGTGCAGGAGTGTGAGGAACGCATGGGTAAGCTCGGTGTAAGAGGCTCTTGGGTGCCGACAGGATGGCCCAAGATCTCGCAGAAGGAGACTGTACTCGTGGCACGAGCTGGCAGAGGGGTACTTATGGACAGGGATGCTCATCGTAAATCCAGGAAGGCAAACTGCGAATCAGATCTCACAGTGAAGACTGTTAAATGTTACTATGTCGACTCAGTGTATGTAAATCATCGCATGTAACTATCCCGACACTCTGGCGTTATTTTGTCTCCATGGGCCACCTTTGGTCTAGGTACCGCATCTTCCAGGGAAGGTTTACTGGGTATTAGGACAGAGCTTAGCGTGGAGCACATCTGGCCAAATACTAGTGCCGCAGCACAGGTGCAAGCGCATGAGCCCACATTGCAGTCTCTATATGCTTGACACACAAAGACAATATTCACCGTTGTAAACATCGTGCCAAAACAAACTCCAAAGTACACAGCCCTAACCAACAAAGAGAGTTTTCAAGAACTGTGAACTGGTTCTTTGAATGAGCACTGACATGGGCACACTCCTGGGAGAGGGTCCTACAACTTGGGCCCATACACCAGATTTTCAGGTTTACCATTGACTGTCCAGTTATTCCTTTTTAGATGAGCTGCGTGCAAATGTATCCATTGTGAATATCTTGAAAATGTGGCCTGGATCCAGTTCTCATGGACCAACACTGGACACCCTGGTTTTGGAGAGTCATGATAACAGTTGGTAGTTATTTGAAAACAATTGAAATGATTAAGTCACCAAGCGGTGCAGTAATAATGGAGAGGGGTATTTAAATTATTATATTGGCGGTTTCAATAACTGTTAAAATCGTTAACCATTTTTCACTCTGAAGTAGTACATTGTGATATTCGTGGTGTTCTTATTAATTTTCTTCCTAACAAGCATTTTTAAATTACTTCGGACCTCGAGGTGAATTGTTTTTTGGCAAGCAACAGTTATTGAATGAGTAAGCAGACACAATGGCACAATTATTTGCTCAATAGCCGCATTACCTCACAAAAACTACAAGTTAGTCACCTAAAATGCTATAATTGGAGGCGCGTCGGCAAACGTCGAATCTTTGAGGTTTTTAAGGTGTCTCTCTTGGTCTGCAGCCAAAGCAAAGATTGCATCTGTGTTTACAGACAAGACGCCATTTTGGAGACCAAACACGACTGTTCCCTGCGGTCCATAACCGATCTCTGCGCTTTAACCTTGAGGAGTGTGGCGGCCATTTCCTGAGGGTGGAAATAGCCCCGGCCTAGCTTGCTATCAACCCATGGATAAAGGCAATTTATTTATAACAAGGATGTATATTAATAACAGAGGAAGCGTCCCAAGGATAACCGCTACCGAGCCACTTCCTGCCTGTGGGACTCGCAAACGACTCCCTTCCTGTGCATAAGGTCAGTACGTGTCCTACGGATATCATGATATATGTAAAGTGGGTGAGATTTTCTGCACCACGGTCACTGCAAACAGATTCTTTCAGCTTTACGTTTTTGGACTGGCATAGGTGCCACGGTTTCAGATTGCTATGTGTGACATTTCCATAATTTCAGTGTAATTATGAGTGACAGTTTAACGACTACGAGTGACACTTTCTCGCGAGCAAAATCAAGCAATGAAGACGAGGGAAACATATAAATACCAGAAATTACACCCATTTGAGGAATGAGAAACTCTAAGAAGACCTTGAAACTGGTACAAAGCAACAGATCTTTGCAGCACGCATTTTAACCCTCTGCGCTACTTTATGGTGAGTCAAAACTGATACTAGACAAGTAGCTCTCCAGCAGGAGCTTTTACACCCATACGTTATGTCTAAGCACAACACCCCCTTCCCCAGCTCAGCCGCAGGTGTGGCTGAACCACAAGTAACAAAAAGATCTCTGTGGCACAAGCAATAACCCACTGAGCTGTCTACATAAAATACAGTTCGGTCATGTCAAGGTACATGCTCTTTGGTGCAGGCATGTTAACCCTCTGCACTACTATATGGGGAGACAACTCAAAACTGCCACTCACAGCCGGCAGCAAGGGCTTCAAGTGTTTTACAAAAACGAGTCAACCCTAATAAAAATGTCTTGTTACTTACCGGTAATCTTCATTACCCCGATTAGGGTCCTCCTCATCCCAGTCCTAACAAAGTGAGGCAGTCCTGCCTCCAACCAGCCAATCAAAACGCTTTAAACTTTAAGGCAAAGGTCACATAAGACCCTCCCACCCACCGCCATGCCTGTTATCAACAAGTCCTAGACACAAACACAGAGGGAGGGAGGGAGGGAGGGAGGGAGGGAGGGAAGAGGACTGGGACGAGGAGGACCCTAATCGGGGTAATGAAGATTACGGTAAGTAACAAGACATTACCCCCTCATGGGTCCTCCTCGTCCTAACAAAGTGAGGAACTCACAAGCAGAGGTACAAGAACAAAAAATGCAGGACACCAAGGATCCATGCAAAAGTACAACATTTAATCAAACAAATGATTAATGAACAGCAGCGTTCAAAACGCCAACAGCAAAACTGTCAACAGAGGCATGTTAAAACATCAAGGCGATAATGCCGAACAAACATGTGATGGGACTGCCAAGTGGCCGCTCTACAAACCTCCTGGATAGAGACCCCCGCTGCCTCAGCCCAGGAAGCGGACACAGAACATGTCGAACGACCCTGCACCTGAGACGGAGGAGGCAGACCCGAAGACTTAGAGGACTGGCAGACCGCCAAACGCACCCATCGACTGACTGTAGAAGTATAAACCTTCTTTCCTTTAGCCATACTCCCACGGGAGACAAACAGGGCAGGAGAAAGCCTAAACCCCAGAGAACGCTGGAGGTAAATCTGAAGAGCCCTGCGAACATCCAAAGAAGAAGGAACAATAGAACCCCCCCTCCATGGGCAAATATGGAAGGATCACCTCCTTCTGTAAATCAAACTGAGAGGCAACTTTAGGCAGAAAAGCTGGGTCAAGCAGCAAAACAACCTTATCCTGTAGGAACTGCAAATAAGGGAAGGAGATAAACGAAGCACCCAATGCCACCAACCGCCGAGCAGAGGTGGTAGCTAATAAAAAGGGCACTATAGCGGACAACTATAACAAGTCTGCCTCCAATAAGGGCTCAAAAGGGGGCAACTGAAGACCCCGCAAAACAGTAGGCAAATCCCAAGAAGGCACAGTCGCAGGAGAGACCGGACGATGAAGCCGAAAGCTCCGAAGAAGCCGACTCACCAAAGAGGCAACAACCTCCAAGGAAGCTCTGGACCCCGACAAGCACGAACCGCAGCCCATTGAGCTGACAACGTAGAAGGGGAAGGGCCTTCAAAAATCCATCCCAGAGAAACAGAAGCCAGATTCCCAAGCACAGGATCCACACAATGCAAAGAGCACCAAGAGACAAAAGAGCCCCAATGTCTACCATAGCACTTAAGGGTCGAAGGCCTACGCAACAGCTGTATGTCATGAACTACCACAGAAGAACAGCCCAAAGACTCCAACGTCATCCGCTCAAGAGCCAGGCCGTCAGATGCAAGCGACGAAGACAGGGCAGAGACAGGAGCGGATACTGAAGGGGAGCCGGGACTAAGGGAAACTGGACAAACCTGTCCCCTGCCAGCTGCATCAGGAGAGGAAACCAAAGGCAGCAGGGCCAAAAAGGAGCAATCAACAGCACAGACACCCTCTCCCCCAGAATCTTCTGCAGCTCCCTCGGGAGGAGGGGAATAAGAGGGCAGGCATACAGAAGGCCCGGGAATCGAAAGATCATCCACCGCCCAAGCCTCAGGACACACCACCTCCGAACAAAATCTGGGGAGAAGAGCGTTGTGAGGGGCGGCAAAGAGATCGATCCAGGGAGTCCCGAACTGAAGACAAAGGTACCGGAAAAGAGGAACAGAGAGAAGGTACAGAACAGAGGACGGAAGGTTGCGGCTCAAGGCGTCCGCATGAAAATTCAGATGCCCCAGAATGTTAACAGCCCTCAAGGCCAACAGGTGAGATTCCGCCCAGGCACAAATCATGGAAGCCAGCAGATTCAGAGACGCGCACCTGGTCCCCCCCTGGCGGTTCAAGTAACAACGAGCCACCTGATTGTCAGTAGGAACCAACAGGTTCACCTCGTGGAGAGGAACCTGAAAGAACTGCACTGCCCCCCAAATGCCCGCCAACTCCCGTCAGTTCGAGGAACGGGCGCTGTCCCTCTGAGACCACTGACCCGTGGCCTCCAAGGACCCCAAAGTGGCTTCCCAACCCCAAGGGCTGGCATCCGTAGTCAACAAGAGGGGAGGAGGAAGTCAAAAACGCACCCCTTTCTACAGATTGGGAGTGCAGAGCCACCAGCCCAAGTCCTGAACCAGACCATGAGAGAGAG
The DNA here is from genome assembly GCF_964204655.1 of Triturus cristatus. NCBI lineage: Eukaryota > Metazoa > Chordata > Amphibia > Caudata > Salamandridae > Triturus > Triturus cristatus. Next base: position 589,925,127 of record NC_140584.1, read on the forward strand.
GAACCAGAGGTTCGTAATCTGCCCAGGAGGGGTCCCACCGAGCCAACAGATGAGTCTCCAAGGGCGTGAGATGCAGGAGATCCCAAGGAACCACTGCAGTGGTGGCAGCCATCAAGCCCTGGACCTGCAACCAAACCTGAGCCAGGGCAGATAGGCGACTCAACATGTCCCGCAACAGAGTAACTACTAATGAACAGTGGTTTAATGCTCAGGTATATTGGCGCCACTCAGGAAAATAACACAAGTATTTGGAAATAAAAAACACTTATTTGGAAGATGATGCTGTAAGGTGAGGAGAACCACCAACCTCCCCAAAATAGCGGCCAAGGCCAACATAATATGCTAAGAAATCCTCAGGTCATAGATGTATCAACAATTTGTTAAGTGCACGATGTAAGCACACATTATAAACAAAGTCTGCAGGAAAAGGATCCAAACAGGAGGGAGAAACACCGCTACCAGAGTGGTGTCGAAGAGACCCCGATGAACTGAAGTCTCTGAAGTCTCTGAAGTCTATGAACAGGAACCAGATGAGACTTGGCCAGATTCAACTTGAACCCCAGATCCTGGAACAAGGCCAACGTAGCTTCCACACCACTAGAAGAGCCTTAGAAAAGAGGAAGCAGAGATCAGACAATCATCAATATAGGGTAACACGGAGAAACCCCAATGCTGCAAAACCCCCACAGCAGGAGCCAATACCTTGGTAAAAGTCCTGGGAGCAGTGGAGAGGCCAAAAGGCAAAACCTAAAACTGGAAATGCATCCTTTGCACCGCCAACCTCAGGAACCGCAGACTGGCTGGATGGACCGGAATGTTAAAATAGGCGTCTTCCAAGTCCAGAGAAGCCCAAAAATCGCCCTCCTGGATGAGAGGAATGACGGACTGCAAGGTGACCATCCAAAAATGATCCAGCCGCACCAACTTGTTCAAAACCCGGAGATTCAGAATCGGGCGGAAGGAACCATCTGGTTTTGGGACCAGAAACAGATTGGAATAGAACCCCAGGCCTCTCTCCTCCACCGGAACAATAGCCCCTTTTGACGACAATAGGGCGACAGCCTGACAACATGGCAGACCGCTGCACGGGATCTTTAGACAACGGGGTAACCCGAGAGAAGTCCAGAGGAGGAGGACCCCAGAAGGGAATCTGGTAACCCATACTGATGACAGACAAGACCCACTGGTCGGAAATCAGACCTGACCAACGGGCCAGAAAGAACCTGAGCCGAGCCCCCACTACAGCATTGTCACTTTTGTCCAGCACCTGGGGGATGCTGCTGCTACTTCTGTTGAGGCCGGGACTTATACTGGCACGCAGCCCCCCGACCACAGGCCCAACCACAAAAGGGCTGAGAAGACAAAGCCCCCTGAAACCCCTGTTTATGGAAAAAGGTTTTCTTCTTAAGCACAGACTGAAAAGGTTTCAACATCTTCTTCTCCTCCGCAGACCACTGCACCATCGCATTCAAATCGTTCCCAAGGAGACGGGGATCCTCGATTTTGATTGGCTGGTTGGAGGCAGGACTGCCTCACTTTGTTAGGACTGGGACGAGGAGGACCCATGAGGGGATAATGAACTTGAAGGGGTCCACCAGGGTTGGCGGGCCGCTACCTGCAGCCCAGCTCCACAGCCAGCAGCCCAGATGAGCTGCCTAAGTAAAGAGTTAACGCACTAACTCACGCACTTGACAACCACCACCACGGGCATTGATTTAGGGCAAGAGGCAGAGGCACACACAGAGCTGGGAAGCAGAGTGAGCCAGGGCACGCCGTATCATTTCAAGAACGTCGGACTTAGCTCGTGAAAACCCACTGACCAGACAACATAGGGCTGCCCGCCTCTGAGTCCTCCTGGCCACAACAACTCACTTGGCAAGCGTGCCGTCCGGGGCATTCAGGGTCAGCAGCAGCTGCACTCTGGGCTCCACATGGGGTTGGGTCCAACGGTCGTTCCGGGGATCTTGAATTTAAGTTACCGCGCAGCGGTGTGAGCAGTGCCATTGCCTCTGCAGTCCCACAACTTACTTTCAAAACTGCAGCCACCTGTTCACGCCGCCACAGGCAGCAGCAGAATGTGACATCCACCGTCCTGCGCTTATCACTGTGTCAGTCACAACCTGACTCGGGTTGACTGATGTCTTGATAGTAGCCATTAGGCACTGCCTCTCCTGACATCACTAAGTCAGATGCTCTGCGCAAATCCAGAAATTCCTATATTGAGACGTTGTAGCGAGTTTGTTCAGGCAGCTCTCAAGCCTGCAGGGAGCAGTGCGCTAGCTACGCCAGTTTAATAGTTTCACTCAGGATAGCAGCGCTAGGGCTTGACAGCTGCGGCAGGCCCTATTCCCATTATGCGTGACTTTGCATCTCAGTCCAGTGATACGGCTCACCACACTGAAATGCGTTAGCCTAATGCCCGACGCGTGGTAGTTGGCAGGGCTGGATTGGCAAAGAGTCACATTGGGAGCACTGCAGCTTGTCCAATTAGATACTTATGCAGATTTCTTACTTGCTCGCCAATGCCAGCTCCTAACACTTCCACCAGTGCCAACCCCTCACACTGCACACCTGCAGCCGCTCTTTGTAGACAATGAGTGACAGTTCTTGTACTGCACACCTGTTCCAGCTCCTTGCAAGTGCCTGCTAATCCCACTGCCCATCAGCGACAGTACTGACACTGCACCTCTGTATCAGTTTTGTACGCACTTTTCCAACAGGGTATGTTCCTCAAACTGACCCCCAGGGTTGTGCTGTCATTCTGTCCAATAATGTCAGATTCCATTGGTCACCAAACTCAGACCTATTCTAGCTTCTCATCTTGCCCATCAGCGCCAGTTGGAACAGTGCGCACATGTGCCAGCTCTTTACAATGCTCATAGGTGCCAGCTTCTTACGATGCCCACCTGTGCCACTCCTCACAGTGTACACCTGCGCCACTCCTCATACTGCCCACCTGTGCCACTCCTCACACTGCACACCTGTGCCACTCCTCACACTGCACACCTGTGCCACTCCTCATACTGCACACCTGTGCCACTCCTCATAATGCACACCTGTGCCACTCCTCACACTGCACGCCAGTACCAGCTCTTCATACTGCCCATCACTGCCAGTACTCACAGTGGACACTTGTGGCAGGTCCGTTTACTGCACACCAGTGCTAGCTTCGTACAAGGCCCCCAGTGCCAATTGCTGAAGCTTTTCACCAATGCTAGTCCTTACACTGCTCGCCTGTGCCAGCTCCTTATGCCCATGAGTGCCACTCGTCTGACTGCACACCTGTGCCAGTTTCCCACACAGTCCGCTGGTGCATGTTTCTCACACTGTCCTACACTGTCGACTTCTCATGCTGTCCACCAGTTTCAGACTTTTTTCCACGGGCCACCAGAATTAACTCGTCACCCTTGCCAGCAGTGCCAGCTTGTCACACTGCACATCGGTGCGGTTCCTTAAATACCTGCTACCAATACCAGCATGTCACACTGTTCACAAGCGATAGCATTTCACGTTGCCCTATTTTCTTCTGTCTGCTGGTGCCAATTTCGGATCCTGCCCACCAGGCCTGGCCCTCACACTGCAACTAATGTCAGGCCCTCTCTCAACACACCAGCGCCCGCTCTTCAGACGGCCTACCAGCAAGAGAGGCTACATTTCTCAATATCACATGAAAGCATTGTATCTTGAGATGAAATTTCTGCCTATGACCCACATATCTTGAAGTGACATATCCTTGTGAGTCATCTGCATCTTGAGGTGAGATGTCCTCGTGGGCTGCTTGTCACGTGAGGTAAGACTTCTTTGTAGGCCTTCTGTGCCTTAAGGAGAGATGTCCCTGTGGGCATGATGTCTGTTGAGGTGAGAAGTCATTTTCACCTGCTTGTGTCTTGTGGTGAGATTTCGTTATGGGCTCCCTGCGTCTTGGGGTAAGATGTCATTGCCTGCTGCTTATATCGTCAGGTGAGATGACCCTATCTGCCAGTTGTGTTGTAAGGTATGACGTCCTTGGGGGCAGGCTGTGTCTCGAAGCAGATATGCCTGTCTGCTGCTTGTGTCTTGAGTTGTGCCTTGAAGTGAGATGTCTTTGTCTGCCACCTCTCTTAGGATGTCCTTGTTGTGTTAGTTTCTACAGTTGAAATGTGAGCATCAACCAAGGGCCATTCATGCCTTAAAGTGAGATCTATACGCCGACTGTCCGTGTCTTTAGTCCACGCTGGAAGATAGGCGCTAGCAGCAGGGATGCAGGGGGGTTAGGAGGGTTGCAAGTAAGATGTTCTTCGGGGTGGTCTGTTTATTGAGATGAGGTGTCCTCATGGGGTGCTTCTGTGCTGAGGTGAGATGCCATTGTCAGCCCTTAGTGTTTTGAGGTGAGATGTCCTTTTGGGATGCTTGTGTCTTGAGGGGAGATATCCATGTGAGTCGATTGAGTCTTGTGGTGAGATGAACTTGTTGGGCACCTGTATCTTGAAGTGAGATGTCCCTGTGACTGTTGCTAGCTGTGCATTGAGGTAAAATGCTCTCCTGGCCTGTCTGTGTCTCGAGAGCTGTTATCCTTGTTGGGTGCTCCTGTCTCGGGGTGAGATGTCCCTCTAGGCTGCTCGTGCCTTGCAGTGAGATGTCCTTGGCTGCCCTCTTGACTGCTGCGAGCTGCCCTTCTCTTTGCCCATGAGCAGCTACTTTGGAAGGCCTTGGTTCCACGCCAGGGGCATGCACAATGGAGGTCGAGACCTTGGCCATGCATTAGGCGCTGAGAGGAGGCGACGGAAGCCGAGGTCTGCGCATAACAATGGAGGGCACTTGAGCAGAGAACCATCCCCGGGTGGAGCTTCCTGCCCTGCAAGGCGGGCCTTCGAAGAAAGGCTTGGGACGGCGGCCAATGGAGACGCGCAGGTCACAGGGGAAGCTTCTGGAGGCCTGGCCACAAGAGAAGCCTTGCTCATGGGTGAAGTATCCGGGAGCATGGCCAACAGAGAGGCTAACAAAGAGGGGCTTCGGAGAGGGACAGTGTATTATGCCAACATAAAGGAGTCCCTGCAGGGAGACAAATGAAAAGACCACCATAAAGAGACAATGGAGAAAGGCAGCAGAGAGGGCCTATCGAAAATGACCAATAGAGAGACTTGATGTAATTTACCAACAACCAGGCCCTATTTCACTGGAGCAGGGTTTTGGGGTCCTGGTGACTTATAGAAAGAAGGTCTCTAATGCACATCCAACTGTTAAGTGACTTGTGCTACTGGTAATTGTGGGTATATGCGAAAGTGCAGGAAGTCCGTACAAAGCTGTTGAAATATGGACTGTGCAAAAGTAAAAGAAAGTCGAATGTTTACAGGTGAACGTGTGCGTGGGGGTTGGTGAAGTGCAGGAGATGCAAGGAGGTAGAGCAGAAGGAGATAGTGAAAGAGGGTGCATAAGAGGAGAGATACGAGGGCTGACTTATGAGTAGGGTTAGTTTCCAAAAGATGTCGAAGAAAAAGGGTGTGTCTTGCAAAGGCTGTCGAGGAAAGAGGTGCAAAAGGGGAGCACAGAAGTGATTGCAAGACACTCTGAACAACTCTACTCATCCCCAGACTTCAGTAATGTTTAGTCTCATATTTGTAGAATTTAAATATTTCCAATTTACATTTTTCACAACGTCATTGTTACTCTTTTAACTGATACTGTTACACATTGGTGAAGCCAATAGGTCTGGCTTTTTTTGGGCTCATGGCTTCCATTGTGACATAAGTTGGGTTGGTGGCTCAGTGGACTTACGCACCTCCCTCCCCCTCAGGGATCTCTGTGTGACTGTATGGTCGTAGGAATCCTGGTCGATCCACTCAGCCTTTTATCCTTCCAAGGCTGATAAAATGAGTACCACTGAGTTGGGTAGCAAGAAACATCAGTCATTTCAGCGCAGAGAGACCCAAAACGTGGGTTAACGTCTCCTTTGCAAACGCACTTTATGTTGAATGCGTGGATGCAGTATCAGAAATATTGCAGAGACAAACAAATAAATACTAGGCAGGAGGTACTCTGTGTGGGTTTTAGTTTACATGTCTTAAGCCACACCCATAATTACATAGGCCATGCCTCCTAGCAAGGGTTCACATGTACTCTCTCTGGACACGCCCCTTTTACTGCCCCACCTTTTGCATCCCACTTAAAGCCCTGCTGAGAGCACAGACAATGGCGAGAGAGCCCGAGAGCACAGCCCACAAAGAAGCACACAATATTGTGTTGCTCTCTGCTTCTTCCGTTCAATAACACTTCCTGCCTACGTAAACCCTTCTCAGAGCATCGAGGGTGATTGGCGAGACGGAAGTGAGGAGTAATGATGAAGCAGGCATGAGTGGGTGGCAGAGTGAGAAAACACAGCCTGTCAGAGACTTGGAAATCAGGGGATACTGTGAAGAGGCATACAGAGGCAAAACAAAGAGAGAGCATCGCTTAAACAATGTTGACATCTAGCGCCAAGATGCTCCCTGGAGTGATAGCTGCGCTATATAAATGTACCTTCCATTCCATTCCAAACAAGAGTCTCATCCCTGCTGCCCCCTCATCCCAGTGGTTGTGGTCTCACTTTACACGCGCGCTCTCACCGATCCAGGCCTTCATGGTATGTTTCCTCAAGTGCATTTGTGTAGATCGTTCCTACCATAGACAATGGCTGGATGCCTTCTATTCTTCTGGTATTCTCAGGACCAGCGTCAAAGTGGTTTGTTTCTATTGTATTTGGTTCTTTTTCCTATTCTTTAGAGAGGAGTCATGTTGGATAGTGACTGGCAAGGTTGGAGTAGACTGGTGTGTTGTTTTCTGCTGGAATATATTGGATAGGCTCTGTGTAGATTTGATTCTATGATCAGTATGGGGCATTATGCGCATGGATGCTGGCAGCTAAGGGCATTAACATTCTATTCAATCTACTATGGTGTATAGTTCTTTACCCTGTTTCAAGACACCTCTTCCCACTATGTGGCGTTGATGCCCTCCAAGGAGTATATATAAAAAAGATGTACTTTGGAGTTGACCAACCCACAGTCAACTAGATGGCTTGGAGCCATGTTGTGTGCATGAGGGTGGCAGCTGTTGAGTCTAATGTGCGCTGAAGGAGCTTGTGCTGTTAGGACTCCAATACAGCCATTTAAGGCGTATTTGAGCTGTGCGGGCTGAGTGTGCTATCTGGTGTTCGAGGTGTAATGTTGGGTTAACTGGGGAGGGCTGTTACTATTCCACAGAACGAGGAGAAGAGAAGGCAGTGAGGACTCTGTGGCTAGACAGAGTATCCACCAGAAAGAGTGTTACCAAAGGTAAGTAACTTGTTCTTCTGATGGATACTTCTAACCACAGATTCCTCACCTTGTGATAAGATTCGACAGTAGTACCGCCCCAGGTAGTGGGTCTGTGGAATGGCTCAAACCAAAATGGCCTGTAGGACGGGTCGGGTGAAAAACTCCTACTGATGACTGTAACTTTTAAAGCAATAGTGCTTCTGGAACGCGGGCACGGATGCCCACATAGCAGCCTAACAGATATCAAGGACCACCACACCGCATGCCAGTGCCATACAAGCAGCCTTGGCTCGAGTGGAACGAGCCCTCGATCCTTCTGGTGCTAACTTCCGAGCTATCGCATAGCAGATTTTAATGCAGAGGATCTTCCTAGAGGTGATTCTTTTTTGCTCTGCCTTGCCTTCCTTTGCTTCCTAGAGCCGACAAACAGCTGATCGTTCACCTGAAAGAATCTAGAACAATCAATGTAGAAACTGAAGGCACTCTTGGGCTATAAAAGATATCACTCTCCTCCTCTTTCGTGAGGTGAGGCAGAGCAAAGAAGGTTGGAACAGCGATAGCATGAATAACATGAAAAGGTGCCACTACTTTTGGTAAGAATGAAGCTCGAGTCCTCAACGCCACTTTGTCTAGAAAAAAAGTTGTATAAGGTGGCTGCTGCTCACTTACTTAGAGCTGATCTTATTGCGACCAAAAAGACAGTTTTTAGGGTCAATAGGCATAGTGGACAACTTTGCATTGACTCAATAGGGGTGCACATCAAAAAAGTGAGAACCAGACGCAAGTCCCACTGTGGTGTCACAAAAGGCTTTGATGGAACATATGCTGTAAACCTTTAAGAAACCTCATCTCAACAGGTGATTTGAAAAAAGAAGGCTGATCCCGCCACAGCAATAAAGCTAAAAGAGCCAACAAGTAACCTTTAACAGTGCCCAGCGCAAGTTCTTGCTGGGTCAAAGATAAAACAGAGTCTGACAAGTTGTCCTCTAATGGGGCCATTTGGCAGTGGCAGCACCTAGCCACCAACTTGTCCAACAACTGGTACACACCAATTTTGTGGAAAGGTGCCTAGCTGCCAGGATAACATCAACAACTTCGGGAGGGAGATCAAATGGAATCAACTTCCACAATTCAATTTCCATGAATGGAGATGCAGGTTGGGCAGGCACGGGTGCACGCCCCGGCCCTGATAGTGAGACAGGATATAATCCCGAAGGGGCAGTTTGAGCAGAGGGCAAATATCATACCTGGAGTACCAAACTCCCCTGGCCCAATCCGGAGCCACTAAAACAACTAGGGCCCAGTCATTCCTGATCTTTGTCAGAACTCAAGCCAGGAGAGGCAGTGGCCGAAAGGCACACAGGGTTCTCCAGCTCCTCCCTCGGTGGAATGGGTCTCTGAGAGAGCCTTCTTGGGAGCTCCAGTATGCAACTGTGTTGACATTGCATGTACTTGGCGGTGGCAAAAATACTGAGCAAGGGTTCTTCCCATTGACAAAACTTGCCCTTCACCACTTCTGGGTGTAACTGCTCTTTCTGATATGCTAAACATTGGCGGCTGAGTTTGTCCACCATGGCATTTCACAAACAAGTGTTTCATAACCAGAAAAATGCCCTTGATGATTCAGCCACTTCCAGAGGCTTAGAAGTTTCTGGTACAGGTCCTAAGACCATACCATGACATTCTTAGTGCAGTACCACATTGTGGTGGCGTTGTCTGTGTGAACCTATACCAGCCTCTCTTTGGTGGTTGGTTGAAAGGCCTTCGATGCCAAGCGGATTACCCACAACTTTAACTGATCGATTTGTAGTCTCAATTCAGCCAGAGACCAGAATTCTCTGATTACCTTTCCTAAATGGCCTCCGGAATCCAGCAGTGATGCATCTGTCACCACCGTGAGCTGGTTGGGGTAAGGAGAGAGTTCTGCCACTGGCCCAATCACAGTTAAGCATCCACCACTGCAGGTCATTTGCAGGCTCTGAAACCAGGATAGAATTCCCTGGTGCTGTGCCAACTGGGACTTCTAATTCCACTACAGAGCCCGCATGTGCCATCTGGTATTTTTGACCAGCAGGATGCAGGAGGTCAACAGTCCCAAGAGCCTCAGGGTCATCCTTACAGAGAGCCAGGATTGAGGCTGAAACATCGGTATCATAGCTTGAATGTCCTGGACTCTCCACTCCAGGGGAAGGGCAAGTAATCACACCTTATCCAGGATAGCTCTGATGAATGGGAGAGTCTGTGAAGGAGTCAGATGTGACATTGACACGTAGATAGTAAGTCTTAACGATGTTAGTAGGTTCACCATTATCTGAAGGTGGTCTACACCTGCCTGGGGCGATCCTATCTCCAACAGCCAGCCATCAAGGTAGGGGAAGA